>NC_073240.2:41270000-42521250 GCF_029281585.2 Gorilla gorilla gorilla
CTTGATGATAGAGGTTAAATTATTCTTGTTTGCATTTTAACTCTAATTGTTTAACAGATTTCCCCTTTCGAAGAATACAAGAAAGGACATCACCATTTACCGTCTGCCTTAATTTAGTTTGCCTTCAACTATAAGTACATAGGTAAATGATGGCATGGTGGGGTGGTGAACATCAAGCTTAGAACCAGTAGAAACTATGATTTGCAGTTCTGTTTTCATTTCTAAAAAAGTCACATCAGCTAACACCCACTGATCAAAACAAATACCTTTTGTTCCTGTTATTACCACCATGAGCTCACCCATGTAAAAAAAACCTGCAGTTGATAAATGTTAAATATTTGCAGGGTTTGTTTTCTCCTTGAGGATATAAAAAGGGTTATCCATAGCATACATTTAAGTTTTTAATTATTGCTGTTATCAGTGGATTCTCTTTGATATAGGTTATTTAGCAATAAAAACAATCTTCATATTGTCTGGCCTCAGTTGTCAAAGTGGAAGGTACTCTTTTGGGCCGGAAAAGGTCTTCCTCTCTCTAAGTATGCTGAGTCCTTGGTCAGGTGTGATTTCAATAGGGCAGGCAGAAACAGGCACTAACATGTCCCTGTCGGCCTCTGTCTCCCAGTCCGTGCCATAGGCAACAGAAATGACTTTTATTTTCTTCAGAGATGAAAACTTCTTAACTGACTTTAGAAAAGATCATTAACTTTCCAAGCCAGTCTTCACTAATCAAAATCATCACTGTCTTCATTACACTTTTTCTTTCTTTCTTTCTTTTTTTTTGAGATGGAGTCTCGCTCTGTCACCCAGGCTGGAGTGCAGTGGCACGATCTCACTCAGCTCACTCCAAGCTCCGCCTCCTGGGTTCAAGCGATTCTCCTGCCTCAGCCTCCCAAGTAGCTGAGATTACAGGCGCACACCATCACATGTGGCTAATTTTTGTATTTTTAGTAGAAACAGGGTTTTGTCATGTTGGCCAGGATGGTCTTGAACTCCTGACCTCATGTGATCTGCCTGCCTCGGCCTCCCAAAGTGCTCTCTCTCTTTCTCTTCCTTCCTCTCTCTCTTTCTCAACAAGGTCTTGCTCTGTCACCCAGGCTGGAGTGCAGTGGCATGATCACAGCTCACTGTAACCTTGAACAACTGCTAGGCTCAAGCAGTCCTCCCACCTCAGCCCCCTGGTAGCTGAGATTACAGGCATCTACCACTTCAGGCTAATTTTAAAAAATGTATTTGTAAAGACAGTCTCACTATGTTGCCCAGGCTGGTCTCAAACTCTTGGCCTACACGTGACCCTCCCACATCGGCCTCTCAGAGCGCTGGGATTATAGGTGTGAGCCACCATGCCTGACTTTCATGAAAGTTTCTTAGAAGCCCTTGTCATATGGCACCAACAAGCCAAGGGATCTCGTTCTATAGCTTTATCCAATTGTTGCCTCTTCTCCTTATCATCATTAAACAGATGCTTTGGCTACCACACGCAGAATTTTCATCCCCTAGGCCATGGCTGCAAGCATTGCTATCCTATCTTTGGTGGCTTCCTGGCAAATTTCACATTACTCCCTATCTTTCTATCCCTCCACCTATGTTTTTCTCATATCTTTTTCCTCCAGTACATCATTAACAAAATCCCTTTTGTTTTTGCAAGATATTTCTTAGCTATCATGCAAGCTCTCTTCTGACTCTTCTTTCTGTCTTTCCTCAGAAGCTCCTTCTACCTGAATTGCCTTTCCTTCCTCAAAAAATTATTCCCAGGTTTGTAGCTGATCTTCGACAAAGCATACAACAACACAAATTGGGGAAAGGACATCCTATGTAACAAATGGTTCTGGTAAAACTGGCTAGCCACCTGTAGAAGAATAAAACTAGATCCCTATCTCTCACCTTATACAAAAATCAACTCAAGATGGATATAAGACTTGAAATCTTCAAAATTCTAAAAGAAAACCTAGGAAAAACTCTTCCAGACATTGGCCTAGGCAATTTTTATTTTGAGATGGAGTCTCGCTCTGTTGCCCAGGCTAGGGTGCAGTGGTGCGATTTCAGCTCACTGCAACCTCCGCATCCCAGGTTCAAGCGATTCTCCTGTCTCAGCCTCCTGAGTGGCTGGGACTATAGGTGTGTGCCACCACGCCCAGCTAATTTTTGTATTTTTATTAGAGACGGGGTTTCACCATGTTGGCCAGGATGGTCTCGATCTCTTGACCTTGTGATCTGCCTGCCTTGGTCTCCCAAAGTGCTGGGATTACAGGCGTGAGCCAACGTGCCCGGCCTAGGCAAAGAATTTATGACTAAGATCCCAAAAGTAAATGCAACAATAACAAAAATAAATAAATGGGATCTAATTAAACTAAAAACTTCATACAGCAAAAGAAATAATCAGAGTAAACAGACAACCCATGGAATGGGAGAAGGTATTTGCAAACTATGTATCTAACAAAGGACTAATATCCAGAATCTAGAAGGTGCTCAAACAAATCAGAAAGAAAAAAACAATCCCATCAAAAAGTGGGCAAATGACATGAATAGACATTTCTCAATGGGATTTGAGAAGATATATAAATGGCTAACAAACATATGAAAAAATGCTCAAAATCACTAATCATCAGGGAAATGCAAGTCAAAATGGTGAGCTACCACCTCACCCCAGCCAGAATGGCCACTATTAAAAAGTCAAAAGACAATAGATGTTGGCATGGATGTGGTAAAAAGAGAATCCTTATACACTGCTGATGGGAATGTAAATCAGTACAACCTCTATGGAAAACATATGGAGATTTCTCAAAGAACTAAGAGTAGATCTACCATTTGACCCAGCAATCCCACTGCGAGGTGTTTACCCAAAGGAAAAGAAGTCGTTATATCAAAAAGATACCTGCATGCATGTTTCATAATTCATAATTGCAAAGATATGGAACCAACCTAAGTGCCCATCGAGCAATGAGTAGATAAAGAAAATATGGAATATATACACCATAGAACACTACTCAGCCATAAGAAAGAATAAAATAATGTCTTCTGCAGCAACTTAGATGGAGCTGGAGGCCATTATCCTCTAAGTGAAGTAACTCAGGAATGGAAAACAAAATGCCGTACGTTCTCACTTATAAGTGGGAGCTAAGCTATGGGTACACAAAGGTATACAAAGTGGTATATTGGCCGGGCACGGTGGCTCACTCCTGCAATCCCAGCACTCTGGGAGGCTGAGGTGGGTGGATCACGAGGTCAGGAGTTCGTGACCACTCTGACCAACATGGTGAAACTCTGTCTCTACTAAAAATACAAAAATTAGCCGGCGTGGTGCTGGGCGACTGTAATCCCAGCTACTCAGGAGGCTGAGGCAGCAGAATTGCTTGAACCCGTGAGGCGGAGGTTGCAGTGAGTCGAGATCATGCTACTGCATTCCAGCCTGGGCAACAGAATGAGACTCCGTCTCAAAAAAAAAAACAAAACAACAACCAAAAAAAAAAAAAACCACAAAGTGGTATACTGGACTTTGGAGATTCAGAAGTGGGGAGGTTTGGAGAGAGGTGAGGGATAAAAAACTACACATTGGGTACAATGTCCACTACTTGGGTGATGGGTGCACTAAAATCTCAGACTTCACCACTATACAATTAATCCATGTAGCCAAAAACCGCTTGTACACCAAAAGCTATTGAAATAAAAAAATTAGGGCCAAGCGCGGTGGCTCACGCCTGTAATCCCAGCACTTTGGGAGGCCAAGGTAAGCCTTATTCCCAGGTTTGGTTTTGTGAAACATGGATGAATCTCATGGTTGTTCCACAATAAAAGGATATTACAATTCTAAAGACTGCCCAGCACCGCCCTAGACTGATATTTCTTTTTCCCCTAGCATGGGACAATTTGAATCTCTTTCCTGTGTTTGGAATCTCTCTAGATACTTATACTATGGCCACAGGACAGGGTACTGAAAATGTGTTCACGAAATATTTTTAAAATAAAATGGCTAACAAGAGGCAGAATGAATCTTATGTCAATATGCTCCCATTCTCAATAATCAATCTATTTATGTAAGTTTTTCAAACTCCAGCATCAGAAATCCACATGTAGCCCTGGGGCCATCACATTTTCTTGCAGGATGGCATAAGGTTTAACACTTTTGAGTTATTTGAATATACGGGCAACCAACAGTAGGCAAGAGGGTTCTACAGAATGCCAAGAAATCAAACACAGAATTTAGATGAACTGGGCAGAGGCAGGAAGTGACAAAAACTGTTTTAAGAGCTGTTCGGGTAGTCACGGCGGCTCATGCCTGTAATCCCAGCACTTTGGGATGCCGAGGC
This sequence comes from Gorilla gorilla gorilla, assembly GCF_029281585.2. NCBI lineage: Eukaryota > Metazoa > Chordata > Mammalia > Primates > Hominidae > Gorilla > Gorilla gorilla. The sequence goes on from NC_073240.2 coordinate 41,274,305, forward strand.
AGGTGGATCACCTGAGGTCAGGCATTCGAGACCAGCCTAGCCAACATGGTGAAATGAAACCCCATCTCTACTAAAAATACAAAAAATTAGCCGGGCATTGTGCCAGGCGCCTGTAATCCCAGCTCCTCGGTAGGCTGAGGCAGGAAAATCGCTTGAACCTGGGAGGTGGAGGTTGCCATGAGCTAAGATCACACCACTGCACTCCAGCCTGGGCAACAAGAGTGAAAGTCTCAAAACATTAAAAATAAAAATAAAAAAAGATCTGTTCAAGGAAAAGGGGGCTGCTTCCCAACAGCCGGCTTGAAACATCCCTTGGAATTATATCTGACAGATACATGTGACAGGAATAACAACAACACAAGGAAACCAAGTTTGATGTAACAGAACTTCAATATGCTTCCCTAGAGCCGTCAAACTTACCTAGAGATGCTAAATACACTTCTGAATCCTGCAAGGGAGCCCAAGGCTTTACAGCTGGCTGGACAGCAAAGTCAGCCACCTCCCTCTGGCCTTCACCTTCAGGGCAAGAATCCACAAAGGAGTCTGAGAACGCATTGTTGGCACCATCTTCTTGGTCAGGATTTGGCAGACAGGAACAAATTTCAGCCCAGAGATCCTGGCCAGATCTTGTGGCTGTAGAGTCAGCGCTCTCAAACATTTTCATTTGGAATCTGAGCTATAAAATAGAAGCTCAAGTGAGTAAGAACTGGCTTTAAGAATACAGCATAAGGTTGGGCACAGTGGCTTACGACTGTAATCCCAACACTTTGGGAAGCCGAAGCAGTCAGATCATTTGAGGCCAGCAGTTCGAGACCAGCCTGGGAAACATGGCAAAATCCCATCTCTGCTAAAAATAAAAAATTAGACAGGTGTGGTGGCACATGCCTGTAGTCCCAGCTACTCCGGAGGCTGAGGTAGGAGGATCACCTTAGCCCAGGAGATAGAGGCTGCAGTAAGTGGTGATCACGCCACTGCACTCCAGCCTGGGTGACATTGCGAGGCCCTGTCTCACAAATAAATAAACAAAATAAAAATAAAAATGGAATTCCTACAAGCCATACACAAAAGGCAGATACTGTGATTCCACTTATATAAGGTACCTGAGTAGTCAAATTCATAGATACAGAAAATAGGATGGTGGGAGCTGGGAGCTGGGAGGTAGAAAGAATGGGGAGTTACTGTTTAATGGGTACACAGTTTCAGTTTGGGAAAATGAAAAAGTTGTGGAGGTGGATGGTAGCTATGGTTGCACAACAATGTGAACACCACTGAATCATACACACAAAAATAGTTAAAATGGTCAATTTTATGCTACATATATTTTCACACACACACACACACACACACACACACACACACACACACGAATCTGTAGGGCATTTCCAGGTTGGACAACCAGCCTGCACTTTTCTCCAAAGATCTCCAAAATGCAACAGTTCTATCTCCAGTCAATTAAATTCTGTTTTTTTTCTTTCTTTCTTTCTTTCTTTTTTTTTTTGAGACGGAGTCTCGCTCTGTCGCCCAGGCTGGAGTGCAGTGGCGCTAACTTGGCTCACTGCAACCTCTGCCTCCCGGGTTCACACCATTCTCCTGCCTCAGCCTCCCAAATAGCTGGGACTACAGGCGCTCGCCACCACGCCCGGCTAATTTTTTGTATTTTTTAGTAAAGACGGGGTTTCACCGTTTAGCCAGGGTGGTCTCGATCTCCTGACCTCGTGATCCGCCCGCCTCGGCCTCCCAAAGTGCTGGGATTACAGGCGTGAGCCACCGCGCCCGGCCCCTAAACTCTGTTTTCAACAGAACACAGACTAAAGGTCTTCCACAGTTCCATATACATGAAGATCCTGCTTGGTAAAAAGTGTCTGTCAGAGAGTACTGTCACAATGCAAGGGCTGTGTGCTCAGCGCATGCAGTTCAGCCATATGTCTCATGCTCTTATTTTAATACAATCACTGAAAGGTAGGTATTTTCACCATTTTACAGATGAAAAAACAAGTTCAGAAGGGTAACTTGCTCTAGGGCACATTACTGATATGTGGGGAATCCTTGACTGGAAAACCAGATCTGTGCTGCTCCAGAATCCATGTTTTTATCAAATACCATCCTGCTTGTTTGGAAAATGTAACGAAAGCAGCCCAAGCACGGGCAGGTAGGAAAAGCTACGCAAAGAGCCTGGAGGCTTTTATAACTATCTAGGCATATGACAGGCTGACACCTTCTTTCATGAGGAGACTTAGAAATCAGGAAGGCTGCCTGAGGCAAGGTCTGAATAATGCCAGGAGACAGAGCCCCGCCAGCGTAAAGGCCGGAAGTAAAAGGGACAGCTATGCCACGGCGGTCCTGGGTGAACTGATATCTAGCGCTACAGTGAACCCCCAACCCGAATTCGTCTGAAGCCACCCAAAACCAAAACTTTGCTCACACCAGAGCCCCGCATGGCCCCTTACCCCAGGGCAGGGCGTCCAGAACCACGCAGGAAATTCCGGCGTCCAGATCCCAGGCCTCAGTCGCTCAGGTCTCTAGGGCTGTCTGGACGGGATGAATCAGGTCCCAAGGCCTCTATGTGGTATTCCGGGGCCGGGCCAGAGTGGGAGATCCAAAACGCTGGGCACCCCAGCCCCTCCTCACTTACCGTAACAGCTGCCCAGTAAACGCTTGGCTCAGCTCTGTCGCCTGTAGCCCGGAGGAAATCGGGAGGGGCGGAGTCCCCTAGTGACGGAGCCCAGGAGTCCTCCAACTACCTTCCCACCCGACGATGTTCTGTGCGTCGATTGGTCGAGAGGAGCTCAGCGTGGTGAAGAAGTGAGGAGCAGCAAGAGGCGAGCGGTGGACGGGGCTCTGGTTGCCGGGAAACGGTGGAGTCACGTGCCCTGAGCATTGCCCCTCCCCTCCCGAGGGCCAGGTTGATTCCTTGCAGATCCGGGGTTCCAGTCCCTGCTTGGATAGGGAAGTCGTTTCCAAGACTTTTGACTTTTCCTAGTGCCGGAGCCAGTTCACCTCCTCCACAATTTTCTCTGTCGGTGTTTGTCTTCTAAAAATTTCGCCCCTTCGCTACCGAAGTTAGAGCACTTCCGCGGCTTCTTTCCTTACTCTCCCAGGAGACTCATGTCTAATTCATCAAATTATGAAGCTTTCCTTCATTCATTTAGTCAATAGATACCAAGCTCCTGCTGTGTTCTAAGCATTGTGTTAAGCGTGAAGTTAAGACACATATGACTTGATATAAGTCCTGGAGATCCTTACAGCTTAGTAGTGCAGGAAGGGGGTCCGCCATGGAGGCATAAAAGTTTACAAATAACAGTAAACAGTGATAGACAGCCGGGCGCGGTGACTCACGCCTGTAATCCCAGTACTCTAGGAGGCCGAGGCAGGTGGATCACCTGAGGTCAGGAGTTCGAGACCAGCCTGGGTGAAACATGGTGAAACTCTGTCTCTACTAAAAATACAAAAATTAGCTGAGCGTGGTGGCACATGCCTGGAATCCTAGCTATTCGGGAGGCTAAGGCAGGAGAATCGCTTGAACCCGGAAGGCAGAGGTTGCAGTGAGCCAAGATCGCACCACTGCATTCCAACCTGGGCAACAGAGCAAGACTGTCTCAAAAAAAAAAAAAGGGTGGGGGGTTGAAGACTATAGAGTATATGATGGAAGTGTGGCCAGAGTACATAAAGGAGAGAGTGGTCATAAGAAGTGTGTGTCAGAATGCTTTGTTGTTGTAGTTGTTAAAGGAGATGACCTTTGATATCCTTCAGGGGATAGATACCAGCTTGTTCATTGAGATCAACCCCTCCCCATCCCCAGCCTCCAGGATCAACACCAGTTACTCTCTCCCAAGAAACACGTGATGAAAGACATCAGCCAACCATCAGTAGCCAAGTAACTTGGCTGAGGAAATAGTTTTCACTCCAGCCTGGGTGACAGAGCAAGACTCCGTCTCAAAAAAAGAAAAAGAAAAAGAAAGCAACAACAACAAAAACAACATAGTTTTAGGATTACAGATGTGAGCCACTGCGCCCAGCTAAAATACAATTTAAAATTCAGTTCCTGGCCGGGCTTGGTGGCTCATGCCTGTAATCCCAGAATTTTGGGAGGCTGAGGGGGGTGTGGATCACCTGAGGTCAGCAGTTCGAGACCAGCCTGGCCAACATGGTGAAACCCTGTTTCTACTAAAAATACAAAAATTAACTGGGCGTGGAGGCGCATGCCTGTAATCCCAGCTACTCAGGAGGCTGAGGCAGGAGAACTACTTGAACCCAGGAGGCGGAGGTTGCGCCACCACATCCGGCCTGCAATCCTAACACTTTGGGAGGCCAAGGTGGATGGATTGTTTGAGCCCAGTTTGAGACCACCCTAGGCAATGTGGCAAAACCTTGTCTCTACTAAAAATACAAAAAATTAGCCAGTCATGGTGGCACATGTCTGTCATCTCAGCTACTAGGGAGGCTGAGGTGGGAGGATCACTTCAGTTTGGGAAGTCAAGGCTGCAGTGAGCCAAAATCGTGCCACTGCACTCCAGCCTGGGTGATGGGAGTGAGATCTTGTCTCAAAACTTGTTAAAATTTTAATTAATTTAAATTTAATTAGCCACATGTGGCTATTGTACAGCACATGGCTAATGGTGATCCTATTGTATAGCACAGGATTGGAGAATATTACATAGTTCACAGAACCTCAAGGTGAGTGGAGAGTCAGGCTTTAGGTCTATACAGCCAGGAACAGTATCTGAATCTCACTGAGAGACTGCTCAGGGAACACCCCACAGCCACTGAACATCCATAGCTGGCATTATTCATCAATTGGGTACTTGACACAAGAACCTCCCCGACTGTTGGCCTCCCAGATTAGATGCCTCCAATGCTACCTTGTTAGACACGGATTTCACACTGAGCCTGCTTCCGCGGCTTTTGCCTCTGAACCAAAGCCTCTGTCTAAGAGATAGAGCCCAGGTCAAATGCCTATGTCCAAGCTGCAAGAGAGTGTGGGAAGGCTCTGGCTTCTACCTCTTGGGGGCAGTGATGAAATGTGAGAAATTCCCCACCCAAAAGAAGGGTGTTCGGAAGATGCTGGATGTTTACAGAATATGACAAATGTCTACTCTACATGGTCTATGCCAGTGCTTCTCAAGCTTTAATATGCAGAAAAATCACCTGAGGATCATGTTAAAGTGCAGATTCTCATTTAGTAGGTCAGAAGGGGAGGAGGAACAAGATTCTGCTATGTTTTCTGTCTCCACAGTTTTGCCAGGCACTAGTCCAAGTATTTTACTTGAATTAACTAATTTAATTCTCCCACCCCAATCCTATGGAGCAAAGAGGCTAGCTAAGAATATATACTTTTCTTTTGGATAAGGTTCTGCTCTCACTGTAAATATCTTAATGAAATGATGCACTTGAGAGATGATGTCCCTCCTGTGAAGTAGTTTGGTTCTAACATACCCCACAATCAATGGAGAATTCTACCTCTTATTTCTGGAGGTAGTCAGGAATCAGACTTTTCAGCATATGGAGTTCTGCAGCTGTGGATACCTCAGCTGCAGTCTCTCAGTTAGTTTGGTGAGACTAATGACTTGAAGAAGGAATTTAGCTAAAAAAGATTTCCCTTTCTCCTCTCAAGAATACAAATACCTAGGATAAGAATTAGACTGTCTTTTTTTTTTTTTTGGCAAACTAACATTGAAATGCCTCCTTATTTGGAAGAATCCCACTCTGGATACCAAAGAGGGTTAGATTCTTGGCCGGGCGCGGTGGCTTACGCCTGTAATCCCAACACTCATAATATAAAAATTAGCCAGGCGTGGTGGTGCGTGCCTGTAGTCCCAGCCACTCAGGAGGCTGAGGCAGAAGAATGGCTTGAACTCAGGAGGCGGAGGTTGCAGTGAGGTGAAATCGCCCCACTGCACTCCAGCCTGGGCGACAGAGCAAGACTCCGTCTCAAAAAAAAAAAAAAAAAAAAGAGGGTTAAGTTCTTCCATCTCCATGCACCCTGGAAGTGAGGGCTCAGAGCAATGAGGTTTGGCTGATGGAAGTCCTCCCCTGCAGGACTCTTAACCTTGGAAGAGGGACACAGAGACACAGGGAGATTTAGGGGTCTCCAAGGGGTGGCAGGGCTGCAGGAAAAAGAGTCCTTTGGCACAACATAGTGTCTTGTGTCTACTGCATCCCAACTGGGTTTCTTCCCTGACATGCCTGAAGCCAGGCTCTCAAAAGGCTTGGTTTCCCTTGATTTGGCCCTATTTCTGAGCCTAGTCTCCAGTTGTCTTGTGAATTCTATGAGGCACTAATATTCTTTCCATAATTCTATCTCTGATGAAATTAGCCAGAGTTGGTTTATTTTGCACTTAAGAACCCTCGCAATATATCCTCTGATCTATTTGCAGTTTTAATCTCAGGATGGAAGCATATGGGAGGCGAATGGGGATCACTAATCCTTCTCATGCTGTTAGGGGGAAACACAGGTGTGAACACATTGCTTCTGGGGTGCTTGTGTGTGTTTTAAATACGTATATAACAATCTTACTGAGATACAAGTCACATACTATAATATTGACCCTTTTAAAATATAGAATACAGTGGGTTTTAGTATATTCGCAGAGTTTAGCAATCTTTATTCTGGTCGTTAGTTTTTGTTTTGTCTTAAAGCTCCTTTCAAGCGTTTCTTCAGACCCAAGGGACTACTCGGAATTTACAAGACCTACTCCTGTCATGGCCTTTACACGGAGCAATTCCAAGGGTTTCCTTTATAAATAACGTCGTATCTCCCTAATAGGAAGACGTCTGAGTAAGGTCACTTTTGGTGAGACATTTACAGTCTCTCATCTCTACGCTCACTCAATTCACCTAATTTAATTCAAGCAGCTCACTCATTCGCTCACTCATCGCAGACCCCGCCTCGGGACTGGGCCTCCCTGATTCGCTGGGGCCGAGTGACGTCCTCAGATCGCGACCCTGGGAGTGGAGTGGGGGCAGCGTGGTTATGTGGCTGGACGGCCGCGGATGGCTCAGGGTTCTCGGACATTGGCGCTACGACCTTAGGCGCCCTAGCTTTTCCAGGACTTGGAGTGGCTATAAGGGCCCAATGGCAGAAACAGTGTCTACCCAGGTTGGGACAGAGGGCGGGCTGAGGGCTTCGCATCAGCAAAACGGTGACGCTGGTGGCGACGCGAGGGTTGAGCCGTCCCACGGGCCCCCGAAGCCGGCTGGCCGGGAAGTGGAGCCGGCCCCAGTAGGCGGGGAGCATACCTCGGCTGCAGCCCCGGGCCCGGGCAAGCATAAGAAGCGGCGGGGCGCAACCAGGGAGCGTGTCGTGCCGCCCCCGAAGAAGCGGCGGACCGGGGTGAGCTTCGGAGATGAGCACTTTGCAGAAACCAGTTATTACTTCGAGGGCGGCCTGCGTAAGGTGCGGCCCTATTACTTTGACTTCCGGACCTACTGCAAAGGTCGCTGGGTGGGCCACAGCTTGCTGCACGTCTTCAGTACCGAGTTCCGAGCTCAGCCCCTGGCCTACTATGAGGCCGCGGTCCGGGCGGGCCGCCTGCAACTCAACGAGAAGCCGGTGCAGGACCTCAACATCGTGCTCAAGGTGGAGTCCTGATGGGGCTGGCCAGAAGCGGGCGAGGAAAAGGGGCCGGGTTTTGTTTTGTTTTGTTTTTTAGGCTTAGTAAAGCATAGGTACTGGATTAAAATCATGGCAATTCTAAAGCGTTCTCGCTTTCATTTGGAACACTATTTTAGCCCGTTTCCCACCTCCGCAAGTGGCCAGGGTGTCTGTGCTTCAGGACTCAGCCTGTTTATCCTCTTCCTCAAGGCAGCTTCCTTGTTTCCAAGGGACAGAAGTTGGAATTTTCATAATTCCTTTAAACACCGTCTTGTGGCAAGGGCACTGATCACTTTACCCTGCGTTGTAGATCTCTGTGCAAATAGTAATAATAGGGGCTATCATTTATGTCTCTTTACTGTGTGCTGGGCACAAAGTTAAACATTGTATGTCCACTAATTCTAATGACAGCCTTGTGAAGTAGGTATTGCCACTCCATTTTACCTCTGAGGAAACTAAGGAAACTCACAGGGGTAAGGCTATAAACAGTGCCACTACCAAAGCCTATGTTCCTATAACTACTACTTAAACTATTTAACATAGAGTAGTGAGATGTCAGGGATAGAGACTAGAATTGTTCAGCCCAGTGCTTTGACTCCTTTAAAATTCCATCACATCTATGAGGTACCAGACACCCCTGTCAGAAGTAACACTGTTTACCTCTCAGTAACACTAGTTTACCATGGTTGTGAGTGGAGAAAAGGCGCTTACAGCATTTGGGGAATGGATGGTTTTGGAGTAACTTGTTCCATTGATCAATCGATTTGCGTCAATATGTCATACATTGACGAATTCTCTCTCCTATCCCAATTTCTAAAGCATAGATCTGGTCTAACCCTCACATTCCACAGGAAACAGAGACCCAGAAAAGATAAATGACTTGCCCAAGAGCATGTAGCGAGCCTGTGGCAAATCCTGGTCTAGAGCCCATATCCCTGGACTTAAGCCTTAGTTTTGTTTGTTCAAGATCGTAATAAGTGATGATTTATGGAGGTTTTTTCCTCCATTAAAAAAATTTTACCTTGATTATTTATTTATTTTTTTTTGAGACAGAGTCTTGCTCTGTCGCCCAGGCTGGCGTGTAGTGGCGTGATCTCGGCTCACTGCAACCTCCGCCTCCCAGGTTCAAGCGATTCTCCTGCCTCAGTCTCCCAAGTAGCTGGGATTACAGGCACGTGCCACCACGCCTGTCTAATTTTTGTATTTTTAGTAGAGACAGGGTTTGACCGTGTTAGCCAGGATGGTCTTGATCTCTTGACCTCGTGATCCACCCACCTCAGCCTCCCAAAGTGCTGGGATTACAGGCGTGAGCCACTGTGCCTGGCTAAAAAATTTTACCTTTGAAATATCTTTATTGTAGAGAAAATACAATTAGCAAAACCAAAAAACATTCATAATCTAACCACCCAGAGATAACATAGTTAACATTTTTGCATATGTCCTTCCAGTACTTTTTCAGTGCCAGCTATCTGCCTGTGTCTGTCTGTATTTTTACAAAATGAGATCACACTCTGCACACTGCTTGTTCAGCCCAAGATGTGCTTTCACCATTTTTCCATGTCAGTGAGGAACAGGGGAAGCTGGATATGAAGTTGACTGATTACAGGCTGCGGTCCCTAGGCTGACTTATTACCTATGTCTTTGACAGGACAATGATTTCTTGCGGAACACAGTGCACAGGCATGAGCCACCAGTCACAGCAGAGCCCATTCGCCTGCTAGCTGAGAACGAAGATGTGGTGGTTGTAGACAAGCCTTCCTCCATTCCCGTTCACCCCTGTGGCCGCTTCCGACACAACACAGTTATCTTCATCCTAGGCAAGGAGCACCAACTCAAGGAGCTACACCCCTTGCATCGGCTTGACCGCCTTACCTCAGGGGTGCTTATGTTTGCCAAGACAGCTGCAGTCTCTGAGAGAATTCACGAGCAGGTTCGGGACCGGCAGGTGAGTCAGGCTTTTGTCTCCTACAGGCCACTTCTTGGGCTCACGAATGCTCTGTGTCAAAAGGGCATCATGGAGTTCCGAAGTGGTCCTTCGTATTTATCTGGCCATCCTTCCTACCTTCCTACCTTAAGGCAGGTCAACACCTAAAGTGCCAAATGCAGGATATCTCATATGTTTCCAAAAAAATCTTTAGAGATGGCATACATTGCCTCTCTTAGTAGTTTGCTATTTTGAAGCTTTAAAATGCTGACAAGGCCAGGCTCACACCTGTCATCCCAGCATTTTGGGAGGCTGAGGTGGGAGGATAGCTTGAGCCCAGGAGGTAGAGACCAGCCTGGGCAAAATAGGGAGACCCTATCTCTACAAAAAAAAAAAAAAAAAAAGGCCAGGCGCAGTGGCTTACGCCTGTAATCCCAGCACTTTGGGAGGCCGAGGCGGGCAGATCACGAGGTCAGGAGATCGAGGTCATCCTGGCTAACACGGTGAAATGCCGTCTCTACTAAAAAAAAAATACAAAAAATTAGCCGGGCGTGGTGGCGGGCACCTATAGTCCCAGCTACTTGGGAGGCTGAGGCAGGAGAATGGTGTGAACCCGGGAGGTGGAGCTTGCAGTGAGCCGAGATCGCGCCACCACACTCCAGCCTGGGTGACAGAGTGAGACTCTGTCTCAAAAAAAAAAAAAAAAAAAAAACTTACCCTGGCATGGTGGCACATGCCTGTGGTCCCAGCTACTTGGGAGGCTGAGGTAGGAGGATCACTTGGCCGTGGGAGGTTGAGGCTGCAGTGAGCCATGAGCATGTCACTGCGTTCCAGCCTGAGCTATAGAGCAAGACTCTGTCTCAAAGAAATAAATTAACATAAGAAAATAAAGTGCTGACAGGCTGAGCAAGGCTTTTAAGATTATGGGGAGAGCCTGCTTGGTGAAAAGATTCTAGATGTAGTTGGAAAAGTCTTGGGTAGAAGAGTTTAGTGGTAATGATTGTTGTCCTGAGACTTGTAATTTTGGATCTGAATCATAATACATTTATTGAGTGCATACTGTATACCAGGCTTAGTATCAAGCACATTAGAGCGTAACTTACTGAATGCTTATCACAGCCCAATGAGGTAAATGGTTTTCTTTTCTTTTCTTTTCTTTTTTTTTTTTTTTTTGAGATGGAGTTTCGCTCTTGTTGCCCAGTCTGGAGTGCAATGGTGTGATCCTGGCTCACTGCAACCTCCGCCTGCTGGGTTCAAGCAATTATCCTGCCTCAGCCTCCCAGGTAGCTGGGATGACTGGCATGCGCCACCATGCCTGGCTAATTTTGTATTTTTTAGTAGAGACAGGGTTTCTTCATGTTGGTCAGGCTGGTCTCGAACTTTCAACCTCAGGTGATCCACCCACCTCAGCTTCCCAAAGTGCTGGGATTATAGGCATGAGCCACCGCACCCAGCTGGTAAATGCTTTTCTAATTTCACATTTTCTAGATGAGTTAGTAGGATTTAGAGGTTAAGTAATGTACCCAAGATCGCAAAACTGGCAAATGGTAGAGCTGGAGTTTGAATCTTCTGACACTGGTCCTTATCACTCCACAAAGAGTTTGGACTCCATGAATTTAGGGTTTGTACTGATTTTCTCCCTCTTCCCTCCTATGTAGCTGGAGAAGGAGTACGTGTGCCGGGTGGAAGGGGAGTTCCCCACTGAGGAAGTGACCTGTAAAGAATCCATCTTAGTGGTGTCTTACAAAGTAGGCGTGTGCCGTGTAGATCCCCGGGGCAAGCCCTGTGAGACAGTGTTCCAGAGGCTAAGCTACAATGGCCAGTCCAGTGTGGTACGGTGCCGGCCACTCACAGGCCGCACACACCAGATTCGAGTCCACCTTCAGTTCTTGGGCCATCCCATTCTCAATGACCCCATCTACAACTCAGTTGCCTGGGGTCCTTCCCGAGGCCGGGGCGGCTACATTCCCAAGACAAACGAGGAATTGCTGCGGGACCTGGTAGCAGAGCACCAGGCCAAACAGAGCCTGGATGTGCTAGATCTCTGTGAGGGTGACCTGTCCCCAGGACTCACAGACTCTACGGCCCCCTCCTCAGAGTTGGGCAAGGACAACCTGGAAGAGTTGGCTGCAGCTGCCCAGAAGATGGAGGAAGTAGCTGAGGCAGCCCCTCAGGAGTTGGACACAATAGCCTTGGCATCAGAGAAGGCAGTTGAAACAGATGTCATGAATCAAGAGACAGACCCACTCTGTGCAGAGTGCCGGCTGGTGCGACAGGATCCTTTGCCCCAAGACCTTGTGATGTTCCTACATGCCCTACGCTATAAAGGGCCAGGCTTTGAGTACTTTTCACCAATGCCTGCCTGGGCACAGGATGACTGGCAAAAAGACTGAGGGGTGTGGCCAATGGAGGGATTGCTTCTTGGGTTGTGACAAGGATGGGCTATAGGGCAAGGGCTGACCCCATGGGCTAGTACTTGGGGTTTCTATAGGAATGAGGATGGGCTTCTAAAGAGACCTGCTCATACTTGCTACCTCCTTTCAGTGGGAATTTGGAGACTTTTTGGTTTGTAAATATATCCCTTTTTCTAACATCTTTTGTGTCTGGTTTTCTTCCAGCTTCTTTTTTATTACTGATGTAAAATTCACATAGCATAAAATTAACCACTTTAACTAGCCAGGCACAGTGGCTTATGGCTATAATCCTAGTACTTTGGGACGTAGAAGTGAAAGGATCACTGGAGGCCAAGAGTTCAAGGTTAAAGTGAACTGTGATTGTGCTGCTGCACTCCAGAGCCTAGGTGACAGAGTGAGACCCTGTCTCTTAAAAAACAAAAAAAAATTAACCACTTTAAGATGTACAGCATAGTCACATTTAGTACATTCACAGTGTTGTACAACCATAACCTCATATATTTCCAAAACATTTTCATCACCCCAAAAGGAAACCTGTACCCATTAAGTAAGTGGTCACTTTCCACTCCCCTTCCACCAGCCTCTGGCAACCACTAATCTACTTTCTGTCTGTATGGATTTGCCTGTTTTTTCTGGACATTTTATATAAATGGGATGATAAAACATGTGACCTATGTCTCTGTTTCCCTTGGCATAATGTTTTCAAGGTTTATTCAACTCGTAGCATGTATCAGTACTTCATTCTTTTTTTATGGCAGAATAAGCTGTTGTATGGATATACCACGATTTGTCTATCTGTTCATCAGTTGATGGACATTTGGGTTGTTTCCACCTTTTCATTGTTGTGAATAGTGCTGCTGTGAACATTAAATATGTTTTCAGTTCTTTTGGGTATATACCTCACAGTGGAATTGCTGGGTCATATGGTAATTCTATGTTTAAATTTTTGAGAATCCACCAAACTTTTCCACAGCAGCTGAACCATTTTACATTGCCACCAGCAAGCATAGGGTTTCAATTTCTCTACATCTTCACCAACATTTGTTTTGTTTTGATTATACTCATCCTAGTAGGAGTGAAGTGGCATCTCATTCTGGGTTGTTAGTCTTTTTGTTGTGGAGTGTAAGTGTTCTTTATATATTCCGGATGTGAGAGTCTTAGCAAAAAGACTAACAGCCCAACTTAAAAATGGGCAAAGGATTTGAATAGACATTTTTCCAAAGAAGATATACAAATGACCAGCTAACATATGAAAAAAAAAAAAGCTGAACATTATTAGTTATCAGGGAATGCAAATCAAAACTGTGGCATTAGTATAAGAATAGACATAGAGTGATGGAATAAAATCAAGAGTCAAGAAATAAACCCATCCATCTAAGGTCAGTTGGTTTTTGACAAAAGTGCTAAGACTGTTCAGTGGGGAGAGAATAGTCTTAAACAAATGTCTTTTTTCTTAAACAGTTCGTGCTGGGAAAACTGGGTATTCACATAAAAAAGAAAAAAGTTAGACCCCCACCTCATATAGAAAAATCAACCGAAAATAGGCCAAGGACAGTGGCTTACACCTACAATCCCAACACTTCGGGAGGCCGAGGCAGGAGGATCCCTTGAGGCCAGAAGTTTGAGAACACCCTGGGCAACATAGCAGACCTTATCTCTATAATAAATAAATAAATCAGCTGCGTGGGATGGTGTGCGCCTGTAGCCCTAGGTACTCGGAAGGCTGAGGCAAAAGGATTAGTTGAGCCCACGAAAAGTCTTAGAAGAAAATATTGGGGTAAATCTTCAAGACCTTAAATTTGGCAATGGGTTCTTAGATACAACACCAAAATAATAATCAATGAAATACAAAATAAATAAATTGCACTTTATGAAAATTAGAACTTTTGCAAATCAAAAGACACTATCAAAAAAATGAAAAGACAGCCTACAGGATGGGAGGAAATTCCAGAAGAGGAATAGTTGGGTATATGGTAATACTAATTTATATTTTTGGAGGAGCCTCCATACTGTTTTTCATAGTGGTTGCAGCATTTTGCAATCCTACAAACAGTGCACAAGGGTCCGATTTCTTCACATCCTCACTAACACTTGTCATTTTTTTCATTTTTTGATAGTGTCCATCCTAATGGATGTGAGATTATATCTCATTGTGGTTTTAATGTACATTTCTCTGATGATTACTGAGAACATCTTTTCATATGCTTGTTGGCAATTTTTATATCATCTTTGGAGAAATGTCTATCCAAGTTCTTTGCTCATTTTTTGATTTACAATTGTCTTTCAGTATCCATGCATGATTGGTTCTAGGATACCTCCACCTTCATCCCAAGATACCAAAATTCACAGATGCTTAAGTCTCATATAAAATGACATATTATTTGCATATAAACGTCCTCTCGTGCACTTTAAAATCATCTCTAGTTTACTTACTATACATAGTAAATGCTATATAAATAGCTGTTATACTGTGCTGTTTAGGGAATAATAAGGGAAAAAAGTCTGTACATGTTCAGTACAGATGCAACCATCCATTTTTTTTTCCAAATGTTTTCAATCTAGGATTTGTTGAGTCCACAGATTCAGAATCTATGGACATGGAGGGCCAACCATATTTGATTTTTTTGTTGTTGAGCTGCAGGAGCCCTTTATGTATTCTAGGTATTAACTCATTATCAGATATATGCTTAGCACATATTTTCTCTTATTCCATAGGTTGCCTTTTCACTTTCTTGATTGTGTTCTTTGATGCACAGAAGTTTTAAAGTTTAATACAGTCCCATTTGTCTGTTTTTTGTTTTTATTTATTTTATTTTATTTTATTTTTTTGAGACAGAATCTCATTCTGTCGCCCAGGCTGGAGTGCGGTGGCACAATCTCGGCTCACTGCAACCTCCACCTCCCTCAAGCATTTCTCCTTCCTCAGCCTCCCAAGTAGCTGGGACTACAGGCACACGCCACCACGCCTGGCTAATTTTTGTATTTTTAATAGAGATGGGGTTTCACCACGTTGGCCAGGCTGGTCTTGATCTCTGGACCTCAAGTGATCCACCCACCTTGGCCGCCCAAAGTGCTGGGATTACAGGCGTGAGCCACCATGCCCGGCCAGAATTGTTTTCTTAATTTCATGTTTAATTATTTATTCATTGGTAGTCTATAGAAATATGACCGATTTTTGGCTAGGGGAGGTGGCTCATGCCTGTAATTCCAGCACTCTGGGAGGCCAGTGGGGGGATGGATCACCTGAGGTCAGGAGTTTGAGACCAGCCTGGCCAACATGGCGAAACTTCACCTTTACTAAAACTACAAATATTAGCTGGGTGTGGTGGCATGTGCCTGTAATCCCAGCTACTTGGGAGGCTGAGGCAGGAGTATCACTTGAACCCAGGAGGCAGAGGTTGCAGTGAGCCAAGATGGTGCCACTGCACTGCAGCCTGGGTAACAGAGTGAGAAACCGTCTCAAAAAAAAAAAAAACAAAATATGACTGACTTACGTATGTTGATTTTGTACTCCGCAATTTTGCTGAATTTATTAGCTTTTTTTGTGGATTCTTTAGGGATATATATTATCTAATACACAAATTATACTATATATTATATTTTTATATATATATAATCCATGTCATCTGCAAATAGAGATAATGTTACTTCTTCCTTCCCCATTTGGATACCTTTTGTTTCTTTTTCTTGTCTAATTGCTATGGATAGAACTTCCAGTACAATGTTGAATAGAAATAGCATAGGGAAAGTGGGTCTCCTTGTCTTGCTCCTTATCTTGGGCGGATAGTTTTCAGTCTTTCACCATTGTGTGTGATGTTACCTCTGGGCTTTTCATAAATGCCCTTTACCATACTGAGGACGTTCTTGCCCTGCATTTTTTTTTTCTTTTTCTTTTTTTTTTTTTTTGAGATGGAGTCTCGCTCTTTCACCCAGGCCAGAGTGCAGTGGCGTGATCTTGGCTCACTGCAAGCTCCGCCTCCTGGGTTCATGCCATTCTCCTGCCTCAGCCTCCCAAGTAGCTGGGACTACAGGTGCCTGCCACTGCACCCAGCTAATTTTTTGTATTTTTAATAGAGACAGGGTTTCACCGTGTTAGCCAGGATGGTCTCGATCTCCTGACCTCGTGATCCGCCCGCCTTGGCCTCCCAAAGTGCTGGGATTACAGGCGTGAGCCACTGCGCCCAGCCTTTTTTCTCTTTTTGAGACAGAGTCTCACTCTGTCGCAAAGCCTGGAGTGCAGTGGCACTGTGTCGGCTCACTACAACCTCCGTCTCCTGGATTCAAGCAATTCTCCTACCTCCAAGCAATTCTCCTGCCTCAGCCTCCTGAGTAGCTGGGATTACAGGCGCCCACCACCACATCCGGCTAATTTTTGTGTTTTTTAGTAGAGACAGGGTTTCCCAATGTTGGCCAGGCTGGTCTTGAACTCCTGACCTCAGCTGATCCACCCACCTTGGCCTCCCAAATTGCTGGGATTACAGGCCTGAGCCACCGCGCCTGGCCCTTGCCCTGCATTTCTGCTTGTTTCTTGCCCTGCATTTCTGCCTGGACAGCCCTTTGACTTCTGCTCAGGCAGAAACCTTTTCTTTCCTGTTCCTTCTGTTGTACACCTGTCATGTATTTCCTATTTCGTTGGAGTACTCATAAAGAGAACCATGGATTTTTGTTTTCAGGTAACTTCACGGTGAATAACAAAGGCTTATTCATACCGAATCCATTGCCTTTGACCAGAACATATGGAGCAGAAGTAGTGTAGGTGGGGAAAGCAATTGTGTTTATATTCTTTTAGTGGTTCATATTGGTCGTTAACCACCTACTATATGCCAAACATTATTTATTGCTGGGATACAGAGATGAATGGCTGGCCCCTGCCCTGTTAGAACACACATGATGAAATGTGCAAGTACAAAGGGAACCAGTGGAAATATAATTCTGTCTGGAAGTACTAGCATAGATTTCCCAGAGAAAGAGGCATTTAACAGTGAGTTAGAATTTGCCTACTAGAGATATAAGAGGATTCCAGATAGAGGGACAATTTGAGAGAAGGTGGTCATATTCTAGAACTCGAAAAGACAGAGGAGGAGACACCCAAGGAGAGCGTTTAACCCTGGGGCTCTAGTATATGTCTCCCTATCACTTACTATTGAAGCCTTTTTTTTTTTTTTTTAATTTGAGACGGAGTCTTGCTCTGTTACCAGGCTGGAGTGCAGTGGCGCAATCTCAGCTCACCGCAACCTCTGCCTCCCGAGTTCAAGCAATTCTCCTGCCTCAGTCTCCCGAGTAGCTGGGACTACAGGCGCACACCACGCCCAGCTAATTTTTGTATTTTTAGTAGAGACAGGGTTTCACCATGTTGGTCAGGCTGGTCTCAAACTCCCGACCTCAGGTAATCCGCCCACCTCGGCCTCCCAAAGTGTTGGGATTACAGGTGCGGGCCACCGCACCTGGCCTATTGAAGCCTTTCAGTGGCTTGTATATCACACCAGTGATAGGGGATTCTCATGAATCTGAGTATTTGCTCAGCTTCAAGAAAACCCTATCTCCATTCCATGAGCCAGCCAACTCTCCTTATCACTGAGACCCTCCATAACTCAGGAGCTGTGGGGTCCTAGGACTGGGAAGAATGAGATATCCAATAAAATGAATTCATACGGCAGATATTTGAGAGCCAACTATGTGCTGGATTCACACTAGGCTCTGGGTATATAATGGTGAGTAAGACAGATAAGGTCTCCACTCTTATGAAGTATACAGTCTGAATGTCCAGCACAATGTGGGAAAGTAAACAGTAAACAATGTGGTAAATGTTCTGTGTGACAGGAGAAGGAGGGAGGCACACCTAGTGTGATTCCTTCCAGGATCCCAGGGTTCTGAATGGGAGCATTAGCATTTGCCCATTTTCCATCTCACCTCTTAAGTTCTGAATTTTACCCTCTCTAGTGCTGTTTATCCTATTCTCATTATTTCAGAGGTTCTTGAGCTAGAGACACATGGATGGGCTTGAGAGGATCCCTGGATCTCTTGAAATTTTATGTAAAATTTGGTATATGTGTATACTTTTCTGAGGAGAGTCTATATATTAATTTCTCAACAGATCTTTTAAAGCTGCATTGTCCAATGCTAGCAACATATGGCTATTTAATTAAAATTAAATAAAATTTAAAATGCATGGGAAGCCGAGG
The DNA here is from genome assembly GCF_029281585.2 of Gorilla gorilla gorilla. NCBI lineage: Eukaryota > Metazoa > Chordata > Mammalia > Primates > Hominidae > Gorilla > Gorilla gorilla. Next base: position 41,292,416 of record NC_073240.2, read on the forward strand.
CGGGTGGATCACTTGAGTCTCGGAGTTTGAGACCAGCCTGGCCAATATGGTAAAACCCCGTCTCTACGAAAAATACAAAAATTAGCCAGCCATGGTTGCATGTGCCTGTAATCCCGGCTACTCAGGAGGCTGAGGCAGGAGAATCGCTTGAAGCCAGGAGGTGGAGGTTGCAGTGAGCTGAGATCGTGCCACTGCACTCCAGTCTGGGCAACAGAGTGAGACTCTGTCTCATAAAATAAAATGCAGGCTGGGCATGGTGACACATGCCTGTAATCGCAGCACTTTGGGAGACTGAGGCAGGTGGAATGCCTCAGCTCAGGAGTTCGAAACCAGCATAGGCAACATGGTGAAACCCTGTCTCTACTAAAAATACAAAAAATTCACTGGGCGTGGTGGCAGGTGCCTGTAATCCCAACTACTTGGGAGGCTAAGGCAGGCAAATCTCTGGAACCCAGGAGGCAGAGGTTGCCGTAAGCTGAGATCGTGCCACTGTACTCCAGCCTGGGCTACAGAGCAAGACTCTGTCTCAAAAAAAATAAAAATAAAAATAAGCCAGGCGCGGAGCCTCACGCCTGTAATCCCAGCACTTTGGGAGGCCGAGGCGGGTGGATCACAAGGTCAGGAGTTCAAGACCAGCCTGGCCAAGAGGATGAAATCTGGTCTCTACTAAAAATACAAAAATTAGCTGGGCGTGGTGGCAGGTGCCTGTAATCCCAGCTACTCAGGAGGTTGTGGCAGAGAACTGCTTGAATCCGGGAGACAGAGGTTGCAGTGAGCCGAGATCGTGCCACTGCACTCCAGCCTGGGGACAGAGTGAGACTCCGTCTCAAAATAAATAAAAATAAAAATAAAACAAAATGCGGTTTTTCTGCTGTATTTGCCCCATTCCCAGTGTTCAAAGCCACTTGGTCTAGTGACCACCATATTGGACAGCACAGATATAGAATAGTTCCATCACCTAGCAAAGTTCTATTGGGTGCCATTGCTTCAAAGGATCTCTACACAAAACAAGAGTTCCTAACTACAATTACTCCACTAGTCTGCAGATGCCTAAAAAGCAGGGTGTGTGTGTGTGTGTGCATGTGTGTTCTTCTATCTTGCACATACTAATCAAGCAATTGGTCTCTCTGTGTTAATTAAATGCTGTGCTAGGTGCTGGTGTGTCCGTTCCTTCGGGTGGATTCTTGGTCTCCCTAACTTCAAGAATGAACCCACAGACCTTCGGGTGAGTGTTACAGCTCTCAAAGGTGGCACGGACCCAAAGAGTAAGCAGCAGCAAGACTTATTGTGAAGAGCGAAAGAATACAGCTTCCACAGTGTGGAAGCGGACCCCAGTGGATTGCCGCTGCTGGCTTTTGGAGGGGGTGGGGGTGGCCAGCTTTTATTCCCTTATTTGTCCCTGCGCATGTCTTGCCGATTGGTCCATTTTACAGAGTGCTGATTGGTCCATTTTACAGAGTGCTGATTGGTGCATTTACAATACTTTAGCTAGACACAGAGGGTTGATTGGTGCATTTTTACAGAGTGCTGATTGGTGCATTCACAATCCTTTAGCTAGACACAGAGCGCTGATTGGTGCATTTTTACAGAGTGCTGATTGGTGTGTTTACAATCTTCTAGCTAGACAGAAAAGTTCTCCAAGTCCCCACTGACCCAGGAAGTCCTGCTGACTTCACCTCTCACTAGGATGTTAATACAAAACCTGTGACAAAGGTACTACCTATAAGGAGCCCAGGTTGAATCTAGTTGTCCTTTGCTATGCTGAACAGTTGGCTGTTCTTGAATGTGTTTTTTATCCTTATAAAATGGTATCCTTTTGGCTGGGTGCAGTGGCTCATGCCTATAATCCTAGCACTTTGGGAGGCCAAGGAGGGCAGATCGCCTGAGTTCAGGAGTTCCAGACTAGCTTGGGCAACACGGTGAAACCCTATATCTACTAAAATACAAAATAAATTAGCTGGGCGTGGCAGCGTGCGCCTGTTGCCCCAGCTACTCAGGAGGCTGAGGCAGGAGAATTGCTTGAATCCGGGAGGCAGAGGTTGCAGTGAGCCAAGATCGCGCCACTGCACTCCAGCCTGGGCGAGAGAGCAAGACTCTGGCTCTACAAAAAAAAAAAAAAAAAAGTATCCTTTTAAAACTTTTATTACAGCCCCCTTCCCTCACCCCTGCTCTGGAGGTAACCACTATTAATAACTAAGGGGTCCCAAAGGGGTGGGGGTGAGGCAGAACAGGGCCTGGAGGCAGGGAACCTAAGGCCATTTCACACTGACTTCCTAGAACTAAATTGATAGGAAAGCCCTAACTTTCCACTCCTAATAACAAAAGGACCAGAGGTTACTCCCTTTGCAAACCCCCAACTTTTCTGCCCCGCAGATGGGAAATTGAAAGTACCTCTGATTGGTTGCTTTTTGCAATCGATCAGATGTTTCCATGGGACTGTGACCTTTGTGACATCACTTCAGCCTCCGATTGGTTGTTGTCTGCAACCAATCAAACTGATTGCTGGCCAAGTCTTCCTTTGCATAGAAGTGCAACTTTGTAACTTCACTTTAGCCTCTGATTGGTTGCCTTTGCAACCATGAGGTGAACACCAAGTGGCCAACGGGAAACCTCTAGGGGCTATTTGGACGCGAGAAGATTCTGTATTGGGGGCCCTTGAGCCACTGCTTGGCCCACTGCCACACTGTGGAGTGTACTTTCATTTTCAATAAATCCCTGCCTTCATTTCGTTCCTTTCGTTGCTTCATTCTTTCCTTGCGTTGCTGTGCATTTTGTCCAATTCTTTGTTCAAAATGCCAAGAACCTGGACAACTTGCAGTCAAGACCCTCTAGCGGTAATGGGGAGGGGGGAAAATAATGATAAAAATTAAGGGTTCTCCTGCCTGTTTTCTATTCATAGATACACAAATCTATATGTATTTCCTTTAATAAAAATAAAAATGAGATCATGCCATGCAAATTGTTCTGCAACTTGATTTTTTGGATTTTTTTTTTTTTTTTTTTGCGACGGAGTCTCTGCCACCCAGGCTGGAGTGCAGTGGCGCAATCTTGGCTCACTGCAACTTCCGCCTCCTGGGTTCAAGCAATTCTCCTGCCTCAGCCTCCGGAGTAGCTGGGACCACAGGCACACGCCGCCACGCCCGGCTAATTTTTTTTTTTTTGTATTTTTAGTACAGACGGGGTTTCACCATATTGGCTAGGCTGGTCTCCAATTCCTGACCTCGTGATCTGCCCGCCTCAGTCTCCCAAAGTGCTGGGATTACAGGCGTGAGCCACGGTGCCCAGCCTTGATTTTTTTTTTTTTTTTTTTTTTTTTTTTTTTTTTTGAGACGGAGTCTCGCTCTGTCGCCCCAGGCTGGAGTGCAGTGGCGCGATCTCAGCTCACGGCAAGCTCCGCCTCCCGGGTTCACGCCATTCTCCTGCCTCAGTCTCTCGGAGTAGCTGGGACTACAGGCGCCCGCCACCACCCCCGGCTGATTTTTTTTTATTTTTATTTTTAGTAGTGACGGGGTTTCACCGTGGTCTGGATCTCCTGACCTCGTGATCCGCCCGCCTCGGCCTCCCAAAGTGCTGGGATTACAAGCGTGAGCCACCGCGCCCAGCCGATTTTTTTTTTATAGCTGCATTGTGTTCCATTGTACTACAATCTATCTTCTGTTGCTGGAATTTTAGGTGTTTGCAGTTTTTCACTATTCTCAGGCCATAGTAAACATCCTTATATACCCTTCCACACTTGTAGCCTAGTTTCTACAGGACAGTTTTTTAGTGTAATTATGGGGTCAATGGCTTTAAATATAAATAGGTAATAGGAAACTGCCCTCCAAAAAGATTATACCAATTTTCATTCTGTCCAGTCATGTGAGAGGCTGAGGCAGCTGAATGCAGCAACTGAAAATGCAGCTGGTCCAGCAGCTGCATTTTTCAAAGTTGGCATTGTTTCCAGTCAGGGGTTGGAACCATGGGTTTCCCTGAATGTCTGTATCTTTTCGTGGACGACCTAGACTTGCTTGAGTCAATCTTGCTTCCAAAGACTTTAGAGAAAATGGACTGATTTCAAAGCCTTTTCGAGGTTTGGATGATTGATCCTCAAGACTCACATATTCTGGAACATAGGATTATTGAAAACCAAAGACACAAGCAGAGCAGCCATGGAATGTGACCAGTTTTTAGTTGGATAAGTTTACTGTGGTCCTGACGAGGTATCATCACCAAAGGCACTCATTCTGCTTAGAACACTGTCTTGTACATGGTGAACAATATTGTCTATGATTATGATTATTGTTTTCTTCCCCTCCAAGTCCTCTGTCACCCTCTTCTTTTCATTTGAAGCTTGTCCACGTTTTCAAAACTGCAACATTTTTGTCAACCATTAACTAGGTGAAAACAGTTAAGAATTGCCTACTAAAGTTGAACACACACATAACCAATGACTCTACTTCTAGCTATCTACCTACAGAAACACTTGTACATGTGCCCCAAGACACATATAAAAACAGTCACAGCAGTGTTCTTGCAGCAAAAAACTGGAGATAACAAAAATATCCATCAATAAGAGAATGGATACCTAATTGTATGTTCAGATAATTGCAAACTAATCAGCAGTGAAAATGAACGAATTATACGGATAAAACAGTGTCCAGTGACAGAAGTTACAGATGAATACGTTATATAAAATGAATATATTATATAAAATTAAAAAACAGACAAAACATATTTAAGACTACAAATATGTATAAATATGTATATTTGGTAAGAAAAACAAGAGAATGATTAACATGAAATTCAGAAAAGTTGTTATCTTTGCCAGACACGGTGGCTCACGCCTGTAATCCCAGCACTTTGGGAGGCCAAGGCAGGTGGATCACGAGGTCAGGAGATCGAGACCATCTTGGCTAACACGGTGAAACCCCGTCTCTACTAAAAATATAAAAAATTAGCCAGGCGTGGTGACAGCACCGCAGTCCCAGCTTCTCGGGAGGCTGAGGCAGGAGAATCGCATTAACCCGGGAGGCGGAGATTGCAGTGAGCCGAGATCGCGCCACTGCACTCCAGCCGGGGGCGACAGAGTGTGACTCCGTCTCAACCAAAGAAACAAACAAACAAACAAAAAGTAGTTACCTTTTTTTTTTTTGGAAATGGAGTCTCACTCTGTCTCCCTGGCTGGAGTGCAGTGGCGGGATCTTGGCTCACTGCAACCCCCGCCTCCCAGGTTCAAGCGATTCTCCTGCCTCAGCCTCCCGAGTAGCTGGGATTATAGGCGCCCGCCACCACGCCTGGCTAATTTTTTGTATTTTTTTTTTTTTAGTAGAGACAGGGTTTCACCATATTGGTGAGGCTGGTCTCAAACTCCTGACCTCGTGGTCTGCCTGCCTCGGCCTCACAAAGTGCTGAGATTACAGGCGTGAGCCACTGTGCCCGGCCAAAGTAGTTATCTTTCTGGTGGGAGGATGCCTCCAGGCAGGGACACACAGGAAGCATCAAAGGTGCTAGTAATCTGCCACCTGCCAAGAGGGTAGGAAAAAAAAATTAAAATAATTAAAAATAATTTTTTAAAAAAGAAACAAAGGGGCTGGTAATGTTCTATTTCTCAAGCTGGGTGGTGTATATACAGCATTGCTGTTTTTTTCTTTCTTTCTTTCTTTCTTTTTTTTGGAGACAAGGTCCTGCTCTGTTGCCCAGGCTGAATTGCAGTGGCACGATCATGGCTCACTGTAGTCTCGACCTCCCAGGTTCAAGTGATCCTCCCACTTCAGCCTCCTGAGTAGCTGGGACCACAGGCACACACCAGCACGCCCAGCTAATTTTTGCATTTTTGGTAGAGACAGGGTTTTGCCATGTTTCCCAGGCCTGTCTGGAACTCTTGGGCTCAAGTGATTCACCCATTTGAGCCTCCTGAGTAGCTGAGAATATGGGTGCATACCACCACACCTGGCTAATTTTTAATTTTTTGTAGAGACAGAGTCTCACTGTGTTACCTAGGCTGGTCTCGAACTACTGGCCTCAAGCGATCGTCCCCAACCTTGGCCTCCCAAAGTGCTGGGATTACATGTGTGAGCCACTGCACCTGGCCTTATTATTGTTATTTTTAAACTGTACATGCATATTACATTTCGTATGTATGTATTGTATAATTGTGTAATACTATCAAGATAAAACTTTTAAACAACAAATATTAAAATATTTCACCTCTTTTTTTTAACATTTGGTTATCTCTGAAATAGTGACTCTCCTCTTTCAGTCCCACTGCACAACTCTTTAAGATCCATTTGACCTTCACACAGCTGGTGGGTGTTACTCCAAAGTGCCTAGACCATGGGTTGTTTTCACCAGTGGTGGAAAGATAACACCATACACCTAGTATTTTGGAGACTATAATGGTAAGCAATAATTAATAATTTGCAAAAATGGGCCAGGCGCGGTGGCTCACACCTGTAATCCCAGCACTTTCGGAGGCTGAGGTGGGCGGATCATGAGGTCAGGAGATCGAGACCATCCTGGCTAACACGGTAAAAGCCTGTCTCTACTAAAAATACAAAAAAAAATTAGCCAGGCATGGTGGCAGGTGCCTGTAGTCCATCTACTCGGGAGGCTGAGGCAGGAGAATGGCGTGAACCCAGGAGGTGGAGCTTGCAGTGAGCTGAGATCGCGCCAGTGCACTCCAGCCTGGGCGACAGAACAAGACTCCGTTTCAAAAATAATTATAATAATAATTTGCAAAAATGACTAACTGCTTTAATTTGCCTTAGCAGATTCAAATACAACTTCTCCATCATAAAAGAACTGAGGGATCTAAAAGCAGTTCATGGCTTTGGAATTCTAGACCCGGCATGCTCTCCGACACAAAGAGCCCAAGAACTTGCATCTTCTATCTCTTCATTACCAAGACATCTAGACAAAAGGTTCTTGAAAATGTTTTAGTAATTCAAGTAAATAATAAGTGATGCAATTATTCTGGTTCTTTTTTCTTTCCAACATTCCAAATGTTGAAGTTAAAGTAGGTTAGGAATTTTAAAAGGAAAGCTTTATATCTGATCTAAATGCCAAATCTTCCAGAATCACAACTGAAGCAAAATTGCAAGGATTAGTAATTTTATAAGCCAAGATATGCCAGAAACTGCCAGTAAACTACAGAAGCTAGATGAGAGATATGAAATAGATTCTCCCTCACACCCCTCCTAAGGAACCAACCCTGTTGACACCTTGATCTCAGACTTTAGCCTCCAGAACTGGGAGACAATAAATTTTTGTTGTTTAAGCAAAATTTTTTGGGTTTTTCTGAGACAGCCTGTCACCCAGGCTGGAGTACGGTAGCATGATCAAGGCTCACTGCAACCTGGAACTCCTGGGTTCAAATGATCCTCCTGCCTCCGCCTCCCGAGTAGCTGGGCCCACAAGTGTGCACACCCATGCCTGGCTAATTTTTTTTTTTTTTTTTTTTGAGGTAGAGTCTCACTCTGTCTCCCAGGCTGGAGTGCAGTGGCACAATCTCGGCTCACTGCAACCTCCATCTCCTGGGTTTAAGTGATACTCCTGCCTCAGCCTCCTGGGTAGCTGGAATTACAGGTGCATGCCACCATGCCTGGCTAATTTTTGTATTTTTAGTAGAGATGGGTTTTTTTGCCACATTGGCCAGGCTGGTCTCGAACTCCTGACCTCAGGTGATCCGCCCGCCTCGGCCTCCCAAAGTGCTGGGATTACAGGTGTGAACCACCATGCCCAGCCGCCTGGCTAATTTTTTTAATTTTAATTTCATTTTTTGTAGAGACAGGGTCTCACTGTATTACCCAGGCTGTTCTCGACCTCTTGGCCTCAAGCAGTCCTTCTGCCTTGGCCTGTCAACATGCTGGGATTACAGGCATAAGCCATGGCACCTGGCCTCAAAAAAGAATTTTAAAGCCTTGCATCTTGGGCTGAAATAAAGGCCACCTCTGATACTTCCAAGGTTATATAAAAAATGACTACTGACAGTCATTGAAAGGAGAGTTGATTGGAAGCAATCCTTTCAGTGAGTTCCCAGAAACTGACATTAAGGAACTATTTCAGTTTTTTTAAAGCTAAAAAATCAAAACAAAAACAAAACATTTTTTCAGATGTCAAGTTTCTGTGTTATTCAATAATTTAAAAATCAGAATTCTAGACCAGGCACAGTGGCTCACACCTGTAATTCCCGCACTTTGGGAGGCTGAGCAGGGCAGATCACCTGAGGTCAGGAGTTTGAGACTAGCCTGGCCAACATGATGAAACTCCATCTCTACTAAAAATACAAAAATTAGCTGGGTGTGGTGTGGCGCGCACCTGTAATCCCAGCTACTCAGGAAGCTGAGATGAGAGAATCGCTTGAACCTGGGTGGCGGAGGTTGCAGTGAGCCAAGGTCGCGCTACTGCACTCCAACCTGAGCGACAGAGTGAGACTCTGCCTCACAAAAAAAAAAAAAGGAAAAAAGAAAACGATCAGAATAAACAACTGGCTAACTATCCATCACTACCTCAGCTTGGGATATACCATAAAGTGTTATTTCCTATTTCCCTGGGTATTTGGCATTTACTCATTCATCTTGGCTTTCCTAAACAATGTTACTAAAACTGGATTTCCGTTTTGCTCTACTGATCTTCAATATGAAAATGTTATTTAGTTTTCAGTTCACTAGACATTCCTAGAAGCTGTTGTAGTATTTTCACACGATAGAGTACATCTCAGGGAATGATTTTAGCAAAGAAAAACGTTTTGGGTCGGTGTTGCAGACTCAGAGTAGAATGCATGGATTCACTATGGAACCTCTACAGACCCTGTCATCACTGTGTTCCCAGAGATGGTTCTCCAGTGGGAGAACCTAATGGTAAGGAACAAATTGACTTCACTTCTGTCATTGCCTGCCTCTCAAAACCAGTCTTTGCAAGTCTTGGAGCCTGAGGTCTGGGTTTTTCTTGCAAGAGTTAAGAAATAAACTTTAGATGTGTCAAAAAAAAAAAAAAGCCAAACCGAACAAACAAAAACAAAGCATTGATTTCAATTCTTCCTTCAGAGCTATGTCATATAAGCGCTGCTGCTGACACACACAGCCTGTCTGGGCTGTGGACCAGTTTATTATTTCATAATAGACATTGGCCATTGATTCCCAGAGAACCTCATTTTCAAAAGAGGGAATTGGTCCTCTTAAAGCTGGCCCCAGATAATGAAGACCCATTGCCTAACACTCCAATAGCAAAAGAGCTGGAATATCTTGGTAAGATATTTATGCAACAGTCCTTTGCTGTGGTCTTACAGAGGTTGAGGTGTCCTGCAATAGTTGAGGATAGTACTTGCAAGGAAGAACGTTGGTGTTGGTAGAGAACGGTTTCTTTGAGCTGTGGTTTGTTGAAGAATTTGGGGAGTTAATGGAGATCTCTGTAGACGAGAGCATCCATCTCGGTAGACGAAAGCATCCATCCCTGTAGATAAGAGCATCTTGTCCGAGTCTTGCAGTTGCAGCTGCTCCAGTAGATGGCGCCTCTAACTCTTTTCCTGTCAGCTTCTTACAAGCTTCTCTTTCCGTTTCTAATTGAAGTATTTCTTTTTCTTTCCCTTGACTTTTTTTTTTTTTTTTTTTTTTTTTTTTGAGACGGAGTCTCGCTGTGTCGCCCAGGCTGGAGTGCAGTGGACCGATCACGGCTCACCGCAGCCTCAACCTCCGGGGCTCAAGCGATCCTCCCACCTCAGCCTCGCAGGACTACGGGCGCTAGCGACCGCACCAGCCTCTTTTTTTCTTTCCTTCTTTTTTCTTTCTTGTCTTTCTTTCTTTCTTATTTTCTTTTTCTTTCTCTTTCTTTCTTTCTTTCTCTCTCTCTCTCTTTCTTTCTTTCTTGAGACAGATTCTCCCTACGTTGCGTGGACTGGTCTCGAACTCCGGGACTCAAGCAATCCTCCCACCTCAGCCTTCCAGAGTGCTGGAATTACAGGTGTGATCCACTGTACTCAGCCTAAAAAAGTGAGTTTTCAACTCACAATTTTTTTCTTTTTTTTCCTCTATATTCTGCCAGTACATTTCATTTTCATAACTTCTACAGCTGAAGATTTTCCTTTGAAAAAATAATCTTCCCAGCCCATGCAGCACGCCGTCCCATCCAGCATGGCCAACATGGTGATGTTGCGGGACAATCAAAAGATGGGAGAGACCGAACAGAGTGAGTTCAGGAAAGGTCTTTATTAAAAGGTGATCACTTGGCCCAGTAGGACTAGCCTCCAGGAAAGTCTGAGCCCCAAAGAAAGTAGCCACGTTTTACGCAGTCAGTGGCCGGGAGCAACGTGATGCAGGAAGGGTACTTACAGAAGTGAGAACAAAGACAGTTGATCAGTCTTTTACATTTATCTATACTACATGTTCCACATCCCTGGGAAACCATGTTTCTGTATCAACCTTGTAACTTTGCAGCTGCCCTAGGGAGGTGAAGCAGGAACTCGCTGAGCCTCAAGGAATGTGAAACTAGCAAGTACAGATAAGGCTCGCCGAGCACAGAAGGAAAAACAGGCAGTTAGTATTCTTCTCTAACTTGGCCGGGGGTCTTCTCTAACTTGGCTGGGGGCGGGGCGGGGGGGAGGTGGCTACACTACACTTAGCTTTTGAAGGAAAAAGTAAAAATTTTTGGTTGTCTTTGATTATACTTGTAAAATTCATGAATTCCTTCTTCAGTGAAACCCAGTCTCTCCTAAAAATACAAAAATTAACAGGGCGTGGTGGCACACACCTGTAATCCCAGCTACTGGGAAGGCTGAGGCAGGAGAACTGCTTGAACCTGGGAGGTGAAGGTTGCGGTGAGCGGAGATAGTGCCACTGCACTCCAGCCTGGGCGACAGAGCGAGACCCTGTCTCAAAAAAAAAAAAAAAAAAAAAAATCTACCCATGCTCTGCACAGACGTTGATAGACCTGTAGTCATCACTGCAAGAAGCTGGCAAACCTCAGGAAAATGATGCAGCCCTGGCGTCTCTAGAGAAGTTGCAGCACTAATGGGCAATGTAAATAAAAATGTATTTACAAATGCATTCCCAGCACTTCCCTGGCAAGTGCTGGGAAAAGCCTAGCAGGCCACAGAAGCGTCTAGGAGGGTTACAAAGGTCCAGAAGCAAGAGAGAGCGCACGGGCTAGTTGAAATGGAAGAGGGAGCTGCAGGTTGCAGGGCTTGTTGATGGGGGTGACGTCTAAGCTGAGATCCGAAGGAGGAGCAGGAGCCGCCCAGGCAGTGACATGATGGGAAAGAAGAGGGTGGGGTCAGGGGTATGTTGCAGGGAGAGGAGCAGGGACGGTATCTACAAACGTGTTGTGGAAAGAGAAAAAATCCTAGTTCAAGGAAAGGTAAGATCTGTGTCTCCAGGGAGATTTAGAAAGGTCTCTCTCAGGGGCTCTTAACCTTTTTTTTTGTGACACAGACCCTTTTGGCAGTCTGGGGAAGTCTAAGGATCTCATCTCAGAATTTTTTTTTAAATTTTGATTACATTTTTAATTTTTTTTGTAGAGACAGGGGTCTCACTATGTTGCCCAGACTGTCTTTGAACTCCCGGACTCAAGGGCTGCTCCTGAGATTTCAGGCATGAGCCACCATGCCTGGCCAGAATGTTGTTTTTAAATGTATAAAATTAAATATGTTGGAATACAAAGGCAACCAATTTTGTTGGAATAGTTGCCAAAATATTCTCAAAGTTTGTGATGTAATAATAATATAATAATGCGTGCACTTTTTTTTTTTTGAAATGGAGTCTTGCTCTGTCGCCCAGGCTGGAGTGCAGTGGCACGATTTTGGCTCACTGCAACCTCCACCTCCCGGGTTCAAGCAGTTCTCCTGCCTCAGCCTCCCCGGTAGGTGGGACTACAGGCACGCGCCACCATGCCCGGGTAATTTTTGTATTTTTAGTACAGATGGAGTTTCACCATGTTGGCCAGGCTGGTCTTGAACTCCTGATCTCAAATGATCCACCCACCTCAGCCTTCCAAAGAGCTGGGATTACAGGTGTGAGCCACCGCGCCCAGCTTCATGCATGCACTTCTTTATGAATGTATAACATTACAACACCTAATAGCAGGTCTAAAAATTACCATAATTTTGAAGTAGCAATGAGCGTAAAGCAATAACAGTAATCTGATATAAAAATATCTGTGATTTCTATTGGTGACAAAATAATGGATAAGGTTAATATTACTGTAGTTAGTTGCTTACCGTTACTGAAGGATGTGCTTTCAATTAGGGAGTGTGGAAATAAGGATGAAATCTTTTTCTGAACCAAATAACCCACTGAATTCTATCCATGGACCCCTTGGAAATGCGTGGAACCCAGCAGAAACCCTTCCTAGCGGCAGGGTAGAGAATGCATTGGAGAGCAAGGCTAAGGAAGGGTGACTCAGTGTCCTGAGCCCAAGGAGGTATCAACATTCCCAACGGATTTGGATCTGTAACAGAAAGAAGCCACTGGAGCCAGCAGAGAATGGGGCCACTGCTTTCCATACTCAGTGCCCAAACCTTGCTGAAGCACCTGCCAGAGGCCGTGTTGTGGAGCATGGTGCAATGCAGACAGCCTTGTGGAGGAGACAATCTGTAAACCATGACTGCAAAAGATTGATAAATACTGATTATTAATCTACAGCACAGTGTAGGATTGATAAATACTAATTATTAATCTACAGCACAGATTGGAAGGGTGATTAAGCCAGCGTCTAGTAGATTTGGGTTACACTCTCCTTTCTTCAATTTAGAAGCTGTATAACCTCGGGCAAGCTAATCTTTCAGTCTCCTCATCTGTAAAATGGAGTAATAAAAATATCTGTCATGATCAAGGGTTATAGTGATGTAATTCATGTAAAACATGTGGTGCCTGTAGATAATAAATACCGGATAAAGTGTCTCATGGTAGCTTTTGAAGTGAAACCTGGTATCTCATAATCAGGACAGGTGTTAAAAACCCCCCGAGTAACAGTCTACAATAATTGAAACTCCTCAGTTAGGAGCTGTGTTAAAGTTGGAACAGAGCAGCATTGGAACATATGGGATGGTAATAATTGTGGAATTCTATTCACTGTTGTTAACTCCATATAAAAAGAAATTAAATCCAGCATGATTTCTGATTCCTGGAAAGTCTCTTTCCCTCCCTTTTCTTTATCTGTGATGTCAGAACGTTCCAAATACTGTATTTCAACATTTCAGGCCTGAAATTGATGGTGCCAGATTAATTGAGTAATAAATAATGAGTATTCAAGTTTTTCCGCTCTGCAAATTTACTTTGGTTATTAAAAAATTCATTCCGCTCTGCATATTTACTTTGGTTATTAAAATATTCATTCCGCTCTGCATATTTACTTTGGTTATAAGCAAAACCAAACCACCTTATCGACGAGGATGGGATTCGAACCCACGCGTGCAGAGCACAATGGATTAGCAGTCCATCGCCTTAACCACTCGGCCACCTCGTCCCGGTAGTCTACTGTTTCCTGATTGCTATAGGGAGTAATATCAAGGGGATGTGACGCAATGTTATGGAAGCCGCCATTTCGTACGGAAGCCAAAGTCCAATCACTTCCATAGCAAGCAATCGAAAGAAGATGGCCGCTCCCACGATTGTGGGGGAGGTCTCCACTGGGGAGGGGCAGAGGAAATTCGGTCGAAAAAGAGATAAACCTGAAGGAAATAAAATTGGCACGGAGACTGGGAAAGTAGTTTCCCTAAAGGAGTCTTAGAAATAGGGTTGGTCTGGAACCTAAGGGGCGGAGCCGACGCGTAGAGCCGCTTTGCGCGTGCGCATCACCTAGGCGGTTAGATTTGAATACTTCACTGAGGCGAGTCGGGCGTTGTGAGCGGACTGCTAGAGGCGGCGCTCTGTTTCCGCTCTGAGGGAACTCAGAGCGTGTGGACCCCAAACAAGTCTGCGCAAAATTTGTCGAGGAGGTTGGCCGCGGCAGGTAAAGAGAATGGCTCTTTCGTTCTGGGCTCCAGGGAAGGCTTCGGGTTTTGTCTGGGCGCCCTGAAGTTCCTGCGGTGGGAGGTAGGGTACGCTCCCTCAGCCTGGCGGCCTCCGTTAGCGCCGGGCCGAGTAGACGCCCCTGCCCCGGGCCGGGCACACTGTGCCCTTTTTCCCCTCCTCGGCCTGTACGTTGTGCCGCCTCCCGCTTCCCTAACACTTCTCCGCCTGCACCTCGGCCCCTCCGGCCACCCGGCTCGGGTTGCTTGTCCGTCGCTCTCTTGGCGTCCTCTTCCGCCCCGGCCTGCCGTCCTCTGTCAGGGCTTACGGACTCTTCTTGCACCCCTGCCGCTCTTCCCTAGGGACCTCTCGGCTGTTTGTATTTCTCACTTAAGCTTTTTTTGGCTCTAAATGAAGTGACAGCAATGAGTGATTTTAAAATTCTCAGCTCTTCGTGATTTAAGGTGTCTGCTCGGAGTGCTGGCCGCACGTAACAGATTTTTCGTTTCCTGCAGATATAATAATCTTAACAAATGAAGTCAGCATTAGTACTGCGCCAATTAGTTTTTAAAAATCCTCTTCTGTTCATTATTCCTCAGGATTTAAGCCCTTATTCTTCACGTTTATTTAAATACTCAAGTTTGAGGGAGGAAAAAGTATTGCCGATTGGAATTTTACAGATAGGTTTAATAGGTATTAACAGATAAAGGATGTGGATGAAGACCAAAGCAGAAGCTTATTCCAGTGTAGATATTAAAATTGATGTTTTCACTTCCGTCGAATTCTGTAGATATTTATTGGGTTCGTTATCCTGTGATAGAGCCGGGGACAGATGATTCAGAGTCCCAAACCTAGAGGGGTTTACAATCCAGAAAGGGAAATAACTAATATACACAAATAACTAGAATACAAGACAGAATGTAAAAGATTATAGGACATTCTGAAGTGGTGTGGGAGCACGGAAAAGGGAGAGCTTATTTGATGCTTTTGGTGATGGATTTGTGGAGAAGACCGCATTTGAGGTGGACGTTGGTTGGAGAGATGATTTACAGATGGGAGTTAATATGTGGTAAAATTTTGGTAATTAAAGGTTAGGGTCAAAGCAGTATAATTCTTGACTTTGCGAATGGCTGGAAATCTTTACAAGATGATAAATACATGTAAATTGAATTAAAATGTTTGGAATGGTAGTATTAATGATGTGTTCGATGTTAAATAATACACTGTAAAAGATACTGACTCTAGATATTGCCAGTAAAGCAGTGCTGTCCAACAGGGCTTCCTGTGAAAATGGTAATGTTTTATATGTGCACTCCAACATGGTACCCATTAGCGACATGGGACTATGGAGCACTTGAAATGTCATTATTGTGACCAAAGAACTGATTATTAAATTTTATTTTATTCTAATTAATTTAAATGTAAATAACTACTGTATTGGACAGCACAGGTCTAGAGTCTCTGTCATTTCACTCTTATCCTCCTACAATCCCGGAAAATACTAACTCTAGATATCGGTCGTATAAATGTAGGAGTGGGCAAAGAGCCAGATAGTAAATATTTCAGGCTTTGCAGGCTACATGGTCTTTGTCACATATTCTTTGTTTAGTTGTTATTGCTTGCCTTGTTTTCTACAATCCATTAAAAGTGTAAAAAAACACTCTTAGCTCAAAGGCTAATTGGGCTCAGTCGCTGTTTGAAGACCTACGGATTATTTAGAGTAGTGGTTCCCAAATTTTCTTGATGCATGGCACCCTTAGATCAAAGAAATACCTAACAGTCTATTTATTGAGTACAGTGGTTGGGTCCAAACATTAAGTATATATGTCCCAAACTTAGTAGCCATTTAAAAAAATACAGAAATTGAAGGAAAATATGATATTTTAAATTTTATTTTATTTATTTATTTATTCTTTTTTGTGAGACGGAGTCTCGCTCTGTCACCCAGGCTGGAGTGCAGTGGTGCTATCTTGGCTCACTGCAGCCTCCGCCTCCTGGGTTTAAATGATTCTCCTGCCTCAGCTTCCGCAGTAACTGGGATTATAGGCACCCGCCACCATGCGCAGCCAATTTTTATATTTTTAAGTAGAGACGGGGTTTCACCACGTTGGCCAGGCTGGTCTCGAACTCTTGACCTCGTGATCCGCCTGCCTTGGCCTCCCAAAGTCCTGGGATTACAGGCGTGAGCCACCGTGCCTGGCCAAAATTTTATTATTAAATAATCACACTTACTGATTGGATATCTGTGCCTGTTGGACACTGCACAACTTCTGAAACTTTGGAATCGGTTTATACCCTGTCACCCTCATTTCCTGTAGTACTTTAATAAAAAATACTTGCTTTTGGGCCAGGCGCGGTGGCTCACACCTGTAATCCCAGCACTTTGGGAGGCCGAGGCAGGCAGATCACGAGATCAGGAGTTTGAGACCAGCCTGACCAACATGCAGAAACTGCGTCTCTACTAAAAATACAAAATTAGCCAAGCGTGGTGGCGCATGCCTGTAATCCCAGCTACTTGGGAGGCTGAGGCAGGAGAATCACTTGAACCCAGGAGGCAGAGGTTGCAGTGAGCCAAGATTGCGCCATTGTACTCCAGCCTGGGCAACAAGAGTGAAACTCCATCTCAAAAAAAAAAAAAAAAAAAAAAAAGGTACTTGCTTTTTATCACAGCAACTGCGAACAGTTTATCTTTACAGTGGTAAGTTATTAAAACTAATGTAATGCAAATGTACTGTTTTGATCTAGTAGTTCACACAGTACCTGACAGGTGTTCAGAACTGCTGTGCATCTCTCAAAATTTTTAAATATCCCAGGACACCATTGTGAGTACGCTGCAGCACCCTTGGGTGCCAGGTACACAGTTTGGAATCAGTAACTTTTTTTTTTTTTCTTTTCGAGACAGAGTCTCACTCACTGTGTTGCCCAGGCCAGAATGCAGTGGTGCCATCTCAGCTCACTGCAATCTCTACCTCCTGGGTTCAGGGGATTCTCCTGCTTCAGCCTCCCAAGTACCTGGGATTACAGGAACACGCTTCCATGCCTAGCTAATTTTTGTGCCCTGCTAATTTTTTTGTAATTTTAGTAGAGACAGAGGTTTCACCATGTTGTCCAGGCTGGTCTTGAACTCCTGGCCTCAAGTGATCCACCCATCTCGGCCTCCCAAAGTGCTGAGATTACAGGCTTGAGCCATCGCACCAGGCCCCTGGAACCAGTAACTTAATGTGTCAATAATCAAGAGTTTGGCCGTAACAGTGTTTTATAAATGAGGCTTAACTTGTGAGTCTGGAGTCTCCTATTTGTGTTGAAAGTGAAACTTAACAGTTATAGAATATTTTAAAAGGGGGACTTCAGTAAGTTTGAATTTTATCAGTTAATTGCTAACTGATTGGTCTACAGATTGGACAGGAATTATGCTTAATGACTGTTTTAAACAACAAAGATATTTAGGTGATCTTGAGTTGATAGTAGTTACTATCTGTGAATTTTGAACATGTGCACTGAATTTGAAAATATTTCCCCTGGGCGCAGTGGCTCACGCCTGTCATCCCAGCACTTTGGGAGGCCGAGGCGGGCAGATCACTAGGTGAAGAGTTCGAGACCAGCCTGACCAACATGGTGAAAACCCGTCTCTACTAAAAGTACAAAAATTAGCTGGGCGTGGTGGCAGGCACCTGGAATCCCAGCTACTCTGGCAGGTGAGGCAGGAAGGAGAATCACTTGAACCCGGGATGGGGATGTTGTGGTGAGCTGAGATGGCACCATTGCTCTCCAGCCTGGGCAACAAGAGGGAAACTCCGTCTCAAAAAAAAAAAAAAAAAGAAAAAAAAAGAAAATATTTCCAAAGGAGAAAAAATATGCGAGTTGGTGGTCAAATAATTGTTTCTTAATTATTCATTCAGCAAATGTTTATTGTGGCTGGGCCTGCTGGCTTATACCTGTAATCCCAACACTTTGGGAGCAGAGGTGGGAGGATTGCTTGAGACCAGGAGCTCATGACAAGCCTGGGCAGCCTAGCAGACTCCAGCTCTACAAAAAAAAAAAATCAAAAAATTAGCCAGGAATGGTGGCAGGTGCCTGTAACCCCAGCTCCTCAAGAGGCTGGGGCAAGGGGATTACTTGAGCCTAAGAGTTTGAGACTGCAGTAAGCCTAGATCACACCACTGCACTCCAGCCTGGACAACAGAGCAAGACCCTGTCTCCCTGCCCGCTCCGGCCCCCCCAAAAAAAACAAAAAAAGAAATGAGTGGGTTGGGGATATTGGGGATATATATTGGAAATAGAATTAGATGTTGGATTGAATAGAAGTAAATCGCTGTCATACTTTTTGGATCTTGGAAAGTTTTCAAAGTTTAACTATTAAGTTGATCTTTCCTATTAGTTTTTTGAATAGATACTGTTAATTTACCTTCTATTTCTGGTTTGCTGTATTAAAAAAAATTTTTTTTAAATTTGTTTTTGAGACAGGGTCTAGCTCTGTTGCCCAGGCTGGAGTCTAGTGGCGTGATCACGGCTCACTGCAGCACCTACCTCCCAGGCTCAAGCTATCCTGCTGCCTCACCCTCCCAAGTAGCTGGGACTACAGACATGTGCTACCATACCTGGTTAATTATTTTTATTTTTAGTAGAGACAAGATCTCACTATGTTGCCCAGGCTGCTGTCAAACTCCTGGAGTCAAGCAGTCCTCCCACCTTGACTTCCCAGAGTGCTGGGATTACAGGCATGAGCCACCATGCCTGGCCCATTTGAAAAAAAAATTTTTTTTTAAACAACTATAGCTTTAAAAAAAGAGGATTTTTCAAAAAATTAGCTGGGCATGGTGGCGGGTGCCTATAGTCCCAGCTACTAGGGAGACTACTTGGGAGGCATGAACCCGGGAGGCAGAGGTTGCAGTGAGCCAAAATTGCGCCACTGCACTCCAGCCTGGGTCACAGAGCAAGATTCTGCCTCAAAAAAAAAAAAAAAAAAAAAAAAGTTTTGTTTTGTTTTGTTTTGTTTTGTTTTTTTAAACAGGAAAGGATGTTAAAATTCATTAAGCATTCTCCCCCACCCCCCGAGACAGGGTCTTTCTCTATTGCCCAGGCTGGAGTGCAGTGGTTTGATCTCTGCTCACTGCAGCCTCTGCCTCCCAGGGTCAAGCGATCCTCCCACCTCAGCCTCCAGAGTAGCCGGGACTACATGTGTGAGCCACCATACCCGGCTAAGTTTTGTATTTTTCGTAGAGATGGGGTTTTGCCATGTTGTCCAGGCCCCTTTGGACTCCTGAGCTCAAGTGATCAGCCTGCCTTGGCTGCCCAAAGTGCTAGGATTACAGGTGTGAGCCACTGCGCCCAGCCCTTAACTTTTTTCTTCATCTGTTGAAATGATTATATGATTTTTACCTTTTAATCTGTTAGTAAGGTAAATTGCAAGGTTGATTTTCTGATATTAAACCGATTATGTATTCCTTTTTTTTTTTTTTAAAGAGACGGGGTCTCCCTATGTTGCCCAGGCTGGAGTACAGTAGCTATTCACCGTTGCAATCATAGTACACTGCAGCCTGGAACTCCAGGGCTCCAGAGATCCCCCTGCCTCAGCCTCCCAAGTAGCTGGGACTACAGGCACATTACCCCATATCTGCCCACCCAATTTTGCATTTCTGCAATAAAACCAACATGACCGTGATATATTATCCTTCTTACAAATTGCTGGATTCTTTTTGCTGATATTTATTTGGGTTTTTTTTTTTTTTTTTTTTTTTTTGCAGTGGAATCTCACTTTGTTGCCCAGGTTGGAGTGCAGTGGCCCCATGTTGGCTCACTGTAACCTCTGTCCCCTGGGTTCAAGCAATTCTCCTGCCTCAGCCTCCTTAGTAGCTGGGATTACAGGCACCCACCACCATGTCGACTAGTTTTTATATTTTTAGTAGAGACGGGGTTTCACCATGTTGGCCAGGCTGGTCTCGAACTCCTGACCTGAGGTGATCCATCCACCTTGGCCTCCCAAAGTGTTGGAATTACAGGCGTGGGCCACCACACCCGCCTATTTGGGATTTTTATACTTTTGAGAATGGCATGTAATCTTTCCTTGGTGTGTGTGTATGTGTGTCTCAGAGGTGGTTGCAGGAAAGGAAGTTAAATTTTTATCTCCCATGGTGGGAAGACAGACAGTTTAATGGCTAAAACTAGAAAAATAGCTGGGCACAGTGGCTCATGCTTATAATCCCAACACTTTGGGAGGCAGAGGCAGGTGGATCGAAGCACATCAAATATCTTTCAGGTACCTGTTTACTTATTGCTAAAAGCAAGAACATTGATCCTGTTTATGTGTATTGTATTAATTTAGTGTTGTGGCGGAAATGCTAATATGGTTGAGTCAAAATCTCTAGCTATTCTTTTTTGAAATCTGCAGTGGCATTTTTTTCTTATCCAAGGATGAGATTCTAAAGTTAATACATAAAGTGAAAATCAAATATAGGGAGGCAGGAACTGAGACCAGTTCAGGAAACTTCACGTTATGCCTCTTAGTTCATATTCTTTCCAGGGCAAATACTCACTGAGTGAAATTTAAAGCATTATCAGCTATGCTAATAAGGTGCTATTTTCATGTGTTAAATTTTTTTTGCTGAGTACTTATCGTTGACTTTCCCTCAGATAAATATACATATGATGCAAATTCACTATATTTAGATATCTAATTCAGGTGTCCCCAACCCCCTGGGCCGTGGAATGGTATAGGTCCACTGCCTGGATGGCACAGTGGGAGATCAGTAGCAGGCCAGCATTAGCGCCTGAGCTCCGCCTTCTGTCGGATCAGCAGTGGCATTTGATTCTCACGGGAGCACAAACCCTGTTGTGAACTGCGCACACGAGGGATCTAGGTTGCGGGCTCCTTATGAGAGTCTAATGCCTGATGATCAGAGGTGGAACAGTTTCATCCCGAAACCATCCCCCATCACACCCTCCTGGTCTGTGGAAAAATAGTCTTCCATGAAACTGATCCCTGGTTTGGAAAAGGTTGGGGACCACTTATCTAATTGATGTCCACTTTGGGAATGGATTATTAAATAATCTGCAAACTCTTATAAGCTAGGCCAAATTTTTATTTGAACCAGTAAAGTCCCTAGCATCCTGATCAAAGTTAGTCACTGATTTTTATCTTGAGTGTGATAATTTTCCAGGAATATTAATTATAATAGTGGTTTAAATTTCTTAAAATGGGCCAGGCGGGGTGGCTCACGCCTGTAATCCCAGCACTTTGGGAGGCCGAGGCAGGTGGATCATGAGGTCAGGAGATCGAGACCACGGTGAAACCCCGTCTCTACTAAAAATACAAAAAAAATTAGCCAGGCGCGGTGGTGGGCGCCTGTAGTCCCAGCTACTCAGGAGGCTGAGGCAGGAGAATGGAGAATGGCGTGAACCCTGGAGGCGGAGCTTGCAGTGAGCCGAGATGGCGCCACTGCACTCCAGCCTGGGCGACAGAGCCAGACTCCGTCTCAAAAAAAAAAAAAAAAAAAAAAAATTCCTTAAAAATGCATCTTTTTTTTTTTTTGAGACAGATTCTCGCTCTGTCGCCCAGGCTGGAGTGCAGTGGTGCAATTTCGGCTCACTGCAAGCTCCGCCTCAGCCTCCCTAGTAGCTGGGACTACAGGTGCACGCCGCCACGCCTGGCTAATTTTTGTGGGTTTTTTTGTTTTGTTTTTGTTTTTTTTTTTTTGAGACGGAGTCTTGCTCTTTCGCCCAGGCCGGACTGCGGTGGCGCTATCTCGGCTCACTGCAAGCTCTGCCTCCCGGGTTCACGCCATTCTCCTGCCTCAGTCTCCTGATTAGCTGGGATTACAGGCACCCGCCACCGCGCCCAGCTAATTTTTTTTTTTTTTTTTTGTATTTTTAGTAGAGACGGGGTTTCACCGTGTTAGCCAAGATGGTCTCGATCTCCTGACCCCGTGATCCGCCTGCCTCGGCCTCCCAAAGTGCTGTATTTTTTTTTTTTTTTAATAGAGACGGGGTTTCACCGTGTTAGCCAGGATGGTCTCGATCTCCTGACCTTGTGATCCACCCGCCTCGGCCTCCCACAGTGCTGGGATTACAGGCATGAGCCACCGCGCCCGGCCAAAATGCATCATGTTTTATATCTTCATAATGTAGTTTTTTTCCTTCCTTTTTTTTTTTTTTTTTTTTGGAGACAGAGTTTTGCTCTTGTCGCCCAGGCTGGAGTGCAATGGAGTGATCTCAGCTCACCGCAACCTCCGCGTCCTGGATTCAAGCGATTCTCTTACCTCAGCCTCCCAAATAGCTGGGGTTACAGGCATGCGCCACCACGCCCAGCTAATTTTGTATTTTAGTAGAGACGGGGTTTCTCCATGTTGGTCAGGCTGGTCTCAAACTTCTGACCTCAGGTGATCTGCCTGCCTTGGCCTCCCAAAGTGCTGGGATTACAGGCATGAGCCACTGCGCCCGGCCTTTCCTTCCCATCTTTGGTCTTCCCTCAGAAAGTAACCCTGAAGTCACCATCTGTACTCTTAATCTCTTCTTAGACTGTAGTTGCTCTTCCTTTTTCCTCATCTTTTCTAATATTGTATATTTGTTACAGAAAAGTTTTCTTCAAAAATGGATGGGGTGTCTTCAGAGGCTAATGAAGAAAAGTAAGTTCATTTAATGCAGCTAAAAATATTATATTCTATCAGAGAAAGATATTTTTCTAATTAGTAAGACCTATCCATAACTTCTGAGATCTTTTTCCATTGTGTTCCAAGAAAAAGTAGTCGTTTTTTTTTTTAAATTATACTTTAAGTTCTAGGGTACATGTGCACAACGTGCAGGTTTGTTACATATGTATACATGTGCCATGTTGGTTTGCTGCACCCATCAACTCATTTACATTAGGTATTTCTCCTAATGCTATCCCTCTCCCAGTCCCCCACCCCCTGGCAGGCCCTGGTGTGTGATGTTCCCCACCCTGTGTCCAAGTGATCTCATTGTTCAATTTCCACCTACGAGTGAGAACATGCGGTGTTTGGTTTTCTGTCCTTGTGATAGTTTGCTGAGAATGATGGTTTCCAGCTTCATCCATGTCCCTGCAAAGTACATGAACTCATCCAAAAAGAAGTAGATGTTACAGACTCATAGCTTTCCTTGCCATTGCCATAACTTTGTATAAACTCATCTACTCTGGGCATGGTGGCTCACACCTGTAGTCCCGGCACTTTGAGAGGCTTAGGCCCAGTAACTTGAGACCAGCCTGAGCAACATAGTAAGACACCCCCGCCCCCATCTCTACAAAAAATAAATTTTTTTAAATGGAGGGCTCTTGGCTTTACCAGCCAGGGAGGATGCTTGGCTTTGCCCAGGAAAGAATTCATGGGCTAGCCAGCGGTGTTAAACAGCACTTTTATTGAAGTGGCATAGCGTAAAGCAGCAGCACTGGTATAGCTCCTTGCAGAGCAGGGCTACTCTGTAGGCAGTATGCCCAGAGTAGCAGCTCAGAGGCAGTTCTGCACTCATATTTATACCCATTTTTAATTATATGCAAATTAAGAGGTGTTTTATGCAGACATTTTTAGAATGAGGATAGTAACTTCCAGCTTGTCAGGTCATTGCCATGGAAAGCGCAGGTAACTGCTGGGTTTTTGCCATAGCAATGGTAAACTGACAAGGCACCCTGGTGGGAGTGTCTCGTGGGGAGGTGCTTTTGCCCCAGACCTGTTTTAGCTAGTCCTCAATTTGGTCCTGTGTCCAAGACCCACCTGTGGAGTCAAGTTCTGCCTCCTACCTCAAGACCCTGTCTCACATATCATCATCATCATCATCATCATCATCATCATCATCATCATCATCTCATCTAGGGTCAAATCTGAGAGGGACTTTAGATACTATCTCCTATCTCTTCAATTTAAGGATGAGAAAATTGAGAACCAGGAAGAAAAATGATTTGTCTAAAATTGACATCACAACATGGTGGCTTGTTTGCAGCCTGCAGTCATAAGTTTTTGGCTTATACATAGTATTTTTTGATTGTTTCTTTTTAAGAGACTGTGTTTTGCTTTGTTGCCCAGGCTAGATTTGGACTCCTGGGCTCAAGTGATTCTCCTGCCACAGCCTCCTGAATAGCTGGAACTATAGACATGGGCCACTGTGGCTGGCTTTGGCCTACACATATTTTTTAGTTTTTGAATTAGTTGCCAAAATTTCAAAATCTCAAAATTTTGTACAATCGGGTTTTCAGCTTCTCTTGAAAAATCAAGCGTGGCAACACTGGGCTCCTATTCTTGTTTGGCAACAACTAACCACAGCAGAGGAATGACTGACCTTTAGGTGAGAGAGGAATTCTCTAGATTATTATAATCTCAACACTACCTATTTTTCTTGCTCCTAAAAAATTATCTGTTTAGCCTCATAGGCATTTGAATTTTCAAAACCTGGTCTAAAAATCGTATAGTAGTAAAACCAAAGCTAGCGTCTCTTGACTTATAGCCCATTTATCTTATTATTATACCTCTATAAATATGGTAAATTATGTTGTACTGATTATTATTCAAGAGATAGTCTCGTAGTACACAATATGTATTTTAAAACACTGAATTCCTAACTGAATTTAAAGTCTTGTATATAAATTTTGCTTGCCAGAGTGCTAAGTGAAAGTGATGACCAGTTTGAAAGCATGTAAGGGGTGCTGTGATGATGCCTTTTGTGAATTCATTTTTTTTAAATCACTGTGTATATAATTTTGTTTTCGTTTTTCAGTGACAATATAGAGAGACCTGTTAGAAGACGGCATTCTTCAGTAAGAAAGACTTTCTTGAATTAATAATTGTCAGCTTTTATTTAATGATAACCATATATCACAGTAGTTTTGACTGTGGCTTCACCATCCTACCCTTACTGGCTTCCTATTGCTCTCTAGATAAAGACTCAAATATTTAACGTGGTTATACAATTCTGTAAATATACCAAAATTCATACTTTATGAATTTTGTAGTAATTTTATGAATTTTATGCTATGTAAGTTATACTTCAATAAAGCTGTTTAAAAGATGTTTAACCTGTGGTACAAAGCTGTTGCAAGCGACAAAAGACCTACCCAAACTGCTTTTGTGTTTTTGAGACAGAGTCTCGCTCTGTCGCCCAGGCTGGAGCGCAGTGGTGTGATCTTGGCTCACTGTAACCTCCGCCTCCTGGGTTCAAGCGATTCTCGTGTTTCAGCCACCTGAGTAGCTGGAATTACAAGCATGTACCACGTGTGGCTAATTTTTTTATTTTTTAGAAGAGATGAGGTTTTGCCATGTTGCCCAGGCTGGTCTCAAACTCCTGGCCTCAAGTGATCCTCCTGCCTCAGCCTCCCAAAGCGCTGGGATTATAGGCGTGAGCCACTGTGCCCAGCCCAAACTGCTTTAAGCACAAAATGTGTTGGGTTATGATACTAAAAAATCCAACGAAGGGATGGCTTTAGGCACACTTACTGACCAGAGATTCTAACCATGACACCAGTACTAGGATTTCCTTTTGCTTTTTCTACTCTTAGTGCTTCCTCTGGGTAATCTCCAGCAGATAGATTCTTTCCCTATAATTACTGTGGTACATCTAGCTCTTTTACTTCCAGGCTCAAGTCCTACGTGAAGAATAGTGTCTTTTTCCTGAAAACAGAAAAGACTCAGAATTGAATCATGTTAGCTCGATTATCCTGATATGGGTCAAGTCCTCATTCCTGAACAAATCATCATTGACAAGGGAATATCAGATTGTTCTAGACAGAGCTATGTGTTTTACCCTAGAGTTGGTGTGGCATTCACTGAGACCATGTGGGATGAGAGTGGGTAGAATAATTAGAGAGGATGGGCAGGTAGAAGGGAATAGATGTCAGATATTTAAATCTGCCACATGGTATAGCATTGAGCAGAATGAATTTGAGGAGTTTCAGAGTTTTTAATGAAAATTTTAGCTTTCTACCTATGATATAACTTGAAATAAACTGATTCTTAATAGATATGCCAGATTTTTTTTGAATAATTCTAATTGTTACCCTAGATTTTGAAACCCCCAAGGAGTCCTCTTCAGGACCTCAGAGGTGGGAATGAAACAGTTCAGGTAAGTCTTTTGTGCAAATACTTTATAGATGACTATTTTCAGTTATATTTTTAAGTCAAGAACTTTATTAGCTATATGAAGAGGAAATGTGTAAGCATCCCATGAGTTTCCAAACACTTGAATATACTGGCATTCTTGATTTTTCATTTTTCTTCTTTTTTCTAGAAATGGCATCTCCCTCTCTTACCCAGGTTGCAGTGTAGTGGCACAATCATAAGTCCCTGCAGCCTTGCAATCCTGGGCTCAATCAGTCTTCCCGCCTCAGCCTCCTGAGTAGCTGGGACTACGGCACGTGCCATCATACTTAGCTATTTATTTATTTATTTAGAAACAGGGTCTGACTGTTGCCCAGACTGGAGTACAATGGTGCGATCATGGCTCACTGCAACCTTCTCCTCCTGGGCTCAAGAGATCCTCCCACCTTAGCCTCCTGAGTAACTAGGCCTACAGGAACATGCCACCATGCCCGGCTAATTTTTTATTTTTTATAGAGACAGGATTTTGCCATGTTGCCCCACGCTGGTCTTGAACTCCTGGGCTCAAGTAATCCACCCACCTTGGTCTTCCAAAGTGCTGGCATTACAGGTGTGAGCCACTATACCCAGCCCTTAAAAAATTTTTGTTTTTAGTATAGACAGGGTCTTGCTATGTTGGCTGGGCTGGTTTTGAACTGGGCTCAAGTGATCCTCTTGCCTGGGCCTCCCAAAGTGTGGGTATTATAGGCATGAGCCATCGTGCTGGGCCTTTCTTTTTTCATGTCAGATGTATAATGTGCCAACATCGTAACAAAGTTTGAAGAAAGCACATCTCACACATGCGTGTGAAAACCCAATCACACTTACGAACTATGAAAAGATCAGTGTTCTTTTTTTTTCAGTAAGAAATATATTAGTCTCTGTTAGTCCCAGTGTTTACCATGTCAGTATTGTCATATTAAGCTCAAGGCTACCTGTAGCATCTTCTAGGGCCTTAATCACGTCACTGCTTTGATGCAGAGGGGTTACCATTTCTGATTCTTTATTATAATAAGACTTATGGTCAGGTATTCAGAATTAACCCAGTAAAACTCTCTGTGGATTTTGTTTCTGTCTTTTGATTATTATTATTATTTTATGTTTTTACTTGACAGCAAGCTCATCCTTAATGTCTTTTAGTTTTTGTGTATGGTATTTATGTGAGTAGAAATGTTTGCTCTTGTTAAAGAAGGTGGGGAAGGAAGGTAAAAATAGTGTATTCTAATGAAGAGATGCTCAACATCATTGACCATTATGGAAATGTAAATCAAAACCTAAATGAGATATCACCTCACACCCATTAGGATGGTTAAAGTAAAAGACAATAACAAGTGTTGATGAGGATGCAGAGAAATTGGAACACTTGTGCTTTCTTGGTGGGGGTATAAAATGGTACAGCTGCTATGGAAAACAGTATGGCAATTCCTCAAAAAATTGAAAATAGAATTGCCATATGATCCAACAATTCCACTTCTGGATATATATCCAAAAGAATTGAAAGGAGAGTTTCAAAGAGATATTTGTACGCCCATGTTCATAGCGGCATTATTCACACTAGCCAGAAGGTGGAAGCACCTCAAGTGTCCATTGATGGATGAATGGATAAACAAAATGTGGTAATATATACATGCAGTGAAATATCATTCAGCCTTGAAAAAAAGAAGGAAATTCTGACACATACTACAAAATGTGAAGAAGTAATTCAGAATAAGACTTGATCTCTGGCCGGGTGCAGTGGCTCATGCCTGTAATCCTAGCACTTTGGGAAGCTGAGGCGGGAGGATCACTTGAGGTCAGGAGTTTGAGACCAGCCTAGTCAATATGGTGAAACCCCATCTCTACTAAAAATACAAAAAATTAGAGGTTGAGACATGAGAATCACTTGAACCTGAGAGGCAGAGGTTGCAGTGAGCTGAGATCGAGTTACTGTACTCCAGCCTGGGCGACAGAACAAAACCAGCTTGAAAAAAAAAAAAAAAAAGACTTGGCTGGGTGCAGGGGCCCATGCCTATAATCCCAGCAGCACTTTGGGAGGCCGAGGTGGGCGGATCACCTGAGGTCGGGAGTTCGAGACCAGCCTGACCAACATGGAGAAACCCCGTCCCTACTAAAAATACAGAATTAGTCGGTCGTGGTGACATATGCCTGTAATCCCAGCTACTCGGGAGGCTGAGGCAGGAGAATCGCTTGAATCCGGGAGGCGGAGGCTGTGGTGAGCCAAGATCACACTGTTGCACTCCAGTCTGGGCAACAAGAGCGAAACTCCATCTCAAAAAAAAAAAAAAAAAGGACTTGATCTCTGTCTATAGTACTCTGGAGATGTAATTCACAGTGATTTTATTAAGAATTATACCATATATTCTCTGCCCTTAGGAATCCAATGCTTTGAGAAATAAGAAAAACTCTCGTCGAGTCAGCTTTGCAGATACTATAAAGTAAGTTGAAAGCAGAAATAACTAAAATATTACAGGTACTGGTATTTTGTGTATCAAACCAAATGTATTGGTACTGACTTGAATAATCTGTTTTGATTAAACATTAGTTATTCTTCAAAGGGTTATTCAGTATTATGTTTAAAAGAGAAACAAAGCATTCCCTCTAAAGTCAGGAACAAAACAATGATAACCAACTGTTATTTGACATTGTACTAGGGGCCGGGTGTGGTGGCTCACGCCTGTAATCCCAGCACTTTGGGAGGTTGAAGCCAGAGGGTTGCTTGAGGCCAATAGTTCGAGACTAGCCCAAGCAACTTAGCGAGATCCCATCTCTACAAAAAAAAAAAAAAAAAAAAAAAAATTAAGCTAGGCATGATACCCTGCACCTGTAGTCCCAGATACTCAGGAGGCTGAGGCTGGGGGATTGCTTCAGTTCAGGAGTTCTAGGCTGCAGTGAACCATGATAGTGTCATTGCACTCCAGCCTGGGCAACAGAGTGAGACCCTGTCTCAAAAAAGAAAAAAGAATAGCTTCTATATAGTGAGTGATACCTAATATTAGCAGAATTAGAATGAACTGGTCAGATTCAAGGCAGATGTCAAATGCTCCTTGAAGCTTATTCTTAACCAGCCCAGTGAAAAGGGATCCCTTCCTATGGAGTCCATGCTACCATACCTGAACTGTTAATAACAAAAGCCAGTGAAATAATGTTTATAATCACTGTTCTAGCTCTATTTATAGTGGAAGCTCCTTGAGTAAAGGATCATGTGTTTGTATCCCAGGCCCTAGTATGATACCAGGTATATAGTGAATGTTTAATAAATACTTGTTGAATTAAATGAATATTTTAGGTGATTGAGAGGGATATAATAATTACTAAGTCAGAGCTCATTTAAAAACTATAACCTCTGCAGTGACAAATGGCTCAGAATCTTAGTTAAAAATAAATAAATAAATAAATAAATAAACTATAACAGCATTGTCTCTACTAGAAATAAAAAATATTAGTCAGGCTTGTTGGTGAGGCTACTCGGGAGGCTGAAGTGGGATGATCACTTTAACCTGGGAGATTGAGGCTACAGTGAGCTGTGATCGCACCACTTCAATCTAGACTGGGCAACAAAGCGAGACCCTGTTTAAAAACAAAAATAAAAACAAAACTATAGCAGATTTTATTGTGGTAAACTACTTTTGGCATTTGAAATACTAGGAGTATATGGCATAGCAAAGAGGAAGCTAAAATCAAAGTATTATCTTGACCTATCTCAACACAGACTATAAATCAACACCAAAAGATAATGATTACAAATTGCAGGTTTTCAATAATCTTTATTTTCTCTTCTAGGGTATTCCAGACGGAGTCTCATATGAAAATAGTGAGAAAGTCAGAAATGGAAGGTAAGTATGTTACTATAATTCCTGCTAAATCTGCTTTTTAAAAAATTTTACTGTAGCTATCTAACCAGACAACTAATATAACTTATTGTCTATCTTATTGCTTAAGAAATATATGATGGGCCATGCATAGTGGTTCACACCTGTGATCCCGACACTTTGGCAGTCTGAGGTGGGAGGATCGCTTGAGCCCAGGAGTTCAAGACCAACCTGGACAGCATAGTGAGATTGTCTCTACAAAAAATAAAAAATTAGCCAGGTGTGGGGGTGCATTCCTGTAGCCCCAGCTACTCAGGAGGCTGAGGTGAGAGGATCACTTGAGTCCAGAAGATTGAAACTGCACTGATTGCACCAGTGCACTCCAGCCTGGGCAACAGAGCAAGACTCTGTCTCAAAAACAAAAAAATATACCTTGAGTCTTGGGAGTAGAGAGTAGAGTGGATTTTAAGTAAATTTATTTATTTATTTATTTTGAGACGGATTTTCACTGTTGTCCCCCAGGCTGCAGTGCAATGGTGCCATCTCAGCTGCAACTTCTGCCTCCTGGGTTTAAGCGATTCTCCTGCCTCAGCCTCCCAGGTAGCTGGGATTACAGGCATGCACCACCATACCCAGCTAATTTTTGTATTTTTAGTAGAGACAGGGTTTCACCATATTGGCCAGGCTGGTCTCGAACCCCTGGCCTCAAGTGATCCGCCTGCCTTGGCCTCTCAAAGTGCTAGGATTACAGGCGTGAGCCACCACGTCCAGCAGTTAATAATTTTTTAAAATGTTGTTAATGTCCTTAAGTAATTTTTTAAAAATTTTATTGTATTTTTTTTTTTTTGAGACAGAGTCTTGCCCTGTCGCCCAGGCTAGAGTGCAGTGGTGCGATCTCGGCTCACTGCAACCTCTGCCTCCCAGGTTCAAGCAATTCTCCTACCTCAGCCTCCTGAGTAGCTGGGATTACATGTGCACGCCACCACACCTGGCTAATTTTTGTATTTTTAGTAGAGACAGGGTTTCACCGTGTTGGTCAGGTTGGTCTCGAACTCCTGACCTCGTGGTCCACCTGTCTCGGCCTCCCAAAGTTCTGGGATTACAGGCATGAGGCACCGGGCCCAGCTGTCCTTAAGTAATTTTTCTAATGCTTTATCAGTGTATCCTTGGACAAATTTAATTTTAATTTTATTTTTAGAAACAGAAGCAGGAGAAAATCTTCTTTTGATACAGTAAGTAATGTTCAAATTATATTTAAAAAGTTATAAATTAATATTATTTTTGTTTCTTATTTTTGTGTTCCTTTTGTGGAATACTTAGGATTAATTCAGAAAACAAGTTATTTGCAGAATTTAGTATACTGCTATATCTGATTAATATGGCCATTGTACTGTTTATAGTTTTAATAGTGATGAAACAATATAATATATAAACCTTTATATTTATTAACTAATATAAAACAATAGATAGTAAGTCTTTAGTTTTTTTATTAAATTAATCTTTCTTATAATATTATTACATAGAAAGGCAAATACCAGTAGCTCTTCAACAAATGAAAAGATGGTTATCTTTATTCATCATAAGAGAAGTACAAATTTGATTATATTGAGATATTTTTGGCTGGACGTGGTGGCTCATGCCTGTAATCCGAGCACTTTGGGAGGCCGAGGCTGGTGGATCACCTGAGGTCAGGAGTTCGAGACCAGCCTGGCCAACATGATGAAACCCCATCTCTACTAAAAAAATACAAAAAATTGGCCAGGCACAGTGGCTTACGCCTGTAAACCAAGCACTTAGGGAGGCTGATGCGGGTAGATCACGAGGTCAGGAGATCGAGACCATCCTGTCCAACGTGGTGAAACCCCGTCTCTACTAAGAATACAAAAATTAGCCAGGTGTTGTGGTGGGTGCCTGTAGTCCCAGCTACTCAGGAGGTTGAGGTAGGAGAATCACTTGAATCTGGGAGGTAGAGGTTGCAGTGAGCCGAGATTATGCCACTGCACTCCAGCCTGGGCGACAGAGCGAGACTCCGTCTCAAAAAAACAAAAAAAACCCGAAAAAATTAGCCAGGTATGGTGGCACTGTGCCTGTAATCCCAGCTACTCAGGAGGCTGAGGCACGAGAATCGCTTGAACCCGGGAGGCGGAGGTTGCAGTGAGCTGAGATCATGCCCCTGCACTCCAACCTGGGCAGCAGAGCGAGACTCTGTCTCCAAAAAAGAGGTTTTTTTGCTGTTGTTGTTGTTTGTTTGTTGTTTAGACGGCATCTTGCTCTGTCGCCAGGCTGGAGTGCTATGGTACGATCTTGGCTCTCTGCAACCTCCGCCTCCTGGGTTCAAGTGATTCTCCTGCTTCAGCCTCCCGAGTAGCTGGGACTACAGGCGCCTGCCACCACGCCTGGCTAATTTTGTTGTATTTTTAGTAGAGACGGGGTTTTACCATGTTGGCCAGAATTGTCTTGGTCTCTTGACCTCGTGATCCGCCCACTTTGGCCTCCTAAAGTGCTGGGATTACAGGCGTGAGCCACTGTGCCTGGCCTAAAAAAGAGATATTTTTATCCAGTCAGTTAAGGAAATAGGTAAAAAGTCACTCCGTGCTAGTGGGAGTATAATTTGTAGAAGGCAACTTGGTAATATCATTCAGAATTTTAAATGCACATGCCCTTTGACTTCAGTTTTATGTCTGGAAATTATCTCACCAATATACATGTAAATGTTTGAAATGATGAATAGATAAGGTTATTCACAGCAGCGTTTATTATAATAGTAAACGTTGTGAAAGGTCCTGAAGGTCCATCAATAAGGGCCTGGTTAAATAAATTGTACATTTTCCATATAATTGACTATGCAGCTGGAAAAAAATTTTTATGCTAAATAGAGAAATCTCTAAGCTATATTACTTAAGATAAAAAGCAAGACGCAAAACAAAGTATATCATGTATTACCACTTGGGTAAAACGGAAGAAGAAAAGCGTGTGTGTGTGTGTGTGTATCTTCTCGTGTGTGTACATGTATAATGTATGTATATGTAGTGACTTATGCATATATATGCATAATATCTCTGGAAGAAACTAGTAAGATTGCCTACAGAGAAAAGAACCTTGCTATAGGTTACATGTTGGTTTTGTGGTTTATTAATTTAAAACCATATGAAAGTATTACCTATTACATTCTTAAAATTGTTGAAACGAAGAAATGGAAGTAATAGTAGTCATGGTTTAGAAAAGGTACAGAATCAACTCCAACAGAGCTTAAAGGAAAAAGAATTTTTTAAATAAAAAGGTACAGAAGTATATACATTGAAAAGTAAAAATTATTCCCTCTTTCCCTCTTCTTTCTTTTTTGTGAGACGGGGTTTCGCTCTTGTTGGCCAGACTGGAGTATAATGGCATGATCTTGGCTCACTGCAACCTCAGCCTCCTGGGTTCAAGCAATTCTCCTGCCTCAGCCTCCTGAGTAGCTAGGACTACAGGTGTGCACCACTACACCTGGCTAATTTATTTTATTTTTATTATTTTATTTTATTTTATTTTATTTTGAGATAGAGTCTCGCTCCGTCGCCCAGGCTGGAGTGCAGTGGCGCCATCTCGGCCCACTGCAAGCTCCGCCTCCTGGTTTCACGCCATTCTCCTGCCTCAGCCTCCCTAGTAGCTGGGACTACAGGTGCCTGCCACCATGCCTGGCTCATTTTTTTGTATTTTTAGTAGAGACGGGGTTTCACCGTGTTAGCCAGGATGGTCTCGATCTCCTGACTTTGTGATCCACCCGCCTCGGCCTCCCAAAGTGCTGGGATTACAGGCGTGAGCCACCACGCCTGGCCCCCCTTTTGTTTTTTTTGAGATGGAGTCTTGCTCTGTTGTGCAGGCTGGAGTGCAGTGGCCTAATCTTCGCTCACTGCAACCTCCGCCTCATGGGTTCAAGTGATTCTCCTGCCTCAGCCTCCCGAGTGCCTGGGACTACAGGTGCACACCACCACACCCAGCCAATTTTTGTATTTTTAGTAGAGATGGGGTTTCACCACGTTGGCCAGGCTGGTCTCGAACTCCTGACCTCAGTTTATCTGCCTGCCTTGGTTTCCCAAAGTGCTGGGATTTTAGGCATGAGCTACCACACCCAGCCTAATTTTGTATTTTTAGTAGAAGCGGTGTTTCACCATGTCGGCCAAGCTAGTCTCAAACTCCTGACCTCGGGTGATCTGCCTGCCTTGGCCTCCCAAAGTGATGGGATTACAGACGTGAGCCACCGCACCCAGCCTATTCCCTCTTCTTCAGGTGACTCACTCCTTACAGATAACCACTGTTGACAATTTTTGGTGTATTTGCAGAAATTTTTTTTGTATGTCCAAGTGCATGTTTAGCTTTTATTTTTTTAAACAAGACAAAAATGGGATTGCCTAGTAATATGTCTTATAGCACTTTCTATGTTATTACATAAAGATTTACCTCAGTCTGTTACAATCTCTTGTATGGCTGCACCAACATTTAGTGAACTCCCTATTGATGGACACTTGAGTGGTTTCTTTCATGTACTTTTTGTTTTAAGGCTCAAGTTTTAGAAAAGGAATTGCTTTATAGGTCATTTTTTGAAAAAATAAGCAAGCAGTATATATTAAGCATATTTTTCTAGTTTATTTTTTTGAGATGGGGTCTCACTCTGTCATCCAGGCTGGAGTGCAGTGACATGATTATAGTTCGTTGCAGCCATGGACTTCAGGTCTCAAGTGATCCTCCCACTTCACGCTCCCAAAGTGTTGGGATTACAGATGTGAGCCATCACGGCTGGCTGATAATATTCTGGAAATTAGCAAACCATTAAGACCAATATGAAAAGTATCCTTTAGTTGCCTTGTAATTCCTTCAGCCAGTATTAGATGAGTCTTTTTTTAAAAAGATGTCTTTATAATTTTCTGCATTAGATGAGTCTTTTTTAAAAAGATGTCTTTATAATTTTCTGCTAGTCATTCTATGAAAGTCTTTCACCTTCTGTACTCTTTCAGCTGTTATTGAAAGATTCTTGGTAATTGTTTGGGGTATAGATTATAAAAATACTTTTTAATTTTTAGGAATAAGAAATTAGAAGATAATTACTGTGAAATTACTGGTGAGTATGACTAGAATACTTTTCTTATAGTAAGATAGTCTATTCATCTAGGTTCCTTGATCACTATTATGTACAAGAAACCATGAACCATGAAAAAAAAGCAAACAGAGGCCAGGCACAGTGGCTCAAACGCCTGTAATCCCAGCATTTTGGCAGGCTGAGGCAGGCGGATCACGAGGTCGGGAGATCGAGACCATCCTGGCCAACATGGTGAAACCCAGTCTCTACTAAAATACAAAAAAGTAGCTGGGCGTGGTGGTGCGCTCCTGTAGTCCCAGCTACTCGGGGCTGAGGCAGGGGAATCGCTTGAACCCGGGAGGCGGAGATTGCAGTGAGCTGAGATCGCGCCACTGCACTCCAGCAGTGGCTCCAAACAGAGCTTTGTTCTTTTTTTTTTTTTTCTTTTTGAGATGGAGTTTTGCTCTTATTGCCCAGGCTAGTGCAGTGGCACAATCTCAGCTCACTGCAACCTCCACCTTCTGGTTTCAAGCAATTCTCCTGCCTCAGCCTCCCAAGTTGCTGGGATTACAGGCGCCCGCCACCACGCCCAGCTAATTTTTTTGTATTTTTAGTAGAGACAGGGTTTCACCATGTTGGTCAGACTGGTCTCGAACTGCTGACCCTCGTGATCTACCCGCCTTGGCCTCCCAAAGTGCTGGGATTACAGGTGTGAGGCACCGCGCCTGGCCCAGGGCTTTGTTCTTTACACAGTGTCTTCAATTTAAAATTTCACAGGCTCACTATTACTTCTTTTTTTTTTTTTGAGATGAATTTTCATTCTTGTTGTCCAGGCTGGGGTGCAGTGGTACAATCTGGGCTCACTGCAGCCTCTACCTCCCAGGTTCAAGCAATTCTCTTGCCTCAGCCTCCTGAGTAGCTGGGATTACAGGTGCCCACCACTACACCCAGCTAATTTTTTTTGTATTTTTAGTAGAGACAGGGTTTCTCCATGTTGGCCAGGCTGCTCTCAAACTCCTGAACTCAGGTGATCCACCCGCCTCGGCCTCCCAAAGTGCTGGGATTATAGGTATGAGCCACTGCACCCAGCCAACTCACTGTTACTTCTTTCAAACCTGCTGTTTCTCCTATTTTCTCTGTCTTGGACTCCCACTCGTTCAGTTATTCACTGAAGTCAGGAATCAAGAAGTCATTTTCAATTCTTCCTTTATGTCTAATGGCCATTTGGCCTACTTTCTGTTTTGTCTCCTAAATGTCTTGAAAATCTGTTACCTATTCTGTATTCCTTCTGTGACTGCTTTAATTCAAGTCGTTATTATTTTTTCTTGGGCTACTGTATTTCATTTCTTATCCTTCCAATCCATTCTCCATATTTCTAAATTTGATTATGTTACCTCCCAGCTTAAAATGGTTCAATGACACTGTTTTGCTTACAGAATAAAGCCCATACTCCTTAGCAGTGAGTTAGAATGTCCTTTGTCACTTGGCCTGTTTTCTTCTCCAAATTTATCTCCTACCCGTTATATAGGTATCCCATGCTCTAGCCCATGATGAATTATTTGCAGTTCACTATATAAACTCTTTTTCTGCCTATATGCATTTATTTTTCATTTTATTTCATTTTATTTTTTTGAGATGGAGTCTCACTCTGTCACCCAGGCTGAAGTGAGGTGGTGCGATCTTGGCTTACTGCAACCTCCACCTCCCAGGTTCAAGCGATTTTCCTGCCTCAGCCTCCCGAGTAGCTGGGATTACACGCACGTGCCACCAGGCCGAGCTAATTTTTGTATTTTTAGTAGAGATGGGGTTTCACCATGTTGGCCAGGCTGGTCTCAAACTCCTGACCTCAGATGATCCACCTGCCTTGGCCTCCAGAGTGCTTGGATTACAGGCGTGAGCCTCCGCACTCAGCCCCTATATGCATTTATAAATGCTATTTTCTCTATCTAAAGTGATCTTTCTACTCCAGTTTGCCTATCAGGCTTCTCATTTTTCACTTCACTTAGTTTAACTTCAGTGCTATCCAAAGTGTCCAGTCCACAAACTAACTGCTCAGTCCATGACAGAAAAGGAATTTGTACCATAATATGCCTTAACTGTGGCATTAAGCCACTGTTTAGTTTAGCTTACACTTTTTTCCTAGCAATTATTATTATATGATTTATGTTTGCCGCCAGCTCCTTATCTCGTTATGAATAGGTAACAAGCAGTTCACAGTCTGGCACCATACTTCAAGTAGCACTGGCTTAAATGGAACCCTCTCTGGCAAAACTAAGGAGTTAGTCAGATGTTCTGTGCTCCCATAACACCTCTTTTATTTTTCAGTATATTTTAGAATTTATCACATTGTACTTTAAGTATTTCTGGCTGTCTTATTAAAGAGGCCAAACTTTTTTTGCAGGGGGTGGGAGATACTCCTCCTTGAGGAGCACGGCTACCCCATAGGCAGTGTGCTCAGAGTAGCCTGAACTACCATCTCTGGGAGTCCAGAAATTCAGAAATTTTGTCTTGTTCTTCTTTATACCTTAGTAGACATTTGAGGTGTGTTCGTTTGTTTGTTTGTTTTGTTTTTTCATGTAATAGGTTCTGAACCAACATTTGTTGAAAAAATGAATGGAAGCCTGAAATATAAATAAGGCTTTTAGTAAAAAAAAAAAAAAAAAAGCTTATAATTATTTCATTATATGTACTCAAGCTCGTCATAAATTCTTTAATGTGTTCTAAAGATTTGCCTTTAAACTTTAAATGTAAGTATTTTTAAATGTATTTCCTGTTTTAATATGGCCTTTTGAATCCCTTCCTTATTTACAAAGTCTGATTTGTAGTTCTAAAGTAAGTCTTGAGTCTAATCCTTTATTTCCATTTTCATTGCTCTGTTGCCCTAACATGACCTCTTGCGTTAATCTGAACTATTGTAGTAACTTCCTTATTGGTTTATCTTCTCTTGAATCTACTTCTCCTTATTACTTTTTACTATTTTTCTAAAATGCATTATATTTTATAATGGGATTATTTTTATAAAGCACATGTGTCTTATCATGGGAATATCTAGATTCCTTAACATAGAATAAAAGACCCTTCAGAATCCTACCCTAACCTTTCAGTCTCATCATTTGATACTCTTCTCCATGGGACTTCTACTATCCAGGAAATAAAAATAGAGAAGTGAATAATAATAATAAGTAGTAGTCCAAACTTTCCATCTTTAAAATCACCACCAAATTATAAAAATATTTCAGCCACACGGAGGATACAATAATTATTGGTCTCTCTGTCACTAACGTAGGATAATTAAGTCTTATGAAATTTTATATGTTCCCAACACAAAAGATAAATGTTTGAGGTGGTGGATATTCCAATTACCCTGATTTGATCATTACACAATGTATACAAGTATCAAAATATCACATGTAACACAAAAATATGTACAACAATCATGTATCAATTTTTAAAAAATTAAAAAAATTTAATACGTAAGTTCTTAAGGGCTTAGTTACTGGTAAATTCTAGTAAATACTTGTAACTGATGAAGAACCTAAGAAAAGGAAAATCAGGCTCAGTGATATATTTTCTGACTACAGTTTTTTCTTTTTTCTAAATAGGGATGAACACATTGCTTTCTGCTCCCATTCATACCCAGATGCAACAGAAGGAGGTATGAGTTCATGCAAATACCTTCATATTGTAATGTCATTTGATTGTTAAAACAGAAAACGCAATTCAATGATAATGGCATAATTTAGGGATGACTTAACAAAATGAATCAGCATAAACTGGAAAGGCTTCCTACCTTTCCAATTAACTTAAGGATAGTTAAGTCACTGCCAGTTTAAATAATGGGAGATACAGTATACCAGTACCTCTCAAAGTTTAAAGAGCACATGAGTCTTTATTTCTAACTATTTCCTTAGTGATACTAGTACACAAGTCCATAGGCCATACTTTCAGTAGCAAAGAGTTAATCTGTGTCCTCACCGAAAAAAATGTTGTAGCACAGAGTGTGATATATATATATATATATATATATTTTAGGCTGTCTCCAACAAGAAGGATTTTTTGTTGTTGTTGTTAGACACAGTCTTACACTGTTGCCCAGGCTGGAGTGCAGTGGCACAATCTTGGCTCATTGCAGCCTCAATCTTCTGGGCTGAAGCGGTCCTCCCACCTCAGCCTCCTGAGTGGCTGGGACTACACGTGCACGCCACCATGCCTAGCTAATTTTGTTCATTTTTTTGTAGAGACAAGGTCTCACTCTGTTGCCCAGGCTGGTCTTGAACTCCTGGGCTCAAGGGATCTTTCTGCCTCGGCTTCTCAAAGTGCTGGGATTACAAGTGTGAGCCACCAAGCCCAGTCTAGAATGTAATATAGATTAGCCATCATAGGCTTATGTCTTTCCTAGACTTTTAAAATTTAGGATAAGAATGACCTATTCAATATAGTAATTAGAATTTTTGTCATGTTTACATTTGGTGCTGTCAGTGTTTTTAATTTTTTAGTCATTCTAGTGGGTGTATAATTAACCTTGAATTTTTAATTTGTCCCAAAACACTAAAAAATAAATTACTCGCAGACTTTAGATTTCTTTTTCTTTTCCTAATAGATTGGGTATTACTCTGTTGTCAAAGTTGGAGTGCAATGGTGTGATCCTAGCCTATGACAGCTCAAACTCCTGGACTCGAGCAGTCCTCCCACCTCAGCCTTCCTAGTAGCCTAGGACAACAGGCATGCACCACTGTGCCTAATTTTTATAATTTTTTGTAGAGACAGGATCTTACTGTGTTACTCCTGGCTTCAGGCAATCCCCCTGCCTCAGCCTTCCAAAGTGCTTGGATTACAGGCATGAGCCACTGTGCCTAGCCTAAAATAATTTTTTTTTTTTTTTTTTTTGAGACAGAGTCTTGCTCTGTCGCCCAGACTGGAATGCAGTGGTGCGATCTCAACTCGCTGCAAGCTCCGCCTCCCAGGTTCACACCATTCTCCTGCCTCAGCCTCCCGAGTAGCTGGGACTATAGGTGCCCGCCACCATGCCTGGCTTATTTTCTTTTTTGTATTTTTTAGTAGAGACGGGGTGTCACCGTGTTAGCCAGGATGGTCTCGATCTCCGGCCCTCGTGATCCACCCGCCTCGGCTTCCCAAGAATAATTTTTAATGACAAATTATATGCAACATGCTACACCATTGATTCAAGCAAATCAACGTGTTATGAAACCATCACTGAGGATTTTTTATGTAGTACATGTTGTAAAATGCCTTTTTAAAAGTTTGCTTTTGTTCTGATCTCTTATATTTTGCTTTCATTATAGTTTTCAATTATAGAACATCACCATGAAAGGAAACATGCAAATGACCAGACAGTCATTTTTTCAGATGAAAACCAGATGGACCTGACATCAAGTCACACTGTAATGATTACCAAAGGCCTTTTAGATAATCCCTTAAGTGAAAAGTCCACCAAGATAGATACCACATCATTTCTAGCTAATTTAAAGCTTCATACCGAGGACTCAAGAATGAAAAAAGAAGTAAATTTTTCCGTGGATCAAAACACTTCTTCAGAAAATAAAATAGATTTCAATGACTTCATAAAAAGATTGAAAACAGGAAAATGTAGTGCTTTTCCTGATGTGCCTGATAAAGAAAATTTTGAGATACCTATTTATTCCAAGGAACCGAACAGTGCCTCTTCTACACATCAAATGCATGTATCTCTTAATGAAGATGAGAATAACAGTAATATTACTAGGATCTTTAGAGAAAAAGATGATGGGATGAATTTCACCCAGTGTCATACAGCCAATATTCAGACATTGATTCCCACATCCAGTGAGACCAACTCACGGGAATCTAAAGGTAATGATATTACAATTTATGGCAATGACTTTATGGACTTGACATTTAACCACACTTTGCAGATTTTACCTGCAACAGGTAATTTTTCTGAAATAGAAAGTCAAACTCAGAATGCCATGGATGTAACAACAGGTTATGGAACTAAAGCTTCAGGAAATAAAACAATTTTTAAGAGTAAACAAAATACTGCTTTTCAAGACCTTTCCATAAACTCTGCAGACAAAATACATATTACCAGAAGTCATATTATGGGGGCAGAAACTCACATAGTCTCACAGACTTGTAATCAGGATGCCAGAATATTAGCCATGACCCCAGAATCTATATGTTATAATCCATCTATTCAAGGTTGTAAGACTGTTTTCTATTCTAGTTGTAATGATGCCATGGAAATGACCAAATGTCTCTCAAATATGAGAGAGGAGAAAAATTTGCTAAAGCATGACAGTAATTATTCTAAAATGTATTGCAATCCAGATGCTATGTCTTCTCTCACAGAGAAAACTATTTATTCCGGAGGGGAGAACATGGACATTACCAAGAGTCATACAGTTGCAATAGATAATCAGATTTTTAAACAAGATCAATCAAATGTGCAAATAGCAGCTGCACCAACACCTGAAAAAGAAATGATGCTCCAAAATCGTATGACCACATCAGAAGATGGGAAAATGAATGTAAATTGTAACTCAGTTCCTCATGTATCTAAGGAAAGAATACAGCAGAGCCTGTCAAATCCTTTGTCTATTTCATTGACTGATAGAAAGACTGAACTCTTATCAGGTGAAAATACGGATTTGACTGAAAGTCACACAAGTAACTTAGGAAGTCAGGTTCCTCTTGCAGCTTATAATCTAGCACTGGAGAATACCAGTGAATCTCACTCTCAGAGCAAAAGCTCTTCAGATGAATGTGAAGAAATTACCAAAAGTCGTAATGAACCATTTCAACGATCAGACATAATAGCCAAAAACAGCTTAACCGACACCTGGAACAAAGACAAAGATCGGGTTTTGAAGATTTTGCCCTACCTTGATAAAGATTCTCCTCAGTCAGCTGATTGTAATCAGGAGATAGCAACAAGCCATGATATAGTCTACTGTGGTGGAGTTCTTGATAAACAAATAACTAATAGAAATACAGTATCATGGGAACAATCTTTGTTTTCTGCCACAAAGCCATTATTTTCATCAGGACAGTTCTCTATGAAAAATCATGATACTGCTATAAGTAGTCATACAGTGAAATCTGTACTAGGCCAGAATTCTAAACTGGCTGAGCCATTGAGGAAAAGTTTAAGCAATCCCACACCTGACTATTGCCATGACAAGATGATTATATGTTCAGAGGAAGAGCAAAATATGGATCTAACAAAGAGCCACACTGTTGTCATTGGATTTGTTCCTTCTGAACTACAAGAACTTGGTAAAACTAATTTAGAACACACTACTGGCCAGCTAACAACAATGAACAGACAGATAGCTGTAAAAGTTGAAAAATGTGGTAAAAGTCCCATAGAAAAAAGTGGAGTACTTAAATCTAACTGTATTGTGGATGTGTTAGAGGATGAAAGTATACAGAAACCTAAATTTCCAAAGGAAAAGCAAAATGTCAAAATTTGGGGAAGGAAAAGTGTTGGTGGACCAAAAATTGATAAGACTATTGTATTTTCAGAAGACGATAAGAATGATATGGATATCACGAAGAGTTATACAATAGAAATAAACCATAGACCTTTATTAGAGAAACGTGATTGTCATTTGGTGCCATTGGCAGGAACTTCTGAAACTATTTTATATACATGTGGGCAGGATGACATGGAGATCACTAGAAGTCACACAACTGCCTTAGAATGTAAAACTGTCTCACCAGATGAAATAACTACTAGGCCTATGGACAAAACTGTAGTGTTTGTAGATAATCATGTTGAACTAGAAATGACAGAGTCCCATACTGTTTTCATTGACTACCAAGAAAAGGAAAGAACAGACAGACCTAACTTTGAACTATCCCAAAGGAAAAGCCTAGGAACACCAACAGTGATATGTACTCCTACTGAGGAGAGTGTTTTCTTTCCAGGAAATGGTGAAAGTGACCGTCTAGTAGCAAATGACAGCCAGCTAACCCCTCTGGAGGAATGGTCTAATAATAGGGGCCCTGTAGAGGTAGCTGATAACATGGAATTGTCTAAATCAGCCACTTGCAAAAACATCAAAGATGTACAAAATCCTGGATTTCTGAATGAACCTCTATCAGGCAAAAGTCAGAGAAGAAAAAGCCTTAAGCTAAAAAATGACAAGACCGTTGTATTTTCAGAGAATCATAAAAATGATATGGATATTACCCAGAGTTGTATGGTGGAAATAGATAACGAAAGTGCCCTGGAGGATAAAGAGGACTTCCATTTGGCAGGGGCTTCTAAAACTATTTTGTATTCATATGGGCAGGATGACATGGAGATCACTAGGAGTCACACAACTGCCTTAGAATGTAAAACTCTCCTGCCAAATGAAATAGCTATTAGGCCCATGGACAAAACCGTATTGTTCACAGATAATTACAGTGATCTGGAAGTCACCGATTCCCATACTGTTTTCATTGACTGTCAAGCCACAGAGAAAATACTTGAAGAAAACCCTAAATTTGGAATAGGAAAAGGAAAAAACCTGGGTGTTTCCTTTCCTAAGGATAATAGCTGTGTTCAAGAAATCGCTGAAAAACAAGCACTGGCTGTAGGAAACAAAATTGTTCTTCACACCGAGCAAAAGCAACAACTCTTTGCTGCTACTAATAGAACTACTAATGAAATCATCAAATTTCATAGTGCTGCTATGGATGAAAAGGTCATAGGGAAAGTTGTAGACCAGGCCTGTACATTGGAAAAAGCGCAAGTTGAAAGCTGTCAGTTAAATAATAGAGATAGAAGAAATGTGGACTTTACAAGTAATCATGCAACTGCTGTTTGTGGATCCAGTGATAATTATTCCTGTTTACCAAATGTTATTTCCTGTACTGATAATTTGGAGGGTAGTGCCATGCTCTTATGTGATAAAGATGAGGAAAAAGCCAATTATTGCCCAGTGCAAAATGATCTTGCTTATGCAAATGATTTTGCCAGTGAATATTACTTGGAATCTGAGGGACAGCCTCTCTCTGCTCCTTGTCCTTTGTTAGAGAAGGAAGAAGTTATTCAAACCAGTACCAAAGGACAGTTAGACTGTGTCATAACACTGCACAAAGATCAAGATCTGATTAAGGATCCACGAAATCTATTGGCTAATCAAACTTTAGTATATAGTCAAGATCTGGGGGAGATGACTAAATTTAATTCAAAGCGAGTATCTTTTAAGCTTCCAAAGGATCAAATGAAAGTCTATGTTGATGACATTTATGTTATTCCTCAGCCTCATTTCTCAACCGACCAACCTCCATTACCTAAAAAAGGACAGAGTAGTATCAATAAAGAAGAAGTAATACTGTCTAAAGCTGGAAATAAGAGTTTAAATATTACAGAAAATTCCTCTGCACCCATATGTGAAAACAAGCCCAAAATACTCAATAGTGAGGAATGGTTTGCTGCAGCCTATAAAAAAGAACTGAAGGAAAATATTCAAACAACTAACTATAATACAGCTCTAGATTTCCACAGTAACTCAGACGTAACTAAGCAAGTCATTCAAACTCATGTCAATGCTGGAGAAGCACCAGATCCTGTA
Source organism: Gorilla gorilla gorilla (assembly GCF_029281585.2). Classification (NCBI taxonomy): domain Eukaryota; kingdom Metazoa; phylum Chordata; class Mammalia; order Primates; family Hominidae; genus Gorilla; species Gorilla gorilla. The sequence goes on from NC_073240.2 coordinate 41,336,840, forward strand.
ATTACATCTAATGTTCCATGTGTTCATAGTATCAAACCAAATCTGAATAATTTGAATGGAAAAACTGGAGAGTTCTTAGCCTTTCAAACTGTTCATCTACCACCCCTTCCAGAGCAATTACTTGAATTAGGAAATAAGGCACACAATGATATGCATATAGTGCAAGCTACAGAAATACAGAATATTAACATAATCTCCAGCAATGCTAAAGATAGTAGAGATGAGGAAAATAAAAAGTCTCATAATGGAGCTGAAACCACCTCTCTACCGCCAAAGACAGTTTTTAAAGATAAAGTAAGGAGATGTTCTTTGGGAATCTTTTTGCCTAGATTGCCCAACAAGAGAAATTGTAGTGTCACTGGTATTGATGACCTGGAACAGATTCCAGCAGACACAACTGATATAAATCATTTAGAAACTCAGCCAGTCTCTAGCAAAGATTCAGGCATTGGATCTGTTGCAGGTAAACTGAACCTAAGTCCTTCTCAATATATAAATGAGGAAAATCTTCCTGTATATCCTGATGAGATCAATTCTTCAGACTCTATTAACATAGAAACTGAGGAAAAGGCTTTGATTGAGACATACCAAAAAGAGATTTCACCATGTGAAAATGAAATGGGAAAAACTTGCAATAGCCAAAAAAGAACGTGGGTACAAGAAGAAGAAGATATTCATAAGGAGAAAAAAATCAGAAAAAATGAGATTAAGTTTAGTGATACGACACAAGATCGGGAGGTGAGCTCTGTCTTGAACCAAAGATTGTTCTTGAATTTTGGGTTTTGTTTTGTTTTTTTAAATTGTGGGTATTCTCAAATTTTAATCTTAGTCTTGGGTAGGCAGAAAATAATTATTTCCACTTATAGGGCTGGAAAAATATTCTTATGTAGAACCTTCAGAAATTAATTGACTAACAGCTAGACTTCAAAGCAATTTAAAGTGACAAATAGTCACAAAAAAATTAAATGGAAAATTGTACAAAAAGTAGCCAAAGTTAAAATTGTATAATTTCAAAAATTTCAAAAGGTATATACTGTCACCTCTAGTGATTTGTCAATTTGGCTTTATATAAGAATCTCTAGGGAGGTTATATATAGCTTGAAAAGTCATCTTCAGTGTTGTTATATTTGGGGAGTAAAAAGCTTTTTATTTTGCCAACTGCATGAAGTAAAGCTTGACTGAATTTCCTTGGCTGACAAGGATATGTAGAAGTTGAGAGTCCATTTTCTTTATTTAATTTTATTTTTATTTTATTTTATTTTTGAGACAGAGTCTTGTTCTGTTGCCCAGGCTGGAGTGCAGTTGTGTGATCTCAGCTCACTGCAACCTCTGCCTTCTGAGTTCAAGTGATTCTCCTGCCTCAGCCTTCCGAGTAGCTAGGATTGCAGGTGCCTGGCACCACACCCGGCTAATTTCTTTTCTTTTTTTTTTTTTTTGTATTTTTAGTAGAGATGGGGTTTCCCCATGTTGGCCAGGCTGGTCTCGAAGCCCTGATCTCAGGTGATCCACCCACCTTGGCCTGCCAAAGTCCTGATGTTACAGGAGTGAGCCACCACGTCCAGCCTGCATTCTATTTTCGATAAATATATAGATTATCTGCTATGTCTTAGGCACTGTTTTATGTGCTGGGAATGCAGAGAAAAATCTGCTGTCATGGAGTTTACATAATAGCATTTATTCATTTATTTATTTTTGAGACAGACCCTCGCTCTGTTGCCCAGGCTGGAGTGCAGTGGCGCGATCTCGGCTCACTGCAACCTCCATCTCCCTGGTTCAAGTGATTGTCATGTCTCAGCCTCCCAAGTAGATGGGAGTATGGGTGCACACCACAATGCCCTGCTAATTTTTGTATTTTTAGTAGAGACGAGGTTTCACCACGTTGGCCAGGCTGGTCTCAAACTCCTGGCCTCAAGTGACCCACCCACCTCGACCTCCCAGAGTGCTGGGATTACAGGCATAAGCCACCATGGCCCATAATGGCGTTTATTTATTTATTTATTTATTTATTTATTTATTTTTGTTTTGTTTTGAGATTAAGTCTTGCTCTGTTGCCCAGGCTGGAGCACAGTGGCGTGATCTCAGCTCACTGCAACCTCCGCCTCCCAGGTTCAAGCGATTCTCCTGCCTTGGCCTCCTGAGTAGCTGGGATTACAGGCATGTGCCACCACACCTGGCTAATCTTTGTATTTTCAGTAGAGTCAGGGTTTCACAATGTTGGCCAGGCTGGTCTTAAACTCCTGATCTCAAGTGATCCACCTTCCTTAGCCTCCCACAATGTTGGGGTTACAGGCGTGAGCCACAGCGCCCAGCCCCCTTAATAGCATTTACATAAAAGAATATATTGTTTTCAGCCAGGCGCGGTAGCTCACGCCTATAATCCCAGCACTATGGGAGGCCAGGGCAGGTTGATCACGAGATCAGGAGATCAAGACCATCCTGGCTAACACGGTGAAACCCTGTCTCTACTAAAAATACAAAAAATTAGCCAGGCATGGTGGCGAGCACCTGTAGTTCCAGCTACTCAGGAGACTGAGGCAGGAGAATGGCGTGAACCCGGGAGGTGGAGCTTGCAGTGAGCCGAGATCACGCCAGTGCACTCCAGCCTGGGCGACAGAGTGAGACTCCGCCTCAAAAAAAAAAAAAAAACTTATCAAAAAGCATGTAAGAAGATAGATGAAGATGGCATCTAAAGCTGTGAAGTCAAATGGTTAAAATAGTAAAAGCAGGAGCACATAACTTATTCAGCTAAAGAAGTCTTGGTCAGCTGGGGAGGAAAGTAGAAAAGCCTGGAAATAAGTTTATTGTCTGGACTCTAGCCAGGGCCACCACATACAGCCAATATTCTAGTCTGGTTTTCTGCAGTATGGTTGCCCTGCTGTTGGTGGCTAGTAGTTGAATAATTGGATAGGTGAACATTTGGTAGCTTACAGGATCTGATTATAACTTAGATATATAATGAGGAATAATTTGCATACACAGTATAATCCATAGAGTTATTTTCAATAAAATTACTTTTAACTCTAATTAAAGGCTTAAGATGTTTGTTACTTATTCTAATTCTTTACTAAGATATTTCATATGAATTATAGATAAATTGTATGTTAGAAGTAGTATTTCTGTTAGTGTTTGTCATAAGTATACAGTGTATATTTTATTCTGATGATATTCCTTAATTGACAATTTCAGATTTTTGATCACCATACTGAAGAGGATATAGATAAAAGTGCTAACAGTGTATTGATAAAAAACCTGAGCAGGACCCCATCTAGTTGCAGCAGCTCTCTGGATTCAATCAAGGCTGATGGGACCTCTCTGGACTTCAGCAGTAAGAGCTTCATGAAGGCTAAATAATAGCAGCCATCTGCTTACTTAACTAATAATAAGTAGTTTTTAGTTCAGGAAATATTTGAATGTTGTATATGCCTTTTTGGGGTTATAAAAAGTTGATCAGTAAAATAATATTTAGTTTATTTTTAATTCTTAGTTATTGTAATGCACTGAGAAGTGACATACTACAGAGAAATAGAGTGATTTCCTTCGTGGGCTTATAATTAGTGGAGAAACACTGGAGCCTTAAAACTATAATATACTTTGCCCTGCTACATGACTGTCTTCCCAGAAAGATCCCAATGGGTAGCTTCAGGATCAGAAACAATCTGAATGATAACCACAATTAAGTTCACAGTTTAGTTTTGACTTGTTCATCACCAGAATTTGCTTTACTTCTAGCTTACCGCAGTAGTCAAATGGAATCACAGTTTCTCAGAGATACTATTTGTGAAGAGAGCTTGAGGGAGGTATGTTAAAATTCTTTTTCTTTTTTTTATTTATAAAGAAAAGAGGTTTAAACGTCTCATTTCTAATACACGTAATATTCTTGGTTTAAAAAATTTTTTTTAATTACAAAATATTTCAAATATACAGAAGACTACTTTTCTTTGTTAAAGATCCAACATAACAATTAATTAAATAGAGTAGAAGTCACGATTAAAAGGTATTTGTTTTGGCCGGGCATGGTGGTTCATGCCTGTTATCTCAGCAACATGGTGCCTGAGGCAAGAGAATCACTTGAGCCCAGGAGTTCAAGGCTGCAGTGAGCCATGATCACACAACTGTACCCCAGGCTGGGTGACAGAGCAAGGCCTTGTCTCAAAAAAAGAGAAAAAAATGATGTATCTTTTGGGTTTTGGGATTTTTAAAACTCTGTTTGTTATTCAATAACCTTAAGAAATGATCTTAGATAAAATCTGCTCATGTATAGCCTGTAGATATCTGGATAATATTTCCATAAATGTATACAAGATACCTTAAGCTTTTAGAAACAAATGAAGTGGTTATATCAAAGTGAAATCACATTGAATGGTCATGCAAACTTTTTTTCTTTTCTCAGAAACTCCAAGATGGGAGAATAACAATAAGGGAGTTCTTTATACTTCTCCAGGTCCACATCTTGATACAGAAACCCCGACAGAGCAATCTCCCAGGCAATGTAAGTGCAGTTTCTTGGCAAATTGGTTATCTCAGTTAAAATATATTGCACTTTTTACTAAACTGCATCAAAGCAAACATTTATTTAAAAGCACAGAAAGAATGGAAGAGAGCAAATTTTCCTATAGAGAGTTTTCTTTTTTTTTTTTTTTTTGCCTTTTTTTTTTTTTTTTTTTTTGAGATGGAGTCTCGCTCTGTTGCCCAGGCTGGAATGCAGTGGCGCCATCTCAGCTCACTGCAACCTCTGCCTCCTGGGTTCAAGTGATTCTCTTGCCTCAGCCTCCTGAGTAGCTGGGACTACAGGCGCGTGCCACCACACCCGGCTAATTTTTGTATTTTTGTAGAGACAGGGTTTCACCATATTGGCCAGGCTGGTCTTGAACTCCTGACCTCGTGACCCATTTGCCTCAGCCTCCCAAAGTGCTGGGTTTACAAGTGTGAGCCACCGTGCCCGGCCGAGAGTTTTCTTATAGTAGAGAGATGTGTGGTTAGCATAAACAAAAACCAAAAATTTTCACATGAATTTTTTTAATCATGGATTTCGATAAGATAAAATTTGAATTTTCCCTTCATTCCTTGCCATCTATTTTTTTGATACATTTTCCTGATTACAAAACTAACGTGGGCTTTTTCCTCAATTATAAAAATCTAAGGGTAGCAGAGGTTTTTAATGAACAGTTTTCAAAATCAAAAATATGTAAACTGGATACAGTGGCAGGTGCCTGTAATCACAGCTGCTCAAGAGGCTGAGGTGGAAGAATCACTTCAACGCAGGAGTTTGAGGCCAGCCTGGTCAACATATCAGTATCCTGTCTCAAAAAATTTAAGATCATAGAATATTTGAATAATACAATCCGCTCTCAATTGAAAAGATTAATAGAAAAACTTATATTCCTTACATAGGAATGTTTTTTCTCTTAAGTCTATCAGACATTTCCAACAGTTAGTTATACTCTTGGCCACAAAGAAAACATTAATAAATTTTTTAAAATGGAGGTTTTATAGAGACTACATCATCTAATCTTGATCCAATACAATTAGAACTTATAAAAGAACCAAAACATTCTGAGATTCTTAGAAATTAAGAAACACAGTATCTTGTAGATGAAGTATCCCCAACCCCTGGGGTTAGGAACTGGGCCAAACAGCAGGAGGTGAATGGTGGTGGAGTGAGCAAAGCTTCATCTGTATTTACAGCCACTTCCCATTGCTTGCATTACCAACTGAGCTCTGCCACCTTTCAGATCAGCAGTGGCATTACGTTCTCACAGAAGCACGAACCCTATTGTGAACTGCACACATGAAGGATCTAGGTTGTGCACCCCTTGTGAGAATCTAATGCATGATGATCTGTCAGTGCCTCCCCACCCCCAGATGGGACCGTCTAGTTGCAAGAAAATAATCTTAGGGCTCCCACAGATTCTATATTATGATGAGTTGTATAATTATTTCTTTATTTATTACAATGTAGTAATAATAGAAATAAAGTTCAGACTGGGCATGGTGGCTCATCACACTTGTAATCCCAGCACTTTGGGAGGCCCAGGCAGACAGATCGCCTGAGCTTAGGAGTTCAAGACCAGTCTGGCCAACATGGCTGAACCCGTCTCTAAAACAATACAGAAATTAGCTGGGCATGGTGGCACACACCTGTAGTCCCCGCTACTCGGGAGGCTGAGGTGGGAGGATGGCTTGAGCCCAGGAAGTGAAGGTTGCATTAAGCCAAGATTGCACCACTGCACTCCAGCCTAGTCAACAGAGCCGGACGCTGTCTCAAAAAATAAAAATAAAAATAAATAAAAATAAAATAAAAACAAGGAAGTTCACAATAAATGTAGTGTGCTTGAATCATCCTGAGACTATCCCCTCTTCCTGGTCCTTGGAGGAATTGTCTTCCATGAAACTGGTCCCTGGTGCCAAAAAGGTTGGGGACTGCTGTTGTAGACAACGTAGTTGGGTAAAAAAAAAAACAGGAAACACTTCTAGATAACTCCTAGATCAAAGAAGTCGAAAATATTTCTTAGTAAAGGAGAATATTTAATGGCTAGTCTGTGGGACATACAGCAAAAGCTATACTTAGCAGGAATTAAAAGCCTTAGATATCTTTGTTGTCATGGAGTCTAAAACTAAAGAAATTTTTATTTATTTATTTTTTATTTTTAGAGACGAGATCTTGCTATGTTGCCCAGGCTGGTCTTGAGCTCCTGGGCTTAAGCAGTCCACCCACCTTGGCCTCCTAAAGTGCTAGGATTACAGGCATGAGCCACTGTGCCCAGCCAAGATATTAATACTCATAATATCCACAAAAAAGATAGGAAGATAGAATTAATATAGGTAAAAAGTAGAGCTAATGAAATAGAAAACAAAAATTGTTGGAAAGGATAAATCCAGGCCAGGCATGGTGGCTCACACCTGTAATTTCAGCACTTTGAGAGACCAAGGCGAGAGGAATGCTTGAGCTCAGGAGTTTGAGACCAGCCTCGGGAAAATAGGGAGACCCTGTTTCTACAGAAAATTTTAAAATTAGCCAAGTGTAGTGGCCTGTGCCTGTGGTCCCAACTACTCAGGGGGCTGTCATGGGAGGATCTCTTGAGCCCAGGGGTTCAAGGCTGCAGTGAGCTATGATTGTACCACTGCCCTCCAGCCTGGTCAACAGAACAAGACCCTATCTCAAAAAAAAAAAAAAAGAATAAGTCCAAAAGCTATAGTTTGAAAAGACAATAAAATAAGAAAACTCCTGAAGAGTCTAATTAAGAAGAAACAAGCAGCTGCGCACAGTGGCTGGTGTCTGTAATTCTAGCTATGTGGGAGGCTGAGGAGGGAAGATCACTTGAAACCAAGAGTTCAAGACCAGCCTGGGCAACATAGCGAGACCCCCCCCCCACCCACATCTTTTAATTAAATGAGTGAATGAAAAAAGAGAAAGCTAAAATATAGAAGATTAAGAAAGAAAACGTACTCATAGATTAAAAGAGACTAAAATTATTTTTTGTTGGGTGCCATGGCTCACATCTGTAATCCCAACACTTTGGGAGGCAGAGGCGGGAGGATTGCTTGACCCTAGGAATTTGAGACCAGACCAGGCAACAGGTGAAATCCTGTACAAAATAAAATAATTAGCCAGGCCTGGTAGCATGTGCCTGTAGTCCCAGCTACTCGGGAGGCTGAAGTGGGAGTATGACTTGAGCCCAGCAGGCAGAACTTGCAAGGAGCCAAGATTGTACCACTGCACTCCAGCCTTGGAGATAGAGCCGGACCCTGTCTCAAAAAAAAAAAAAAATAAAAAACGAAGAAAGTGAAAAGGCAACCCACAGAATGTGAGAAAACAGTTGAAATCATACATCTGATAAGAAGCTTTATCCAAAATATATAAAGAACTCTTACAACTCAATAATAAAAATACAATCCAATTTAGGCCTGGCTTGGTAGCTCATGCCTGTAATCTTAGCACTTTGAGGGGCCTAGACTAGAGGATTGCTTGAGCTCAGGAGTTTGAGACCAGCCTGGGCAACATAGTGAGACCCCATCTCTATTTAAATAAATAAATAAAACATAGTGAGACTCTGTCTCTATTTAAATAAATAAATAAAATACGACCCAATTTAAAAATGATCAAAGGATCTGAAAAGATATTTTTCCAAAGAATAGTCATGTGCTGCGTAAGGACGTTTTGGTTAACAACGGACCACATATACACAGGGGGTCCCATAAGATTTTTATGGAGGCCAGGCATGGTGGCTCACACCTATAATTCCAGTGCTTTGGGAGGCCAAGGCGGGTGGGTCATTTGAGGCCAGGAGTTTGAGACCAGCCTGGCCAACATGGTGAAACCGCATCTCTACAAAAATTACAAAAGTTAGCCAGGCATGATGGCCCGTGCCTGGAGTCCCAGCTACTGAATCGCTTGAACCCAGGAGGCAGAGGCTGCAGTGAGCTGAGGTCACGCCACTGCACTCCAGCCTGGGCGACAGAGCGAAACTCTGTCTCAAAAAAAAAAAAAAAAAATTGTAATGGAGCTGGAAAATTCCTATTGCCTAGTGACATAGTAATGTAGCACAACACATTACTCACATGTTTGTGGTGATGCTAATGTAAACAAACCTGCGCTGCCATTCCTGTTAAAGGGTAGTACATATAATTATGTACAGTAACATAATACTTGATAATGATAACAGACCATTAGGTTGCTGTTTTATGTATTTACTATACTATACTCTTTATTGTTATTTTATTTTTTTGAACCAGAATCTTACTTTGTCACCCAGGCCAGAGTGCAGTGACCTTGGCTCACTGCAGCTTCAACCTCCTGTGCTCAAGGGATTCTCTTGCCTCAGCCTCCCAAGTAGCTAGGATTATATGCACAAGCCACCACACCTGGCTAATTTTTAAATATTTCTTAGAGATGGGATCTCAGTATGTTGGCCAGGCTTGGTCTCAAATTCCTGGCCTCAAGCAATCCTATTTTGCCTCTCAAAGTGCTGGGATTGCAGGTGCAAGCCACCATGCCCAGCCGTTATTGTTATTTTAGAGTATATTCCAACTTATAAATAAAACAAGTTAACTGTAAAACAGCCTCAGGCAAGTCCTTCAGGAGTTATTCCAAAAGAAGGCATTGTTATCATAGGAGATGATAGCTCCATGGGTGTTATTATTTCTCAAGACCTTCCAGTAGGACAAGAAGTGGAGGTGGAAGACAGTGATATTAATGATCTTGACCCTGTGTAGGCCTAGGCTAACGTGTGTGTTTGTATCTTAGGTTTTTATTGTTGTTGTTGTTTGTTTGTTTGTTTTGAGATGGAGTTTCTCTCTTACTGCCCAGGCTGGAGTGCAGTGGCATGATCTTGGCTCACTGCAACCTCCGCCTCCCAGGTTCAAGCGATTCTTCTGCCTCAGCCTCCCAAGTACCTGGGATTACAGGCACATGCCACCACACCTGGCCAATTTTTGTATTCTTAGTAAAGACAGGGTTTCACCCTTTTGGCCAGGCTGGTCTCGAACTCTTGACCTCGTGACCCGCCCACCTCAGCCTCCCAAAGTGCTGGGATTACAGGCATGAGCCACCACTCCTGGTGCGTGAATATACTTTAAAATTCATTTAATTGTATACTTAAATGGATGGATTGCATTGTATGTGGATTATATCTCCATAAAGCTGTTTAGAAACAAATCAATTACTAGAGAATTATATATTTGAATGTGAAAGGTAAATCAAGGATAGAAATTGGGAAGATGGGCACACAACTCTTTTGGGCCTCAGCCTTATTACCATGATAGCTGCCAGTAGAATCCTCTTGCCTCAACTGTAGATAGGGAGGAGAAAGGAGCTTAGGTGTGCATCCAGGGGCTGATACTCTTTCTACTTTTCTTATAAAGGGAAAGTAGAAAGAGTATTAGGAGACCAAGACCAAACAGAGGAGAGCAGAGGGGAAGGATAGGAACAGGGAGGATGTTGGCAGGGTGAAGGAGGGAGAGGATGCTTTAGGAATTGATCCTTGACAAATTGATGTTATGAATCTTCCCCTTTCCTCCCAGGTCTTGCTGAAGTCAGGAGGGGCAGTGATAGGAAAATATATCTGGGAACAAACCTATCAAAATGGAAAGAGAGTTCAGGGTACTTCAGGAAAGAAGTTGAAAATCCCAAAATAGGAAAAGGCCAAAGAGATGGATTATATGTGGACCATGGAAAATGAGGTTCGTGGCTGTGGGCATCTGTTTCAGGATTTTTTTTTTTTTTTTTTTTTTTTTTTTTTTTTTTTTTGAGATGGAGTTTCACTTTGTCATCCAGGCTGGAGTGCAGTGGCACGATCTCGGCTCACTGCAGCCTCCACCTCCTGGGTTCATGCCATTCTCCTGCCTCAGCCTCCCGAGTAGCTGGGACTACAGGCACCTGCCACCATGCCCGGCTAATTTTTTGTATTTCTTTTTAGTAGAGACAGGGTTTCACTGTGTTAGCCAGGATGGTCTCGATCTCCTGACCTCGTGATCTGCCCACCTCAGCCTCCCAAAGTGCTGGGATTACAGGCGTGAGCCACCATGCCCGGCCTGTTTCAGGATTTGTTTTTTGAGATGGAATTTCACTCTTCTTGCCCAGGCTGGAGTGCGGTGGCATGATCTCGGCTTACCGCAACCTCCGCCTCCCAGGTTCAAGCGATTCTCCTGCCTCAGCCTCCCAAGTAGCTAGGATTACAGGCATACACCACCACGCCTGGCTAATTTTGTATTTTTAGTAGAGGCAGGGTTTCCCCGTGTTGGTCAGGCTGGTCTCAAACTCCTGACCTCAGATGATCCGCCCGCCTCAGCTTCCCAAAGTGCTGGGATTATAGGTGTCAGCCACCACACCCACCTGGGGAATGTATTCTTGAGGCAGGGGGAGAGATGTGTGCCAACCCTCACAGACATGTACACAGCTCCCATATATACGTACAGTTGCAGGAACTCAGTTGGCGGCACTAGCAGAAGGTGCTATTGTAGAGGCCCATGACCCCCTGCATGCTCATGTAGTGACTCAGGCCAAAGCACTATAACTCACATCTCCTAGTAAGGGTGAGGATCTGTTTTTGTTTTTTGTATTTTTTTGAGACGGAGTCTCGCTCTGTCACCCAGGCTGGAGTGCACTTCCCGGGTTCAAGTGATTCTCCCTGCCTCAGCCTCCCCAGTAGCTGGGGATTACAGGCACCCACCACCATGCCTGGCTAATTTTTGTATTTTTAGTAGACGTGGGATTTCGCCATGTTGACCAGGCTGGTCTTGAACTCCTGACCTCTGGTGATCTACCTGCCTCGGCCCCCCAAAGTGCTGGGATTACAGGCATGAGCCACCGCACCCAGCTGGTTGAGAAATTACTGCAAGTGCTCCTGCTAGGCTTGAAGTTCTCAGATACTGATTATGTATAAGTTGGACACTACTTAATCATAGTAAGTCCTGGAGAGGAGGGTGGCTTTACACATGGTGCTGAATTCAAGGTGCAGCAATTAATCCACCCACTGCATACAGCATAGGCAACTGCATTCAATATGTGCTTGCTGTGCATGAGCCTAATATTCACTGGCACTTTTCTTCCTGGCAGATCTCTGGGAATGTGGTCTTGTGCTTCACTTTATGTGTTATGAAAGTTTATGATGAAACCTTTTTAAAACAATTTTAGTATTATAGAAAATTTCAAACATATCAGAAAATAGAGAATAGTTTTATTAACCCCCTGTGTGTCTGTCACCCAACTTCAAAAATTATCAACTCTAGTCTTGGTGCTATGGCTCATACCTGTAATCCCAGTACTTTGGGAGGCCTAGGCAGGAGGATCACTTGAGGTCAGGAGTTCGAGACCAGCCTGGCCAACATGGTGAAACCTCCCTCTACCAAAAAAATACTAAAATTAGCTGAGAGTGGTGGTGCATGCCTGTAGTCCCAGCTACTCGTGAGGCTGAAGTGGGAGAATCACTTGAACCCGGGAGATGGAGGCTGCATGAGCTGACATCGCGCCACTGCACTCCAGCCTGAGCAACAGAGTGAGAGCTTGTCTCAAAATTATCAACTCTTGTTTTTTCTCTACCTAACCCTCCATTTCCCCTCCCCCCAATAATTGTGAAGCAAATTCCAAGCATCATCAATCTATAAGTATTTCAATATGTATTCCCTAAAAGGGTGAAGACTCTTATTTTAAAAACATATCCAATATAATCATACCATAAAATGGTTAATTATTCAGTCAGTGTTTACATTTCCCTGATCGTCTTATGCCTTTTTTTTTTTCCCAGTTTGTTATCTTGGGATCCAAATGAGATTCAAACATTGCCGATTAGTTGAAATCTCTCTCTAGTCTTATAATCTATAAGGTCCTTTTCCATCTCTCTTTTTCTTTTTTCTTTCTTTTTTTTTTTGGTATTTAAAAAATTTTTTTAATCTTCACTTTTTTTCTTTCCTTCCTTCCTTTTAATGAAGGAACCAGGTTTTTCTGTAGCGTTTACCACAGTCCAGATGTTGCTAATTGTGCATACCCAAATATTTCTCTGCCCTTTTTTTTTTGTAAATTAATATAGGCTTGATTAGATTAACAGCGTTTTTTTTTTTCAAGTTTACTTTATCGTTGTAATTCCATTAGGAAATAGATAATGTCTGGTGATGACGTGTTTGCAGCCATTAATTCATTAGAGGTTGTAAAGAAGTGATATACTCCAGGTTGAGCATCCCTAATCCAAAAAATCACAAATCTGAAATGCTCTAAAACCCAAAATTTTTGAGTGCTGACGTGACACCACAAATGGAAAATTTCACACCTGACCTCGTGTAATGGGTTGCTGTTAAAATGTACTGTGAGTCAGGAATGGTGGTGATGCTGAACAGCCACAGATAGTCCACATGGGTGGCCGAGGTAGTGATACCTTTGCTTTATGATGGTTCAATATATATAAGCTTTGTTTCATGCAGATTATTTAAAATATTGTATGAAATTACTGTCAGGCTATGAGTATAAAATATATATGAAACATAAATTAATTTCATGTATAAACAGGTTCCATCCCCAAGATATGTCATTATGTGTATGCAAATATTCCAAAAATCTGAAAAAAAAAATCCAAAATACTTAGCTGGGCATGGTGGCTCACACCTGTAATCCCAGCACTTTGGGAAGCCAAGTCAGGCAGATTGCCTGAGCTCAGGAGTTCAAGACCAGCCTGGGCAATACGGTGAAACCCTCTCTCTACTGAAAATACAAAAAAAATTAGCCAGGCCTGGCAGCATATGCCTGTAGTCCCAGCTACTCGGGAGACTGAGGCAGGAGAATTGCTTGAACCTTGAACCCAGGAGGCAGAGGTTACAGTGAGCCGAGATCACGCCACTGCACTCCAGCCTGGATGACAGAGTGAGACTCTATCTCAAAAGAAAGAGAGAGAGAGGGAGGGAGGAAAGGAAGGGAAGGGAGGGGAGGGGAGAGGAGGGGGAAAGGGGAGGGGGAGGGAAGGGAAGGGAAGGATAGGATAACATAATCTGGGTTCTAGTGTTGTCATTATTTAGAGATGGGGTCTCACTTCCTCACCATGCCCAGCTAAAGTTTAAAAACTGTTTTAAAGACAAGCTCTTGCTTTGTTTCTCAGGCTGGTCTCAAGTGATCCTCCTGCCTCAACCTCCTGGGATTACAGCATGAGCCACTGTGCCCAGGTCTGCCATTTCTTTTTCTTTTCTTTCTTTTTTTTTGAGATGGAGTCTTGCTCTGTCACCTAGTCTGGAGTGCAATGGTGCGATCTTGGCTCACTGCAACCTCCGCCTCCCGGGTTCAAGTGATTTTCTCGCCTCAGCCCCCCAAGTAGCTGGGATTACAGGTGCCCGCCACCACGCCCGGCTAATTTTTGTATTTTTTAGTAGAGATGGGGTTTTGCCACGTGGGCCGGGCTTGTCTTCAGCTCCTGACCTCAGGTGATCCGCCTGCCTTGGCCTCCCAAAGTGTTGGGATTACAGGCGTGAGCCACCGCACTGGCTGCCATTTCTTTTTTTTCTTTCTTTCTTTTTTTTTTTGAGATGCGGTTTCGCTCTTGTTGCACAGGCTGGAGTGCAATGGCACTGTCTCTGATCACCGCAACCTCTGCCTCACAATTTCAAGTGATTCTCCTGCCTCAGCCTCCCGAGTAGCTGGGATTACAGGCATGCGCCACCACACCCGGCTAATTTTGTATTTTTACTAGAGACAGTGTTTGTCTATTGTTGTTCAGGCTGGTCACCAACTCCCAAACTCAGGTGATCCGCCTGCCCTGGCCTCCCAAAGTGCTGGGATTACAGGCATGAACCACTGCACCCGGCCTGCCATTTCTTTTTTAACCAGTATATATAGTTTTGATTTTTATGTATAATTCTAGCCTTAAAAATCCTTTTTTTTTTTGGCTGGTTGCAGTGGCTCATGCTCATAATCCCAGCACTTTGGGAGACCAGAGGAAGAGGATCACTTGATCTAGGAGTTTGAGACCAGCCTGGGCAACGTAGCAAAACCCCATAACTAAAAAAAAAAATTTTGGCCGGGCACAATGGCTCATGTCTGTAATCCCAGCACTTTGGGAAGCCGAGGTGGGCAGATCACCTGAGGCCAGGAGTTCGAGACCAGCCTGGCCAACATGGTGAAACCCTGTATCTACTAAAGATACAAAAGTAGCCGGGCACGGTGGCACACACCTGTAATCCCAGCTACTGTGGAGGCTGAGGCAGGAGAATCGCTTGAAGCCTCGAGGTGGAGGTTGCAATGAGCTGAGATCACGCCACTTCACTCCAGCCTGGGCAACAAGAGTAAAATTTCATCTCAAAAAAAAAAAAAAAGGAAAAAAAAAATTTTTTTAATTAGCCAAGCATGGTGGCTCGCATGCACCTGTAGTCCCAGCTAACTGGCAGGCTGAGGTTGGGGGACTGCTTGATCCCGGGAGGCTGAGGCTGCAGTGAGCCGTGATCACACCATTACACTGCAGCCTAGGTGACAGCTAGACCCCCTCTCAAAAAAAAAAAGGCTAGTCATAGCTGGAGACAGTGGCTCACATCTATAATCCCAGTGCTTTGGGAGGTTGAGGCAGGAGAATCACTTGAGGCCAGGAATTCGAAACTATCCGGGGCAACATAGCAAGACCCCGTCTCTACAAAAAATTTTAAAATTAGCCAGGCGTGGTGACACACCTGTAGTACTAGCTACTGGAGAGGATGAGGCAGGAAGATCGCTTGAGCCTAGGAGTTGGAGATTCAGTTGTAGGGTTTTGTTTGATTTTTGTAAATAAGGAGCTGACTTGATTTTTTTCTTTTCTTTTCTTTTTTTTTTTTTTTTTTTTTTTGAGACGGAGTCCTGCTCTGTTGCCCAGGCTGGAGTGCAGTGGCGCAATCTCGGCTCACTGCAGCCTACACCTCCTGGGCTCAAGTAATTCTCCTGCTTCAGCTTCTAGAGTAGCTGGGACTACAGGTGTGCGCCACCATGCCCAGCTAATTTTTGAATTTTTAGTAGAGACAGGGTTTCACCTATTGACCAGGCTGGTCTCAAACTCCTGACCTCAAGTGATCTGCCTGCCACCTCCCAAAGTGCTGGGATTACAGGTGTGATCCACTGTGCCCGACCCTGACTTGATTTTTTCAATACTGCATCAAGGACATCAAAACCATTGGATTAGTTCTGCAAAACATTTTTAAATAACCAAATTTTCACTGCCTTGTTTTATAATTGGAGGATGTGCCAGAAAAGTTTGAGTTCAGCCTGGGATAGAGTAAGGATTATGGCTAGAGAATGGGAATAGTTACTAGGAAACTGGCTTAAAAAAAAAAAATTAAAAAGGGTTCCTGGTAAGTTGAATTTTTAGGTAATGTTTATTTTCTTAACGCATAGCCATTTTCAAACTACTGTCATTCCCATGTGAGTAAGAACAACCACAGTTCCAGTAAACATCTATGGGGAAAGGGACTTAGAAGTCAGAGACTTGAATTCAGATTCCAATTTTTTGTTTACTGGCCTTATGAACTTGAGTATTCAAATTTTTCTTTGTAGAACATTTTAAAATAGGCACTCTGAAATTTGAGTTAATTCTTGTATATGGTTTTGTCTGCAAGATACCAGTTCTCAGGGACTGAATTTTTTTTTCCAGTTTACTGTAAACACACCACCTACTCCAGAAGACCTGATGTTAAGTCAATATGTTTACCGACCCAAGATACAGATTTATAGAGAAGATTGTGAGGCTCGTCGCCAAAAGATTGAAGAGTATGAAAGCTTTAATTTTTATGTGTGTTTTTTTGAGGGGAGGGATCAGTGAATAGTTTGTGTGGTAAGGTTTTGATTAGAATAATGCTGGCATGGGGTAAAATTGATGGCATTAATTGGCAGTGTGATGTGGGAGAAAGAGCTTTGGCCTCGTAGTCAGATTGAAGCTCAGTCTTGGCTTCAACACTAGCTGTGTAACCTTGGGTAAGTCATTTAACCTTCATTTCCAAATCCTTAAAGTGAGGATAATAAAACCTACTCAGCCAATAGATATGAACAATAGAAATGGCGTATATAAATTGTTTTCATACCGTTCTTAGGAAAAGGTAGGTCCTTAATAAGAATAAACAGTAATTTTTAGATTATGATATCATAAGTTGATTGCTAGAGAACACCTTCAAAAGAAAATATCCTTTAGAGATTTATGCAAGTTGAGTAACCTTAGAAATGCTCCAAAATCCAAAACGTTTTAGCCACCAACATGATGCAAGTGGAAAATTCCACGCATAAATACGTAAGTACTTTACACAAACTTTGTTTCATGCACAAAATTGTTTAAAATATTGTATAAAATTACCCTCAAACTATGTGTACAAGGTATATATGAAACATAAATGAATTTCACGTTTAGGCTTGGGTTTCACCCGCAAGGTATCTCGTATATCCAAATAGTCCAAAATCCAAAACACTTCTGGTCCCAAGCATTTCAGATAAGGGATACTCAATCTATATATAGTGCCTGAAATCAGATTGCCTTTGAGTTTATAATTTTACCACATTTACGCTTGTTTACATATATAAAAGAACATGGTTTTACGTAGAAGATAGCTCATTGCTATGGTATACGTAAATACTGCAGACTGATTTACAAATTAGATACATCTAGATTCCCTTAGGTAAATCAGACTTTAAAACTCAAAATAATGTTTATGTCATACTTATCTGGGACTATCCAACTAAATTTGAACCAATCTAACAGAAAAGAAATAAAATAGTCTTTAAGAATTATCTGGGTTTTAGAAGTAGAAGAAAAAGAATATTAAAAATTTTTCAAAAGAATTATGTAGTTTTGGCTGGGCGCAGTGGCTCAAGCCTGTAATCCCAGCACTTTGGGAGGCTGAGGCAGGTGGATCACAAGGTTAGGAGATTGAGACCATCCTGGCTAACACAGTGAAACCCCGTTGCTACTAAAAATACGAAAAATTAGCCGGGCGCGGTGGCGGGAACTTGTAGTCCCAGCTACTCGGGAGGCTGAGGCAGGAGAATGGCGCGAACCCAGGAGGTGGAGCTTGCAGTGAGCTGAGATCGCACCGCTGCACTCCAGCAGCTTGGGCCAAAGAGCGAGACTCTGTCTCAAAAAAAAAAAAAAAGAATTACGTAGTTTTAAAATCAGAAATTTAAGATATTTCAGATTTTCCTGATTGTGTTCATTTAACAAATATTTATTGAGCACCTACATCTGCCAGGTACTATACTATGCACTGGGGTTCATCGCTGAACAAAACTGGCAAATTTTGTATCTTCATGTTGTTGGAAAGAGTTGGCTGTGTCAGGATTTCCCTGAGAATGTTTGTTTGTTTGTTTCTTTGTTTATTTTAATTGAGACAGAGTCTCGCTCTGTTGCCCAGGCTGGAGTGCAGTAGCGCCATCTCGGCTCACTGCAACCGCTGCATCCTGGGTTCAAGCGATTCTCTTGCCTCAGCCTCCCGGGTAGCTGGGATTACAGGTGCCCACCAACATGCCAGGCTAATTTTTGTATTTTTAGTAGAGACGGGGTTTCACCATGTTGGCCAGGCTGTTCCTGAACTCCTGACCTCAAGTGATCTACCCACCTCGGCCTCCCAAAGTGCTGGGATTACAGGCGTGAACCACCACACCAGCTGAGAATGTTTATTTTGAATGAAACTGGATCTTACACTCAATGAGTGGTAGGTTTAGTTGTGCTTTACTGTTTGATTTTGCATCTGTGTGCCTGCATATATCCTCTACAAGAGATATTCTATCTCTGTTAGAAATTTATTTTCTCCATTTATTAACAAAAGACTAATATATATTGAGACTATCATAACTTTGCTGCTTTTATAGATGCTATTCTAAAAATGTGAAATATGACTTTGGACTGAATTGGAAACTTTTATTTTATTTTTTATTTTTATTTTTGAGACAGAGCCTCACTCTGTCACCCAGGCGCGATCTTGGCTTACTGAGAACTCTGCCTCCTGGGTTGACGCCATTCTCCTGCCTCAACCTCTACTACTACAGGCACCCGCCACCATGCCTGGCTAATTTTTTGTATTTTTAATAGAGACGAGGTTTCACCGTATTAGCCAGCATGGTCTCGATCTCCTGACCCCGTGATCCACCTGCCTTAGCCTCCCAAAGTCCTGGGATTACAGGCGTGAACCACCGCGCCTGGCCGGGAACTTTTATTAAAATAATACACAAAAAAATTAGCTGGGCGTGGTGGCAAGCACCTGTAGTCCTAGCTACTCGGGAGGCTAAGGCAAGAGAATTGCTTGAACCCAGAAGGTGGAGATTGCAGTGAGCCAAGATTGCGCCACTGCACTCCAGCCTGGCAGCCTGGCAACAGGGTGAGACTCCGTCTCAAAAAAATAAAATAATAATAGCTACAACTTTATAGCAGCGATCATTGACAGACCTTAGGATTCTTTATAAGCGAAATGTTTCACATTGGAACAAGTTGGTACGTTGAGATGAGAATTCTGTTAGTGATAGAAGTTTTTTTGATGTATGACATTCTTGAACTGCTGTTCTTCAAGTGAATAATCAGGCTTTTCTTGAATGAATTCCCCTCTTATTATGTAGAAAAAAACTAGGAAGAATTAAATTAAGCATGATTGTAGATCTGAGCTGGTTCATTCAAGCTGGCTTCTGAACCCTATGCTTGAAGGGGTGGCCTGCCCCTCCACACTTGTGGGTATTTCTAGTCGGATGGGACGAGAGACTGAGAAAAGAAATAAGACACAGAGACAAAGTATAGAGAAACAACAGTGGGCCCAGGGGACCGGCGCTCAGCATACCAAGGACCTGCACTGGCACCGGTCTCTGAGTTCCCTCAGTTTTTATTGATTGTTATCTTCATTATTTCAGCAAGAAGGAATGTAGTAGGAGAGCAGGGTGATAATAAGGACAAAAACATGTAAGCAATAGAATCTACGTCATAGTTAAGTTTAAGAGAAGGTACGGTGACTGTACGTGCACGTAAGCCAGATTTATGTTTCTCTCCACCCAAACATCTCAGTGGAGTAAAGAATAACAAGGCAGCATTGCTGCAAACATGTCTCGCCTCCCACCATAGGGCGGTTTTTCTCCTATCTCAGAATTGAACAAATGTACAATCGGGTTTTATACAAAGACATTCAGTTCCCAGGGGCAGGCAGGAGACAGTGGCCTTCCTCTATCTCAACTGCAAGAGGCTTTCCTCTTTTACTAATCCACCTCAGCACAGACCATTTATGGGTGTCGGGCTGGGGGACAGTCAGGTCTTTCTCATCCCACGAGGCCATATTTCAGACTATCACATGGGGAGAAACCTTGGACAATACCCCGCTGTCAAGGGCAGAGGTCCCTGCGGCTTTCCGCAGTGCATTGTGCCCCTGGTTTATTGAGACTAGAGAATAGCGATGACTTTTACCAAGTATACTGCTTGTAAACATTTTGTCAACAAGGCACGTCCTGCACAGCCCTAGATCCCTTAAACCTTGATTTCATACAACACATGTTTTTGTGAGCTTCAGGTTGGGTCAAAGTGGCTGGGGCAAAGTGGTTGGGGCAAAGCTACAAATTAACAACATCTCAGCAAAGCAGTTGTTCAAAGTACAGGTCTTTTTCCAAATGGAGTCTCTTATGTCTTTCCTTTCTACGTAGACACAGTAACAGTCTGATCTCTTTCTTTTCACTACAGTGCTAATTAACTTTTCCGTATTTTAGATTAAAGCTTTCTGCATTGAACCAAGATAAGCTGTTGGTTGATATAAATAAGAACCTGTGGGAAAAAATGAGACACTGCTCTGACAAAGAGGTACTTTTGTCTCATTTTCTGAATGAGAATCAGTGAAGACATTCTGAACGATGTTTATTGTGAAATGAGTAACTGTTACTTGGTCATAGTGATGAGTTATTTAACTTATTTTTTAAGTGTAATGTGGTACCAAGGTCTTATTTAATTATACACAATTGTTAATATATAATCTTTTCAAACCTGAGATGATCAATTTAATATATGAAATATAGTTGAAGTTTATTTAGAGTTCCCTCCTTGCTATTTGCGTTTCACTTAGATTTAGACGAAGAAAAGATTTACTTTAATTGATTAAATAGCAAGCAACCCATTTTATATGTGCCCTAATATATTAAAAAGTTTCATTAGCTAAGAGCCTGTCATTTTCTAATTCATAATATGAATAAGTGAATTAAAGGCAGGAATCAAAACTGAAATCTTTTTTCTGGTCTTAGACAATTATATGGAATTAAATTTGCAAATGACAAATATCCTGCCTTAGGATAGGCAAAGCCTAGCCTTCCTAGACCATTTACCTCTTCTGACTCGTTTGTTTTAGTACAATGTTCTCTATAACTTTCCCTTCCAGCTGAAGGCCTTTGGAATTTATCTTAACAAAATAAAGTCATGTTTTACCAAGATGACTAAAGTCTTCACTCACCAAGGAAAAGTGGCTCTGTATGGCAAGCTGGTGCAGTCAGCTCAGGTAATTTGAGACAGTTAATATCATAGAAAGAGAGAGATATTAAAATTACTTTCTAGTGGTTATAGAATATGAAGAATCTTCCTTAGAAGACATGTGAATAAGACTTGGGCAAAAACTTACAATTAAGAGGTAAGGTTCAATTTGTCAAAAGTGGCAAATCCTGACATCTTGAGTAATACTGGAATATAATTACTAATGTGGGCCTATGTCTCATCTCAAATACTATTATCCATCATACATACTGAAATAAAATACATAGGATTCTGGTCTCCCATTGCTAAGGACTGTACCATAGTATTATCTTCTTCATAGTCCATACTAAGCTGTATATGTATGCACATGTGTTTAAAGTAGCATTTCCCAAAATGATTAGCTTTTTTAAAAGGCTCTGCATAAAAAAACTTTCCATTGGCAAGTAAGTATAGGAAATATTGCAAGCAATATGCCCTTTCAGAGAAATATAATTTTTTAAAGTCTAAGCATAAATGCTGTAATTCTTTTTGACCACTGTTTCCTATGTTTAATTTATTATAGAAATGTTTTTAAGTAATATTAATATATTGTATTCCATGGAACACCTATAGAAATGCTAAAATAAAGTACCAGAATTAGTTTTATGTCAATATGCTTTTTAAATTATTTCATTTTCTTTTAATAAAATATTTTATTAAATTTATAAAATAAACTTATTTTATTTTCCAGAGTTCTTTTGGCTAAAACTTATTTTAATAAAATTTACTTTTATTTTTTAAGTTCCAACCTAAAACTTTGACCTTCATTTTAAGATTTGCCTGTTTGTGGGCTGGGCGCGGTGGCTCACGCCTGTAATCCCAGCACTTTGGGAGGCCGAGGCGGGCGGATCACGAGGTCGGGAGATCGAGACCATCCTGGCTAACACGGTGAAACCCCGTCTCTACTAAAAATACAAAAAATTAGCCAGGCATGGTGGCAGGCACCTGTAGTCCCAGCTAATCAGGAGGCTGAGGCAGGAGAATGGCATGAACCCGGGAGGCGGAGCTTGCAATGAGCCCAGATGGCGCCACTGCACTCCAGCCTGGGTGACAGAATGAGACTCCGCCTCAAAAAAAAAAAAAAAAAAAAAGATTTGCCTGTTTGTGATCATGATAGAGCGATTATGTGAGCAGTTTGAACCATTTATAATATTTTCTTTAGAGGTTTAACTTGACAGTCTATAATCTTTTGTATTTAGAATGAGAGGGAGAAACTTCAAATAAAGATGGATGAGATGGATAAAATACTTAAGAAGATCAATAACTGCCTCACTGAGATGGAAACAGGTAAAGTATTTTAAATACTTTTCCAAAAGAAAATTTAATTTTATCTAAATGCTCTCCTACAGTAGAGAATGTTGGTACCATGATATTGAAGACTTGTATTAGCAACTTGAGATATTAAATTAGAGTAAATTGGCCGGGTGCAGTGGCTCACGCCTGTAATCCCAGCACTTTGGGAGGCCGAGCCGGGCAGATCACCTGAGGTCAGGAGTTCGAGACCAGCCTGGCCAACATGGTGAAACCCCATCTCTACTAAAAATTTTAAAATTAGCTGGGCATGGTGACGGGCGCCTGTACTCCAGCTACTCGGGAGGCTGAGGCAGGAGAATAGTTTGAACCCAGGATGTGCAGGTTGCAGTGAGCCAAGATTGCACCACTGCATTCCAGCCTGGGTGACAGAGCGAGACTCCCTCTCAAAAAAAAAATAATAAAATAAATAAATAAATTAGAGCAAGTTAAAGTTCCTTTACTATAGTCATCCATAATACAATCAAGAGTTGCTCAAGATAACCCAGACTGTAATTTTGTGTTTTTTAATAGATGAATTTATCTCAGTTTGAAAACCATCTATCCTTTCAGTTTGGTCTTTCATAATCCCAACTTTTTAGAGTTACTCTCCTGAAACTCCTTTCTCAAAGATCACGTAATTCTGCATAGTCATCAAATTTTGTTCTTCTCAGTCCTTAGCCATTTTGACCTCTTTCAGCATTTGACATTGATGACTGTTCTTTTCTTCCTGAAATGTTCATCTCCCTTAATCTCTGTGATAATGCACTATCTTGACCCAGTTGTTTTCTCCTGGCTGCTCAATCCAGCTTCTCTGTTGGCCTCTCTTTCTCTAACTGATCCCTTGTGGGGATTTAGATTTTATCATCTGTTCTTTTCTATATTCTCTCCCCTAGTGCTTTCGTGTGCCTTAATAATTATGTGACTGATTCCCAAATTTAAATTCCTCAAGCATTTTTTGAGCATATACTGCATGCCAGATACTGTGCTTATTAGTATCAGAAAAGAAATAAAAATATTTAAGACACAGATTTTGCCCTAAAGTAGCTTATAATCATTTCAGGTGAGGGCGTCTTTAGCCTCTCTTTCTTGAATTCTAGACTCAATTTCTAGCTTCCTTCTAAACCTGTATGCAAAAAATATCCTTAAACACCTTAAACTGTGAATACAGCCTGGGCAACAGAGTGAGGCACTATCTCTACAAAAAACAAGAGATTAGCTCAGCGTGGCGGCACATACCTGTAGTCCTAGCTA
This sequence comes from Gorilla gorilla gorilla, assembly GCF_029281585.2. Taxonomy (NCBI): domain Eukaryota; kingdom Metazoa; phylum Chordata; class Mammalia; order Primates; family Hominidae; genus Gorilla; species Gorilla gorilla. Next base: position 41,360,323 of record NC_073240.2, read on the forward strand.
CTTGGGAGGCTGAGGCAGGAAGATCTCTTGAGCCCAGGAGGTCAAGACTACAGTGAGGCAAGATCACACCACTGCACTCCAGCCTGTGCAACAGAGCGAACTAAATAAATAAATTTAAATATATTCTCCGAGCTCAAAAATAAAATCCAAAAACTTGTTCTCTCTTATGATGTTTCTCATCTTTATTTATAGCAGTCACAATTCTTATACATTGTAAAAGCTCAATACTTTCATTGTCTTTGAGGCTCTCTTAACAAGTCCTGTCATTGGCAGCTTCAGCATCTCATGTGTTTATTTTCCTTTCCTATTAAGGCTCACCTTAATTCTGAAATGTGCTATTTCAGTCTTCTAACTAATCTTTATACATTCTTACCATTATTCCACCTTCTTCCATTCCAACCTGCACATTGCTGCCAGATTAATAATTATGAAAGACAGTTTTCATTAATGTTACTCCTCTGAAAAACTTCTGTCTTTCCATTTATTACAAAGTCCAAACTTAACTTTCTTTCTTTTTTTTTTTTTTTTGAGATGGTATTTCACTCTCGTTACCCAGGCTGGAGTCAATGGCACAATCTCTGCTCACTGCAACCTCCGCCTCCCGGATTCAAGCGATTTTCCTGCCTGAGCTTCCCGAGTAGCTGGGATTACAGGCATGCACCACCAGGCCCTGCTAATTTTTTTTTTTTTTTTTTTTTTTTGTATTTTTAGTAGAGACGGGGGTTTCTCCATGTTGGTCAGGCTGATCTCGAACTCCCGACCTCAGGTGATCTGCCCGCCTCGGCCTCCCAAAGTGCTGGGATTACGGGCGTGAGCCACCGCGCCTGGCCCAAACTTAACTTTCTCTGTGGTTGGCTTAAAGAAAAAAAAAAAAAGTCCAAACTTCTGAGCTTGACATTTCATATCTTCTACAGTTGTTTTCAGATTTACATGATTTGTTACTACTCCCATACACCTCTTAAATTCCAACCAAACATTGCTATTTTTATGCAGTTCTGCCACTTTTTTGAGACAGAATCTCTCTCTGTCACCCAGGCTGGAGTGCAGTGGCATGATCTCTGCTCACTACAACCTCTGCCTCCTGGATTCAAGCAATTCTTGTGCCTCAGCCTCCCAGGCAGCTGGGATTACAGGCATGCACCACCACCCCCAGCTAATTTTTGTATTTTTAGTAGAGATGATGTTTCACCATCTTGGCCAGGCTGGTCTCAACTCCTGGCCTCAAGTGATCTGCCCATCTCAGCCTCCCAAAGTGCTAGGATATCAGGCATCAGCCACTACGCCTGCCTTTTTCTTTTATTAAAAAAAAAAAAAAAGAGAGAGAGTCAGAGTCTCATTCTGTTGCCCAGGCTGGGGTGCAGTGGCATGATCATAGCTCACTGCAGCTTCAAACTCCTGGGCTCAAGGAATCCTCCTTCCTCAGCCTCCTGAGTAGTTGGGACTATAGGCACATGCCACTAGCCTGATCATTTCTACTTTGGTCTTTGCTACTACATACTACGTTCTCTTTCTGTTTTTCACCAAAGAAAGTAGTCTCTTTTCCTTGAGCTCTCATGGCTCTTTTGTTAGTACTTCTTACATTACCCATCACATCTACTTGTATTATAGTTATTCTGTATAGTTTATCTTCCTGATTAAATTATAAGCTCTGTGGAGGCAGGAATCAGCTCTTCTTTTTCTCCATCTCCTTCAGAGTCCCTAGGACTATATTTCATACATATTAAGTGCCTAGTACATGTTTTTTGCACTGAATTGACCATGAGTACATGAATTCCATAGTCTAAAGTTCACCCCTTTGTTGACTACCTTACTTTCTCTTTCACAGAAAAAAAAAAAAATAGAAACCATCAGACTAGAACTTCTGAACTTCCTACTACCAAAGAAACAATCTGTCGTTGTTTAATAAATTGTTTTTGATTGAATTATTCTTTTTTTCCTTACTTTATTTTCTTTTTTTACTATTTTTCACTGAATTATTCTAACAAATACTGTCTACTTTAGAAACTAAGAATTTGGAGGATGAAGAGAAAAACAATCCTGTGGAAGAATGGGATTCTGAAATGAGAGCTGCAGAAAAAGGTAATTGAATTAGTTAAGGAGATAAATGGGTGTGGGGGAAGCCCTTCTGTTCTGAGTTTGTTTATATACTTTGGTGAGATTAAGTCAGAATTTTCAATAAAACAGATGATTTTTGTGGCAACATTCTAATATGTTTGTTCTGTTTTTTTTTTTTTTTCCTGTTTCCAAAGAATTGGAACAGCTGAAAACTGAAGAAGAGGAGCTTCAAAGGTCAGCCTTCAATCCAAGTGTTAGAAAATATAATGCTAAACTACAGAAGGCTAGATGACTTCCTGCCTCCAGAGACTGACAGGATTTGGGGACATGAGTCTTGACTGAGGCTGACTCAGGGCTTCTCCACTTTGAATGGAAACCTAGAGTCCATCTTAGTCAACAGTAGTTTTGAAGCACTTATTGTTTACAGGGCATTTATCCACAACAGTGTTTCTCAAGCTTGAATATTACCAGTATCCTTTTTGTTTAATAAATGTAAATATAAACAAGTATAAAATGAAGTATATATTTCTTAGGCCTATGAATCTTATTCAACTGTAAGTGTAAAAGAAAATAAATAGAAATAATGACAAAGCCACTAAAATTCTAGTTGACAACATTAATTTGACAGGTGATAGTGTTTGGCTGAAATTAAATTGATGCTAGCAAAATGATTAACAAAGATATGTTCTGTTTAGCTCTAACAACTAAACAAAACCAAATACAGGCAAAAAAAAAAAAAACCCTGTGACATGTCTCAGTTTTAAAGTATATCTTATGATCTACATTATGCTTATATTTTTATATTTTTGCTTTTTATCAAAAATAAAAATGTAGTATTTAAAAATTATCTTAACATGTGAATCCCAAGGATATCTTCATGAATCCTAATTTGAAAAACAATGATTTATGCCTTTCCCAGGTAGACCCACTTCTAGATTAATGCTTATTAAAAAAAAAAAAAAAAACTAAGAATGCAGAAATGGATGCCATACACCTAACATTATTACCTCAATGGGGAGTCATGTAGCATGTGACTTCTTATCATAAACCTTTTATATTGATAGAGTCTGAATTCTCTAACAAAAGCCTTATCTCTCTGAATACCTGCTTTTATTTGCAGAAATCTCTTAGAACTGGAGGTACAAAAAGAGCAGACCCTTGCTCAAATAGACTTTATGCAAAAACAAAGAAATAGAACTGAAGAGCTACTGGATCAGTTGAGGTAAGGAAATGCAGGCATCATTTGTTTGTGTTTTATTCTGTACCTTGTGGTTGTTTAAACCGATTGGAGCAATTGATGTATTTTTAATGTGTTGCTGTTTTTAACCTATACAGTGGTGTTTCAAAAAGAGTCAGTGTACTCAACAGTAAGCTGGAAATAGAGTAGAAGAACTATGGAATTATAATTTTTCCATATTTTATACTTTTCTTTGCGTAGACTTGGTGTTTCTCCGATATACAACTCAAGATTGGGTTCTTAGTTATTTCAAAAGCTTAAGTTTGTACATTCACAATATATGAATTGAAATATTTTCTCCCAGTCCAGTGGAAAAACATTAGCAGCTGCTGTTGGTACTGTTTGGGTGGTATCAGAAGTTCTCTTTTATGTTAATTTTAAAAATGCTTTTTAAAAATCTTGTTTATCTCTCTACAGCTTGTCTGAGTGGGATGTCGTTGAGTGGAGTGATGATCAAGCTGTATTCACCTTTGTTTATGACACGATACAACTCACCATCACCTTTGAAGAGTCAGTTGGTAAGGAGCCAAAGTGAGAGAATTCTTTTACAGAAAAATGAATGGCTACACTCACTAAAAATTCAAATCTTTATTTTACTATACTGATAACTATTGGCATGATGAGAGCACTGCTGAAAGTCTTAGAACAGTCACTTTATTGATAGCAGAATTTTATTTTATTTTGTAAAGAATAAAATAAAAATGGAATTAGTGAACGTTGCCCTTTGTTGAATTACATTAAATAAAAATTTTGCTATCCAAATAATGGATAAACATGCTACTCATGTCTATTTACTATGAGTTTCTTTCTTTTCATCTCCATCTTTCGTGATAGAGAATAGAGAATTTACCCTAATGGCTGGAGATTCTTTTTTTTTTTTTTTTTTTTTTCTTTTTTTACTTAAGAGTGAGGCCCTGCAGCTCACGCCTGTACTCCCAGCACTTTGGGAGGCTGAGGTGGGCGGATCATCTGAGGTCAGGAGTTCGAAACCGGCCTGGCCAACATGGTGAGACCCCGTCTCTACTAAAACTACAAAAAATGAGCTGGGCATGCACCTGTAATCCTAGTTACTCGGGAGGCTGAGACAGGAGAATCATTTGAACCCAGGAGGTGGAGGTTGCAGTGAGCCAAGATCGTGCCACTGCACTCCAGCCTGGGCAACAGAGCAAAACTCTGTCTCAAAAAAAAAAAAAAAAAAAAAAAAGAATGAGGCCCTAACAAGTTAATTGGAAGTTCTGTGTGTATAGGTGGGTTTATCATCTAAAAGGATAAAATCACTATATAGGGTGGAAATCACTATATGGTAACTGGACAGAGGCCCAGCTGTTTTGTTGGAGTTTACTAATTGTCAGTGTCGTTTAGGTATTTTCTCTTTAACCAGTCAGCATCAACATGGCCAACCATGGGCAAACATGGCCGTATTGGAACTTAGGATCTTCACAATCTCTGGGCCTCTAAACCTGATTCTCCTTGAAAGTTTCTTTCCTCAATGAATAGCGTTGCCTTCTGTCCAGGTCCAAAATTAAAACTTAGGAATCACTCTATACCTCTTTCTCCCTCGCTGTACATATTCAGATCATCAGTAAGACATGCTTTTTGTTTTTATTTATTTATTTATTTTTATTTATTTATTTTTTTGAGACAGTTTCACTCTGCCACCCAGGCTGAAGTGCAGTAGTGCAATCTCTGCTCACTGCAACCTCTGCCTCCTGGGTTCAAGTGATTCTCCTGCCTCAGCCTTCCAAGTAGCTGGGATTACAGGCATGCACCACCACACCCGGCTAATTTTTTTATATTTTGTGGGGATGGGGTTTCACCATGTGTGTTGTCCAGGCTGGTCTCAACTCCTGACCTCAAGCGATTTGCCCACCTTGGCCTCCCAAAGTGCTGGATTACAGGCATGAACCACAGCACCCAACCTACTGGTTTTAATTTCTTAATATTCATCCGCTGTTTTTCATCTGTTCTGTCAATAATCATCTCTAACCTAGATGACTACAGTAACATTCCAACTGGACTTTATGGATCTTCTCCTCCTCCTCCCTGAAGCTATAGTGATTACTGAAAATCTGACTATGCACCTATTACTCTTAGGCTAATGATCAAAGTATTTGATCTAGCCTATGAAGCATTGCCTGAATTGAATTTTTCTCCTTTTCCTATCTCATACTACCTTCCTACCTCTGCACGTTGGCCACAGTGGACTTCTTTTATTTCCTTAAATGATCATGGTGTTTCCTGCTCAGCCATATTCATCCTATCTCAACACCTTCATGCTGATGTTTCTTATGCCCGAACGCTGTTTTCCCCCACTTCACTAATGAACTCCTACTAATAATTGTAAGAGCTCAGCTCTCAGTGATCAGTTTCTCACCGTTCTGTTGTATGTTCTTGCTTTCTGTGGTTTTCCTTAATAGTACTTAGCATAGTTTGTAGTTCTTGCTGTGTTTATTAGTGCAGTTATCTGTGTGTCTCCCTGAGTTGTAAGCTTGAGGGCACAGTTTGAGTATGCTGTTTTTCTCATGGTATCCACAGTGCCTAACACATAGAAAATATGTAACAAAGCATTCAATAAAGAGAAAATAATCAATTCAGGAGACAGAGATAACTCTAGAGTCTGGAGGAGCGAGCAGCTATCTCAGCTACCTAAAATGTATTATAGCAATGCTAAAAGCATAACTCATTTTTACTGTATTTATACAATGATAGGAGTTGTAGAGAGATGATAACCATTTTCCTTATATGATTGCTGAAAATAAAATTATCTTTGCACAGAAGTTAGGGGTTAAAAGAGGAGGCCTTAACAAATATAGCTGTGTACTACCTTTTAAATGTCCTTCAAAGACATACCAATCAATGTAGTTGAACAGTCTCAGGGGAGCCTTTACTAGATACAGAGAATAATGATTCAAGGATAACCCTTCAACTTCCTGTAGAAAAAACTCTGCTACACAGAAGGAGTAGGATTCTAAAGTACTGAGTTTTATGTGGCTTCAAATCAGGTAGTTTAAAAAAAAAAAAAAAAGGCCAGGCACGATGGCTCATGCCTGTAATCCGAGCACTTTGGGAGGCTGAGGTAGGCGGATCACGAGGTCAGGAGATCGAGACCATCCTGGCTAACATGGTGAAACCCCATGTCTACTAAAAGTACAAAAAATTAGCCAGGTGTGGTGGCGGGCGCCTGTAGTCCCAGCTACTCAGGAGGCTGAGGCAGGAGAATCGCTTGAACCTGGGAGGCTGAGCTTGCAGTGGGCCAAGACTGCGCCATTGCACTCCAGCCTGGGAGACAAAGTGAGACTCTCTGTTTAAAAAATTTTTTTAAAATCATTATTCTGGTTCTTTCTAGTTGGTTTCCCTTTCCTGGACAAGCGTTACAGGAAGATTGTTGATGTCAATTTTCAATCTCTGTTAGACGGTAAGTAGAAAACATTTAAGCCTCTAAAAATTTGTTGGGGCTGGGCACTATGGCTCATGCCTTTAATGCCAGCACTTTGGGAGGCTGAGGCAGGTGGATCACCAGGGGTCAGGAGTTTGAGACCAGCCTGACTAACATGGTGAAACCCCGTCTCTGCTAAAAATACAAAAACTAGCCGGGTGTGGTGGCGCCCTCCTGTAGCCCTAGCTACTCAGGAGGCTGAGGCAGGAGAATCACTTGAACCTGGGAGGTGGAGGTTGTGGTGAGCCAAGATTATGCCACTGCAGTCCAGCCTGGCGACAGAGTGAGACCTTGTCTCAAAAATAAAAAATAAGGCTGGGCACGGTGGCTCACACCTGTAATCCCAGCACTTTGGGAGGCCGAGGAAGGCAGATCACGAGGTCAGGAGTTCGAGACCAGCCTGGCCAACATGATGAAACCCATCTCTACTAAAAATACAAAAATTAGTTGGGCGCGGTGATGGGTGCCTGTAATCACAGCTACTCAGGAGTCTGAGGCAGGAGAATTGCTTGAACCCGGGAGATGGAGGTTGCAGTGAGCCAAGATCGCGCCACTGCACTTCAAGCTGGGTGACAGAGCAAGGCTCCATCTCAAAAAAAAAAAAAAAGATTTAAAAAAAATTATTACAGGCCGGGCATGGTGGCTCACGCCTGTAATCCCAGCACTCTGGGAGGCCTAGGCGGACAGATTACAAGGTCAGGAGATCGAGACTATCCTGGCTAACGCGATGAAACCCCGTCTCTACTAAGAAATACAAAAAAATTAGCCGGGCGTGGTGGCTGGCGCCTGTAGTCCCAGCTACTTGGGAGGCTGAGGCAGGAGAATGGCGTGAACCCGGGAGGCGGAGCTTGCAGTGAGCCGAGATCGCGCCACTGCATTCCAGCCTGGGCGACAGAACGAGACTCCGTCTCAAAAAAAAAAAAAAAATTATTACTGGGTCTTGAGCAATGATTAATAGTAGCTATTTTCATAATTTAAAAATTACTGTTATGAGCACTTATTCTGTATCAGGCATGTGTATTACTTAAATTAACACTATGAAGTCCATGCGATTTGTCCCCCATTTTACAAATTAGGAAACTACAGATCAAAAAACTTAAGTGTTGTGTCTAGGATCACTTAGGTATTAAAGAAAGCCAGGATTGCTGGGTGCCGTGGCTCACACCTGTAATCCCAGCACTTTGGGAGACCAAGGCGGGTGGATCACTGGAGGTCAGGAGTTCAAGACCAGCCTGGCCAACATAGTGAAACCCTGTCTCTACTAAAAATACGAAGAAATTAGCCGGGCATTGTGGTGTGTGCCTGTAGTCCCAGCTACTCGGGAGGCTGAGGCAGGAGAATTGCCTGAATCCGGGAGGCGGAGGTTGCAGTGAGCTGAGATCATGCCACTGCACTCCAGCCTGGGCAATAGAGTGACACTCCGTCTCAAAAAAAGAAATGAAATCCAGGATTTAAACTCAGGTCTGTGTTACATGTAAACCCACACTCTTACTCAAGTACTGTTTCTATATGTGATAAAGTCTTGAGTTTTTGTAGAAATGTCCTATCTTCACCATACATGTTATAATCATGTTTGAAAATAAAAATGGAGAGAATACATCTGGGCATGGTGGCTCATGCCTGTAATCCCAGCACTTTGGGAGGCCAAGGCGGGTGGATTACCTGACATCAGGAGTTCAAGACCAGTCTGTCCAAAATGGTGAAGCCCCCTCTCTACTAAAAATACAAAAATTAGCCAGGTATGGTGGCAGACGCCTGTAATTCCAGCTACTCAGGAGGCTGAGGCAGGAGAATTGCTTGAACTGGGAAGGCAGAGGTTGCAGTGAGCCAAGATCACGCCATGGTACTCCAGCCTGGGTGACAGAGGGAAACAGGAGACTCCAGAAAAAAAAGAAAAAAAAATGGAGAGAATACTTATGTACCTGGTAGTTTGAGAATATTTCTAGCTTATATAATATAGTATTTTTCACTTACATAAAATATATGAGTCATAAGTAATAACCTGCTTTTGCTTTTTTTTTTCCTTCCCCAGAGGATCAAGCTCCTCCTTCCTCCCTTTTAGTTCATAAGCTTATTTTCCAGTACGTTGAAGAAAAGGAATCCTGGAAGAAGACATGTACAACCCAGCATCAGTTACCCAAGGTAAAGCCCGATTGAAGTATTTAAAGGAAAATTTGTGATATCTTTCCAAAAAAAGCAGAACTGAAACTTTACATAAATAATAGTGGATCCTGAAATGATAAATGTATTCAATTGTTTAACTTTTTTGAGTTCTTTGTAAGTGAGCCACTAAGCATTGAAATGTTTTCATAATTTCATTGGATTTTTTTTCCCACTTTTTCTAGATGCTTGAAGAATTCTCACTGGTAGTGCACCATTGCAGACTACTTGGAGAGGAGATTGAGTATTTAAAGAGATGGGGACCAAATTATAACCTAATGAACATAGATATTAATAATAATGAGTAAGTGTATTAGTTCCCAAGGACTGCCATGACAGAGTACTACAAATTGGGTACCTTAACAGGTTCTGGAGGCTGGAGGTCTGAGATTAAGGTGTAAGCGGGTGTTGTTCTTTCTGAGGGCTGTTAGAATCTGTCCATGCCTTCTCCCAGTGTCTGGTGGTTTGCTGGCAATCTTTGGCATTCCTTGGCTTGTAAATGCATAACCTTGATCTCTCCCTTCATGTTCACGTGGTGTCTTTCATTGTGCATGGCTGCGTCCACATTTCCCCTTCTTATAAGGACACTAGTCATAGTGGATTAGGGGCCCACCTTACTCTAGTAGGACTTCATCTTAACATATTACTTGTGTAGTGACCAGATTTCCAAATAAGATCACTTTCTGAGGTATTGGGGGTTTGGAATTCAACATATGAATTTTGGGAAATACAGTTCAACCCAACAGTAAGTACTTGGTCAGCAGTTTATTAAATGAATATATATATACAGTAAGTACTTGGTCAAGTTGGTCAACAACTTGGGCGCAGTGGCTCACTCCTATAATCCCAGCACTTTGGGAGGCCGAGGTGGGCGAATCACAAGGTCAGGACTTCAAGACCAGCCTGGCCAATATGGTGAAACCCCGTCTCTACTAAAAATACAAAAATTAGCCAGGCATGGTGGTGGGCGCCTGTAGTCCCAGCTACTCAGGAGGCTGAGGTAGGAGAATCACTTGAACCCAGGAGGCGGAGGTTGCAGTGAGCTGAGATTTTGCCACTGCCCTCCAGCCTGGGCACAAAGAGACTCCATATCCTCACACCTGTAATCCCAGCACTTTGGGAGGCCGAGGCGGGTGGATCACGAGGTCAGGAGTTCAAGACCAGCCTGGACAAGATGGTGAAACCCTGTCTCTACTAAAAATACAAAAAATTAGCCAGGCGCAGTGGCAGGTGCCTGTAATCCCAGCTGCTTGGGAGGCTGAGGCAGGAGAATCGCTTGAACTTGGAGGGCGGAGGTTGCAGTAAGCCGAGATCACGCCACTGCACTCAGCCTGGGTGACAGAGTGAGACTCCATCTCAAAAAAAAAAAAAAGAGACTCTGTCTCAAAAAAAAAAAAAAGAAAGAAAAGAAATAATATATACCTAAGTTGGACATGCCATTGTGAAAAGAAAATGAAATTGGGCTGGGACGGTGGCTCACATGAGCCTGTAATCCCAACACTTTGGGAAGTGAGGCAGGTGGATCACTTGAGGTCAGGAGTTCAAGATCAATGTGGCCAACAAGGTGAAACCCCATCTCTACTGAAAATACAAAAATTAGCTGGGCGTGGTGGCACACACCTGTAGTCCCAGCTAATCAGGAGGCTGAGGCAGGAGAATCACTTGAACCTGGAAGGTGGAGGTTGCAGTGAGCCGAGATTACGCCACTGCACTCCAGCCTGGGTGACAGAGCGAGGCTCCATCTCAAAAAAAAAAAAAGAAAGAAAAAGAAAAGAAATAATGTATGCCTAACTTTGACATGCCAGCGTAAAAATAAAATGAAATTGTGCTGGGACAGTGGCTCACGCCTGTAATCCCAACACTTTGGGTGGTGAGGCAGGCGGATCACCTGAGGTCAGGAGCTTGAGGCCACATTGGCGAAACCCTGTCTCTACTAAAAATACAAAACTTAGCTGGATGTGGTGGCAGGCGCCTGTAATCCCAGCTACTTCGGAGAATCGATAGAACTTGGGAGGTGGAGGTTGCAGTGAGCCAAAATTGTGCACTGCACTCCAGCCTGGGTGACAGAGCAAGACTCCGTCTCAAAAAAAAAAAAAAAGAAATTGTGTTTCATGCTATTATTGTGTTGCATTTTTAACTGTGGATCTTGTCTTTTACAGATTGAGACTTTTATTCTCTAGCTCTGCAGCATTTGCAAAGTTTGAAATAACTTTGTTTCTCTCAGCCTATTATCCATCTGTACCATTACCTTCCACCATTCAGAATCATGTTGGGAACACTAGGTGAGTAAAGGGCCAACAGGGTAAGACTCTGGGCTACTTTTTTTTTTTTTTTTGAGATGGAGTCTGGCTCTGTTGCCCAGGCTGGAGTGTAGTCGCGCAATCTCGGCTCACTGCAACCTCTGCCTCCCGGGTTCACGCCATTCTCCTGCCTCAGCCTCCTGAGTAGCTGGGACTACAGGTGCCTGCCACCGCACCCGGCTAATTTTTTGTATTTTTAGTAGAGATGGGGTTTCACCATGGTCTCAATCTCCTGACCTCGTGGTCCGCCCACCTCGGCCTCCCAAAGTGCTGGAATTACAGGCTTGAGCAACCGCGCCCGGCAAGGGCTACTTTTTAATGTTCATTTTATTTGAAAGATTCCTCAAAGTGGTCAGCAAATGAGTGGACCATAGTGAGAGCTAAACGTCAGTTCTCTTGAGTTCATTTTGAAGAATTTATGTGTGTGTGTGTGTGTGTGTTTGAGATGGAGTCTCGCTCTGTCACCAGGCTTTAGTGCAGTGGCACGATCTCGGCTCACTGCAACCTCTGCCTCCTGGGTTCAAGTGATTCTCCAGCGTCAGCCTCCCGAGTAACTGGGACTTAAAGGCAAGCGCCACCACACCTAGCTAATTTTTGCATTTTTAGTAGAGATGGGGTTTCACCATGTTGGCCTGGGTGGTCTTGATCTCTTGACCTCGTGATCTGCCCACCTCAGCCTTCCAAAGTGCTGGGGATTACAGGCAAAGAATTTTTTCTTAAAGTCATTGACCTTCATTGCTATCTCCAGTGGATGCTGGAGACCACTGGTCTATTCTTTTGTACCTGCTTCACTTTTTGAATACTCCAACCTAAAACATGAATCAAGAAGGAAAAAACTCACCATTAGCTTAGTACAGATGATATGTAAACAACTTTTATGGCCTTAAAAACAGAGTCGGCTGGGCACGGTTGCTCACACCTGTAATCCCAGCACTTTGGGAGGCCGAGGCAGGTGGATCACGAGGTCAGGAGTTCAAGACCAGCCTGGCCAAGTTGGTGAAACCCTGCCTCTACTAAAAATACAAAAAATTAGCCAGGCGTGGCGGTGGGCGCCTGTAATCCCAGCTACTGGGGAGGCTGAGGCAGAGAATTGCTTGAACCCAGGAGGTGGAGGTTGCAGTGAGCTGAGATCGCACCACTGCACTCCAGACTGGGAGACAAAGCGAAACTCCGTCTCAAAAAAAAAAAAAAAAAAAAGTTAGGGCAGGATACGATGGCTCACACCTTTAAGCGCAGCACTTTGAGAGGCTGAGGTGGGCGGATCACTTGAGCTCGGGAGTACGAGAACAGCCTGGCCAACATGGCGAATCCCCACCTGTACTAAACATACATAAATTAGCTGGGTGTGGTGGTGAGTAGCCCCAGCTAATCTTGAGGCTGAGGTGGCAGGATTGCTTGAGCCTGGGAGGTGGAGATTGTGGTGAGCCAGGATCATGCCACTGGCCTCCAGCCTGGGTGACAGAACCAGGCTCTCTCAAAACAAAACAGAGTCTGTGGAACCAGCCCTAAAAATGTTTCATTCCTCCTAGACTGTGACGTATTTTGTGACTTTTTAGATGCACTGCTGACAAATTGGAAGATAACAGAGTTAAAAATGTGCTCACCTAGGCCGGGCATGGTGGCTCATGCCTGTAATCCCAGCACTTTGGGAGGCCAAGGTGGGCAGATCACTTGAGGCCAGGAGTTTGAGACCAGCCTGGCCAACATGACAAAACCCTTTGTTTTTGACTGGGCGTGGTGGCTCATGCCTGTAATCCCAGCACTTTTGGATGCCGAGGTGGGCGGATCATGAGGTCAGGAGTTCAAGACCATCCTGGCCAACATGATGAAACCCCATCTCTACTAAAAATACAAAAAATAGCCAGGTGTGGTGGCAGGTGCCTGTAATCCCAGCTACTCGGGAGGCTGAGGTAGGAGAATTGCTTGCACCCAGGAGAAAGAGGTTGCCGTGAGCCTAGATTGTGCCACTAACTGCACTGCAACCTGGGCAACAGAGCAAGACTCTGGGGGTGGGGAAAAATTTGCTCACCTTATATTTGTCAGCAAACACCAAGACTAAGATTTTTTATGACCAACAAAAGTAGCTAGGTTAAGATACTTCACAATTACATATAGAATTGGTTCTTAGGCCCTGTTTTGGAATCCCATTTCAAACTGGATATCTGGTTATTTCCAGAAATGCTCATTTGTGCTTCTTAGGAAACTGAGAGACCAAGAACATAAATTCCACTGAATTAGAGACAAGTGTAAGATTTTTTAAAAAATTGATTAACCTGGCTGGGCGCGGTGGCTCACGCCTGTAATCCCAGCACTTTGGGAGGCCGAGGTGGGTGGATCACAAGGCCAGGAGATCGAGACCATCCTGACTAACATGGTGAAACCCCATCTCTACTAAAAATACAAAAATTAGCCGGGCGTGGTGGCAGGCGCCTGTAGTCCCAGCTACTCGGGAGGCTGAGGCAGGAGAATGGCATGAACCCGGGAGGTGGAGCTTGCAGTGAGCGGATTGCGCCACTGCATTCCATCCTGGGCGACAGAGCAAGACTCCATCGGAAAAAAGGAAAATTGATTAACCTTTGTTCTTTCCAGCCAAGATGATATTGCTACCATTCTATCTAAAGTGCCACTGGAGAACAACTACCTGAAGAATGTAGTCAAGCAAATTTACCAAGATCTGTTTCAGGACCGCCATTTCTACCACTAGACCCTTGGACCACCATTGGAACAACCAAGCAGAATGTACTTGATATTATTTCAGGGTCCCATTGCTGTTCAGCCTTTGTTTTTAGGTCATTACAAACTGAGTAAAATTGCTTCTGATGATGTTATAGTTAATCTGTATGTTTTTTAGATCTCTGCAGAATGATGGTGATGAAGTCTGGATGGTAGGCCTCATAGCCTACTATCAACTTACTCATCTTTGTACCAAAGGTTTAAGTAATAGGACACTTAGGAAAAATGTCTCCTAACTAAACTAGTGCTTTCTGCTTTAGTACAAGCCCTAAGGATTAACTTAAGTATAAGAAGTGTTATCACTGACAAGAACATTAGCCACTTTCCCATAACTAGATAGAGCTATGATTTTTTAGGTTGCCTGGCTTCTGCCTAGCAGATATTTCTGGAGTAGAAATGTATCTGTCTACAAACTATTATCCTTTTTCTCCGTTACTAAAATGCTATTAAGAGAAAGTAGGGCTGGGTGCGGTGGCTCACACCGGTAATACCAGCAGTTTGGGAGGCCAAAGTGGGTGAATAGCCTGAGTCCAGGAATTCAAGACCAGCCTGGGCAACATGGCAAAACCCCACCTCTACAAAAAATACGAAAGTTAGCCAGTCATGGTGGCTTGCGCCTGTGGTCCCAGCTACTTAGGAGCTTAAGGCAGGAGGATCACTTGAGCCCAGGAGGCAGAGGTTGCAGTAAGCCGAGACCATTCCACTGCACTCCAGCCTAGGCAACAGAGCAAGACCCTGTCTCAAAAAAACAAAAAGAGAGAAAGCAATAGCACTCAGCTATTGAAATGGTTGCCATCTTTTTTTGAGGGCTTTGGTTTTTATTCTATGGTGTCTATTATGTTTTCTTTTTCTTTTTTTTTTTGAGACGGAGTCTTGCTCTGTCACCCAGACTGGAGTGCAGTGGCATGATCTCAGCTCACTGCAAGCTCTGCCTCCTGGGTTCACGCCATTCTCCTGCCTCAGCCTCCCGAATAGCTGGGACTACAGGTGCCCACCACCATGCTGGGCTAATTTTTTGTCTTTTTAGTAGAAATGGGGTTTCATGATGTTAGCCAGGATGGGCTCGATCTCCTGACCTCGTGATCCGCCTGCCTCGGCTTCTCAAAGTGCTGGGATTACAGGTGTGAGCCACCACACCCAGCAATGTTTTCTTAATAAGTATAGTTTTTCTAGGGAAAGTTAATTCATTTTTGTCTAGTACATATATGTAAATATATTAATGTTGTTTTTGTGTTTGTGATGTAGTAAGGAGATGTATATAGAAATTCATTGAGGTATATAGATACTCATCTGTCTAGGCAGTTCCCAATTTTCTGAAGAATGTTTTACAGCAAAATTTTCTATTTTCTTTTATTAAATAATGACACGTCAAACAATGTCACATCCAAAACACTAGTTTCATCAATTTCTAGCAGTAATAATAGACTTGCTGTAAGTATTGTTTTCTGATGCCATACCCTTGTCATACATATTATTAAATGACCAATATTATGTATGAAGTAGACAAAAAAATTTACTCAAACTTCATTCACATCCTAATTGTGATAATTTTTGTTTTATATTTAATTATAAACCAAAATACATTTGCATTTTTAAGCTAATTTGTCTCAAAATTTTGCTTTATGTTTTCGGATCAGGTTAAAGTCCTGTGGATCCCCTGAATGTTATTGTCCCTCTTGATTGGTTTTTACTTCTGAGCTATATGTCAAAAGACACATAAGCTTCAAAAGTCAAGACAAACCTCATTTGCCATAAAAATCAAGATATAGATGTTCTGTTCCGTAAACTCCTTGAAAAACATTTTAAAGTCATCAGTATGATCTGTTTCCCATGAAACTTAAGTTAGCTTTCGGAGTTATTTCTTTTCTGTAAGTCTGAAAAGTAGAGATTTTGTTTTATGCATTTTAGTAACCTGCAACAACCAACTCTAAAAAAGATTTGGCTTGTAATGACGGTCTCTGCTTTTTTGGGTTTGGAGTACACAATTGTAATATTTACTTAGTTATTTGTGTTTTTCTTTGTTCAAGGTATTGACTAGTTTCATAAATTTTTTGAAAGTTTTTCTTTCATTGGTTGGAAAGCAGATTACATTTTGCACTATTAAAATAAGTTTATTACTTGAAATCTTTTGTGAGTAGTGTTTCTTTATAAAGAATATTTTAGCATTTATCCAATAGACCTTTGAAGATATACCAAAGAAACCTTCCTCTGGAGACACCTACCTATTCAAAACTGAGATTAGGCCAAGTGCATTGGGTCACACCTGTTACACCAGAAGTTTGGGAGGCCGAGTTCAAGCAGGTTGCTTGAGGCCAAGAATTCAAATCCAGCCTACACAACATAGCAAGACCCTATCTCTAAAAATTTTTTTTTTCTTGGCTGGGCATGGTGGCTCATGCCTGTAATGCCAACCCTTCGGGAGGCTGAAGTGGGCAGATCACCTGAGGTCGAAAGTTTGAGACCAACCTGACCAACATGGAGAAACCGTGTCTCTACTAAAAATACAAAATTAGCCAGTCATGGTGGCACATGCCTGTAATTCCAGCTACTTGGGAGGCTGATGCAGGAGAATTGCTTCAACCCGGGAGACAGGTTGCAGGGAGCCGAGATCGCACCATTGCACTCCAGCCTGGGCAACAAGAGCGAAACCCCCATCTAAAAATTAAAAAATAAAAAATTTTCTTGTTTTTGAGATGTGGTCTCACTATGTTGCCCAGGCTGGTCTCGGACTCCTGGGCTCAAGAGATCCTCCCATCTCAGCTTCCCAAATTGCTGGGATTATAGGTGTCGGTCACTGCACCCAGTTTGCTATTCTTTTTCTAACTTCTTGTGATGGTAGGTACCTAGCTCATTTATTTTCATTCTTTTTTTTTTTGAGACGAAGTCTTGCTGTGTCACCCAGGCTGGAGTGCAGTGGCCTATCTCGGCTCACCAAAACCTTCGCCTCCCAGGTTGAAGCAATTCTCTTGCCTCAGCTTCCTGAGTAGCTAGGATTACAGGCGTGCACCTCCACACCCAGCTAATTTGTGTATTTTTGGTAGAGACAGGGTTTCACCATGTTGGCCAGGCTGGTTTCAAGCTCCTGACCTCAGGTGATTCATCCACCTCGGCCTCCCAGAGTGCTGGGATTACAGGCATGAGCCACTGTGCCCAGCCTATTTTCATTCTTTTAACAAGTATTTATGATATATTTCTTTTCTTTTCTTTCTTTCTTTTTTTTTGAAGTAATCCATCTGCCTCCGTATCCCAAAGTGCTGGGATTACAGGCGTGAGCCACCATGCCTGGCCCCATATATTTGTTTCTAAGTAATGTTGTCTATCACTCATTCTTCTCCTAATCTGTTTTTGTTTTTTTTTTTTAAATATTTATGTCTTTTTTTGTTTGTTTGTTTTTTTGAGAGGCCAAGTCTCACTATGTTGCCCAGGCTGGTCTCAAACTCCTGAGCTCAAATGATCTTCTCGCCTCAGCCTCCCAAAGGGCTGGAATTACAGGCCTGAGTCATTGTGCCCAGTCTTAAATATATATGTCTTTTTTGGTCAATAAGAAAGTGAGATTATTACTGTTTCTTAGAACATGACTTCATAACAGAGCTCAGCCCCAAAGATCCAGATCAGACTTGAAGAACAAGAGTTTGAAGGTGATTGCTCCACAAATAAAAAATACTTGTGGGGCAAGAGATTGATTCCAGCATTAATATGTTTGCTTCTAAAATTTTTTCTTTCTTTTTTTTAGACAGGGTCTCTCTCTGTCACTCAGGCTGGAGTGCAGTATCACGATCATGGCTTACTGCAGCCTTGACCTCCCTGGGCTCAAGCAATCCTACCATATCAGCCTCTTGAATAGCTGGGACTACAGATGCACACCACCACCCCCAGCTAATTTTTGTGGAGATGTGATTTCAACATGTTGCCCAAGATGGTCTCAAACTCCTGGGCTCAAGTAATCCACCCACACTGGCCTCCTAAAGTGCTGGGATTACAGGTGTGAGCCACCACACCTGGCCTAAAATTTTCTTCAGTTCTAAAGTTTGTGAAAAGCAACAGTAAGGCTGGGCACGGTGGCTCATGCCTGTAATCCCAGCACTTTGGGAGGCCGAGGTAGGCAGCACTTTGGGAGGCCGAGGTACAAAGATTTCATGATATATAAACTGATTCTGTCTAAAATCTGTTTTTATGCTAAACTTAGTATCACATATAATTATTTTTAAAATTTTTTAATCACCTTATGTTATCACATACTAGATTTTATTCATTCTGTCTAACTGTATTTTTGTGCTTCTTCATCACTTGAGGTCGGGAGTTCAAGACCAGCCTGGCCAACATGGTGAAACCCCATCTCTACTAAAAATACAAAAATTAGCTGGACATGTTGGCACATGCCTGTAATCCCAGCTACTTGGGAGGCTGAGGCAGGAGAATTGCTTGAACCTGGGAGGCAGAGGTTGCAGTGAGCTGAGATGGCGCCACTGCACTCCAGCCTGGGTGACAGAGTGAGACTCCGTCTCCAAAAAAAAAGAAAAAGGAACGTAAATAACAAATCAGACTGAGCCTGGTAGGACCTATAGCTGAGAATAATTACACTCACAGCTGAAGAAGGTTTTTAGACTGAATGACAGAATAAATCCCAAGTGGCAAAAATATACATTTCACTCCTTTAAAAATATTTCACCAGAAATATTTAGGGAAAAAATCATGATGTAAGATATTTTAATCCCCAGGAAATGGCTGGGCGCAGTGGCTCACGCCTGTAATCCCAGCACTTTGGGAGGCGAAGGCGGGCGGATCACGAGTTCAGGCGTTTGAGACCGGCCTGACCAACATGGTGAAACCCCGTCTCTACTAAAAATACAAAAATTAGCCGGGCGTGGTGGTGCGCGCCTACGTCCCAGTTGCTCAGGAGGCTGAGGCAGGAGAATCGATTGAACTTGGGAGGCAGAGGTTGCAGTGAACTGAGATCACTGAGGTTTGCCACCACAGTTGTCTATGGGTAAATACACAGATTTCACAATGCATAAGCAGATTCTGTCTAAAATATTTTCCTGGGTCAAACCTTTACTGGAGCTCTGTAAGGTGTTCAGACTGGCACTAACAAAACACAAGAGACTTCCACATAGCAGTTCTTATCTAGTGTAACATAAACACCATCACAGCATTTTATTAATTGTTATTAATGAAACCTTAACACATTTATCCATCTACTTTATTGTAAACACAGCTGACATTCACATTACCAGAAGAGCATTATTGCAGGAATCAATGTTATGAGAAAGCAATTGCTATGATTTGAATGTTTTGTCCCCTCCAAAACTCTTGAGACTTAATCCCCAATCCGCCAATATTGAAATGTGGGGCCTTTAAGAGGTGATTCAGTCATGAGGGCTGTACCCTCATGAAATGGATTAATGTGTTACTATGGGAGTGGGACTGGTGGCTGTTTCAGAAGAGGAAGAGAGGCTG
This sequence comes from Gorilla gorilla gorilla, assembly GCF_029281585.2. Taxonomy (NCBI): domain Eukaryota; kingdom Metazoa; phylum Chordata; class Mammalia; order Primates; family Hominidae; genus Gorilla; species Gorilla gorilla. The sequence goes on from NC_073240.2 coordinate 41,379,701, forward strand.
GCCAGGCGCAGTGCCTCACACCTGTAATCCCAGCACTTTGGGAGGCTGTGGGCAGATCACGTGAGGTCAGGAGTTTGAGACCAGCCTGACCAACATGGTGAAACCCCATCTCTAATAAAAATACAAAAATTAGCTGGATGTGGTGGCACCTGCCTGCGGTACCAGCTACTCAGGAGGCTGAGGGAAAAGAATCGCTTGAAGCCCAGAGGTAGAGGTTGCAGTGAGCTGAGATCACACCACTGCACTCCAGCCTGAACGACAAGAGCAAGACTCCATTTCAAGAAAAAAAAAAGGATGAGAGAGCCAGGTACGGTGGTTCACACCTGTAATCCCACCATTGTGGGAGGCCGAGGAACGGGATGGGGGATCTCTTGAGCTCAGGAGTTTGAAACTAGCCTGGGCAACATGGCAAAATCCCATCTGCACAAAAAATACAAAAATTAGCAGGGCATGGTGGTGCGTACCTGTGGTCCCAGCTTCTTGGGAGGCTAAAGTGGGGATATCACTTGAGCCCAGGAGGCAGAGGGTGCAGTGAGCCAAGATGATGCCGCTGCACTCCAGCTTAGATGAGAGTGAGACCCTGTCTCCCACAAAAAAAGAAAAAAAAAAAAGAGGAAAAGAGACTTGAGCTAACACTCTCAGCCCCCTCGACCTGTGGTGCCCTCTGCCAACAGGCACCCCATCAGAGTCCCTATCAGCAAGAAGGCCCTCATCAGATGTGTCTCATCAACCTTGGACTTCTCAGCCTCCAGAACTGTAAGAAATACATTTTTGTTTCTTTATAAATGACTTGAGTTTTAGGTATTCTGTTACAAGCAACAGAAAATGGACTAAGATGGAAAATATTGTTGTCCATGGCTAAGTACAAAGATTTCATGATATATAAACTGATTCTGTCTAAAATCTGTTTTTATGCTAAACTTAGTATCACATATAATTATTTTTAAAAATTTTTAATCACCTTATGTTATCATATACTAGATTTTATTCATTCTATCTAACTGTATTTTTGTGCTTCTTCACCATCCACACTCGCCTCCATCCCCATTACCCTCCCAGTCACTGGTAACCACCATTCTATTGTCTTTTTCCATGAGTTCAATTATTTAAATTTTATTTAATTAATTAATTTTTTATTTTTTGAGACAGAGTCTCACTCTGTTGCCAGGCTGGAGTGCAGTGGCGTGATCTTGGCTCACTGCAACCTCCACCTCCCAGGTGCAAGCAATTCTCCTGTCTCAGCCTCCCAAGTAGCTAGGACTATGGGCGCCAGCCACCACACCCAGCTAATTTTTTGTACTTTTAGTAGAGACGGGGTTTCACCATGTTGGCCAGGATGGTCTCGATTTCTTGACCTCGTGATCCACCTGCCTCGGCCTCCTAAAGTGCTGGGATTACAGGCATGAGCTACCGCTCCGGGCCTCAATTATTTAAATTTTTAGCTCCCACAAATAAGTGAGAACATGTAAAGTTTGCCCTTCTGTGTCTGGCATATTTCATTTACTGTAATGACCTCCAGTTCCATCTATGTTGTTGCAAATGACAGGATCTCATTCTTTCTTTTGGCCGAATAGTACTCCATTGTGTGTATGTACCACATTTTCTTTATCCGTTCGTCTGTTGATGGGCACTTAGGTTCCTTCCAAATATTGTCTATTGTGAATAGTGTTGCAATAAACATGGAAGTGCCGACATCTCTTTGATACATTGATTTTCTTTCTATTGGGTATACCCCTAGCTGTAGGATTGCTTGATCATATGGTAGCTCTATTTTTAGTTTTTTGGTTTTTTTTTTTTTTTGAGATGGAGTCTCACTCTGTCACCAGGCTGGAATGCAGTAACGTGATCTCGGCTCACTGCAACCTCTACCTCCCATGTTCAAGCGATTCTTCTGCTTCAGCCTCCCAAGTAGCTGGGACTACGGGTGCCCACCACCACGCCCAGCTAATTTTTGTATTTTTAGTAGAGATGCGGTTTCACCATGTTGGCCGGGATGTTCTCGATCTCTTGACCTCGTGATCCGCCTGACTCGACCTCCCAAAGTGCTGGGATTACAGGCGTGAGCCACCGCACCCGGCCTATTTTTAGTTTTTTAAGGAACCTCCGAAGTGTTGTACATAGTAGTTATACTAACTTTCATTCCCACCAACAGTGTACAAGGGTTCCCTTTTCTCCAGATCCTTGCCAGCATTCATGCCTGTCTTTTAGATAAAAGCCATTTTAACTGAGGTGATAATGATTCTCATTGCAGTTTTGATTTGCATTTCTCTGATGATCAATGATGTTGAGTACTTTTTCATATGCCTGTTTGCCATTTGTATGTCTTTTGAGAAATGCCTATTCAGATTTTTTGCCCATTTTTAATTGGATTATTAGATGTCTTGTCTATTGAGTTGTTTCAGCTCCTAATATATTCTGGTTATTATTATTATTATTGAGATGGAGTCTTGCTCTGTTGCCCAGGCTGGAGTGCAGTGGTGCAATCTTGGCTCACTGCAACCTCCACCTCCTGAGTTCAAGTGATTCTCCTGCCTCAGCCTCCCAAGTAGCTGGGACTACAGGTGCATGCCACCACGCCTAGCTATTTTTTTGTATTTTTAGTAGAGACAGGGTTTCACCGTGTCAGCCAGGATAGTCTTGATCTCCTGACCTTGTGATCCACCTGCCTCAGCCTCCCAAAGTGCTGGGATTACAGGCATGAGCCACTGTGCCCAGCCTGGTTATTATTATTATTATTATTATTATTATTATTATTATTATTATTATTATTTGAGACAGATTCTCACTCTGTTGGCCAGACTGGAGTGCAGTGGCATGATCTTGGCTCACTGCAACCTCCACCTCCCAGCCTCAAGCAATTTCCCTGCCTCAGCTTCCCAAGTAGCTGGGATTATAGGTGCACACCACCACACTCAGCTAATTTTTTTTTTTTTTTTTTTTTTTGTAGAAATGGGGTTTCATCATGTTGGCCAGGCTGGTCTTGAACTCCTGACCTCAAGTGATCCACCTGCCTCAGCCTCCCCATGCACTGGCATTACAGGCATGAGCCACCACACCCAGCCTATATTCTGGTTATTAATCCCTTGTCAGATGGATAGTTTGCAAATATTTTCACCCATTCCGTGGGTTGTCTCTTGACACTTTGTTGATTGTTTCCTTTGCTGGGCAGAAGTTTTTTAATTTGATGTGATCCCATCTGTCCATTTTTGCTTTAGTTACCTGTTTTAATAGTTTCATAGTTTGAGGTCTTAGATTTAAATCTTTAATCCATTTTGATTTGATTTTTGTATATGGTGAGAGATAGGGGTCTAGTTTCATTCTCATACATATGGATATACAGTTTTCCCCACCCCTTTTATTGAAGAGACTGTCCTTTTTCCAGTATATGTTCTTGGCAGCTTTGTCAAAATGAATTCATTGTAAATTTATGGATTTATTTCTGAGTTCTCTATTCTGTTCCATTGGTCTATGTGTCTATTTTTATGCCACTACCATGCTGTTTTCAATATTATAGCTCTGTAATATAATTTGAAGTCAGAAAATGTGATTCCTCCAGTTTTGTTCTTTTTACTCAGGATAGCTTTGGTTATTCTGGATCTTTTCTGGTTCCATATACATTTTAAGTTTGTTTTTTCTATTTCTGTGAAGAATGTCATTGGCATTTTGATAGTGATTGCATTGAATCTGTAGATTGCTTTGGATGGTATGGACATCTTAACAATATTTATTCTTCCAATCCATGAACATGGAATAGCTTTCCTTTTTATGTGTCCTTTTAGAGTTCTTGTATCCGTTTTTTTTTTTTTTTTTTTTTTTTTGAGACGGAATCTCACTCCATTGCCCAGGCTGGAGTGCAGTGGCATGATCTCCATTCACTGCAAGCTCCGCCTCCCGGGTTCACGCCATTCTTCTGCCTCAGCCTCCTGAGTAGCTGGGACTACAGGTGCACACCACCACATCCAGCTGATTTTTGTATTTTTAGTAGAGACGGGGTTTCACCATGTTGGCCAGGATGGTCTCGATCTCCTGGCCTCATGATCCACCTGCCTCGGCCTCCCAAAGTGCTGGGATTACAGGCGTGAGCCACCACGCCCGGCTGTCAGTGTTTTATAGTTTTCATTGCAGAGATTTTTCACTTCTTTGGTTAAGTTTATTCCTAGGTATTTTATTTTATTTGTAGCTATTGTAAATGGGATTACTTTCTTGATTTATTTTTCAGATGCTCATTGTTGGCATATAGAAATGTTGCTGCTTGGCCGGGCACAATGGCTCATGCCTGTAATCCCAGAACTTTGGGAGGCCAAGGTGGGCGGATCATGAGGTCAGGAGTTTGAGACTAGCCTGACCAACATGGTGAAACCCTGTCTCTATTAAAAACACAAAAGAATTAGCCAGGCATGGTGGCACACGCCTGTAGTCCCAGCTACTCGGGAGGCTGAGGCAGCAGAATCACTTGAACCCAGGAGGCAGAGGTTGCAGTGAGCTGAGATTGCACCACTGCACTCCAGCCCGGGCGACAGAGCAAGACTCCGTCTCAAAAATAAATAAATAAATACAAAAATTATTTGGGTGTGGTGGCACATGCCTGTTATCCCAGCTACTCGGGAGGCTGAGGCTGGAGAATCACTTGAACCCAGGAGGCGGTGGTTGCAGTGAGCCAAGATTGCGCCACTGCCCTCCAGCCTGGGTGACAGAGCGAGATTCCATCTCAAAAAAAGAGAAAGAAATGCTGATGCTTTTCGTACGTTGATTTTGTATCCTGCAACTTTACTGAATTTGTTTATCTTTACTGAATTTGAGTTTTTTGGTGGAGTCTTTAGGTTTTTCTAAATATAAAAGCCTATCATCTGCAAACAGAATAATTTGACTTCTTCCTTTTCAATTTTGGGTTCCCTTTATTTCTTTCTTTTTTCTGATTGCTATAGCTAGGACTTCCAGTACTATGTTGAATAACAGTGCTGAAAGTGGGCATGCTTGCCTTGTTCTAGATCTTAGAGAAAAGGTGTTATCAAAACACCAGGTGTTAGGCCGGGCACAGTGGTTCACACTTGTAATCCCAGCACTTTGGGGAGCTGAGGCGGGTAGATGACTTGAGTAGCTGAGATTACAGGCATGTGTCACCACACCTGGCTAATTTTTGTATTTTTAGTAGAGATGGGGTTTCCCCATGTTGGCCAGGCTGGTCTTGAACTCTTGACCTCAGGTGATCCACCTGCCTCAGCCTCCCAAAGTGCTGGGATTATAGGCGTGAGCCACTGTGCCCGGCAGTAGGATGAGTTTGGAAGTATTCCCTCGTGCTTTATTTTTTGGAATAGTTTGAGTAAGATTAGTATTAATTCTTATTTAAATGTTTGGTAAAACTCAGCAGTGAAGCCATTGGGCCCCAGGCATTTCTTTGCTGGGAGAATTTTTATTATGGCTTTGATCTCATTACTTGTGATTGGTTTGTTCAGGTTTTGAGTTTCTTCATGGTTCAATCTTGATAAGTGGTATGTGTCTAGGAATGTATTTGTTTCTTCCAGATTTTCCAATGTATTGGCATATAGTTGTTCATAGAAGCCACTAACAATCCTTTGAATTTCTTCTGTATCAGTTGTAATGTCTCCTTTTTCATCTCTGATTTTACTTACCTGGTTCTTCTCTCTTTTTCTCTTTTTTCTTTTTCTTTTTTGGATGGGGTCTCGCTCTATCGCCCAGGCTGGAGTGCAGTGGTGCGATTTCGGCTCACTGCAAACTGTGTCTCCCGGGTTCACGCCATTCTCCTGCCTCAGCCTCCTGAGTAGCTGGGACTACAGGTGCCCCCCACCATGCCTGGCTAATTTTTTTTTGTATTTTTAGTAGAAACGGGGTTTCACCGTGTTAGCCAGGATGGTCTCAATCTCCTGACCTCGTGATCCGCCCACCTTGGCTTCCCAAAGTGCTAGGATTACAGACATGAGCCACTGTGCCCGGCCTTCTCTCTTTTTTTCTTAGTCTGGCTAAAGGTTTGTCAGTTTTATCTTTTCCAAAAAAAAAAACAACTTTTTGTTTTGTTGATTTTTGTATTGTTTGAATTTCATTTCAAATTCATTTATATCTGCTCTGATACTTATTATTTATTTTCTTTTCCTAATTGTGGGTTCAGTTTGCTCTTACTTTTCCAGTGCCTTTTTTTTTTTTTTTTTTTTTTTTTTGAGACAGAGTCTTGCTCTTTTGCCCAGGCTGGAGTGCAGTGGCACAATCTCGGCTCACTGCAACCTGTGCCTCCCGGGTTCAAGGGATTCTCCTGCCTCAGCCTCCCGAGTAGCTGGGATTACAGGCATATGCTACCATGCCCAGCTAATTTTTGTATTTTTAGTAAACATGGGGTTTCACGATGTTAGCCAGGCTGGTCTTGACCCTTGACCTCAGGTGATCCACCTGCCTTGGCCTCCCAAAGTGCTGTGATTACAGGCCACCGTGCCTGGACATTACTTTTCCAGTTCTTTAAGATGTATCATCAGGTTATTTACTTGAAGTTTTTGTTATTTTTTGATGTAGGCACTTATAGCTATACATTTCCCTCTTAGTACTGCTTTCACTGTATCCCATAGGTTTTGGTATGTTGTGTTTCCATTATCATTCTTTTCAATACATTTTTCAATTTCCTTCTTAATTTTTGCATTGACCCACTGTCAGGAGCATATTGTTTAATTTCAATGTGTGTGTATATTTTCCAAAATTCCTGTTATTGAGTTCTAGTTTTATTCCAATGTGGTCAGAGAAGATGCTTGATATTATTTCAATTTTTTGAATGTTTTAAGACTCGTTTTGTGTTTTAACATATGGTCTATCCTTCAGAATGATCCATGTGCTGAGGAGAAGAATGTGTATTCTGCAGCCATTGGATGAAATGTTCTATAAATATCTATTAGGGCCATTTTTTCTATAGTGCAGATTAAGTTCAATGTTTCTTTGTTGATGTTCTGGGAGAAAAGGAGTCTAGGAGATCTGTCCAATGCTGAAAGTTGGGTGTTAAGGTGTCCAGCTATTATTGTATTCAGGTCTATCTCTCTCTTTTGCTCTAATAATATTTTCTTTTTTTTTAATCTGAGTGCTTTAGTGTTGGGTGCATACATACTAATAATCATTATATCCTCTTGCTGAATTGGCACCTTTACCATTATATAATGACCTTCTTTATCTATTCTTACAGTTTTTGTCTTGAAATCTATTTTGTCTGATGTAAGTATAGTGACTCTTGTTCTCTTTTGGTTTCCATTAGCATGGAATATCTTTTTCCATCCCTTTATGTTAAGTCTATGTGCATCTTTATAAGTTAAATGTGTCTCTTGTACACAAGAGATCATTGGGTCTTGTTTTTTTATCCATTCAGCCAGTTTGTGTCTTTTGATTGGAGTGTTTAGTCCATTTACATTCAATGTTATTGGTAAGTAGGGACTTACTCTTACCTTTGTTTTCTGGTTGTTTTGTGATCTTCTTTTCCTTCTTTCCTAACTTCCTGTCTTCCTTTTAGTGAAGGTAATTTTCTCTGGTGGTATGCTTTAATTTCTTGCTTTTTATGTCTTGTGTATCAATTGTATGTTTTTCTATCTGAGGTTACTATGTGGCTTGCAAATACTGTCTTACAACTCATTATTTTAAGTTGATGACAACATTGATTGCATATAGAAACACACAAAAAGAAAATAATTTCCCTGCTTTTTAACTTTTTGTTTCTCTTTGTCTCTTTGTACTATCCATGTCTTGAAAAGTTGTAGTTAAGGCCAGGCATGGTGGCTCACACCTGTAATCCCAGCATTTTGGGAAGCCAAGGTGGGTGGATCACGAGGTCAGGAGTTCAAGACCAGCCTGGCCAAGATGGTGAAATCTCATCTCTACTAAAAATACAAAAATTAGCCAGGCGTGGTGGCGGGTGCCTGTAATCCCAGCTACTTGGGAGGCTGAGGCAGAGAATAGCTTGAACCTGGGAGGCAGAGGTTGCAATGAGCCGAGACCACGCCACTGCATTCCAACCTGGGTGACAGAGTGAGACTCCGTCTCAAAATAAAAAAAAAAAAGAAAGAAAAGAAAAAAAAAGTTATTTTTGATTGGTTATTTAGTCTGTTTCACTCTTATTACCAGGCTGGAGTACAATGGCACAAAATCAGCTCACTGCAACCTCTTCCTCCTGGGTCCAAGCGATTCTCCTGCCTGAGCTTCCTGAGTAGCTGGGATTACAGGAGCCCACCACCACGCCTGGCTACTTTTTTGTATTTTTAGTAGAGACACGTTTTCCCGTGTTGACCTGCCTGGTCTCGCACTCCTGACCTCAGGTTATCCACCCGCCTCCGCCTCCCAAAGTGCTGGTATTACAGCCATGAACCACCTAGCCTGGGTCATTAGTCTTTCTACTTAAGACAAGAGTAGTCTACATACCATCACTACAGTCTTGAAATCTATTTTATCTGATATAAATATAGCAACTTCTATTCTCTTTTGGTTTCCATTAGCATGGAATATCTTTTTCCATCCCTTTGTGTCCGGAATTGGTGGGTTCTTGGTCTCACTGACTTCAAGAATGAAGCCGCAGATCCTCATAGTGAGTGTTACAGCTCTTAATGTGGCGCGTCTGGAGTTTGTTCCTTCTGACGTTCGGATGTGTTCGGAGTTTCTTCCTTTTGGTGGGTTCGTGGTCTCACTGGCTCAGGAGTGAAGCTGCAGACCTTCACGGTGAGTGTTACAGCTCATAAAAGCAGGGTGGACCCAAACACTGAGCAGTAGCAAAATTTATCGCAAAGAGCAAAAAGAATAAACTTCCATAGTGTGGAAAGGGACCCGAGCGGGTTGCCACTGCTGGCTCAGGCAGCCTGCTTTTATTCTCTTATCTGGCCCCACCCACACCCTGCTGATTGGTAGAGCCAAGTGGTCTGTTTTGACAGGGTGCTGATTGGTGCGTTTACAATCCCTGAGGTAGACACAAAGGTTCTCCACCTCCCCACCAGATTAGCTAGATACAGAGTGTCGATTGGTGAATTCACAAACCCTGAGCTAGACACAGGGTGCTGATCGGTGTGTTTACAAACCTTGACTAGATACAGAGTGCCGATTGGTGTATTTACAATCCCTGAGCTAGACATAAAAGGTTCTCCAAAGCCCCACCAGAGTAGCTAGATACAGAGTGTGGATTGGTGCATTCACAAACCCTGAGCTAGACACAAGGTGCTGATTGGTGTATTTACAATCCCTGAGCTAGACATAAAGGTTCTGCACCTCCCCACCAGACTCAGGAGCCCAGCTGGCTTCACTCAGTGGGTCCCGCACAGGGGCTGCTGGTGGAGCTGCCTGCCAGTCCTGCGTCTGCACTCCTCAGCTCTTGGGTGGTCGATGGGACTGGGCGCCATGGAGCAGGGGGCGGTGCTCATCAGGGAGGCTCGGGCGGCACAGGAGCCCACGGAGGGGGTGGGAGGCTCAGGCATGGCGGGATGCAGGTCCCGAACCCTGCCCCGCGGGAAGGCAGCTAAGGCCCGGCGAGAAATCGAGCGCAGCGCCGGTGGGCTGGCACTGCTGGGGGACCCAGTACACCGTCCGCAGCCGCTGGCTCGAGTGCTAAGCCCCTCATTGCCAGGGGTCGGCAGGGCCGGCTGGCTGCTTCCAGTGCGGGGCCCGCCAAACCCTCGCCCACCCGGAACTCCAGCTGGCCCGCAAGCGCCGCACGCAGCCCTGTTCCCGCTCGCGCCTCTCCCTCCACACCTCCCTGCAAGCTGAGGGAGCCGGCTCCGGCCTTGGCCAGCCCAGAAAGGGGCTCCCCCAGTGCAGCGGCAGGCTGAAGCACTCCTCAAGTGCCGCCAAAGTGGGAGCCCAGGCAGAGGAGGCACCGAGAGCGAGCAAGAGCTGTGAGGACTGCCAGCACGCTGTCACCTCTCACCTTTATGTTAAGTCTATGTGCATCTTTATAAGCTAAATGTGTCTCTTTGTTAAATGTGTCTCTGTGCTTTTTGTGTGTGTGCTTACTATTACCAGTGAGTTCTGTACCTTCAGATGATTTCTTTTTCTTTTTTTTTTTTTTGAGACAGTCTCTGTCGCCCAGTCTGGAGTGCAGTGGTGCGATCTTGGCTCACTGCAACCTCGGCTCACTGCAACCTTCAACTCCTGGGTTCAAGTGATTCTCCTACCTTAACTTCCTGAGTATCTGGGATTACAGGCACCCGCCACCACACCCAGCTACTTTTTGTATTTTTAGTAGAGACGGGGTTTCACCATGTAGACCAGGCTGGTCTCAAACTCCTGACCTCAGGTAATCTGCCCACCTTGGCCTCTCAAAGTGCTGGGATTACAAGCATGAACCACTGCACCTGGCCCAGATGATTTCTTTTTTCTCATCAACATTCTTTTATTTCAGATTGAGGAGCTCCCTTTAGTATTTCTTGTAGGACAGGTCTGGTGTTGATGAAATCCCTCAGCTTTTGTTTGCCTGGGAAGGTCTTTCTTTCTTTTCAATGGAAACCTTACAAGCAAGGAAAGAATGGGATGACAAGGAACACTTTAAATATGTCATGCCATTCTCTCCTTGCCTGTAAGGTTTCCACTGAAAAGTCTGCCGCCAGACGTATTGGAGCTCCCTTGTGTGGTATTTGTTTTTTTTTTTTTCTGTTGCCGCTTTTAGGGCCCTCTCTTTAACCTTGACCTTTGAGAGTTTGATTATTAGTAGTAGTCTTATTTGGGTTAAATCTGCTTGGTGTTCTATAACCTTCTTGTAGTTGAATATTGATTTTTTTTTCTAGGTTTGGAATGTTCTCTGATATTCTCTCTTCCTTTGAGTAAGTTTTCTTTTTCTTCTTTTTTTTTCTTTTGAGACGGAGTCTCTGTCGCCCAGGCTGGAGTGCAGTGGCCCGATCTCGGCTCACTGCAAGCTCCACCTCCCGGGTTCCCGCCATTCTCCTACCTCAGCCTCCCGAGTAGCTGGGACTACAGGCGCCCGCCACCACGCCCGGGTAATTTTTTGTATGTTTAGTAGAGACGGGGTTTCACCGTGTTAGTCAGGATGGTCTCAATCTCCTGACCTCGTGATCTGCCCGCCTCGGCCTCCCAAAGTGCTGGGATTACAGGCGTGAGCCACTGCACCCGGCCATATTTTTGTTTTCTTTTACAATTTTTAGATGGCTTATTCTGAAAAATTTTCTATCTTTATCTCTTTCTCTACCTCCTCTTTCAGGCCAATAACTCTTAGATTTTCCCCTTTTGATGTTATTTTGTAGATCCTGTGTGCTTCTTTTTTTATTCTTTTTTTGTCTTTTGTCTTGAATTTCAGTTTTCTCAAAACAGCTATTTTGAATTTTCTGTCTAAAAGGTCAGAGATATCTGTTCCTCCAGGATTGGCCCTTGGTGCCTTGTTTAGTTTGTTTGGTGAGGTCATATTTTTCTGAATGGAAATGATGCTTGTAGATATTTGTCAGTGTCTGGGCATTGAAGAGTTAGGTATTTATTGTAGTCTTCACAGTCTGCCTTTGGGACTTGGGCCCGAAGCCCAATGAGGCTGTGGTTTTTGCAGACTCAGAGGTACTGCCTTAGTAGTTTTGGCTAAGATCTGGAAAAATACTCTAGATTACCAGGCAGAGAGACTCTTGTTCTTCCCTTACTTCTCCCAAACAAATGAAGTCTCTCTCTCTCTGTCCTGAGCCACCTGTAGGTGGCAGTGTGGTGCTGCAAGCATCTGTGGCCTCACCACTGGGACTGCACTGGGTTAGACTTGAAGCCAGCACAGCGCTGATTTTTTTTTTTTTTTTTTTTTTTTTTTTTGAGACAGAGTCTCGCTCTGTCGCCCAGGCTGGAGTGCAGTGCCGCAATCTCGGCTCACTGCAAGCTCCGCCTCCTGGGTTCATGCCATTCTGCTGCCTCAACCTCCTGAGTAGCTGGGACTACAGGCGCCCGCCACCTCGCCTGGCCAATTTTTTGTATTTTTAGTGGAGACGGGGTTTCACCGTGTTAGCCAGGATGGTCTTGATTTCCTGACCTCGTGAAACGCCCACCTTGGCCTCCCAAAGTGTTAGGATTACAGGCATGAGCCACCGCGCCCGGCCTGATTTTTTTTTTAATTTATTTTTATTTATTTATTTTTTTTTGAGATAGAGTCTCGCTCTGTCGCCCAGGGTGGAGTGCAGTGGCATGATCTCGGCTCATTGCAACCTCCGTTTCCCGGGTTCAAGCAATTCTCTGCCTCAGCTTCCTGAGTAGCTGGGATTACAGGCACCCGCCACCATGCTTAGCTAATTTGTTTGTATTTTTAGTAGAGATGAGGTTTCACCATATTGGCCAGGCTGGTCTCGAACTCCTGACCTCAAGTGATCGGCCCGCCTTGGCCTCCCAAAGTGTTGGGATTACAGGCGTGAACCACCATGCCCGGTCAGCACTGGGTCTTGCCCAAGACCTTTCCCTTCAGGGCAGCGAGTTCCACCAGGTCCCAAGTGTGTCCAGAGATGTTGTCTGGGAGCCAGGGATTACAGTAAAAAATTTTAGCAGTTGCCCTGATGTTCTATTCTACACAGCTAAGCTAGCCCACCTCTAAGCCCAGCCTCACACGAGGAATTGCCTAGGAATTGCAGTCCTTGTGTCCTAGACTGCTTCTCAAGTTTATCTAGGACCCCAGAGAAACTCAAGTTCCAACCACTGGGATGGGCAATTTCCCTCTGGCTAGGGCTGGTCCAAATGTTTTTTGCATGCATGGGTGCTCGGCTCATGGCTTTATTCTCTTCTCTGACAGGGCAGCACTGAGTTCAATGTAAAGTACCCCAGTCACTGTGCTTTCTCTTCCCAAAGTGCACAGATTCTCCCTACACCACATGGGTGCTGCCAGGGGATGGGGGAGGGGTGGCATTGGTGATTCAAGACTGCCCTCCTCAATGCCTTTTTAGTGATATGAAGTTAAAACCATGTACTATGATTGCTCAACTGATTTTTTGGTTCTTGTTATGGTGCTTTTCTGTGTGTCGATAATTATTAAAATGTGGTGTTCCAAAAGCAGGGACAGAGGGTAGCCTTCTATTCTGCCATCTTGCTCTGCCTCTTCACTAATGAGTTTTGTACGTTCAGATGATTTCTTGCTCATCAACATTCTTTTCTTTCAGAATAAATATTCTTTAGGATTTCTTATAAGATAGGTCTGGTGTTGATAAAATCCCTCAGCTTTTGCTTGTCTAGGAAAGTCTTTATTTCTCCTTCATGTTTGGATATACTATCCTGGGATAAAAGTTTCTTTCTTCAGCACTTTGAATATGTCATACCATTCTTTCCTTGCTTGTAAGGTTTCCACTGATAAGTCTGCTGCCAGAAGTATTAGAGCTCCTTTGTATGTTATTTGTTACTTTCCTCTTGCTGCTTTTAGGACTCTTTCTTTATCTCCGACCTTTAGGAGTTTCATTATTAAATGACTTGAGGTAGTCTTATTTGGGTTAAATCTGCTTGATGTTCTATAATCTTCTTGTACTTGAACATTGATATCTGTCTCTAAGTTTGAGAAATGCTCTGATATAATCCCTCTAAATAAACTTTCCACCCCTACTTATCTCTCTACCTCCCTTTTAAGGCCAGTAACTCTTAGACTTCCCCTTTTGAGGCTATTTTCTAGATTCTGTAGTGTGCTTCATTGTTTTTTACTCTTTTCTCTTTTGTCTCCTGTGACTGTTTGTTCGTTCCTTCCTTCCTTCCCTCCCTCCTTTCTCTTTTCTTTTTTTCTTTCCTTTCTTTCTTCCTCTTTCTTTTTTTATTCTTTTATTTCTCTTTCTTCCTCTTTTTCTTTCTCTTCTTTCTTTCTCTCTCTGTGTCTTTCTCTTTCTTTCATCTTTTTTTTTTTTTTTTTTTTTTTGAGACAGAGTTTCACTCTTGTTGCCCAGGCTGGAGTGCAATGGCACCATCTTGGCTCACCACAACCTCTGCCTCCTGGGTTCAAGCAATTCTCCTGCCTCAGCCTCCTGAGTAGCTGAGATTACAGGCATTTGCCACCACGCCCGGCTAATTTTATATTTTTAGTAGAGACAGGGTTTCTCCATGTTGGTCACGCTGGTCTTGAACTCCCGATCTCAGGTGATTTGCTCGCCTCGGCCTCCCAAAGTGCTGGGATTACAGGCATGAGCCACTGAGCCTGGACTTTTTTTTTTTTTTTAAAGAGCCTCACTCTGTCACCCAGGCTGGCGTGCAATGGAACAATCTCGGCTCACTGCAACCTCTGCCTCCTGGGTTCAAGTGATTCTTATGCCTCAGCCTCATGAGTAGTTGGGACTACAGGTACATGCCACCATTTCCTGGCTAATTTTTGTACTTGTACTAGAAACGGGGTTTTGCCATGTTGGCCAGGCTGGTCTTGAACTCCTGATCTCAGGTGATCCGCCCACCTCAGCCTCCCAAAATGCTGGGATTATAGGCATGAACCACTGGGCCCGGCCTGACTGTGTATTTTCAAATAGCCTGTCTTCAAACTCACTAATTCTTTCTTCTGTTTGATCAATTCTGCTGTTAAAATACTCTGATGCATTCTTAAGTACATCAACTACATTTTTCAGCTCCAGTATTTCTGGTTGACTCTTTTAAATTATTTCAATTTCTTTGTTAAATATATCTGATAGGATTCTGAATTCCTTCTCAGTGTTATCTTGAATTTTACTGAGCTTTCTCAAAAGAGCTATTTTGAATTTTCTGTCTAAAAAGTCATATATCTCTGTTTCTCCAGGATTAGTTCTTGGTGCCTTATTTAGTTTGTTTGGTGAGGTCATGTTTTCCTGGATGGAACTGATGTTTATGGATGTTTATGGATGTTTGTCAGTGTTTGGGCATTGAAGAGTTAGATATTTATTGTAGTCTTCACAGTCTGGGCTTGTTTGTACCTGTCCTTCTTGGGAAGGCTTTTCAAGTATTCTAAGGGACTTGTGTGTTATGATCCAAGTCTTTGATCACTGTAGCTGTATCTGTATTAAGGGGCACCCCAAGCTCAGTAATGCTGTGGCTCTTGCAGACTATTAGAGATACCAACTTGGTGGTCTTGGGTAAGATCTGGGAGAATTCCCTGGATTACCAGGCAGAGACTCTTGTTCTCTTCCCTCACTTTCCCCCAAACAAATGTCTCTCAGTGCTGAGCTGCCGAGGTCTGGGGAAGGGGTGACACAATCACTGCTATGACCACCACTACTGAGACTGCACTGGGTCACCCAATGCCCATGGTGACCACTGCCTGGCTACTGCCTATGTTCACTTAAGGTCCAAGGGTGCTACAATCAGCAGGTGGTGAATCCAGCCAGTCTCATGTCCTTTCCTTCAAGGCAGTGAGTTCCCCTTGGCCTTGGGTGGGTCCAGAGATGCCATCAAGGAGCCAGGGCCTCAAGTCAGGAACCTTAGGACTCTACCTGGTACTGTATTGTACTGCAGCTAAGCTGGCACCTATGTTGTAAGATGAAGTTCTTCCCACTCTTCCCTCCTCTTTCCTCAAGCAGAAGAGTCTCTCCCCATGACCACTACTGCCTCAGTCCCAGGGCAAGTAGCCTGGCTACCACCAAAGTTCACTCAAGGCCCAAGCGCTCTTCAGTCAGGTCATGGTGAATGCTGCCATGCCTGGTTCTCTCCCTTTAGGGCAATGGATTCCCTTCTGGCCCAGAGCAGTTCCAGAAACGCTTTCCAGGAGGCAAGGCCTGGAAATGGGGACCCTGGAAGCCTGCTTGTTGCTCTACTACACTGTGACTGAGCTGGTACCCAAGGTGCAAGACAAAGTCCCCTTTATTCTTCCCTCTCCTTTCCTCAAGCAGAAGGAGTCCCTACCCATAGCCACCACAGCTGGGAATGTGCTGGGTCACATCTGAAGCCAGCGTGGCTCTGAGTCTTACCCAAGGCCTGCCGTGAGTACTGCCTGACTATTCAGGTCCCAATGGCTCTTTAGTAAGCAAGTGATGAATCCTGCCAGGACTGGGTCCTTCTCTTCAATGCAGCAGGCTCCCTTCTAGCCCAGGATGTGTCTAGAAATGTCATCCAGCAGCAAGGGCCTGGAATGAAGCCTCAGGACTTTGCCTGGTGCCTGATTCTATGGCAGTTGAGTTGGTATCCAAGATGCAAGACAAAGTTCTCTTTACTCTTCCCTCTCCTCTCCTCAATCAGGAGGAAGGAGTCTCTCCTAGAGCTGTGAGCTGCACTGCCTGGGATTCTGGGAGGGGTGATGCAAGGACTCCCTTGGCCACCCCAGCTGGTATCTCACTAGGTTGTGTGCACCCCAAAGTCCGCTGGCTCTGAGCCTAGCATGGCACAAGGACTTGCCCAGGAATTGCGGTCCCTGTGGCCTATCGGGGGAAATTCAGCCAGATATCGGGCGAAATTCACCCCCAATATTTCACGTAGGTTCTTTTCTATTTTCCCTAAGTGTTGGCTGGTTTGAGAAATAAAGGGACAGAGTACAAAAGAGAGAAATTTTAAAGCTGGGTGTCCAGGGCAGACATCACATGTTGGCAGGTTCCGTGATGCCCCCTGAGCCATAAAACCAGCAAATTTTTTATTAGTGATTTTCAAAAGGGGAGGGAGTGTACAAATAGGGTATGGGTCACAGAGATCACTTGCTTCACAAGGTAATAAGATATCACAAGGTAAATGGAGGCAGGGTGAGATCACAGGACCGGGGTGAAATTAAAATTGCTAATGAAGTTTCGGGCATGCATTGTCATTGATAACATCTTATCAGGAGACAGGGTTTGAGAGCAGACAACTGGTCTGACCAAAATTTATTAGGCGGGAACTTCCTCGTCCTAATAAGCTTGGGAACGCTATGGGAAACTGGGGCTTATTTCATCCCCACAGCTGCGACCATAAAAGACAGCTGCCCCAAAGCAGCCATTTCAGAGGCCTACCCTCAGGGATGCACTCTCTTTCTCAGGGATGTTCCTTGCTGAGAAAAAGAATTCAGTGATATTTCTCCCATTTGCTTTTGAAAGAAGAGAAATATGGCTCTGTTCCGTCCAGCTCACCGGCAGTCAGAGTTTAAGGTTATCTCTCTTGTTCCCTGAACATCACTGTTATCCTGTTCTTTTTTCAAGGTGCCCAGATTTCATATTGTTCAAACACAAATGCTCTACAATTTGTGCAGCTAACGCAATCATCACAGGGTCCTGAGGTGACATACATCCTCCTCAGTTTACGAAGATGATGGGATTAAGAGATTAAAGTAAAGACAGGCATAGGAAATCACAAGGGTATTGATTGGGGAACTAATAAATGTCCATGAAATCTTCGCAATTTATGTTCTTCTGTCATGGCTTTAGCTGGTCCCTCCGTTCGGGGTCCCTGACTTCCCGCAACATCTCTCCCTTTCTTTTTATAATAAATGTGCCATGGCGATGAAGGCTTGTTCATTCTCTTGATTTTGACGCAGGATTCTTTGACTAGTCTGGCAAACTAAAAACAAGCCGATTAAACAGAGAAACATAATTCCAAAATTTACTACAGTGGAGCCCCCAATAGACTTAATCCAAGTCCTGGGGTTTAATCCAGAAAGATTTTCTGCCACCTGATCTAACGCCTCAGCTCCAGGCACAACAGATAAGTGAGCTTGAGAGGCTTCAAAAATTTGTTTCTTTAATTTAGTTATGTCCAATGATAAATTATCTTCCCTACCCAGAAGGTGTCTTTTGACCATTTCCCATGAATGATCAGTCTTGTTATAGGAGTACGGGGTGATGCAGAAATCCGAAGTGTTCCAATTGTACTGCATTTGCATGTGATGCTCGAGACTCACTACCTGATCTCCAAGCTAAATAACAAACTGTCTTAAATCACTAATTTGATTTGCCAATTTTTGATCGATGCCTTGTTGAGAATTCCACATTTGGATGGAATTGGCTTGCCAATCATTAACAAAATGAGCCGTCTGAATGGACTGGTGTAATGCCATTCCGGCAGTGGTGGCCATTGCAGTGACTGTAATTAGGCCCATGATAACAGCAATTAAAGTGAAAACAAATCTCTTAGATCTTTTTAGAATTCACTGTAACACTTCATTAATTAAATGTATCGAAGGGGAGGATTCCCAAGGTCTGGGCAAAGTTACCGGAATCCAGATTCCTTCTTGAGCTCGAACCAACATTACACTTTTCCTGGAATCAAAATGGGAGTTAATACAAGTGTATAAATGACAATTAATGCATTGGACAGTTTGATTGTTCGTCCAAATTTTGATATATCTCACTAACAGCATGCAAGGAGGCTTAACACAACTCTGTATGGAAACAGTCAGGTTGGAGGTAGGTAAAGCAGAATGTCTGGATCTACGTTGATATTGAGAGAGGGAGATGGTAGTGGGGACAACAGACAGAATAGTTTCTGCTTCCCATACTTGCAGTCCAGACATGGCAATAGCCAACTTCCAAAGTTCTGGGTCAGAATGGGGAGTATCATATGAGGCCTTGGAGGGGGGGTAATGCCTTTATCTTCCCATTTTAAGGGAAAGAATGAGCTTAACCTCCAATGCAAAGCAGAATGATGATTCTCGTTCTCCTGATAAGAAATAAAATAAGTGCTGGGATTACAGGCATGAGCCACCACACCCAGCCCAAATGGTTGTAATTTTAAACATTACTTACAGAAATTCTAAAATCTGTCAAACAGATTTAATAAGAAATTTGCAGCAGGGAGCAGTGACTCTCACCTGTAATCCCAGTACTTTGGGAGGCTAAGACAGGTGGATCACTTGAAGTCAGGAGTTCAAGACCAGCCCGGACAACATGGCAAAACCTCATGTCTACTAAATGTACAAAAGTTAGCAAGACATGGTGGCAGGCATCTGTAATCCCAGCTACTTGGGAGGATGAGGCAGGAGGATTGCTTGAACCCAGGAGGTAGAGGTTGCAGTGAGCCGAGATCGCGCCACTGCACTCCAGCCTGGGTAACAAGAGGGAGACTTCATCTCAAAGAAAAAAATGAAATAAATAAAATTACAAACATTTGAACTTACAGTTGCACAAAACTGTTGAATTTTATGTGTTGCAAGAAGGCAGAGCAAGATGGCTTAATAGAATCCTCCAGCAGTCATCCCTCCGACAGAAATATCAAACTGAACAACTACATTAAAAAAGCACCTTCATAAGAACCAAAAATCAGGTGAGTGATCGCAGTACCTGGTTTATTATCATATTAAGGAAACAGGCACTGAAGAGAGTAAGAAATAGTCTTGAATTGTCAACATCATCCCTCTTCATCCCCTGGCAGTGGCCAATTGGTGTAAAGAGAGAATGGGTGCTCCTGGGGGAGGAAGAATACAATGATTGTGAGACTCTGCATTTGAACTCAGTGCGGCCCTGGCACAGCAGAAAGCCACACAGGGCAGAACTCAGCCAGTAACCCAGAGGGAACATTAGATCAACCCTAGCCAGAGGGGAACTGTCCATTCCAGCAGTTGGAACCCGAGTTCTGGCAAGCCCCACAGGCTAAAGTGCTTTGGAGGCCTAGGTAAACTGAACGGCAGTGTAGGCCACTGTTGCGAGAAGTCAGGGACCCCATACTTTCCATATAAACCTGCAGGAAAACCATGCCCTAAAAATTTTGAGGGCCCATCTAAAACTTTAATTTGGGAAGACTGTGTTAACTCACATGCAGTAATATTAAAAAATGACTCATATGGTTTAGTAATAGACTGGGCGCCAAAGGGCTATTTAAAAAACAATTGCTCCTCTGGTGGAAGGGAATGCCTGGAGGCTACTTATTGAAAGTATGGGGTATCTCCCATTACTCCCCCTTTCATTTGTTTTAAAGGAGAAAGGGAGAGGCCAGAGACCAAATGTCCCGGTTCCTCTGTAGCTGATCTCTCGGGAAGATAAGCAGCCCAGACTTGAGTTTCTAGATGGATACAACCAGGTGCATTTCTGAGGCACAGAGGGTGTTATTCATAACCCATGATAACATTAAATGTAGTGCCTTCTTCTCCTGGTTGAGCAGGGCAACAGTCATCTGTAGCTCCAGGCATCCACAAACTATCATTAGTGTAGATTTCTGCAGGAGCATCAATCCAGGTGAGAGGTCGAATAAGTGGAGGAAAGGGCACATAAGCCCAATAAGAATAATTTTGTGTAGCAGGTAAATAAGTGTGAGAGGAAACTAGTGAGACAGAAAGTATAAGGAGAATCATTAAATAAAACCTAGTGTAAGTGAGATTCAGTGCTGAAGGAGGAAGAGAAGAACAGAGGGATGTTATTTTCAGGCTAATAGAAATGGTGAGATTTTTTAGGTCTGTAAGGAGAAAAAGAAAGGTAATTAGAAGTGGGATTAGTTAGATGGGTCTCCATTGCCATCAGGGAGGATCGAATCAGACCCATTGTGATTTGGTGTGCCTGCTTCTGAGTTAACAAATCCATCACCTCACGTACTTACCATTTTTTGTGGTGAAAACATTTAAAATCGATCATGTATATATGTTTAACACAGAGGTATTTTTCCCAAGGTTCGGCTGGGCTTAGTTTTCCTAGGAAAACTGGATTACAGTACTTATAAGTTTAATGGATGTGAAATTGATTGAATTTTAAGAAATTATAGCAAACTATATTCAGTTGAACCTTGGGGAAATATACTTGTAGAAAGATGTTCATTTATTTACAATGCATGTCTGCTATTCCAGGACTCTCATTTTGTAAGCATACTAGAGGAGGTGAATTAGGAGCAGATTAGATCACTTGATACACATCACCTTATATATAAAGAATACATATATATGTATATGTGTGTGTGTATGTAGCTATATATATACATTTATATATATATGTATTTATACTTTTTTTTTCTGAGACAAAGTTTCACTCTTTCGCCCAGACTGGAGTGCAGTGGTGCAAGGTGCAATCATAGCTCACTGTAACCTTGAACTCCTGGGCTCAAGCAATCTCCCCTCCTCAGCTTCCCAGACAGCTAGGACTACAAGTGTGCATCACCGCACCTGGCTAATTTTTAAAAAAAGGTTTTTTTTGGCCAGGCGCAGTGGCTCACGTCTGTAATCCCAGCACTCTGGGAGGCCGAGGCGGATCACAAGGTCTGGAGTTCGAGACCATCCTGGCCAACATGGTGAAACTCCATCTCTACTAAAAATACAAAAAATGAGCCGGGCGTGGTGGCATGCGCCTGTAGTCCCAGCTACTCGGGAGGCTGAGGCAGGAGTATCGCCTGAACCTGGGAGGCCGAGGTTGCAGTGAGCCCAGATCTCACCACTGCACTCCAGCCTGGCGACAGACCGAGACTCCATCTCAAAACAAAAAAACAAACAAACAAAAAAAACAAAATTTTTTTTTGTAGAGTTGGGGGTTCTCACTACATTGCCCAGACTAGTCTCTAACTCCTGGCCTCAAATGGTCCTCTCACCTCAGCCTCTCAATGCACTAGGATTACAAGTGTGAGCCACCACACTCCAAAAGTTTTCAATGAACACATTTATAAATATTCTCAGAGAATGCCAATTTAACTATTAGAGGGAAATCTAGTTTGCCTTATTTCCAAGTTCTCAGTGGGTTGTTTTGGAAGAAAGGAACAGAAACTACTCAAACTAGTTTAATCAATAAAAATAGAAGGTAGAGTTACTGGAATGTAGGGATATCTCATAACTCAAGAGCATTAATCCTTAAGAGTTCACGTTTTTTTTAAAAAAAAAAAAAAAGTAAAAAAGAACCCAAGAGCAGGAGAAGTACTGCTAGGCTTCTGAGAAACTGGAAAGGCGATCTGGAAAGGAGTCAGAATTCAAATGGTTTATTTATCTTTGACTCTCTCCTTAGTATCTCAATTTCTTTTTCTTTTTCTTTTTTTTTTTTGAGACAGAGTCTTGCTCTGTCGTCCAGGCTGGAGTGCAGTGGCACGATCTCAGCTCACTGCAACCTCTGCCTCCCAGTTTCATGCGATTCTCCTGCCTTGGCCTCCTGCGTAGCTGGAGGCTAATGTTTGTATTTTTAGTAGAGATGGGGTTTCACCATGTTGGTCAGGCTGGTCTCGAACTCCTGACCTCAGGTGATCCGCCTGCCTCAGCCTCCCAAAGTGCTGGGATTACAGGCTTGAGCCACCACGCCCGACATCAATTTCTTAATCTTTCTGCAGATGTGCTTTCTCTGATTGGACATTCACACACATCTATCTGTGTACTTTGCCCCATAAATTCCTGAGGTCAGACTTGAATATAAACCCAAGTCTAATTTTCCAGGAGCAGGAAAATGATTGGCCGATTTGGGGCCAGATGAACACTGCTGGTACAACTGGTGGCCAGAAAGGTAAAAGTCATGTGACTACAGTCAGCTAGGAGGAGGGCTGTAGGTTTGCAGATGCTCTAAGGGTGTGGGAAGAACCGGAGGTAAAGGTGTGTAACTTTGATATGGAAGAAAGTTCACTATTATCACAGGTACTATCTATAATCACTAAGTTAGGTTGTTTCTACATCCAGAAAGCTGCCTGAGTCTGTTCTCTCTGTCATTCCTCTAATTCAGGGGACCCCAACGCCCCAACACAGACCTGTGGCCTGTTAGGAACTGGGCTGCACAGCAGGAGGTGAGCAGCTAGCAAGCAAGCATTACTGCCTGAGCTCTGCCTCCTGTCAGATCAAGGAGAGCATTAGATTCTCACAGGAACTCAAAACCTATTTTGAACTGCACCTGTGAGGAATCTAGATTGCACACTCCTTATGGAAATCTAATTGATGATCTTGAGGTGCAACAGTTTCATTCCGAAACCATCCTCTGCCTCATGCCCACCCCCCGAGCCCTGTGGAAAATTGTCTTTCACAGAACAGCTCCCTGGTGCCAAAAAGGTAGAACTGGAATCTAATCCAAATCTTCGTCTCTTGCCTGAAATATTGCAAGAACTTCCTTTTTGGTGTCTTCACTTTCACTCTCCTGTAATCTGTTCTTCAACGCCACAAGGTAACAGTGTGAGGATTAACTAAAAACTTTGTCAACTTTAAAGCACTCCACAAATATAAAGTAGTAATAAGGCCATTGCAATGGTTCACACCTGTAATTCCAACACTTTGGGAGGCCAAGGTGGGAGGATCACTTGAGGCTAGGAGTTCAAGGCCAACTTGAACAGAGCGAGATGCTGTCTCAAAAATAAAAAAATAAGGCCGGGCGCCGTGGTTCATACCTGTAATCCCAGCACTTTGGGAGGCCAAGGTAGGTGGATCACCTGAGGTCAGGAGTTCGAGACCAGCCTGGCCAACATGGTGAAACCCTGTCTCTACTAAAAATACAAAAAATTAGCTGGGCGTGGTGGCAGGCGCCTGTAATCCCAGTTATTTGGGAGGCTGAGGCAGGAAGACTCGCTTGAATCTGGGAGGTGGGGTTGCAGTGAGCTGATACCACGTCCCTGCACTCCAGCCTGGGCAACAGAGCAAGACTCCATCTAAAATAAATAAATAAATAAATAAAAATAAAAATAAATTGGTAAGTGGAGGGAAAATAGATCTAACCAAATGACTTGTCTTCTTAAAAACTTCAATGATTTCTTCAGTACCTAGAGACCAAAGCTCCTTACCTTTTTTTTTTTTTTTTTTTGAGACGGAGTCTTGCTCTGTTGCCCAGGCTGGAGTGCAGTGGCGTGATCTCGCTCACTGCAACCTCCACCTCCCGGGTTCAAGCACTTCTCTACCTCAGCCTCCCAAAGAGCTGGGATTACAGGCATGCGCCACCACGCCCGGCTAATTTTTGTAGTTTTAGTAGAGATGGGGTTTTGCCATCTTGGCCAGGCTGGTCTTGAACTCCTGACCTCGTGATCCGCCCACCTTGGCCTCCCAAAGTTCTGGGATTACAGGCTTGAGCCACCGCGCCTGGCCTCTCCTTACGTATTTTGTTGTTGTCGCTTGTCTTTTGAGACAAGGTCTCACTCTGTCGCCCAGGCTGGAGTGCAGTGGCCCATCATAGCTCACTGCAGCCTTGACGTCCTGAACTCAAGCAGTCCTCCCACCTCAGCCTCCGGGATAGCTGAGACGACAGGCACAAGCCACCACGTCCAGCTTATTTTTTTTTTTTTTGGAGATATGGGGTCCCACTATGTTGCCCAGGCTGGTCTCCAACTCCTGAGCTCAAGCGATCCTCCCCCACCTTGGCTTCCCAAAGTGCTGGGATTACAGGTGTGAGCCACCGTGCAGGCCTTATATGATCTTCATATCCTGAACTAAATGTAACCTTCCAGTTTCGGCACTTGCTCTGGCACTTTTCCTCCCTCGCCAGATAATACTAATCTCTAATCATGTAGTTCGTTTCCATGCCCATACTACCCTATTTGCTTATAATGTCTTCCACTTCGCTCAAGAAACCCTACTCAGCTAGCTTGTGGTGTTGTTTTGACACAGTCTCGCTCTGTCGCCCAGGCTGGAGTACAGCGGCGAGATCTCGGTTCGCTGCAACCTCCTCCTGGGTTCAAGCGATTCTCGTGCCTCAGCCTTTCGAGTAGCTAGGATTACAGGCATGTGCCACAAAACCTGGCTAATTTTTGTATTTTTTACTAAAGACGAGGTTTCACCATGTTGGCCAGGTTTATCTCCAACCCCTGACCTCAGGTGATCCGCCTGCCTTGGCCTCCTAAACAGCTGGGATTACTGGCGTGAACCACCGCGCCCGGCCCTACTCAGCCTTTAAAACCGAAATCACGGGTCAAAACTTTCTGGTAAACCACGATACGGTTTAGGTTATGAAATTCAATGCCCCCTTCCTCTGAACTCCTGCAAATCTCCAGTAAAGCACCACAGATTGACGAATATTCCAGCCATTTCCCTCTCCCCTACGCTAGCTCCATTTCCCACTTCTATCCATCTTCTCGAGCTTCCTCAGCTCCTCCACCTCCATGAGGCCTGGAAAGCACCTTGCTCCAGGAATGCGAGTAGGAGGCTCAGAGCGACCAGAAGTGCCAAAAGCTGACATTCAGATACTGCCTAAACAAACCACAAGAGCGCTAGGGCCCCCGCTAATAGTCCAGCTGCGATGGTGAGAACTCGTGGACCCGCCGGCGATGCATGCCGGGAGATTAGTCCCGGGCCGACGCATTACCTCTTGGGAGTTGCGGTCTTCGATCTGGTAAACAGAAGCCGGCAACTCGGTTAAGTCTTCCCCCACCGCCCCCTGAAATCCCTCGCCCCACCCGCGAGGGACTGGGGTAGGAGTAGGGGCGTTGCCGTGGTTGGCCTCGAACTCCTAGGCTCAGACGATACTCTCGCCTCGGCCTCCCGAGCAGCTGGGACTACACGCGTGAGCCACAGCCCCCGACATAAACTTTGAAGTAGTCCTTACGCAAAAAGGGAAGAGGGCAGTCTGTAAACTCGCGCAGGATCAAGCTCTCGAGCTCCCGTCTTGGATTAGGGCGCAGGGCGGAAGCAGGGAGAAGGCGGATCCGGGAGGAGGGGATACGTTACGCCGACGCGGGCGTGACCCTGGGCGAGAGGGTTTGGCGGGAATTCTGAAAGCCGCTGGCGGAGCGCGCGGAGCGGCCAGAGACCGAGCCCTAAGGAGAGTGCGGCGCTTCCCGAGGCGTGCAGCTGGGAGCTGAAACTCATCTGGGTTGTGCGCAGAAGGCTGGGGCAAGCGAGTAGAGAAGTGGAGCGTAAGCCAGGGGCGTTGGGGGCCGCGCGGGTCGGGCGCGTGCCACGCCCACGGGGTGAAGTCGGAGCGCGCGGCCTGCTGGAGAGAGGAGCGCTGCGGACCGAGGTGAGTGTGTGAGGCGCAGGCTGGGCCCTCCAGAGCCGCGGCTCGTCCTCGCCCACCTGGGTCCTGGCCGGTCCAGTGCTCAGCGGCAGTTGGGGCCTCCGCGCGCTGTGTGAAACCCGGACGTGGCAGGGCGTGTCCGCGCCCGACCGACCCTCAGCTGCTGGGGCGAAAACACAAGTGGACCTCAGTCTTTAGAACTAGGGGAGAAACATTAGAGCCTTTATAGGCAACACCTATTTTATGGGTTCGAGCGAGAAGTCCGAGATCAGAGCGGTGTAGCCACAGCTGTTTAATATCACAGCCAGGGCTTCCGGATTCCTGGTCTGTCTTTCCATTACACCGTGCTTAGAAAGTACTAATCTCCGATTGCCAAAACAGTGTTTTCATCATCTAATGCGGAAAACCATTCACATGATGCCTAGAGAATGATTGAAGTGAGGTTTGGTTTTCTTAAAACTTTTTTTTTGAGATGGAGTCTCGGTCTTCCGCCCAGGCTGGAGTGTAGTGGCGCGATCTCGGCTCACTGCAACCTCCGCCTCCCGGATTCAAGCGATTCTCCTACCTCAGCCTCCCGAGGAGGTGGGATTACAGGCCCCCACCACCACGCCGCCCGGCTGATTTTTGTATTTTTAGTAGAGACGGGGTTTCACCATGTTAGTCAGGCTGGTCTCGAACTTCTGACCTCAGGTTATCCACCCGCCTCTGCGTCCCAAAGTGCTGGAATTACAGCCGTGAGCCACAGCGCCTGGCCCCTGTTTTTTTTTTTTTTTTTTTTAACTTCTAAAGCGAAATGTAATATACATGTAGAAAAATTCACATTCACAACTGTATACAACTCCGTGAATTATTACAAAATATACTGGCCGGGCGTAGTGTCTCACGTCTGTAGTCCCAGCACTTTGTGAAGTGGAGGCGGGAGGACAATTGAGCCCAAGAGTTCGAGAACAGCCTGGTCAAGATAGTGAGACCTGCATCTCTACAAATAGGAAAAATTAGCCAGGCATGGTGGCGTGCACCTGTAGGCCCAGCTATTCAGGAGGCTGAGAAGGGAGGATCTAGCCTGGGAGGTATAAGCTGCATTGAGCTGTGATCAGGCCACTGCACTCCAACCTGGGCGATAGAGCAAGACAAAATGAATATACACCTACGTAATCACCACTTAATAGAATGGTCCTCAGAAGCCTTCCTGTGTAGTATTTAATATTTTCCCCTTTTTACAGTGGTAACTGCTATACTGGTTTCTAATGAGATGAACTAATGTTGCTTGTTTTTGAATTTTATATAAAAATACATCAGGAGTGTTGAGTGTTTCGTTGTTTCACATGCTTCCAACACGATATTTTTCAGCCTTTTTAATTTTAACTATTCTGCTGGTTACACAGTAATGTCTCAATGTGATTTTAATTTTCCTGATTACTAATGATGTTGGACATCTGTTCATATGTTTTTGCCCATTTTGATATCTTCTGTGATGTGCTTGTTCAAATCTCTTGCCTATTTTTCTATTGAATTATCTTTTTCTTACTGATGTGAAGTTCTTTATATACTGGTTATCAGCCCTCAGTTATGTTTGTGCTAAATGTTTTCTCTACTGTGGTTTGACTTGTCACTCTCTTAGTGGTGTCCTTTGATGAATAGAAGTGCTGAATTTATTTTTTTATTTTTTATTTATTTATTTACTTTTCCTTTTGAGACAGAGTTTGGCTCTTGTTGCCCAGGCTGAAGTGCAATGGCACAATCTTGGCTCACCGCAACCTCCGCCTTCCGGGTTCAAGCGATTCTCCTGCCTCAGCCTCCCGAGTAGCTGGGATTACAGGCATGTGCCACCACGCCCAGCTAATTTTGTATTTTTCTTTAGTAGAGACAGGATTTCTCCATGTTGGTCAGGCTGGTCTTGAACTCCAGAACTCAGGTGATCTGCCCACCTTGGCCTCCCAAAGTGCTGGGATTACAGACGTGAGCCACAGTGCCCGGTAGAAGTGCTGAATTTAAATGTAGTTCAATTTTCAGTGTTTTCCTTTTTGGCTAGTGCGTTATGTATCCAGTTTCAAGAAATCTTTTTCTGTCCCAAGGTTGTGAAAATAATAAGGTTTACTTTGTTTTTGACAGATGATTGTACGTATTTATGAGATACAAGATGATATTTCTTTTTTTTTTTTTTTTTTTTTTTTTTTGAGACTGAGTCTCGCTCTGTCACCCAGGCTGGAGTGCAGTGGTGCGATCTTGGCTCACTGCAAGCTCCGCCTCCTGGGTTCATGCCATTCTCCTGCCTCAGCCTCCCGAGTAGCTGGGATTATAGGCGCGTGCCACCACGCCCAGCTAATTTTTTGTATTTTTTAGTAGAGACGGGGTTTCACCATGTTAGCCAGGATGGTCTCGATCTCCTGACCTCGTGATCCACCCGCCTCGGCCTCCCAAAGTGCTGGGATTACAGGCGTGAGCCACTCCACCCGGCCCAAGATGATATTTCAATACATATATACATTGTATAATGAATGATCAAATCAGGGTAATCAGCATATCCATCAATTCAGTTAAACACTTGTCATTTCTCTTTGTGATGAGAACATTCGAAATACTCGCTTCTGGCTCTTTTGAAGTATACATTACATTAGTGTTTACTGTAGTCACCCTACTGTGAAATAGAACCCTAGAACTTATTCCTCCTATCTAACTGAAACTTTGTGCCTGTTGACCAACCTCTCTCCTTCCTGCCGCCCCCTGCAACAGCTGCATTCTCCTCAGTCTCTGGTTACCACTCTTCTATTTGTTCCTTGTATGAGATGAACCTTTTTTTTTTTTTTTTTTTTTTTTTTTGAGACGGAGTCTCGCTCTGTCGCCCAGGCTGGAGTGCAGTGGCGCGATCTCGGCTCACTGCGATCTCTGTCTTCCGGGTTGAAGCCATTCTCCTGCCTCAGCCTCCCGAGTAGCTGGGACTACAGGCGTGTGCCACCACACGCTGCTAATATTTGTATTTTTAGTAGGGATGGGTTTTGCATGTTGGCCGGGATGGTCTCGATCTCCTGACCTGGTGATCCGCCCGCCTCGGCCTCCCAAAGTGCTGGGATTACAGGCATGAGCCACCGCGCCCCGCCAAGACCAACTTTTTTAGATTCTACATATGAGTGAGATCATGCAGTATTTGTCTGCAGACACATTTATAATGTATAATGGGGTATATAAAAATAAGTAAAACTTGGCCCCTACACTGAAGGAATATAAAGCAGGAGAACAGAGAGGCACAATAAGAGAATGGCCTTGGCTTTTCCTAAAGTCTTTTTGATACGACTAGCTAGATAGAAGATGGGGAGAGAGATGCACCTTATTTCTCTAGTGTTTATAACTGATAAGCATTTGTATTTTTCAGTAATGGCAATGCAGATGCAGCTTGAAGCAAATGCAGATACTTCAGTGGAAGAAGAAAGCTTTGGCCCACAACCCATTTCACGGTTAGAGGTATGTGGTTAGTTGCTAATTTTGGAATTATATACTAGATTCTTCTACCTAGTGGAAGGTATTACAACCTTTACATAAAATATAGGTTTACTACCAAGGTCAAGACCCAAATTAGACTTTTCAGAAGTGTTGTCAATAATCCTGTGGAAAGGCTGCAGATCATTGCTAAATATGTCTGGCAGGACCTCTTCCTTTGTCGACAATTCTCTTCCTACTTTATCATTTTTATTTCTGAGAGTTGGACTGTCAGAAACTAAGGCCTAGGATCCCATGGTGGAATCTCTGTGCTGTTTTTGTTGGTTTGTTTGTTTGTTTTTGATGGAGTTTCGCTCTTGTTGCCCAGGCTGGAGTGCAATGGCATGATCTCGGCTCACCGCAACCTCTGCCTCCCAGGTTCAAGCGATTCTCCTGCCTCAGCCTCCCAAGTAGCTGGAATTACAGGCATGAGCCACCACGCCCAGCTAATTTTATATTTTTAGTAGAGACAGGGTTTCTCAATGTTGGTCAGGCTAGTCTCGAACTCCTGACTTCAGGTGATCCACCCTCTTTGGCCTCCCAAAGTGCTGGGATTACAGGCATGAGCCACTGCACCCAGCCTGTGCTGTGTTTTGGTTTGTTTTTTAAGAAATGGGTCTTAACTGTGTTGACCATGTTGATCTTGAACTCCTGGCCTCAAGCAATCCACCTGCCTTGGCGTCCCAAACTGCTAGGATTACAGGCATGAGCCACCATGCCTGGCCAAAGCATCCTGTGCTATTTGCACTAAGTATGAAAGTGCTGTTCTGGGAATTATAGTGGCCTGGACCAGTTATGCAAGGAAGACAGGGAAGCACCTTCTTTCCATTAACCTAGATTTGTGCTGTCAGCTGTCATTGGCAGAGAGAAGGGTGTGGTGGTGTTATGGTATAAGAGACAAGCTCCAATTCAGGATTCTGCACAAGAACATTAAGCACCAGAGCTGAGGCCTTACACTATTTCTGCCCATTGTATAGAGACTGCCCTGTGAGTGCAGCTGATTTGGGCTAAGTAGGAGGAAAGCAGAGAAAGACTTGATTCTTCTGTCTCTTTTTTTCCTATTTCCCATCTCTGACTAATCTTCAAGACTCTAGAAGTTAGGAGTGCAAAAGGCTAATAAAAAAAAAATACTCTAGAAGTTACTTAAATGGATTTGTGATAAACATTTGAAAGTTCAGAGTCATAACTTCTGGTGCCATGAGCATCCTTATACTCAAACATGCATATTGCTTAAATATTAATACAGACATGGCTTATGTTGGCAAACTAATCTCTCCCCTCTTCTAAATTCTCCCAACCCCTGAATACACCCACATTCACCTACTAACTCATGTTTTCCCAGAAGTCATGGTTTTGGTGGCTAATGAAACCAAAGCTGACTTGAATATAGGAAGAAAGAGGTGTCTTTGGGTGGTTTGTTTTGAGAAGAGGTATAAAAGTCCCTGACAAAAAGTAGTTTTCCTCACTGTTAATGTCAGTTGTTAGAGCACAGCTTTCTGGTCATTGTTCAACAAAAAGTATTGATAGGCCAAGATAGTGCTCTTTACATTCTGAGCAGCCTTATCTATTTACCCTACCATAGCGTAAAAATACAGTTTTTTATGTGTGTTTGATGTGGAAAGTGTTGAGCAACACTGTCTTAAAGTGGTCTTGTAGGGCCCAAGGTCTCAGAGATCATTTAGGGTCACAAAAAAAGGTTGGGAGTTATTTTTTAATTCCAATTGCTAATAGGAGTTCTTTTTAATGTACATGGCATAGTGCTAGTTTAAAATTATTGATTTTGATAATGAAAAGGTTGTTAATTTGTTATTAAGTACCTCATATATAGGGCTCATTTTTCAGCTTTTGCATATAATAACAGTAGGCTCTCTGTATCTCCGGATTCTGTATCAGCAAATTCAACAAACTACGTATCAAAAATTCAATCAACTACATATCAAAAAAAGTACACAGGAGGATGTACATAGGTTATATGCAGGTAATACACCATTTTATATAAGGGACTTGAGCATTGTTGGATTTTGTTATCTGCTGGGGGTCCTGGAACCAACTTCCCATCTGCTCCCCCCCAGGATTTCAAGGGACAGTTGCATTACAAGTCTTCAAGCACCTCTGTGAAGTATGTAGGACACATAACATCTGTGTTAGATTAGAACTAAAGCTTAAATTTATCCATGGTTTTCTTCATTTGCAGCAGTGTGGCATAAATGCCAACGATGTGAAGAAATTGGAAGAAGCTGGATTCCATACTGTGGAGGCTGTTGCCTATGCACCAAAGAAGGAGCTAATAAATATTAAGGGAATTAGTGAAGCCAAAGCTGATAAAATTCTGGTAAGTACTGCTTACTTAACCTAGGGAGGCATTAGTGGGAATAGTACAAAAGGGAATGTAGTGAAAGACTTCTTCCTTCTATCTCTCATTCTTCTGTCATCTCATATCTCATTATCCTTTCCAGGGGTGACTGTTACCTGTTTCTTTTCTTCTTTTCTTTTCTTTTCTTTTTTTTTCTTTTTTTTTTTTTTTGGAGACGGGTTCTCGCTCTGTCACACAGGGTGGAGTGCAGTGGTGCCATCTCAGCTCACTGCAACCTTCACCTCCCAAGCTCAAGCGATCCTCCCGCCTCAGCCTCCCAAGTAGCTGGGACTACACTACAGGCACATGCCACCATGCTGGGGTAGTCTTGAACTCCTGAGCTCAGGCGATTCACCTACCTCAGCCTCCCAAAGTGCTGGATTATAGGTGTGAGCTACTGTGCCTGGCCTATTTATTTTTCTAGCTTTATATAGTTCTTTAACATACATACTTCCCCATGGTTACATTTTGTTTTATGAACCTATTTCTTCAGTGTTTATATAGTTACACAGTTTTATTGCCTTTACCCTTGAAGTTTTATATAGTATAAAGCAGAGTTTTGTTTTTTTTTTTTTTCTTTTTGAGACGGAGTCTCGCTCCGTTGCCAGGCTGGAGTGCAGTAGCATGATCTTGGTCTACTGCAACTTCCGCCTCTCAGGTTCAAGTGATTCTCCTGCCTCAGCCTCCCGAGTAGTTGGGACTACAGGTATGTGCCACCACACCCAGCTAATTTTTGTATTTTTATTAGAGACAGGGTTTCACCATGTTGGCCAGGATGGTCTCGATCTCCTGACCTTGTGATCTGCCCACCTCAGCCTCCTAAAGTGCTGGGATTACCGGTGTGAGCCACCGCGCCCCACCGCAAATATTTATTTATAAAATTGTATTTTCACGTATCGATTACTGTTAGCGTTAGATAAATTTATTGGATTACTCAAATGAATATTTGTTGAAGTGGTTGCTTAATTGGAAATAAGGGTTCTGAGCCCCTAACAGTACTTTCGTTAAAAGATTGTCATATTGACTAAGCCAGTAGGGGTCCCTAAAGTCTTTCTGTTTTCGCTTTTTGGGTATCAGTTTTTGTGAATGAACAAATGCTGACAGGATCTTTTCTTTTTGCCTTGCGAGATCTTGGTTTCAGAAATCAAGTCACTTCTCTGTTTCTATGAACACAAAAATGCAAACCTAGAATACATGATTTGAGATGCAATATGGTATAGACTTACGTGTCTTTACTTTTCAATATTTTATGTTCTTCGTTTCTGGCCAGTAAAGATTATGATTGTATTGTTTGTTTTCCGGTTTTTTTTGAGGCAGAGTGTCGCTGTGTCACCCAGGCTGGAGCACAATGGTGCAATTTTGGCTCTGCTCACTGCAACCTCTGCCTCCCGGGTTCAAGTGATTGCCCTGCCTCAGCCTCCCAAGTAGCTGGGATTACAGGCTCCCACCACCACACGTGGCTAATTTTTGTATTTTCAGTTGAGACGGGGTTTCACCATGTTGCCCAGGCTGGTCTCAAACTCCTGGCCTCAAGCAATCTGCCCACCTCAGCCTCCCAAAGTGCTGAAATTACAGGCACTAGCCACTGTGCCCACCTTTTTTTTTTTTTTAAAGAAAAAAAAGAAAAGTCTCACTCTGTTGCCCAGGCTGGAGTGCAGTGGCGTGATCAAAGCTCACTGCAGCTTCAGCTTCAAACTCCTGGGCTCAAGGAATTCTCAGCCTGCTGAGTAGCTGGGACTATAGGCACATGCCACTAGCCTAACCATTTCTACCAGTTTCGTCTTTGCTAATACATTCTCCTGTTTTTCACCAAAGGAAGTAGTCTATATTCCTTGAGCTCCCATGGCTTGTTAGTACTTCTCATATTACCCATCACATCTACTTGTACTATAGTTATTTTGTATAGTTTATCTTCCTGATTAAGTTATAAGCTCTGTGGAGGCAAGAATCAGCTCTTCTTTTTCTCCATATCCTTCAGAGTCCCTGGGACTATGTTTCATACGAAGTAAGTGTCTAGTACATGTTTGTTGCACTGAAATGACAGTGAGTATATGAATTGGCCAGGCTGGTCTCAAAATCCTGGCCTCAGGTAATCCGCCCATCTCAGTATCCCAAAGTGCTGGGATTACAGGCATGAGCCACTGCACCTGGCCGTGCAATGAATTTTTAAATGAAATGTTAAGTATATAGAAAAGTTTAGAGAATAAACTTTCATTGATTTTTCAGCTATTTGTTGATTTTTTTTTCTTCATGGGAAATTTTAAAATTATGAAAGTTTAATCTTTTTACTTTCTATGGGTCTATTTAGATTTTCTTCTTGAGTGAGTTTTGGTAGTTTATCTTTCTAAGAACTTGCTTATTTCATCTAAGTTACCTAACTTGTTGACATAGAGTTGCTCACAGGGTTTCCTTATACTACTTTTTATTTACATAAAGTCAGTAGTAATGTCCCCTCTTTCATTCTTGATTTTAGTAATTTGAGTCTTTTCTCTATTTTTCTCGGGCAATGCAGCTAAAAGTTTGTCAATTTTGTTGATGTTTTCAAAGAACCAGCTTTTGGTTTCATTGATTTTTCTCTATTATTCTGTCCTCTACTTAATAGTTTCTACCCTAACCTGTATTATTTCCATCTTTCTGCTTCTTTGTTTTGTTTGCTTTTCTTTGGAAGGTTAGGTTATGATTTATCTTTTTTATTTTTAGAGGCAGAGTCTTGTTCTGTCACTTATGTTGGAGTGCAGTGGTGTGATCATAGCTCACTGCAGCCTCCAACTCCTGGCTCAAACAAACCTTCTGCCTCAGCCTCCCAGGTAACTAGGACCACAGGCACGCGCCACCATACCCTGCTATTTATTTTATTTTATTTTATTTTTGAGACGGAGTCTCCCTCTGTGCCCAGGCTGGAGTGCAGTGGCATGATCTCTGCTCACTGCAACCTCTGCCTCTTGGGTTCAAGCGATTCTCCTGCCTCAGCCTCCTGAGTGGCTGGGATTACAGGCACGTGCCACCACGCCCAGCTAATTTTTAGTAGAGACAGGGTTTCACCGTGTTAGCCAGGATGGTCTTGATCTCCTGACCTCATGATCTGCCTGCCTCAGCCTCCCAAAGTGCTGGGATTACAGTCGTGAGCCACCGTGCCAGGCCTTTTTTTTTTTTTTCTCTGATGGAGTCTCACTCTCTTGCCCAGGCTGGAGTGCAGTGGTGTGATCTGAGCTCACTGCAACCTCCGCCGCCCGGGTTCAAGCAGTCCTCCTGTTTCAGCCTCCTGAGTAGTTGGGACTACAGGCGCACGCCACCACGCCCAGCTAATTTTTGTATTTTTAGTAGAAATGGGGTTTCACCATATTGGGCAGGCTGGTCTTGAACTCCTGACTTCGTGATCTGCCCACCTCACCCTACCAAAGTGCTGGGATTCAGGCGTGAGCCACCATGCCCAGCCATGCCCTACTAATTTTTTTTTTTTTTTTTTTGAGATGGAATCTCACTGTGTCTCTCAGGCTGGAGTGCAGTGGTGCAAATTCGGCTCACTGCAACCTCCGCCTCCCAGATTCAAGTGATTCTTCCACCTCAGCCTCCCGAGTAGCTGGGACTACAGGCGCGTGCCACCACGCCCGGCTAATTTTTGTATTTTTAGTAGAGAGGAAGTTTCACCGTGTTGGTCAGGCTGGTCTTGAACTCCTGACCTTGTCATCTGCCCACCTCAGCCTCCCAAAGTTCTGAGATTACAGAGGTGAGCCACCACACCCAGCCACCCTGCTAATTTTAAAACATTTTTAGAGCCAGGGTGCTGTTTTGTTACTCAGACTGGTCTCAAACTCCTGGCTTCCAGCAGTCCTCCCACCTCAGCCTCCCAAAGTGCTGGGATTACAGGCGTGAGCCACCGCACCCAGCCTTCTTTTCTAATATAGCTGTTTATAGCTATGAATTTCTCTCTAAGCACTGCTTTTATTGGAGCCCATACGTTTTGGTATATCTTCGTTTTCATTCATTGCAAAAACATTTTCTGATTTCCCTTGTCATTTCTTTGACTTGTTGCTTATTTAGGAGTGTGTTGCTTTATTTTTGCATATTTGTGAATGCACTTACTTTTCAATTTTAGAATCAACCCATAGTGCTATTATAGAACACTTATCTGTAATTACAAAACAGAATGTGAATGTTCTCAGCCAGACAATATGAAAGAAAAGGTACAGCTGATAGAGGTGGGGAAGTAGCCATGGAGAGAGAAAAGATTGAAGGGCAAATGTCCTCATTTTTACAAAGTAGGAAGTTAAGGGATACAGTCTGCGGTTGATGGAGCAGGAAATGAAGGTGTACTGTATTGTCATTTTTGTCATAAATTGGGCAAAACACATATGTATGGATCTGTAATAGTTTTTTGTTTTGTTTTGTTTTGTTTTGTTTTTTGAGACAGAGTGTCGCTCTGTCCCCCAGGCTGGAGTACAGTGGCGCAATCTCGGCTCACTGCAAGCTCCGCCTCCCGGGTTCACGCCTTTCTCCTGCCTCAGCCTCCCGAGTAGCTGGGACTACAGGCACCCGCCACCACGCCCGACTAATTTTTTGTATTTTTTTAGTAGAGATGGGGTTTCACCATTTTAGCCAGGATGGTCTCGATCTCCTGACGTTGTGATCCGCCTGCCTTGGCCTTCCAAAGTGCTGGGATTACAGGCGTGAGCCACCGCACCCGGCCGGATCTATAATAGTTTTAAAAACTATATTAATATATTAACTTGAATTGGCAATTTAAAAATTGATCTTCATGGAATCTCTGAATTAGATTATCCTTTTTTATGACTTTCTAAAGAGAAATCATCCTGGTAATTTTATTTGATATTTTCTCTTCCCATTGCACACCTTGTTTTACTAATATTTCTTTTTTCTTTATATATATATATATATATATTTGCCATCAAGATCACTGTGGTAAGGAATATTATTTTGTTGATTTAACATTTCTTATTTTTCCCAGGCTGAGGCAGCTAAATTAGTTCCAATGGGTTTCACCACTGCAACTGAATTCCACCAAAGGCGGTCAGAGATCATACAGATTACTACTGGCTCCAAAGAGCTTGACAAACTACTTCAAGGTGTAGTAATCCTTTATCCTGTGTTGTGAACTCTAGTTAGGAAAGCTTCCAGGTTATAAAACAAAACTGAAATATTTGTGTAGCATTTCCTTGTTAGATAATGATAAAGAGATAGAGGAAGGCCAGGTGCAGTGGCTTATGCCTGTAAT
This sequence comes from Gorilla gorilla gorilla, assembly GCF_029281585.2. Taxonomy (NCBI): domain Eukaryota; kingdom Metazoa; phylum Chordata; class Mammalia; order Primates; family Hominidae; genus Gorilla; species Gorilla gorilla. The sequence goes on from NC_073240.2 coordinate 41,416,389, forward strand.
CTCAGCACTTTGAGAGGCCGAGGTGGGCAGATCACCTGAGGTTGGGAGTTCGAGACCAGCCCAGCCAACATGGAGAAACCTATTAAAAATACAAAATTAGTTGGGCATGGTGGCACATGCCTGTAATCCCTGTAGGTGCACATGCCTACTCGGGAGGCAGAGGCAGGAGAATCACTTGAACCCGGAAGACGGAGGTTGCTGTGAGCCAAGATCGTGCCACTGCACTCCAGCCTGGGTGACGAGCAAAACTCTGTCTCAAAAAAAAAAGAGAGATAAAGGAAGTATCCACATTGAAGAGTAAGACTTCAATGTAAGGGTAAGACTGCTGCAAGGTAGGACCTTATTTATAAAATACTAAACTTATCTGCAAATTAAATAATTTAGTCTCCATTTAATATTGCGTTAAGAGAGTAAGCTCCTTTTGCTTAAGGAGGTAACTGTAATTATAACCTACTCTACCACAAGGTTGAAAACCTGATGACTGGTTAAAACATTCCATGTTTGAATACTACTCATTGTGTACACACTAATCTTCAGGACTTCAGGGAAAACTATAAAGCTTTTGACCTTATTATTTATTTTTTGAGACAGGGTCTCACTCTGTCACCCAGGCTGGAGTGCAGTGGCATGGTCTCAGCTCACTGCAACCTCTGCTTCCTGGGCTCAAGTGATCTAGCCTCAGTCTCCCCAAGCTGGGACTATGATCATTTACCACCTGGCTAATATTTTTTTTTTTTTTTTTTTTTTTGAGTCGGGGCATCACTCATTATGTTGCCCAGGCTGGTCTCAAAATCCTGAGCTCAAGCCATCCTCCTGCCTCAGCCTCCCAAAGTGCTGGGATTATAGGCTTGAGCCACCTTGCCTGGCCCAATGTCAGTTTTCTTTCCCTTTTTTTTGAGACAGAGTCTCACTCTGTTACCCAGGCTGGAGTGCAGCCGCATAATCTCAGCTCACTGCAACCTCCGCCTCCTGGGTTCAAGTGATTCTCCTGCCTCAGCCTCCCAAGTAGCTGGGACTACAGGCAAGTGCCACCATGCCTAGCTAATTTTTGTATTTTTAGTAGAGATGAGGTTTCACCATGTTGGCTAGGTTGGTCTCGAACTCCTGACCTCAGATGATCTACCTGCCTCAGCCTCCCAGAGTGCTGGGCTTACAGGCGTGAGCCACCATGCCTGGCCCCCAATGTCAGTTTTCTAATATCAGTGCTATACTATCATTATGCAAGAGGTTAACACTGCAGAAGGCTAGGTGCATAGAAACTTCGTATTTTTTGTTGTTGTTGTTGGTTGGTTTGTTTGTTTTTTAAAGACAGAGTCTTGCTCTGTTGCCCAGGCTAGAATGCAGTGGCACAATCTCGGCTCACTGCAACCACTGACTCCCAGGTTTGAGCAGTTCTCCTGCTTCAGTCTCCTGAGTAGCTGCAATGACAGGCACCCGCCACCGTGCCTGGCTAATTTTTGTATTTTTAGTAGAGACGGGATTTCACCGTCTTGGCCAGGCTGGTCTCAAAGTCCTGACCTCCTGATCCATCCACCTCGGCCTCCCGAAGTGCTGGGATTACAGGCGTGAGCCGCTGCGCCCAGCTTTTTTTTTTTTTTTTTTTTTTTTTTTAGTTCGGGTCTTGCTCTGTCGCCCTGGCTCGAGTGCAGTGGCATGATCTTGGCTCACTGCCACTTCCGCCCCCAGGTTCAAGCGATTCTGCCTCCGCCTCCCGAGTAGCTGGGACTACAGGCATGCACCACCATGCCCAGCTAATTTTTGTATTTTGAGTAGAGACAGGGTTTCACCATATTGTGCCCAGCTTTTTTTTTTTTTTTTTTTTTTGAGGAGTCTCACTTTGTCACCCAGGCTGGAGTGCAGTGGCGTGATCTCGGCTCGCTGCAGCCTCCGCCTCCCAGGTTCAAGTGATTCTCCTGCTTCAGCCTGCTAGTAGCTGGGATTACAGGCGCCCATCACCAGTTCCAGCTAATTTTTGTATTTTTAGTAGACATGAGGTTTCACCATGTTGGCCAGGCTGGTCTCGAGCTCCTGACCTCAGGTGATCAGCCTGCCTCAGCCCCCTAAAGTGCTGGGATTACAGGTGTGAGCCACCGCACCTGGCCTTATTTGCAGCTATCTATAAATCTAATTATTTCAAAATACTTTTGGTTTATTTGTTTGTTTGTTTGTTTTGAAACAGGGTCTCACTGTGTCACCCAGGCTAGAGTGCAGTGGCATGATTTTGGCTCACTGCAACTTCTGCCTCCCAGGCTCAAGTGATCCTCTCACCTTAGCTCCTGAGTAGCTGGTACTACAGGCATCCGCCACCATGCCTGGCTAATTTTTATAGAGACGGCTTCACCATGTTGCCCAGGCTGGTCTCGAACTCCTGAACTCAAGCAATCCACCCACCTAAGCTTCCTAAAGTGCTGGGATTACAGGCATGAGCCACCACGGCTAGCCTCAAAATACATTTTTGAAAAATTATCGCTTGTTGGAAATTGAATTTTTAACTTACGTAAACATCTTTCTGATGAGCTCCAAGAACATTTCTATGACTACAGTTTCTACATGTTTGTGTTATGCTGAGAGGTATTTCTTATCGCTTTTTTAGGTGGAATTGAGACTGGATCTATCACAGAAATGTTTGGAGAATTCCGAACTGGGAAGACCCAAATCTGTCATACGCTAGCTGTCACCTGCCAGGTGAGCTGTTGGGGCTATAGCTAATCAAATAAGCAAGCATTACTTCATTCCTGCTATTTGCAAGCATCTGTTAGGATGGCCATAAAAGGTACTTTCTCTGTCCTCAAGAATCTTATAGCTGTTAATAGTTAGAAGATAGACTCCTACTTCAAAATCCTTCCATGTCATAGAAACTTCCAAATCATTGATCTCCTATCAGATACATTAATTTCAAATACTTTTCCTACCAGGCCTTTTCCTGGCTTTACTTGCTACCTTTTCTTTTTTTTTTTTTTTTTTTTTTTTTGAGGCATAATCTCGCTGTGTCGCTCAGGCTGAAGTACAGTGGTGTGATCTCAGCTCACTGCAACCTCCTCTCTGGTTCAAGTGATTCTCCTTCATCAACCTCCCGAGTACCTGGGATTACAGGTGCCCACCAGCATGCCCGGCTAATTTTTGTGTTTTTAGTAGAGAGGGGGTTTCACCATGTTGGCCAGGCTCCTCTTGAACTCCTGATCTCAAGTGATCCACCCACCTTGGCCTCCCAAGTGCTGGAATTATAGGCGTAAGCCACTGCACCCAGCCCTCCATCTTCTTCATTAGTCTAGATTATATGATTCATCATGACAGTAATTCTCTTGCAGATAGCCTCAGTTTACATACCCACTTGAAGAGATGCCAACCTTAGATGAAACTCATCTTATCTACTCTGTGTCTGTACCCCAATAGCTGATTATACTGGAGAAAAATCGTATCATACAGCTGACTGACTTCACTTTAAATTCAAGATGACAGACCAGGCACGGTGGCTTACGCCTGTAATCCCAGTACTTTGGGAGGCCGAGGCGGGTGGATCACTTGAGATCAAGAGTTCGGCTGGGCGCGGTGACTCGCGCCTGTAATCCCAGCACTTTGGGAGGCCGAAGTGGGCGGATCACAAGGTCAGGAGATCGAGACCATCCTGGCTAACACAGTGAAACCCCATCTCTACTAAAAATACAAAAAATTAGTCGGGCGTGGTGGTGGGTGCCTGTAGTCCCAGCTACTTGGGAGGCTGAGGCAGGAGAATGGCATGAACCCGGGAGGCGCAGCTTGCAGTGAGCCGAGATTGCGCCACTGCACTCCAGCCTGGGCGACAGAGTGAGACTCTGTCTCAAAAAAAAAAAAAAAAAAAGAAAGAAAAAAAAAGATCAGGAGTTCAAGACCAGCCTGGCCAACATGGTGAAACCCCGTCTCTACTAAAAATACAAAAATTAGCTGGGCGTGTTGGCACGTGCCTGTAATCCCAGCTACTTGGGAGACTGAGGCAGGAGAATCGCTTGAACCCGGGGGGCAGAGGTTGCAGGGAGCTGAGATCGCACCATTGCATTCCAGCCTGGTCAAAGAAGCGAGACTCTGTCTCAAAAAAAAAAAAAAAGAAAAAAAAAAGAATGTAAAAAGGAAAAAAATTCAAGGTGACAAAACTTTAGATTAACATTCAAAACTTCTTGGCAAGTCTACTTTCTCCATTTAGGTGTACTTTCCCACTGAGTTAGACAGGCATCTCATATCTCATACTTCGTCTTCTGTTATCAGAACTTTATGCTCCTCTTCAACTCCTATTCTTAGCCAAAAACCTAACCTGCTCTTTGCATCAAATCTACATTTGTGCCCATCTGTTCTTATCTCAGGTTACAATTGAGAAAGTGTCCCTTTTCTTCTCAAAGGCCCATTCTATCAATATGATTTGGTTACCATCTCCTGCCACCTTCTCATTCTACTCCTTCCATTTTCTCTACTCCTTCCATTTTCTCTTGTACCTCTCTATGAGATTATCCTCATCAGTATACAAATATGTCTAGTGTCTCCTCCATTAGGAAAAAACCTTCCCTGGACCCCTTCAGTTTCTTTTTCCTTTACTTATGCTCCTATTGGTGGGAAGATTTGGAAATAGACACAGTGGGTTAAATAATTGCCCAATACATTGTATTTAAGTAGCAAATACTGGACTCAAACCAGACTTCAGAGATGATGTTCTTAAAACTTTATAAGAGGCCAGCATGGTGGTTCATGCCTGTAATCCCAGTACTTTGGGAAGCCAAAGTGGGAGGATTGCTTGAGACCAGGAATTTGAGACCAGCCTGGGCAACATAGTGAGACCCTGTTTCTGAGATGCCATTTCTAAAAACAAACAAACAAAAACAAACAATTAAAAATATTAGCCCAGCATGGTGATGTGTACCTGTGGTCCTAGCTACTCAGGAGGCTGAGGTGGTAGAATCTCTTGAGCCCAGGAGGTCAAGGCTCCAGTGACTGGGATCGTGCCACTGCATGTTTTCTGCTGTATTGCTAGTGCCTAAGGCAGTGTTTGGCTCTCAGTAAACAATAAATGGTTGAATGAGTGGAGATAATAGATGTCCAAAAACATGCCTGATATATAAAATGAATGTCATAGAGGAAATGGGTTAGCTGTTGAAGAAATAGAAAGGGGTAATTTCACCCTAGAGTGATCATGGAATACTTTATGGAGAAAAGATTTTGGACCAGACTTCTGAAGAATGCTAAATTTGGGAAGGAAGGAAATTAAAAGCATTTAACTGTATAGAATGGGATGAACAGAGGATGGGAAGGCATAAGTTAGAAGGAAAAGACAATAAATAAGCAAGGTCATTTAACTGGTTTAGAGTTTGTGTAGAAAAGTTGTAGGAGATGACCCTTAAAAAGATACATCAAACTGGGCATGATAGCTCACACCTGTAATCCCAGCACTTTGGGAGGCCACGGTGGGTGGATCGCTTGAGCTCAGGAGTTTTAGACCAGCCTGGGCAACATGGCAAGACCCTATCTCTACAAATAATATAAAAATTAGCCAGACGTCGTGGGCTGTGCCTGTAGTGCCAGCTACTTGGGAGGTGGGGGCGGGAGAATCGCTTGAGCCCAGGAGGCCAAGGTTGCCATGAGCCAAGATTGTACCACTGCTCTCCAGCCTGGGCAACAGAGCAAGATTTTGTCTCCGTCTCAAAAAAAAAAAAATTAAGATCCTATTTCAGAAGGTTAAGAAGTTTAAACTTGATTTTGTGAAGAGTAAGCATTAGCTGGTCAGGAAACTAAGATAGTGACAATAAAGAGACGTAGGGAAAAGATGTTGTAAAGGGCAGCGCTTGATGACTGACAATAAAAAATACACCTCAGCCCAACAATGTATTACAGTAACTTAGTAAACCTAAAAAGTGTTTGAGAGGGGAAGACAGTTTTGTTGGAAACATGAGTACAGGTTTAGAGATGACAGGTTTGAGGTGACAAACCCTGAGTGAAAATTTCTAGCTGTATTGAGAGATGTGGAACTAAGTCACACAGAGAAGTAAAAATGGAATCTGGAAATGAAAGATCCATGAGAAAGGGAGGGAGTAGGATATAGAAGAGAAAGCTAACAAACTTTCATCTTTTCTGCAACTTCAGGCAGTGTAATGGGGAGCCGTTTTTCCTTGTCTAAGTGAGTCTTAATGTTCTCTGGCTTTAAGGATGTTGCTGCATGAGTGACCAGTCCACAAAGTATCCTTGAACCTGGCCCATGCCCATGGACCAACTCTTCTGTTATAATCTTTTGAAGCTTTATTATAATTTTAGTTATTTTGAAGAACATGGCATTATTTTAATCTAGATAGATTATACCCACTTCTGCCATGGACACAACTTACTGTTGGAGATCAAAACAACTGAAACAAAATCTGCCTTATATCAGTGTTACAGAAGAGGCTTCCTAGTGTTTTTCTATCCTCGGGACTCAACTCTGTTGAGTTTTTTTTCTTTTCTTTTTTTTTTTTTTTGAGAAAGAGTCTTGCTCTGTTGCCCAGGCTGGAGTGCAGTGGTGTGATCTTGGCTTGCTGCAACCTCTGCCTCCCAGGTTCAAGCCATTCTCCTGCCTCAGCCTCCCGAATAGCTGGGATTACAGGCATGACGGCCACCACGCCCAGCTAATTTTTGTATTTTTAGTAGAGACGAGGTTTCACCATGTTGGCCAGGCTGGTCTCAAAACTCCTGATCTCAAGTTAATCTGCCCGCCTTGGCCTCCCAAAGTGCTGGGATTACAGGCATGAGCCACCGTGCCTGGCCCAAGTTTATTTAAATTTAACATCAAGTAACCTAGCTTGATAGCCTCCCATTTTTCTTATTTTCCTTTTTTTTTTTTTTATTTGAGACGGAGTCTCTGTCGCCTAGGCAGGAGTGCAGTGGCACAATCTTGGCTCACTGCAACCTCCACCTCCTGGGTTCAAGCAGTTCTCCAGCCTCAGCCTCCCAAACTGGGATTCCAGGTGCCTGCCACCACACACAGCTAATTTTTTGTATTTTTAGTAGAGACAAGGTCTCGCTATGTTGGCCAGGCTGGTCTTGAACTCCTGACCTCAGGTGATCCACCCACCTCAGCCTCCCAAAGTGCTGGGATTACAGGTGTGAGCCACCATCCCCGGCTTTTTGTTGTCATTTTAATTGTTTCTTTATTGCTCCACTGATATTTTCTTTGCAGACCAAAATGTTACCTTTTTTTTTTTTTTTTTTTGAGGCGGAGTCTCATTCTGTCGCCCGGGCTGGAGTGCAGTGGTGCCATCTCTGCTCACTGCAAGCTCCGCCTCCTGGGTTCACGCCATTTTCCGGCCTCAGCCTCCCGAGTAGCTGGGACTACAGGCGCCTGACACCACGCCTGGCTAATTTTTTGTATTTTTAGTAGAGACGGGGTTTCACCGTATTAGCCAGGATGGTCTCGATCTCCTGACCTTGTGATCCGCCCACCTTGGTCTCTCAAAATGCTGGGATTACAGGTGTGAGCCACCGCGCCTGGCTGGCTACCATATGTCTTATGAGACAGCCAAGCTAGCCTGTCAGTATCGAGTAGACCTAATCCATTGTTAACTCTCCTCAGAAATAAATTCTTTTTTTTTTTTTTTTTTTTTTTGAGATTGGGTCTCACTATGTTTCCCCGGCTGTTCTTGAACTCCTGAGCGCAAGCAATCCTCCCACCTCAGCCTCCCACATAGCTGGGATTACAGGTGAATGCCTCTGCACCCAGATCCTCATAATCATTAGGAAGAAAGAGCTGAGGGGGAGGGGTGGAGGAGGATGCTTAGGAGACCTTTTATGATAATAAGGGAGGAAACATTGAGAAGAGGAAGAGTAAGTTATAGAAGCTATAGCTATTGCGTGAGCTCCATTTGAAATTTGATAGCTAAAGGGAATTAGGGCTGTTTAAAATGTCACTCTTACATCCGTCGTTTGACATGATATGTGACCTTTTTAAATAGAAATGTTTTCCCATGTTTTGACAGGGACTTATGTAGAATAAGTATTTAGACTACAGTACATAATATCTATAGTTGCCATGGCAACTCAGCATAGCATGCTGACACTCCAAAGTTGTACAAATAGAATCCTAATCTGAGAATGTTTAAGTAGTCAGATAATGTCTGTCAACAATAAACTAAAGCAAAATTCTCAAGTAAACATAGCCTGTTAAAATAACATTTACAGATGGCTGAACAACTATATAGATCGTTGACTTTTTTTTAAAGAAAAAGAATGCTAATTAATTAATAATAGAAAAGATTACATTTCATCAGCCTAAGAGCTGGAACCAGGGATATAGAGAGGATGTTAGACTATTACTTAAATCTAAATATTATCTACTCTCATTTGTTTTCTCAATTTAATGAAGTAAAACCCCATTATATGTTAGATCTCTCTCTAATAGAAAAGTCATAAAGTTGAGAGCTACAGTTAGGTTACAAAATGAATTAGCCCATCCTTGTTCAAAGTACTATAGTAATTTTAAAATTCTGGGCCGGGCATGGTGGCTCATGCTTGTAATTCCAGCACTTTGGGAGGCTGAGGCTGGAGGATTGCTTGAACCCAGGAGTTCCAGACAAGACTGGGGAATATGGCGAGACCCCATCTCAATTAAAAAATAAAAACAGTTCTGAGAAGACAATTTAACATAAGTACCAATTTTAAAAGCACATGCCCAGGCGGGCATGGTGGCTCACGCCTGTAATCCCAGCACTTTGGGAGGCTGAGGCGGATGGATCACAAGGTCAGGAGTTCAAGAACAGCCTGGCCAAGATGGTGCAACCCCGTCTCTACTAAAAATACAAAAATTAGCCAGGCGTTGGGGTGGGCGCCTGTAATCCCAGCTACTTGGGAGGCTGAGGCAGAGAATTGCTTGAACCTGGGAAGTGGAGGTTGCAGTGAGCCGAGATCGTGCCACTGCACTCCAGCCTGAGAGATTCTGTCTCAAAAAACAAAAAACAAAAAACCACAAAACAAAAAAATCACATACCCTTTGACAGAAAATTTGTCTTACAGAACATTTCACATATATGCAAAGATAAATGTACAAATAATTTATACCAAAGCATCATTAAAATGGTAAAAGTTAGAAACATACTGCATCACTATAAAATGAGAAGTGTTAAATTATGGTCCTAAGCAGTTATTAAGAAGAGCTAACCTGATGGTATCCCAATCCAGTAACAGAAGATGGCTATGATGGCACTGGGAGGGCAAGGTGGAAAGGGCCAAATAAGCTGGAGAACAGAGCATGCAATCCATCCCCATGATCTTACCCTGGGAGCTTGTCTACTATCCTGTTGTCAGTCTACCTACCTATTCCCAATCATCTGTGGCCTTTCCTTTGCCAAGGAAGTCTATTCAATTGGAAAAGAATCCCCTGTCATGTTAGCACTTAATATTACCTGGAGGTAGGAGAAAGGAGAACTTCATTTATCTTACTTCCTGGGGACTCAGTCCCCAGAGTGTTAATATTTCCTCCTCTCCAAGAAACTGAGGCAGATTCTGCTCTCTGTCCTCTTGGTCACTGGTTCCAAGTCTTTCTTTAGGCATGACCCTCTTTTGTTGTATATGTGTCCTTTGCTCCTTCCATGGATTCCCATGATGTGAGAGATTTTATCTGCCAAATAGTAACGTAATTTTTCCCTTCCAAATTAACAAAGCCTTCCGTAACTGTATACACTAAAGTCAGTGCCCTAAAGGTTGGGAAAATCATGTCTTCAGAGTGTACTGTGCTAAACACTTTACATGAATTATTTTATTTAGTTTTTAAAACAGTCCCATAAGGTCGGTTTTATTTACATTTTACAGAAAAGGAAACAATATTCTCAGTCACATAGTAAGTGGAATAACCACTTATATAAAAGAAGTATATGAAAATGCATAGAAAATAATCTGGGAAATTATTTCTGGGAGATGGAGAGTGGTGAAGAGCTTTCAGTTTTTACTCCGCCACTTCCTCTTTTTTTTTTTAGACAAAGTCTCACTCTGTCACCCAAGCTGGAGTGCAGTGGCATGATATCGCTCACTGCACCCTCTGCCTCCCAGGTTCAAGTGATTCTTGTGCCCCAGCCTCCCGAGTAGCTGGGATTACAGGTGTGCCCCACCACGCCCCACTAATTTTTGTATTTTTAGTGGAGACAGGGTTTCACCATTTTGGCCAGGCTGGTCTCGAACTCCTGACCTCAGGTGATCCACTTGCTGGGATTACAGGTGTGAGCCCCCACGCCTGGCCTCTCTACTTCTTTTTTTTTTTTTTTTGAGATGGAATCTCACTCTGTCACCCAGGCTGCAGTGTAGTGGCACGATCTCGGCTCACTGCAAGCTCTGCCTCCCGGGTTCACGCCATTCTCCTGCCTCAGCCTCCCAAGTAGTTGGGACTACAGGTGGCCGCCACCACGCCCGGCTAATTTTTTGTATTTTTAGTAGAGACAAGGTTTTACCATGTTAGCCAGGATGGTCTCGATCTCCTGACCTCAGGTGATCCACCCGCCTCGGCCTCCCAAAGTGCTGGGATTACAGGCGTGAGCCACTGCGCCTGGCCTCCGGCCCTCTACTTTTATGTTGTTTGGATTTTTAATATAAGCATATAGTTGTTTTGTAATTTCAAAAAAAAATTCTCAAAGATAAGAAAGAAAATTTGGGCTGGGTGCAGTGGCTCACGCCTCCCAGCACTTTGGGAGGCCAAGGTGGGTGAATCACCTTAGGTCAGGAGTTCAAGACCAGCCTGACCAACATGGAGAAACCCCATCTTTACTAAAAAATGCAAAATTAGCCGGGTGTGGTGGTGCATGCCTGAAATCCCAGCTACTTGGGAGGCTGAGGGAGGAGAATCCCTTGAACCTGGGAGGCAGAGGTTGTGGTGAGGCGAGATCATGCCATTGCACTCCAGCCTGGGCAACAAGAGCGAAACTCCGTCTCAGAAAAAAAAGAAAGAAAAAATTTGGTTCTCCTAGGCCTTTAACATAAAATGTTCTAAAGGATTTTCCTCATAATTTAAATGGGAATTATGACTCCAAAGTAGATTTCTAGAGTAGAAATTACCCTTTAGCGTCATTCACTTAAACTTTGTAGAAAAATTCAAAGGTATCTGGTATGGAATGGGTAGTCTAAAGCAGAGATTTCCTTGAGTGGCTCATAAGACAGTTTTCATGGCATTTCATTTACTTCTCTTTTCTTTCCTTTTTGTTTTCTCTTTAAAATTCTTTCTACTTATTTTTCTTTTTTCTCCAGTTGTTCATTTTAAACATCTTGTTTATACTATTGGAGTAAATATGTTTTTTTCTTCTTTCTTGCTCACACTCGAAATTTGCTATAGACACTCCGAGGGCATTGACTAGTCCCTTTAGTACCCCTGAAGAATGAACTGCTCAATAAAGTGAAGTATAAGTTTGATCTAGACATGCTAAAATTAACTGGGCTTTGGATCATGGCCCATTATTGATTAAAGCTAAGGTAAATGGTCTTCCAAGTTTCTGTACTTTTGAATTGATCAGTCTTGTGTTGGTATGCAGTTCTAGAATTTTATTACTGGCCAGGTGTGGTGGCTCACGCCTGTAATCCCAGAACTTTAAGAGGCCGAGGCGGGCAGATCACTTGAGTCCAGGAGTTCAAGACCAGCCTGGGCAATGTGGCAAAACCCTATCTACAAAAAAATTTAATCGGGTGTGGTGGTGCACACCTATGGTCTCAGCTATTTGGGAGGTGAGATGGGAGCTATGGTCTCAGCTATTTGGGAGGTGAGATGGGAGGATCACCAGAGCCCGGAAGGCAGAGGTTGCAGTGAGCCAAGATTGCACCACTGCACTCCAGCCTGGGCGGCAGAGTGAGACCCTGTCTCCAAAACAAAAAAAGGCCAGGTGCAGTGGCTCGTGCCTATAATCCCAACACTTTGGGAGGCCAAGGCAGGCAGATCACCTGAGGTCAGGAGTTCAAGACCAGCCTAGCCAACTTGGTGAAACCCTGTTTCTACTAAAAATACAAAAATTAGCTGGGCGTGGTGGCATGCGCCTTTAATCTCAACAACTCAGGAGGCTGGGGCAGGAGAGTTGCTTGAACCCAGGAGGTGGAGGTTGCAGTGAACCGAGATAACGCCACTGCACTCCAGCCTGGGCAACAGAGTGAGACTATCGCAAGAAAAAAAAAAAAAGAAGAAAAGAATTTTATTACCTACTTTGGGCTATATTTCTAAGCAGTCCAGTTCTGACAGGACTAGCTGTATGTACTGAGACACAATCAGCTTTACATGTTTTTCTAGCTGTATTTCTATTAATATCAGAAGGGAATGCCTCCTTCCTACCACTGTCATTTTTAAATGTTTTTTTCCCTTTGCCTTGGAGGAATTATAAAGATGTCATGAGGAGCTTGGTCAGCTGTATCAGAAATACAATGTTCATTTCTACTGTTGTTTTTGTTCTCTATAGCTTCCCATTGACCGGGGTGGAGGTGAAGGAAAGGCCATGTACATTGACACCGAGGGTACCTTTAGGCCAGAACGGCTGCTGGCAGTGGCTGAGAGGTAGGTTACTGGTTTAGATAAGAGAGACTATGGCTACACTTATCAATGTAGTGATTGCCAGGGTTAGTTTGGCCGAAGAATGTCTCTTCTATAACCCCACGTCCCAAAGTTGTATGTGTGGTTCAAAAGAATGACTTCCTTAGTAGAAAAAGGCATTCTTTTTTTTTTTTTTTTTTCTTCAGATGGAGTCTCGCTCTTGTCACCCAGGCTAGAGTGCAGTGGCGTGATTTCAGGTCACTGCAACCTCTGCCTCCCGGGTTCAAGCAACTCTCCCACCTCAGCCTTCCTAGTAGCTGGGATTACAGGCGGACACCACCACACCCAGCTAATTTTTTATATTTTTAGTAGAGATGGGGTTTCACCATATTGGCCAGGCTGGTCTCAGACTCCTGCCCTCAGGTGATCCACCTGCCTTGACTTCCCAAAGTGCTGGGATTACAGGTGTGAGCCACCGCACCCGGCCAGAAAAAGGCATTCTTTAGAGTTGCTGTCAGACTGGATTTAAAAAAAAAAAAATCCAACTATATGTTTTCTTCCAGAGAAACCCTTTAGAAAGTAAAAGAATGGAGAAAGATATTGCATGCAAATAGTAACCGTAAGAGACAGTGCGTGGCTATACTAATATCAGACAAAGTACACTTTAAGACAGACACATTGGCTGGGCGCTGTGGCTCACGCCTGTAATCCCAACACTTTGGGAGGCTGAAGTGGGTGGATCACGAGGTCAGGAGATCGAAACCATCCTGGCTAACACAGTGAAACCTCGTCTCTACTAAAAATACAAAAAGTTAGCCGGGTGTGTTGGCGGGTGCCTGTAGTCCCAGCTACGCGGGAGGCTGAGGCAGGAGAATGGCCTGAACCCGGGAGGCGGAGCTTGCAGTGAGCCGAGATCGCACCACTGCACTCCAGCCTGGGCGACAGAGCAAGAATCCGTCTCAAAAAAAAAAAGACAAACACATATACAAAGAGGAACATTTTATAATTAAAAGGTCAGTTTGTCAGGAAGATATAACAGTTGTAAAGATACACACACGCCTAACAACAAAGCCCCAAAATAACACGAAACAAAAACTGAATTAAAGGGGAAAATAGACAACTCATCAATAATAGTAAGGGACCAGTTTTTCATTTTCAGTAATGGATACAGGCTTCAATACCTCACTCTCAATAATGAATATAACATGTATCAGAGGCCCTGCTAAAGGGCATCTGTGAAAAACCTACAGGTAGCATCATACTAAATGGTGCTCTGTTACCCAGGCTGGAATGCAGTGGTGCTATTTCGGCTCACTGCAACTTCCACCTCTCGGGTTCAAGTGACTCTCCTGCCTCAGCCAAAAATTAGCCTGGCTAATTTTTGTATTTTTAGAAGAGACAGGGTTTCTCCATGTTGGCCAGGCTGGTCTCAAACTTCTGACCTCAAGTGATCTGCCTGCCTTGGCCTCCCAAAAGTGCTGGGATTACAGGTGTGAGCCACTGCACCCGGACTTAATGGTGAAATTCTGAATGCTTTTCCCCCTAAAGTCAGTAACAAGGCAAGGATGCCCACTTTCACTATTTACATTCAGCAGTGTACCAAAGATTATAGACAGTGTAGTCAGACAAGCAGCTGAAATAAACGGCATCCAGATTGGAATGGAAGAAGGAAAACTATTTGCTAATGACATGGTGCCATATATAGAAAATCCTAAGGAATCCACCTACAAAAAAAACTAGAACTAAATAAACTGTTCAGCAGAGTTGCAGACTACAATATCAATATACGAAAATCCATTGTATTTCTATATACTAGACAATAACAATTCAAAAGTAAAACTTGAAAAAAAAACTTCATTCACAGTAGCAAGAAAAAGAATAAAATACTTAGGAATAAATTTAACAAAAGAAATGTAAGATTTGTACAGCAAAAACTCTGAAACATTGCTGAGAAAAATTGAAGATTTACATAAACAGAAGCATTCCACATCATGGATGGGAAAACTCAATATTACTAAAATGGCATTCTTGGCCAGGTACTGTGGTGCACACCTGTAATCCCAACACTTTGGGAGGCCAAGGTGGGCGGATCACCTGAGGTCAGGAGTTTGAGACCAGTCTGGCCAGCATGGCAAAACCCTGTCTCTACTAAAAATACAAAAATTAGCCAGGCATGGTGGACACTGCCTGTAGTCTGAGCTACTTGGGAGGGTAAGGAAGGAGAATCACTTCAACCAGGGAGGCAGAGGTTGCAGTGATCTGAGATCGCGCCACTGCACTCCAGCCTGGGTGACAAAGCAAGACTCTATCTCAATAAAAGGCAGTTCTCCTCAGATTTTATCTATAGATTCAACCCAATCCTTATCAAAATTCCAGCAAGCTTTTTTTGCAGAAATTTACAAAGTAATCATAATATTTATGGAACATAACATGTGGAAATGCAAAGGACCCAGAATAGCCGAAATGTCTGGAAAAAAAAGAAAATTTGAGGTCTTAGACTTTTTGGTTTAAATTCTTATTATAAAGCTACAATAACCAAGACAATATGGTGATGGCATATGGATAAATATGGAGAGTTCGGAAATGAAACCTTTATGGTCACTTCATTTTTGACAAAGGTAACAGGCAATTTTTTTAAAATTTAAAATTTTTTACAAATACACGTGGTCTCACTGTGTTGCCCTGGCTGGTCTTGAACTCCTGGCCTCAGGTGATCATCCCTACTCAGCCTCCCAAAGTGTTAGGATTACAGATGTGAGCCACTAAACCTGGCTGACAAGGCAATTTAATGAGGGAAAAAATGGTCTTGTCAATAAACGGTGCTGATGTAGATGAATTTCCAAATGCAAAACAATAACTTTAGACCCTTAACTATATACCACACGTAAAAATTAAAATAGATAACAGTGTGGTCATTCCTCAAAAAATTAAACACAGAATGACCATGTGATCCAGCAGTTCCATTTCCAGCTATATAAAGAATTGAAAACAGGAACTCAGATACTTGGACAGCGATGTTCATAGCAGCATTACTCACAGTAGCTTTGGAAATAACCCAGTGTCCATTGACAAATGAATAGATAAAATGTACATACACACAATGAAATATTATTTTAGCCTTGAAGAAAACAAATTTTTTTTCTTAGACCTAGTCCTGCAGATAAAAAGGTAGGAAATTCTGACACATGCTATTAACATCCACTAACCTTCAGGGCATTATGCTAAGTGAAATAAGTTAGTCACAAAAGGACAAAAACTGAGGCCAGGTGTGGTGGCTTATGCCTGTAATCCCAGCACTTTGGGAGGCCGAGGCAGGTGGATCACCTTAGGTCAGGAGTTTGAGACCAGCCTGGCCAACATGGTGAATCCCCGTCACTACTAAAAATACAAAAAATTAGCCAGGCGTGGTGGCACAGACCTGTAATCCCAGCTACTCTGGCGGCTGAGGCAGGAGAATCGCTTGAACCTGGGAGGTGGAGGTTGCAGTGTGCCGAGATCATGCCATTGCACTATAGCCTGGGCAACAAGAGCGAAACTCTGGCTCGCGGAAAAAAAAAAAAAGGACAAAAACTGTATGATTCCACTAATATGTGGTACTTCAAAATCAAAAAGACAGAAAGTAGAATGGTGGTTTTCTGGGGGGTAGGGAGACTGGGGAGTTGTTGTTTAATGGTACAGTTTCAGTTTGGGATGATGAAAAAGCTCTGGAGATGAATAGTGGTGATGGTTGCACAGCAGCATGAATGTCCTTAATGTACCTGAACTGTATACTTTAAAATAGTTAAAATGCTCAATTTAATGTTATATGTGTATGTTTTACTATACTGTTTTTAGAAGGGTGATAGTCCTAAATAAGAGCCTAACTATAATTTTTCAGAGAGAACATGGGAGAAAATCTTAGTGACCTTGGGGTAGGCAAAGATTTATTAGCTACAACACCAAACACACAGTCCATGAAAGAATAAATTGATAATAGAGTTTTCACTTCATCAAAATTAAAAACTTTTGTGCTTCAAAGGACACTATGAAGCAAGTGAAAAGATAACCCAAAGAATGTGAGAAAATATTTGCAAATCACGTATCTGATAAATGTCTAGTATCCAGAATATATAAAGAACTATTATAACCCAACAATAAAAAGATAACCCAGTTGTTTAAATGGGCAAAGGATTTGAATAGACATCTCTCCAAAGAGGACATACAAATGGTTGATGAGCACATAAAAAGATGCTCAACATCATTAGTTATCAGGAAAATGCAAATTGAAACCATGGTGAGCTACCACTTCACACCCACTATGAAGGCTATAATAAAAAAGATGGTAACAAATACTGGGAGGATGTAGAGAAACTGGAACCCTCATATACGGCTGGTGAAAATATACAGTGGTGGTCTCTTTGCAAAATAGGTGGCTTCTTAAAAAGTTAAATATAAATTTACCATATGATGCAGCAATTTCACTCTAGTTATATACCCCAAGAGAAATAAAAACGTGTCTATACAAAGACTTGTATGATAATGTTTATAGTATCATTATAATAGCCCAAAATGTCCATCAGCTGGTAAATGAATAAACAAAATTTGTTTTCTCCATACAATGGGATACTCTTCGCAGTAAAAAAGAACTTAAGTACTGATACGTGTTAACAACATGGATGAGGTTTCCAATATGCTAAATGATAGAAGTTAAACACAAAAGACCACATAATATATGATTCCATTTATATGAAATTTCCATAAGGGGATAATCTAAGGGATAGAAGAATTGTGGTTAGTGGCGATAGGAATGAGGAATAACTGTGAATGAAGTTGAGAGATTTTTTAGGGGTGATGAAAATGTTCTAAAATTGGATTGTGTTCATGGTTATACAACTCTGCAAATTCACTAAAGCTCTCAATGAATTTTATACTTACAGCAGGTCATTTTTGAGGTATGTTAATTATACCTGAGTAAAGCTCGTGAAGAGTTTGTAAGTTTCTATATCAAAGTTTTTAAATACATCCTCAAAATTGTTTTACTTCTTTTCCTTTGTCTAGGGTCAAATGTGGTAATTTAGTCCCTGCCACACATTTTATGGAAACCCAGTGATAAAACAATTTAATTGTCTGCTGAGATGTCAGACTCAAGTTGGAACCTGCCTAAATGAGGAGAATATTCTCTCTCGTTTTATAATCAAATTATCTTTCCCAGCTTATAATTTGAGAACTGCAACCTATTGAATGTATACCACTGAAGCATAAAATTAGGTTGGAATGGTAATTGCAGCTTTTTGTCTCTGCCTACAAAATTCCTATGAAGGAAAAGGAATTACTCTTTTGCAGCCTGATCTTAATTTTCTGAGGATGTATATACTTAATTGTGTCTTCCCTCTCAAAATTGTTTTGGCAATCCTGTACAGCATTCATACTTTTAAGTATACTGTTTTAGTAGTTTAAGGATTATCTTTTGGACAGAGTCACTAAAACATTCTCTTGTAACATAAATAAGTATTCAGATAGGATAGATGACCTAGTAGAATATAGGCTATGAGGACAAGAACTTTGATTTGGTCACCTACTGGATGCCCAAGCAGTAGAGCAATGCATTCAGGATTTGTTAATGAATATTTTGCTTACAAAAAATTTTTTTTTGTTTGTTTTTTTAGAGACGGGTCTCACTCTGCCCCCACTAGAATGCAATGGTGCAATCATAGCTCACTGCAGCTTCTAACTCCAGGGCTCAAGCAGTCCCCCCTCCTCAGTGTAGCTGGGATTACAGGCACACACCACCAAGCCCAGCTAATTTTTTTATTTCTTTTTTTTTTTTTGAGACAGAGTCTCGCTCTGTCGCCCAGGCTGGGGTGCTGTGGCGCGATCTCGGCTCACTGCAAGCTCCACCTCCCGGGTTCACGCCATTCTCCTGCCTCAACCTCCCAAGTAGCTGGGACTACAGGCTTCCGCCACCACACCCGGCTAATTTTTTTGTATTTTTTAGTAGAGACGAAGTTTCATTGTGTTAGCCAGGATTGTCTCGATCTCGTGACCTTGTGATCCGCCCGCCTCAGCCTCCCAAAGTGCTGGGATTATAGGCATGAGCCACTGTGCCTGGCCTATTTCTTATTTTTGTAGAGATGAGGTCTCGCTGTGTTGCCCAGGCTGGTCTCAAACTCTTGGCCTAGAGTGATTCTCCCTCCTCGGCCTCCCAAAGTGCTGAGATTACAGGCAGGCATAAGTGACTGTGCCTCGCTGAAAAATATGTTTACATAGAAATTTCATTAATTTGTTTTAATCAGGTCTCTTTATCAAGAAAAAATTTTATAATTGAATTATATTTCTGAGAATGTCACAAGGCCTCTTTAAGCTAATAAAAATAGCCCTCTTTCATTCACAACAAAAGAGCCCTTACTGATTAATTTTTGCCATGCCCTGTTGAAGAATATTAGCCCACATTCATGTTACTGTAGCTCTGGGGTTCCCAGAACATGGTCCCCAGAACAGCAGCATTACCATTACTTGAGAACTTGTTAGAAATGCACATTGTCTGATGGGACTTCAGATCTACTGAATCAGAAACAATCAGATACTCGGGCTAGCAACCTGTTTTAACAAGCTCTCCAGGGCCAGGCACGGTGGCTCACGCCTGTAATCCCAACACTTTGGGAGGCCAAGGGAGTGGATCACCTAAGGTCAGGAGTTTGAGACCAGCCTGGCAACATGGTGAAACCCTGCTCTACTGAAAATACAAAAACTAGCTGGGCATGTTAGCGGGCACCTGTAATCCCAGCTACTCGGGAGGCTGAGGCAGGAGAATCACTTGAACCCAGGAGGCGGAGGTTGCAGTGAGCCAAGATCGTGCCACTGTACTCCAGACTGGGCGACAGAGTGAGACTCCATCTCAAAAAAACAAACAAAACAACAAAAAAAATGCAAGCTCTCCAGGTAATCTGATGCTTGCTAAAGTTTGAAAACCATGACCACAATTGCTAGCCTTTCTTGAAAGTCTGAAGTACTGTGAAAGAATGACAGAACTCCTTTGAGATGAGCTTAGTTTTTCAAACTTATATGTTAAGAATAACCTGAGGTATTTGTTAAATATACAAATTACCAGGCTCTTCCCTGATAATTGTAATTCATTGAGTCTAGGTTAGGCCCAGGAATTTTTTTTTTTTTTTGAGACGGATTTTCACTCTTGTCTCCCAGGCTGCCAGGCTGGAGTACAGTGGCGTGATATTGGCTCACTGCAACCTCCGCCTCTCGGGTTCAAGCGATTCTCCTGCCTCAGCCTCCCAAGTACCTGGGATTACAGGCGTGCACCACCACACCCATCTAATTTTTGTATTTTTTAAGTAGAGACGGGTTTTCGCCTTGTTGGCAAGGCTAGTCTTGAACTCCTGACCTCAAGTGATCTGCCTGCCTTGGCCTCCCAAGGTGCTGAGATTACAGGCATGAGTCACCACAGCCTGCCCAGGAATTTGTTTTCTAACGGGTGTTCCAGGTTATTACCTTTAAGGAAGTTCAAGAAACACTATGAAAGAGGATGCTATGGCCGGGCGTGGTGGCTCACACCTGTAATCCCAGCACTTTGGGAGGCCGAGGCGGGTGGATCACAAGGTCAGGAGATCAAGACCATCCTGGCTAACATGGTGAAACCCCATCTCTACTAAAAATAAAAAAATTAGCCAGGCGTGGTAGCGGGTACCTGTAGTCCCAGCTACTCGGGAGGCTGAGGCAGGAGAATGGCGTGAACCTGGGAGGCAGAACTTGCAGTGAGCCAAGATCATGCCACTGCACTCCAGCCTGGGCGACAGAGCGAGACTCCGTCTCAAAAAAAAAAAAAAAAAAGAGGATGGTATTTCCAGCCAACTTGTCCCAAGCTGTGGGAATTCCATGTCCTGCTTCTGGAGCCTAAGTACAGAGGTTCCCATAGTTTTTTTTGTGAGTGCCGCTGAGAGAAAAGCTAGGATAACTCTTTATTCTGGTAAACATTCTCTGTTTTTATAGCAAATAGATAGTCTCCCTTTCTTTTTTAATTTTTAATTTTTTTTTAATTTTATAAATAGAGACGGGGTTTTGCCATGTTGCCCAGGCTGGTCTCAAACTCCTGAGCTCAAGCAATCCTCCCCACTCAGCCTCCCAAAGTGCTGGGATTACAAGCATGAGCCACCGTGCCCAGCCTTTTCTCCCTTTCTGATAGTAGATTATATCAGTGTATTTTTTTGTTCGTTTGTTTGTTTGTTTTTGAGATAGAGTCTTGCTCTGTCACCCAGGATGGAGTGCAGTGGCGCGATCTCGGCTTACTGCAACCTCTGCCTCCCGGTTTCAAGCGATTCTCCTGCCTCAGCCTCCCAAGTAGCTGAGAAGCAGGGATTACAGGCGCCTGCAACCAACCCGGCTACATTTTGTATTTTTAGTAGAGATGGTGTTTCACCATGTAGTCTAGGCTGGTCTCAAACTCCTGATCTCAAGTGATCTGCCCACATCAGCCTCCCAAATTGCTGGGATTACAGGTGTGAGCCACCGTGCCCAGCCATATCAGTGTTTCTTGAGGCAGAACTAGAAGACTTGTGCAGTAAAGTACTTACACCTGTTACATCTTTTTTTTTTTTTCACCATACATTCATGATCTAAATAGAGAAAACTTATATCTCTTCATTCTTGTTTTATTTGGTCAGGATCGTAAGGTGTAACTCTATCCTAATGCCATCTGTTTATCCTCATGACAGAATCGTGAACCTAGAACATAATCATAGCACACTGGGTTTTATGTAAACATTCTCTTTTTTTTTTTTTTTTTTTTTGAGATGGAATCTCACTCTGTCGCCCAGTCTGGTGTGCAATGGTATGATCTCGACTCACTGCAACTTCTGTCTCCCGGGTTCAAGTGATTCTTCTGCCTCAGCCTCCCAAGTAGCTGGGATTACAGGTGCCTGCCACTACGCCCGGCTAATTTTTGTATTTTTAGTAGAGATGGGGTTTTGCCATGTTGACCAGGCTGGTCTCCAACTCCTGACATCAGGTGATCCACCTGCCTCGGCATCCCAAAGTGCTACAGGCGTGAGCCACCGCACCTGGCCCTCAAAGAATAGGTTTGATTTAGGTCAGGCGTGGTGGCTCATGCCTGTAGTCCCAGTATTTTGGGAGGCCAAGGTGGGCGGATTATGAGGTCAGGAGGTCAAGACCAGCCTGATCAATATGGTGAAACCCTGTCTCTACTAAAAATAAAAATATTAGCCATGCATGGTGCTGCACGCCTGTAATCCCAGCTACTTTGGAGGCTGAGGCAGGAGAATCGCGTGAACCCAGGAGGTGGAGGTTGCAATGAGATCATGCCACTGCACTCCAGCCTGGGTGACAGAGCAAGACTCCGTCTCAAAGAAAAAAAAAAAAAAAGAATGGATTTGATTTATCCCGAAGACTTGCCAGGTAGAGCTCCAGAGTAGTTGGGTGCTATCATCTCTCTGCTTATAGTTTGCCTGAACTTCTTAATAGAAAGGGAAATACATTCTTTGGTCCTGAAACTACTGTCAGTACCACTTCTTCCCTACCTATTCAGGTAATTTAAGTGTCAGAAACGAATTGCTCATCTGCCTGAGTTCTGTGTGCAGCCTAAAAATGTTCTCTCCTCTCTCATAGGTATGGTCTCTCTGGCAGTGATGTCCTGGATAATGTAGCATATGCTCGAGCGTTCAACACAGACCACCAGACCCAGCTCCTTTATCAAGCATCAGCCATGATGATAGAATCTAGGTATGTGTTCAGTATAAGACACCAAATATGTTCTTAGAGTCCTTCCCTGAATCTTGTAATGGCTATTTGGCCAGATTGATAGTAGTTTGAATTAGAAATGAGGAGGTTTAAGTATAATTCCTGTGTTGACATGCTTGCTTTGTAGTTTAGGTCAAGTCACTATTAAAAATGAAACCATAATCTACTTGAACTTGCTGGAAATCTTGTTAAACGGTGCCTCAGATGTTAGTGCTGTGCAAATATTTTAATAAAACATCTATATACAGGCCGGGCGCGGTGGCTCACGCCTGTAATCCCAGCACTTTGGGAGGCCAAGGCGGGCGGATCACAAGGTCAGGAGATCGAGAACGTCCTGGGTAACACGGTGAATCCCTGTCTCTACTAAAAAAAAATTAGCTGGGTGTGGTGGTGGGCGCCTGTAGTCCCAGCTACTCCGGAGGCTGAAGCAGGAGAATGGAGTGAACCCGGGAGGCAGAGCTTGCAGTGAGCCAAGAATGCCCCACTGCACTCCAGCCTGGGCGACAGAGCTAGACTCCATCTCAAAAAAAAAAAAAAAAAAAAAATCTGTATAAAGGAAAAACTATGAATATGAGATTTTAGGGTGGTAAGGAAGGGACCAGAATCTGACACAGGCTAGAAATAGGCTTCAGAGAATCCTTGTTTCCTGTAGGTATGCACTGCTTATTGTAGACAGTGCCACCGCCCTTTACAGAACAGACTACTCGGGTCGAGGTGAGCTTTCAGCCAGGCAGATGCACTTGGCCAGGTTTCTGCGGATGCTTCTGCGACTCGCTGATGAGGTAAGTTGTGGGATAGGGACAGAGAATGCCTACTTTCAGTGGCTGTGAATTCCAGGAGCCTTGCTAGGAGGCTAAGACATCAGTGCCTGAGATCATCAAGCTCTTAGGAAGAAGAGAGACATTAGTTATTCGTTACTTTGTGGGGGAAAGTGGTGGCAGCATTAAGGCTTTTGGAGTGTCTATGGCCACAAAATTGACATTTATCCTTTCCCCATCAGTTTGGTGTAGCAGTGGTAATCACTAATCAGGTGGTAGCTCAAGTGGATGGAGCAGCGATGTTTGCTGCTGATCCCAAAAAACCTATTGGAGGAAATATCATCGCCCATGCATCAACAACCAGGTAAGGTGTTGATGGGATCACTTCTTCTTTTCGGAATGTCATGTTAACTGTGAAGCAGACATGAAGATATAACATTTTCATTTAAGCCCTGTTAAAGCTACTGTTGTATAGACACTTAGGAACTCTTGCTAATCTAATTAACATGCTCTCGTTGGGATAAATGTTTTAGTTCATAAAAGAATTAAAAACCCACAAGTGTGGAAGAATGAATATGAATAATTGATATGCCTCTCCCCTGTTATTTAAAAAATGTTTGGGCTGGGCACAGTGGCTCACACTGGTAATCCCAACACTTTGGGAGGCCAAGGTGAGAGGATGGTTTGAGGCCAGGAATTCGACACTAGTAAGGGCAACAAAGTGAGGCCTCTGTCTCTACAAAAAAAAGTAGCTGGTGTGGTGGCGTGTGCCTGTAGTCTTAGCTACCCAGGAGACTGAGGTGGGAGGATCAGTTGAGCACAGGAATTCGAGGCTGTATTGAGCTATGATCACACACCACTGCACTCCAGCCTGGCAAAAGAGCAGGATGCTGTCTTGAAAAAAATTTTTTTCTTTTTTTTTTCTTTTCTTTTCTTTTTTTTTTTGAGATGGAGTCTCGCTGTGTCACCCAGGCTGGAGTGCAGTGGCATGATCTCGGCTCACTGCAAGCTCTGCCTCCCGGGTTCACACCGTTCTCCTGCCTCAGTCTCCCGAATAGCTGGGACTACAGGCACCCGCCACCACGCCTGGCTAATTTTTTTGTATTTTTAGTAGAGATGGGGTTTCACCGTGTTAGCCAGGATGGTCTCGATCTCCTGACCTCGTGATCTGCCCAACTCAGCCTCCCAAAGTGCTGGGATTACAGGCGTGAGCCACCGTGCCCGGCCTAAATTTTTCTTTTTTTAATGTTTGTTTCAATATGGACAATCCACTGAGAGGGGCCAGGGCAAAAATGGATTCTGCCAGGTTGGAAATGCACTGACGAAAACAGTACAGAAACATTCCCAGGGTCCTTCTAGGAAGAATATATGTCTGAAAAATTTTCAGCTCTGTTACAAAGTCAGGAACGGAATTGTTTAGTTATAATAAATTGGTGCTTTGGTCTGTGTCTTTGGGTCAGATTGTATCTGAGGAAAGGAAGAGGGGAAACCAGAATCTGCAAAATCTACGACTCTCCCTGTCTTCCTGAAGCTGAAGCTATGTTCGCCATTAATGCAGATGGAGTGGGAGATGCCAAAGACTGAATCATTGGGTTTTTCCTCTGTTAAAAACCTTAAGTGCTGCAGCCTAATGAGAGTGCACTGCTCCCTGGGGTTCTCTACAGGCCTCTTCCTGTTGTGACTGCCAGGATAAAGCTTCCGGGAAAACAGCTATTGTATCAGCTTTTCTGATGGTGTAAACAGGAGACAGGTCAGTAGTCACAAACTAATCTAAAATGTTTATTCCTTCTGTAGTGTATTAATCTCTGTGTGTTTTCTTTGGTTTTGGAGGAGGGGTATGAAGTATCTGACATGGTGCCTTAGGAATGACTTGGGTTTAACAAGCTGTCTACTGGACAATCTTATGTTTCCAAGAGAACTAAAGCTGGAGAGACCTGACCCTTCTCTCACTTCTAAATTAATGGTAAAATAAAATGCCTCAGCTATGTAGCAAAGGGAATGGGTCTGCACAGATTCTTTTTTTCTGTCAGTAAAACTCTCAAGCAGGTTTTTAAGTTGTCTGTCTGAATGATCTTGTGTAAGGTTTTGGTTATGGAGTCTTGTGCCAAACCTACTGGGCCATTAGCCCTTCACCATCTACCTGCTTGGTCTTTCATTGCTAAGACTAACTCAAGATAATTCTAGAGTCTTAAGCATTTCAGGCCAGGTGCAGTGTCTAGTGCCTGTAATCCCAGCACTTTGGGAGGCCGAGGCAGGTGGATCGCTTGAGCCCAGGAGTTTTAAGTCCAGCTTGGCCAAGATGGTGAAACCCCATCTCTACAAAAAATGCAGAACTTAATCTGGACACACTGTTACACGTGCCTGTAGTCCCAGCTACTCGATAGCCTGAGGTGGGGGGATCACTTAAGCCTGGAAGGTGGAAGTTGCAGTGAGTCGAGATTGCACCGCTGCATTCCAGCCAGGGTGACAGAGTGAGACCATGTTTCAAACAAGAAAGCATTTCAGAGGCTTAAGTAAACAGATTTGATTGTGAGGCTTCTAATAAAGTAGTTATTAGTAGTGAATGTGCTGTTTATAGCAATTATTGCAGTGCAAGCTATTTCAAGACAGGGTTTCCATAATCTTTTTGGCACTGTATAGGGGTGATCAGTTTCTGTTGCTTTAAGATTTGAAACCAGAAAGGAAAGTCCCACTTGCAGATGATTGTGCTTAAAACCTAATGGAAAATAAAAGAAAGACATACCATGGGTTGCCTTGTGGTCCCCCCTCCTTTTTTTCTTTTTTTTTTTTTTTTTTTGAGATGGAGTTTCACTCTTGTTGCCCAGGCTGGAGTGCAATGGCGTGATCTCGGCTCACCACAACCTCCACCTCCTGGGTTCAAGCAATTCTCCAGCCTCAGCCTCCCAAGTAGCTGAGACAACAGGCACCCGCCACCACGCCCTGCTGATTTTTGTATTTTTAATCGAGATGGGGTTTCACCATGTTGGCCAGACTGGTCTCGAACGCCTGATCTCAGTGATCTGCCGGCCTTGGCCTCCCAAAGTGTTGGGATTACAGGCACGAACCACCACACATAGCCCTACAATGCTTTGCTTTTTTAAAAGCAGTTCTAGTCTTTTTTGAGACAGTCTCTCACTCTGTTGCCCAGGCTGGAGTGCAGTGGCACAACTCATTACAACCTTCACCTCCCAGGTTCAAGCAATTCTCCTGCCTCAGACTCCCGAGTAGCTGGGATTACAGGCACGTGCCACCATGCCTGACAAATTTTTTTATTTTCGGTAGAGAAGTTTTTCACTATTTTCACCAGGCTGATCTTGAACTCCTGACCTCAGGTAATCCGCCCACCTTGGCCTCCCAAAGTTCTGGGGTCACAGGTGTGAGCCACCACGCCTGGCCTGTCTTTAAGGATTAAGAATCAGGGGCCGGGCTTGGTGGCTCACGCCTGTAATCCCAGTACTTTGGGAGGTCGAGGTGGGTGGATCACCTGAGGTCAGGAATTCGAGACCAGCCTCAACATGGAGAAACCCCGTCTTTACTAAAAATACAAAATTAGCTGGGCATGGTGGTGCATTCCTGTAATCCCAGCTACTCGAGAGGCTGAGGCAGGAGAATCGCTTGAACCTGGGAGGCGGAGGGTGCGGTGAGCCGAGATTGCGCCATTGCACTCCAGCCTGGGCAACAAGAGCGAAACTCCGTCTCTAAATAAATAAATAAATAAATAAATAAATCAGGGACTGGGCCAGGCGCAGTGGCTCACATCTGTAATCCCAATGCTTAGGGAGGCCAAAGTGGGTAGACCACTTGAATCAGGAGTTTGAGGTCAGCCTGGGCAACATGGTGAAACCCTGTACAAAAAATTTAGAAATTAAAAAATTATTTGGGCATGGTGGGACGCACTTGTAGTCCCTAGCTACTCCGGTGGCTGAGGTGGGAGGATCCCTTGAGGCTGGGAGGTAGCAGCTGCAGTGAGCCCTGATCACACCACTGCACTGCAGCATGGGTGAGAAAGCAAGGCCCTGTCTCAAAAAAAATCAGATTGAAAAGTAGCATTGTCAATGTCCCTGGAAGCCAGATGCCAAATGGAGTTTATGGGACTCTTTTTTCCCCCTTTACCTCTTTTCACTAGTTAGGACTTCCAATCCAGATCTTACCCAAAGTGCTCAGTGACCACCCAAAACGTTTTCCTGTTTGTTACATTAGTTTATTGTATATTTAAGGTATACAACATGATGTTATGAGGTATTAATACATATAAGGAGGCCAGGCACGGTGGCTCATGCCTATAATCCCAGCACTTTGGGGGGCCAAGGTGGGCGGATCACCTGAGGTCAGGAGTTTGAGAACAGCATGGCCAACATGGCGAAACCCCATCTCTACTAAAAATACAAAACTGGCCAGGCGTGGTGGCTCACGCCTGTAATCCCAGCACTTTGGGAGGCCGAGGCGGGCAGATCACCTGATGTCAGGAGTTTGAGACCAGCCTGACCAACATGGAGAAACCCCATCTCTACTAAAATTACAAAATTAGCCGGGCGTGGTTGCACATGCCTGTAATCCCAGTTACTCAGGAGGTTGAGGCAGGAGAATTGCCTGAACCCCGGAGGTGGAGGTTGCAGTGAGCCGAGATTGTGCCATTGCACTCCAGCCTGGGCAACAGGAGCGAAAGAAACTTCGTCTCAAAAAATATGTATATACAAAACTTAGCTGTGTGTGGTGGCACACACCTGTAATCCCAGCTACTTGGGAGGCTAAGGCAGAAGAATCGCTTGAACCCAGGAGACGGAGGTTGCAGCGAGCCCAGATCGTACCACTGTACTCCAGCCTGGGTACAGAACGAGACTCCATCTCAAAAAAAAAAAAAAAAACAAAACATTATAGTTAAATGGTCTTAAGTGTCCTATGACACTGATTTCCTTGCCAGGAAGAACAGTTTTCAGCCTGGTCTGGCTCAGGTACCTTTTCCTCTGAATGCTCGTGTTACTGGTGGCTGGGCCAAGCCCTGTTTGTTTTCTGTACAGAATAGTCAGTGTTCCTAAAGATTAAAAAAAAACCTTTAAAACCTCTTATTCACACCTTAATCTTTTGGTGACAGGTCTCACATGAGCTGGCTAGGAAAAAAAGAAAAAAACGCTACAGCCTTGCTTGAAAGTCCTCTCAGTGCCACTGTGCAGGATGCCATCCAGAGCTTCCTTAAAGGTATTCGGGGATACGAGGGATGCGGGTGACAGAAATACCAGGGTAACCTTG
This sequence comes from Gorilla gorilla gorilla, assembly GCF_029281585.2. Taxonomy (NCBI): domain Eukaryota; kingdom Metazoa; phylum Chordata; class Mammalia; order Primates; family Hominidae; genus Gorilla; species Gorilla gorilla. Next base: position 41,444,613 of record NC_073240.2, read on the forward strand.
TTTTTCCCTGAGGACATTGAGACCCTTGGTGGGAGGGGTTTCTGGTAAGGGGCAATTTTGTGTTTGCCTGTTCTTTGGGAATATCACCTGGAGATAGATGGATTCCCAGACCCACCAAATCTAGGTTTTAGACCAAAAAAGAATGTTTTATTATTAGAATTGAGTATATCTCAGGTCCTCTTTCATTACTACAACACAAAATAAATCTGGGGGCCAGGAACGGTGGCTCACACCTGTAATCCCAGCACTTTGGGAGGCCGAGGCAGGTGGATTGCCTGAGGTCAGGAGTTCGAGACCAGTCTGGCCAACATGGTGAAACCCCATCTCTACTAAAAATACAAAAAAAATTAGCTGGACGTGGTGGTATGCCCCTGTAATCCCAGCTACTTGGGAGGCTGAGGCAGGGGAATTGCTTGAATCAAGGAGGTGGAGGTTGCAATGAGCCAAGATCTCGCCACTGCACTCCAGCCTGGGTGACAAAGCGAGACTCCAGCAAAAAAAAAAAAATCTGGGTTGGTATAATAAAGACACAGTGACATTCTAGATTAAGAGGTTGGTTCTTATATGAAAGCATCTCAATCTTTTTTTTTGAGACGACAGAGTTTCGCTCTTGTTGCCCAGGGTAGAGTGCAAGGGTGTGATCTCAGCTCACTGCAACCCCCGCCTCTCCCAGGCTCAAGTGATTCTCTTGCCGTAGCCTCTCTAGTAGCTGAGATTACAGGCGTGCGCCACCATACCGAGCTAATTTTTTTTTTCTGTATTTTTAGTAGAGATGGGGGTTTCACCATGTTGGCCAGGCTGGTTGCAAACCCTTGGCCTCAAGTGATCCACCCGCCTCGGCCTCCCAGAGTGCTAGGATTACAAGCATGAGCTACCACGCTCAGCCTATGCATCTCAGTCTTTCAGTCTTAAATTTTCTTCTAGGTGGATTTAGGGGTTTGTGCTCGTGGCCCTAAGAATGAACATGAGAAAGGCAGGGAGTACCTGCTTAGTTGCAATAGGCCTTGTTTAGGCTAAAAATAAGCTTGATACCTGTATTTCATATACTGTAAAGAGCATTAACCATAACCTGCCTGCAACAGCCTCTGTAGGTAGAAACAATTATGGAGGTGTCAAGTAAGAATAAAGAGCTGATAACATCAAATTTGGTTTATTTCAAGTTTGTAACAAAATATATTCTAGGCAACTTTTCAGACATTGTTTTATAGCATCATAAGCCCTATACCACTGCTGTCATTCCAAAAGCTGCCAGGACACTGGAAGTCATCAAGTGGTCCAGCCCAGGAATACAGGTAGAATTCACATGATAGGTGATAAGAAAGCAGTGTCTGTGGGCCACTCTGATCCCTCTTTTTACCTTGGTAGGTAAGGTATGATCTTAGGACTATATGTACTGAGTCCTATTAGTCAGTGAAAAAGATTAAAGTGACAAGTTATGTGCTTTGTTCCTATAGCTTTGAAGTTCATCCACCTCACCAGCAATTGGAAGGTCTCAGGTCTTGCAGGCTCCACCCATGTGTAATCCTGGGGCAGGTGTGAATCTTGATTTTTTTAAGTGATTACTCAAGGGAGAGAACAACAGAAACCGAAGCCATGAGTACTGCCCCAATTCTAGATTAGGTTAGAGGTTAGAATAAATTAACTAATGGGGAGTGGTAGTGGGTAGCAGTCAGACCCAGGAGACAGATTTGTGTGGTTTCCTGATCTCAGCAAGGTCTAAGGAAAAAAGCCTCCCCGCCCCCCGACCTTAAATAGTGGCATCAAGTCATGAAGGCCAGTGAAACGTGGTTAGTCTCGTAAAATGACTTCCAGTTCTTCCAGGTCCTTCTGGAGAGCCAAATCCTAGGGAGACAAATAACAAATCTAGGGCTCAAAATTTAAACCAGCATTTTCCCAAACCAGTGGAACCTAAGAAGAGGGGCCCTTTGCTTCCTTCCTGAGCTCTGCTACAGTCTTTTTCCTACTTTCCCAGGATAGCCTGGAGCCTATTAAATCTGTCTCTTCCCCTAGAGGTAGACTCTTTTTTCCTAGGGAAATAAGACCTCTAGGAAAGATTATTTTCTAAAAATGTCACATGATGATTCAGTGATGACAGGCAGTTTTGTTTGGTTTTTTTGAGATGGAGTTTTGCTCTTGTTGCCGAGGCTGGAGTGCAATGGCACGATCTCAGCTCACTGCAACCTCCACCTCCCGGATTCAAGCGATTCTCCAGCCTCAGCTTCCCGAGTAGCTGGAATTATAGGCGTGTGCCACTAGGCCCAACTAATTTTGTAATTTTAGTAGAGATGGGGTTTCTCCATGTTGGTCAGGCTGTCTCGAACTCCCGACCTCAGGTGATCTGCCCAACAGGCAGTATTAAAAAGCCTTACCTCCTTCGTGACATCTGGCAGCTCCAGGGCCAACTTCATCCACCATCTAGCTTCAGAGTTTTTCCCTAGTTCTCTGTAGCACTGAAAAGAGACAACAGTGAAACCTGATACTGTGTACTTTCAGGAGTTCCCAGATCTATGTTGAAGTAGACAAATGAGTTTACCTTGGAAATATATACCCTTCCTGCTTTGGAAAATCCTGGCTGTAGTTCTTCAGCCTGGGAAAAGGGACAAAGATATTTCAGTAAGAGGTTCCTATATTCTAATCAGGCTGAAGTTTATTAAACTAGATTTCTAGTCCCCAACCATGTGGCTGATTCAGTGGGTCTGAAGAAACCTATATTTTTGATAAGCTGTGCAAGTGATTCTGATTTTCCCATAGAACAGGCAAACACAAAATTGCCCCCTACCAGGAAAACCCCTCCCATTAAGGGTCTCAATAATGTCCTTAGGAAAAAACAAGGTTACCCTGGTGTTTCTGCCTGCCACCTGCCCCTCTCATACCTTTAGAAAGCTCTGGAGGGCATCTTCCACAGTGGCACTGAGAGGGCTTTCAAGCAAGGCTGTAGCAGTTTTTTTTTCTAGCCAGCTCAGGTGAGAGACCTGCCACAAAAAGATCAAGGTGTGTATAAGAGGTTTTAAAAGTTTTTTCTTCTTTAAATCTTTGGGGATATACTGAAAATAGGGTCAAACGGGGCTGGGTTCAACCACCAATAATACTAGCATTCAGAAGAAAGGGCACCTGAGCCAGAGAAGGCTGAGGATCTTGTTCTTCCTGGCAAGGAAATCGGTGTCAGAAGGCATTTAGGACCATTATGTCAAGCACTGAAATGCAGCTTACCTGATAGCACCACCTGCCAAGAAGAAAGTGAGCCATGGGGTTTTCTGGCTGGAGAGCAATGGCTTTGTCCACATGCTCCTAAGGGGAAAATGTTAATATAAACTAACATCAGACACCGGAGTTGCTAAAAGAGAGGCAAGGGCCGGATGCAGTGGCTCATGCCTGTAATCCCTGCACTTTGGGAGGCTGAGGCAGGTGGATCACCTGAGGTCAGGAGTTTGAAACCAGTCCTGGCCAACATGGTGAAACCCCATCTGTGCTAAAGATACAAAAATTAGCCGGGCATGGTGGTACATGCCTGTAATCCCAGCTACTTGGGAGGCTGAGGCAGGAGAATCGCTTGAACCCAGGAGGTTGCAGTGAGCCAAGATCACACCACTGCACTCCAGCTTGGGCGATAGAGTGAGACTGTGTCTCAAAAAAAAGAAGAAAGGCAAGTCACTGAGGCTATAGAAAAGTTTTTGGCAGGGAGCTGGAAAGGAGTGGCGAATCTGGGATAGGCCAGCACAAGGAAGGAGGAAAAGCCTGTCCTCACCTTGAAGCTAAAGCCACTCTGGATGCGCCTCTGGATGCTCTCATGCTCAGCCAGCTGACCACAAAGCACCGCATACCTAGGGGGGAAGCAGCAAGCTCAGGGACAAGGGCTGAGTACCATCACTGCAAGGAATGGATGCCCCGCCCACAGCCTAGTTGCATTGTCCCCTATCCCTGTACCCTCAACTAGAGCTGAAAATACCTAATTTTCACCTGTACGTAATCCCCATTCTTCACGGACCTCTGGCCCCAATTAGTATTCTTTAGTAGATAATGGTAGGCTTACAAGTCTCCAAAGTATTCTAGGTATAAAAAAAGCTGGGTTCACCACAGTAAATCTCTCTTACACAGTAAATCTCTCCTACACTCATAAGGAGTACAGCCACAGGCATTAATAAAAACTTGAAAAGCATGAAAAGAATCAGCATAAAAGTATAAGAGACCTGACTATACTACTTATCTTCTGGGCAGACAAAAAAGTGGGTCTCATTAGCCTTTAAGCATACAGGTGTATCACTGCGACTTGGGAAGCAATTTCTTAGGACAGTCACGCTGGGAGGGGATATTCTAGGAATTTCTGATGTTAACTTGGAAACCAACAGAACCAGAGGAAGAAAGACCTCCTATATATGCCCTCTCCCCCACATCCCCCCTCCCAAAGGGAACCAGCCAGCCAGCTTCCCATTATCTGTCTTCAGAAACAGTCTTACTTCCCCATCCCCCCAGCATTGTTCCTAGCAGCACAGTTGACATTTGATGAGTAACCAGCCCAAGTTGCTTTTTCATGTATATGCTAAGTATCCAGGGGGTATCAGATACTTCTAGAGGCTCATTTCCATGTTTAATCCAAACAGCTGTTCCTCAGGAATAGCTATTCATCCTTGGAAGCCCAGGGAAGCAATGACACCCAAGAAACAGTTACCTGGCCTCTGAGAAGAACCCTTGCAGAGACAAAAGTTTCAGCAACAGATGGAGAAACACAGCCTCTCACTTAGCTCACAGTCTGAGGGTGGAGACATGGAAAGCAAGGGTGGCGGTGGGAAAGGAAAGGAACATTTTCACTAAAACTCAGGTGCTGGAACCAGACCCCAGGATATGAGTTAGCCCTGGCCCAGGTAAGCTGACAGAACTTTGCCTCACATGAGACCACAAAAAGGGCTGATGTTTTTCAAGCCTAATAAATTGACCACTAAACTTCTGGGGGGTGAGCTCACATCTACTTTTCCTCACGTGAACCAAGCAAAGAAGCCAAAGTACCAGCAGCCAGGGATCACACACAGGGGAAAGAAGAGCTTATGCAGGATAGGGGAGCTGCAGATTGTCCCAGCCTCCTGAGAGCCAAGAACTCCAGTTTTGTAGCTAGGATGACTCTTAACAAAGCTACTCATTTCTCCAAGCCCCATCAGAAAAAAAGCTTGTATTCCCCGCTTGCCTCATCCCTAAGCCACCTCCCCTACCAGAAACTTCCCTTGTCTCTGGCTAGGGGTAGACTGAGGCATGTGGAGATACAAGCCAGAGCTCCCTCTCCTGGATCCTTTGGAAAATGCCTCTGTGGCCCAGGCAGAGAAAAGAAAGGGCTGTCCTCTGCTTTGGCCCTTGCTGGCTCTTCCCAGAACACTGCAGGGTGTTATTACCACAGGTGACAGTCAGCACTCTCATCCCCCTTCTCCAGAGCAGCCTCTGCTTCTTCTTTTCCTGTAGGACAAAGGAAGATCCAGAGTTGACATAGCTCTTATGCACACTTTCATAGGAAGGCTTTTGGGAAGAATGGCTGCTTTAGCTCTCACCAATCCCTGCCCAGCTTGGACTTGTTTGGAAATAGTTGTGAACTTGAGCAGAATGAAAGGCCGCAAAGAAGCCAGTCACAGTGGCTCATGCCTCTGTGCTGTGTAATCCCAGCACTTTGGGAGGCTGAGGCGGGTAGAGCACCTGAGGTCAGGAGTCGGAGACCAGCCTGGCCAACACAGTGAAACCCCATCTCTACCAAAAATACAAAAATTAGCTGGGCGTGGTGGCAGGCGCCTGTAGTCCCAGCTACTCAAAAGGCTGAGGCAAGAGAATCGCTTGAACCCAGGAGGCAGAGGTAGCAGTGAGCCGAGATTGCACCACTGCACTCCAGACTAGGTGACAGAGCAAGACTCTCAGAAAAGGCTGCAAACGGCTTCTAAGGGAAGACTTCAGGGATGACTTCTGCTTCACCTTGGCTTCCCCATCTGTCATTAGAAACCCCAGTTACCTTCTTTTTATAATGCCCACCTGATGTGCTTGAAGCAGATTTTAGCATTTAAAATATAAAAGGATCCAGCCAGGCACAATGGCTTATACCTGTAATCCTAGCACTTTGGAAGGCCGAGGTGGGTGGATCACTTGAGGCCAAGTGTTTGAGACAAGCCTGAGCAACATGGTGAAACCCTGTCTCTACTAAAAATATAAAATTAGCCAGGCATGTTGGCACATCCTGTAGTCCCAGCTCCCCAGGAGGCTGAGGCAGGAGAATCACTTGAACCTGGGAGGCAGAAGTTGCAACGAGCCAAGATTGCACCACTGCACTCCAGCCTGGGCGACAAACTCCGCCTCAAAAAAAAAAAAAGGATCCAACACAATCAGAAATTGTCCCCAACAGACCTTACTATGGAGGGGCAGTGTCCATGAATCTCAAATTGTATAAAATTTAAGTAAGTGGGGAGAGACATCACAGCTTTGAAAAAATTCCCTAAAGGGGATGGGTACATTGGCTCACACCTGTAATCCTAGAACTTTGAGAGGCCAAGGAGAGGATAGCTTGGGACCAAGAGTTCAAGACCAATCTGGGCAACACAGGCAGACCCCATCTCTAAAAAAAAAAAAAAAAAAAATTCTCAAAAGGATCCACGATCCAACAATATTAATTAGCTCTAGGCCAAAACTCTTTCACAAGAGCCACATGGACTGAGGTCTGACCAGAGATGACGTTCACTTAGTCTTACCCGAGTTTTCTAGGTTAGTGTTCTAACAAAGAAATGAAAGCCCATAAACATGAAAGTTCTGACAAGCGTCACTTAAGAGTATCGAGGCTGGAGCTTACGGACCACCAGATAAGGACCATCATGCCTATGCACTGGAGAAGACACTGCAACATAGTTTTTTTTTTTTTGTTTTTTTTTTTTGTTTTTTTTTTTTTTGAGACAAGAGTCTCACTCTGTCGTCCAGGCTGGAGTGCAACAGCACGATCTCGGCTCACCGCAACCTCCGCCTCCAGGTTCAAGTGATTCTCCTGCCTCAGCCTCCCGAGTAGCTGGGATTACAGGTGTGTGCCACCACACCTGGCTAATTTTTGTATTTTTAGTAGAGACGGAGTTTTGCCTTGTTGGCCAGGCTGGTCTCAAACTCCTGACCTCAGGTGATGCACCCACCTCAGCCTCCCAAAGTGCTGTGATTACAGGTGTGAACCACCGTACCCAGCCAAGAATTCTTTGAAGAAAACAAGTTTGGAAGGGAACATGGAGAAAATGGAACAAATGTAATGCACTGAAGTGGTAAACTGGCTAATCTGAAATGTTTTCCTTTTTTTATTTGAGACAGGGTCTCTGTTGCCCAGGCTGGAGTGCAGTGGTGCAATCTCAGTTCACTACAACCTCTGCCTCCTGGGCTGAAACAATCCTCCTGCTGGCATGTTCCACCACCATGCCTGGCTAATTTTTTAAGTTTTGTTTTTTGTTTTTTTTTTTTGTAGAGACAAGGTCTCACTATATTGCCCAGGCTAGTCTCTAACTCCTGGGCTCAAGCAATCCTCCTGCCTTGGCCTCCCAAAGTGCTAGGATTATAGGCATGAGCCACCACACCTGGCCACAAATGCATTCTTAAGACAACTGATGCTGTGAAAGACTCTACCTCTCTTCCCAAAGAGAAGGACCACATGGCCCCACCAATGAGGGACGCTGCCTCTTTGGGGATTTCTCTCTGCCCTCTTCAAAGTACTGTCTCACTAGGAAAATAATAGCAAAGAATGAGACAACTAGTTCCTGCCAAGCTAGACAGACAGTGTTGTAGACAAGACATTGCCTGAGACCCCACAGAATGACTACCTCCTGGTGGTCCAGCTCCTAGAGATACAATGAAATAAACTTTATACCCAGTAAGGATAATTCTTAAAGGCTGTGATCTCAGAGCAGAACCTTCAAAGACATTCCACAGTCATCTGACTTCCAGCAGGTAAAGCTTTGTCCATGGGTGCTAAGCTCAGGAGGCCAGACCAACCAAGTGCTGCCCCTCTAACCACTGCCTCCACTTCTGTCTTTGGGGTTCATGCTGGCTACTAGCACTAATAAGAGATGACCAATGATCAAGAGGGAAAGGAAAGGTTGTTGACATGAAGAGTCCAAAAATCAGCCCAAAAGCTGAGAATCCTCATCTGAAATTTAGGAGGGAAAACAAACTTTTGGAGAGAAAAAGTAATCATAAATAAGCATCTTTTGTTAAAACTTCCAGGAATTTTTCTGAGGGTCTACAGAGACATCCTACTCAATTGGTCTGTTCTTTCTCCATCGACAGAATTCTACAAATGTTTAGAATGTTAACTTTGAGGTACTGTTTGAGTATACATTATGAAGGATTCAATAATATTTGTAAGGCTGTACTTATAATAGAAAGGTAGACAAATCCATTTTAGACAGTTAACTGGCCGGGCACAGTGGTTTATGCCTGTTATCCCAGCACTTTGGGAGGCCTAGGTGGGTGAATCACTTGAGGCCAGGAGTTCAAGACCAGCCTAGCCAACATGGCGAAACCCCATCTCTGCTAAAAATACAAGACTTAGTCGGGTATGATGGCATGTGCTTGTAATCCCAGCTACTGGGGAGGCTGAGGCAGGAGAATTGCTTGAGCCCAGGAGGTGGAGGTTGCAGTCAGCCGAGATCAGGCCACTGAACTCCAGTCTGGGCAACAGAGAAAGACTGTTTAAAAAAAAAAAAAAAATAGATATTAACTGAACCACAGACCTAGAAACCCATTACCCATTGATGGTACCTAACTCAGTGTGTGGAGTTCAGCAGGACACATCAGTCTCTAAAGTCCAAGCATTCTCTGACCTCATGACAGATAAGGCCAAGCCCTGAGCCTGGCACAGGTCAGATGCACCCTATCCTCCAGGGTGGAGCCTTTGCCAACAGACTTGCCAAGTGGATTCCAGAGTCTTCTAAGCTAGCTATATTCTTAGAACACCTGCCCCACCAGCTCAGAAAACTGAAACCAGATTTCTAAGCAGCAGCAAAAAACCTCAGGTTAAGAAAAAAGGTTTTGCCCTCTGTGGCTAGAGTGAGAAAAACGAATAACATTGATAGGATACAACTACTCCTAAAAACACATGCACGTGTGTTACTAATCAGCATGATATACAGATAAGCAAAGACTGCTCTCTGCTTCCAGAGGAGAAAGCAAGGGTCTTTGGGAGCCAGAGTTTGTCCCTAGTGGGTAACTGAGCCACAACTGCTGACAGCATCTTGGTGGTTCCCCGGGTCCCCAGGCAGATGGGCCAGCCCCACCCCTGAATCAGTTAGTCACCTTCCCACAGGAAGCTGTCAGCACTTACCATCTAGGGCATATGACTTCTTCTCGCTCACCTCCTCAGTGAGCTCACACATGTCACTGTAGGCTCGGGCCAGGCGCCAGAGAAAGTCCTGCCGGCTTCCATACTGCAGACCAGACAGAAACGGGTGAGGCCTCTTTTTCCTCAACTGTAGAGAATGGGGGCCTTGGCCTTCCCCCACACCCTAGGTTCCCCCATACCATAACAAGCTAGTATGTTAAAGTCATCAATATCAGGCCAGCTCCTACACGCAGCCTTCCCCCCAGTCATCCCTTCCCACGTGCAGTTAATGTATGACACATTCTCTGTCTACCCAGTAGCTTGCACAATCACGGGGTGAGGGCATTCTGGCCTCCTAGAACTGCTGGGAGGAAAGGTCAACTCCAAGATGTCATAAGGCACGAGAGGTCTTTTGCTGACACATGAAGAAAGTGTGAAAGGAAAAGGGAAACTTCTAACTTCTGGGGGGGGCATTTATACCTGGGTGGGCATACGTTTTGTCAGTGAACCTGACAAGAGAATTATGGTTAAGTGACCTACACAGTTGTCACTTGTAATGGGGCTGGGAGCTTGGACTCTGCCTCAAGGGAAATGAGGAGAAAAAAAAATACAGTTCTTTCCACATTTCCCCCTAGAGGTGAGAGGTAGAGCTCTTTCTGCAGTAGCTCTACAGAAGGCAGAGAACTACACTCCCCCTCCCCAGAGGGGAGGCAGCTCTGGGGCAAGCAGTACACTGGCCCTAGGGTCCACGCTGGGCCTCCTTGGAAGAGGATATGTGACCCGGGGGACAGATGCAAAACCAGCTGTCTCACCATTTCTCGTCCCATGTCACCTTGTAGGGGCAGTAACCACACGGGCCTTCATTCCCCAGGGGTCAGGAGCAGAGAGATGGAGGGAGGGAGGGAAGGAGAAGCAGACAGGCAGCAGGAGCCTCACCACCAGCTTGTTGTTGAGCAGCAGCTGGAAGCCCTCCCGCTTGCCTTGCTCATCACCCCTGTGCAGCTCATCGGCCTGCTGCAGGAGGGGCAGCACATCCTCCAAGCCTGAGGAACCTCCAGCCTCCAGGGCACTGGAGGCACCTGAAGCTGCCTCTTCCTCCAGGTCAAGAGAATCCTTTCTCCCCATCTTCACAGTCTCACAGCTCACTTCATCTTCCCCGTCCTCACTTTCTTTGTCAGAGTCCCGCTCATTGTCAGACTCCGCATTGGCTGTTGTGTAACTGGCAGAGAAATGTAAGGGACAACAAGAGGATTATTCAGCTCAGAGCCCCTAGGGTCTGTCTATCCCTCACCCCCAAAGAAGCACTCTACATGGCATTGTCCAAAGCACCAAATCACAATCATTCATACCTCTTAAGGGCAGACTTTTTTTTCTTTTTTTTTTTTTTTTGAGACAGGGTCCCGCTCTGTCACCCAGGCTGGAGTGCAGTGGTTCGATCTTGGCTCACTCAAACCTCCACTTCGTGGGCTCAAGCAATTCTCCCACCTAATTTTTTTGTATTTTTAGTAGAGACGGGGTTTTGCCATGTTGCCCAGACTGGTCTCAAACCCCTGGCCTCAAGTGATCCGCCCACCTCGGCCTCCCGAAGTGCTGGGATTACAGGCATGAGCCACCATGCCCAGCAGAAATCATTATTTGAGAGAAAGTTTCCTATGGGAACTAAGGGCTGGGAAAATGATCCAGGAAGGAAAGAGTAGCCAACCAGCTGAGGCCCTGTGACAGTTAAGGCAAATGTGAGAAGCCCCTGCTCGTTTTTGCCTTATCAGTCAGAGACACTTGCCACAACCAACATGGGTGGGTGCAGCCTCAGGCCATGGGCAGCCACACACATCCACAAACTTGCAACCTCTGGCCCAAGTCAACAACCAAACCTAAACCGCAACAGGAGTAGCCCATAGTAACCTTGAGAACTTAAGGGTGTGAGGAGAGGTGACAGGAACCACTCTGCAGCCAGAAGCAAGAAGGGGAAGACGATGCAAACTACCCCCTGAAAAGGTGTTTGGGGGGCTGCCATATGCCAGGTGGCTCCTAAGGAGCCCCAACCCTGATGCACCCACTAAAGAGGAAGCCGAGTTTCTCTTGGATCTCAGCCACCAGCAGCTGATTAGGGTGTTTTCCGTAAATGCCTAAAATAGATAAGGACTGAGCAGGGGAAAAGGCAGGACTTCTGGGGTTCAGAAGCAAACACAAGGCTGGGCACGGTGGCTCACGCCTGTAATCCCAGCACTTTGGGAGGCCGAGGCGGGCGGATCAGGAGGTCAGGAGATCAAGACCATCCTGGCTAACACGGTGAAACCCTGTCTCTACTAAAAAATACAAAAAATTAGCCAGGCATGGTGGCGGATGCCTGTAGTCCCAGCTACTCGGGAGGCTGAGGCAGAAGAATGGGCGTGAACCCGGGAGGCAGAGCTTGCAGTGAGCGGAGATCACACCACTGCACTCCACCCTGGGCGACAGAGCAAGACTCCGTCTCAAAAAAAAAAAAAAAAAAAAAAAATAGGCTCCCTGTGGCTGGAGCAAAACAGGACTGAAGGAGAGATGACACACACACCTACAAATAAAGTCAACAACTGACAGCCTAATGTCAGGGCAGAAGTGCTGTCCTGCCCAGAAAACCAGAAACCACAAGGTGGCAGGCTCTGAAGGTTCTGGAAGTGAGCAGCCAGACCTGGTACCCAGTCCGTGCTGACTGCATCCTTACAGAGGAGCTTCAGCCTCTTCTAAAAAAGAGGCCCCAGACACATCTACTACAAGAACTTGTAAGGTATTTAAAACCTTTCCTAACTGCACCTTTGTTTTTTAAGAGGTTATCCAAGTAGATTTCCCCTTTAGTTATTAGAAAAAAAAAAAAAAAACACCTTTAGAAATCAAAGGGACAAGGATAAGTGTCATTAGATTTCGTAAACAACCTGGGTACTGATGAGCGAGACCACCCACAGGCAACCTAGAGAATGAAACTCCCAACTGCACCTGCCAGATTAAGAAAAATCAAACCAGAGTCTCCTCTGCCCAGCCAGGCCCAAATGCAAAATGGGTAAATGGTTTATCTGGAACGGAAAGCTGGAACTGCATCATCTCCCTTTGCTAGAAAGAGGGGGAGACCCTATTTCTTGCTGAGTTGAGGGCTGCCTCAGCCAATCAGGAGTCCAAAGAGGAGTCTCTCTGCCTCCAGCACTCCCAGGGAGGGACCTAGCCCTGCTGGAGCCCAGGCATCAGCACAGAATCCCCTGGGACCTAAGCTGCGATGCTGCCATCCCTCTGGATCCTAAAGGCCCAGCTCACAAAGCCAAGAAGAGAGGTCAGGGAGCCTCGTTGCCACAAACAGAGTGAAAGATGGTAGAGCCCTGTGAGGCAGGGAGGCTCCAGGGAAGCTGGCATAGAAAGTGGACTTTAATTGCATCTCAGCCCCACTTCAAGGAACCCTCAACAATCTGAAACCCTACCGCCTGAGGCAGCTTCTGGGGCCTCAGAAGAGATTAATCACATGCCAAGGGCTACCACATTTACACCATTCTCTCTCACTTTCCACCTCCCAGACTAACCCAGCCAGCCTTTGGAGAAATCTACCAGAGAGGAATGACCCTTTTAACATACCCTGAGGCTTTTGAGATCTGCCAGAGACGAGCAGGGACCTTTGAAAAGGCCCTTTGGTCCTGTGCACTCCGGAGGACAGGAGTTCCCACAGTGGGCCAGAGACCCAAGGCTCCCTCTGAGCAAAGAGACTGCCACTCTACTCTTAAGCAGTAATGAAGGACTCAGTTACACACATCTCCCCTCCTGGCAATTAAGTTTCTCTTAACCTAAACCATGTTAGAGACTGAGTATGAGGCCTTCAAAGATAACCAGGCACATGGACCCTGACCTTGAGATAAGACCCAACTTAATGAGGTCATAAATGCCCAAGAAGGAGTCTTCACGATGAGGCTGCAGGCAATTTCTCTTGGCTGAGATGCCTGGGAAGGCTTGCTGGAGGAGCTGGTGTTTTAGGGCAAGTTGGGTTCTGACAGAGGGAACTCAAGCTGTGTTTGGTACAATGCCCGGGGAACAAGCTCACAGAGCTGCACAGTGATTCTGCCTCTGCCAGCCTCAATCTCCTGAGACCTCAAAGTTGTTATTTGGAAGAAGGAAGGAATACAGCTTTCAGTGAAATCAAGCAGCCCATCAAATCTCAGCCCTTCATCCCTCAAAGCAGCTCTCCTTGCCCCAAGACACACATGTTCAAAGCCATTTCAGAGTTTGTAGACTCCTAGAGCTCCCCCTTGACCTACATGGCAATGACCATGGCACAAAGAATCATTCACCACGGCCACTGCCCTAGAGAACACCCGGCTCAACCACACAGTGTTGCACCACCACCTGCTCTCATGCCACGGGACTGGGCATGGGACACAGCCTGAAGGCGCTATAATTAAGAAATCCACCCTTCCCCTTGCCCCATCACAGGTGTCTGGCAGCCCTGGCCTGCTCCTTGTGGCCTTGGGAGTCCCAGTGAGCACCCCTAGCAGTGAAGGACCCCCAGGTGTCCCTGGTTAACTGCTCTGGCTCCCACTGACCCCAGAAGTTTGTACTTCTTTATTTTTTTGAGATGGAGTCTTTCTCTGTCGCCCAGGCTGGAGTGCAGTGGTGCAATCTTGGCTCACAGCAAACTCCACCCCCTGGGTTCAAGTGATTCTCCTGCCTCAGCCTCCGGAATAGCTGGGATTACAGGCGCGCACCACCACGCCCAGCTAATTTTTGTATTTTTAGTATAGACAGGGTTTCACCATGTTGGCCGGGCTGGTCTCGAACTCCTGACCTCAAGTGATCTGCCCACCTCAGCCTCCCAAAGTGCTGGGATTATAGGCATGAGCCTCCACACCCCGGCCTCAGTAATTTTTTTTTTTTTTTTTTTGAGACAGAGTACTGCTCTATCACCGAGGCTGGAGTGCAGTGGTGCCATCTTGACACACTACAGCCTCCACCTCCTGGGTTCAAGTGATTCTTCTGCCTCCGCCTCCTAAGTAGCTGGGATTACAGATGCCTGCCAACATGCCTGGCTAATTTTTGTATTTTTAGTAGAGACAGGGTTTCACCATGTTGGCCATCTGGTCTTGAACTCTTGATCTCAGGTGATCTACCTGCCTTGGCCTCCCAAAGTGCTGGGATTACAGGCCTGAGCCACCGCGCCTGGCCTAGTACAACTTCTTTAAATCATCACAAAGAGGACCAGGTGCGGTGGTTCATACCTGTAATCTCAGCACTTGGAGGCTGATGTGGGAGAACTGCTTGAGGCCAAGAGTTCAAGAACAGGCTGGGCAACATAGTGAGACCCCATCTGTACAAAAAAAATAAATAGAATTGGCTGGGCATGTGGTGGCACATGCCTGTAGTCCCAGCTACTCAGAAGGCTGAGGCAGGAGCACCACTTGAGCCCAAGAGGTTGAGGCTGCTGTGCTGTGATGGCACCACGGAACTCCAGCCTGGGCAACAGAGTGAGACCCTGTCTCAAAACAAAACAAAACAAAAACAAAAACAGTTGTGAAGGGCCTCAAGCTTTCTTTGATCTTGGGCAGAGCTGTGACCTCTCCTTCTGTTCAACCTCCTTACAGAGTTCAAACATCAATTCCCCACCCACGTGGCCTGCTTCCTTGGGTTGCAGAGATGTTCTTTACATCTCAGTGCCCACTATCAACTACTTCCTCCGTCTCTCTCTTCAATTCAGATGTATCAAATATTAATTTCATTTTTGTCCCCTCTTTAACACAACTTCTGGAAGCATCTCTTGGCCCAGAGCCATTTAGGTAAACTCAATAGAAAAGGGCCACCTCTGCTTGCCCTTGAGAATACAGATAACAGGGATCTGACAACCCAGGCAACAGCAGTCCCCCATGGAGGAGCAGAGAGCTCTTCACCACCACTCCACAGGTTTCTGGAGACCCCGGAGCAGTCATCAAATCCAGCGTTGGTGATAATGGCATTTCAGTCAACCACGGACTGCGCATATAACAGTGGGTGCGTACGATTATAATGGAGCTGAAAAATTCCTATCACCTAGTATTTACATTTTATTTTATTTTTTGAGGCAGGGTCTCGCTCTGTCACCCAGGCTGGAGTGCAGTGGCACAATTATGGCTCACTGCATCCTCAAACTCCCAGCCTCCCAAGTAGCTGGGACTACCAACCCATGCCACCATGCCCAGCTCGTTTTTTTTTTTGAGATGGAGTCTCATTCTGTCTCACAGGCTGGAATGCAGTGGCACAATCTTGGCTCACTGAAACCTCTGCCTCCTGGGTTCCAGCAATTCTCCTGCCTCAGCCTCCCAATTAGCTGGGATTACAGGCATGCACCACCACACCTGGCTAATTTTTGTATTTTTAGTAGAGACAGGGTTTCAACATGTTGGCCAGACTGGTCTCAAACTCCTGACCTCAGGTGATCCGCCCACCTCGGCCTCCCCCAGGTAGTTATTTTATGTAGAGACGTGGTCTTGCTGCCTTGTCCAGGATGGTCTCAAGCTCCTGAACTCAAGCAATCCTCCTGTCTCGGCCTCCCAAAGTGCTGGGATTACCCATGAGCCACCACCGTGCCTGGACTGATTTTAACTTCTAGTTTCCATGTGCCCGCTTATAGCTAATTCCTCTGATCCAGCATAAAACTTGGCTGTTCTCTGCACCAGTCTTTCCCTTGAGAAGAATAAAGGCTGGACAAGGAGAAATCGGCCTCTAGGCCTCACACAGGCTACCTGAATAACTGGAGCTAGCAGCAGACAAGGTCAGATGGGTCAGATGCTGCTACTGACAACATCACGCTCTATCCTTGGGACCAGAGTTTCAAAGTGGTGCTAGTGGTTTAAACTCAAAACGCCCTTAGCATGACCAGACTTGGAGGAGGCTGTCCACCAGACTCCTGCCAGCTGCCCCGCCTCACAGAAAGGCCTATCGTCAGCCCTCCTGGGCCACTGAGAACTCAGGACATCCACCTCCCACCTGTAAAAATGCAAAGGATCACAGGCAAGGCTCCCCTGTGGGAAGAGGGTGACTCCCAGGGAGGAGCATGCTTCGTGCTTAGACATCTCCGTATACCAGCTCAGCCACCCAAGGAAAGGAACAAAGTCAAACAATGCTTATCAAGTCCTTGTGATAACACAGAAAAATGCCCAAATAATATATCATAACTATGTAATAAACTAAGATAACAGATGCAAGCAATAACTGCTATTAACATCTACATTTGTCTGAATGACATAAATTGGATGGGTTTTTTGTTTCAACTCTTCTGTATTTATTATACTCTTACCTGTTCCAAAAATCATTTGCAGCAGCTTGGTTTGAATTTTCCATTGATAATACTTTTACAAAACACAACCTGGCTGTAGCCATAACTGCCTCCAAGAGAGACAACTCACCCCCCTTCACTCTCAGCATCTGTGAACGTGGCTCCCGAGGAGGCCGTGAAGTAGACAGAGCTAGAGCCAGTGGAGTCACTCCTCTCCCGGACAAATGGAAACCTTCGCCGCCGAGCCACTCTCTGGTTCTCTTCCATGTGGCATCTGGAAAGCAGGCCCCATCCCGAAGGGTACCATTAGGTCCCATCCAGCTTGTCTTTCTGCTCACCATAGGGTGCCTCTTACTACTGCTCCTCATTAAAGGGCTAAAAGCAGAGAAAATCCTAAGTCTCTAACCCTCAGGAGGGTAAGCAGGGCAGCTTCCTGGGCCCAGCCCGCACGAACAGACTACGTTAGGCAAACAGAGCTCTTCAGCTGCTACAACAGATCAACCATGAGAGTCCAGAAGCAGCAAGGAGCATGTGCAAGGCGAGGTACCAAATGTACAGCTTCAACCCAGGTTAGGCTAAAAGCTATAGAAGTGGTTTATTCTTTAGAGACAGACAGCGAAGGCCAGAACACACCCCAGCTGAAAAGCTGCAGGGGAGGGATAAAGCAGAAGAAGCTGCATTACTCACCGGACCTCCCCAACAATCTCCCCCGCAAGCCCTCGCAGGCTGCTTCTCAGCTCCTCCACCTCCCGCCGCAGCGCCACAAGGCTGGTCAGCACAAAGTCCAGGCGGTCCAGCACCTTCTCCTGTCCTTCCCGTGGAAGGCTGGGCAGCACTGAGGCATCTCCAGCCCCACCTGGGACAGCCCGCAGGAGCATCACTGAAGGGGGAACGAATGGGAGCCAGTGACACACAGGAATATAGTGGGGAAGAGATCTCACACCCAGAATTCAAGAATACCTGCTTTCCATTGGAAGAGAAGGCCCAGTGACGCTCAGATAGCACACGTTCACAGCCAGGTCATGGTAACAAGTCTCAAGAAACTACCCAGGGATCTCTAAACAAGAGCCCTCTGCTCCAAGAACCTTCCACACCAGGGCCCTTCAGGAATGCTGCACACCACGACAGATAATGTAACATGCCTGCCCAAGTGTGGAACCTGAAGGAGGACAGCTGTCCTGCTAGAGTTAAAAAAAAAAAAACCTTCACCTCACCATATAGTGCCCAATACCAAGGAGTCAATACCAACCACATAGCAAAACTAAAACTAAAACTGAGCTCCCTCAAATTCTGATCTCTCACTTCACAAAGAATAGTAGGGAAAACTTGGAGTTTCTCCCAGAACTTCATTTAGTATATCAGAGAAGGACTAGGAGAAAGGGGGCAGTTACTAAGAGAAAAGGTACACCAGAAAAAGCCCATCCAAACTGCTTCGGAAAGACACCGTTACTAAGCCCTGCTGACCCAACCCTAGATCTCAGAGTAAATTCCAGCAGTGAAATGCTAGCAAAGTGACAGCCACCTATGGTAACTGAACTGGAAAATGCAAAAACAAAAAAGAAACCAGAGAGGCAGGACCCTACAATACAGCAAGCATAAATCCCTTCTTAAAGGAAATCTGGTAAAAAACTAGGCCAGGCCACAACATACATCCAATACTGCTCAAGAATGTAGTGCAAGAAAGATCCCTGGCAATGTGGCCACTTTCTTCTAATCTCAGAAGAAACACTACTGCGAAGCAATTACAAACAAAATACAAGGGAAGGAAGCACACTCCAATACTAGATTACCACAAGATTATAAAATGCTGACAATCATTTGCAATCTAAGGTGATAGCTCTTTGAAGACTCCAAAACTAACTTTTCCAAACCATCTAACATTGGCAATCAGTGAAAACACTCATTTCCAATTAGCATGGGAGTGAGATAATGTAAACGCTCCTCTTGGCCAGGTGTGGTGGCTCACGCCTGTAATCCCAGCATTTTAGGAGGCCGAGGCCAGGAGTTGGAAACCAGCCTGGCCAACATGGGGAAACCCCATCTTTACTAAAAATACAAAAATTAGCTGGGCATGGTGGCACGCACCTGTGATCCCAGCTACTTGGGAGGCTGAGGCATGAGAATCACTTGAACCCAGGGAGGCGGAGGTTGCAGTGAGCCAAGATCATGCCACTGCACTCCAGCCTGGGCAACAGAGCGAGACTCCATCTCAAAAAAGAAAAAAAAGAAAAGAAAAGAAAAAAACACTCCTCTTGCACAAAGATGATAGTAGTTTGAACCAGCCCTAGATCCTTTGCTCAAATGAATTGACAAATCTGCAAGAACTACTCATTTCAGCTGTACAGGCTGCCAGCCACATTCAGCTTCAATTGCATTAAGCGTGCTCCTAGCCCTATGCTGTAGAAAGTCCACTGGACCAGGTGACCAGGCCCAACCTTGCCACTTAATCTGTGACAGCCTCAGGAAAGTTATACCATCTTTTTGAATCTTGGTTTCCTCATAGGAGGGATAAAAAAAAAAAACTTGAATGAGATAGTTGCCAAGTTGTCTTGATAGTTGCCAAGTTGTCTTCAAATTCTAATATATGATTTAATACATAAGCCTCAAGACTTTTAATCCCTACAAGATTATTCTTTTTGCCCTCTTTTGGACTTTTCCTCTACTTATTACACACCTCACCCAACACTAAGCAAGTGCCTTTAATACCCACATAGCACTATTGTGGCCAGAACTAAAAGTGAAAGTTAAACAGTCTTTTTGAAATATACTTTCTTGTGAATACAGGCGAAAGAGTAGAGAAAACCACGACTGCTTTTTTTTTTTTTTTTTTTTTTTTGAGACAGAGTCCCACTCTGTCACCCAGGCTGGAATGCAGTGGCGCAACCTCAGCTCACTGCAGCCTCCGCCTACCAGGTTCAAGCGATTCTCGTGCCTCAGCCTCGCCAGTAGCTGGGACTACAGGCCGCGCCACCACGCCCGGCTAATTTTTGTATTTTTAGTAGAGATAGGGTTTCACCATGTTGACATCTGGTTGAATGTTGGCCAGGCTGGTCTTGAACTCCTGACCTCAGGTGATCCGCCCGTCTCGGCCTCCCAAAGTGCTGGGATTACAGGCGTGAGCCACCGCGCCCGGCCCGACGACTGCTTTTTCAACAAGCTTCCAAAAAAGTGAAACCCTAAAGCACTTCTCTCCGTTACCCTGTCCCACAGTCTCCACCGAAAGCAGCCCAGACCTCAGGCCCATTAGTCTGCAGTGACCGCGGTCTCAGGAGACGGGCTCCTACCCTGGCGTCCGGGATCTGAAGTCTGCGTATAGTCCAGGGAGTTGGGCAGGCTCTGGCTGCGGCCATGACGCTGGGTCCGTTTCCATCGCTGGCTGTAAAGGAGGCACAGGAATCCAAGGCCGGCGGCGGTACCCAGCAACAGTCCCAGCCCGGCACGGGCACCACCCAGGGCTCCCAGTCTAGACATGCTGCGCCTGCGGCCAGCAGAAGTCACCGGGAGCAGGCAGGCAGGCGGGCGGGCGGGGGTAAGGAGAGAGAGAGATTCGTGAACCCGGTAAACCCACCCTCAAGGCTGAACCCCGGCATGTATCCCCTTGCCCAAACCCTGAGCTCCCGACTACGTGCACCCCAGTCTGAACCCTAAGGCTTCCTCCAGCCTCCTGGGCCCCACTGCCTCTCTTCTCACCCAGCCTGGACGTAGCCGCCCCTCCAGTACACCCCCCGACCCGGGTCACAGAGTCCGGCTTCTGGGCCTTCAACCCCCACCTCAGCCTCACGACACTGCAGACCACAAACCCGCCGCCCTGGCTGCAAACTCCTGGCCTTCCGCCGCGGCCCCCGAAGGCGCTCTGGCCTGGCAGGAGATCCACTCAGAGCCTTACCCGGCCGCCAGCCACCATGCCAGCAGCCGCCGCGGGCTCACGCTGTCAGTGACCGTGACGTCAGGCAGGCGGCGCCAGCTGCTCGGCGCCCTGCGGGAAGGCGCAGAGAGATGACCGCGCCGGCCCCGCCCCCTGTCTGTTTCCCTCAGGGGCGGAGCCACGGGCGCCGCCGGAGGGGCGGAGTCAGCACAGAGCGCGAAAGGAAAGCAAGAAGGGGCCCAAGACAGGGGAAAGGCGGGAAGGCAGGGAGACTTCTTGGGCGGACGCTCGCGCAATCACCCTCACCGTCCGGCAGCCAGGCCTCCATGTCCCTCCGGTCACACCGGCTTAACTTGCTGCTCCCGGAATACGCTCAGCATATTCACACTTTCTACCTGCGCTTCTGCCTGGACCTCCCCCTCTGTACCTGGAAAACGTCACGCTCTCCCCACATTTTATTTTTATTTTTATTTTGTAGAGACTGGGTCCCGCTCTCCTGGTCTCCCAAAGTGCGATCCGCCCGCCTCGGCCTCCCAAAGTGCGTGAGCCGCCGCACCCGGCCATAAATCTTAAACCTAACGTGCTGTCTTATAATTCTGTTTTACTCTTGTAATTGTATGCAACTTCTTATAATTGTGGCAACTAAAAAGACCGATTTTATGGACTATGATAACAATTTTATTGTGAACATTTCTTAAGAGTTAAAATTTAGTTTAGTGAAAGAAATATCTAGGCCAGTCCTCCCAATACCCTTGACTAGATCTTATATTTATTTACCCTTTAATTGTGAGATATTGTATACATATAAGAATACAGGAGGCCGGCCGCGGTGGCACGTGACTGTAGTCACAGATGCTCTGGGGGCTGAGATGGGAGGATCATTTGAGCCCAGGTCGTCGAGGCTGCAGTGAGCCATAATCACTCTGGGCAACAGAAGTCAGGATATCGAGGCCACCCTGGCCAACCTGGCGAAACTCCGTCTCTACTAAAAGTACAAAAATTAGCTGGGCATGGTGGTGCACGCCTGTAATCCCAGCTACTCGGGAGGCTGAGGCAGGAGAATCGCTTGAACCCGGGAGGCAGAGGTTGCAGTGAGCCGAGATCTCGCCACTGTACTCCAGCTTGGGCAACAGAGTGAGGCCTCCTCTCAAAACAAATAAACAAAAACAACAACAAAAAATATATATTTATATATATATAAAGTATATATATATATACACTTTATTTTGGAGGAAATAAAAATTTCCTCTGGAAACCTTCCCAGACCACCACCTTGGTGAAATTAAGCTTTTCACCCTGCTTTGCTCCTGTGGCTCTATTGCCTCCATTATACTATTTTTTATTTTTTTTTAGACGGAGTTTCGCTCTTTTCGCCCATGCTGGAATGCAGTGGTGCGATCCCGGCTCACTGCAACCTCCTCCCCCGCCCCTGGGTTCAAGCAATTCTCCTGCCTCAGCCTCCCGAGTAGCTGGAATTACAGGCTTGCACCCGCACACCTGGCTACTTTTTGTATTTTCAGTAGATACCGGATTTCTACATGTTGGTCAGGCTGGTCTCGAACTCCTGACCTCAAGTAATCTGCTCGCCTCAGTCTCCCAAAGTGCTGGGATTACAGGCGTGAGCCACCGCACCAGACCCATTACACTCTGTTCTGTGATTATTTGCTTTCTACTCTGTCTACACCACTGGACTGCCCACTCTTCCAGGATGGGGTTCACTCCTGATTCATCCCAGGTCCCCTGTGCCTGGCGCAGCTCTAATGCAAAAGCATCCATAAAAGCTGAATGGAGGAAGGAAGAAAAGAAGGCGTGACCGACAGCCCTGCCACTTTGACAGTGTGTTCTCAGCTGTGGCAGAAAGCTCAGTGGCAGAAGAACAATTTCTCCTCTCTGTACGGGGGGGGCGGCAGCTCTGTGAGATAAACGGATTGTGATGAGAGGCTAGGCCAAATGGGCAGACCAAGCAGGGGAATTCATTTCCCCCTGGATATTAAAGATGTTATCTGGCAGGCATGTGTCTGCCAGGGCAATCAGCAGTGTGGTGGGTGGTTCTGGACAGAGCTCTTTATCTTGTGCTGCATCTGCAGACTAGCTTTGCAAATGTAATAAAGGCCTGGCTGCCTGAGATATGCACTGCCCACCTTCCCACCCCCTCCACAGCCCAGCCTGAGAAGAGAGCAGACCAGACCTCAAACTGTTGTCCTGCCCTCTGCCCAGAACATCTGCCTCATCTACCCCGGCTCTTCCAAGAGAGGTGACAAGTCAAATGCCTTGGGATGGTGGCCTTACCCTTGTGTATAACGTTTAAGGTTCTTGATGCCTTAAAAAATAATTCTTTCTCTAGGCCAGGCACGGTGGCTCCCGCCTGTAATCCCAGCACTTTAGGAGGCCTAGTTAGGCGGATCACGAGGTCAGGAGTTCAAGAACAGCCTGGCCAATATGGTGAAACCCCATCTCTACTAAAAAATACAAAAATTGGCTGGGTGCAGTGGCTCATGCCTGCAATCCCAGCACTTTGGGAGGCCGAGGTGGGTGGATCATGAGGTCAGGAGTTCGAGACCAGCCTGGCCAACATGGGGAAACCCCGTCTCTTCTAAAAATACAAAAAAAATTAGCCAGGCGTGCCATGATCTCAGCTCACTGCAACCTCTGCCTTCCAGGCTCAAAATATCCTCCCACCTCAGCCGGGGGTGGAACCACAGGCACATGCCGCCATGCCCAGCTAATTTTTTAATTTTTTTGTAGAGACACGGTCTCCCTGTACTCCCCAGGCTGGTCTTAAACTCCTGGGCTTGGGCAATCCTCCTGCCTCGGCCTCCTAAAATGCTGGGATTACAGGCGTGAGCCACCATGCCCAGCCCTTTTAGAAATATATATATATATAATTTTTTTTTTTTTTGAGACAGGGTCTTGCTCTGCCATTCAGGCTGGAGTGCAGTGGCACAATCACCACTCACTGTAGCTTTGAACTCCTGGGCTCAAGCTATCCTCCTACCTCAGCCTCCCAAGGAGCTGAGACTGCTGGTGTGTGCTGCCATGCACGGCTAATTTTTCAGTAGAGACAGAGTCTCACTATGTTGTCCAAACTGGTCTCAAACTCCTGAGCTCAGGCGATCCTTCTGCCTTGGCATTCCAAAGCACTGGGATCACGGGCATGAGCCACCATGCCCAGCCAGAAACTTTCTTTTTTGTAGAAATGGGAGTCTCACTGTGTTCCGCAGACTGGTCTCAAAATCCTGGGCTCAAGCAGTTCTCCTGCCTTGGCCTCCCTGAGTGTTGGGACTTAACAGGTGTGAACCACTCAACCTAGCTCAAAAACTTTTAGTCTAATTTTGATAGCTATAAGGGCTGTTTCCAGTTTTTTACTGGTTACAGTGCTGCTGTGAACATTCTTGTACATGTATCCTGATGGCTGTGAGTTTTCCTGAGGTTTATTTAGGAGAGGTTTGGCTGCATCATAGGGTATCATTCACACCAACTTGCAAGCCCAACGGTAGTGGGATTGTTGACATCTTCACCAACACTTGATATTTACAGATTTTAACATTTTAAATTTATTTATTTATTTTACTTTTTGCTAACCTGTAAAGCACTATCTCACTGCAGATTTAAAATGTAGCTTATGGCCGGGTGCGGTGGCTCATGCCTGTAATCCCAGCACTTTGGGAGGCGGAGGCAGGAGGATTGTTTGAGGCCAAGAGTTGGACACCAGCCTGGGCAACACAGTGAGACTGTCTCTACAAAAAATTAAAAAAAAAAATTTACTGGGGATGGTGGCATGTGGGAGGTGAGGTGGGAGGATGCCTCAAGTCCAGGAGCTCAAGGTTACAGTGAGCTTTGATCACACCACTGCACTCCAGCCTGGGTGACAGAGCAAGACCCTGTCTCTTAAAAAAAAGAAAAAAAGTAATTTAGTCTTCTGTACTCCTGGTGTTGCTTATGTGCTTGTTTGGTTGGATCTGGTACTGTTACCGCAACATGACCTCAATTCTTTTTTTTTTTTTTTTTTTTTGGAAATGGAATCTCGCTTTGTTGCCCAGTGTGATCTGGGCTCACTGCAACCTCCACCTCCAGGGTTCAAGTGATTCTTGTGCCTTAGCCTCCCAAACAGTTGGCACTACAGGCACACGCCACCATGCCCGGCTAATTTTTCTATTTTTATTTTATTTTTTTCAGACGGAGTCTTGCTCTGTCACCCAGGCTGGAGTGTAGTGGCTTGATCTTGGCTCACTGAAATCTCTGCCTCCCAGGTTCAAGCGATTCTCCTGCCTCAGCCTCCCGAGTAGCTGGGACTACAGGCACCCGCCACCACGCCCAACTAATTTTTTGTATTTTTTAATAGAGACAGGGTTTTGCTGGGCAGAGAGCAGCTGCCCAGGCTGGTCTGAACACCTGACCTCAAGTGATCCACCCGCTTTGGCCTCCCAAAGTGCTGGGATTACAGGCATGCGTCACTGTGCACAGCCAAATTTTTGTATTTTTAGTAGAGACGGGGCTTCATCATGCTTGCCAGGGTGGTCTCTAACTCCCAGCCTCAGGTGATCTGCATGTCTTGGACTCCCAGAGTGCTGGGACTACAGGCGGGGGCCACTGCACTGGCCCTCAGTTCTTTCAGGAAGTCCCAAAATCTGTGAAATTAACCATCCTCCCAGCTGTGCTTGCTTACAGAAACAAAGGCCAGGTGCCAATAACCAGGAACCAGCCACAAGATGAATTGAACTCAGCAGCAGTGCCTTGACCTGAGTTACTGCTTCACTGCTATACTAAAATCTCCACTCAGTGTGGAGAAATGTACCTTGCTAAGCACAAACAGTGCCAGGTGCAAAAAGAATCTACACACTCCAGCTGCTCCTGGAAGAACCCATCCAGGAATCCCTACCCCAGTCTTCACCTATCTGCCCAAAAAACCCTTAAGATCCCCCTTTACCCAATGTCCAGGGAGCAGGTGCTTTCAGCAGAAGCTCCCCTTTTCCATTCTTGACCAATGAACGTTTCTGCTCTGCTTTACTGAACCTGGTTTCATTTTATTGGTAAGAACTGCACTGGATGGGTCAAGCGACCCTCCCTTGAGGGCGGTAACAGTACCTGCTTTGTGAAGAAGCAGCTGCAGAGATTCTGGTGCTTGCCATGGCCATGGAAGCTCAAGGAAGAAGTTAAGACTGAGAACAACGATCATATTTGTTTGAAGGTAGTGTGGCAGGATAGTTCTGTGGCGCAGTTTAAGAGGCATACACCACCTAGTAAACTGATGAGAGCCTATTGTGAATAACAGGATTTGTCAATGAGGCAGATCAGATTTGGATTTGATGGGCAGTCAATCAATGAAACAGACATACCTGCACAGTTGGTAATGGAGGATGAATACACAATTGACGTTTTCCTGCAGGAGACAGGTGTCTACTAAAAAAGGAACCTACTACTTTACTCCAAACCTCTGTTCTTACAGACCAAGATTACATCCTCAATTAGAAAACCGCAATTTGGTTCCACTACATCCCGACCAATATAGTATAGTTTTATTTCATTTTCACCTTCCCCTTTCCTTTGCTGTACATACAGTAATGGGTATGTGTGCACCAGCATATTGCATTTGTGTTTTTGTTTGTTTTTTGTAAAATGGCCAATGGTGTGTTCTGATTGACATCAAGTGGAGATGGGACTGGGAAAAATACTTCTGTGAAAATACCCCCTTTCTACATTCGTGGCATGCTCATTCGGCTCTTATCTTTTTTTCATATATTTATTTTAGATGAAGTCTTGCTCTGTTGCCCAGGCTGGAGTGCAGTGGTGTAATCTTGGCCCACTGCAGCCTCCACCTGCCAGGTTCAAGCGGGACTACAGGCATGTGCTACCACATCTGGCTTTTTTTTTTTTTTTGAGACAGAGTCTCACTCAGTCACCCAGGCTGAAGTGCAGTGGCATGATCTCAGCTCACTGCAACCTCTGCCTCCTTGGTTCAAGCGATTCTCCTGCCTCAGCCTCCCGAGTAGCTGGGACTACAGGTTTGTGCCACCACGCCCAGCTAATTGTTGTACTTTTAGTAGAGACGGGGTTTCACTGTGTTAAGCCAGGATGGTCTCGATTTCCTGACCTCATGATCCGCCCGCCTCGGCCTCCCAAAGTTCTGGGATTAGCAGCGTGAGCCACCGCGCCCGGCCCTTTTGTCAGTTTTAACACATCCTTTGTTAAGCATGAATGTGTTTTATCTCTCTGGCTAACTTGTTAGGTCAGTGGGTAAGAGGGCAGGGGTAGGAACTACAGAATAATAAATTAGACCAGTTAAGGAACGTTTAGGATTACAACTTCCTGCTTCCCTTATAGTTCTCTCCACGTCTGTCAAAGTGTTGGAACGGCAGCATCCCCTATAAAGGCCCCTCTTAAAAAGTGAAGATTTTTACCCTCCCATGGGAGGCAAGGCTACCTACAGGCTGTTTTTGTTTTGCTTTATTTTCTGGAAAACCAATCACAGGCTGGGTGCGGTGGCTCACGCCTGTAATCCCAGCTCTTTGGGAGGCCAAGGCGGGTGGATCACCTGAGGTCGGGAGTTGGCCACCAGCCTGACCAAAATGGAGAAACGCCGTCTCTACTAAAAATACAAAATTAGCCGGGCGTCGTGGCGCAGGCCTGTAATCCCAGCTACTCAGGAGGCTGAGGCAGGATAATCGCTTGAACCTGGGAGGCGGAGATTGCGGTGAGCGGAGATCGCGCCATTGCGCTCCAGCCTGGACAATAAGAGCGAAACTCCATGTCCAAAAAAAAAAAAAAAAGAAAGAAAAGAAAAAAGAAAACCAATCACAACAAGGCAGATAAAGAAGGATGAGTTGTCAGATTTTGATAACTGCGGATGAGGGGCGTGGACGCACGGTTGGGAACTCGCAGCCGCTCATTGGTGGCTGGTGCGGGGGAAGTTGTTTCATTTGCCCCAGGTGTTGCCCAGTGACCTCCTGCGCGTGCGCCGCGTCTGTCCAGCTGCGCGGGAAGCTCAGGGGAGGGAAGGCCAGGTTCCATCCATTCAGTCACTCCAGACCTGGCACCCAGCCAAGCGCGCGGTTCCTTTACAGACTTTCCTGCGGGTCCACAGAAATGCAAGGATCCGCCTCTGTGCTGGAATTAGAGTCTGGGAGGGGGAATGCGCAGTGCGCCCTGAGTGGCATTTTAGTTGTCGCCTTCAGGGCTAGCTCCGAGCCTCGTGCCTCGGCCTCCCCAGCGCTTAAGGAATCTCTGGAGCGCATGTCTTGGCGAGGGGAAGTGGGGCCCCGTTGAAGCTGTCGAGGCGTCTCTGAGAGGGGTGGGCTGAGACCTGGAGAGGCCTCCGTGAGGACGCCGTTTGCTCTGGGCTCTGCCTGGCAGGGACTTTGGAACCTGGCCTGAAGTGTTCAAGAAGCGGGCGCGGGGGCAACACGCGCGCGGGGACACAGTAAGATCACAGGCTGCAAAGAAAACAGCACTAAGCGTCCTGGAGGACGGTGGAGCTTCAGGATAGTGTCCTTCCAGGTCGTGGGACCGCCCCCTCCTCCCCGCACTCCACCTTCCCGCAACTGGATCACTCGGCGGAAGCCTCAGGTGGGCCCCGGGGTCCAAGTCCGCCGCCGGGAGGGCGGGGGCGGGTCCCGAACCGCCGACTGCAGGGCGCGTCACGGCAGCCGCTCCTGATTGGCGGCCACGGCGGTCACGGGCGAGGTGCCCCGGGATTGACGCCGCCTGTGGCCAGAGCCGGAGTAACGGGACTCCCAGCTGCGCGTCGCAGTCCCGACGCGAGAAGGGCTGGAGTCGGAGTCCAGCCTAGAGCCCCCGGTGGGAGCCAGGCCGGGACGCGTGCACCATGCCCTACCTGCTCATCAGCACCCAGATCCGCATGGTGAGTACCGGCCGCCTGGCGACTTGGAGCCGGGACCAGGCCCTAGGGGGCTGCGACTGCACCTTCATGCCTCCCTCCTGGGCTGCACCCACCGGGGACTGGACAGGGAACCCGCCCAGACACGCCCCCTTGGCCGGGGAGAGGGAGTGGAGAAGCGGGCTCAGCTCGGCTTCCGGGACTCAGCGAGCTCTGGCCGGCCCGGAGCCTTTATTGCCGCGAAGGGGCCCGGGTACGTGCGTCCCGGCAACAGGGCGACCTCCGGGCGCTTCCGGCTCCTGTCCTACCTGTCGGCGGGAGAGACCCCGGGAGCCCTGGCCTCACGCGCAGCACCTAGTGCCCTGCACAGAGCCGCTCCGCAGGGGAAAAAAGGGGGAATAACTTGAGGGAAAGAGGTTTGGAAAAGATAAGGACCTGCCAAGGCGCTAAAATCCCGGTGCCAAGTCCTTGACCCATAAACAGCAACTAGCTGCACCCTTAGGCACTTCCAGGAAGGGCTATCCCTGAAGCTTTAGGGAAGGAAGAAAAGAAAGAACCCCCTGCTTGGGAAAAAAGGAAGGCGAGAAGGGGCTGTGCAGTTAGAGGTGGGAACACCATGAGTTAGAAGTCATGTTCCTTTCTCTGGGCGCAGTTTCCTTATCTGTAAAAAGGTTCTGATTGCCCCTCAGGAGTCCTCTTTTAGCTTCAGAAAGACATGACGGGCAGCAAGGTGCTCTCTGCCCTTGCTCACTGCCCAGTGCTGGGGTGATCCAGCAAAGGGTACACAACCCCCTTGGTGGGTTCACCACGCAACAGAGAGCTCTTGCAGAGCCCTGGGCAGCGGTTTGTGAAGCAGCCATCTGCTCAGCTGCCAAAATGTGGATTCCTGGGTCCCTTCCCAGACCTCCTAAAACTCTGTCTGGGGCTTGGGAACCCATACTTGGAAATGGCCCCCCGAAGTGATTCTTATTTCTTAAAAGATATGGCTTTATTGATATGTAATGTGCATACCATAAATTCTTTGATTTAAAGTGTACAATTCAGTGTTGTTGTTTCTTTAGTGTACTCAGAGTTGTGCAACCATCACCATAATCAGTTTTAGAACATTTCTAATACCCCAAAAGGAAACCCTGTACCCACTGGCAGACACTCTTGATTTCCCCCAAGCCCCTCAGCCCTAGATAACCACTAATTACCTTTCTGTGGTAATGTGATCTGAGTCTGGCTTCTTTCATTTACATAATGTTTATTTTGTTTTGTTTTTTTGAAATGGAGTCTCACTCTGTCGCCCAGGCTGGAGTGCAATGGTGCAATCATGGCTCACTGCAGCCTCAAACTCCTCCCACCTCAAGCGATCCTCCCACCTCAGCCTCAGTAGCTGGGACTATAGGCTCGTGATACTTTGCCTGGCTAAAGCTGAGCTTTAAAGCACTAGGGAGGGCCCCTACATTGCTCCTCCTGATCACCGATGGGCTCCACCCCTTCACAGCTTGTGCTCAGCCCCTAAGAATCCTCGCTACTCTCTGTAGCCTTTACCTGAAGCTTACTCAGGGCTAGCAGGCAGGGGAGGAAGGACAGGCAAGACCGTCCACCTCCTCCTGGCAGCCAGCCAAGCAGCCACTGTGGCTTACCTTGCAGGAGGTGGGCCCCACTATGGTGGGTGATGAACAGTCGGATCCAGAGCTGATGCAGCATCTGGGGGCTTCAAAGAGAAGTGTCTTGGGAAACAACTTGTAAGTAGCAGCCTCCCTCAGTATCCTCTCCCTGCCAGCCCCTAGACCTGCCTCTGCTCCCTTTATACAACATCCAAGCCCAGGGACAGGGCCCAGCATCAGAGCCCCCTGCCTGCATCCTGGGGCTCTGTTCTTCGGAGGAGTTGGTCCCATCTGTAGCCTCTCCAACATCCCCCCTCTCCCCCACGAGGCTTGCTCTGAAAGCTTTCCACATCCTTACTGGAACCGCAGAAACAGAGTCCGTTCCCTGGGTCTAGGACTCCACTAGCGGACTGTTCCTTGCCCTGCCCTCTCCTAAGCTGGACCCCATCAAGCACAGACAGGCAGAGAGAGAAAGGTTTTTGTCGTGAGGATCTGGCTGAGTCGCAAAGCTAAGCCCTAGAAGCAGGGAGCAGGGAGCCTGCGTCCTACCTCCAGGGTGGCTGCTGCCTGGGGACCTAGCCATTTCCCTTGGCATCCTTCCTAATGCCTCCACGTCTAAACTGTAACTACTGCTTCCATTCCTCCTGTCACCCCTGGAGGCAGGGAGAACCCAAGCTACACAGGCTCTCTGAAAAGAGTTGTCAGAGTGAGTGCCAGTTCAAATCGGGGAAAGAGGAGGGCTGATCCCAGCCCCTGGGTCAAGGCTCGGGGACAGAAGCCAGCCCCCTCCCTTTGCCATGAGGCACTTGCCTCTCCATGCCCAGCTTGGGGCTTGAGCCCTTTGTCTGCTTCATGGTCTTTCAGCATCAATTAAACCTGACAGAAGGACCACCAGCATTCTCCATGCTAGGGAGTGGTGCACAGAGCCAGGAGCTACTGGGGCTCAGCCTTGTTGCTTCAGAACTGCAGGACAGCCAGGGCAGTGAGGGGCCTGGAGGCTTATTTTTTTTTGAAATGGAGTCTCACTCTGTCGCCCAGGCTGGAGTGCAGTGGTGCAATCATGGCTCACTGCAGCCTCAACCTCCTCCCACCTGGAAGCCTGGGTGGGGAGCAAGCCCAGGGATGGCGGCAGCAGGGCTGTGGTCAGACTAACATGGTCTACCATCTGGGACGCTGGGGAACCTGCTTAACCCCTCTGTTTTCTCACCTATCAATGGCCACAACAGTGGCACCTTCACTAGCTTGTTGGGAAGAATAAATGAGATAGCTGTGAAGTACCTAGAAGGGGAGGAGGCAGGGGGCGTGCACTTACCCCAGCGCCCAGCAAGCAGCCAGCAAGTGTGAGTCACTACAAGAGTGGCCAGGCTGCCTGCCGCAGACACTAGCTTTGTACCAGGAGCTTGCTGTGTGCCCCTCCTCACCCCACCCATCCTGTCTCTTTGCAGTTATGAATACTACGTCGATGACCCTCCCCGCATAGTCCTGGACAAGCTGGAACGCAGGGGCTTCCGTGTGCTGAGCATGACGGGGGTGGGCCAGACGCTGGTGTGGTGTCTGCACAAGGAGTGACCTTCTCACGCTGATTTGCAGACGGGGCGCCCCTGTGGAGGGGCTGCTGTGGGCCCTGACCTCCAAGCTCCTGCCTCACCGTCTGCCTTGCTCCTCTCTTCCCAAATCATCACCGCCATGGGCCCAGCCCCAACGGGCAGTGAATGGCCTTCTCTGAAACCCTGCGTCAAGCAGTGGGAGAGGGCAGTGCCCGGTGCCCTGGTGCTCCCAGCTGCCCTCCTGCTTCGGGCCTGGGCCGAGGGCCTTGTGTAGGCCATGTTCCTCGGGCAGCTGCCCCGGGCTGGAGCTGGGCACTCCAGCGGCCCTGGCGCGTGGCTCCTGCATAGCTAGCCCAAGCCAATAAAGGGCTGTGATGAGTGGCTGCGCCTGTGCTCTGCTTGTGCACGGACTCTGGGACTCTCACCCTGCGAAGCGTTTCCCTGGGGGTCTGCCCACTTCCTGGGAGGGGCGCCAGGCCTGGGTGGAGCGCTCTGCGGCAGAGCCCAGCACCTTATACCTATGTATGGGATAGAGGTAAAATCTTAAAAAAAAAAAAAAAATTTATTGGTGACGTTGAAGAAAAGGGCTGAGGGGTGGATGGCTGGAGCTGGGGCTACGTAGGCGGCCCCTCCTGGTCTTCCTGCTGCATCCGTGCGATCAGCTGTTGCCGCTCGGCCGCCTGGCGCATGCGCATCATGACGAGGCTCTCGTAGTCCCTCTCTGACAGCACTGAGCCCTGTCGGACAGAGCAGGGACAGGGAGGGGTCAGGGACAGCAGGGCACAGCCTCACAGACTCCGAGTACGGTGCCGAGGCAGTGCTGCGTTCTAAGAGTCTCGGAGGGAGGACGGCAGAGGAAGGGAAGGAACCCGGAGCATCCTTTTGGAATCCTGGCTCGCCTGTGTCCCCCAGAACACGCCACCTTTGGCCTCCAGGCCGGCTTCTACCCAGCCAGCTCCCCCTCCCTTTCCCCAGGCCGCGTCAGCTCCGGTCCATCTGTTTCTCAGGAATCACCTGCGGGCCCTCTAAGCCAGGCCCTCGTCTCCCTTCATTTCCTCTGGGCCCTTTACCCTTCACCCCTTTCCCTCTACCCCGTGGCTTCTGCCTCTTAGGTTCCCAAGGAAGGGAAGTTGTCTGAGGAGCAGGGATGCACTTGGCTCTGCTGGGCACTGACCCTGGCACTGTCTATGCCCGGTGCCCTGTGGTCTGGCTCCTGCTGAGGATGCAGAAGGGAGCCCTACCTGAGGCAGCCCGGAATGCCCCACCCTCGAAGGGGAAAAAGGCAAGCATGAGGCCAGCGTGCCTCTAAAACTACACACCAGGGCTCCTGGAGGGCAGGGCCCATGGCTCAAAGCTTTTATGAACTTGCCAGCACAGTGCGGGAGATTAAGGAATGCTGTATTTAAATAATCAAAAGAATAATAAACAACCATCTGAATGGGCCAAGGCTGTAGGGTGGAGAAGCAGCTCTACAGCGGGGCCTAAGCTGCCAACCCACGCCCTGATAAGGTCTGCGGTGGGAATTAAACCTTTTCCTCCCTCGGTGCCGCTTAGGCTGTGTGATGATCATGTGGTCCCAACAGCGTCTCAGAGAAGTGTGAAGCCCACCTGAGTTGACACAGAAGTGAGCTAGGCCAGGGATTGCAAGATGCGGTGGCCTGCCCATAGCAGAGAGCTGTGGGGCCCTGATCCGCGGTACCCCGCATGGGGACGCTGTCACAGAACAAGGCAGGAGGAAAATGTGGTGGTCAGTGACCCGGGGAATAGGAAGGGAGCGGCTAGGGTTGAGATGCCAGGCCCTGGCCAGCAGGTTTGGAGTAAGGGGTGTAGAGAAACAGGAAGTGTTACTCAGCCTGGGTTCCCCTGTTCCTCCCGATGGCTGCACCCCTCCCCTCTCCCCGGCTGCAGCAGTCCCAGCTAGGCCGGACTGCTAAGCCTGGCCCAGAGCATGGCTGACAATTCACGGCAGCCTCCCTGGCCCAGCCTCCTGCAAGAGAAGGAGGACCCCAGAGGAAGCCCGGTAGCCAGAGGGGAAGGGCTGGAGCACAGCCAGGTAGGAGGCAACACGGCCCGGCCCTCAGCAGCCGCTCTCCTGGCAGGAGCCCTCTAGGGTAAAACAAGGGAGGACAAGGAAATAGCAGCCAGGCTGATGGCAGGCCAAGAGGAGGCCACGTCTCCCATCCCCAGGTTAATGCTGCTCTGCCAAGAAAACTTGGAGCCACCCTTGGCGGGCCCCCAGCCCAACCCTGGGCAGCAGAGCCCGCCCATCACAGGCATGGCACTGCTCCCCGTTAACACACCCTCTGCCCCCCTTCCTGTTCCCGCAGGTCCTGCTCGTGAGGGCCTGACAGCGCGGCTGAGTCACCCATACCAGCTACAGGTCTCTTCCTTCCCCAACAATCGTTCCACATGCCTGCCTTTCAATTAACTCCCACCCTCCCCGAACTCCTCCTACCCAGACACTGTGGGCAGGGAGCCAGGCGCACCTGCTGGGGGCCCAGGGTGGTGGGGCTGTGATGAGAAAGGAAGCCGCGTGGTGACACATAAAGCAGGGCTGCCCCCACACGAGTCCCCAGAGGAATCTTAAGCTCCCTATTGCCCTGGGGTGTTGGTCCCAGCTGCCCCATCCCTGCACGCGGATGCTGCAATTACCCAAGAGCACGAAACCTGGCTTCCCACCTGACTGAGTCAGCTGAGAACAAAAACACATCTCCACCGCCACAAACAGCCAGGCCACTCATCAGAGTCGGGGAGCCACCGGCAGAGAGGGCACGGCCCCACACTGCCCCAGAGACGCATAGGAGCCAGGCAAACACCAGGGCGAGTGAGCGCGGGCCATCTGCTGCCTGCCTGTGGAAGGAGCGCTCGCCAGCCTCACCCAGCCCGAGAAGGTCCACCTCTGCCTCCGCCGGAGCTGCCCTCATTCTGGCTCCAGTAAGTGCTGCTTCTTCCTCCTGGGGTTTTTTCCACTACCCTATTCAGTAACCAGGCCACTCCTGTCCCTGTGGGAAACTCTTGCTGCCAGGAACTCCCAGCTGTCTGCTCTCCTGGGCAAAAAAGTTCCTTCTTCCTGAGCCCTCCTCTCACCATCCAAGATGTGGTCAAAGGTCTGTGCTGAGTGGAAACCCTGAGGCCTCTGCTCCTAGGGGAGCCTCCCCAGCTGCTGGCACTCACTGCCCCAGCAGGGACCACATGCACCCTGGCTGCTCCTGAACACCTGTCTGCTGGCTCCCCTGGGCCCCATGGAGACCTGGCGAAAAGGCTCCTTCCGCAACGCCTCCTTCTTCAAGCAGCTGAGCCTGGGGCGGCCGCGGCGGCTCCGGCGACAGAGTAGTGTGCTTAGCCAGGCCAGCACAGCCGGTGGGGACCACGAGGAGTACAGCAACCGAGAAGTCATCCGGGAGCTACAAGGGAGGCCAGATGGCCGGCGCCTGCCACTGTGGGGGGACGAGCAGCCCCGGGCCACCCTGCTGGCCCCACCCAAGCCCCCACGCCTCTACCGAGAGAGCTCAAGCTGCCCCAACATCCTGGAGCCCCCACCTGCCTACACAGCAGCCTACTCTGCCACCCTGCCATCGGCGCTCTCTCTGTCAAGTGCCCTCCACCAGCACTCAGAGAAGGGCCTTGTGGACACTCCCTGCTTCCAGAGGACACCTACCCCAGACCTCAGTGATCCCTTCCTCTCCTTCAAAGTGGACCTGGGGATTTCACTTCTTGAGGAAGTTCTGCAGATGCTAAGGGAGCAGTTTCCTAGCGAGCCCAGCTTCTAAATGGGGTGAGGGTGGGCAAAGCCAGGGTGACTGGAAGATCCAGAGGCTGGGGATTAAGGAAAGGACAGGGACAGGACTCCAGGCCCATCGCTGGAGGGTTCAGGCAGGCAGAGCTTCTTCATCCTGGGGGAGGATTCCAGGATAGGAATCCAGGGCTCTACCTGCTCTCTGGGTCCTGAACAGTCCTTCCAGGCACCCCAGAGTGGAGGGACAGAGGCAAGCTGGAAATGTTGAGGGGGTGGCCCTTCCTGGCAGGACCCTGAAGGAAGCTGGCTATGCCGGGAAAGGGAGGCTATGCCGGGAAAGGGAGGCTGTGCCGGGAAAGGGAGGCTCTGCGCGGCACTACAGGAACCAGGTAGAGGCTGGCAGAGCCAGAAGGTGGCACGGGGTCAGATCAGGGAGTGGGAGGACACAGACTGGGCAGAAGAGATGAGTGCCCTGTGCCAGCCTCTTTGGAAGCCACTGTCAACAGAGAGAGGTCACAGGACAAGCCTGGGTAAAGGCAGTCCAACCCAGGCAGAAGAGGAAAGTGGGAAGGCCCAGGAAGAAAGGGGAGAAGGCCTGACCCTGTCGAATCTGGTGGCCACTCACTGCATGACACTGAATTGAAATTAAATAAAATTAACAATTCAGTTCCTCAGCTGCACCGTTATTCCAGATTCCACATTCCAAATGCCCGGTGGCCACACATGATTAATGGCTACCACACTGGTCAGTGCAGAATGGACGTAAACATCGCTGCACAGTTCTAATGGACAGCGCTGTCTAGACCATGGCCTGGAGCCACCAGCAAAGGGGAGGCACATACAGGGGCTGGCCACATAGGAAGAGATAGGTAGAGATAGAGTATAACTCAGGAAAAAGACCAGGCAAATCCTTAGCAGAAATGAGGACGTGGCTCAGTCTGCCAACACAGCTACCTGGAGCAATCCCTGGTGAAGGAAGGCAGCTCTAGAGAATGCCAGCCAAAGGCACGCGCACGGCTTGCAAAGGGGTACTTTGGGGAATTCCCAGAATGACTAGTGATGGGAGCCCTGGCAGATTTCCTTCCTCGAAGAGAGGAGAACTGGATCCAGGGATGGGCATTCAACAGCGAAGCGGCACAGCTGGTCTCCAGAACCATCTCCCGGGATTAGAGAGTTCTGCCGCCTGAACCCTCCGACGATGGGCCTGCCAACCAGGCCAAGCCCACTGGGTCAAAGCCACAGGCTGTGCTACGGCCCCACCCCATGGCCTCACCTGAACACAGAAACCAGAGCCCAGCAGCACTGGCTGGGCCATGTGTTGGTGGCCCCCCGGGACTCGCTAAGAGTAGCAAAGGGGAGAGGGAAGCTCTGACACACACCATTTCTACGACCTAAATCAGTGGCCTCCCTCTTTCCTCCTCTTGTGTATAGGTACCGAGCTGTGGATACAGGAGACAATGAATAAAATTCTAACACAATCTATGGAGTGTTATCTGGGGCTGTGAAATGCTGGGACTTGAAGGTGGGAATGAGGTCTCTAAAGCAGGGCCCTGAGTCAGGCCCAGGCCAGTTTGTTTCCCTCCATCCAGGATCTGGGACACACTTGCAGAAAGCTGCTTTCCAGTCACCCCAGTCAAGTGGAGGGGCAGGCAAGGGAGCAGGCTGGCGTGGGTAAAGTAATGAGAGCAGCCTCCTGCCAGCCTGCTGAGGGGCTGTGGACACACCAGACAGGCCCTAGGCCACTGCAGAGAAGGGAAGAACCAGGTTGCTAGATCTTGCCCCCAAAGCAATCTGTTCCACCAAGGTGGGGACAGGTGTGGCCAGGAGCCCCACAGCCCCACAGCCCCAGCCTTTGTATCCAGGCCAAAAGACACCAGGGCCATGGTTGCGGGTTGGGGGTTACACACAAGCTGGAAGGTCTACGCTTCACCCAGGAAGGACACCCAGACTCTGGGCAGGCACCACCCCGTGTCAGCAGGGTAGCCAGAGTTCCTTCTTTTTTTTTTTTTTTTTTTGAGATGAAGTCTTGCTCTGTTGCCCAGGCTAGAGTGCAATGGCACGATCTCGGCTCACTGCAACCTCTGCCTCCCTGGTTCAAGCGATTCTCCTGCCTCAGCCTCCTGAGTAGCTGGGATTACAGGTGCGCACCATCATGCCCAGCTGATTTTTGTGTTTGTAGAGACGGGATTTCACTATGTTGGTCAGGCTAGTCTTGAACTCCTGACCTCAGGTGATCCGCCCCCCTCGGCCTCCCAAAGTGCTGGGATTACAGGCATGAGCCACTGCGCCCAGCCTGCTAGGGTTACTTCAAGAGGAGATATTGCCTCTTGACAGTCGGTCCCTTTCTGGGGCAGACAGAGACACATCCAGAAAACTGAAGTGCTGGGAAGGAAGTGGCTGTCCTAGTCACCTGCCCCTTCTCTGCAGCACTGGGTCGTCTAAGCTCCAAATGCTTCACACACCACAACCAAGCAACCTGAGGGCCAGGAAGATCCCTTTGGTGAGAAGGAGAGTCCCAACAGGAGGCCAGATATGGAGAGAAAGCAAGGTCTAAGAATACAGTGTGGGTGGGGCCTCT
Source organism: Gorilla gorilla gorilla (assembly GCF_029281585.2). NCBI lineage: Eukaryota > Metazoa > Chordata > Mammalia > Primates > Hominidae > Gorilla > Gorilla gorilla. The sequence continues at coordinate 41,482,330 of NC_073240.2, forward strand.
CTGGCCCTCAGAGAGGAAAAGGGTTCAACGTGAAATCACAGCCCCTCTTGCCTGGGTTGGTGGACCTGCCAAGCTCACTCTAGGCCCCAAGATCTGAATTTGGAAGGAAAGAGCCTGACAGGAGCCCAGGTAGGAAGAGCTCCGAGACGTGAGCGCCCAGCCAGGCGAGGCCTGACTCCTCACCTTTGACAGTCCTGAGTGGCTACGGCCCACGGCATCCTGGGGCTGTCCCTCCAACCAGGAAATCTTCAGAGGGTTATCCACCAGGCCAACTTCATTCTGGACAGCCAGCTCCTGCCAAACACAGCATCTAGTCCTGTCCCATCCGTTGAGTCAGCTATAGAGGCTCTCTCTACCCCCACAGAGAGAACAGAACCAGCGTTCTAGCCCTCTAAGCAGAGATGCCAACCTCAGCAGCCTTCAAGTGATGGGTGTTAACGCTTTGGCCTTTCCTGCGGGAGAGGGGTTGAGGGAGCTTTCTGATGTGGGGAGGCAGTGCTGGGGCTCACAGCCCCAAGGGGTGCAGGTGGAGGGTGTGAAGGCACCAGCAGGGAGCAGAGACAAGTCTGTGCTCTCCTTTCTCCCCAGAGTACCCCCCATCCATCCCTTCACACACGGTGCCTCTATTTCCAGGAGTCAGGGGCCCCCGGGAAGAGCCTTGGCTCTAAGCTGGCCCGGAGATTCCCTAGGAGTGCGGACCACCTAACTCAGAGGGCCCACAGAATTGGGTCCCTGCCCTAGAATGACAGGGCCACGAGGGGCCCCCAAGCCTCATGCAGCACTCACCGCCGCCTTGACGGTTGCAAACTCCACCACAGCAGTGCCTGGCTTCTTACTGGAAAGCACCAGGTTGAGAACCTCACCATACTGTGGGGACAAAGGGGTCCTAATAAGCATGACTTGGCCTTCAGGATGGCCCAGGTCATGCCAGAGACAAGCCTGGGCTACCTTGAGGCCCATGGGGCATTTTCAGTTGGGAGATAATTTCTTGCCCCACCTACTTATCTTAGTGAAGTGAGATCAGAGATAGGAAAGAAAGAAATTTTTTTCCAGGAACACAGAGCAGCAAAGGAATGATGAGCAAAGCCCTGGTGACTTAGACTGACATATTTCATTGCATAGCGTCCTTGCTAGTTGAACGTGGTGAAAAGGACGGGGCTTTTGTGCCAGATACGCACCTCGTCCCTCCCAACCCACTCAACCAAGCTCTTTGCTTCTAAGTGTAAGGGTTAGACCGAGGTAGCAAAGGACAGCGGGCTGGAAGGGGGCACAAGGCCACACAAGTGAAAGGAAGGCTGTAGCCTGGGGAGAAGTCTCTAAGACGTCCCATGGTCTATGAGACAGAAAAAAAAAAGCAGGTAGATATGTTAAGGGAAGTTCAGGCATTGAGAGCAGGGACCTAGGGTGTGGACTGAGACGTGGACTGAGATGATAGGAAAGAGTGGACGTCAACAGGGCCGACCTTCTGCAAAAGCCGTAGGAGGACGTCTTTGGAGTAGCCACCTTTTGACTCATCCTCCTTCTTGCACTTCCATTTTAGCTGAAAAGAGAGCCTCATGAAACACTGATTCTTGGCTGAACAGTACCTCACCCCACGACTGAGCTTGACAGTCTGAGCAGACATCCTCCCACCCTCCAAGTCTCCAAGGCTCCTGCCATCTGGGGAGTGCCACCAGAAACATTTTCCCCTTGGGAACTTGAAGGCAGGATGGCCTGCTCACCCCAGGGACGCTTCCCGCCCAGAAGACCCTCTCCTGAGAAGGCTTCTAGGGAATCCTCTGCCCTGTGATCAGGGCTAAAAGCAGCCTTTCGTGGCAAGCTCTGATCTCCGGGCGGCTGGAGCATGGAGGGAGGTGGTAATGGTGCTGGCTCCACGCAGATCCAGCGGCCCCACCAGAAACCCTCGAGCCACAGGAAGCATCTATTCCTGCTGAGGGGAGGCGGTGTGAGTGTGAGGTGGCCCACAGATCCTGCCCAGGCTCACCTTTAGTTTGGGGGTTCCTTGGCCTTCAGTATTTTCTGCCTTTCCTAGAAATATTGGGAAAAGAAGAAAAGTAGAATATGAGGGAGTCAGAGATTCTCCCAAAGGAAATGCAGCCCAGAGCCAGAAGGGTCTGGAAAGGGTCACTCCTGACCAAGGGCAATACCTGCCCAGCTCTGATGAGGGCCTGGTGGGGAAAGCAGATGCCCATCCCCAGAGAAGCTGCCACCCCAGGGGTGGTCTACCCAGCTGCCTCCTGAAGGCCACCTGTCAGCACTGTCTGAATGGAGAGCTAGGAACACCTTCTAGGGACAGGAGGCAGAGAGACAGACCATGAGGTTCTACGGACACAAAGTGTCCAGGGCCCCTCCCCGTGGTGATCTGTCCCAAAACAAAGCCATCTCTGCTTGGGACAAAGCCAAATGTGGCCAGGAGATCTCAGGCAGAGTAAAAAGCAAATAGGCCCCAGAGAACTAGGAGGAAGACAGGATAAGTGGCATGTGTCAGAGTAAGGTACCATAGGGTGACCCCAGGGTTCCAGCAGGTAGAAGCCTCCACAGCAGCTCCACCGAACAGCCAGTGTGGCCGCTCTGAGCAATCTGGAGCTGCCTTGGAGGGGAGATAGGCGGGGTGATGGACCTGCACCTCTCAACCTCTGGTCACGCTCCTGGCGTATCTGCTCCCGGATCAGCCTCTGCTGTTCCTCCAGCTGCCGGGAACCCTCTTCTCTCAGGCGTTCGATCTGCAGAGCAGGGGGTGGGGGGTGACAATTCTGTGCAGGTCCAATTCCAGGCTGGCTCACCTTGTAAAAAGTCCTTGGGAGCTTCCACCTGCAAGCTAGGGCTCAGCAACCTGTGGGTGGGACAAATCACCCAGCTCCCACTGAAGGTGCAAAGAGCAGGCCCTCTCCAGCCACGGCGACCACCAGGTCCATCCTCCCCCACCTCCTCCTCCTGCAGGTGGCCTTCTGGCCAGTGTGCCTGAGTGCTCACCTCTTGCTCTAGTGTCCTGGTACTCCGGCTCTCCTCTTCCTCCTCACTCTCCTGGGCCTGGGCCTGCCGCTCCCGGGCCTCCAGGTCTAGACACAAGGGTTGAATGACCAGACTGCTGGTCTGTTCAGTTTCCATGTGGCCTCGGCCCACCCCAGCTCTGGCTGCCTCCCCAAAGTCTCAATCACGACGAGACCATACAGTAACTCTGCCCCCTCCCTCCATGCCCACGCCCCCGAGTCAATTTCCATTGAGAAAAATCACAGCACAGAGGTATGGGGTCTAGCAGAGTGGCCAGGGGTCTGGAAGAGTTAAAAACAGCTCACACTGACCAAGCTGGTTCTCTCTAGTGAACAGGGTGTGGGAGGTGCTTATGTCAGCAGCCCAGGGCCATGTGTCAGGGGTGCCAATGGGCGGAGCTGCTGGGCTCGACTCCTGTGGTTTGGCACCACAGCTTGACTTGCTTGGCTTTGATTCTTTTCACACACTGAGCTCAAGTTCTCACTGTCTCCTTTACCTCCCACCTCAACTCACATTTACCAAGCCTCACTGTGGACCTGGCTACAGGGATGGGCAGAGTGTTAGGGCATCACCCCGGGTCCCGGATTGTGTGAGGGCATTACCTTCCAAGAGAAACCTGCTTGCAACCATGTGCCAGGCCAGCTGCCGTGAGAAACCCTTCTCTTAGTCCAGAGAAGTCTGTGCACTTTACTCACTTAAGACTCTCCTTTTCTCTCTCTTTTTTTTTTTTTTTTTTGAGATGGGGTCTCCTGGCACTTGCTTTTCTTTTAATAGAGAAATAGATATTGGGATGCTATATGCACATATTAAAATATATGGATGTTGAAGAGCAAGAGGAAAAGGAGAAACTTGAGTAAAGAATGCTTGGACTGGGCCAGGCGCGGTGGCTCACGCCTGTAATCCCAGCACTTTGGGAGGCCAAGAGGGGTGGATCACCTGAGGTCAGGAGTTCGAGACCAGCCTGGCCAATGTGGCAAAACTCTGTCTCTACTAAAAATACAAAAATTAGCCAGGTGTGGTGGTGCGCAACTTAGTCCCAGCTACTCGGGAGGCTGAGGCAGGAGAATCGCTTGAACACAGGAGGCAGAGGTTGAAGTGAGCCGAGATCGTGCCACTGCACTCCAGCCTAGGTGACACGGTGAGACCCTGTCTCAAAAAACCATGTTCTTAAAAAAGGTTTAGTACCCACACTTCCTTGTATAGTTATGATAATTAAAGGGACAATAAGGCATTTGTCACAATGCTTAGCTAATATTAAACCTTATTATTGTTATTATTCCTAAGAGTGTCTTTAGGAACCAACCTCTAAGAACAGCGTTTTGCCCAGAGCCTGAGCCAAAAGGCTTTGAGACGAGTTGCTGGAAGTGAAGCTTCAGGTGAGGGAGATGAATGAAAATGGCCACAGGAAACCACAGGCCACCGAGCACTATGATGGCACCTACCAAGCTTCACTTTCTTCCTTTTCTCATCAAGTTTCTGGGTCCTCTCTGCTGCTTGCTTCTTGGCTTTCCTGACCTTGTCATATGCAGCCTGGCAGGAGAAAGGGGCACAGGGCAGAGGGTCAGTGAGAGAGTAAAGACAGAGCCCCGGCAATCTGCCTGGCTCCTAGCCCACGAGCCATCAGAGTGGCAGCCTGGTGACTGGGTCTCCTGGGCTTAGACAGCAAGGACTGTGCCACATGGCAAAGGGCAGAGGACCGAGGTTGAGAGGCAGCAGTGGTCTCTAACCATGGGGGATGATTCCGATGAAGGAGGCTGTGCTTACCCTGGCTGCAGCATCGGTCAGCACCTCCAAGGCCTGAGAAAGCTGGTGGAAGAGTTCAGCTAAACATAAGGATCAAAAAGACAGAAGAAAAATAAAGTTAAGACTTTGTAATGGTGTGCTCCCTCAAAAAAAAAAAAAATCTTCAAAGAAGTCACAGGATGGCAGACAAGCCGACATCAGCAGATGACAGACCGACAAGGAGGGGTGAGCATATCAGCAACTGACCAGACACCCTCACAGGAGGGAAGCCCTGGGACCCATTGCCTGGAGCCAGGCAATGTGTGCTTACACCCCACAGCACTCACATGCAGAGCTTACATCAGGAAACACAATGCCCGGGTGAGTGGGTCTCTTTCTCCCCACGCCCTGAGAAGAGTCTCACCTGCTCTGGGATTATCTGGATTTTTGTCTGGGTGGCAGGAGAGGGCCTTCTGCCTATAAGCCTTCTTTACCTGGAAGAGTCAGACAGAAGACATGGCTATTCACTCTCATCCCAGGGACAAACAGGAAAACCTTGCTCAATGGGTAAGGGGAATCCCATGCACACCTAAAAGAGAAGCTGCTGGCGCCCACTTCCTAGCCACCAGGGAGACTGGCAATGGAGGAGGCCAAGGCCATGGAGGGAGCGAGCCACTGTCGCCCAGCACAGGAGCTGGGCCCGCTTCCTGCTAAGTGCTCAATCTCACCACTGCAGATGTCCAGGGGCTGCTGCAACAGGCAGGAGCACAGTACCCCACTTTCTCTACAGCCACTCGAAGACAGGTACTCTACACATTCTTGGTGGGCATATAAACTGGGGCAACCTATCTGGAAGAAAATTCAGCCATCAAAATTTAAAATATTCTTTCCCTTTGACCCAAGTCCTAGGAATCTGGACTTGTAGAAGTATGGCAAAAATAAATATACAAGGGTGCTCTCTACAACATTGCTGATACTAGCCAGCCAAGATCCCCATCAACGGGAGACTCATTTAAAAGATTATGATTGGCCGGCGCGGTGGCTCACGCCTGTAATCCCAGCACTTTGGGAGGCTGAGGTGGACAGATCACCTGAGGTCAGGAGTTTCAGACCAGCCTAACTAACATAGTGAAACTCCATCTCTACTAAATATACAAAAATTAGCTAGGCATAGTGGCGGGCAGCTGTAATCCCAGCTACTTGGGAGGCTGAGGCAGGAGAATCGCTTGAACCGAGGAGGCGGAGGTTGCAGTGAGCCGAAATCGCACCACTACACTCCGGCCTGGCGACAGAGCAAGACTCTGTCTCAAATAAAATAAAATAAAATAAAATAAAATAAAATAAAATAAAATAAAATAAAATAAAAAATAAAAGATTATGATTGAGGCCGGGCATGGTGGCTCACGTCTGTAATCACAGCACTTTGGGAGGCTGAGGCGGGTGGATCACTTGAGGTCAGGAGTGGGAGACCAGCCTGGCCAACATGGCGAAACCCCATCTCTACTAAAAATACAAAAATTAGCTGGGTGTGATGACATGTACGCCTGTAATCCCCCTACTTGGGAGGCTGAGGCATGAGAATCGCTTGATTCATGCGGGAGGCAGAGGTTGCAGTGAACCAAGATTGTGCCACTACACTCCAGCCTGTGCGACAAGAGCGAGATTCTATCTCAGAAAAAAAAAAAAAAAAGATTATGATTGGCCAGACATGGTGTAGTCCTGTAATCCTGGCATGTAATCCTGTAATCCTCATGCCTGTAATCCTGGCACTTTGGGAGGCTGAGGTGGGCAGATCACTTGAGGTCAGGAGTTCGAGACCAGCCTCGCCAACAAAGCAAAACCCTGTCTCTATTAAAAATACAAAAATTAGCCGGGCATGGTGGCGTGCACCTGTAGACCCAGCTACTTGGGAGGCTGAGGCAGGAGAATCACTTGAGCCCCAGAGGCGGAGGTTGCAGTGAGCCGAGGTCATGCCATTGTACTCTAGCCTGAGTGACAGAGGGAGACCTTGTCTCAAAAAAATAATAAAAAATAAATTTCAAAAAGTTTGTTCAGGAATTTGCTACGCTTATTAAAAATTTTTTTTAAATAAAATATTATCATAGACAGAGGTATCCATGTTCTGACATAGATCTTATTATAAACTTTTGAGTTTAGTCCGGGTGCGGTGGCTCAAGCCTGTAATCCCAGCACTTTGGGAGGCCGAGACAGGTGGATCACGAGGTCAGGAGATCGAGACCATCCCGGCTAACACGGTGAAACCCCGTCTACTCTACTAAACCTCTACTAAAAATACAAAAAAATTAGCCAGGCATGGTGGCAGGCGCCTGTAGTCCCAGCTACTCGAGAGGCTGAGGCAGGAGAATCGCTTGAACCTGGGAGGCAGAGGTTGCAGTGAGCCGAGATCACACCATTGCACTGCAGCCTGGGAGACAGAACAAGACTCTGTCTCAAAAAAAAAAAATTTTTTTTGTCAGGTGTGGTGGTGCATGCCTGTAGTCCCAGCTACTCAGGCGGTTGAGGCGAGAGGATCGCTTGAGCCTAGGAGTTCCAGCCAAGCCTGGGCAACATGGCAAGACCTCATCTCTACAAAAATTTTTTAAACATGAGCCAGGTGTGGTAGCATGTGCCTTTGTCCCCCTACTCAGGAGGCTGAGGTGGGAGGATCACTGGAGCCCAGGAGGTTGAAGCTGTAGTGAGCATGTTCACACCACTGCACTTCACCCTAGGTGACAGAGTGAGACCTTGTCTCAAAAATAAAAATAAAAAAATTTTAAATTAAATTAAAATAAAATAAAAAATTAGCCAGGCATAGTGGTGCGTGCCTGCAGTACCAGCTACTAAGGAGGTTGAGGAGGGAGGATCACCTCAGCCAAGGATTTTGAGGCTGCCGTGAGCTATGATGATGCCACTGCACTCCAGCCTGGGTGACAGAGCAAGACTCTCTCTTAAATAAATACAAAGAAAGAAACCCCAATATTTCTTACATAAGTAAAAATAAACACAGCTACCAAGATTCTCTTTCGTGTGCTACCTAATAGCTGTTGTAAGTGAAGACAGTGTACACAACCCCAGAATCCGTCCTCTGCCTCCAAGGCCTTTGCTTTCTCCCTTCTGCTTGGTGTGTGTTACCTGCTGCGCAAACCTCCTGGAGGAAGAGCTAAGCAGATTGGATTTCTAAGCTTCCAAGATGGACGCAAGAAATGCTTCTACACCCAAGTGTGCTAAATAAGGACTTTCAGAGGTAAGCAGCCAGCATCCACAAGGTGAGCACCTGCTGGGCAACTCCTCCATCCATGAGGCAGCCACCGGGCCCAGGACCTCTGGGGGTGTGCTGCCACCTGCTGGGCCACAGCCAGGGCACCTGCCATGGCAGCCCAAGCTGTTTGGTTCTCCTGACTGCCTTGGAGGCAGCAGGAACCACCCAGGACAGGCGCTGGGCAGAGAGGGTGTAGACGTGCCACCTGCCTTCCCAATCGCCCACCAAAGCACATCTGCCCTGCCTGCTCACCTCCCACCCTAACCCTCCCTGCCTAGCTGTTTTCACTACAAAAAAGAACAACATTAAGGGAAAGGAGGTGCTAGCTTAAGACAGTGTCATCTTTGCAATATCATCTTTACTTTTTAGGTACCTTATCATTCGTCTTTTCTTTCTTTTGCTCTCTTTGCCTGCTTTATTGTGCCTCCAGCCTCATTCCTTTACTGAACATATTTTATATTTCAGGGCCCTTGTTTGCTTTTTTTCAATAAGTAAAACAATACCAAAAACATTATAAAGATGTTCTTTCTCAATCTCCCCAGCCCTCTGACATCAAGGTTCATTAACACATATAAAAGCACCTACACACACTGACAGGAGTTGGGTGTTTGTTGGGTGTTTGTTCCTGGCCTCTGGGCCCCTCCTCTCTGATCCTATCTCCACCCTCTCTCTGGGATGGGTGAGAGGAAGGGAGGGGGAGGCGGTCCATGTCCCAGTATCTATGGCATCACCTGCAACACTACCTTCAAGATGAACTTCCTCAGGACTAGGACTAGTAGGCTTGCCCCAGGGATGTAGGGGGGTTTTGTGGAAGATGTTTTCTTTTGTATCATGGGGCTCTTTTAAAGTGGTTTAGGCTGGGCATGGTGGCTCACACCTCTAATCCCATCGCTGTGGGAGGCCGAGGTGGGCGGATCACTTGAGGTCTGGAGTTTGAGACCAGCCTGGCCAACATGGTGAAACTTGTATCTACTAAAAATATAAAAATTAGCCGGGTGTGGTGGCGCATGCTTGTAATCCCAGCTATGGGGGAAGCTGAGGCAGAAGAATCACTTGATTCCAGGGGGCAGAGGCTTCAGTGAGCTGAGATCGTGTCACTGTACTCCAGCCTGGGTGACAGAGTAAGGCTCTGTCTCAAAAAAATAAAATAAAATAGTTTGTATGTTCCTTGTTATAAATCTGAGAGGGGGAGTAGAAGTGAGTGTGAAGAAGAAGGAGCAGGCTGGGTATGGTGGCTCACGCCTGTAATCCCAGCATTTTGGGAGGCCGAGGCGGGCGAATCACTTGAGGTCAGGAATTCGAGACCAGCCTGGCCAACGTGGTAAAACCCCATCTCTACCAAAAATACAAAAATTAGCTGGGCGTGGTGGCACACGCCTGTAGTCCCAGCTACTAGGGAGGCTGAGGCAGGAACCTGGGAGGCGGAGGTTGCAGTGAGCCGAGATTGCACCACTGCACTCCAGCCTGGGCGACAAAAATAAAATTCTGTCTCAAAAAAAAAAAAAAAGAAGAAGGAGCAGTAAGAAAGCAAGACAGAAGGGGTGTCCAGCAGTGGCATCTCCTTCATTTTCTTTCCTTTTTTTGAGAGAATGCTTTCTGAATTTTATTCTAAGGGAATGATAAATATACTTTGTGTTTCATAATTTATTTTGAATGTTCTATATTGGAATTTTGGTTTTTCACTGTAATAGGAAAATAAAATTATTCAAGCTGAAAAATCCACTCATATTGTCAAATATGCTTTACATATATTAACTTATTTAATTCTTAAAGCCCTATGAGGTAGAAATTATTATCCTCCTCATTTTACAAATGAGGAAACTGTGACATAAGGGTTAATTATGATACCCAAAATCCATTCAATGAAAGCCATACAAACATTACTTTAGGCAAAAACTATTCTACTCCAGCCAATTACCACAGAAAAAACAGTGGCCACCACCCCACCCGTGCCATCAAAGGCCAGGTAGAGAGCATAGACTTCCATTCTTGCTACCCTAAACCTCTGCCAGAGTGGTGTCAGATAAAGCCAAACAGGGAGGCTAGGACTTTCATCCCCAACAGATGGAAATACAAAAATATAAAAATATCTCTGGGCTAGGCGTGTTGGCTTACACCTGTAATCCCAGCACTCTGGGAGGCTGAGGCGGGCAGATCACCTGAGGTCAGGGGTTGGAGACCAGCTTGGCCAACATGGTAAAACCCCGTCGCTACTAAAAATACAAAAATTAGCTGGGCATGGTGGTGGGAGCCTGTAATCCCAGCTATTCAGGAGGCTGAGGCAGGACAATCGCTTGAACCCAGGAGGCGGAGCTTGCAGTGAGCCGAGATCATGCCATTGCACTCCAGCCTGGGAGGGAAGAGTGAAAGTCCATAACAACAACAACAACAACAAACAACAACAACAACAACAACAACATCTCTGAAAGAAAAGGGATATCCCCGAAAAAGCTTCCGATCTCAGTATCGTTTATCATTAAATAATCCTACCTTATAAACAGCTGAAAGGGTTATAGCTGATATTTACTTTCTATAATAAGCTTGTATTACTTTTCAAGTGATACAAGAAAAAAACTGGTAAGAAACAAAAACAAAATTGTTTAGCTTCTTTCCACAATTCTAAGCTAGGAGGCAGCATGGTTCACTAAAAGAGGGCAAGTTCTGGAGTCTGGCAGATGTATTTTCAAATTCGGAATCTTCCACATACTGAAAGCATGACCTTGGGCAGATTACTGAAGCTCACACAGCCTTAGGGACTTCAACATCAAAGTGAGAAGAATAAACCCTACACACAGGGCTGCTGGAAGGATTAAAGAAAATGATCCGTGTAAGCACCTGACAAAAACTAGGTGCTTCCTACAAGTTCCCAAACCTTTCTCTCCTCTACTTCTGGAAGAGGGTAAACTGTGACACCAGGCCAGCAGGATGCCAATTGGACAGGAATTCAGGAATGGACCCTGGTCCACAGTAGATGCAGGTTGACTCCATTTGAATTCTCTAGGTGGACAGGGCTGGATTTGAGTCTGCTGTGGGGTAGATCTAAAATTCAATCCTGGGTTCACTCCCAGGGTCTCTGAAATACTCTTATTCAAGGGGTAGAAGGGATGGGTAGGTAGCCTGAGATCTTCCAGAGTGGCCTTGAATCAAAACCCAGCTGGCCTAAGAATGTTGGTCAAGTATGTCTGTCTTGATTAACTAGTTATTACTATATTTAACTGTTAAATCTGCCCTGGGCAGGGCCCATCCCTTGGTTTTAGCCTGGAAGACCAGTTTTGACTTTGAACCGGTTGGCCTAGAATTTGGTGCTTTGTACTACAAACTAGATTCCCAGCTTTGTCCAGCCCTCCTGGAGTTGACTGCTGCCTGAAGAATTTCTCACCATGTAAACACAACTCTCCTAAAGCAGGCCTTTGAAAAACCTTCCGGTCTCAATATTGTTTATTATTAAATAATCCTACCTTATGAACAGCTCAAAAGGCTAGATTCAGGGTAAAAATGTACAACAATTATTTTTTATAACTATCATAAAGTTGGGAAGGAGAGGAACTTTCAGAAGAACAAGAAATAGAAGGGCCATCCTCTATAATCTTACTCCTTATGATATAGGATAGACAGGACTGCTGAAACCCAGGTATCCCAGGTTGGAAGCTCCTCCAGAAACTGACTCTGGCCCAGGTCCAGTGGCTCATGCCTGTAATCCCAGCATTTTGGGAAGGTGAGGCGGGAGGATCGCTTGAGCCCAGGAGTTTGAGACCACCCTGGGCAACAGAGCAAGACCCCATCTCTAAAAAGAGAAAGAAAGAAACTGCGTCTGCAGGTGCTGGGATCACTGAGGCAGAGCTGAAGCAGCCACAGCAAGGTGCGGCTTTTCACTTGCAGCTTTTCTTCTTTACCTATAGGTTTCCCCTAAATCCCCTGGTCTCTCTAGCACTTAGAAACACTTGCATTTCTGAGACTTCACAAAGGATCCAGGTGACAGTTCAAATGTTTCCAACCCAAAGTTCCCCATCCAGATCATGGCTTTTCAGAGGAGAAGCTCTTTCTAAGGCCCAGCCTCAGAAGGACGAAGATCTCAGATAAATGTAAGCTCCATGAGTACTTCGAACTGCAATTTGCAGAAACTTGGTCTTTCTCCTGATGGCTTTCTAAAAACCTCACTGTCTACCACCCTTTTTCCATCCTAGACTGGTTGAGTTTAATCTGTTTTTGATGTCTCAGGATCATCATCCAGAACATAAACTACTGAATAGTATGACACATTCTATGGAGAGTGGCATCAGGCTTTTCATTTGCTTCCCTGGGTGGCGAGGATTTTAAATTCTACTCTTTTAATAGTTTTCCTATTACTTCCTTAGTTGGCCTCTACTAGACTGCCAGATGCCAGCCCTTCCCTAGAAGTGCTGCTCATCTGCTGCTTCTTTTCTGGTATGGTCTAGAGAAACAGATAAGCTGGTTATAACTGTACCTTAAATGAGAGCATAAGGGTATAGGAAGGTATGGGGGTTCCCCTTACAAATAAAGTGGATGTACTTAGGAGGCAGGGAGTTCTGCTTCTCCCCAGGGTCCAGAACAGTGAACAGCACCTGGCATTCAGCAGGCACACAATAAATATCTGTTGCATGAATTGGCAAACATTCATTTGTTCTCAACCAAAACACAATCGGAAACCTCAACTATGTCAATTACTTCAGACCCACTGAGGAGCAGAAGGAAGTAGGTGCCATCCAGACCCTAGGAGATCTGACCACTATTTCACAATTTCTCCTCCTCCCTGCTAACACCTCCTCTTAAAAAACCAAGTCTGGGAAAGGGAAGGAATTACTAAAGCAGACTGCCAGGATAACCACAGTGGGAACTAAATGTTACCCCCTCATTGCCCACATCAGACAATGAATAATAAATTGGCAGCCACCCAGCCCTTCCCCGGAAGCTCTATAACCGGTTCTACCACTTTCAGCAATCTGAACCCAGAGCAGGGGAGGAGGGCTGGAAGCTGGGTCTCTAGCCACCTCCACTGGGTTTTGCCGCAAGCACACAGCAGGGCCTCTGACATCCACCTGCCTCCAGTTTCACCTCTTGATGGGGGAAGGAACTCCTGACTCACCCAAAAAAGCTAAGTGCTAAGGGATCCAATAAATACAAAATAGCCATCATTAACTTAAAAGAAAGGTGCCCTACAAAGAAGGGATCATTATGTTTTAAAAGGTTGCTGTCCTTTCTTATAATAAAGCTTGGAGCCAGGTAAGTAAGTGGTACAAGTAAAGAGGCCGAGGCTGATAGGTTAGACTTAGATAAGGAGGACACAGAGGGAGGCAGCTCTATGTGACAACAAGCACTGAATGGACAAAGCATCCCGGGTAAATCAGCTGGAAACCCACTGCCAGGCCCAGTTCCAGTCACAGGCACAGTGAGTGATAACAGCTGGGGCAGCCACGTCTCCCCAAGCCCGGAGAGGCAGATGCCTCCCCATCCCCTCACTAGCAGGAACCCCAGAGGTATATGACTGCCTGATGTCACACGCAGGAAGCAAACCACAGAGCTCTGGGCACCTGCCTAAAAGTCCCCTCTGGCCAGGCATGGTGGCTGATGGCTGTAATCCTAACACTTTGGTAGGCCAAAGCAAGAGGATCGCCTGAAGCCAGGAGTTCAAGACCAGCATGGGCAACAAAGCGAACCCCACCTCTACAAAAAATTTAAAAATGGGCCAGGCACGGTGGCTCACGCCTGTAATCCCAGCACTTTGGGAGGCCGAGGTGGGTGGATCACGAGGTCAGGAGATCGAGACCATCCTGGCTAACACGGTGAAACCCCGTCTCTACTAAAAATACAAGAAATTAGCCGGGCATGGTGGTGGGTGCCTGTAGTCCCAGCTACTCGGGAGGCTGAGGCAGGAGAATGGCATGAACCCGGGAGGCGGAGCTTGCAGTGAGCCGAGATCACGCCACTGCACTCCAGCCTGGGCCACAGAGCAAGACTCCGTCTCAAAAAAAAAAAAAAAAATTTTTTTTTTAATGAGCCAGGCATGGTGGCATGCACCTGTAGTACCAGCTACTTGGGTGGGGCTGGGAAGGATTATTTGAGTCCACGAGTTTGAGGCTGCATGCCACTGCATGCCAGCCTGGGCAACAGAGTGACATCCATCTCTTTAAATAAACATAAATAAATAAAAATAAAAGAGAAGTTCCCTGTGCCTGAAAGATTGATCCTTTCATTCCTTACAGCCTGTGACCCCTATTGGGACAGCACTACAGAGAAGTCCCCAAATGCCTGGGCACTGTACAACCTATGGGCTGCTCCCAAAGCTTGGCACAAGCAGAGAGCTGGCCAACCCCAGACAGCCCCCTCAGCTCAATGCTCCCAAAACATGGGCCTGCTGGTGGTACCAAGATAATACCAGAGAACCTGGGCCTCACACTGACATCCCTCTCAGGCTGATAACCATGGCCCATGGTTCAGTCTCAGAACAGGGGCCTGTGCCACCTAGAACAGCTGGGACCACACAGGGAGCCTGGCCTGCTTCTCCCCAAATGATGGCCCTTGTACCCCCTTTGGGCTCTGGTTCCTCAGCCAATCCTGAGGCCACTCTTTAGCTCCTCCCATCCCCCCGGCTCTCATCTCCAGGTCCCCCTTCCTTCACTCCCCCACAGTACTCCCTCCTATCCTGCTCTCCTCGGTCCACTTCCCCAAACCAGCCCACTTGAAACCCAGTCTACAGCCCTCTTTCTCCTCCTCAGATACCACCCTGCTCTCTGGCCCACCTCCTCCCTTTTAACCTTATCCTAATCACCGCTATATTAGGCTCAGACCCCAAAAGCCTTTCCTACCTTCTCTCAGCTTGTAGATTCTCATGTCCAGATCTGCCAGAAACGTCTCCCCACTGCCTGCTGTCACTCTTAACTCCTAGAGGCCTGGGTCTCTAGCCCCAGAACCACTTCCTCTGCCCAGTCTCTGCCCTTTCCCAGGGGGTAGAACTCCTTCCCTCTGGGCCCTGGTACTTCCTACATCTCATTCATTTCTGTCTTCCCTTAATGCATTGTTTCCTTTATAAACAAATTTGTATTAGTAAAAATAAATTAGTTGATTTCGGAAGTCTGAGGCAGGAGAATGGCGTGAACCCGGGAGGCGCAGCTTGCAGTGAGCCGAGATTGCGCCACTGCACTCCAGCCTGGGCAACAGAGACAGACTGTCTCAAAAAAAAAAAAAAAAAAAAAAGAAAGAAAAGAAAAGAAAAGAGTTGATTTAGTGAAAATAACTAAATAACAATACTTACGAACAGCAAAAATAGGGAAAGCGCTATGCAAATGGAAAATATTTTGAATGCCACTAACTTCAATGAAATGGAAACTGTGCTATGGTAGTCTTAACACAAATCTTAACACAGTTCCTTAAGCTGTTCAGAGCAGCTTACTACCTGCTGGGTTTACCCAAGTCCGAGGCAGGTAAAATCTCTATCTGTGTTACAGATGGGGCTGCGAGACTCTCTGGGGCCCACAGACCCATCTCCTATTGCTCTAATTGGTCCTGAAGTGTGGGTCACGGAAAAAGTTCTCAAAGAGGAGTAGAAAATTCAGGTGTGGGCCAGGCGCAGTGGCTCACGCCTGTAATACAAACACTTTGGGAGGCTGAGGCGGGTGGATCACTTGAGGTCAGGAGTTTGAGACCAGCCCGGCCAACGCGGTGAAACCCCGTCTCTACTAAAAATATAAAAATCAGCTGGGCGTGGTGGCGCATCACATGCCTGTAATCCCAGCTACTTGGGAAGCTGAGGTATGAGAATCACTTGAACCCAGGAGGCGGAGGTTGCAGTGAGCCAAGATCGTGCCACTGCACTCCAGCCTGGGCGACACAGCGAGACTCTCTTTCCAAATAAAAAGAAAATAAAAATAAAATAAGGTGGCAGTACCAGCCACCTTATGCTGGGCGAATCGCTTAAATTCTTGGAGTCTCTGTTTCCACATCTAGGAATTGGTGCCAGTAGTCCTTGACCACCTCACAGGCTTGCTTTCAAGGTCTCATCAAATGAGATAATTTATGTGAAAGCACTTTGGTGTCACAGAAATGTGAGGTATTATCTTGAATGTTAATGAATCGCTTACAGCTTACAAACACAAATGAATCATTCCTTTTGACTTAACAGGCACCTAAGTAACTTCAAAAATCCAGAGCTTCAGCCAGACAGCTTTGGTGAAGAGTGATACTGAGGGGACTTGGAGATACTGAGAGGACTTAGAGACCGGCTGCTAGATCCACCCAGAGCTGGTCAGGCCCTTGGTGAAGAACAACTATCTTCAAGTGAAACCAGGCTTGGAAAAAATAACTTAAAAAAAAAAAAAAAAAAAAAATAGGCCGGGTGCGGTGACTCATACCTATAATCCTAGCACTTTTGGAGGCCAAGGTGGGAGGATCCCTTGAGCCCAGGAGTTCGAGATCAGTCTGGACAATGTAGGGAGACCCTGCCTCTAAAAAACCATAATAAATAAATAAACAAATAAATAATGTGGTAATATATTGAGGCTACAAAAAAATTTTAAAAAGGCTGGGTGCGGTGGCTCATGACTGTAATCTCAGCACTTTGGGAGGCCAAGGCAGGCGATCACCTGAGGTGAGAAGTTTTGAGACCAGCCTGGCCAACATGGTGAAACCCCATCTCTACTAAAAATACAAAAATTAGCTGGGTATGGTGGCGTGTGCCTGTAGACCCAGCTACTCGGGAGGCTGAGGGAGAAGAATTGCTTGAACCTGGGAGGCAGAGGTTGCAGTGAGCCAAGATCACACCATTGCACACCAGCCAGAGTGACAGAGTGAGACTCCATCTCAAAAAACTGAAATAAAATAAAAAACAACAGGCGGCTGGTCGCAGTGGCTCACACCTGTAATCCCAGCACTTTGGGAGGCTGAGGTGGGTGGATCACCTGAGGTCAGGAGTTCGAGACTAGCCTGGCCAACATGGTGAAACCCTGTCTCTACTAAAAATACAAAAATTAGCTGGGTGTGGTGGCACGCGCCTGTAATCCCAGCTACTGGGGAGGCTGAGGCAGGAGAATCGCTTGAACTCAGGAGGCGGAGGTTGCAGTGAGCCAAGATCGCGCCATTGCACTCCAGCCTGGGCAACAAGAGCGAAACTCCATCTGAAAAAAACAAAACAAAACAAAACAAACAGGCTCAGTACCCAACCTCAAGGCCCCAGCACCTGGTCTAGATATAAGAGGTTCTGGGAAAAGCCCCCTTTGGAGACAGCAGACTACATCAGGCACACTTCAGATCCAGAAATGGCCCCCAGATGCTCACAGAATCAAGTGTAACCACCCTAGGGCCTAGAGGCCCAAACACACATTTCTCAGATTCATCTCCTGCGACCTCCTCAGCAAACCCTAGGCCATGCCCATTCCCTGTCATGCTAGGCACTCCACATCTGCATGCCCCGGTTGCTCCTTCAAGCCCTTGTCTGTCCTCTGTCCTCAAAAACCAAGTCTTCTTAAATTTTTAAGGAACAATGTTGATGCACCACCTTCTAGGGTATAAAAGAAATATGTAGCTAGTGGTACCAAGATAATAGCTAGCTTAAAGATAAAATAGCCTTTTCCTTGCAGTAATTTATATGCTATAATATAAACTCCCTCCCAGAAAATGTCAATATTAAGTTTCCCTGGTAGTTTTCCTGATAAATAGACTTAAGCTTTGAGTCTTGAAAAACAATCAAAATGCATTTTCAAACATCTGGCTTCCCCAAGTAATAACCTGCCAAGATGAATGAGCTACACACCCTTCAAAGGGCTTCAAATGAAAGGTAAGGCTGCTACAGACAGAAGAGAAAGACAGGCTGGACATGCTGACTTATGCCTGTAATCCTGGCACTTTGGGAGGCCAAGGCAGGAGGACTGCTTCAGCCCAGGAGTTCGAGACCAGCCTGGGCAACATAGGGAGACCCCATCTCCACAAAATATTTTTCTAAAAATTATCCAGGCGTGGTGGTGCACTCCTGTGGTCCCAGCCTGGAGGACAGAGTGAGACCCCCAGAAATACACATGTGGGCTGCACAAAAGTGGAAAGGATCTTGACTGGAGCTCTAGTCTCAGGCTGATGCTCACTCGCTGGATGGTCGTGGAAAATTTTGCAACCTCTCTGAACCTCCATTCTCCAGTCTACAAGATAAGACAGTAAATGACCATGAAGATCCCTTCTTTTTTTTTTTTTTTTTTTTTTTTTTTTTTTTTTGAGATGGTCTCACTTGTCACCCAGGCTGGAGTGCATGGCACGATCTCGGCTCACTGCAAGCTCCGCCTCCGGGTTCACGCCATTCTCTTGCCTCAGCCTCCCGAGTAGCTGGGACTACAGGCGCCCGCCACCACGCCTGGCTAATTTTTTTGTATTTTTAGTAGAGACGGGGTTTCACCATGTTAGCCAGGATGGTCTCGATCTCCTGACCTCGTGATCTGCCCGCCTCGGCCTCCCAAAGTGCTGGGATTACAGGCGTGAGCCACCGCGCCCAGCCCATGAAGATCCCTTCTAACTGCTGCAATATATTCTTTTCTCCCTTCAAGATCTTGCATAAAAACACCAGTCATATAAATCATGTCTTCCTCTTTATTCTTACAGCATTTTCTTGTATACTCTTACTGAACCTCATTCATTGCACCTCAGCGTTCACTGAGTATATAACTGTGTGAGCTGTCAGAAGTCAGAAGTGGTATCTTACTCAGCTCTAAGTCCTACCATGCTCAAAGAGTACCTTGTCCATGGTGAGGAACTCCATTCATTTGTTGATGTGAACTAAATGTTGAACTCTGGTGATCCTCAATTTTGTTCTACTTGATCCTCCACCGCCTTTCTACCCTGACCACTGCCTCAATTGAGAATCACTGATTTGCTGTTAGGTGACTCAGCACTAATGTGTCAGGAATGGAGTGAGTAAAGAAGGGGTCCAGGTGGAGGGCAGCCTCGGACAGAAGCTGGGGGCGATTCATATTTGACTTTCCAAGCTTACAGTGTAAGGAAGATGGACTCACAATGAAAACAGCAAGAACTGACTCATAGTGAGCGCTCACTCTGTGCCAGGCACTGTGCCAAATGCTTACGTGGATCAAGCCTCAAAACAATGCGATCAAGGACAGACTATCATCATCCTCGTTTTGCAGACGAGGAAACCAAGGTACAGAGCGGTTAAATATTTGCTCCAGGTCACAAACTAGGTCATGGGGCAAGTATCCAGGCAATCTGACTCCAAAGTCCACTTTCTTAACTATAACTGCTAATAAGTACAAAGGTGATTATGAAGGCACATTTACAATTCTAACATCCGTATCATGATTTCCATCTATTCTCAACACATGGTAGATGCAACAAGCAACAATTCTTAGCCTTACGCATTAAAGATAGTTATAAAAACTGTTACTTTCAATCCCAGCACTTTGGGAGGCCGAGGCGGGCGGATCACAAGGTGAGGAGTTTGAGACCAGCCTGACCAATATGGTGAAATCCCATCTCTACTAAAAATACAAAAATTAGCCAGGCATGGTGGTGCATGCCTATAATCCTAGCTACTCAGGAGGCTGAAGCAGGAGATCTGCTTGAACCCAGGAGGCAGAGGTTGCAGTGAGCTGAGATTGTGCCACTGCACTCCAGCCTGGGGGATAGAATGAGACTCCATCTCAGAAAAACAAAAACAAAAACAAAAACAAAACCTGTTACTTTCGGCTGGGCACAGTGGCTCATGCCTGTAATCCCAGCACTTTGGGAGGCCAAGGCCAGAGGATCACTTGAGCCCAGGAGTTCAAGACCAGTCTGGGCAACATGGTGAGACCCCATCTCTACAAAAAATACAAAAATTACCCTGGCATGGTGGTGCACACCTGTAAGCCCAGGTACTCAGGAGGCTGAGGTGGGAGGATCACCTGAGCCCAGGAAGTCAAGGCTGCAGTGAGCTATGATTGCACCACTGCACTTCGGCCGGGGCAAAGCGAGACCATCTTTAAAAAAACAAAAAACAAAAATAAAAACGGTTACTCTCTTTATTAAATTTATTTATTTATTTATTTTTTGAGACGGAGTCTTGCTCTGTCGCCCAGGCTGGAGTGCAGTGGCACGATCTCGGCTCACTGAAACCTCTGCCTCCTGGGTTCAAGTGATTCTCCTGCCTCAGCCTCCTGAGTAGCTGGGATTATAGGCGCCTGCCACCAAGCCCAGCTAATTTTTTGTATTTTTAGTAGAGATGGGGTTTCGTCGTGTTGGCCAGGCTGGTCTCGAACTCCTGACCTCAGGTGAGCCCCCTGCCTTGGCCTCCCAAAGTGCTCGGATTACAGGCATCAGCCACTGTAAGTTTATTTTTAATATATATTTTTAGCCGACTCTTGCTCCTCTCTGGAAAAACTGTTATTTTCTGCACCAACTTCCTCTCTAGGAAATCATCAGCTGATTAAAAAACATAAAACTTCTCGGCTGGGCACAGTGGCTCACGCCTGTGATCCCAACACTTTAGGAGGCCGAGGCGGGAGGATTGCTTCCATGACCACGCCCCTGCACTCCAGCCTGGGCGGGAGAGGGAGATGGTGTCTCAAAAAAAAGGAAGGAAGGGAGGAAGGGGAGGAAGGGATGGAAGGGATGGAAGGGAGGGGGGAGGGAAGGAAGAAAAATATGAATTTCTAGAAGAACTGCCAACGTTAGCCTCTGCATTTCAAAATGATGGGCCCCAGGAGCAAGAGACAGAAAAGATGGAAACAAACAAGGTGTGGGGGCCCTAAAACCGCTTCTCTTCACATCTGTTTCCTTAGCACCAGGCTCAGAGTTTGACACACAACAGGCACTTAATAAAAATGCTGTTTATGGGAAATGTTTCAACCCTCCTCTAAAACACTCATGGAGAAAAGGAAGGGAAATGAAAAAGAACCAGGCAGAACACCATCAAGTTTAATTTAATAAAGGTTCAGTGTGGGCTGGGCGTGGTGGCTCACACCTGTAATCCCAGCACTTTGGGAGGCTGAGGCAGGCGGATCACAAGGTCAGGAGTTCAAGACAAGCCTGGCCAACATGGTGAAACCCCGTCTCTACTAAAAATACAAAAATTAGCTGGGCGTGGTGGTGGGCACCTGTAGTCCCAGCTACCTGTGAGGCTGAGGCAGGAGAATCGCCTGAACCCGAGAGGCAGAGGTTGCAGTGAGCCAAGATCGTGCCACTGCACTCCAGCCTGGGCGACAGAGTGAGACTCTGTCTCAAAAAATAAAATAAAATAGGTTCAGTGCCTTGCCTGCTCTGGGCAAGGCACCAAGCGCACAGCATTGCTGCTTTCTAGAGTCAGGGCTGCAAGTGGAAAGATGGAAGACTTCCTACCTACCGGGTGGGAATATAGGTCAGTATGACCTTTCTGAAATGCAATTCTGCATTATAAACCAAAAGCTTGTAAATATATTTACTCTCAGTCTAATAATTTCACTACATCATAAAATATTACTGCCCAAGAAAATAAGAATGCATGTTCATCAATCACTCAACAAAGATTTATTAAGCATCTACCAAGGGCGAGGCATTGTTCTAGGTGCTGGAGACATAGTAGTAAACAAAACAGAGGAAGTCCTTTCCTTCCTGGATTTTTTACATTCTAATGGGAGAGCAATGGTAAGCAAATGGGCATGTACTATAAGGTGTAGTAGTGAGATCTACTTCGAAATAGCAGATAAGGGTGTGGGGCTAGCTCATTTAAATAGGTGGTCAGGAAAAACCTCTCTGAGCAGATGATATTTGAATGGAAACCTGAATTAGGTGTGGGAAATAGACAACTGCCCAGAGAAAGAATTTTCTAGCAGAAGGATTAGCAAGTATAAAGACCCTGAAAATCAGGAATGTGTTAGGTGAGTTTGAAAAAAATCACAGGAGGCCCACTTCACACTTATTAGGATGGTTATTATCCAAAGAAAACAGAAAATTTAAGTGTGGAAAGGATGTGGAGAAAATGGAACTCCTGTGTATTGCTGGTAGGAAGGTTAAATGGCACAGCCATTGTGGAAGCCGGTATGTCAGTTCCTCAAAACATTAAACACAGAATTACCATATGATCTAGCAGTTCTCCTTCTGGGTATATACTCAAAAGAACTGTTTTTGTTTTTGTGACCCAATCTCACTCTGTCACCAAGGCTGGAGTGGAGTGGTTCAATTCACTATAGCCTTGACCCCCTGGGCTAAAGCAATCCTCCCTCCTCAGCCTCCCGAGTAGAGCAGCTGGGACTACGGGCGTGTGCCACCACAATGAGCTAATTTTTTCTTTTTTTTCCTTTGTAGAGACAGGGTTTTGCCATGTTGCTCAGGCTGATCTCAAGCTCCTAGGCTCAAGCAATCCTCCTGCCTCAGTCTCCCAAAGTGCTGGGATTACAGGCATTATCCACCACACTAGAACAGGAAATTAGAGTAGGGACTCTGCCAGGGATCTTAGCTCATGCCTGTAATCCTAGCACTTTGGGAAGCCAAAGCAGAAGGATAACTTCAGGCCAGGAGTTTGAGACCAGTCTGGGCAACATAGCAAAACCCCATCTCTACAAAAAATTTAAAAATCAGCTGGGCATGATGGTACATGCCTGTAGTCCTAGCTACTCAGGAGACTGAAGTGGGAGGATTGCTTGGGCCCAGGAGGTTGAGGCTGCAGTGAGCTGTGATCGCACAATTTCACTTCAGCCTGGGCAACAGAGTGAGACCCTGTTTCAACAACCACAAAAAATTCATAAAGTAGGGACTCAAACAGATTTCTTTCTTTTTTTTTTTTTTGAGACGGAGTTTTGCTCTTATTGCCCAGGCTGGAGTGCAATGGCACAATCTTGGCTCACTGCAACCTCCGCCTCGGTTCAAGCGACTCTTCTGCCTCAGCCTCCCTAGCAGCTGGGATTACAGGCACCTGCCACCATGCCCAGCTAATTTTTGTATTTTAGTAGAGCCGGGATTTCACTATGTTGGCCAAGCTGGTCTTGAACTCCTGACCTTGGGTGATGCACCTGCCTCAGCCTCCCAAAGTGCTGGGATTACAGGTATAAGCCACCGCGCCTGGCCGATCTCTTTTTTTTTTTTTTTTTTTTTTTGAGACGGAGTCTTGCTCTATCGCCCAGGCTGGAGGGCAGTAGCACAATCTCGGCTCACTGCAACCTCCGCCTCCTGGGTTCAAGCAATTCTCCCACCTCACCCCCCTGGGTAGGTGGGATTACAGGCACCCACCACCATGCCTGGCTAGTTTTTCTATTTTTAGTAGAGACAGGGTTTCATCATGTTGGCAAGGCTGGTCTTGAACTCCTGACTTCAGGCAATCCACCACCCTCGGCCTCCCAAAGTGCTGGGATTACAGGTATGAGCCACCACACCTGGCTCAAACAAATTTCTAACCCACATTCATACTAGCATTACGCACAATAGTCAAAAGCTGGAAACAACCAAAATATTCATCAACAGATGAATGGATAAACAAAATGTGGTATATACATAAAATGGAATATTATTCAACCTTAAAAAGAAAGGAAACTCTGACACATGCTACAACATGGCTGAACCTTGAAAGCATGATGTTAATTAAGCGAAATAAACCTGACACAAAAGGACAAATATTGCATGATTCCATTTATATGAGGTTCATAGAATAGTCAAATTCATATAGAGAAAGAAAGTAGAAGAGTGGTTCACAGGAGCTGGGGGGAGGAGGGAACAGGGAGTCACTGTTTGTTGAGTACAGAGTTTCAGATTGAAATGATGGAAAAGTTCCAGAGATGGATGGTGGTGATAGCTGTACAACAATGTAAATGTACTTAATGCCAGTGAATCCTTTAATCAAAAAGGATTAAAATGGTAAGCAGTAAATTTTGCGTTAAATACATTGTTTATCACAATGTTGTAGGAAATATCAAGAGGACTGATGTGGCTGGAGCACAGTCAGCAAAGGGGAGAGTGGTGGAAGGGAATGTGCAGGACAGGCAGTAAGGGCCGCGTGGGCCAGGGGAAGGACTTCAGATTTCATTCTAAGACTGGGAGAAGCCACTGGGAGTTGTGACCAGAGGTGACAAAATCTGATTTACATTATAAAGGCTCACTCTGGCTGCTGTGTGAAGAGGATCAAGAACAGAAATAGGAAAAGGATTAGACGGTCACTGCAGTCACTCAGGTAATTCCTGAGATTACTTTGGAATCTCTCTTGAAGGTATGCAAACAGCATTAACTCACGACTTAATCCTTCATTCTGGCAGCCGTAGTGCCCCGCCTTGTGAGTGTGTGTGTAAGAATTTGGTGCTTGCTGGCCGGGTGCGGTGGCTCACGCCTGTAATCCCAGAACTTTGGGAGGCTGAGGCGGGCGGATCACGAGGTGAGGAGATAGAGACCATCCTGGCTAACATGGTGAAACCCCGTGTCTACTAAAAATACAAAAAAAATTAGCCATGGTGGTGTGGTGGCGGGCGCCTGTAGTCCCAGCTACTCGGGAGACTGAGGCAGGAGAATGGTGTGAACCCGGCAGGCAGAGCTTGCAGTGAGCCGAGATCGTGCCACTGCACTCCAGCCTGAGCGACAGAGCGAGGCTCCATTTCAAAAAAAAAAAAGAATTTGGTGCTCGCTGCTTCAGGCTCTAGCAGGAGACTGATCCTCTCCCTAGGAGCACTTCCACCCGAAACCCAGGTCCTCAACTTAAGGCTTTCCCACAAAAAAAAAAAACCACACCATGCCCTGCCTGTATCCTCTAGGGCTGGATGGGGAACAAGGAGAATGGCTGATTGTTAAATCCCCATGAAAGGTGGTGTTTAGCTCACTTCTGGCCTGCTAGGTTTGTTGTGATATGAGGGAAGAACATTTGCAGAAAGGCTAGTTCTGTGTACAGAAAGGCAGAGCTGAACTTGTCCCTAACTTCAACAGGGATGAGCAGATTTTTCTGTAAAGGCCCCCGGTTGAGAGTAAAAATTTTAGGGAGCTACATATGGTCTTTGTTGTATATTCTCCTTTGTTGTTTTGTGTTTGTTTCTGTTGCTGGATCATATTACTTCTATATTTAATTACCATATGAATCATATGGTAATTGTTGGGTCATATGGTAATTCCATGTTTAATTTTTCGAGGACTCACCATACCATCTTAACATTATCTGCACCACCAACAATGCACAGGGCTCCAATTTCTCTGCATCCTGACCAACATTTATTTCTCTCTCTCTCTTTTTACTTTTTATTTTTAGAGACAAGGTCTCTCTCTGTCATCCAGGCTGGAGTGCAGTGGCACAATCATAGCGCACTGTAGCCTGGAACTCCTGGGCTCAAGCAATCCTCCCACCTTAGCCTCTCCATGAGCCATCACACCAGGGGTTTTTTTTTGTTGTTGTTGTTGTTTTTGTCTTCATAATAGCTATCTTAATGGGTGTGAAGTGGTATCACAACATGTTTTTGTTTGTTTGTTTGTTTTTTGAGATGGAGTCTTGCTCCATCACCCAGGCTGGAGTGCAGTGGCACGATTTCGGCTCACTGCAACCTCCGCCTCCTGGGTTCCAGCAATTCTCCTGCCTCCTCGAGTATATGAGACTACAGGCACCTGCCACTACGCCCAGCTAATTTTTGTATTTTTAGTAGAGACGGGGTTTCACCATGTTGGCCAGGCTGGTCTTGAACTACTGACCTCAGGTGATCCACCTGCCTCGGCCTCCCAAAGTGCTGGGATTACAGGCGTGTGCCACCGCACCTGGCCTCAACATGGTTTTGATCTGCATTTACCTAATGACTAGTGAAGTTGAGCATCTTTTCATGTGCTTATTGACCATTTGTACATCTTCTTTGGGGAAATGTCTATTGAGATTGTCTTTTTTTTTTTTTAATTTTTTTACAGACAGAGTTTCACTCTGTCACCCAGGCTGAAGCATGGTGGTGTGATCAGAGCTCACTGTAATTTCAAACTCCTGGCTTGCCCATTTTTTAACTGAGTTGTTTGTTTTTTTGGTTGTTGAGCTGTGTTTTTTTTCCTACAATCATTTAAACATGTAAAAACCATTCTTAGCACATAAGCCATTAAAAAAAAAAAAGGTCAGCTGGGCATGGTGGCTCACGCCTGTAATCCCAGCACTTTGGTGGGAGGCCGAGGCGGGCGGATCACGAGGTCAGGAGTTCAAGACCAGCCAGGCCAAGATAGTGAAACCACATCTCCACTAAAAATATAAAAATTAGCCGGGCGTGGTGGCGGGTGCCTGTAATCTCGGCTACTCTGGAGACTGAAGCAGAGAATTGCTTGAACCTGGGAGGCAGAGGTTGTAGTGAGCCGAGATTGCGCCACCATGCTCCAGCCTGGGCGACAGCGAGACTCCGTCTCAAAAAAAAAAAAAAGGTCATGGGCCATTTGGCCCCTCAAACTGTAGTTTGCCCTACTCCTTCATTTTACATTTGGGGAAAGTCAGGTCCTGAGAGACGCAGTGACTGCCCTTGGTCTCCTGATTCTCAAGTAAAGTCG
The DNA here is from genome assembly GCF_029281585.2 of Gorilla gorilla gorilla. Classification (NCBI taxonomy): domain Eukaryota; kingdom Metazoa; phylum Chordata; class Mammalia; order Primates; family Hominidae; genus Gorilla; species Gorilla gorilla. Next base: position 41,508,737 of record NC_073240.2, read on the forward strand.
TTGCAGTGGTCTCTTTAGCTACTACTTCATTCATTCAACAAATACTTATTGAGAACCTACTGTGTGCCAGTCACCAGGTAAGGGGCTGCTACAGAAGAGCATGAATCAGATCTGGTCCTCAGAAGTAGGAGTGCAGAGGGGATTAAGGCATGAGACAAATAATCACACAGATAAATACATAATTGCAAACTGAAATAAGTGCTAGAAAAAAGAAAAACCAGCTGCCATGAAATAGAATATAAGGCAAGGCTTCTCTGAGGATGCCATTTCGACTGAATTCTGAAGGACAAGTAAAAGCAACTCAGATTAGCAGAAGGGGAGGAAGAGCATTCCTGGCAGAGGAAAATGTATGAATGAGCTAAGAAATTGTTGAGTATTGGCTGGGTGCGGTGGCTCACGCCTGTAATCCCAGCACTTTGGGAGGCCGAGGCGGGCGGATCACGAGGTCAGGAGATCAAGACCATCCTGTGAATGGTGAAACCCCATCTCTACTAAAAATACAAAAAATTAGCCGGGCGTGGTGGCGGGCGCCTGTAGTCCCAGCTACTCAGGAGGCTGAGACGGGAGAATGGCGTGAACCTGGGAGGCGGAGCTTGCAGCCACTGCACTCCAGCCTGGGTGACAGAGCGAGACTCCGTCTCAAAAAAAAAAAAAAAAAAAGAAAAGAAATTCTATTGAGTATTTTATTAGAAGTGCTAAATAGGGTTTTCAGAGAGTAGCAAGATCATTCAATTTTCTGTGAGGAGAATTGGAGAGGCTCAATAGATCAGAATGGAATAGGCTGAAAGCAGAAAAAAGTTGGCAGGCTCCTCTAAACATTCAGCTAAGTGGATGGGGGCCTGGGCTGGAGCAGTAGTGGTGGAGATAGAGAGGGTGAACAGGTTTGGGGATTATTTGGGAGGCTGACTCATCAGGACCCGGTGATGTTCTAGATGGCAGGGGTGAGAGGATAGGGAGGTACTGAGAATGACTCCAGGTTCCTAGCTTGTGGTGGTGCCACAAGATGGGGAAATCCAAGGAAGGAGCAGGTTTGGAGAGAGAATTGAAAGAGTTCAATTTTTTTTTTTTTTTTTGAGACAGATTCTAGCTCCGTCACCCAGGCTGGAGTGAAGTGACTTGATTTCAGCTCACTGCAACCTCCGCCTCCCAGGTTCAAGCAATTCTCCTGCCTCAGCCTCCCAGTAGCTGGGACTACAGGCACGTGCCACCGCGTCTGGCTAATTTTTATATTTTTAGTAGAGATAGGATTTCACCCTGTTGGCCAGGCTGTCTAAAACTCCTGACCTCAGGTGATCTGCCTGCCTGGGCCTCTTGAAGTGCTGGGATTACAGACATGACCGCGCCTGGCCAATTTTTGGATGTAGTAAGATTTAGACCGCTGTGAAACATCCAAATGGAGGGATCAAACAGGCAGATAGATACAGAGATTTGAGATTCAGAGAAGTAGTCTGAACACAAGTTAAATTTGGTGGTGGTGCTCATCACTACCACTGAACCGCACTGGACAGGGCCAGGGAGCCTTAGCAGAAGGAGCAGAGGCCTGAGCTGGACATCAGGGCATCAGGGCATCAGGGCTCTAGTCCCAATTCTGCCACTAACCACCTTCTCCGAGCTGCAGTTTCGCCATCAGTAACACAGGGAGCTTGGCCTCCATTAGGGCTTCTTTGACTTTTGGATTAAAATTCCTTCCTCTGGCCGGGCGTGGTAGCTCATGCCTATAACCCAAACACTTTTCAGAGGCCAAGGCGGGAGGACTGCTTGAACCCAGGAGTTCAAGACCAACCTGGCCAACATGGTGGAACCCGATCTCTACAAAAATACAAAAATTAGCCAGGCATGGCGGTGCACACCTGTGATCCCAGCTACTTTTGAGGCTGAGGTGGGAGGATTGCTTGAGCCCAGGAGGCAGAGTTTGCAATGAGCAGTAATCATGCCACTGACTCCAGCATGGGTAACACAGAGAGACCCTGGGTCAAAAAAAAAAAAAAAGAAAAAAAAGTCCTCCTCTCCTCCAGAATAAATACAAAAAAAAAAAAAAAAATCACGCATGATTTTCAGAGGTTCCTTCACCCAGTTCCTGGAGCCTTTCTGTAGAGGGCAAATTGAGAACTCCTAGGCTATTTGGACAACCAGTTTAGGAGTTCTTCCTTGTATACACTTTAAATATTTGTTTGTCCTCTAGGTTGCCCTATGGCAGCAACCTAGGTTGTCTATGACAGGTATTAAACCATGGTGCGGGGACACCAGGGCCTAGGTTTTTCTTGCTTTCTACCAAAAAGTGTGTTGCCATGAAGCTAGCCAGTGTATCCAAAGTGTAAATGGGAGTAAGTGCTAGAAAGGAGAATGGCTGCTATGAAAAGAAAAATAGGTAAGGCCTCTTTGAGGGTGCCACCTACTTATGCTCCAAAACAGACTGTATGTATTAATATATACATTTGCTTTCTTGGAATGCCCTGCCTCCATCTCCACATGTCCAAACTCTGCCCATTCTTCAAGGCCCCAAATACCTTCTCTCCTTCCTTTATTCCTTCTCTCAAACTAATAGCAATCTCAGCCTACACTGAACATCCACAGCACTTTGTACCCCTCTTAAGGAACTCACCATGTCTCCCTTGTATGCGTGAATCTTGCCCCCTCTATTAAAGGCAGGAGCAGCACCTGTTACCCTTTATAGAGCGGCTTCACACATATCCCTTATCTCATCTGAGTTAGAACTGGATCCCAGCCACCACTGCCCAGCTCAGACCTTGGTCTCTTGCCTAAACACCAGCCCCACCTGACCCCCTAGTGGCAGCTCTTCCATTCCTCCCACCCCCACCCATTTTCATTATGCACACTAGTGTTGAATTTTCTTTTCTTTTTTAAGAGAGGCAGGGTCTCACCCTGTCATCCAGGCTGGAATACAGTGGCAAAATCATAGCTCACTGAAACTTCCCAGGCTCAAGTGATCCTCCCACCTCAGCCTCCCATGTAGCGGGGACTACAGGCGCGTACACCCTGCCCAGCTTTTTTTTTTATATATATATAGAGAGACAGGATCTCACTATGTTTCCCAGGCTGGTCTCACACTCCTGGCCTCAAGCATTCCTTCCACCTTGGCCTCCCAAAGTGCTGGGATTGCAGGTGTGAGCCATCACACTCAGTCAAATACTTTCTTTAAAATCCAATTATGGGCAGGGCACAGTGGCTCACGCCTGCAATCCCAGCACTCTGGGAGACCAGGCAGGAGGATAGCTTGAACCCAGGAGTTCGACACCAGCCTGGGCAATATAGCTGGACCCCATCTCTGGAAAAAAAAAAAAAAAGCAAAAATAAACACAAAACAAATTAGCCAGGCATGATGATGCACACCTGCAGTCCCAACTACATGGGAGGCTGACGTGGGATCACTTGAGCCCAGGAAGTCGAGGCTGCAGTGAGCTGTGATTGTGCCACTGCATTCCAGCCTGAATGACAGTGAGATCTTTTCTCAAAAAATAGACATAAAAGTAAAAAAAAAAAAAATCTGATTATGTAACTTCTCTAATTAATAGAGAATGGCTTCCAACTGCCTTCCTCAGGAGTTCTCAACTTCAGGGTTAGAAACTCTAGATTTCAGCTGGGCGCGGTGGCTCACGCCTGTAATTCCAGCACTTTGGGAGGCCAAGGCCGGCAGATCACTTGAGGTCAGCAGTTCAAGACCAGCCTGACCAACATGGTGAAACCCTGTCTCTCATAAAAACACAAAAATTAGCTGGGTGTGGTGGCACATGCCTGTAATCCCAGCTGCTCAGGAGGCTGAGGCAGGAGAATTCCCTGAACCTGGGGGGCAGAGGTTGCAGTGAGCCAAGATTGCACCACTGCACTCCAGCCTAGGCAAAAGAGTGAGACTCCGTCTCAAAAAAAAACCCTCCAGATTTCCCACTTGGATCTTTTGTGAAATGTCTCAAATAGTTTCTCACTATTAATAAAGTACTAATTAAATAATTTGCAGGCAGGGCATAGCGGCTCACACCTGTAATCCCAGGACTTTGGGAGGCCGAGGTGGGAAGATCACGAGGTCAGGAATCCAAGACTGGCCTGGCCAACATGGTGAGACCCCGTCTCTACTAAAAATACAAAAATTAGCTGGGCGTGGTGGCGGGTGCCTGTAATCCCAGCTACTTGGGAGGCTGAGGCAGGAGAATCACTTGAAACCGGAAGGCGGAGGTTGCAGTGAGCCGAGATCATGCCACTGCACTCCAGCCTGGGCCAAAGAGCGATACTCTGTCTCAAAAAAAAAAAAAAAAAAAAAAAAATAGCCGGGCGTGGTGGTACATGCCTGTAGTCCCAGCTACTCGAGAGGCTGAGGCAGGAGAATCGCTTGAACCTGGGAGGCAGAAGTTGCAGTAAGCTGAGATTGCGCCACTGCACTCCAGCCTGGGCGACAGAGCGAGACTCCATCTCAAAAAATAATAATAGGCCGGGCACGGTGACTCATGCTTGTAATCCCAGCACTTTGGGAGGCTGAGGTGGGCAGATCACGAGGTCAGGAGATCGAGACCACGGTGAAACCCCGTCTCTACTAAAAATAAAAATTATTAGCCAGGCATGGTGGCGGGCGCCTGTAGTCCCAGCTACTTGGAGAGGCTCAGGCAGGAGAATGGCGTGAACCAGAGAGGCGGAGGTTGCAGTAAGCCGAGATCGCGCCACTGCACTCCAGCCTGGGCGACAGAGCGAGACTCCATCTCAAAAACAATAATTAAAAAAAAATAAAGAATTTAAAAAATAATAATTTGCAAACATAGAGCACTTAGAATACTATCCAGAAAAAAAAAATACCGTCTAGGACATAGTAAGCATTATACAGGTGTTAGGAATTATTAATCCTAAAATATTGAAACATGAGAGAGGTGGAGCAGATGCTTTTGATGCTTCATAGACATCCCATGGCCATTTCTGATTTCAGCTGCGGCTGCAGGGGACAGATTTGTGCAGGTTGACAGCATTTCTCAAGGGCCCTCTGGGTCTCTCTGATTTTCTGCCCCAGAGCTTCCTCTTCTCAAAAGCTCACTCACCCCATGAGCAGGGCAGCCCAGAAGTACTGGGACATTAGTGGGCACTAATTTTTTTTCCTTTTTTTTTTTTTTTTGAGGCAGTCTCGCTCTGTCGCCCAGACTGGAGTGCAGTGGTGCAATCTCAGCTCACTGCAACCTCCGCCTCCCGGGTTCCAGTGATTCTCCTGCCTCAGCCTCCCAAGTAGCTGGGACTACAGGTGCGTGCCACCATGCCCGGCTAATTTTTGTATTTTTAGTAGAGACGGGGTTTCAGCATATTGGTCAGGCTGGTCTCGAACTCCTGACCACATGATCCGCCCACCTCGGCCTCCCAAAGTGCTGAGATTACAGGCGTGAGCCACCGTGCCCGGCCTAGTAGACACTAATTTTCTTTCTTTCTTTCTTTGAGAAAGAGTCTTGCTCTGTCGCCCAGGATGGAGTGCAGTGGCGCGATCTCGGCTCAGTTGGGCACTAATTTGCATTTGATGAACGCCTCTCCTTCGTATATTGTTAAAACTACCACCATGATCCAGGGGGAGATAAAAGAAATCCTAAATCCAGCTTGATCAGTGTTTCACTCCCTGACATCTTTATCACCACCTAAGGTAGCATGGACCTCTATACCATCTGCCTTAACCTTCTGATCCTCCTGCTTTTAGCCCACTAACTAGCACATGCTGAGAAGGGCATCAGCTACTTGAAAAGAGTCAATGGGCTTGAGTGGAAAAGAAAATAGAGACAGCAGGGTCATCGGTCACATTGGCAAGGGGGCATGAAAAGGGAGTGGAGAGGCTTTGAGATCTTACTTTTCTTTCGTCCTAGGCTCTAAGTGGAAGAATTAAATCAGCCTGCAGAAGAGACTGAAATGAGGCACCTCTTGTCACAGTCAAGGCAGAAGCGGAAACGGAGGCCGAGACTGCGCAGGCGCAGAGGAGGCTAGCGTTCCTTGCTGCCTCTCCCCGCGGCCTCTAGGAGACAGGGGCCACGGGGAGAGCACAGCCACCCGGCGCGAAGAGCCCTCTGTACCCCGCTTCCTCTTGAGGCCCTCGGACTGTCCAGGAAATGTCTGGGAGCCCGCCTGCGGAGGGCATAGCGCCGACCCTCGCTCCCCGCCCAGGACCCGAATGAACCTGGAGAGCAGATGCCAGCCGTGGCCGAGGCGCTACGACAGGAAGGGCCGCCAGACCTCTCAAGATCAGCCTTCCTCGCCACCGTTCTCACCTCTTTGTCCGCTGCCTTCTCCTCAATGCCTAGCAGCGCGTACAGGTCCATCTGTAAGAGCTCCTTGGTCACTGCCATGGTTCCGGCCTGACGGATTCGTACTACAACTCCCAAGAGTCTAAGCGCGCGTGAGGACTGCCGGCTCCGAGCGGCGCCTAGCCCTCTGGGAATTGTGTTCTGGGTCAGGCTTGACTGACTCTGAGGGAGGCCGGCAGTCGTGAATGAACTACGACTCCCAGCAGCCCCCGTTGCCGCCGCTGCCGTACGCTGGCTGCAGGAGAGCGTCCGGATTCCCTGCTCTAGGTCGCGGCGGGACAGTGCCAGTGGGCGTGTGGGGCGGGGCAGGGCAGGGAAAGGAAGGGCGGAGCTGAGGTGAGGGTTTAAGGGGCCCAGGACTTGGCCGGCGTGATCTCGGCTCTGCAGACCCTGCGGTGCTGGGAGCCACCATGGAGAGTAGGTGCTACGGCTGCGCTGTCAAGTTCACCCTCTTCAAGAAGGAGGCGAGTCTTCCCTCCCCGAGGGCTGCAGGGCCAGGGAGGAGAGGAGGGAAAAGCGCGGGACTTAACGTCCAAAGACTTGGTCTTACGGCTCCTTTCTAGCTTTGTGGTTTTGATGAAGTCATTGATCCTCAGTTTCCATTTCTGTAAAATGGGGCTAACATTCTCTCGCTTTCAGGGTTTATGTGAGGGTCCACAGAAGTGCTTTAGGTGAGAGTTCCCTATAAACTGTAAAGCGCGCTGCCGTCGTTTTTGCAAAGCTACTCTTTTCTGTCGGCCCAGTGTAGCATCTGGCGGTTTTCTTCTCTCCACCCTGCTCCTCCGAAGCGCGGTGTCCATCACACCAAGCCCGTTACTCCCTCTGCTCTGAAATCTTCCCCATCCCGCAGCCTGCCCTTCTCCAGGTCGCTGGAGTTAGATTACCACACTTCCTCCTGCCTCCGGGGCACCATGGTGAAGGCTGACTGCCCTGTCCCTATCACAGACCTGCCAGATTCCTCTGGTAAACTGCAGGTTCCCTCTGCCTCAGTTGTGGCCAGGGATTCTGACCAGGAGATGATGGGAACTAGATGGAGTAAATTAGTGTCACGCAGGAAGGCAGGACCGTGCAGCATTCACCAACCTGGATTTTGGAGTCAGGGTTCAAATCTGAGCTCTGCTGTCTTATTGAGGCGGTGACCTTGGTTTGGATAAGTTATGTAACCTCTCTGGCCCTCTCAAAATAAGGATAATCACGGTTGGCATCAAGATTAAGTAAAATAATGTGTGTAAATTGTAAGGAATAAATCACATGATGAATGTTAAGTACTGGGTTTAGTGCCTGGCACATAGTAAGTGCTTAATAAATGGAGGCTATTGTTAGCCCATCCTGAGCCAAGCCTCCCTCCATCTCTGCAAGAGCAGAGGAGGCATCGGCTCTGCCCTGTCTCTCTGACTCTCCTTTGTGGAAGAGTCAGTGGCCTGAAATACTGGGCTTTATCTATCTGTCTTCTACATCCCTGGGTCAGGGAATTGAAAACAGGGTAGAAAGCATGGGAATTTTGTATAAACCTTCATTTGGCTTGAATAAGGCACTGGAAACCGAGGAATTGCTTTACTCACCATCCCTAGGCCTTAGGGGACCCACTCCTCTTCTTCCTCCCAGTAGCTGGTCCTAACTTCAGTGACTTCTCTCTGTGTGTGCTTGGAGAGTCCCTGGGAGCAGCCTGCAGGGGCGGGTGAGAGGGGGATCTCCCGCTTCATGTTTCTTGTAGTACGGCTGTAAGAATTGTGGCAGGGCCTTCTGTTCAGGCTGCCTAAGCTTCAGTGCAGCAGTGCCTCGGACTGGGAACACCCAACAGAAAGTCTGCAAGCAATGCCATGAGGTCCTGACCAGGTAAGAGGCAGGCATGGGTGAAAGTTCAGCCAAGTATGGCAGTGGGCATCTGGCCAGCCCTCACAGCTTTGTACTCTGTCGCGAGAGTCAGCCGAGGAAGTGTTTGGAGTCGGGGGCACTGCCTGGTGGGATGGCAGGATTTATAACACTAGATTTCTTCTCTGTAGAGGGTCTTCTGCCAATGCCTCCAAGTGGTCACCACCTCAGAACTATAAGAAGTAAGTGCTGAAGAGAAAAAGTCAAAGAGCGTTGGGGAAAGGATAAGGGAGCCATAGGGAAAGACCCTCCCCCCATCTTCTAGATAAAATGAGCACAGAATCAGGAGAATGCTCTCGTCTCTGGCTCCTGACTGCCCTCTTGGGCTGGTAAAGCAGCTCTTCAGCCCTCTCTCCAGGACAGGCACTTGGTAGAGCTTGTCCTTTCAGCTGGACCCTCTGGCTGGTCAGCCAGGTTGGGCTGCAGGGTGACATGAGTGAGGGGCACAGCAGATTGCCCATTGGAGGCCTCCCTAGGTGCCCAGAAATGATTTGATTTGAATGGGAAACAGTGAGTGGGTGCCTTCACTCTTCCCCTCTGCCTTCTTCAAGAGCCTCTATCTCATATCCTGCCAGGCGTGTGGCAGCCTTGGAAGCCAAGCAGAAGCCCAGCACTTCCCAGAGCCAGGGACTGACCCGACAAGACCAGATGATTGCTGAGCGCCTAGCACGACTCCGCCAGGAGAACAAGCCCAGTGAGCAGGGGCAGATGGGGTTGCCTAGAGGACACAGTCCAGGGCTTCTGGCACTGAGATGCCTCTGGCCCTTACAAGGCTCCCCCGATGCCAATTGCAGAGTTAGTCCCCTCACAGGCAGAGATAGAGGCACGGCTGGCTGCCCTAAAGGATGAACGTCAGGGTTCCATCCCTTCCACCCAGGAAATGGAGGCACGACTTGCAGCGTTGCAGGGCAGAGTTCTACCTTCTCAAACCCCCCAGCCGGTGAGTGTTATGGCTTAGGAGAGAAGTGGGGGTGCTAGGGGGAAGACCCAGCAGAAGCCCAGATACAGGTATTGGGGTGATACAAAAGTAATTGTGGTTTTTGTCATTACTTTTAATTGCAAAAACCTCAGTTACTTTTGCACCAACCTTTATACTTTATGTACTTTGCAGGAGTTGGCAAAGCCTCCCACTCCTACCTCCTGATCCTCAGGCCTGCTACCAGACCCGGGGACCAGGGACAAACAGCACGATGGGGTAGGGCAGGAAAAAGTGGCCCCTCAGTCCTGTTGGGGACGGCCAGACCTACTTGATTATGTGGGCCCTGGATCCCTCTCCTTTCCCTGGGCTTTGAGAACTACTTAGCATCCATCCCTGACCTAGACTGCTTCTGGGCTACCCCTGCTCTCCACTGAGGTTTCCTCGTCTGTGCAGGCACATCACACACCGGACACCAGGACCCAAGCCCAGCAGACACAGGATCTGCTAACGCAGCTGGCAGCTGAGGTGGCTATCGATGAAAGCTGGAAAGGAGGCGGCCCAGGTAACCCCTCCACTTGGCTCCCTAGGAATCTGCCCTACCTCTTTCCCCAGACTGGAGAGGCTCTGCTGTCCACCCTCTGGGAGATGAATATAAATCAGAGAGTGATCAACGTTATAAGAGTTACCATTCATTGAGTGCTTACTCCAAAGGGAGCCAGTGTAAGCCTAGTGTTTAAGTGCACGGGCTTTAGAATCAGACAGTGATTCCCATTTCTACCACGTATTAGCTGTGTGATGCTGGACAAGTTACTTGACCTAAGTCTCACTTTCCTCATGTGTAAAATGAAGGTATGTATGGAAAAACCTACCTCACAGGGAAATCATGAGGAGTAAATGAGATAATCCAATAAGTGCTTGGGAACATACCTGGCTCATAGTGAGTACTCAGTGAATATTCTCTGCAATCATGATGTTGATAAGGAGGAAGAAGCTATTTAGTAAAACCAGCCACATCTCAATGCTCAGTAGCCATATGGGCTTCATGGCTACCATCTTGGACAGCACAGATATAGAACATGATATGGAATGTTTCCATCATCATAGAACATTCTGTTGGACAGTGCTGTTTGAAGGCTTCAGAGCAGTGTTTTTCAACAAAGGATGATTTTGCCCCCAGGCTACTTGTGGCAACATTTAGAGATTTTTTGGTTGTCACAACCCAGAGGATATTACTGGCACCTACAGGATAGAAGCCAGGGATGCTACTAAATCTAGTATGTCACAGGACAGCACATCATGATGAAGAATTAACCGGTCCAAAGTGTCAAGAGAACTAAGATTGAGAAATCCTGCTTTAGAGGCACAATCTCATTGAATATCCTCAATAATCTTATGAGGCCAGCTGTGGTGGCTCATGCCTGTAATCCTAAGCACTTAAGGAGGCAGAGGCAGGAGGGAGGATAGCTTCATCTGGGGAATTTAAGACCTGCCTGGGCAACATAGCAAGACTCTGTTTAAAAAAAAAATCTTATAAGGTACATACTATTCTTTTTTATAAATGAGGAAACAGGCCTGGTGAGCTTGAGGAACTTGACCAAGGTCACACAGCTATTAAGCTGCAGAGATGAGACTTAAACCTAAAGCTGTGATTTTAAACCTCTTGCTCTGAAACACTAAACTGAAGGTGACTGTGTCAGAGCCACACCTAATCTGGTAAAATTCTTCCTGCCCAGTGATATACAAGTTCTTAGCTTCCTTCGTTGCCCTCTCTGTGCTAATCCCAGGAAATGCTAATTCCTGCCCTGAAAGGCAAAGAGATCGGCTGAACCTGGGCCTTATCATGTCTTGATCCTTTAGGGCAGTGATTCTCAAACCATAAGACGCCCACCGTTAGGGCAGAATGTTAAAATATCAGGTAGATGGGGATGGATGTGGTTGGAAAAGACATGGCTAAAATTACTAGTTTTTTACATTTGGAAAAATGGAGGAATACTGATTTAATTTGTGATAGAAACCATAGGCGCTAGTGCTGAGCAAAAAGCTGATGATCTGTGATTAGAAAGGGTTGAGAAAAGCTGGGTGCGGTGGCTCACGCCTGTAATCCCAGCACTTTGGGAGGCCGAGGTGGGTGGATCACGAGGTCAGGAGTTGGAGACCAGCCTGACCAACATGTTGAAACCCCGTCTCTACTAAAAATACAAAAATTAGCCGGGCATGGTGTCACGTGCCTGTAATCCCAGTTACTCAGGAGGCTGAGGCAGGAGAATCGCTTGAATCCAGGAGGCAGAGGGTGCAGTGAGCTGAGATCGTGCCACTGCACTCCGGCCTGGGTGACAGAGCGAGACTCCGTCTCAAAAAAAAAAGAAAGAAAGAAAGAAAGAAAATTATTAAAGAAAAAGAAAGGGTTGAGAAATGGGCTCATTGGCTTCTGAGGAGAGATACTGGGATGTCTCGGCCTCCCTGATGGCATTACCCCTTCCAGCTGCCTCTCACCAGAATGACCTCAACCAGGGTGGCCCAGGGAGCACTAATTCCAAGAGGCAGGCCAACTGGTCCTTGGAGGAGGAGAAGAGCAGACTGCTGGCTGAGGCAGCACTTGAGTTGCGGGAGGAGAACACGAGGCAGGAACGGATTCTGGCCCTGGCCAAGCGACTAGCCGTGCTGCGGGGACAGGACCCCGAGAGAGGTGAAGACTGGGGAGCAGCTGCTCACTGGTATCCCTTGGTCAAGGCCTCCCTGGCAGGGCTGAGTCAGGTGCTGGGGGTATTTGCGCCCAGAGATCTACTGAGCCCAGCCCAGAGCCACAAGGAAGGTGGTAGAGCAAAGCAGTGGGTGAGGAGTCAGGGGCAGCCATGAGGGCAGGGGACCTTCAGTCCATTCAGGGGCTGAGGCTTTCGCTCCAGCCCCCAACCTAGCCCTCAGGCCTGCTTCAGTGATGGCCCAGCCCTGCAGGGCTGGGGCAGGCAGGGACAGGTCATCAGGGTGGCTGAAGAGGCTTCTCAGCTCTGGAATAAGCGCCCCTGGGAACCGAACCAGTTCTGGGAGGCAGGAGGGCAGCCAGTCATGTGAAATCTCTCACCCTCACTCCCCCATCCCCTGTTCCCATGTCTCCCTCTTCAAGTGACCCTCCAGGACTATCGCCTCCCAGACAGTGATGATGACGAGGATGAGGAGACAGCCATCCAAAGAGTCCTGCAGCAGGTGGGCCTGGATTACCCACCTGCCACCCCTTGTCCCATCTCTGCCTCATTGCCCCATCTCTACTCTGGGGCTGGGTGGACAGTAACTGTGAAGCTCCTGTTCTCTTTGGGCCCCCCACCGTGACCCAGACCCAGACCTGCCCACTGGTCCCTGGAGATAGGGAATCAGCAGCCACAGGCCACAAGTAAAGAAAAAGATGAGTTTGAGAAGCTAAGTCCACAGTGCACAGAAATACTGGGAGATGGAGGGCCTGGGCCTGAAGCAGGGGAGTGATACGTCTTCACCCTGTCCGCAGCTCACTGAAGAAGCTGCCCTGGATGAGGCAAGTGGCTTTAACATCCCTGCAGAGCAGGCTTCTCGACCCTGGACCCAACCCCGCAGGGCAGAGCCTGAGGTGAGAAAAGCCCCAGATGCAGACCCCCAGGCTGCCCCCAGCCTTGCTTCCTGCCTGGCTGACTGCTCCCGCAGCAGCTCACACACCCCACTGGGTACCTTACTTCCTCCATTCCTCTCTGATCCCTGAAGGCCCAGGATGTGGACCCCAGGCCTGAGGCTGAGGAAGAGGAGCTCCCCTGGTGCTGCATCTGCAATGAGGATGCCACCCTACGCTGCACTGGCTGCGATGGGGACCTCTTCTGTGCCCGCTGCTTCCGGTGGGTGCAGGTGGAATGTTCTGTGCGAGAGCTCAAGGGCTGCCTGGATCCCTGACTTGTATCCCTTTGTTCCACAGAGAGGGCCATGATGCCTTTGAGCTTAAAGAGCACCAGACATCTGCCTACTCTCCTCCGCGTGCAGGCCAAGAGCACTGAAGACACCCTGGTCCTCCCGGAAGGGCAGTCCCACAGGCAGCGGCACCCATTTCTGGGCCCAGCCACAGGACGTCCGATGGGAGAGCTTGTCTGGCTCTACTGATGATGGATAGGTCCCTTCCTGAGCCTTGGTGTCCCTGGAATGAGGAAAGATTCTCCATTCGAGAGAATGACTGGGAGGGAAGAAGTCGGGGCCCTCCTATTAGAAGCCCAGACTGGAATTGAGAGGCATGATGGGGAGAGACCAGACTGAATCTACGGGTGAGCCCTGTAACCTGGCTCTAGGGCACAGGCCCCTCCCCTGGCACTTAGTGGATCTAATAAAGTATGTTGATTCATTGGGCCCAGCATCTCATTTCTACAACCCTGTGAGCCTGGGCCCTGTGAGAGGTGGCAGGAACAGAGCAGGCTGTAAGCACAGTTGTGGGGAATGGGGGAAAAGGTTGAGCCATCCTATGAACTTCTCCAGGCAGGAGTAGCCCTACCCATCCTAGTGGCCTCATACGAAGTAAACGTGTATTCATTCAACTCAACTGTGCTCCAGCTCTGGGCAGCCCCACTTAGCCACTAGTCCCCACCATCTTGGATTTCTCAGCCTCTCTGCTACTCACACAATGCACGCAGGAACAATGCACACACACCCTGCTTCCTGCCTTACTGGCAAAGGACCCCAGCTCCTAGGGCTCCTGTCCCAACCTGCCTGCCATTCAGTCTCAGTATCTCTCTTCCAGTAATGCGCCCTAACCGGACCCCTGACCTCTCGGCATGTACCCTTTACATGCCTCTGCATTGCGTCTGCTGTTTCTTTTCCTGCCCCTGGCTGGAACCAACTATGAAGAGCCCTCGGGCTGAGGTCTACCTCCTGCATCATTTTTGGTTGGAGGAGCCTTTTCTGAGGCTCTCAGATCCAGCTAGGTTTTTCCTGTTACTTCCTCTCTGGGATTTGAAACTAGTCTTTGCCATTGGCGTCCCTCTTGTTGGTTATGCCAGGAGGCTGTATACCTTAGGCAGATAATGTCTGCTTGGCCCCGAGGCCTTGCTAGATTGTGATCTCTCTGAAGTGGAGCTGTGACTTTCGTCTTTGAATTCTCGAGTCCTATGGATGGATGGATGGATGGATGGATGGATGGATGGATGGATGGATGAGGTGTGTGGGCACAGCCAAGTGACTTAGGTTGTGGCCTTCCTGTGTATCACTTCATTCTCTCCCTCCCCTGTCCCTCAGCACAGATATGTTCCACACTCCATTGAGCTGGGGCTCCTAAAGGTTTTATCCACTTGGCTGCCAAGGAAGGCATTGGACAACAGCCAGCTTTCTCCCAGAGAGCCCAGCTGACAGAAACTGTGACCACACAGACAGTAGGAGTATGCAAATGTCCCTCCTTGTCCACATTTCTTGTTTGTGTCCCAAGGAGCTATTTCCCTCTTAGCCAGGATCTAGAGTTTCAGGGCAGGCCTGGCAGTGCTGAGGCTGCTAAAGATGGTCTCTCAGGCTTATTTCTGAGGCCGGCTGAGTCTCCGGAGTTTCTTGAGTTGACTGAGCAGCTCAGAGATAAAAGCCTGAGGGAGAAACAGGAGTGAGACCAGGCTTGGGGTCACAATTCACCCCCCACCCTGCCCTCCCCAATCTTCCCCTGCCCCTGACTCCCCAGAGAAGGGAGAAGGACCCACAGCCAAGCCTTCCCTTCAAATACTCCTCATTAGCTGCCTCCCCCATTGAGCCTCCTCTTACCCCAGACCAGCAGAACATCCCTTACCTCTGTGGGGCGGGGGCAGTTCCCGAGAATGGCCTAGATAGGAGAGAACACAGACAGGGCCCCAAGTCACAGCACTTTCCCGCAAGTCCCCACCAATCTCCCAAGAATTCTCACCTCTGGATTGGTTCTCTGCACTCCACCAAAGGAGGCAGAACCTGGGTTTCTGGGTTCCCACTGACCCAAGGCCAGCTTCTAGCCCCCATCCTACCTCCAGCTGAGTCTTCTGCTCCTCTGTAGATAGATCCATGAGAGCTTCCAGGTCAATCTCAGGCTCAGAAGGGGTTGCTTGATCCTATTTGGAAATCACATGGGTCTCAGAGGGGCCTGACCAGCTGGTGCTGGAATGAAGGTTACTGTCAGGGACTCAACCCACCTCTCTCCAATTTCCCATGGTTAGACTTTCTCCTCACTCAGAACACCCATTCAGTTTTCCATTCAACAGTAATTTACTAAACATATACTATATTTTGGCTGGGTGCAGTGGCTCATGCCTGTAATCCCAGCGCTTCGGGAGGCCGAGGCAGGCAGATCACCTGAGGTCAGGAGTTTAAGACCAGCCTGGCCAACATGGTGAAATCCTGTCTCTACTAAAAATACGAAAATTAGCTGGGCATGGTGGTGGACGCCTGTAATCCCAGCTACTTGGGAGGCTGAGGCAGGAGAATCACTTGAACCCAGAACCTGGGAGGCAGAGGTTGTAGTGAGCCGAGATTGTGCCACTGTACTCCATCCTGGGTGACAGAGGGAGACTTCGTCGCAAAAAAAATAAAAATAATAAAAAAATTAAAGACATCTGATAAGGGACTGTTACCCAAAAAATACAAAGAATTATTGACCAGGCACAGTGGCTCACTCCTGTAATCCCAGCACTTTGGGAGGCTGAGGTGGGTGGATTATTTGAGGTCAGGAGTTCGAGACCAGCCTGGCCAACATGGTGAAATCCTGTCTCTACTAAAAATGCAAAAAGTAGCTGGGCCTGGTGGCACATGCCTGTAATCCCAGCTATTCAGGAGGCTGAGGCAGGAGAATGGCTTCAACCAGAAGGTGGAGGTTGCAGTGAGCGGAGATCGTGCCACTGCACTCCAGCCCGCCTGGGCGAGTTTCTGTCTTAAAACAAAAGCTGGCCACGGTGGCTCATGCCTGTAATCTCAGCACTTTGGGAGGCCGAGGCGGGTGTATCATTTGAGGTCAGGAGTTCTAGACCAGCCTGGCCAATGTGGTGAAACCCCATCTCTACTGAATATACAAAAATTAGCTGGGTGTGGTTGTGCATACCCGTAATCCCAGCTACTCCAGGAGCTGAGGCAGGAGAATTGATTGAACCCGGGAGGCAGAAGTTGCAGAGAATGGATCGCACCACTGCACTCCAGCCTGGGTGACAGAGCAAGACTCTGTCCAAAAAAAAAAAAAAAAAAAAAAAATTAAATTACAAGAAGATGAACAACACAATTGAAAAATGGACAAAAGATATGAACAGACACCCCACTAAATAAGATATATAAATGAAAAGTGAGTGTATAAAAAGATGCTCAACATCATATGTCATTAGGGAATTGCAAATTAAAACATTCATTCATTCATGTCATTCATTGCTAGTGGGAATGCAAAATGGTATGGCTACTTTGGAAGATAGTTTGGTGGTTTCTTACAAAACTAAACTTTTTTTTTTTTTTTTTTTTTTTTGGAGACAAAAGTATTGCTCTGTCACCCAGGCTGGAGTGCAGTGGCATGATCAAGGCTCACTGCAGCCTTGACCTCCCAGGCTCAAGGGATCCTCCCACCTCAGCCCCCCAAGTAGCTGGGATCACAGGTGCACACCACCACACCCAGCTAATTTTTTATTTTTTATAGAGACAGAAGTCTCAATATGTTGTCCAGGCTGGTCTCAAACTCCTGGTCTCAAGTGATCCTCCCACCTCTGCCTCCCAAAGCACTGGGATTACAGGCGTAAGCCACCATGCCCAGCCCTAAATACACTCTTACCATGCAGTCCATTAATTGCACTCCCTTGGTATTTACCCGAATGAGATGAAAACACATTCACACAAAAACCTGCACACAGATGGCTGGGCGCGGTGGCTCACGCCTGTAATCCCAGCACTTTGGGAGGCTGAGGCGGGCTGATCACGAGGTCAGGAGATTGAGACCATCCTGGCTAACACAGTGAAACCCCGTCTCTACTAAAAATACAAAAAATTAGCCGGGCGTGGTGGTGGGTGCCTGTAGTCCCAGCTACTTGGGAGGCTGAGGCAGGAGAATGGTGTGAACCCGGGAGGCAGAGCTTGCAGTGAGCCAAGATGGCGCCACTGCACTCCAGCCTGGGCGACAGAGCGAGACTCCGTCTCAAAAAAAAAAAAAAAGAAAAACCAAAAAAAAAAAAAAAAAAACACATGCACACAGATGATCTATAGCAGCTTTATTCATAATTGCCAAAACGTGGAAGCAACTAAGATAGTCTTCAGTAGGTGAATGGATAAACAAACTGGTACGTCCAGAGAATGGAATATTATTCAGTGGGAAAATGAATGAGCTATCAAGCCAGGAAGAGTCATCGAGGAACCTAAAATGCATATGACAGTTAAATAAGCCAGTTTGAAGCCAGTCACAGTAGCATGCACCTGTATAGTCCCAAGGAGTCTAGCCTGGGCAAAAAAGTAAAGACCCTGTCTCAAAAAAAAAAAAAAAAAATGAAGAAGCCAACTTAAATACTCTATGATCCCAACAGTAAGACCTGCTGGAAAAAGTATGGCGATAGTAAAAAGATCAGTGATTGCCACAGGGGTAAGAGGGAGGAGGGACAAGTAGACCACAGGGGATTCTCAGGACAGTGAAACTCTTCTGTATGACACTATAACGGTGGATACATGTCATGCACATTTGTCCAAAACCATAGAATGTACAACACCAACAGTGAAGCCTAATTTAAACCATGGACTTTGGTTGATAATGTTGTGTCAATGTAAATTCATTGATTGTAACAAATAATATATAACCTTGCTGCTGGGTGGGGGATAGTGGGGGAAGCTATACATATGTGGGGGCAGGGAGATATGGGAAATGTCTTTTACCTTATGCTCAATTTGTCTGTGAACCTAAAACTGCTCTAAAAAATAGGTCTATTAAAAAAGGACGTGAGCTCAAATATAATTAATAAAATTAATATTTTACTGCTTCAACAAGGACATTCTTTCTGTTATCTTTTCATTTACCCATTTTACAGATGAAGAGGACTTTCTTAAGTGAAAACAATGTAGTAGTGAAGAACACGACTACTAGTACAGTTTAGTGCCACTTTCTTGATTCATGTGAAGGGCCACTGTTGCTTTTGCATTATCAGCACAAATGTCAACATACTGAAAAAGGCAAACAAAATCTTAGCATTGGCCAGGCGCGAGGCTGAGGCAGATGGATCACTTGAGGTCAGGAGTTCGAGACCAGCCTGGCCAACTTGGTGAAACCTCCATCTCTACTAAAAATACAAAAATTAGCCAGGTATGGTGCCGTGTGCCTGTAATCCCAGCTACTTGGGACGCTGAGGCAGGAGAATGGCTTGAATTTGGGAAGTGAGCCAATATCACGCCACTGCACTCCAACCTGGGCGACAAAGCAAGACTCTCTTTCTCAAAAAAAAAAAAAAAAATTACCGTTATTATGAAAATAATCACAGAACCTCCGAAAGAGTTCTTGGGAACCTCCGAAAGAGTTCTTAGGAACCTCCATGGGTCACTAGACCACACTTCAAGAACTGATATGTTATCCATTTTTCTGTTGAGATTTTCAGTTTTTTTCTTACTGATTTAAGAACTCTTTCTTTTTAACTTATTGAATTCAGATTAACCCTAGATTCCACATATGATGGAAATAGCTATTGTGCTGGAGGGGTACTGTTGGGGAAATACATGTATGTGTTTATATAGTTGAGTCTAATGGTATTTTCCAGTGTATATTGCTATTTTTTTTTTTTTTTTGAGATGGAGTTTTGCTCTTGTTGCCCAGGCTGGAGTGCAATGGCATGATCTCGGCTCACCGCAACCTCTGCCTCCCGGGTTCAAGCGATTCTCCTGCCTCAGCCTCCCGAGTAGCTGGGATTATAGGCATGCGCCACCACGCCTGGCTAATTTTGTATTTTTAGTAGAGATGGGGTTTCTCCATGTTGGTCAGGCTGGTCTCGAACTCCTGACCTCGGGTGATCTGCCCGCCTCGGCCTCCCAAAGTGCTGGGATTACAGGCATGAGCCACTGTGCCCGGCCCTTTTTTTTTGCTGACAGGGTCTCGCTCTGTCACCCAGGCTGGAGTGCAGTGGTGCGATCTCGGCTTACTGCAACCTCTGCCTCCCAGGTTGAAGCAATTCTCCTGCCTCAGCCTCCCAAGTAGCTGAGATTATAGGTGCTTGCCACCATGCCTGGCTAGTTTTTGTATTTTTAGTAGAGATGGGGTTTTACCATGTTGACCAGGCTGGTCTCTACCTCCTGACCTCAGGTGATCCACCCACCTCAGCCACCCAAAGTGTTGGGATTACAGGCGTGAGCCACCGAGCCTGGCCTAGATTAAAAAACTTAAAAAGCAGAGCCAGAAAAGACATAAATGATAGAATTAGCAGACAAGGAAAATATAAACACAGTAATGAGAGATACAGAAGATAAAAGAAAGAATCAGGCCAGGTACAGTGGCTCACACCTATAATCCCAGCACTTTGGGAGGCTGAGATGGGCGGCTCACTTGAGGTCAGGAGTTTGAGAGTTTGAGACCAGCCTGGCCAAAATGGTGAACACCGTCTCTACTAAAAATACAAAAATTTAGCCAGGTGTTCTGGCGTACACCTGTAATTCCAGTTACTCGGGAGGCTGAGGCAGCAGAATGGCTTGAACCCGGGAGGTGGAGGTTGCAGTGAGCCAAGATCATGCCACTGCCCTCCAGCCAGGGTGACAGAGCAAGACTCTGTCTCAAAATAAAATAAAAATATAAATAAATAAAGAAATAAAAGAACCAGCCAGGCACAGTGGCTCATGCCTTAATCTTGGCACTTTGGTGGGGGCTAAGACAGGAGAGTGCTTGAGGCCAGGAGTTTGAGACCAGCCTGAGCAACATAGCAAGAACTCTTCTCCATTAAAAAAAGAAGAAGAAAAAAAAAAGAACCAGGCCGGGTGCCGTGGCTCACGCCTGTAATCCTAGCACTTCGGAGGCCGAGGTGGGGATCACCTGAGGTCAGGGGTTCGAGACCAGCCTGGCTAACATGGTGAAACCCCATCTCTACTAAAAATACAAAAATTAGCCGGACATGGTGCGCATGCCTGTAATCCCAGCTACTCAGGAGGCTAAGGCAGGAGAATTGCTTGAACCAGGGAGGCAGAGGTTGCAGTGAGCTGAGATCATACCATTTGCACCCCAGCCTGGGTGACAGAGTGAGAGTCTGTCTCAAAACAAACAAACAAACAAAACCAAATGGAGCACCTAGAGAAGAAAAATTGCATATTTTAAATGTAAACCTTACTGGATAGAATTAACAGCATGTTTAACACTGTGGGGAAAAAAAAAAGGTCAGTTGAAGATATAGCAAATGAAATGAGCCAAAATGAAGCACAGATTAAAAAAAAACCTGGGTGGGCAGAGTAGTGGGGGAGGACAGAATAGAAAAGAACTTCAGTGACCTATGGATATCAAGTGGTCTAACATCTGTAACTGGAATCTCAGAGGGTGTGAGTGGGCATTATAATAAAGATAAACTCTAGGCCGGGCGTGGTGGCTCATGCCTGTAATCCCAGCACTTTGGGAGGCTGAGGCAGGCGGATCACCTGAGGTCAGCAGTTTGAGACCAGACTGGCCACCATGGCGAAACCCCATCTCTACTAAAAATACAAAAATTAGCCAGGTGTGGTGGTGCATGCCTGTAACCCCAGCTACTGGGGAGGCTGAGGCAGGAGAATCAGTCAAACCTGGGAGGCGGAGGTTGCGGTGAGCCGAGATCGTACCACTGCACTCCAGCGTGGGCGATAAAGTGAGACTCTGTCTCAAAAACAAACAAACAAAAAACACTCTAATGATTAGAACTTTGCCTTTAAAAAAGTATCAGTCTTGGTCAGGTGCAGTGGCTTATGCCTGTAAACCCAGAACTTTGGGAGGCTGAGGTTGGAGGATTCTTTAAGTTCAGGAGTTCAAGACCAGTCTGGGCAACATAGGCAGACCTCGTCTCTCCACACACACACACACACACACACACACATATATATATGAATTAATAATAAAAAATAAAAAAGTATCAGTCCTGCCCCCCAAACCATCATTATATCACTTTTGATATTCAATATATACATAGTCATGTGCCACATAACGATGTTTCAGTCAATAACTAACCACATATACAATGGTAATCCCATAACGTTATAATGGGGTCGGGCTCGGTGGCTCACGCCTGTAATCCCAACACTTTCAGAGGCCAAGGCGGGTGGATCACTTGAGCTCAGGAGTTTGAGACCAGCCAGGGAAACATGATGTAATCCCGTCTCTACAAAAAATGAAAAAATTACCCGGGTGTGGTGGCCTGTGCCTGTGCTCCCAGCTACTTGGAAGGCTGAGGTGGGAGGCTGGCTTGAGCCCAGGAGGTGGAGGTTGCAATGAGCCAAGATCAAGCCACTGCACTCCAGCCTGGGTCAAAGGGCCAGAATCTGTCTCGAAAATAATAATAATAATAATGGAGGCCGGGAGCAGTGGCTCACACCTGTAATCCCAGCACTCTGGGAGGCCAAGGCAGGCGGATCACCTGAGGTCGGGAGTTTGAGACCAGCCTGGCCAACATGAGGAAACTCTGTCTCTACTAAAAATACAAAAATAAGCCTAGTGTGGTGACACGTGCCTGTAATCCCAGCTACTCAGGAGGCTGAGGCAGGAGAAGCGCTTGAACCTGGGAGGCAGAGGTTGCAGTGAACTGAGATCACACCACTGCACTCCAGCCTGGTGACGGAGCAAAACTCTGTCTCAAAAAAAAAAAAAAAAAAAAAAAAGGAGATTATAATGGAGCTGAAAATTTCCTATTGCCTTGTGACATTGTAGCCATCATAATGTCATAATGCAAGGCATTAGTTACATATTTGTGATGCTGGTGTAAACAAATCTACAGTACTGCAGTTGTATAAATGTATAGCACATACAATTACGCACAGTACAGAATACATATAATGATAATAAATAACTATATTAGTTTATGTATTTACTATACTTTTTATCATTATTTTAGGGTGTTCTCCTTCTACTCATTAAACAAACAAAAAAGTTACTGTAAAACAGTCTTAGGGAGATTCCTCAGGAGGTATTCCAGAAGAAGGCACTGTTGGAGATGACAGCTGCAATGCCTGTTATTGCCCCTAAAGACCTTCCAGTGGCACAAGAAGTGGAGGTGGAAGATAGTGATATGGATGATCCTGACCCTATTGAGGCTAATGTGTGTGCTTATGTATTCGGTTAAAAAAAAAAAGTTAAAAAAGTTAAAAAAAAATAAAAAATGTAAAAAATAGAACAAAGCTCCAGCCTGGTCAACATGGTGAAACCCCATCTCTACAAAACGTACAAAAATTAGCCAGGCGTGGTGGGTGTGCGCCTGTAGTTCCAGCTATTTGGGAGGCTGAGGTAGGAGAATCACTGGAACCCAGGAGAGGTCGAGGCTGCAGTGAGCCATATTCGTGCCACTGCACTCCAGCCTGGGTAACAAAGTGAGACCCTGTCTAAAAAAAGAAGCTTGTAGAATAGGCATATAAAGAAAGAAAATATTTCTGTACAACTGTAAAATGTGTTTGTGTTTTAGACTAAGTGTTATTACAAAAGAGTCAAAAAGTTAAAAAATTAAAAAGTTTAGGGCCAGGTGTAGCGGCTCACACCTGTAATCCCAGCACTTTGGAAGGCTGAGGTGGGAGGATTGCTTGAGTCCAGGAGTTCGAGACCAGCCTGGGCAACATGGCAGACCCCATCTCTATTTAAAAAAAAAAAAATTTAAGTTTATAATGTAAAAAAGTTACAGTAATCTGAAGTTAGCTTATTACTGAAGAAAGAAAAAAAAATTTTATAGGCTGGGCACAGTGGCTCATTCCTGTAATCCCAGTACTTTGGGAGGTCAAGGCAGGCAGATTGCTTGAGCCCAAAAGTTCGAGACCAGCCTGGGAAACATAGTGAGACCTTGTCTCTAAAAAAAAAAAAGAAAGAAAAACATATTTTTATAAATTTAGCGTAGCAGCTGGTTATGGTGATTCATGCCTATAATCCCAACACTTTGAAAGGCCAAGGCAGGAGGATCACTTGAGGTCAGGAGTTCAAGATCAGATTCTTTTTTTTTTTTTGAGATGGAGTTTCACTCTTGTTGCCCAGGCTGGAGTGCAATGGCGTGATCTCAGCTCACTGCAAACTCTGCCTCCTGGGTTCAAGTGATTCTCCTGCCTCAGCCTCCCGAGATGCTGGGATTACGGGTGCCTACCACCATGTCCTGCTAATTTTTGTATTTTTTTAGTAGAGACAGGGTTTTGCCATGTTGGTGAGGCTGGTCTCAAACTCCCAACCTCAGGTGATCCACCCGCCTTGGCCTCCCAAAGTGCTGGGATTACAGGCGTGAGCCACCATGCCTGGCCTCAAGACCAGTTTTTTTAAAACTTAAAAAGATGTTTTGTTGTTGTTGTTGTTTTGTGGAGTTTTTGTTTTTGTTTTTGAGATAGGGTCTCATTCTGTCACCCAGGCTGCAGTGCAGTGGCACAATCATGGCTCACTGCAGCCTCAACCTCCCGGGCTCAAGCAATCCTCCTACCTCAGCCTCTCAAGTAGCTGGGACTACAGGTGCACACCACCACATCCGGCTAATTTTTTTTTTTTTTTACAGAGTTTCGCTCTTGTCGCCCAGGCTGGAGTGCAATGGTGCAATCTTGGCTTACTGCAACCTCTGTCTCCTGGGTTCAAGCAATTCTCCTGCCTCAGCCTCCCAAGCAGCTGGGATTACAGGTGGCCACCACCATGCCTGGCTAATTTTGTATTTTTAGTAGAGACGGGATTTCACCATGTTGGCCAGGCTGGTCTCTAACTCCTGACCTCAGGTGATCCGTCCACTTCGGCCTCCCAAAGTGCTGGGATTACAAGCATGAGCCACTGCACCTGGCCCCTGGCTAATTTTTAAAAATTTTTTTGTAGAGTGGGGTCCCACTATGTTGCCCAGGCTGGTCCTGAGCTCCTGGGCTCAAGCAATCCTCCTGCCTTGGCCTCTCAAGTGCTGGGATTACAGTTATGAGCCACTGTACCCAGCAGGAAAAAAAGAATTTAGTGCAGCCTACATGTACAGTGTTTATAAAATCTACAGTAATGTCCTAGGCCCTCACATTCACTCACCATTCACTCACTGACTCACCCAGAACAACTTCCAGTCCTGCAAGCTCCATTCATAGTAAGTGACCTATATAGTTGTGCCATTTAAAATCTTTTCTACCATATTTTTACTATACCTTTTCTATGTTTAGATATATAAATACTTAGCATTATATTACAGCTGCCTACAGTATTCAGTACAGTAAACTGCTGTACAGGTTTGTAGCCTAGGAATAATAGCTACACCATATAGCCTACATGTGTGGTAGGCTATACCATCTAGGTCTGTGTACATACACTCTATGATGTTTGCACAATGATGAAATTGCTTAACAATGTAGCATTTCACAGAATGTATCCCTGTGGTTAAGCAGGGCATTACTATATATTGAATATAAGGTATGTGTATTACTGAGTACAAGACTGCCACTGGGGTGCAGTGGCTTACCCCTGTAATCCCAGCACTTTGGGAGGCCAAGGTGGGAAGATTGCTTGAGCCCAGGAGTTAAAGACAAGCCTGAACAACATAGCAAGACTCCATCTCTATTAAAAAAAAAAAATAAGGACTACTAAGGCAACCTGGTGTTGAGAATATGGGCTCATATCACAGTCCAAATACTCTTGCCCTCAAATAATTTTTGAACTCTCAGAACATAAGCAGGTATATAAAACAACCCCTACTGAGATGAACAAGTGTGAGACGTGTGACTCTATGTCATGTAGGGTGGTTTCCTGGAAGCTGCTGCCTGATTTGACTCCCTTTCTTACTTCCTTTCCATACCCAGGGTCCTTACTCCTGACCTCTCCACTAGGGTGACCAGCAATTAAATAAGGCTCAGATGAACCAACAATTTTTTTTCCTTTTTTTATAGAGGCAACCAAGTTAAACACAAATGTTTGTTTCACACATTCATTGACAATACTTTTTTTTTTTTTTTTTTTTGAGATAGGGTCTTGCTTTGTCACCCAGGCTGGAGTGCGGTGGCACGATCATGGCTTACTGCAGCCTTGACCTCCCAGGCTCAAGCAATCCTCCCTCCTCAGCCTCCCAAGTGGTTGGAACCACAGGCACGCACCACCACACCCTGCTAATTTTTTGTATTTTTTTGGACAGGGTTTCACCATATTACCTATGCTAATCTCGAACTCTTGGACTCAGGCAATTTGCCCACCTCAGCCTCCCAAAGTGCTGGGATCACAGACATGAGCCACTGTGCCCAGCTGACAATACTTTTTTTAAGTCAAAAGTTTAATAGAATTATTAAATTCTAATTAATAGAATTAAAATGTTACTATATCAAAAAGGAAGCTACAGGAAAGGAATGTTTCAAAACTCTGGGATGGTCAACAGTGTCCCTTGCTAATGTGAAGATTAGATTTACCCCCAAGGCAGTGACTGGTGACCTTGGCCAGAGCTCTCAAAAGAGTGGTGGAAACAGAAGCTGGATTCCAGTGGACTGAGTGATGACAGGCAGGGAAAAAGTAAATAAGGCTGTGAGTGTGGACAAGTCCTTTAAGGAGTTTGGCTCTAAAGTGACAAGAAATGGGGGATACCAGGCCAGGCGCGGTGGCTCATTCCTGTAATCCCAGCACTTTGGGAGGCTGAGGCGGGTGGGTCACCTGAAGTCAGTAGTTTGAGACCAGACTGGCCAACATGGTGAAACCTCATCTCTACTAAAAATACAAAAAATTAGCCAGGTGTGGTGGTCGGCGCCTGTAATCCCAGCTACTTGAAAAGCTGAGGCAGGAGAATCACTTGAACCTGGGAGGCGGAGGTTGCAGTGAGCCAAGGTCATGCCATTGTACTCCAGCCTGGGCAACAAGAGTGAAACTCTGTCTCAAAAAAAAAAAAAAAAAGAAATAGAGGGGATGGTAACAAAAGGGGTGCATGTTGGGCAAGGGTCTCCATAAAACAGAAGAAACTCATGTGTGTTTAAGTCCCTGCTTAGAAGGCAAATCATGCTCTACCTCCGGACAACAGGAGCTCTAGGACCCCAAGTCTGCGTCCCCAGACTTGGTTCCTCTGAAGACCCCACACCGGGCTGCACATCCAGGGAGAAGAGGTAGGTCCCTCCAACAAATGAAGGTTGGTCCCAAGATATTAAACAAGTAGAGTGTTGTATCCTTAGATGCTTTCCCACTGCTGCTGTCTAAGGTGGGTATCTGGGGTAGAGCCCTGGTGGGTGGGCAGGGGCTCTCCGTAAACTGGAATGGAGCAGAGTAAGGCTGGAGACTGTGCTGTCTTGACCTCTGCCCAAGATGACCAACCACCTGGGGCTTCCCCAGCCACTTAACTGCTTCCTGCTGAAAAGAGCAGGGATTGGGAGAGAAACTGCCACCTGGCACCTTTGGACAATTACCATGGCAATCACAGGCCAGGCATTTTATTCCAGTCATTGCCTGAGAACGCTCCTTCCACATGTCTTGCTTTCTGTGTTACAGGCTTATTACTGTACAGCCTCCAGCCCTCCACTTTCATCTTGCAAAACAAGGTTCTTTCTTTGACGTCTGGAAGGATTTGCCCCGGAGTGTCAGAAATTTGAGACTGTATGCAAGTGCACAATAAACAATCTGAAATTGAAACTGATCCAGTGGAGAGTGCTGGAATTAGGGAAGAGCAGTGGATATGTCCTGCGAGGTCAGAGCAGACACAGGCCAAGACAGTTTGCCTCCCAGCTCCAAGGGGTCTCCCTACCCTCAGTGAGTGGGCTTGGGAGGTAGATGCTTGGGATGCTGCATCTTTGGTCAACACCTTGACCAAACTGACACATGACCCAGTTGGTTTCGAGATAGACTGGGTCACATCAATCATTCTTCACCACCTGCAACCCTAGGACTGCTGATAACCCTTACCCACAGGAATTATAGGGCCCTGCTGCCCCAAAAAGATAGGATCTGAGTCAACAAGAAAGAGAAACAAGGACAACATATTTTGAACTCCTGGCTAGCTTGGCGTATGGTTCTCAGCCCAGCCACACATTAGAACCAACTGTGGAGCTTATAAAAAATGCCCAGTATCTGGACTCCACTGTAGTAGATTTAAATTCAGTTGAGGAGGAGCCAGGGCATCTGTTTTTTTTCTTAAGTATTTCAAGTGTGGAGAACCATTGGCTGTTCAAATAAGTGGCCAGGCTCCACACCTGGTCCCAAGGTTTCCTAGTTGTGTGACCTTGGGCAAGTCACTCAACATCTGTAAACCTCCATTCCCTCAGCTGTAAAGCAGTACCTGCTGGCCAGGCATGGTGGCTCACACCTGTAATCCCAGCATTTTGAGAAGCCAAGATTGGAGGATCGTTCGAGCCCAGGAGTTCAAGACCAACCTGGGCAACATAGCAAGATCTCATCTCTATAAAAAAAGAAAAACTACCTGCTTAATGGAGCTGTGGGGAGGATTAAATGAAAGAATGCATGTCAGTGCCTGGCATTGAGCCTAGCACGTAGTTGTGTTCAGAATGTTATTCTTATTACTGGAACAGCAGTTGTTACCTCTCTAGAATCCAGGTTTAAAGGTATATAAGTAAGAAAGTGCCATTTCCAGTGACCAGGGACCAAGACATGTCCTCTTCCCAGAGTGGGGTTGAAGAGTGTTAGTCAGAGCCAGGGTCAAAGATTGCTTAGGTCCTGGTATTGGCACTCAACTTTGGTTACTCTTAACATTATAGTCCCGCACCGTCCATTCTGAAATAACGAAAATATTCTATATTTGTGCTGACAACATAGTAGTCACTAGCCACATGGGGCTATTTAACACTTGAGATGTGGCCCATGTTGGCTGGGTGCGGTGGCTCATGCCTGTAATCCCAGCACTTTGGGAGGCTGAGGTGGGCAGATCACCTGAGGTCGACAGTTCGAGACCAGCCTGACCAACATGGAGAAACCCCGTCTCTACTAAAAATACAAAATTAGTCGGGCACAGTGGCGCATGCCTGTAATCCCAGCTACTCGGGAGGCTGAGGCAGGAGAATCGCTTGAACTTGGGAGGCGGAGGTTGCAGTGAGCCAAGATCACGGCATTGCACTCCAGGCTGGGTTACAGAGTAAGACTCTGTCTCAAAAAAAGGCAAAAGAAAAAAGAAATGTGGCCCATGTGACTGGGGAACTGAATAATTTTATTTAATTATAACTCATTTAAAGTCAAACAGCTACACATGGCTGATGGCTACAGAATTGGAAAATGTAGCTCTAGGCTGGGCATGGTGGTGCACACCTGTAATCCCAGCACTTTGAGAGGCCGAGGCAGGCAGACTGTTTGAGCCAAGGAGTTTAAGACCAGCCTGGGCAACATGGTGAAAAGCCGTCTCTACAAAAAAAAATACAAAAAAATTTGCCAGGCGTGGTGGTGCGCACCTGTAGTCCCAGCTACTCAGGAGGCTGAAGTGGGAGGATGGCTTGAACCCAGCAGGCAGAGCAGTGAGCTGAGATTGCACTACTGCATTCCAGCCTGTGCAACAGGGCAAGACTTTTTCTCAAAAACAAACAAACAAACAAAAAAAACAAAAAAAAGAAAGAAAGAAACAAAGAAAAAGAAAAGAAACGAAAATGTAGCTCCGGACATGTATGTGCATTGAGCATGGGAGTAAATAAAGATATAAAATTTTGAAACATAGTGTGACCAAGCATTTTCCCTTCTATTGTCTCATTTGAGCCTCAGAAAGTCCTATAAAGGGGATACGACAGGCACTAACAGCCCTATTATAGATTAGGGATGTTAAAAGACCTTCCCCAGATCACAAAGAGCATTAGAGGCACAGACAAGCCTAGAGGGAGGCAGACTTCTGGACTTCAAACCGATGCTTCTTTCTTTCATCAGTTACAAAAGCTTTCTCTTCACGGAAGCACCACACATCAGCCCTCCAGCTCCTGTGAAGGTCTCAGTGCCCTGGGTGGGCCCCAGGCTCCCATCTCCTCCCACTATCCGCTGTGCTACCCACCTGGAAGAGCTCCTGAACTTGAGCATCCACCCATTGCTCCATCTCCAGCCAGCGCTGGAGCTGGCCCCGGTCATACTTCACTGTCAGGCGGCTGGGTCTCCGGGACCTGGGTATCTTGGAGGAGTCCGGGTGGGACTTGGACTCTGAGTCTGTGGATGATGTCCTTCTCCTCCCAGAAGCCCAGTGGACCTTCTTACATGGGTTCTCCCCGTCTGGGCTGGGAGATGTGCAGGAAGCAGGGCTTGAAGACAGCATGGAAGGATTGGTCTGGGCAAGGAACTGGGAAAAACCGCCAGTTCAGAGCAGAGCCACAGAGGGAAGTGAGGAGACAGAGAACAGAAGAGGCCAGCAGAGAAGAAATGAAGGCAGGAGGAGGGCCAAGGCTCCCAGGGAGGGGCAAGGGTAAAGATCAATAGGACTTTGGTGCTGGGAATGCCAGTCTCCTGGCTCCTCACTGCCAGCCAGTGAGTGGCACTCCAGAGCCATGCCCCAGCCTCCCTTTCTGCAGCTTCTAGGGCCCAAAGTGGCATAAACTGCAGATGAGCAAAGGTCAAGAGCCTGCCATGCCCAGGGAGGAGGAAGGGGCGCTGGGGTCCTGAAGGGTACAGGGCTCCAATCGCTGCTCTATGGCCAGCTCTGGAATGGGACCTGAGTCGTTCTCACCTGAGATCCCTCTGTATCCCACCTTCCTGGGGCTGGATCCACTCTGGGCTCTGAGAAGCTGTGGTCAGATTCCGCAGAAGCAGGGTCCCTGGCTGGCAGGGATTCTTACTCAGAGCGTAGCACTACTGGGGGCAGAGCCCCAGCTGGTAGATAGAGTTGGAGGTCAGTTATCGATGGCTCCCGTAGGACCAGTGCCCCCAGTGTCTGGGTGTGTCCGAATGTAAACTGCTATCAGCCTGGCCTATAAAGGCAGTTTACCTGCTTGTAAAGGCAAATTTATCAAGACTTGTCTACCATGCCCGCTCCCCTGAGGCAACTGCTTCGGAAGCCATGTTTATTACCACGTGACCCTCCCCCGATTCATGTATTTGCTGACACAGAGGAAACCTGCAAACCTAACTTATACACAGGTGTCAGGGACTAATACTTCCAGGCATACATACTTGCATTCTAAGGCAGGGTATTTTTGTTTAGTCTTTTGTAATGAAAATTTTTAAACTTAAAAAAAAAAAAGTGACAGAAGAACACTGTAATTTTTTTTTTTTTTTTTTGAGATGGAGTCTCGCACTGTCACCCAGGCTGGGGGGCAATGCTGCGATCTTGGCTCACTGCAACATCCGCCTCCCAAGTTCAAGCAATTCTCCTGCCTCAGCCTCCCAAGAAGCTGGGATTACAGGCGCCCACCACCATGCCCGGATAATTTTTTGTATTTTTAGTAGAGACGAGGTTTCACTATGTTGCCCAGGCTGGTCTCAAATGCCTGACCTCATGATCCACCCGCCTCGGCCTCCCAAAGTGGTGGGATTACTGGAGTGAGCCACCGTGCCCAGCCTGTAATTTTTTTAAAATGGGGCCAGGCATGGTGGCTCACGCCTGTAATCCCAGCACTCTGGGAGGCCGAGGCATGTGGATTGCTTGAGCTCAGGAGTTCAAGACCAGCCTGGGCAACATGGTGAAATTCTCTCTCTACCAAAAATAATAATAATAATAATAATACAAAAAATTAGCTGATTTGGGAGACCCAGGCGGGAAGATTGCTTGAGGCCAGTAGTTCAAGACCAGTCCGGGCAACACAGTGAGATCTTGTCTCCATTAAAAAATGTAAACAATGGGCCAGGCACGGTGGCTCATGCCTGTAATCCCAGCACTTTGGGAGGCTGAGGCGGAGAGATGACTTGAGGTCAGGAGTTTGAGATCAGCCTGGCCAACATGGCAAAACCCTGTCTCTACTAAAAATACAAAAATTAGCCGGGCGTGGTGGCACACGTCTGTAGCCCCAGCTATTCAGGAGGCTGAGGCAGGAGAATCGCCTGGGCCCAGGAGGCGGAGGTTGCAGTGAGCCGAGATCGTGCCACTGCACTCCAGCCTGGGTGACAGAGCAAGACCCCGTATCAAAAAAAAAAAAGTAAAAAATGAAAAGCAAGATTACTCAGATATGGTGGTGCACACCTGTCATCCTAGCTGCTTGGAAGGTGGGAAAATCACTTCAGCCCAGGAGTTCAAGGCTACAGTGAGCTACAATGGCAACACTGCACTTAAGCATGGGCGACAGAGCAAGACCCTGTCTCAAAAAAGGAAAAAGGCGAATGGATGACAGTTTAATGATGAAATTTTAGGCCCTCACTTAAGAAGGTAAGGGAGGTGTTTGAGTGGCTGGAAGCTAAGATGGCAGCCAGGAAAAGCCCAGGCTTTGGAGGAAGGCTGACAATCTGAGTTCAACTCAGCTTTGCCCTGCATTGGTTTTATAATCCTTGGCCAAGTTTCATAGCCTGTTTTCACATCTGCAGACTGGGCTTGTTGGGAAGATAAAATGAGATGATGCATGTGAACATTTAGCATGGTATCTGAAACAGAGTCCCTGTCAGTAGACATTCATTCCTGTCCTTCATTTACCTCCCCACTCTCCCTGCCCTCCTGGCGAGGCTCTGGTGGCCAATGCCTGGGCTTTCATCAGTGTGGCTCTCTTCCTGAGCAGGAGGAGGGGGGCCTCTAGGATGCATCTTGTCGACTCAGCTGTCACTAACACTCTGTGGCCAGGAGGCATTATTACGATAGTTCCCTGCCTCTTCTGTTTCCTATCTTCTGAAGGGTTTGAGAGCCCTTTCGGGAAAAGAAACTAGATGAGAAGAGTCACTGTGTTTTGTTCATTTATTTACTCACTCATTTAAAGATTTTATGAGCTCCCCTGGTAGGCCAAACATTATGCTCAGTGGTTATTCAAGAGCCACAGGATGGGCACGGTGGGTCACACCTGTGATCCCAGCACTTTGGGAGGCTGAGGCGAGAAGATTGCTTGAAGTCAGGAGTTCAAGGCCAGCCTGATCAACATAGTGAGACCTTGTCTCTATAAAAACTAAACAAAGGGCAGGCGCGGTGGCTCGCACCTGTAATCCCAACAGTTTGGGAGGCTGAGGTGGGTGGATCACCTGAGGTCAGGAGTTTCAGACCAGCCTGGTCAACATGGTGAAACCTCATCTCTGCTAAAAATACAAAAAGTTAGCTGAGCGTGGTGGTGGGCGCCTGTAATCCCAGCTACTTGGGAGGCTGAGGCAAGAGAATTGCTTGAACCCAGGAGACGGAGGTTGCAGTGAGCTGAGATCGTGCCATTACACTCCAGCCTGGGCAACAAGAGCGAAACTCTGTCTCAAAAAAACCCCAAAAAATAACAACGACAACAACAAAAAACAAACAAAACAAAAAACAAACAAAGAAGAACAAAAGAGACACAGTCCCTGCCTTCATGGAAGGAACTTATAGTCTAGTGTGAAAATAAACAAACAATAATCAATTCATCAAATAAATGTAAAATTGCAATTTCATTTAGTGATTTGAAGAAAAGTAGGAGGTGCTATATAAATGTCTAATGGAGGTGTAACCTGGAAAGTGATAACATCTGGACTGAGTTCTGACAGATGAGTAGAAGTTAAACTGGCCTAGGAGCCAGCAGGGATGGGCCTGGCAGAATGCAGAGGACATGCAAAGGCCCTGTGGCAGAAGGGAGATGGTGAGTACAAGGGACTAAGAGGGTCAATGGGGCTGGAACAGAGGGAGGAGAGAGGGAAAAGTGAGGCAGGAGAATGGGTTGAGGTACTCAGGCAGGGCCCTGTAAGCCACGTTGAGGAATTTTGTCTCCATCTTAAGGGCATTGGGCAGTC
Organism: Gorilla gorilla gorilla; assembly: GCF_029281585.2. Classification (NCBI taxonomy): domain Eukaryota; kingdom Metazoa; phylum Chordata; class Mammalia; order Primates; family Hominidae; genus Gorilla; species Gorilla gorilla. Next base: position 41,541,645 of record NC_073240.2, read on the forward strand.
ACTGAAGAGTCTTAAGCAATGGTGCTTGGGCAAATTGACATGTTCAGATTTAAACTTCCAAACAATCACCATGGCTGTTGCACAGAAAGACAATCAGAGGGCACAGAAGGGCTGGTGGAGGCCAGCTAGAAGGCCATTGCAGTAAAGCTAGTAGGGGAGGTAGTGCTGTCAATGGCAAGAAGCAGGCAAATTGGACAGCTATTTAGGAGGTAACGTTTAACAGATATTGACTGGTAATGGGCTGGGGACACACAAACATGCAAACTTTATGAAAGCCTACACAGGGACAGACAGATGCATGCATGCAGCCTCTGTGAACATGTTTCAGACTGGGCGCGGTGGCTCATGCCTGTAATCCCTGCACTTTGGGAGGCTGAGTCGGGCGGATCACCTGAAGTCAGGAGTTCGAGACCAGCCTCACCAACATGGAGAAACCCCGTCTCTACTAAAAATACAAAATTAGCCGGGCGTGGTGGCACATGCCTGTAATCCCAGCTACTAGGGAGGCTGAGGCAGGAGAATCGCTTGAACCTGGGAGGCGGAGGTTGCGGTGAGCCGAGATCGCGCCATTGCACTCCAGCCTGGGCAACAAGAGCAAAACTCCATCTCAAAAAAAAAAAAAAAAAAAAAACCAAAAAACGAAAAACAAAGCAAACAAAAAAAAAAACATGTTTCATTCGTAAACTGGGGGTTGATAAGATTCTATATGAGCAGGCAGCGTGGATACCATGAAGCTTGATGGCACACTAATGAGTGATGTCCATTATTTATAGCAAGAGGCTCCTTATTATATCCTTCCAACTTAGCACTGACCCACATCTCCTCTCTGGCCTATTGGTACCACCATTCATCAGTAACTTTGCCCAAAGATAAGGGAGCTCAAGATCCAAGATGAGATAAGAGATAAAAGCCACCAGGAGCACACAGCCACATCAGGGTAGAAAAAGAGGGCGGGGGCCTGGGCAGGGAGAAAGGTGCCTGCCTGCTCTCCTGGCTTGGGCCAGGTCCAGTGCTGAGATAAAATGGGCAGCAGGCAGACTCCAGCAGAACCAGGCTGCTCTTTTTAAATGTCTTTTCTTTTATTAAAAACTTTATTATAGCCGGGCACAGTGGCTCACTCCTGTAATCCCAGCACTTTGGGAGGCCCAGATGGGCAGATCATGAGGTCAGGAGATCGAGACCATCCTGGCTAACACGGTGAAACCCCATCTCTACTAAAAATACAAAAAATTAGCCGGGCATGTTGGCGGGCACCTGTAGTCCCAGCTACTCAGGAGGCTGAGGCAGGAGAATGGCATGAACTCGGGAGGCGGAGCTTGCAGTAAGCCGATTGCGCCACTGCACTCTAGCCTGGGGGACAGAGCGAGACGCTCTCTCAAAAAAAACAAAAACAAAAACAAAAACAAACGAACAAAAAACTTTATTATAGAAGAAAAACATGTTTATTTAGAAACTTTTCTAAATTTTCTAAAACATGGACAGGCACGGTGGCTCACACTTGTAATCCCAGCACATTGAGAGGCCGAGGTCGGGAGTTCGAGACCAGCCTGGGCAACATGGTGAAACCTCATCTCTACTAAAAATACAAAAAATTAGCTGGGCATGGTGGCACGTGCCTGTAATCCCAGCTACTCGGGAGGCTGAGGCAGAAGAATGTCTTGAGCCTGGGAGGCGGAGGTTGCAGTGAGCCTAGATTGTGCCACTGTACTCCAGCCTGGGCGACAGAGCAAGACTCTGTCCCAAAAAAAAATTTTTTTTAAACATTCAAAATTTCCCATAATCCCACCAGACAAAAACCACCACCACTAACATTCTGACAAGTTTCTTTCTTGTCTATTTTTTCCAGTCTTTATATATATATGATATATATGATATATATATTTTATATATATCATATATATATTTTATATATGATATATATTATATATGATATATATGATATATATGATATATATATTTTATATATATCATATATAAAAAATATATATGATATATATATATATATTTTTTTTTGAGATGGAGTCTTGCTCTGTCACCCAGGCTGGAGTGCAGTGGTGTGATCTCAGCTCACTTCAACCTCTGCCTCCCCAGTTCAAGCTATTCTCCTGCCTCAGCCTCCCAAGTAGCTGGGATTACAGACAACTGCCACCACGCCCAGCTAATTTTTGTATTTTTAGTAGAGACGGGGTTTTACCATGTTGGCAGGGTGGTCTCAAACTCCTGACCTTAGGTCATCTGCCCGCCTCGGCCTCCCAAACTGCTGGGATTATAGGCGTGAGCCACCGCACCCGGCCCTCTATGCATATATATTTAACATAGTTAAATACTATATACAGTTATTTGGAAAACTTTTAAATTAGTATGATTATTCAAGAAATGGATTTTTAAGAAGATGTGCTCATTGTGGAAAACTCTAAAATACAAATGAACAAAGAAAAGTATAAATTATCTGGTGTATTTACTTTCCATTTTTTTCACATAGTTTGGGTTTTCACAAAATTCGATCATTTTGTAACATTATGAATACATTTTTATAACTTAATATATTTTGGTTACATTTTATGTCATTAAGTAGTTGTATTTATTTATTTTTTGAGACAGTCTCATTCTGTCGCCCAGGCTGGAGTGCGGTGGTGTGATCTCAGCTCACTGCAACCTCTGCCTCCCAGATTCAAGTGATTCCCCTGCCTCCTGATTGCTGCGATTACAGGCACATGCCATCATGCCCAGCTAATTTTTTTTTTTTTTTTTTTTTGAGACAAAGTCTCGCTCTTGTCCCTCAGGCTGGAGTGCAATGGCGCGATCTCGGCTCCCTGCAACCTCCACCTCCTGGGTTCAAGCGATTCTCCTGCCTCAGCCTCCCGAGTAGCTGGGATTAGAGGCGCCTGACACCACGCCCAGCTAATTTTTGTATTTTCAGTAGAGATGGGGTTTCACCATGTTGGCCAGGCTGGTCTCAAACTCCTGACCTCAGGTGATCTGCCCACCTCGGCCTCCCAAAGTGCTGGGATTACAGGCATGAGCCACCACGCCCAGCCTATTTTTGTAGAGACGGGGTTTCACCATGTTGGCCAGGCTGGTCTTGAATTCCTGACCTCAGGTGATCCGCCTGCCTTGGCCTCCCAAAGTGCTGGGATTACAGGCATGAGTCACTGTGCCTGGCCTAAGTAGTTTTATATACATCTTTTATTAACACTGCAGTTATTCAAAATTTGGACCATGACTCAGAGTAAGGAATTTAATATCACAATGTACACATGTACATATATAAAGCTAAATTTCTTATGAAGCAAAACTTGTCCTTACTCTGATATTTTTCATTCTATTTCATTTTATTTTGTCTTTTCAAATGCCAGTGGCAAATCCCTTTACTGTTTTTAAAACTCACTAATGAATCCCAACCTGTTCTATTAGAAGTGATTCCATGATTTAGTCACTCAATCCCATCTTTGGATATATGGATCACCACCAATTTGCCATTATAAATAGTGCTCCTCTGCTGAACATTTTTGTAACTATTTCTTTGTTAGCATCCATGATTTCCCTTAAGAGAAGTTTATAGATGTAGAACTACAAAGTCAAAGAATGTGCAAAATTGTAGGAGGTTTGATATTTATGGCCATATTAGTTCCCCAAAAAGTTGACTAAGTAAACGGTTTATAGTTTGATATTCTAATTTTTTTCAGTGAATGCATTCCAAAAGTTACCAGCTTGAAACAATAAGCATTTATTATATCACTGTTTTAGTAGGGGGGATTCTGGGAGTAGATCAGCTGGGCCCCCCAGCTCAGGGACTGCAGTCAAGGTGTCAGCCAGCACTATAGTCACCTCAAGGTTCAAGAGCAGGAGGTCCACTTCCAGGCTCACTCACAAGGGTGTTGGCAGGTCTCAGGTCCCCATATGCTGTTGGCTAGAGACACTGGATCCTGCCACGCAGGCCTCTCTGGAGGCTTACTTATCACATGGCACCTTGCTTCCACCACACCAAGGGCACTAAGAGAGAGAGAGAGAGAGAGACAAAGAGAGAGAAAGTTACAGTCTTTGTAACCAAATCCAGGAAGTGACATCCTATGACTTTTGCTTGATTCTATCCATTAGAAGCAAGTCACTAGGTCCAACTACACTCAAGGAGAGGAAATTATACAAGGCATGAGTACCAGGAGGTATGGATCACTGGGAGCCATTTAGAAGCAACCTACCACCATGGAATATTGTGAACATTTTTTTTAAATGTTTAATATTTTTAATAATGAAAACATTTGAAATTTATTCTCAGCAATTTTGAAATGTACAGTACTCAATTATTAGTTATATTTGCCATGTACAATAGATCTCAAACAAAAATATCAAACTTCCTCCTGAGGCATTGTATCCTTTCATTATCACCTCCCTGTACCCTCCACCCTCATGTGAGCATTTCTGACATTAGAGTAATTCCTCAAAAATAACCCTTTAGGACACAGGGAGGGGAACAACACACACTGGGGCCTGTGGGGTAGGTTGGAGGGAGGGAGAGCATCAGGATAAATAGTTAATGCATGCGGGGCTTAATACCTAGGTGATGGGCTGATAGGTGCAGCAAACCACCATGGCACATATTTACCTATGCAACAAACCTGCACATCCTGCACATGTACCCCAGAACGTATAAAATAAAATAAAATAATAAAATAAAAACAGGATGGGTGCGGTGGCTCATGCCTGTAATCCCAGCACTTTGGGAGGCCGAGGTGGGTGGATCACCTGAAGTTGGGAGTTCGAGACTAGCCTGACCAACATGGAGAAACCCCATCTCTACTAAAAATACAAAATTAGCCGGGCATGGTGGCGCATGCCTGTAATCCCAGCTACTCAGGAGGCTGAGGGAGAATTACTTGAAGCCGGGAGGCGGAGGTTGCAGTGAGCTGAGATCGAGCCATTGCATTCCAGCCTGGGCAACAAGAGCAAAATTCTATCTCAAAAAAAAAAAAAAAACCCCTTTAAGGGCTGTTAAAAGAAAATCCATAGCCAAATTAGGCCAGGCGCGGTGGCTCACGCCTGTAATCCCAGCACTTTGGGAGGCTGAGGTGGGCAGATCACCTGAGGTCAGGAGTTCGAGACCAGCCTGACCAACATGGAGAAACCCCGTTTCTATTAAAAATACAAAATTAGCCAGGTGTGGTGGTGCATGCCTGTAATCCCAGTTACTCGGGAGGCTGAGGCAGGAGAATCGCTTGAACCCGGGAGATGGAGGTTGTGGTGAGCTGAGATTGCGCCATTGCACTCCAGCCTGGGCGACAAGAGCAAATTTCTGTCTCAAAAAAAAAAAAAAAAAAATCCATAGTCAAATTAAATTTAAGAGTTTAATTTAGCAAAGTACTATTGGTAAATTGGGCAGCATTCTGAGCCAGAGTAGGCTCAGAGATTTATGGGCAGAATAAGGAAAGTGATGTACAGAAAATGGAAATGAGGGACAGAAACAGCCAGATTGGTTACAGCTCAGTGTTTGCCTTATTTGAAGAGGGTTTGAACAGTTGGCCCCTTTTGATTGGCCAAAACTTGGTGTTTGGCACAAGGGTAGATTACAGGCTGTTTATACCTCCATTTAGGAGATAGTTCACTATGTACAGAGAAAGCTTTACGTCAAACTTAAAATATGTAAGGAGGCTAAATTTGATTTAACAGAGCTGTAGCAGTATCTGTGAGGGGCTGTCTTTTTAAAATAAAAGTTAAATTGGCTGGGCACAGTGGCTCACACCTGTAATCCCAATACTTTGGGAGGCTGAGGCAGGAGGATGGCTTGAGCCCAGAAGTTAGAGACCAGCCTCAGCAATATGGCGGGACCCCATCTCTACAAAAAATTTACAAAATTAGTCGGGTGTGGTGGCACATACCTGTGGTCTCAACTACTCGGGAGGCTGAGGTGGGAGGATCGCTTGAACCAGGGAGGTGGAGGCTGCAGTGAGCTATGGTTGTGCCACAGCACTCCAGCCTGGCAACAGAGCGAGACCCCGTCTCAAAAAAATCACTTTTTTCTGCATAATGAATTAGTGGGCTTTTACTTAGATTATTAAAACTAAAGTTTATTCTGTATATATTACCTGTTTCAGTTATTATTGACACATAAACCACCCCCAAAATTTAAAAGCTTAAGACAGAAACAGCCATTTATTTGCTCATGATTCTGTAACTTGGGCAGGGCTTGGCAAGGTCAGCTAGTCTCTGCTGAGGTAACTTGACTGGGGCTAAAGATGCAAGATGGCCTCACCCAGCTTCTCAGTTGGGGGCTGGTGTGGCTGGAAGACAGCAGGCCCTTCCCTTTTCCTTTAGAGTCTCTCATCCTCCAGGGCCTCATTTTCTTCAGGTGCTATCTCTCTCATGCAGCACAAACTTCTTTACATCACAGCTGGCTCTAAAAGGGAAAAACAATGCTACAAGATTTCGTAAGGCCTGGAAGTCACAGGGCCCCACTTCTTCTAGGTCCAACTGGTCAAGGCAAGTTCCAGATTCAAAGAGAAGGAAAGTAAAAGACACCTTCTAGTGGGAGAAGCAGCATGCACACACAGGAATGGGAGGCACTGTCGGTGGCCACATTTGTAGACAATCTACCACTCCTACCTACAGAAACTGCCAGACCACATCCACGACAAGGCAGTCAGTGTTCCTCCTCTAGTAGTGGTGTAAGAACTGAATATTCTCATCAAATCATCCACTCCTTAGAGCAATGATTGGTATTTGTGATGTGGCAAACAGGAACGGAGCCTGTGGCACAGAGCTTTTCCCAAAGTTTGCACTGGGAAAGTGAACTACACAGCCTAAGAAAAGAGTGAGCTACGTGGCCTAAGAAAAGAGCTATATAGCCTTGGCCGGGCACGGTGGCTTATGCCTGTAATCCCAATACTCCGGGAGGCCGAGGTGGGTGGATCATTTGAGGTCAGGAGTTTAAGACCAGCCTGGGCAACATGGTGAAACCCCATCTCCACCAAAAAATAAAAAAAACAGCCAGACATGGTGGCAGGTGCCTGCAGTCCTAACTACTTGGGAGGCTGAGGCAAGAGAATCACTTGATCCTGGGAGGCGGAGGTTGCAGTGAGCCGAGATCATGCCACTGCACTCCAGCCTGGGTGACAGAGCGAGACTCCATCTTGAAAAGAAAAGAAAAAAGAAAAGAAAAGAGAAGAGTGAACTCCCCTTGGGCCCACAGTATAGAATTAAAAAACAATATCATTTGCAAATACTTTGCAGGAAGGCAGCTCAAATCAAGGAAAGGGCCTAAGATTGGCAGTCAAGAGACCTGAGGTCTGGAGCTGGCCCTGTGTCTATGAACAAACCAAGGCCAAATCTCTGGGCCGCAGTTTGCTGTATGTAAGGGGAAGAGTTTTTTTATTTTTTATTTTATTTTATTTTATTTTTTGAGCTGGAGTCTCGCTCTGTCGCCAGGCTGGAGTGCAGTGGCGCGATCTTGGCTCACTGCAATCTCCGCCTCCCGGATTCAAGCGATTCTCCTGACTCAGCCTCCCGAGTAGCTGGGACTACAGGCACCTGCCACCATAGCCAGCTAATTTTTGTATTTTTAGTAGAGATGGGGTTTCACCATGTTGACCAAGCTGGTCTCAATTTCTTGACCTCGTGATCCACCCACCTTGGCCTCTCAAAGTGCTGGGATTACAGGCGTGAGCCACCGTGCCCGGCTGGGTTGTTTTTTAAAATTTATTTTTTCAGACACTATGTTGCCCAGGCTGGTCTCGAACTCCTGACCTCAAGCAATCCTCTTGCCTTGGCCTCCCAAAGTGTTGGGCCTACAAGCGTAAGCCACGGTGCCCAGCCAGGGGAAGGGTTTTAGCTGAGTCTCCTCTGACAGCTCTGACACTCTCTGCCTAAGCGAATACTGAACTTCATGAGTCGGTCCAGGGAACAGTTGGCTCTGTACACTCTGCCAGAGAAGTTCTTGGGGATGACTGAGGGTCTGAACAGGTGAGGAACATGAAGGCAGGGCTGGAGGAGGGAACCACATGGCAGTGTGCAGGGTGGCCTGGAGTTCCATCAGGAAGCTGGCACAGAGCCTAGATTAAGGGCAGCAGTGGAAACAGACAAGAGATGGATGTGAGTGATTACCAAGGAAGACTGTCATCAAATATGGTATGTGGAGGTCATCACGGCGTGTCTCTCTCTTCATTATGGAAGCATCCCATGTTCACTGAAGGGATCTTGGAAAATATTTTTAAAACTAGAAAGAAGAAATGTTATCCTACAGTCTCACCATTCAAATACCATCACTTTCCCTACTTTGATGGCATAACTTATAGTCTTTCTTCTCTTCACATGTAGTTTTTCTTATTAGTATGTAAGAAGCAGCATAAGGTAGTATGGAAAGTATGGCTTTTAATGTCAAAAAGACTTCAGATACAATCCTGGCTCTGTCACTTTTTTAAAAGAATCATTTCGACTTTTATTTTGTTTACTTATTTTTGAGACAGGGTCTAGTTCTTTCACCCACGCTGGAGTGCAGTGGCATGATCATAGCTCACTGCAACCTTGACCTCCCCGGCTCAAGCAATCCCCCCCACCTCAACCTCCTGAGTAGCTGGTACTACAGGCATGTGCCACTATGCCTGGCTAATTTTTTGTATTTTTTTTTATAGAGACGGGGTCTTGCCATGTTGCCCAGGCTGGTCTTGAACTCCTGGCCTCAAGCAATCCTCCCGCCTCGGCCTCCCAAAGTGCTTGGATTACAGACATGAGCCATTGCACCTGGCCTCAACTTTTATTTTAGATTCAGTGGGTACACATGCAGGTTTGTTACATGGGTATAGGGTTTGGGGTACAGATGAGCCTGTCACCCAGGTAGTGAGCATATTACCTAAAAGGTTGTTTTTCAGCCCACGCTCCCCATGCTCCCCATGCTCCCCTCCCTCCTTCTCTCTTCTGGTAGTCCTCAGTGTCTACTGTTTCATCATTATGTCCATGTGTACTCAATGCTTAGCTCCCATTTATAAGTGAGAATATGTGGTATTTGGTTTTCTGTTCCTGCCTTAATTTGCTTAGGATAATGGCCTCCAGCTGCATTCGTATTGCTGGAAAGGACATGATTTTGTTAATTTTATGGCTGCATAGTATTCCATGGTATGTATGAAGTACATTATCTTTATGCAATCCATCACTGATGGGCATCTAGGTTGATTCCATGTCTTTGCTATTGTGAATAGTGCTGTGATGAACGTACAAGTGCATGTGTCTTTTTGGAAAAACAATATATTTTCCTTTGGGTATATACCCAGTAATAGGATTGCTGAGTTGAATGGTAGTTCTAAGTTTTTGAGAAATCTCCAAGCTGCTTTCCACAGTGGCTGAACTGATTTACATTCCCACCAACAATGTATACGCGTTCCCTTTTCTCTGCATCCTCACCACCATGTGTTTTTGTTGTTGTTGTTGTTGTTGTTGTCGTTTCAAGTAACATTTATTGAGAACTCTTGGTGTCAAATGCTTTGTCTGCATTAACTCAATTAATCCTCATAAAAAACCCTATGAAGCCCCACTTCCCATTCAAGGAGACTAAGGCAGAGAGATCAAATAACTTGCACAAGGCCACACGAATAGTAAGTGGCAGATGCAAGAGCTAAATCCAGTAGTCTGAGTCTGAAGCTCACAAGTTCAACTTCTCTACAACCTGTCACCACTCTTCGTTCACTACCTGACCTTGATGGAGTCAGTGAACCTTTCTGCAAAGTGGAAACAATTTTCAGAGTTGTCCTGAGCATTAGCAATCCTATGTCAAGTGCCTGGAGGGAACACAGTGGGCATCTCAACAAATGGTGGCTGCTCACCACTTGAAAGTGAGTTATGGGTGTAAGCAAGTTGAATCTGAGGTGAGGGCAGAACTTCCAGATGAAGTCAGAATTGCAAGGGCCATAAAGCCCAGGCTTTAAGCACTGAAGCCATGGAATTGGCCTGCTCGGGCTCCAATCCCTACTCTGCTGCTTCACTGCTGAAAGACCTGACAAGTCAGTTTACCTGTCTGAGCCTGTTTGCTCATTTGTAAAATGGGGCTAAAAATACTACCTCCCTAGGTTTGTTTTGAGTATAGGGTAATATGTGGGCAGTGCTTAGGAACAGAGTTTGGACATTGTCAGTGCTGAATTCATGTTGGTTTTTATAATGGTGTGTATAATGGATGTAAGGATAAATTTATGGTGATGTAATATTACCATAAGGTAATATTCCCCTGTATTAAGATTCTTGAGGTCAGGCGCAGTGGCTCACGCCTATAATCCTAGCACTTTGGGAGGCCAAGGTGGGTGGATCACCTGAGGTTAGGAGTTCAAGACCAGCCTGGCCAAAAAGGTGAAACCTCGTTTCTACTAAAAATACAAAAATTAGCTGGGCGTGGTGGTGCGCACCTATAAGCCCAGCTACTTGGGAGGCTGAGGCAGAATTGCCTGAATCCGGAAGGCAGAGGTTGCAGTGAGCCGAGATCGTGCCATTGCACTCCAGCCTGGGTGACAGAGCGAGACTCCGTCTCAAAAAAAAAAAAAAAAAGCTCTCCCTCTCCCTCTCCCTCTCCCCACGGTCTCCCTCTCCCTCTCTTTCCACGGTCTCCCTCTGATGCCGAGCCGAAGCTGGACGGTACTGCTGCCATCTCAGCTCACTGCAACCTCCCTGCGTGATTCTCCTGCCTCAGCCTGCCGGGTGCCTGCGATTGCAGGCGCGCGCCGCTACGCCTGACTGGTTTTCATATTTTTTTGGTGGAGACGGGGTTTTGCTGTGTCGGCCGGGCTGGTCTCCAGCTCCCAACCGCGAGTGATCTGCCAGCCTCGGCCTCCCGAGGTGCCGGGATTGCAGACGGAGTCTCGTTAACTCAATGCTCAATGGCGCCCAGGCTGGAGTGCAGTGGCGTGATCTCGGCTCGCTACAACCACCTCCCAGCCGCCTGCCTTGGCCTCCCAAAGAGCCGAGATTGCAGCCTCTGCCTGGCCGCCCCCCCGTCTGGGAAGCGAGGAGCGTCTCCGCCTGGCCGCCCATCGTCTGGGATGTGAGGAGCCCCTCTGCCTGGCTGCCCAGCCTGGAAAGTGAGGAGCGTCTCTGCTCGGCCGCCATCCCATCTAGGAAACAAGGAGCGCCTCTTCCCGGCCGCCATCACATCTGGGAAGTGAGGAGCGTCTCTGCCCGGCCGCCCATCGTCTGAGATGTGGGGAGCACCTCTGCCCTGCCGCCCCGTCCGGGATGTGAGGAGCGTCTCTGCCCGGCCGCCCCGTCTGAGAAGTGAGGAGACCCTCTGCCTGGCAACCGCCCCGTCTGAGAAGTGAGCAGCCCCTCCGCACAGCAGCCACCCCGTCTGGGAAGTGAGGAGCGTCTCCGCCCGCCAGCCACCTCGTCCGGGAGGGAGGTGGGGGGTCAGCCCCCCGCCCGGCCAGCCGCCCCCGTCCGGGAGGTGAGGGGCGCCTCTGCCCGGCCGCCCCTACTGGGAAGTGAGGAGCCCCTCTGCCCGGCCAGCCGCCCTGTCCGGGAGGGAGGTGGGGGGTCAGCCCCCCGCCCGGCCAGCCGCCCCGTCTGGGAGGGAGGTGGGGGGGTCAGCCCTCCCACCCGGCCAGCCGCCCCGTCCGGGAGGGAGGTGGGGGGGTCAGCCCTCCCACCCGGCCAGCCGCCCCGTCCGGGAGGGAGGGGGGAGGTCAGCCCCCCGCCCGGCCAGCCACCCCGTCCGGGAGGTGAGGGGCGCCTCTGCCCGGCCGCCCCTACTGGGAAGTGAGGAGCCCCTCTGCCCGGCCACCACCCCGTCTGGGAGGTGTACCCAACAGCTCATTGAGAACGGGCCATGAAGACAATGGCGGTTTTGTGGAATAGAAGGGGGAGAAGGGTGGGGAAGGGATTGGGAAGTCGGATGGTTGCCGTGTCTGTGTGGAAAGAGGTAGACATGGGAGACTTCATTTTGTTCTGTACTAAGAAAAATTCTTCTGCCTTGGGATCCTGTTGATCTGTGACCTTACCCCCAACCCTGTGCTCTCTGAAACATGTGCTGTATCCACTCAGGGTTGAATGGATTAAGGGCGGTGCAAGATGTGCTTTGTTAACCAGATGCTTGAAGGCAGCATGCTCGTTAAGAGTCATCACCACTCCCTAATCTCAAGTACCCAGGGACACAAACACTGCGGGAGGCCGCAAGGTCCTCTGCCTAGGAAAACCAGAGAACTTTGTTTACTTGTTTATCTGCTGACCTTCCCTCCACTATTGTCCTGTGACCCTGCCAAATCCCCCTCTGCAAGAAACACCCAAGAATGATCAATAAAAAAAAAAAAAAAAAAAAATTCTTGAATGTGTTAGCCATAAGGGGAAATCAAATCACAACAAAACCCTTTCTTCCCAGTGACTGCACAATCATTTTCTTCACTCCCAGCATACCATCATTGTTGTATATCCACCAGTGTGCCAGGGTCTGTGGATAAACCCTAAAAATCCAGAGAAAGGGAGACAGGCCCCAGATTCCCACCCCAACACGCATCATGTGAGCAGCTGGAGGATGTTGCAGTTCAGCAAAATCCAAGGGTTGGCCACAGGATCTGCTAGGCAAAGCTGCTCTGGATGAGAAACTGGGAAGAATGTTCCCATTGGGTTGGGGGTTGTTAAGCCATCAGGAAAAGGTTTGGAATCTGTATTTTAAGAGAGCATGCTATGTGATTCCTTCCTCCAGCCCTGCCTTCATCCGTCTTTCACCTGTTCAGACCCTTGCCGTAGAGAATGGTCTCTTAAGAGTTTTTTACTCAGGAGGAGCAATGAGCTTGGCTTCAAGGAGTCCACTGTTTCGTGAAGGGCATTAACTAAGCTACTTCGTGAACTGGAACCTCCAGGCTTCCAAGGATGACATTTCCCTGGAAGAAAGTGGCCAGCAGCGTCCCCTTTGTGAAAGAGAGGAAGCCTGGGCTCCAGGGAAGGGGGCAACAGTCCAATGAGCCATAGCAGGGAATGGACCGAACTGTACATACAAGATGAGGGGCCTCGAACAACAGGGAAGCCCCGTGGAGCACGCAGGGGAGCCTGGACGCGGGGAATGGCCTCCGTTTCTCACCCTGACAGCAGGGAGGGCTTCCCGGAGCTGACAGTGAGGCAGACATCCCGGATCCCAGTTATCACAGGTGCAGCCACGCAACTTTTGGGTTCCCTTCCCGCCACGAAATGGAAATGATTTCCCGAGGGCCGGAAAGATCATTTGCATCGGGCCTCAGGTCTGGGGCTGGGAAAGCAGGCCCCGGCGGGAAAGGAAGACGGGAGGCCGCCACCCCAGAGGCCGGACCCTCGCGTCCCGGCCGCGTCCCCTGCCGGCTGGGGATGCGCTTCGGGCGCGGGGCTCCCTCGTGAGGCTGGACTGGGTGGAGCCCGAGAGCCCCTCCGGGGAGCTGGCTGCCGGGGAGGCGCCAGGGCTGCGGGGCCGCGGGGCGGGCCGGGCCTGGAGCTCCGCGCTAGAGGCGGCCGCAGCGCACCGGGCGTGGGCGGGGCCGGCAGCGCAAGGGTGAATGTCGGCCCCGCCCCGACGGCGCTGACTCAGTTTCACCAGAAACCAGGGGGAGAAGGCGGCGGAGCCCCAGCTCTCCAAGCACCGAGGCGGAAGCCGCGGCCCGAGCCGCGCAGGAAGCTGGGACCGGAACCTCGGCGGACCCGGCCCCACCCAACTCACCTGCGCAGGTAACCCGGGCCCCCGCGCTCAAGGCCGAGGCGCAGGCGGAGCGGGCTGGAGCATGTCCGGCCCTTTGTTCTGCGCTCGTGCGTGTGTCCGGGTACTTGAGCTCCCTAGCGGTCCGCCTGTCCGTCTGTCTGGCTGCCGGGTCCCTGGAGGGCGCGTGGGAGGGCCGGGCCGGTGCGCCCTCTTCGATCCTGGGGTGCTCCGGTCCCTCCTTCCCCGCCACTTCCTCCCGGCCGGCCCGCCTCCTCCAAAGTCTCCCGGGCTGATCAGGTGTGTCTCCTCCTCTGTCCCCTCCCTTCTCTCAGGTCACCAGCACCCTCGGAACCCAGAGGCCCGCGCTCTGAAGGTGACCCCCCTGGGGAGGAAGGTGATGGCCCCTGCGAGGACGATGGCCCGCGCCCGCCTCGCCCCGGCCGGCATCCCTGCCGTCGCCTTGTGGCTTCTGTGCACGCTCGGCCTCCAGGGCACCCGGGCCGGGCCACCGCCCGCGCCCCCTGAGCTGCCCGCGGGAGCCGACTGCCTGAACCGCTTTACCGCCGGGGTGCCTGCCTTCGTGCTGGACACCAACGCCTCGGTCAGCAACGGAGCCACCTTCCTGGAGTCCCCCACCGTGCGCCGGGGCTGGGACTGCGTGCGCGCCTGCTGCACCACCCAGAACTGCAACTTGGCGCTAGTGGAGCTGCAGCCCGACCGCGGGGAGGACGCCATCGCCGCCTGCTTCCTCATCAACTGCCTCTACGAGCAGAACTTCGTGTGCAAGTTCGCGCCCAGGGAGGGCTTCATCAACTACCTCACGAGGGAAGTGTACCGCTCCTACCGCCAGCTGCGGACCCAGGGCTTTGGAGGTGAGGAGGGTGCCAAGATGGATGGGTTTGGAGAGACTCAAAAAAGGGACTAGCTAGGGGGTCCTAGGGGAGGCGAACATCAGAGAGGAGTTAAGGAGAGTTCACTTTTTTTTTTCTTTTTCTTTCTTTTTTTTTTGCGACGGAGTCTCGCTCTTGTCGCCCAGGCTGGAGTGCAATGGCGCAATCTCTGGTTGCTCACTGCAACCTCCGTCTTCCATGTTCAAGTGATTCTCCTGTCTCAGCCTCCGGAGTAGCTGGAACTACAGGCACCCGCTACCAGACCCGGCTAATTTTTTTTTTTTTGGTACAGACGGGGTTTCACTATGTTGGCCAGGCTGGTCTTGAACTTCTGAACTCAGGTGATCCACCCGCCTTGGCCTCCCAAAGTGCTGGGATTATTTCTACCTGAAGCCCTCCTTAGAAGTAGGCAGTACAGCCGAATCAAGCCTGGCGATCAATGGGGTGACAGATGTCGCAGCCAGATCGCCTTCACATCGGTAGTAGGCAGTACAAACAGTAAACAAATGAAAGGGGACATGAGTAGGGAGGGCAGGGCCCAGGCTCTGGCTCCTGAACTCAGGATGTTCAGAGGTGATGGGCTGGTGCTCACAGGGAGGCCTTTGGCTCTGGGCTGTGTGTACTGGAGGGGAGAGGAAGTCCCCAGGACTCCTGACCTCTGGCACTGATAGGCTGATTGAAGGAGTGAGCTGTCTGGATGGTCTGGTGACTAGAAAGGCACCTTGGCCAAGCACTGGTCTGGGCACACCGATGCCCTGTCAGGTGAGCCTGGCCATAGTCTCCTCCACTGGCTGGACTTGGGACTGCTTAGCATCTCTCTACCCCCTAGGAATGGATTGGCCTTTTGGTGGTCCAGGGAGACTGCCAGATCCAAGACTAGAAAACAAGCCCAGTCTGCGGTTGATCCAAAGGGAGAGGAGTGATGTTGTAGGCACAGAAGCCTAGAGGCTCTGGGGTGGGGGATGAGGAGGGTTGAGGGGTGAGTCAGCCTGTTGGTATGTATACCTAGTAGGGAAGGGATGTCAGCTGTCCAGGCAGGTGTGTGTGCATGCGCATGAGCCAGACAGGGCTCTCCCTGCTTAGAATCTGGTAGCCAAACCTTGTTTACTTCCATGGATAAAGGCAAAGCGGAGGCCAGGGCTCCTCCTCTTTCTTCCCGGGACTGAACTGTCTGCTGGGATCAGGGCCGGTCCAGAGCCTTGGTTCCCCCATTCTCTCTACCTGCCGTTCTGGCCAGGTGGGGCTCCAGGGCAGGGGTAGGTCACCTCTCATAACCTCTGTGAGCACTTTACAGCTTACTGATTGCTGTGCCACACATCCTCTCACTCAGGCCTCATCGCAACAACTTCCAAAAAGGGTGCTACTAGCAGTCATCCCACTTGTTAGATTAGGAAACTGAGACTCCCATGTTAAAGAATTTGCCCAGGGTAACACTGCCCATAAATGGTAGGCCTGAGATTCACCCCAGGGGAGACCTCCAAAAAAAGTCCTGTGCTGTTTTTCACACAAGACCATCTCTCTGGTAAAAACCTAGCATTCTGACCCAAAATAGCCCAGTGGATAACAGAACCGGGGATTGGGGAGTTTGAGGGCCAGAACTGGGCTGGGCCAAATCTGGGGGTGGTCTCTGTTCTGGAAAGTGGAGAAAGGGCTTTCCTCCGCAGACTTTTCCTGGGCTAGTCTCTCTGCCAGGCTAAGGAGGGTCCTCTTTCCTCCCTATCCTTCCAGTAGCTCTCCTGGGTCTCTGAGGAGAGGCGAGATGGGGATTCCTGTGGATGGGAGGGGGACATATCTGAGGGCCAGTCTGGGTCACCAAGTCCCACTGGACCAGGGCTGCAGCCTGTTCCACAAGGAAGTAGCAGAAAGTGTAGGTGGTGATGACTCTTACTGACCTGAGTTGCCCATGCCCTTCCTGCTCCACAGAGGCCCCATGGGAGTCCCTCTCCAGGGCCAGAGTGTGAAATTCTGGAGTCTGGTCAGGGAGCTGAGCTGGACTATGGCCCCATGGTCTTGAGACCAGCCATCCTCATCTGGAAACCCCCAGGACCTGCCTGTTTGCCACAAGAGAGGGTGGAGTGGGGATTTCCTGGGACATTGAGGGAGGCAGGTAGGGCTTGGACTTAGTATGAGCTCCAGGCCATTCTAGGCCATTCTTAGAGTGCTGCAGTGCTTTGGGAAGAGGAAAAAGCTGTGTGTGTGTCAAGGGGTTTATTCTCAGCTGGGTCCAGTTAGAGAGGTTGGAGGTGGGTAATGACAGGGTAGAGCCATTAAGGGCTAGGGTGGATGAGGTGGGTTGGGTGACATGGGTCCCAGGCACTGACAGCTTCCAAACCTTTGATTCTCCTATTGCATAGATAAATGCTCCCCAGAATGGTTTGTTTGTTCCTCTTTCTGCCTGTGGCCAGGCCAGGCCAGTACAGATTCCTGCAGCTGGAGGCGGAGCAGCTTGCACTTCCTCTTCTCCCCTTCTCTTCCCCACCTCTCCTCCTCCCCAGTCCTATGAAGGAGTGGCTTAGGAGGCGGAGTCTGCACTTCCCTGAGGTCCTGAGACTTGGTAACTAACTGGGGGAGGGGCTGGTTTTATTGCCACTCTAGCCCTTTGCTCTCTTCCGGGTGGGAAGAAGGGAGTGGTTAGGCAAGGTACCTGCTCCTTGGTCCTGGGGGCTGGGGCTTGGAGAGGACTGAGTTGTGTGGGGGTGGGATTCAGCCCCTGATTCAGCTCAAAGTCTGATGCATCACTCTGCATGCTACTTCCACTCTGGGGGCCTGGTGGGGCTAGCCTGTCTGTCTGCTAGGCAGACTGCTAAGTAGTCTGTCTTCTTTCTACAGAATGCAAGGAGGGAGGACTGGGCTCCTCCCAGCTTGCTACTCCCTTGGCAGGTGTTCTCAGGGTGCTCTCCTGCTTGTCAGCCAAGCCCCTGGGCTGGGAGGTTGCCTCCAGACAGCCACTTTTCGTTCCTGCTCATCCCTGTCTTATTTTCCCTAATCCCTGGAATCCAGTTCTCTTTTTACTATTTTTGTAGGCCTCTGAAACATTCAACATGTTTCTTCCTGAAATCTCTCCTTTCCCATCCCTTTTGCTGTCATTGTGCATCCTGGTCTTCTCAGCCCCAGAACCACCTTCTGTGAGTCCCCCATTGGCTCTGCTTTCTCTGCTTCATCAAAGAGGAATCCCTGTGACTCAGCCTCCTACCAGCTGTTCTTAGCTCTTTACCTTCTCTTCTTTCTTTGCATTCACTCTAACACTTGAAAAAACTCTCTAGAGAGCCTCTGTGGAGGGTAGTTGGGCAATATCTATCAAACCTAAATGCACACAGCCCTGGGCACAATTCCACTTGTAGGAATTCATCTTGCAGCTGTACCTACACATGGATAAAACAACTTACCAGCCAGTTAGTCCCCGTAGTATTGTTTATAATAACGAAGAATTGGAAACAATCGCATTGTCTGTCAACACATCCTATAATTGAATACTGTGATGTTGTTTTCATAATAATAATAAACCCTAAGGCAGCATGGTTTAGTTCTTAGGAGAGAAAGAAAGAAAATCTAAATCAGGAAACTGGTAGGGACTGTTTAAATAAATTATAAATTGTGGTGCATTTATACAATGAATATGATACAACAACAACAACAAAAGGAAACTCTTTATGTGTCGCTATGGAATGATTTCCAATATATATAAAGGGCAAAACAAGATGAAGAACTCAAATGCTTGTGAATTCCAATACTGTCTCTTGATATTCTCTCTCTCTCTCTGTCTCATACATACCTTTGGGGTAATAAACCTGATGGAGAAGGTTCCTTCTTAAGGAGAAGAGGTGACTTAATTTTCACTAGCCTTTTGTACCTTTTGGTTTTGGTTTTTCTGGTTTTTTTTTTTTTTTTTTTTTTGAAATGGGGTCGGGCTGGGCGCGGTAGGTCACGCCTGTAATCCCAGCACTTTGGGAGGCTGAGGCAGGCGGATCACGAGGTCGGGAAATTGAGACCATCCTGGCTAACACGGTGAAACCTCGTCTCTACTAAAAATACAAAAAATTAGCCGGGTGTGGTGGCGGGCGCCTGTAGTCCCAGCTACTTGGGAGGCTGAGGCAGGAGAATGGTGTGAACCCAGGAGGCGGAGCTTGCAGTGAGCCAAGATCACGCCACTGCCCTCCAGTCTGGGCAACAGAGCAACACTCCGTCTCAGAAAAAAAAAAAGAGAGAGAGAAATGGGGTCTCACTCTGTCACCCAGGCTGGAGTTCAGTGGTGTAACCACAGCTCGCTGCAGCCTCAACCTCACAGGCTCAAGCGATCCTCCCAACCTCATCTTCCTGAATAGCTAAGTAGCCATCACACCATCACACCTAGCTAATTTTTTATTTTGTAAATATGAGGTCTCACTATGTTGCCTAGGCTAGTCTCAAACTCCTTGGCTCAAGCCATCCTTCTGCCTCAGCTTCCCAAAGTGTTGGGATTACAGGTATGAGCCACCACACCCAGCCACCTTTTGAATTTTATGTCATATATGTATTACCTAAACTAGAAAAGCAAAATTTAAAAACCCAACATTATAAAAGCAATTAAAATCACAACCTCTGAGGGGGTGGATAACCTATAGAATTACGTTTTGGAGAGAGCATTTGCTGTGGAGTCTGACAGACCTTGGTTCAAATCCCAGCTCTGCCTTTAGAAACTGAATGACTCTGAGCAAGCCATTTAATCTTTCTGGTGTCAACTTTCTCATCTGAAAAGAGGGTGAGAATGTAGGTGTAGCAGGCTGGTTTTGAAGGTACATCATGGACTCCAGGGGTCAATAAACTTTTTCTGTAAAGATCTAAATAGAAATTATTAGGCTTTGTGGGCCATAGGGTCCCACTTGCGACTACTCAGCTCTGCTGTTGTTACATGAAAGCAGCCGTACTCAACATGTAAATGTGTGGGCAAGGCTGTGTTCCAATCGATGGACACAAATTTGAATTTCATGTGCTTTTCACATGTCATTACAAAGGATTCTCCTTTTGTTTTTTCTTTTTCTTTTCTTTCTTTCTTTCTTTTTTTTTTTTTTTTGAGACGGAGTTTCGCTCTTGTTGTCCAGGCTGGAGTGCAATGCTGCGATCTCCGGCTCACCACAACTCCGCCTCCTAAGTTCAAGCAATTCTCCTGCCTCAGCCTCCCAAGCAGCTGGGATTACAGGCATGTGCCACCACACCCGGCTAATTTTGTATTTTTAGTAGAGATGGAGTTTCTCCATGTTGGTCAGGGTGGTCTTGAACTCCCAACCTCAGGTGATCCACCCACCCCGCTTCCCAAAGTGCTGGGATTACAAGCGTGAGCCACCGCACCCGGCTGTTGTTTTTTCATCCATTCCAAAATATAAGAGATGGTGGGCTGGCTTTGGCCTGCAGGCTTAGCTGATGCTAAGCTATAGCTGATGCAGGTAGAGTACCTAGCATGCTGCCCAGCATACACTCAGCCAGTGCCTCTATTTCCAACCCTTGCCTGTCTCTCATTGTCTGCTGGTTCCGGATGGTCTGCCTTCTCCCAAATTTAACTTCTCTATGACTTAACCTATATGTTCCCTCTAAATCCGGTTTCCCTTCTGCCTGTATCCTGGCTTTTCCTTCCCAGTTCCCAGAGACTGGCAGGGGAGAAGCCAGAAGCATCAGCCCAGCGTTGTTTCTGACATCTTTATCTCCATTCCCTTGGCTGCTCTGGCATTTGGGCCACTCCTGTTGCATCTGCCCTGGACCGCTGCACTGGTGTACTTGCCAGCCTCCTCGCTCCACAGAATGCTTCCAAACAGATGGGAAAACAGCTGCTGCTCAGAGCTCAGGAGTGCTCCTGCTGCCCAAGCCCTGGGCCCCTCCCTTTGAACTCCTGGACCTCTGTCATGTATCTAGGAGGTCAATGTCTGGTGCAGCCTCCAGGACTCTGCGCCACTGCTCACGGCCAGTGTCTGTCCCCTTTCTGTACTACCAGTTGTTTAATATTTGAATGTTACTCCTGCTGTGTCCAGACACCCTGGCCTGGCCTCCAGGGTGCTTTAAGATCAACTCAAGCCCAGCGAACTGGCCTTGCAAATTCCTAACTCCTTGCTTTGGTTTCTCATGTGTTCTGCCATTTTCTTTTTTCTTTTTAAACGGAGTCTTGCTCTGTTGCCAGGCTGGAGTGCAGTGGCACGATCTCGGCTCACTGCACCCTCCGCCTCCCAGGTTCAAGCGATTCTCCTGCCTCAGCCTCCTGAGTAGCTGGGATTACAGACATGTGCCACCATGCCCAGCTAATTTTTTGTATTTTAGTAGAGAGGGGGTTTCACTGTGTTAGCCAGGATGGTCTCAATCTCCTGATCTTGTGTCTGCCCGCCTTGGCTGCCCAAAGTGCTGGGATTATAGGCATGAGCCACCGCGCCCAGCTGTGTTCTGCCATTTTCAACAACACCCTACATTCTCCCAACAACCAAACAAGAACAAAAACAAAAAAATCAAAAAATCCTTTCTCCCTCCTCCAGAAAGCCTTGCCTTATCCCCCTAGCCTGCCATGGCCTCCTTTCTCTGAATGTCCACTGCCTTGTTTAGTCCACGTGTTGCTTCATGTCGTGGGGTCTTATCTGCCCAACTGGACTAATCCCCTGAAGGGCAACGTATTAATTTCCTAGAGCTGCTGTAACAAATGGCTATGAACTGGTTGGCTTAAAACAAATTTGGCCAGGTGTGGTGGCTCATGCCTGTAATCCCAGCACTTTGGGAGGTTGAAGCAGAAGGATCACTTGAGGTCAGGAGTTCAAGACCAGCCAGGCCCATGTGGTGAAACCCCATCTCTACTAAAAATACAAAAATTAGCCGGGCATGGTTGTGCACACCTGTAATCCCAGCTACTCGGGAGGCTGAGGCAGGAGAATCGCTTGAACCCTGGAGGCGGAGGTTGCAGTGAGCCAAAACTGCCACTGCACTCCAGCCTGGATGAAAGAGTGAGACTCCATCTCAAAAACAAAACAAAACAAAACAAAAAAATTATTCTTGCAGAGTTCTGGAGGCCAGAAGCCCCACATCAAGGTGTCAGCAGGGCTGTGCTCCCTCCAAAGACCCTAGGAGAGAATCCTTCCTTGTCTTTTCCAGCTTCTCGTGGCCCCAGGTGTACCTTGGCTGTGGCTGCATCACTCTAGTCTCTGCCTCTGTCTTCGCGTGGCCTTCTCTTCCTTCACTCTGTCTTCTCCTCTTCTGTTTCTTATAAGGATACTTGGTCGTTGGATTTGGGGCCTAACCAGCTAATCCAGGATGATCGCATCTGGAGATCCTAATTACTTCTGCAAAGACCCTTTTCCCAAATCAGGTCACGTTTATGGGTTCCAGGGGTTAGATGTGAACATATCTTTGAGGGGCCACCATTCAGCCCCCTACAGGCAGGGATCCTGCACTGTGCTTGTCACCCACCCCCATGCCTGACCCTGAGGTGGGGAAGCCTCAGACACAGGCACTGTCAAGTCAAGGAAGGGCGTGGCTCCCGGGACCCCTTGTAACTGGAGGCCGAGTCTGTCTAAGGTATTTCTATTGTAGAAAATAGAAATAAGCCCATCCCCTCAAGTAAGTGTCTGTGTGTGTGTGTGTGTGTGTGTGTGTGTGTGTGTGTTTACTCAATAAGATCAGATGGCAGTTTGTTCAGTAATTTGCTTCAGAAAGAGGGTTTTACAGCTGGGTGTGGTAATTGTACCTTTAGTCCCAGCTACTCACGAGGCCGAGGCAGGAGGATTGCTTGAGTTTGACGCTGTAGTGGCCATGATAGAGTCTGTGAATAGTCACTGTGCTCCAGCCTAGGAAACATAGCAAGACCCCATCTCTAACAAAAAAAAAAAAAAAAAAGGAAAGAAAGTGGGTTACAACATGAAAATATCTTCAGTATACCAAAAACATGCTCTCTCTGAATAGAGATCAAGAAGCTGGTTCTGTTGGGGGCTCCCACCCGCACCCCATGCAGGCTGTGGAGTCCCAGTTTGGTCTAGGTGGGGCCCATACTTTCACCACCCCACTTTGCTCCTGGGAGAAGCCTGGTCCATCTAGTGAGAATTGACCTTATCTCACTTTCTCTCCCCGCCAGGGTCTGGGATCCCCAAGGCCTGGGCAGGCATAGACTTGAAGGTACAACCCCAGGAACCCCTGGTGCTGAAGGATGTGGAAAACGCAGATTGGCACCTACTGCGGGGTGACACGGATGTCAGGGTAGAGGTGAGACACTGGGCTGACTCTGACCCCGCCCTCTGCCTGCCAGCCTTCTGGGAGCCCCTTTCTGGGGCCCTGTGCCAACCAATGGCCCCGGATGGGATGGGGTGGAGAGAGGCTGAAGATGCATTTAATCCAACTCCCCCTGGCCTCCCCAGGGGTGTGGGTGTGTGTCTGGCCAGGCCTGGGGCAGCCCAAGGGCATCAGGGGGTACCCAAGCCTGATAGCCACTCCTGTGTGCAGAGGAAAGACCCAAACCAGGTGGAACTGTGGGGACTCAAGGAAGGCACCTACCTGTTCCAGCTGACAGTGACTAGCTCAGACCACCCAGAGGACACGGCCAACGTCACAGTCACTGTGCTGTCCACCAGGCAGACAGAAGGTGAGGGAGGGGTGAGGAGCAGCACCTGGAGCCCCCGCTGTGCGGATTGGCCGCACAGTCCCCTCATAAGCTCTCCCCTCTAGACTACTGCCTCGCATCCAACAAGGTGGGCCGCTGCCGGGGCTCTTTCCCACGCTGGTACTATGACCCCACGGAGCAGATCTGCAAGAGTTTCGTTTATGGAGGCTGCTTGGGCAACAAGAACAACTACCTTCGGGAAGAAGAGTGCATTCTAGCCTGTCGGGGTGTGCAAGGTGGGCCTTTGAGAGGCAGCTCTGGGGCTCAGGCGACTTTCCCCCAGGGTGAGTGGTCTCTCTCTTCTGTGGCCAGGGAGGTGGGTGGTGGGAGTTCTCCCTTGCCCACCCACCCCAATTATCTCATCCCCACTGGAGCCTGGTCATGCCTCCTCTCATTCTCTGTTCTCTCTCCCAGGCCCCTCCATGGAAAGGCGCCATCCAGGTGGGCTTTACTCCCCTCCCCATCCCCCATCCCCGCCACATCTCTAGCCCATATCATCCCTATGCCCCTAAGCAGCCTGCCTTTGACCGAGCCATTCCTCCCCTCAGAGTTTGTGGAAGGACCACAAACATCCCACCCCTTCCAGCCCAGCATCGTCCTATGAGGATCCGCCCAGTTTGCGTGGGGCAGGAGTGGGGTTGGTGGAAAGGGAATGGGGGATGTGCTGTGTCTGGGCAGAGAGGGCCAAGTAGAAGGTGGGCCCTGGGCACTTGTTCTTTGCTTGAGCTTGACCTCCCCTCCACCCGTCCAGTGTGCTCTGGCACCTGTCAGGCCACCCAGTTCCGCTGCAGCAATGGCTGCTGCATCGACAGTTTCCTGGAGTGTGACGACACCCCCAACTGCCCCGACGCCTCCGACGAGGCTGCCTGTGAAAAATGTGAGGCCTGGGGGATAGAGGGGGTTGGGCAGCAGACAGGGAGGTCCTGACAGCCTTGCCCTGAACCCCTGGGAGACCCTTGTTGGGTCTGAGACTCTGACCTTTCCTCTCTGCAGACACGAGTGGCTTTGACGAGCTCCAGCGCATCCATTTCCCCAGTGACAAAGGTGAGATCCTCCCTAGGTGCCCTGGATCAGGGCAGATGCTGACACTGCCATCCTCACTATTTCCATCCAGCAGTGCCTGAGGGGCCTGCTGGGTGTACGGGCCTGTGGGCACAAAGAGCCAGGGTGGGCTCCCAGTTCTCCAGATGGCTCAGCTTCTTCCCTGGCTGGCTCCTGGGCTCTCTTCTGTGGCTCTGTGTTTTCCAGGCATCACTCATTCTCCGAACACCTTCATAATTTCAGCCATGTCCACCACATACTGCTCAGATCTTATTTACTTAATCAGTTACTTTTTAAATGTAATATATTAAAAAGGAACTTTCACATCACTACCATAAATGGGAAGCCACTATTACTTGCCAAACATTGAAAAACAACACAAATAAATATAATAAAACAGTAAGTTTTAGCTTGCCAGGCGCGGTGGCTCACGCTTATAATCCCAGCGCTTTGAGATGCCGAGGCTGGCAGATTGCTTGAGCTCAGGAGTTCAAGACCAGCGTGGGCAATATGGCAAAACCCCATCTCTACAAAAAATACAAAAATTAGCCGGATGTGGTTGTGCGTTCCTGTATTCCCAGCTACTCAGGAGGCTGAGGTAGGAGGATCACTTGAACCTGGGAGGTAGAGACTGCAGTCAGTTGAGATGGGACCACTGCACCTCAGCCCGGGCAACAGAGTGAGACCCTGTCTCAAAACAATAATAATAATAATAAGCTCTAGCTAGTTGCTGTTGCCTGCCAAGGCTCAGACCCTGAGGCCCATCCTCTTTTTTAAGAAAGGTAAACCAGGCAGGCGTGGTGGCTTACACCTGGAATCCCAGCTACTAGGGAGGCTGAGGTGGGAGGATCACTTGGCCTAGGAATTTGAGGTCAACCTGGGCAACATAGCGAGACACTGTCTTAAAAAAAAGAGGTAAACCACCCAGTGTTGGAAAACTGAGACCGTGACCCAGTCAGAAAAGCTGAAAGAAAATTGAAATAACTATGAGTCGGCATAGTTTACTTTTGTGCCTACAATTATTGTCCAGGGTTTGTCTTCCCTTTTCTGGCACCACTGCAGCTGGGCCAGGTGTTTTGGGGCCTCTCAGGCCCTCCCTGAGCCATGGCGGGTGGGGAGGTGCTGGGCAGCAGCCACGTGGAGCCTAGCAGAAGGTGGCAGGGAGGCCATGGACTCGCTCACCATAGCCTACTCCATACCCCCCAGGGCACTGCGTGGACCTGCCAGACACAGGACTCTGCAAGGAGAGCATCCCGCGCTGGTACTACAACCCCTTCAGCGAACACTGCGCCCGCTTTACCTATGGTGGTTGTTATGGCAACAAGAACAACTTTGAGGAAGAGCAGCAGTGCCTCGAGTCTTGTCGCGGCATCTCCAGTGAGCGGGCCAGTGAGAGGGTGGGCATGTATGGGGGAAGGCTTAGCCAGTGGCCTCCACTCTGTCCCCAGGCCTTTGGGAGTCACCCCTCCATCCTCAGAGTGCCTGGAGTAGGAGTGGGAGAGGATGCCAGTGTGAGGTCTGGGGCAGTGGGGAGCAGCTGAGTCTCTGAGCCCTTAGTACTGACTGGTCTTTCCCCTCATCATTCTGCAGAGAAGGATGTGTTTGGCCTGAGGCGGGAAATCCCCATTCCCAGCACAGGTAAGCCCTGATGTGTCCTGTAACTGAGGTTAGCATGTAGGTGTCAACTCACGGATCAACTCCACCTGTTGTGACAGCCTAACCTGTGTTGAGAAGGATGCCAAGGTGGCCTATAGAGACAGAGTACAGTAATCAAATAGGGATGCCTGCCACACACGGAGGGAGTACAGTAAAGTGCGTGCCGATGTCTGTCAGCAGCGTCCCAGGCTTCCCCCAAGTTAACTGCAAGGAGAGCGACTTGAGCTGAGACCTGAGGCCCACCAGAGTTCCTCTGAGCTCCTGGACAGAGCTGTTCAGCTGTTCATATGTGGGAGGTCTGAGTCGGGTGCCCATGTCCTTCCACACCTGGCATCCATTTGACTTGGTCTCTTCCATAGATTGGGGGTGTGTGTCAGAACCAGGCAGGCCCTGGGAGCCCCTTATTCTACCCCTTCTTCTCCCAGGCTCTGTGGAGATGGCTGTCGCAGTGTTCCTGGTCATCTGCATTGTGGTGGTGGTAGCCATCCTGGGTTACTGCTTCTTCAAGAACCAGAGAAAGGACTTCCACGGACACCACCACCACCCACCACCCACCCCTGCCAGCTCCACTGTCTCCACTACCGAGGACACGGAGCACCTGGTCTATAACCACACCACCCGGCCCCTCTGAGCCTGGGTCTCACTGGCTCTCACCTGGCCCTGCTTCCTGCTTGCCAAGGCAGAGGCCTGGGCTGAGAAAAACTTTGGAACCAGACTCTTGCCTGTTTCCCAGGCCCACTGTGCCTCAGAGACCAGAGCTCCAGCCCCTCTTGGAGAAGTCTCAGCTAAGCTTACGTCCTGAGAAAGCTCAAAGGTTTGGAAGGAGCAGAAAACCCTTGGGCCAGAAGTACCAGACTAGATGGACCTGCCTGCATAGGAGTTTGGAGGAAGTTGGAGTTTTGTTTCCTCTGCTCAAAGCTGCCTGTCCCTACCCCATGGTGCTAGGAAGAGGAGTGGGGTGGTGTCAGACCCTGGAGGCCCCAACCCTGTCCTCCCGAGCTCCTCTTCCACGCTGTGCGCCCAGGGCTGGGAGGAAGGACTTCCATGTGTAGTTTGTGCTGTAAAGAGTTGCTTTTTATTTAATGCTGTGGCATGGTTGAAGAGGAGGGGAAGAGGCCTATCTGGCCTCTCTATCCTCTCTTCCTCTTTCCCCAAGATTGAGCTCTCTGCCCTTGACTAGCCCCACCCTGGCCTAGACGGGCAGACAGAGCCAAGAGAGGCTCAGCTGCATCCCGCAGCCCCCACCCCCAAGGTTCTCCAACATCACAGCCCAGCCCGCCCACTGGGTAATAAAAGTGGTTTGTGGGGTTTCTGGCTCTGTTCTGTGGGCCAGGAGAGGGACAAGGTTGCTGGGGGGTGATGGGACCGTCCTGTTCAGCTGGTTCAGGCTTCAGCCACCCTGTTGAGCAGGTTTTCCCATCGTCTCTCTCGAAACTGGCCTGGCCCCTGACTTTGGAGAGCAGTGCCATGTTTGACCACCAGAGGGGAGGAGTGAGCGGGCCACGGCAGCCTCGAGTGTGGGGAGGCTGCAGTGCTGCTGTGCAGCATTTCGTCCTGGTGTGAGCCTCTCCACAAGCCTGTTGAGTGGCTGAGCTCTCCACAATTCTGCTCATTTGGAGGTTGGGGTTAGGGGTGCACAGGCACCTTGGCTCCTACCTCCACGTTAGGGCCCAGGTGACTAGCTGTCTCCC
The DNA here is from genome assembly GCF_029281585.2 of Gorilla gorilla gorilla. NCBI lineage: Eukaryota > Metazoa > Chordata > Mammalia > Primates > Hominidae > Gorilla > Gorilla gorilla. The sequence goes on from NC_073240.2 coordinate 41,569,143, forward strand.
TCCCCACAGAAGCCCCTGGCTTCTGCGCTGGAGTGCAGCACCCCCTAACCAGGCTCTGAGCTCCTTCCCAGGAGCCTTTAGTAGAGACATGCCACTCCAACCCACACCCCTGCATTTGTTCAAGCTACCTCCCGGTGCCAAAAAAAAAAAAAAAAAAAAAAGTCATACTTTGAGCTCATTCGCTCGTTTATTCAGTGAATTACATTGAGCTCCTCTGTGCCAGACACTGCCAATCATTAGAAATTTGATACTGCTGAGAGGGGCAGAGGACGCACTATTTAAATGCTTTACGTATCTCGAGTTGCTGGCGCTGCACACAGCCCTTGTGATGACAATACAATCGTCCGCATTTTACAGGTGAAGAAACTAATTCATTGAAATTTCCTCCCCAAGGCCCTAGAGCTGAGATTGGAGGACTGGATCCCCAGAGTCTAGTCTTACAAAAGAGGTATCGGGGTTGCTGGGGGTTGGGGGGGGACTTAAAAGCAAATTTTAAGCAAGTACAACTACCATGAATGTACATATATGAAGTTATAAGTGTACAGCTCGGTGAATTTCCAGAATGACACACACCTCTGAGGCAGGCACCCAGATCAAGAAGCAGAACCTTCTTAGCACGCCGGGACAGGCCTTGTTTTGATGGATAACACCTGGTTTTGGACTCGTGCTCTCATGGACCACCTCCCCGTTTTGCACGCCTCAGCCTAAGCTCAAAACCCTCCCACACAACCGCAGGTGGTGGACACTCCCTGCCTCACACCCCTGTGTCTGCTAACACCACTCTGAGCCCAGAGCACATCTTATTTCCTTTACTGCCTGTCTTCTTGCCGGGTTGTGAGCTCCCAGAGCCGCAGATGGCATCCAGTTGTGTCTGGGTTCCTGGTACCCCATGCTCCCTGGTAAATTGTAGTTTAGTAAATGTTGAGTAAGCGGCAGGGGGTGGGGCTCATCCCCATTGTTCCATTTCATAGGGCACCGTGTTTTCCCTTCTAACCCCCTACTCTGACACTCGTCCATCCTTCGAGGCTCAAAACGGACTTGATCCCTACTGGGAACAACCCCCATTATCAGTTGGTTCTCAGACTCTACCCTAGTGTCCAGAACAGTGATCAACACAGAGCAAGTATTTAATAAGGGTTTGTTGGCCTGAAGGGAACATCCTCTCAGGGAGGGATAGACATCAAGCGAGAGGATGCCAGGCAAAGGGCCACCCCTAGTAACAGCTGCTTGCATGTGCAGAGGGAGTGCCCGAGGAGGTGGGAGCTCTCGGGGGTCACTAGGGGGCGCTGTGACTATGACTGGATGCCGTGTTCTTCCTGCAAGGATGTGAGGACTCACAGTCTCAGGCAGGTGACAGGAGTGGAGCAATGAACGCCAAGACACAGCTCCTGCTCTCCTGGCGCTTACACTCTGGCGTGCAGGCCGCAGGGATGCAGATACGGTGACAAAACAATCTGGTCCCCAAACTTCTCCTTATCCCTGAGACCGCCCCAGCCATCCTCTGCTCTGTGCCCACCCACATGACTCAGAACTTTGATCCCTACCTCCATGCCCTGAACAGGCAGTTTCCTCTACTTCAGAAGTCCCCTCCGCCCTGGAAAGCTCCTACTTTACCCCGTGTTCCAGCTCACGAAGCTTTCTCTGGCTCTCCAGCCAAAGTTCATTGCTGCCCTCTCCACGCACTCCTGCTCTACACAGCTCCGCTGCACGCATAAGTCCGAGCTAGTGTGTGTCTCCCTTTATCCAGACAAGACTCCTCAGGGCGCTGACCAGGTCTTAGTTATCCTAGCGTCTCCCAAGCTGGGCCCTGCTTGTGGGTACCAGGTATCTGAAAAATGGCTGCTGGAACAAAACAGAGGCCGGTCAAGTGGAGGAGATTAAGGTTAATAAGTGACTTCGTGGAGAAAGTCTAACATCAGGTGAGTGGCCCTGCACGGTGGCTCACACCTGTAATTCCAGCAGTTTGGGAGGCCGAGGTGGGTGGATCACTTGAGGTCAGGAGTTTGAGACCAGCCTGGCCAACATGGTGAAACCCCGTCTCTACTAAAAATACAAAAATTAGCCGGGTGTGGTGGCACACACCTATAATCCCAGCTACTTGGGAGGTTGAGGCAGGAGAATCACTTGAACCCGGGAAGTGGAGGTTGTAGTGAACCAAGATGGCACCACTGCACTCCAGCCTGGGTGACAGAGTGAGACTCCATCTTAAAAAAATAAAATTAAATTTAAAAAAAAACTAGGTGAGTATGGGTCTCCAAGAGATTCTTGCACACGTATGTACATAGCATTATTCACAATAGCTAAAACATGGAATCAACCTGAGTGCCTATCAACAGATGAATGGATAAGCAAAATGGAGTACACACAATATACACGGTGGAATACTATTCAGCCTTAAAAAGGATGATCTAACATATGCTACAACACAGATGAACCTTGAGGACATCTATATTACGCTAAGGGAAATAAGCCAGTCACAAAAAGACAAGTATGATTCTACTCATCTGAAATGCTTAGAGTAGTCAAAATCAAAGAGACAGTAGAATGATGGTTGCTGGGAAAAGGGAAATAGAGAATTATTACTTAATGGGTACCGAGTTTCAGTTTTGTAAAAGGAAAAGGCTCAGGAGATGGATGGTGGTGATGGTTGCACAACAATGTGAATGTACTTAGTGCCACTAAACCATATACTTTAAAATGGTTAAGATAGTAAATTTTACATTATATGTATTTTATCACAATAAAAAAAGATTGGAAAAAAATAAGATGAGCAGATGGGTGTGGGTGTTCCATGCATAACAAAATCACACTGAGCAAAAGCTGGGCAGTGGAGATCCTGGGTTTTGTTTGGGAATCACAAGCTGCTCAGTTTGGAAGCAGGGAGGTGGAAGCTGGGAGTTTGGTGGGTGGAGGGGATTTAAGCAGGGGAAAGGAGTGATCTAAACTATAAAGAGTGGGCCGGGCACAGTGGCTCATGCCTGTAATCCCAGCACTTTGGGAGGCCAAGGTGGATGGATTACCAGAGGTTGGGAGTTCGAGACAAGCCTGACCAACATGGAGAAACCCCGTCTCTACTAAAAGTACAAAATTAGCTGAGCATGGTGGCACATGCCTGTAATCCCAGCTACTCGGGAGGCTGAGGCAAGAGAATTGCTTGAACCCGGGAGGCAGAGTTTGCAGTGAGCTGAGATCACGCCACTGAACTCCAACCTGGGCAACAGAGCAAGACTCCATCTCAAAAAAAAAAAAAAAAAAAAGGAGTGGGCAGATAAGCAGGCTACATCGCCAGAGGTCACAGCACAGGGAGAGGGACAGAGGGAGGAAGCAACACCAAGTAAATTAGGCGAGGGAACCTGTGTGAAGCACATAGCAGATCTCTGGTGAAGGCTAGTCAAAGGTTGCACACTGGCAGCCTACAATCATGCTTTGACTCAAACGGTCATTTAGTTTCTTTAATTTAGTTGCCAACATTTAAGGAGTCAGAAGTCTTCATTGAAAAAAAAAATCCATATTGCTAGCTTCTTGTGAGAACTCTGGGGACCTAGCAATCCAGGCACAGAGTTCAGGGTCCTCTTTAGCTGGGCAGGCATTAACCCATTCACAGTCCTCCCCCACCCCACCCAGCATTAGGTGCTCGCCTGGGACTTCTAGGCATTCGCCTCTGGAACCCCCAGCATCTTTTTTTTTTTTTTTTTTTTTTTTCTGAGACAGAGTTTCGCTTTTGTTGCTCAGGCTGGAGTGCAATGGCACAATCTAGGTTCACTGCAACCTCGGCCTATCGGGTTCTAGCAATTCTCCTGCCTCAGCCTCAGCCTCCAGAGTAGCTGGAATTACAGGCATGTGCCACCACGCCCAGATAATTTTGGTATTTTTTAGTAGAGATGGGGGTTTAATCAATGTTGGTCAGGCTGGTCTCGAACTCCTGATCTCAGGTCATCCGCCCTCCTCGGCCTCCCAAAGTGCTAGGATTATAGGCGTGAGCCACCACACCCGGCCTAGAACCCCCAGCTTCTTGTCCCTTACAACGCATCTTGCCTTCCCTATATTGGGTAGTTGTCTCCAAAATTTATTGGCCCCAACAGTTCAGGTAAACACTCACAAAAACTGGGTTGTTTCTCCCAAACCCATCCCTGCCCACTAAAATAAACAGCCCTGAATGAGGAGTGGTTTGCCCTATTGCACAAGACCACTCCCTTCCCCACCCAACCACAGCAGGACTAAAGCCTGGGAAGGTACCTTTAAGCTCCCCCGGGGAGAGATTCTTGTTAATAGCTCCACCTGGAAGCCCTAAACCCGGAAGCCCGGGGGTTTCCTAAGCCTTCCCACAGGCTCCTCTCCTTCCCCACCTGCAGTGGCTCCCGGGGTTTGTATCAGAGGAGCCCAAACCAGGGAGACTAAGAAAACAGACTGGGGAAGAAATAAAGACACCCCTTGTAGTGGAGTTTTTTGTTGTGGTGGTTTTTTCAAGGCTACATGTTTAGGAAAAAAACAAACAAACTAAAAAAGGGTATTAACCCAAATGACCGTAGTATTGTCTCTCATTGATACAATTACAGACGGTTTTTGTGTTTTTTGTCAACTTGCATTTTCTAAATTTTTTTTTTTTTTTTTTTTGGAGACAAGTCTTGCTGTGTCACCCAGGCTGGAGTGCAGTGGCGTGATCTCGGCTCACTACAACCTCCACCTCCTGGGTTCAAGCAATTCTCTGCCTCAGCCTCCCAAGTAGCTGGGATTATAGGCGCTCACCACCATGCCCGGCTAATTTTTGTATTTTTAGTAGAGACGGGGTTTTGCCATGTTGGCCAGGCTGGTCTCCAACTCCTGACCTCGGGTGATCCAACTACCTCGGCCTCCCAAAGTGCTGGGATTACAGACTTGAGCAACTGCCCCTGGCCTCAGATATATTTAAGAAAGAAAGAAAGAAATCACCAAAACATGAAGCTCTGAGATGGGGGAGAGACAACAGGGAGGGAGAAGAAGACAGAGCTTCTGGAGACCGGGGGAAGGGAGCCACTCCAGACTGTGGTGGCAATGCCACCAACAGAAACAGGGATGAGCAGAGGAGGGGCAGTTTCAGGGGAACCAGGCAGAAGGTGAGGGGCCACCCAGCACCAGATGGAGACTGGTTTTATTGATTTTGTCATCGGTTATTTAGCCTTTGTTTGCTTATGTCTTGCCTTATGGGGGAAGAACTAAAGACAGCTTAAAGGAGTCTATAAATTACGAAATAACATGGGTATAAAGTAGAAAGAAGTTTATTTATTTTTTTTTTGAGATGGAGTCTTGCTCTGTTGCCCAGGCTGGAGTGCAGTGGTGCGAACTCGGCTCACTGCAAGCCCCGCCTGCAAGGTTCACGCCATTCTCCTGCCTCAGCCTCCCGAGTAGCTGGCACTACAGGCGCCCGCCACCACGCCTGGCTATTTTTTATTTATTTTATTTTTTTAGTAGAGATGGGGTTTCACCGTGTCAGCCAGGATGGTCTCGATCTCCTGACCTCGTGATCCGCCAGCCTCGGCCCTCCAAAGTGCTGGGATTACAGGTGTGAGCCACCGCACACAGTCCACATGATCCCCTTTGCAACTAGTTTACGACCTTGGGTTAACCAGGCTGACCATGGAGTTAATCTGTGGTCTGACCATGGGCCCCTTTTTTCTTTACTTAGTCTATGAAGAATGAAGGAGCTGGACTAGATAACAAGATCCTTTCTGTCTCCAAACGATGGCCTCCAATTACAGCCTCTAGGAGTGCCCCCTGAGTATAGGGCTGATGGAGGCTGTCAGAGCTGAGGGGTTGAGGCCCAGAGAGGGGCAGTGACTGGCCCAAGGTCACACAGCCAGTGGCTGGGGACATAGCCAGGCCAGGAGGTCAACGTTCCAGAGCCTCAAACCCTGTGGCTCTGCAAATCTCATCTGCTCCAGACACCAGGCTCTTAGGTTGGGTTTCTGTCTTTTTTCTGGAAGTGGGACAAAGGAGCCACAAGCCAAGAAGCTGTCAGGGCTGGTCCCAAGCCCCAGGAGGCTGGGAACCAAAGGTCCACACCCATGTAAACACCGGCCAGCACTGATACCTCTTACTTGGCCCTTGAGAGCTCCCTCCACGTTAGTTCCTGGCTATTATCTTGCTTATCCCTGCAGGTCTGCTGGGAGCCAGGGAGGGGCAGAGAGTATCAGCCCCACTTCACAACCAGGAGAAACTCTAAAGAGGATGAAGGTGGTAATTTGCCAAAGCCACCCAGTGAGTCGGGATGGGGCTGGAACAGGAGGCTGAGTCTCCAAGGCCCTGTGGGTGAGAGGGTGGTCACCAGAGCTCATGGCCTGCTTGCCGGGGGAGGCGAGGGGAGCGGAGGTAAAGAAATGTACACAGTCCCAGGAATCGAGGGTCCACTGTTGCACAAGGAGACGGATCTCACCACCCCTGGAGAGAGACCTATAGGGACAGGCTCTGCTTGCTGGTGTGGGGCTCTGAGGGAAGACAGGCAGAAGCAGTGGAACACAGCCACAGAGAATACAGGTCTGAGGGAGGGAGTGATCATGTGGCAGGTGTCCCAGGTGTCCCTGGGTGGGGTCTGTGCTGCTTTTCTGCCAGCTCCAAGTTACCCAAAGGAACCCTTATGCCCACCCGGGACCCAAAGACGCCCCTGCTGCCCCTCACTGCTAAGAAGTCAGGAAGTTGTCAGGATACCAGGTGAGGAGAGGGACACTGGCACAGGTGAGGGTCAAGGAGACCATGGAGCTGGTGACAATGACTGAGTCTCGCTTCCAGAGGGGTTACAGGTAGGGTGACCATAACCCACGTTATTAATAGAGCTCCTGTTCAGTCACAAAATCATTGAGTATGACAGTGAATTCCATGGTCATCCCAGTTATGGGACCAACACTTTAAGCCTCTGCTCATGGAGCAAGTCTTGAGAACATTCCAGTAAGAGGGCAGGCCTGTTCAGTGCTGACACCTGTCCTGCCTCCTGCTCCCTCACTCCCCATCCTAGGACAACCTAGTGAATCCCAGAAATCATGCCTCCCACTGTTGCCCTCTAAGGGAACCATTTCTGGGGAGCAGAACCCCCATATGGAATGCCGGGAAGAGGCCTAGACCCAGTGTCCGGAAACCTGGGACCAAGGCCCAGCTCTGCCTTAACCTTGGTCATCATGCTCGGTCTATCCCCTCATCTGAAAACTGGTGCTAATAAAAGCCATGTGGGCCGGGCATGGTGGCTCACACTTATAATCCCAACACTTTGGGAGGCTCAGGCGGGCAGATCACTTGAGCTCAGGAGTTCGAGACCAGCCCAGACAACATAGTGAAACCCCATCTCTACAAAAACTACAAAAATCAACTGGGCATGGTGGCGCACACCTGTAGTCCCAGCTACTTGGGAGGATGAGGTGAGAGAATCCTCTGAGCTCAGGAAGTCAAGGCTGCAGTGAGCTATAATCATACCACTGCACTCCAGCCTGTACATCAGAGTGAGACCCTGTCTCAAAACAAAAGGTCCGGGAGCAGTGGCTCACATCTGTAATCCCTGCACTTTGGGAGGCCGAGGTGGATGGATCACCTGAGGTCAAGAGTTCGAGACCAGCCTGGCGAACATGGCAAAACCCCATCTCTACTAAAAATACAAAAATTAGCCAGGCGTGGTGGCACATGCCTGTAATCCCAGCTACTCAGGAAGATGAGGCAGGAGAATCGCTTGAACCCGGGGGACAGAGGTTGCAGTGAGCCGAGATCACACCATTGCACTCCAGCCTGGGCAACAGAGCGAGACTTCATCTCAAAAAAAAAAAAAAAAGAAAAATAAAAAGAAAAAAAAAAGCCGCTGTCTGGGCCATCTTGGAGTTCAGTTGTAAGGATGTATTACAGCGGAGGATGGGAGGCAGCCTCCGCATTACTGCATGCAGAGGCAGTAGTGCCCAGGTCCAGGAAGTTACTCCCTGCTGTTGCCACAGGGTGACTAATGTGGCCCCTCTGCTGGGTTCTGCTCACTGGGGATCTGGCCCAGGCCCAAGGAGGGCGCTGGGAACAGGGTTTCCTGGCAGCTGAAACACAGTGGGCAGGTCTGACCTGTGAGAACCGCAGTTACTGCCTGAGGCCTGGGCTGGTTACAGAAGGGGCTGGTGCTCCTGACGCAGTCTGCTCTCGGTCTCTCTGTAGCTCGTTCCCAGGAGAATGGGGAGCTCAGGGAGGGTGCGTCACCTCTGCCCTGGGCACGACTCTGCTCCCAGGGAGAAAGCAAGGCCACAGCTCCTTCAGGTGTGCACACACTCACACACCAGCCCAGTCCCAGCATGCACACCCAGCACAAACATGCACACAAAGATCCACACAGAGATGAGCATAGGTACACACAGATGCACACACACTGCCCCAAGAAATGAGGTCCAGCCTAGCTGTATACACACAGGCATAGATACACATATAAGATTCTGTATAATACACACTTTTTTTTTTTTTTGAGATGGAGTCTTGCTCTATCGCCTAGGCTGAAGTGCAGTGGCGAAATCTTGGCTCACTGCAACCTCCGCCTCCTGGGTTCAAGTGATTCTCCTGCCTCAGCCTCCCAAGTAGCTGGGATTACAGGCATGCGCCACCACACTCAGCTAATTTTTGTATTTTTAGTAGAGACAGGGTTTCACTATATTGGTCAGGCTGGTCTCGAACTCCTGACCTCAGGTGATCCACCCACCTTAGCCTCCCGAAGTGCTGGGATTACAGGCATGAGCCACCATGCTTGGCCTTATAATACACATTTCTAGTGACACGTGTGACATGGATACACAGGCATATACACATCTTGCGCAAAGGTACACACTGTATTTATAGATGTAGATACACAGACTTGCACATATATGGAATTTCTGTATTTAGAGTTTTTCCACAAAGACAACACCCACTTTAAATATACAAGAGCAAAACCAGGGACACAGGGAAAGGTACATGAACACAAATATATACATACCTTGTCAGCATTTGGTATTTATTGAACACTCCACAATCTGCTACTCATATTCCAACAGAAAGAGACCCCCCCACAGAGTCATAGACATAGAAACCCAAACATCCTCATCAGTTCCACTCAGGATTATATGGAGACCCAGTCTCCAAGCCAAAGATGAAGAACTGTTTTTCTGTAGATAGTCAATGAGCCATGGTGGATAACACAATCAATTGTAGATGTAGTGTCGTTTATAATAGAGAAAAAAAAGCTTAAAAGTAAATAACCTACACGCCCCCAGATGGGGATCTACTTAAAAGTATTCAGGTCAGAGTGGAACAGTAAGGAAACATACACACACAGTTACAGCCTCATGGTCACAGTTTATAACATGAAAAGACAGTTACGTTTTTAAATTAAAGAAAATTGTCTATACAGCATAATCACAAAAAGTGTGTAAAGAAATATGCATAGGGCCAGGAGCGATGGCCTACACCTGTAATCCCAGCACTTTGGGAGGCCGAGACGGGTGGATCATCTGAGGTCAGGAGTTCAAGACCAGTCTGCCCAACATGGTGAATCCCCGTCTCTACTAAAAATACAAAAATTAGCTGGACATGGTGGCGCATGCCTGTAGTCCCAGCTACTCAGGAGGCTGAGGCAGGAGAATCACTTGAACCAGGGAGGCAGAGGTTGCAGTGAGCTGAGATCACGCCATTGCACACCAGCCTCAGTGACAGAGCAAGACTGTCTCAAAAAAAAAAAAAAAAAGATGCATAGAAGAAAAGATTGGAAGGAATTACACCCAAATATTATTATTGATTGTCTTTGGGAGTTAAGACTTTAGAATACTTTTTTTTTTCTTTGAGGCAGTCTTGCTCTGTCACCAGGCTGGAGTGCAGTGGCGTGACCTCGGCTCACTGCAACCTCCGCCTCCTGGGTTCAAGCGATTCTCCTGCCTCAGCCTCCCAAGTAGCTGGGATAACAGGCACACGCCACCATGCTCAGCTAATTTTTGTATTTTTAGTAAAGACGAGGTTTCACCATGTTGGCCAGGCTGGTCTCGATCTCCTGACCTCCTGATCTGCCTGCCTCGGCCTCCCAAAATGCTGGGATTACAGGCATAAGCCACTGCACCCGGCCTAGAATACTTTTTAAGATTTTTTAATCTTCTAAATCTTTGGATTTTCTAATTTTTATAAGTATTTATTTGGAAAAAAAGAGATTATTTTAAAAAAATCTAGCCAGGTGAGGTGGCTCACACCTGTAATCCCAGCAATTTGGGAGGCCAAAGCAGAAGGATCACCTGAGCTCAGGAATTCGAGACTAATCTGAACAACATAACTACACCCCATCCCTACAAAAAAAAAATTGTTGAATTAGGTGTGTACCTAATGGTAGGGCACGTCTATACTTCTAGCTACTTGGGAGACTGAGACAGAAGCATTGCTTGAGCCTAGGAGTTCAAGGCTGCAGTGAGCCATGATCACACCACTGCACTCTAGCCTGGATGACAGTGCAAGACCCTGCCTCAAAAGAATGGAAAACGGCTGGGCGCCATTGCTCACACCTGTAATCCCAGCACTTTGGGAAGGTGAAGTGGGCGGATCACTTGAGGTCAGGAGTTCGAGATCAGCCTGGCCAACGTGGTGAAACTCTGTCTCTACTAAAAATACAAAAATGAGCTGGGCCTGGTGGTGCACGCCTGTAATCCCAGCTACTTGGGAGGCTGAGGTAGGAGACTCACTTGAACCCAGGAGGTGGAGGTTGCAGTGAGCCGAGATCATGCCACTGCACTCCAGCCTGGGCGACAGAGTGAGACTCTGTCTCAAAAAAAAAAAAAAAAAATTAGCTAGATGTGGTGGTGGATGCCTGTAATCCAAGGTACTTGGGAGGCTGAGGCAGGAGAATTGCTTGAACCCAGGAGGCGGAGGCTGCAGTGAGCCAAGATTGTGCCACTGTACTCCAGCCTGGGTGACAGAGTGAGACTCCATCTCCAAAAAAAAAGAGAGCTGGGTGCAGTGGCTCACGCCTGTAATCCCAGCACTTCGGGAGGCTGAGGTGGGCAGATCACGAGATCGGGAGATCGGGACCATCCTGGCTAACACGGTGAAACCCCGTCTCTACTAAAAATACAAAAAATTAGCCAGGCGTTGTGGCAGGCACCTGTAGTCCCAGCTACTCGGGAGGCTGAGGCAGGAGAATGGCGTGAACCCAGGAGGTGGAGCTTGCAGTGAGCCGAGATGGCGCCACTGTACTCCAGCCTGGGCCACAGAGCGAGACTCCGTCTCAAAAAAAAAAAAAAAAGAAAGAAAGAAAGAAAAAATTGAAAAAAATCAACTAAGGGTTACACAGACATTAAGAGGAATTTATATTGATAAGGACATATGTAAGAATGTATATGTAAGAAACATATAATTTTATCCAATTCATATAATAAATATTCCTTTAAATATAATTTAAAAGAGCAGAGAAAAGGGAAAAGAGGCCAAGGAAACAGACAGAGAGATAAAAACAAAAAAACTACCCCAGAAAAGTAGGTACCATATTCTAGAGAAAGAGACAGAACCAAAGAGAACCAGTGGATTCGGAAGCAGAAGTGTCCCTCTTGTCCTGCACAGGCTTGGGGCCAGAGCCTTAGAGGTCCTTTCCAGCAAGCTGTTGACATCAGGCCTCAGTCTTCAAGCTCCAAATCTGGAGCTAAACTTAATCCTCCCAGCCTCTCCAGGGCTCACTGGCTGGCTTTTTATTCCTAAGCATTTCAGGGTCAGCAGCAAACATTGCCTGAGCCCCAGACCTTGTGGGAGCAAAAGGAACTTAAACGTGGCTCTCTCTCTCTTCATTTAGCTGGGAAGATGCAGGCTGAGTCAGTCACAGAACGCCCAGTGTCCTCAGTGTGCCAAGGGAGCAGTGAAGACACTGATACAGGTAAGCATCTGTTCTGGAGGAGGGAGGTATTGAAAGCTGGTTGTCATGAGGAGAAATGGGGCATCCGGGAGGTGACAGGGAGCTCTTTCCAAACTAGGGGATCTGGCACAAGCCAAGACTGGGAGTCAGGAAGTCGGAAATAGCTGGGGATCACCGGAGCGAGCTGGCCTGGTCCAGGGTGCTGTCAGATTTGAGAGGGCCTTGAATGCTGAAATGAGGAGCTGGAAGTTCATCATCAACAGTGAGAGCCAGTAACAGTCTTGAGCCTTGAGTTGGGGGATGCCAGAGTGAACGCAGCAGCACGGGGTAGATTGGAGTGGGGAGCTGCAGTGGCAGGGACCTTGGGGTGTGGGTGACAGAGGTCCTGACCAGACTTGGAGACCCAGCAAGAGAGGAGGCATGGTGACCGAGGTTTCAATTTGGGTGACATGGATGTACTAGTACCACAAGAGAGAATTAGGGAAGAAGTTGGAGGTGGGGGCGGGTACAAGCATAACCCCCTTGCGGGGGATGATCCCCACCCCAAGGCACGTCCAAGGCCCCTCAGAACAAGTTTAAGAACCTCAAACCCAGTCTGAGTCCTGAGTCCTTCATTTTTCAAATGAAGATTGAGGCATAGAGAAAGGAAATTATTTGCCTAAGGTCATGGTTGGTGTCAGAGTCTGAACTTGAACCCAGGTTTCTGCCCCAGAGGGGAGTGTGCCAGGCTGGGTTGAGGTAACAACAGGCCATGCTGCTGGGGCGTGAGACCCTCAGCACCTCCACCTGAAGGGTAAAGGGAACAGAAGGAGCTCCAGTTGGCTGGAGCTCTGGGGACAGGCCCTGGTGGGGCAGGAAGTGGACAGTCTTGGCTAAAACTAAACTTGGGGATTATCTGAAGTTTCACTTGGCTGGGATTTCTGTCCCTCAGCCATGCTCTTTCACACACACACAGACACAGACAGAGACAGACAGACAGACAGACACACACACACACACACACACACACACACACACACACACACACACACACACACACACACACAGCTGTAGCTTCCTGCAGAGGGAGATGGGCTCAGAGGTGGGCTGGGCCAGGGCATGAGTGCTCATCTGACCCAGCAGCTGCCTAGCATGTGTGCCAGGTGTGCCTCAGAAATTCCTCTCCCAGCTGAGCCCAGGGGCTCATGCCTGTAATCCCAGAACTTTGGGAGGCTGAGGCAGGCAGATCACAAGGTCAGGAGTTCGAGACCAGCCTGACCAACATGGTGAAACCCCCATCTCTACTAAAAATACAAAAATGAGCCAGGCATGGTGGTGCACACCTGTAATCCCAGCTACTCAGGAGGCTGAAGGAGGAGACTCGCTTGAACCCAAGAGGCAGAGGTTGCACTGAGCCGAGATCATGCCACTGCACTCCAGCCTGCGTGACAGAGCGAGACTCTACCTCAAAAGAAAAAGAAAGAAAGAAAGAAATTCCTCTCCCAGAGTAACACATACCCCTGTACCCAACTCTAGAGTTTGCAAAGTGCTCTTACAGTCACTGGGTGATACATATCATTTAAGCTATTACCTTTTCTGTCTGGTCCCCAGTCTCCTTATGGTAAAGTAAGTTTTGTTTTGTTTCATTTTCTCCCTGGGTGTCCTTCAAAGTCCCTTCAAGCTCCAACATGAGGGAATGTTCTCCAGATCCCTGCTCCTCTCCAAGTCCTCTCCCAATGAACTCGCTCTTGCACAGGATACTTGGGGATAAACCTCTATTTAAATTGTTCACAAGCAGCACCCTGACCTTCGCTAGGTCCTTAGGTGCCAAGGCTGAAGACTGGGTCCAACCCAAGTCTAAGAACTTTGGCCAGTGATTGAGGTTTAAGCTGTATGGGTTCCCTTTATGTTCAGGCTGTGAATGGAGGTCGGAGGGGGGGATGGTCCCCTAACCTGAGCCCCAGGGCCCTGTGAACTGCCAGAAGGAACAGAGCAGAAAAGTCAGAAGGCTGGGGACTGACCTTGAGCTCCAGTGCTGAGCATGGTGCTCTAGAAAGGAGCGGTGGAGGGGAGGGGCTCCACCCACCAGGTGAGGTCATGGGAAACCAGCTCTGGCGCTGACACCTGGGGAAACCCGTTTCCAGGCCGCTTCCCACGCTAGCTCTCCTGGGAACCAGCTGAGCCCCAAGCGGGGAGCTCCACACCTACCCCCACAGTCCAGTTCCCATTACACTGCCCCCACCCCCAGTCCAGCCCCCACCTTTCAATCTAGCCTCAGTCCTTTGGTCCCCAATCTGTCTCTAGCCAGGCAGTTAGGCCTTGAGGAGGGTTCTGAGGGAGGAGTGGGCTCCAGGAAATGACAGAGACAACGCACGGCTTCACAGACTTAAGGTTTTATTTGCAGACTCTGCACTGCTCTAGCTTCTAGGCTGTGTGACCTTGAGGAAAGGGATGATCCCCAACCCGGTCCTCCTTCAGGTTCTAATTTGCAGCTCCTCCCCCTCCTTTTGCTGGGCCTTGACTCTCACTTCCTGCCCCACTCCTGGCTCAGCCAGTTTGGGCAGTGCCTAGGGAGCCCAGAGACCCAGTTCTTCCCAGGGGCCAGCCCCGCCCTCCCTGGCCTTGGGGATTGAGGGCAGCCCAGGTGTCAGCCTGCTCCTCATCCACCCCACTTCCCTCTCTCCTCCTCCTCGTCATCTTCTTTCCAGGCCCAGCCCTTATCCACCATCAGTCCCAGGCTCCAAGGCCTCTTTTCCTGCTCGCTCTCTCAATCTCTCGCCCACTCCATCCCAAACTTCTCTCCAAATCGGGGTTGAACCCCTTCCAGCCCTCCATAATGCCAAGCGTTCCCCAAGCTCTCTCTCACCCCTGTGCCAAGGAAGGGTCCTAATTCAGCCAGGCTGACCTGAAGGCCCAGGACAAGAAACTGGGAACTGGATCCCAAACTGCTCGGAGGTGACTGACCCTGTTAGGACCATCCCATGAAAATCAAAGTGCCAGGTTTTTTTCTGTGAGCTTTGACTGGAGAAATCCAAATCAGAGCCTTCCCTCCTAGGCTCACCCAGGCATATCAGAGTGGGCAGTTAGAGGCCCATGTCCCCCGAGTGTTCGGAAGGGAAGTGAGTCCTATGAGGTGGCCAGGCCCTGCCAGTAGCTGCCGCAAAGGCCCAGGTGCCCCAGGTCTCAGAAGTCTTTGGCCTCCTGCCTACTACTTGCTATGCAGCCATAGCTGCTCAAACGAAGCAGAAGAACTTCTTCCAGCGGCAGCGGGAGAGGGTGCGCACACCTTTGGCATTCAGTTTCTTCTCCAGCCGGGCTTTGTGCTCAATGGCACTGAGAATAGCCGAGTCAAATACTTCCTTCAAGTTCTTCTGCGTCAAGGCTGAGCATTCAAGGTAGCAGCAGGCTCGGATCTTCTCGGCTAGACCCTGAGCCTGGGGTTGGGGCACGGGGCCCTCCCGGCCCCCCTGGTCCAGCTGAATCAGTACGTTGACATCGTCCCTCAGGTCGGCCTGGGTGCCCACCAGCAGCACAGGCGCCTGGGGGTTGTGCGTGCGGATCTCGGGCAGCCATTTCTCTGTGATGTTTTGAAAGGAGCTGGGCTGCACCACGCTGAAGCACGCCAGGAAGACATCGGTATCCGGGTAGCAAAGGGAACGAAGTCGGTCAAAATCCTCCTGGGGTGGGAAGGCCAGGTGGTAAGGATTAGCCCCCCGCCACATGGAATTCATTTCTCACCCGGGGCTGGAAACCTGAGACTCCAAGAGCCCAAGGCTTTCTCCATTTGCTCCATATGGGGTCCTCCCAGCCTCCAGCCCACCTCCCCGCAGACCAGTAGAGGCCGCGCCCAGCTTCTCACCTGTCCCGCTGTGTCCCAGAGCTCAATGCGCACCGGAGCTCCATCCACCAGGACTTGCACTGCAGGGGCGGGGCGGGGAGAGCCTGAGTTAGGAAGGGCGTCCTGGGCCGCACCAGCGCCACCTCGGGGCCTGCTCCAGTCTCCTCCCCGGGGTCCTCTGCGCCCTCCCGCCGAGACGCCCGCCCCAGCTCCCCGGTGCACAGCCCCGCCGCAGCCACGCGGCCGCACGGGCGATTGAACGTACGTACCAGAGAAGGTGTCCAGCGCAGTGGGCCGGTAGCGCGCGGGGTACCCATTGCAGGTGTAGCTGACGATGAGGCTGCTCTTGCCCACGGCGCCGTCGCCCACCAGCACGCACTTGATGCCCAGCTCTGGGGGCGCGCTACGCCGCCGCGGGGGAGGGGTCGGGGCCCGGAGCGGGGGCGGCTCGGCCTCGCTCAGCTCCCGCGGCGGCATGGCCCGCTCCGGGGGCAGCAGAGGGGCCAGCCCGGGTCTCGGCTTCGCTGCGCTCGGTGAAGCAGGTCCCGCTGGCTGCCTCTGACTGAGTGGGTCCAGGCTGGGCGAGTCGGCCCAGCGCTACCAGCGGGTTTGTGTAGAGCCCCGCCCATCTCATCTACATGTTTCAGGCGGCCCCGGACCCCACCCACCGGCGAAGATCTCCCGCGGCCAGGCACCCTGCGAGGCCAGGCGAGGAGGAGGAAAACCCCGGGAGGAGGAAAGGCAGGCAGAAAGCTGGAGCTCCAAGAGTCACGCAGGTACAAGGACAAAGAATCGTCAAATGAGAATACCAAGAAGAGACAGACATCCATGATTTATTGTTAGGAGGAAGAAGCAAGTTGCAGAACATATAATACAGTATGTTCATGTTAAACAAATGTGCAAATTAAACCTTGTTCAACTTACAAGAAAAAAACTCTATGCATATGTTTGCATGAGTATTAAAAAGTTGGGATAATTTTATTAATGAAAGAATTACTTTTTTAAATATTGAGGCTGGGAGCAGTGGCTCATGCCTGTAATCCCAGCGTTCTGGGAGGCTAAGCCAGGAGGATCACTTGACCCCAGGAGTTCAAGGTTACAGTGAGCTATAATAGTGCCATTGCACTTCAGCCTGTGTGACAGATCCTAAAAACAAACAAACAAACAAAAAACCTGTTGACCCCTGAACAAGGCGGGAATTATGGGCGAGAAACCCTGTGGAGTCAGCCGAAAATCCCTATATAACTTTTGACTACCCCAAAATTTAACTATTAATAGCCTGCTGTTGCTGGGCTCGGTGGCTCACGCCTGTAATCCCAGCACTTTGGGAGGCCGAGGTGGGTGGATCACCTGAGGTCAGGAGTTCGAGACCAGCCTGGCCAACATGGTGAAACCCCGTCTCTACTAAAAATACAAAAAATTAGCCAGGTGTGGTGGCGGGTGCCAGTAATCCTAGCTACTCAGGAGGCTGAGGTAGGAGAATCACTTGGACCTGGCAGGTGGAGGTTGCAGTGAGCCAAGATTGGGCCACTCCACTCCAGCCTGGGTGACAGAGCAAGACTCTCTCTTAAAAAACAAAAACAAAAAACAAACAAACAAAAAGTAGCCAAGCACGGTGGTGTGCATCTGTAATCCCAGCTACTGGGAGGCTGAGGTGGGAGGATGGCTTGAACCTGGGAGGTGGAGGTTGCAGTAAGCTGAGATCATGCCATTGCACTCCAGCCTGGGCAACAGAGCCAGACTTTGTCTCAAAAATAAATAAATAAATAAATTAAAAATAGGCTGGGCGCAGTGGCTCACACCTGTAATCCCAGCATTTTGGGAGGCTGAGGCGGGCAGATCACATCACGAGTTCGGGAGATCCAGACCATCCTGGCTAACACAGTGAAACCCCGTCTCTACTAAAAATACAGAAAATTAGCCGGGCATGGTGGTGGGCGCCTGTAGTCCCAGCTACTCGGGAGGCTGAGGCAGGAGAATGGCGTGAACCCAGGAGACAGAGCTTGAGTGGGCCGAGATTGCGCCACTGTACTCCAATCTGGGAGACGCAGCAAGACGCCATCTCAAAAAAAAATAAAAATAAAAAAATTAAAAAGGCTGGGCGAGGTAGCTCACACCTGTAATCCCAGCTAATTTTTGTATTTTTAGTGGAGACGAGGTTTCACCATGTTGGCCAGGCTGGTCTTGAACTCTTGACCTCAGGTGATCCATCTGCCTCGGCCTCCCAAAGTGCTAGGATTACAGGTATGAGCCACCACGCCCAGGAGGCTTATCATATTTTCAAACTTTTTTCTTTTGACCTGTATCAGAAAGTTAGAATCATCATAAAGGTCTGCACCCTTGTGGTCTCCAGTTGGGTAGGCTGAGGAGAAGGAGGAAAAGGAGTTGGTCTTGCTGCCTCAGGGGTGGCAGAGGTGGAGAAGGTGGAAGGGGAGGCAGGAAAGGCAGGCACACTTGGTATAACTTTTATCTATTTTTAGAGATGTGGTCTTGATCTGTTGCACAGTCTGGAGTGTAATGACGCAAGCATAGCTCACTGCAGCGTCCAAACTCCTGGCCTCAAGCAATCCCGCCCCAGCCTTCCAAGTAGCTGGGATTACAGGCATGCACCCCCAGGCCAGGCTAAATTTTTTTAATTTTTTTTTTTGTAGAGACAGTCTTGCTTTTTTGCCCAGGCTGGTCTTCAACTCCTGGCTTCAAGCGATACTCAGGCCTCAGCCTCCCAAAGTGCTGGGATTAAAGGCATGACCCACCACACACGGCCCTCAGTGTAACTTTTATTGAAAAAGTTCTGCCTAAAATGGACCTGTACAGTTCAAACCCAGGTTGTTCAAGGCTCAGCTGTATACAGATCATGAGAGAGGCAGAGAAACACAAATGTGAATACAGCAGGCAGGAATGTACTGTATTCCTTTTCAGAGGAGAGCTTTCTCAAGACTCAGCCTGAAGGCAAGCTGTGAACACTTTCACTCCCCTCAGCTAAAGGAACTCAGGGTGCTGAGAAGCTAGCTGGGGAGGATCTTCAAGGACAATTTCCCATTTGAATATTTTATAAATCTCCAAATACCTAATATTATCTTCATCATCATCAAAAGCACATAATAATTACCTATCTGCAGATGCTTTTCTGGGCCACCCACTGCCCTTGCCCTAGAAGGAGTTTGCAGACTGAGACAATATCTCCCAGGTAGCCCTAGGAAAGTCACCTGGAGAGCAAGTGAAGAGTAGCCTGATGCTAATTTTGTCTCTTTATTGCAACCACACCAAGTGACACCAGGCCCAGAATCCTTTCTCTGATCTCTGACCCTTTCATCTCAGCCTATGCAAAGATCACAGAAAACACCATCACCTTCAGGGAGTCAGCCATTCACGAGTTTTGGGAAAGGAGAGTGTTGGGAGGGGGAGGGGGAGGGGGAGGGGGAGGGGCAGTGAATATTAAAAGAGATAATTCTATTTCTCCAAGAGCTGGTAGTATAAAAGCCATAAATCCGTCCAGGTGCGGTGGCTCACACCTGTAATCCCAGCACTTTGGGAGGCTGAGGTGGGTGGATCACTTGAGGTCAGGAGTTCGAGACCAGCCTGGCCAACATGGTGAAACCCCGTCTCTACTAAAAATACAAAAATTAGCCGGGCATGGTGGTGGCGCCTGTAATCCCAGCTACTTGGGAGGCTGAGGCACAAGAATTGCTTGAACCTGGGAGGCAGAGGTTGCAAATGAGCCGAGATCGCGCCACTGCACTCCAGCCTGGGTGACAGAGCGAGACTCAGTCTAAAAAAAAAAAAAGCCATAAATGCAAACCAAATCTTTACATCTCTTAGAAAAAGTGACAGGTTCCCTGATTTTTCTTTTCTTTTTCTCTTTTCTTTCTTTCTTTTTTTTGCCAGGGTCTCGCTCTGTGGCCCAGATCAACAGATTCAACCTCAGCTCACTGCAACCTTCACCTCCCAGGTTCAAGTGATTCTCCTGCCTCAGCCTCCCAAGTAGCTGGGACTACAGGTGCATGACACCATGCCCGGCTAATTTTTATATTTTTGGTAGAGACAGGGTTTCACCATGTTGGCCTGGCTGGTCTTGAACTCCTGAGCTTAAGCAATCCACCTTCCTTGGCCTCCCAAAGTGCTGAGATTTCTTGTTTTCTCTTTTTGAGCCCAAAGGAGAGGACTACAGCTAGAAAGATGACTTAATCATTAAAATCTCGACTATGGGGATGGGGAAATCGTAGGAGCCCCTGTAACCACTTCTACATGCCAGTGTCTTCATCCTACATGCCATACCTCTGAATGTCTGGGGATGCTAATAATCCCTAATTGTAGCCCCAAGTCTCAAAAACTTCTCAGACACATCCACGTAAGTTTATTCATCTAGCAAGTGAAAGAGGCCTTACCTGTTGTCCTGCCTGTGTATTCCTCTAGAAAGCCCAAAAGCTGTTGTATTTGCTCTCCTGGAAAAGGAGTGGCATTTTAAAAGACCTGGACATCAGGACACCTGTCCCAGTGTTCCCAGTTCTTCAGCTCACTAGCTGTGTGATGCCTACCAAATCACTTCATCTGTCTCAGTCCTATAAAATGACAGGTGAAGCATGTTTATCTCTGAAAGCCTTTCTGGTGCTAGCAATCTGTGATTCAGGGATCCCAGGGAAGCTGCCCCAGCCCAGGTGTCTGGGACAGAATTACTACACACACACACACACACACACACACACACACACACACACACACACACATACACACACACACACACACACACGCTCTTCTTTGCAGTGCTCTTGTTTTTTTACCTGGATTTTAATAATAGTTTAATTATAGCTGTAAATTTGAGGGTAATCCTGTTTCATCCTTTCTGCAGGCAGGAGGGGTGTAAATACACAAATTGGGTGGGGTTGTCTGCTTGGGCACAGGTAAAAGCCCTGATGTGGCCTGAGACAGGTCATTATTTTCTGGCCGCTTAGGTGGGGACACTTTCCAACCTAGGTCCCTCTGTCTGAACTGGTTTAGGGACAGTTTTGTCAGCAAGAGGGGGAGGGAGGAAATAACTTAGGGTGCTGATGAGTCACCTGTTTCTCAGAGAAGGACTTGCTGGGGAAGTTTGCAATTCTGGCTGCTACTGCTGGGAAACTCCCCTCCTAAGGGTAGGCTGGGTCTTATTCCTGCTGCCTGCCAGATCTTCTGCCCCAACTTCCAGCTAGACACACATTTGCTAGGATTAAAACTTGGCTCTGACATTCTCCATGGAGAAATAGCAGATTATAGGACTGGGGCAGGAAATATACAAGTCTATACCAATATAAATAAATAATTAAATACATAAATAAATGAGACATGCCGGGCCTGGTGGCTCATTCCTTCAATCTCAGCACTTTGAGAGGCCAAGGCAGGAGGATTGCTTGAACCCAGGATTTCAAGAGCAGCCTGGACAACATGGCAAAACCCAGTCTCAAAAAAAAAATAATAATAATGGGGCATGGTGGTATGCACCTGTAAGTCCCAGCTACTCAGGAGGCTGAGGTGGAAGGATCACCTGAGCCTGTGAGGTTGAGGCTGCAGTGAGCCACTGCACTCCAGCCTGTGTGACAGAGTGAGATTCTGCACCCCCTATCCCCCCACCGCAAAAAAAAAGGCAAAAAAAAAAAAATAGTTTACTTAAAAAAAACCAAAAACTAAAAAACTCAAACATAGCCATGACATTGAATCACGGCAGTAATATCTTGCTTCCAAAATGTCCATCACAGCTGTATATGGCTTTAGACTTGTAAAAGTGCTGCAGTCTGCCCTGTCTCATAAGAACCAAGTGACATGGCTTAGAAGAGGGGTGTGTCTGAGAAGGTGTGGCTGTGTGTGTGTGTGTGCGCGCACGTGTGTCTATTCCCATTTTATCAGTGAGTATAGGGGACCTGCCCCAAGATGAAAGAAACTAGTAAGTGGCAGTCTGTTCCAGAATGAACAAGCAAGCCACAGGTCCACCCTCAGGTGTGGTCAAGTTTTTTTTTCTTTTTTTTAAGATAGAGTCTGGCTCTGTCGGCCAGGCCAGAGTGCAGTGGCAAGATCTTGGCTCACTATAACCTCTGCCTCCTAGTTCAAGCGATTCTCCTGCCTCAGCCTCCCAAGTAGCTAGGACTACAGGCGCGGACCACCACGCCCAGCTACTTTTTGTATTTTTAGTAGAGATGAGGTTTCACCATGTTGACCAGGCTGGTCTCGAACTCCTGACCTCAGGTGATCCACCTGCCTCGGCCTCCCAAAGTGCTGGGATTACAGGCATGAGCCACTGCGCCCGGCCAGTGTTGTCAAGTTTTATTAGGTATTTTTGTTAATTCCATATCTTAAGTTTACTGAAAACACTGGAATGCCTATAGCAAAACCTGGACAAGAATAAACCAAAAGAAACCAACCCCCTACCCTACCACCACAATTATTCCGCTGGCAAATAAGGGATTAACAAAAGAACACCACGGCCAGGCACGGTGGCTCACGTCTGTAATCCCAGCACTTTGGGAGGCTGAGGCAGGCAGATCACCTGAAGTCAGGAGTTCAAGAGCAGCCTGGCCAACATGGTAAAACCCTGTCTCTACTAAAAACACAAAAATTAGCTGGGCATGGTTGCATGCACCTGTAATCCCAGCTACTCGGGCAGCTGATGTAGGAGAATTGCTTGAACCTGGGAGGCGGAGGTTACAGTGAGCTGAGATCACGCCACTGCACTCCAGCCTAGGAGACAGAGCGAGACTCCATCTCAAAAAAATTAAAAACAAAAACGAAAGAACACCAGTGGTGGGGAAAAGTTCTTCCAAGGGCTCCATCCAGAGAGAGGTTGTTTGTGAGTGAATGCACTCTCATTGTCTTTTTCTGTTTCTTCTGCGTACTCCAGTCCAAGACCCCCAAAATCAGGCCTGCTGCTTAGGATGAGCTCAGAGACTGAGATGGGCAGGTCAGAAAGCTTTGAAATAAAAACAGGATTCAAGAAAAAGAATTTTATATTTAACACTTGCTTACCAACATACTGATAATAATAATTATATATTATATATAAGTTAATATATAATTATATATTATAATATAGTTATATGATACAATAATAATAATACAATAACTTGACTACCCACTTTCTGAGCTTTCAGTGGAAATTGGGCCACCATAGGTTTTTCTCTTCCTTTTTCTTTATTTTATGCATTTTATTTATTTTCTTTGTTGAGACAGAGTCTTGCTGTGTCACCCAGGCTGGAGTACAGTTGAGCGATCAGGGCTCACTGTAGCCTCGACCTCCCAAGCTCAAGTGATCCTCCTGCTTCAGCCTCCTCAGTATGTGGCACCACAGGTGCATGCTACCACACCTGTCTAACTTTTTAATTTTTTTGTAGATACTGGGTCACCCTATGTTTCCCAGGTTGTTCTCAAACTCCTGGGCTCAAGCAATCCTCCTGCCTCAGCCTCCCAAAGTCCTGGGATTATAGAGGTGAGCCACGACACCCAGCAACACAGATTTTTCTCTATTTCCATGTGCTTGTGTCCTTGGAAGAAGTTTGTGGCAAATTTACCCAGCTGGGCTGAGTTTTCCCCATGGTGCTGCTGGTCAACCCTTCAAGTCCATTTCCTCAGTCCCCACACCCTCTAGACCACCCTTGGGCTCAGGCTGGTTCCTGGGCTTCTGTCCTGTCTTCCCTGCTCCCTCACACCCAGCCTTGGCCTCCACTTCTCCCTTCATTTCTCTCCACCTCGCCATCCAGCTGATCCCACCGCTACTGCCCCCTTCCAACCTCTCTTTCCGCTCAGATCTTGCACCCAAGCCCTAGCTTTCTAAATGCCTGCAAGAGTTGCCACCTAAAACCTTTATCTAAAAAACCCCCCTACTAACTTCCTTATTTTCATTTTATTTTTGTTTTTGAGACAGAGTCTGGCTCTGTCACCCATGCTGGAGTGCAATGGTGCAATCTCAGCTCCCTGCAACCTCTGCCTCCCGAGTTCAATTGATTCTCCTGCCTCAGCCTCCTGAATAACTGGGATTACAGGTGTGCACCACCACTCCTGGTTAATTTTTGTATCTTTAGTAGAGAGGCGGTTTCACCATGTTGGCCAGGCTGGTCTCGACCTCCTGAGCTCAAGTGATCTGCCTGCCTCAGCCTCCCAAAGTGCTGGGATTACAGGCGTGAGCCACCACACTGGCCCTATTTAATTAATTAATTTATTTATTTATTATTGTTATTTTTTTGAGACGGAGTCTAGCTCTGTCGCCCAGGCTGGAGTGCAGTGGCACAATCTCGGCTTGCTGCAACCTCCGCCTTCGGGTTCAAGAGATTCTCCTGCCTCAGCCTCCCGAGTAGCTGGGATTACAGGTGCCCACCACCACGCCCAGCTACTTTTTGTATTTTTAGTACAGACGGGGTTTCACTGTGTTGGCCAGGCTGGTCTCGAACTCCTGACCTCATGATCTGCCCACCTTGGCCACCCAAAGTGCTGGGATTACAAGCATGAGCCACCACGCCTGGCCATTTATTTATTTATTTTTAGAGATGAGGGGTGTCTCGCTCACCTCTGGACTCAAACTCCTGGCCTCAAGAGATCCTCCTGCCTCAGTCTCCTAAGTAGCTGGGATTACAGGCGTGCCCCACTGCATCCAGCACCTCAGTATGTTTTTGAGATTCACTCATGCTGTTGTGTATAAGGGTAGCTTGTTTTTTTGTGCTTTTTAATTTTTATTTTACTTATTTTTTTTTTAGAGATGGGGTCTCTGTTGCCAGGCTGGAGTGCAGTGACATGATCATGACTCCACTGCAGCCTTGAACTCCTGGGCTCAAGAATCCTCCTGCCTCAGCCTCCCAAGTAGCTGGGACTATAGGCACATTTAACCACACCCAGACAGTTCTTTTTTTCTTTGCTGAGTAATATTCCATTATATGGATATACCACAGTTTGTTTATTCTCTTTTTTTTTTTTTTTTTTTGAGATGTAGTTTTGCTCTTGTTGCCCAGGCTGGAGTGCAGTGGCGTGATCTTGGCTTACTGCAACCTCCTCCTCCCAGGTTCAAGTGATTCTTCTGCCTCAGCCTCCCAAGTAGTTGAGATTACAGGAGCCTGTCACCACGCCCGGCTAATTTTTCTATTTTTGGTAGAGATGGGGTTTCCCCATGTTGGCCACGCTGGTCTGAAACTCCTGAACTCAGGTGATCCTCCCACCTCGGCCTCCCAAAGTGCTTGGATGACGGGTGTGAGCCACCGCCGCACCCAGCCTGTTTATTCTCTTGATCAACATTTGACTTGTTTCCAGTTGCAGCTACTATGAATAATGCTGCTATAAACATTCATGTACAAATCTTTGTGTGGACATATTATTTTCATTTCTCTTGGATAAATACCCAGATATTGAATTGCTGGGTCATGAGGTAAATATGCATGTTAAGTGGCTGTTAGTAGTTGTACCATTTTATATTCCCACCAGCATTTTATGACACCTCCAGTTGCTCCACAACCTCACAACACTTGGTGTTGTTGGTTTTTAATATTTTGGCGCCGGGCACGGTGGCTCACGCCTATAATCCCAGCACTTTGGGAGGCTGAGGTGGGCAGATCACTTGAGGTCAGGAGTTTGAGACCAGCCTGGCCAACATGGTGAAACCCCGTCGCTACCGAAAATACAAAAATTAGTTGGGCAGTGGTGGGTCCCTGTAATCCCCACTACACGGGAGGCTGAGGCAGGAGAATTGCTTGAACCTGGGAGGCAGAGGCTGCAGTGAGCCGAGATCGCGCCACTGTACTCCAGCCTGGGCGACAAGAGCCAGACTCCATTTCAAAAAAAAAAAAAAATTGGCCAGGCGTGGTGGCTCACACCTGTAATCCCAGCACTTTGGGAGGCTGAGGCAGGTGGATCACGCGGTCAGGAGTTTGAGGCCAGCCAGGCCAAGATGGTGAAAGCACGTCTCTACTAAAAATACAAAAATTAGCTGGGCACTGTGGTGGGTTCCTGTAATCCCAGCTACTTGGGAGGCTGAGGCAGGAGAATCACTTGAACCCAGGAGGCGGAGGTTGCAGTGAGCCGAGATCTTGCCACTGCACTCTAGCCTGGGCGAAAGAGCAAGACTCCATCTCAAAAAAAAAATTTAATTAAAAAAATATTTTGGATTTTATTGCTGTTGTATTGTTGCTGTTTATTTTATTTTATTTGTTTTTTTGAGTCTCGGCTCACTGCAACCTCTGCATCCAGTGTTCAAGCAATTCTCCTACCTCAGCCTCCTGAGTAGCTGGGAGTACAGACGCGCTCTACTATGCCTGGCTAATTTTAGTATTTTTAGTAGAGACGGGGGTTTCACCAAGTTGGTCAGGCTGGTTTCGAGCTTCTGACCTCGTGATCCTCCCGCCTCAGCTTCCCAAAGTGCTGGGATTACAGGCGTGAGCCACCATGCCTGGCCTGCTGTTGCTTTTAATACTAAATCTCATCATTTTTTAAAAGCTTGAAAACAGGCTGGGCACAGTGGCTCATGCCTATAATTCCAACACTTTGGGAGGCCAAGGCAGGCGGATTGCTTGAACCCAGGAGTTCTAGACTAGCCTGGGCAATATAGCAAGACTCCGTTTCAGTTATTTTTTTAAGTTTGAAAACAGTTTCTGCAATAGGTCATACGGATTAATATATAGTTAACTCATATATACGCGTGTGATATAGTGGGTGCATGTGATGCACATTAACATGCCAAGTCATGCATTCATTCAGCAGGCACTTCCCAAGTACTTACAGTGTGTCAGGCCTTATGATCTAAAAGGTTGTCAGGGCTGGAAGCAGGATGAGAGGTGGCTATTAGATTTCACATTAATCAGATGAGGTTTCCTGGCTTCAACATCTTTTGAAATATCTTCTAAAGGATAGGTAAGAAGCATAGCACCCAGCTCTGAAGCAGTGCTCTGAAAACCATTGTTTCCTGACCTCAAAGATCTCTAAATGGACCACAACAAGGGTTTGGCATTTTTTTTTTTTTTTTTGAGATGGAGTTTTGCTCTTGTTGCCCAGGCTGGAATGCAATGGCGTAATCTTGGCTCACTGCAACCTCCACCTTCTGAGTAGCTGGGATTATAGGTGCGCACCACCACGCCTGGCTAATTTTTGTGTTTTTAGTAGAGACAGAGTTTCACCATGTTGGTCAGGCTGGTCTCGAACTCCTGACCTCAGGTGATCCACCCGCCTCGGCCTCCCAAAGTGCTGAGATTACAGGTGTGAGCCACTGCATCTGGCTGGGTTTGGCTTTTAGAGAATCACAGAATATTAGAGATGGTTAAGTTCCCCCTTCACAATTTACAGCTGAGAAAAGAAAAGGGTAGCTCAGAGGGGGTAGGGGACTTGTCCAATGGCGTTGGCTAAGTTGGGTTTCATATCTGAAAACAAGAGGGGCTTTAAGAGCTTGGCCAAGGAGGCCACTGGATAAACAGCATGGAGAGTGGTAGTGGGGAGAGCAAAAACCAGCGGGGTGAGGGTGGGGCTCCTGGCAGATGTGGTGCTGGCACAAAGCATTGACCCCCCATTTCCCATGCTCCCTAAAGAAGCTTATAAACTATGCTGACAACTCAAACATTTCATCTTTTTTTTTTCTTTTTTTGAGATGGGGTTTCGCCCTGTCACCCAGGCTGGAGTGCAGTGGTGTGATCTCAGCTCACTGCAGCCTTGACCTCCTTGGCTCAAGCCATCCTCCCACCTCAGCCTCCTGAGTAGCTGAGACCACAGGCATGCGCCACCACGCCTGGCTCATTTTTGTATTTTTTTTTTTTTCTGTATAGATGGGGTCTTACTATGTTGCCCAGGCTGGTCTGGAACTCCTGTTTTTTGGGTTGTTTTTTTTTTTTTGAGACAGAGTCTTGCTCTTGTCGCCCAGGCTGGAGTGCAATGGCGCAATCTCGGCTCCCTGCAACCTCTGCCTCCCAGCTTCAAGCGATTCTCCTGCCTCAGCCTCCCGAATAGCTGGGAATACAGGTGCCCGCCATCAAGCCCAGCTAATTTTTACATTTTTAGTAGAGACGGGGTTTCACCGTGTTGGCCAGGCTGGTCTCAAACTCCTGACCTCAGGTGATCCACCCGCGTTGGCCTCCCAAAGTGCTGGGATTACAGGTGTGAGCCACCGTGCCCGGCCACTCCTGGTCTTAAGTGATCCTCCTGCCTCAGCCTCCCAAAGCCCTGGGGCTCCAGGTCTGAGCCTGTGATGGAGTGGTGTGTGATGAGCTTCTTCTCCTAAAGCAGGGGCCGGGCAGTAGGAATGCAAGGGGACCTGCCATTTGTTTACAGGTACCTAGACCTGCTGGTCACCTTTAGGAAAGAGCCCAACGCAGTTGGGGATCTGGAAACTGATTCCCTTAAAATAATTTCTACCCTCTGTCACTTGGGAGACCCTTTCATACCCCTAAGGATGTGTGAACCCCTGTTTGAGGACCCCTGGTTTGAGGATGCTCTCATTTCTGACCTAGACAAGTGAGGCCACTGGGCCTGCAGTCCTGAGGGCGGTGGGGGATGAAAGAGAGCAGCTTGGCTAGAAGCTCCCTCAGTGAGAGAAGGGATGACAGTAGCAGGGAGGGGATACTTTTTGAGAATTGGGGCGATTCAGGTAGGTTTAGACACATGCAGAAGGGAGCCAAACATGAGGGAGAAGAAAGAAGGGCGTGGAGAGCTGTTCTGAACAGGCCAAGGGTCTTCTTTCCTCAGCATATTTTAATGGAAGCCAACAACTGTGCTAGGCCCTGTGCCAGGAAGTGGTGTGCTAGAGACACTTTTCCCTGTCTGGTGAGAATTAGAGAAGACAGGGGCCTGGTCCTGGCAAGGGGAGGAGTATCAGGGAAGCCATTCTAGAGGGAGCAAATCCTCAACACCAGACACTCTAATGTCCAAATGGGTGTGGTGCATTTTGGAAACATCCTTAGATCAGCATGACTGGGGCTCTGAGCAATGAAAACAGATGGAGTTTAACTGGGGATGGGGCAAAGGACTGCTAGGTTTTCTTTCCTAGTAAGTCTTTTTTTTTTTTTTTTTTTTTTTTTTTGAGACAGCAGGCTCACTCTGTCACATAGGCTGGAGTGCAGTGGCACAATCTCAGCTCACTGCAACCTCTGCTTAGCGATTCTTCAGGCTCAGCCTCCCGAGTAGTTGGGACTACAGGTGTGCACCACCATGTCTGGCCAGAATGCCAGAATTCCAAAGGATTTATGCAGATACTTCACCCTCAAGGAAGCAAAAACTCCCACCCCTTAAGGGCAGGGTGTGTAGTGACTTCCTTCCAAACAGTACAGCATGGAAAAGAGGGAAAAGAGTAACTCTGTAGTGGAGAATCCTGACAAGCACTATCTTGGTCAGGTGATCAGTCATGATGATAAGTCATGCTGATAGTGTGTATCCTCGATATAATAGAGAGGTGTTGATAATGGTTCTTTATCTCCCCAAACCATAAATAGCCCTAGTCTAAACATGAAAAAAAAATTAAATGAATTCCAACAGAGAGCATTCAACAAAATACTTGCCTAGTACTCAAAATTATCAAGGTAATCAAAAACAAGGAATATCTGAAAAACTTAAAAACTGCCAGTCAAGAGCAGTTCAAGGAGACATGATGACTGTTTTTCCCTATACATAACCTGTGATAAAATTTAATTTATAAATTAGGCCCACTGTGAGATTAACAACAACAATAATATAGGACAGTTATAACAACAGACTGTAATAAAAGCTATGTAGGCCAGATGAGGTGGCTCATGCCTGTAATCCCAGCACTTTGGGAGGACAAGGCCGGCAGATCACCTGAGGTCGGGAGTTCGAGACCAGCCTGACCAACATGGAGAAACCCTGTCTCTACTTTTAAAAATACAAAATTAGCTGGGCATGGTGGCACATGCCTGTAATCCCAGTTACTAGGGAGGCTGAGGCAGAAGAATCACTTGAACCCGGGAGGCGGAGGTTGTGGTGAGCTGAGATAGCACCATTGCACTCCAGCCTGGGCAACAAGAGTGAAACTCCGTCTCAAAAAAAAAAAAACCAAGTTATGTGAGGCTGGGTGCGGTGGCTCACACCTATAATCCCAGCACTTTGGGAGGCTGAGGCAGGCAGATCACCTGAGGTCATGAGTTGGAGACAAGCCTGGCCAACACGGTGAGACCCCGTCTCTACTAAAAATACTAAAATTAGCCAAGCGTGGTGGTGGGTGCCTGTAGTCCCAGCTACTCGGGAGGCAGAGGCAGGAGAATTGCTTGAACCCAGGAAGTGGAGGCTGCAGTGAGCCGAGACTGCACCATAGCACTCTAGCCTGGGCAACAGATCAAGACTCCATCTCAAAAATAAATAAATAAATAAAAGTTAGGTGAATGTGTTCTCACTCTCTCAAAATATATTATTCTATTATCCACACCTATTTCAGACTGCTATTGACTGCAGGCAACTGAAAGCCCAGAAAGCAAAACTACAGATAAGGGGGAACTGCTGTACTTCAAACAGACACAGGCATCAATGAAAGAGCCTCCGGCAGGGCGCAGTGGCTGATGCCCGTAATCCCAGCACTTTGGGAGGCCGAGGTGGGCAGATCACAAGGTCAGGAGATCGAGACCATTCTGGCCAACATGGTGAAACCCGTCTCTACTAAAAATACAAAAATTAGCTGGGCATGGTGGTGCGCCCTTGTAGTCCCAGCTACTCAGGAGGCTCAGGCAGGAGAATTACTTGAACCAGGGAGGCAGAGGTTGCAGTGAGCCAAGATTGCGCCACTGCACTCCAGCCTGGTGACAGAGCCAGACTCCATCTCAAAAAAATAATAATAATAAATAAAATAAAATAAAAAAGAGAGACTCTAGTGGCCCAAACAGGAACAACCTGAGTAATAATATAAAGTAGTATTGGTGGGTTCTGGAAGTTAAAAATAAATAAATAAAAATAGACCTGGCGTGGTGGCTCATGCCTGTAAACCCAGTACTTTGGGAGGCCGAGGTGAGTGGATCAACACTCCTTCAGCCAGGTAATCAAGAGTAAGATCAATAGTGTTAAGTCAAGCTGATATGCACCTTCATATAGTATGATGAGAATGTAGTGTGGAATGCTGGATGAGATCCTGTTCCAGAAAAAGGGCATTCAAACTAAGGGGTGGGCACGTTGGCTCACACCTGTAATCCCAGCACTTTGGGAGCCCAAAGCAGGCAGGTAGCTTAAGCTTAGAAGTTCAAGACCAGCCTGGGCAACATGGGAAAACCATCTTTCTACAAAAAAAATACAAAAATTAGCTGGGCGTGGTGGTGTGCACCTGTAGTCCACGCTACTTGAGGGGCTGAGGCAAGAGGATCGCTTGAGCCCAGGAGGTCAAGGCTGTCAGGCCAGGCCTGGTAGCTCACACCTGTAATTCCAGCACTTTGGGAGGCCGAGGCAGGTGGATCGCCTGAGGTCAGGAGCTCAAGACCAGCCTGGCCAACATGGTGAAACCCCATCTCTACTAAAAATACAAAAATTAGTTGGGCATGGTGGCGCATGCCTGTAATCCCAGCTACTCGGGAGGCTGAGGCAGGAGAATCGCTTGAACCTGGGAGGTGGAAGTTGCAGTGAGCCACATCAAGCTACTGCACTCCAGGCTGGGTGACAGAGCAAGACTCTGTCTCAAAACAAAACAAAACAAAACAAAAAAAGGCTGCAGTGAGCCATGATTGAGCCAGTGCACTACAGCCTGGGCTACAGAGTGAGACCCTGTCTAAAAAGAAAGAAAGAAAAAAAAAACACTAAGGAAATTTGAATAGAGTATGAACTTTAGTTAATAATAATATGTCAATATTGGTTCATTAATTTTAACGATGGCACCATACTAATGTAAGATATTCATACTAAAGGAGACTGCACATGAGGTATATAGGAACTCTCTGAACTATCTTCTCAATTTTTCTGTAAATTTTATTTTATTTTATTTATTTATTTTTTTGAGACAGAGTCTCACTCTGTTGCCCAGGCTGGAGTGCAGTGGCACAATCTTGGCTCACTGCAAGCTCCGTCTCCCGGGTTCACGCCATTCTCCTGCCTCAGCCTCCCAAGCAGCTGGGACTACAGGCGCCCACCATCACGCCCGGGTAATTTTTTTTGTATTTTTAGTAGAGACAGGGTTTCACCATGTTAGACAGCATGGTCTCGATCTCCTGACCTTGTGATCCGCCCGCTTCGGCCTCCCAAAGTGCTGGGATTACAGGCGTGAGCCACTGCGCCTGGCCTGTAAATTTTAAATTATTTCAAACAGAAAATCTTTTTTTTTTTTTTAATAGAGACAAGTTCTCACTATGTTGCCCAGGCTGGTCTTGAACTCCTGGACTCAAGTGATCCTCCTGCCTCAGCCTCCCAAACTGCTGGGATTACAGGTGTGAGCCACTGCACCCAACCAGAAAATTTATTTTTAATTAAGTCAATTAAATCATTCCTTTTAATCTTGGTCTTAACTAAGTCAACAATTACCACTGGTAGTTAACTTGTATAGAGCATTTTGTATTGAGGCACAGCTTTGGGTGATTTGCATAATATGCTATTATACAACACTCACCTTACAAATATAGAAACTGAGACATGAGAGAGCTCATTCATGCAACTTTTAACAACTGTTTATGAGTGAGTTAGTGAGTGTCCTGGAAGAGTTTGCCCATGGTCTGGGCTCCTCCAGGAAGTGCCCTGCAGTTGTCTCATGTGCCACTGTCCAGGCTGAGCTCAATCAAGTGACCCCACCCCTCTTCACCGGGATCCTCCTCCTTGACCATTATGTCACTGCTACCATCTGCCAGGTCTCCCCAGGAGTCATCCTGCACTCTTCTGTCACTTCTCAAATCTAACTTGACACCAAGTCCTGGGAGCATTTCTTCGGAAAGTTCTCCCCAGCCTATGTTCTTTCTCATGTTTGGGTCCTCACTGCTTCTCCTTTGCCTCTGCTTGGGTCTCACCTGCTCTGAAGGGATCTCTACCTAAGCCATCACCCATTTTTCCAGAACCCACATCATATACTCTCTCAACACCAACCAAAACCTTCCCATGGCCCATTGAATAACTTTGCAACCTGGCCACAGCCCGCCTCATTCCCTCCACTCCCTAGCACTCCAGCGTTGTACCCCAAAATCACACTGCTTGCAGGCCATTGCTGTTTTCTTTTCCTTTCCTTTCCTTTCCTTTCCTTTCCTTTCCTTTCCTTTCTTCTTTCCTTCCTTCTTTCCTTTCTGTTCCTCTTTTTCTTTTTTTGAGGCAGAGTCTCACTCTGTCACCCAGGCTGTAGTGTAGTGGCACAACCTTGGTTCACTGCAACCTCTGCCTCCCAGGTTGAAGCGATTCTCCTGCCTTAACCTCCCGAGTAGCTGGGACCACAGGCATGCACCACCACACCTGGCTAGTTTTTGTATTTTTAATAGAGATGGGGTTTTGCCGTGTTGGCTAGGCTGGTCTCAAACTACTGGACTCAAGTGATCCTCCCACCTTAGCCTCCCAAAGTGCTGGAATTACAGGTGTGAGCCACCGTGCTCAGCCCTGCTCTTGGTTTTCTTGAGGTCTGCATAATACCTTCTCTTTTTGCCCTTAGAGGTCCTACATGCTCTTCAAGTCTTAGGTCAAATTCAGCTGCTTTCTTACACAGATCCTCTCTCTCATTGGCTTAGCAGTCACCTGTTACCTGTCTCATGGTAACTGCTACAATGACTCTGAGGACTAGAGGCTGGTGCATATGTCTCCAGCTGTGAGTTCCCTAAGGCACCTCTGTATCTTCATGCTCAGAAATCACTGGGTTATTTCCTGCAGTTTCTATCAAAGCAAAATGTCCACACTGCATCATTAGGGGCCCCGAAGTGGCCAGAATAAGAAAAGCCAGCTGGGCGCAGTGGCTCGCACCTGTAATCCCAGCTACTGGGAAGGCTGAGACAGGAGAATGGTTTGAGCCCGGGTGTTTAGATGAGCTATGATCACATCACTGCACTCCAGCCTGGGTGACAGAGCAAGATCCCATCTCTAAAAAGAGTTCTGAGGGATCCAGAGAGGCTTCAGGAAGGAGGAGGACTTGAGAGAGACTGTCAGATGAAAGTCACATTTAGAGTTTATTAAGCACATGCTCCATGTTGGGCATTATACTATAGCAGTGAGCTTTCACGTGGATCACCTCATTTACTTCTCAGCACAGACCTACTAGGTAGGTATTTGTCTCTGTAGATGAGGAAACTGAAGCTAAGAGCATCAACTTTGCAGCGTCACAGCTAGCAAGTGGCTGGGCAGGGATAAGAGATACAGCTTGCCCTTGGAGATCATACATGCACTTCAAGTCTTGGGTCAAATTTAGCTGCTTTCATACAGGAATCCTCTCTTTTGATGCCCTAGCAGTCATCCCTTACCTGTCTCATTGCAACTGCCACACGGATTCTGTGGCTCTCAAAGAATCCAAAGTCCAGCCTAAGAACTGAAGAATGAGTAGGTGGAAAGGCACTGTGGTAATCAACGCATAAGGGAGACTGTACTGAGTCTGCCACAAACAGGGTCCACCCAGGCCTATCCCATACATCCCGGAGAGCCATGGAGCCCAACAATGGGGTGCTGGGGTCCCTGAGGCCGTAGCTGGAAGTACTCTGTGTCCCTAAGGCAGCACTCCTATGCTGACCTCCAACTGCTAATGGGCTCCATGAAGCAGGGACAACCCTCTGCACAGTCCAGACCTGAGGGCAGATGGCAGGTGACCTGGGGGTGAAGTGTTATGTATGGAGCAGGGCAGCTCCCTGTCTGGGATCACTTTTCTTAGAGGAAGCTTCCTGCCTATTGTCCTGCTCCTGCACTTCCCTCCTGGGACCTGGCAACCTCAGGTGGGAAGGCTGCATTGAGGCTGCAGGCTTGGTCAAGAGAAGCAGGACCCTGGTACGAAGGGAAATGAGCCTGGACGGCATACTTGTCACCTGCCCCAGGACTAGTGCCCCTCCAAGCCAGAGAACCCAGATAGCCCTCAGTGGGGCTGGTGAGAGTCACAGTTCTCCGCACGTGGCCAGGAAGTTGAGCAAGAGTAACCCAACCACATAAGGTATGGTGCAAACCTGGAAACTTCTGAGAGCAAAGGGATGCTCTTAGTTGTTAGGCGGGGGCCGCCCAGCAGAGCCAGGACGGTGGCGACCCTAGTCCACAGCCTTCCACTTTAGCAAGGTAGAATCCAAGGGCCCCAGAAGGGAACAGACTCCACCTGGGTCGCCTAAGCAGGTGAGAGAGGAAAACCCAACCACAGTCGCGCCCCAGCCCTCGCAGGTCCCTGGCTGAGGACTCCCCTCTCCACCTCAGGCTGGGCGGCCCCCGCCTTCACGCTTGCTCCCATTTGTCCCTCGTTCTTGCTAGGCTTGGCAGGTATTTGTTCCCCGCTCCTTCACGCTCTCAGTGCCGTGGCCACGTCGCTGGGTACGCCGCACCAGGCAAGAGACATTTTCCGTCTTGTTCTCTGCCACGTCCCCAGAGCCTGGAACAGTGCTTGGCACAGAGTGGACGCTCATTCGTGGAGTAAGCGCCTGATTGATAATCCGTCACTTGCCTTTCTAGTATGAATGGTCTATTTACGGGTCCAGCGCCCCTGCTGGCTTACGACCTTTTCCAGGGCGGGGAGGGGCTGTCCTCATCTCTGTGACCCCAGCGCCCAGCCCAAGGCCTGGCAAAGAGTAAGTGCTCAACCACATTTTGGTGAATGAGTGAATGGAAGCGGCCCAGCAACCCTGAGCCAAGGAGCCACTGTGGGGCAGGTCAGGGCGGTTCCTGGCACAGGGCTTCCCACTAGCCTGGCCACCGGCTCTGCGGTCTCCTGGAAGCTGGGGGGCCTTTGGGTAAGGGAGAAGAGTGGCCAGGACTTGTCTGCGTGTGCCCTGTGACGGTGGGATAGAGACAGCGATTGGATTGAGGAACGGGAGGTTCCCCGAGGCTGTTTAGAGAGGCGGGAGCGGGAGCTGGTCAGGGAGGCTGGACAGAGCACCCGAGGGAGCGGAGCTTGGGCACGAAAGCCAAAACTGGGCGGCGCGGGGCGGGTGGGGAAGGCCGGCTGAGAAAGCCGGGATTGCCTCCTGGTGTCAAAGCTCGGAACTGCAGCAGGATCCTGGGGGCGGGGCTTGTGTTCAGCAGCACTCGCCACGCGCCCAGCCCTCAGCCCTCGTCTCGCCTTCTGCTGGCTGGCCCGGCGACGTTGTGCGCCAGCGTACGCGGGGCTCTGAGAACCCGGAAGTTACGTTTTAGGCCCGCGTCACGGGGGCGGGAGTCAGCTGAGCTGCCGGGGCGAGGTTGGGATCACCGGGGACCGGCTGAAGGGAGCCTGTGATTTTTTGTAGCGGGGGCGGGGAGTAGGGTGCAAGACTGCGCCAGATTCAAGGACGAGGGCTGCCCGATTATCTCGCTGCATAAGGCAAGAGCAAGAGGATCCTCAGGATTTTAAAGAGGAGGCGACGGCTGCAGGTTCCCAGGATCTGTCAGAGGCTGGGGAGTTACAGCTTCCATTCTGGGGCGACGGGGACCCCGGGGGGTAGCCCTTTTGTAATCCCCAGGCCCCGGACAAAGAGCCCAGAGGCCGGGCACCATGGCGTCCATCCTGGATGAGTACGAGAACTCGCTGTCCCGCTCGGCCGTCTTGCAGCCCGGCTGCCCTAGCGTGGGCATCCCCCACTCGGGTAAGGAAGAGGAGGGTGCCGCTGCCCCTTTCGGCTCTCCTAGCATTTGCGTGGGAGCAGCGGGGAGGGCAGCTCCAAGAGCTCGGGGTCATCCCCTGGGCCGTGCCTTCCGGGTCTAGGCCCCTGATTCTCTTCAGGCTCTCTTGGCCCCCAGCTGGTGGATAGTCGAAGTTTGAAAGAGCAACGGGAGCTGCCGCGTGATCTAGGCTCTACCGCTAGGGTCCTTTTGAGAGGAGAATTGGGGCCCAGATAAGGAATTACTCACCTACAGGGCGCAGTTGGGCTGTTGGGAGAACTTAGAATGGGCTCCCGGCTTCTGCTGATGCTTTTCCCACCAGGCCCCTTCTGGAGGTGGGAGGGAAGGAATGGACAAAGAAAGTGGTGAAGGCGGAGTATTGCAGAGGAAGAAGGGAGGGTCCCAGAGGGAATCTTGTCGCTGAACGGGGAAAATGGAGATGAAATCTTTTTGGCCTTGGCTATAGCTGGGTGCAGCTGGAGTTTTGGGACGTTTTTGTAGAAAGTAGTGAGTCTCCAGGAGAATGAGGGCATAGGGAGCCCTGGGGAACTGTTCCAGTGAGTGGAGTTAACGAATTGCAGCTGCTTTCACTCTAGTCTTTACCTTCACTCAATGCTCAAAATATCCCAGCACTTGCCAACTCTACACTGAGGCTCATTACCTCATGGGCAGGGAGGGGGGCAGAGAATGGGGCTATACTACTTCAGTTAAGCTGGGATTGCTGGGCCAAAGACCTGATAAGGGAGAGTACCCAGACCACCAGTCCCGTCCCACCCCCACTCAGCCCCATTACCAGTGGGAGCAGGTATATCATGCTGTGACAGCATCTTAAGGGTTCAAAGAATCAACCCCTCACTGCTGTCAGAGTGTGGAAAGAGCTCCAGACCTCTATTGTAAAGGTGACCAGAAAACGACTTGATATCAAACTGTTTGTTAACCAAGGTCCTGGGGATAGGAATATGTCAGGAAAGTGGTGAGGAGCACTGTGGTGTTTTTTCTGCCTCTCCTTGCCCTTCACCTGTCTCTTCCACAGCTAATCTTCTTGTCATTCCTTACCTGTAGGGTATGTGAATGCCCAGCTGGAGAAGGAAGTACCCATCTTCACAAAGCAGCGCATTGACTTCACCCCTTCCGAGCGCATTACCAGTCTTGTCGTCTCCAGCAATCAGCTGTGCATGAGCCTGGGCAAGGATACACTGCTCCGGTAATCAAGGGCTCACAGAGCTTAGGAGTAGGGACTAGAGAGGTGTTTGGGGACTATTAACTCACTGGGCCTTTCTTCTATTCCAGGCAAGTAAAGCAGTTATTTGGAGTTTTCAGGAAATATCCTATCCCTTTCCAAAGAGAACCAATACAGAGTAGTGGTTAAGTATCTGGCCTGGCAGGGCATGGTGGCTCACACCTATCATCTCAGCACTTTGGGAGGCCAAGACAAGAGGATCACATGAGATCAGCAGTTTGAGACCAGCCTGGGCAACATAGTGAGACCCCCGTCTCTACCAAAACAAATTTTAAAAAATTAGCTAGGTGTGATGGTGCAGTCCCAACTACTGGGGAGGCCGAGGCAAGAGGATCACTTGAGCCCAGGAGTTCAAGGCTGCAGTGAGCTGTGTTTGCACCACTGTACTCCTGTCTCTTTAAAAAAAAAAAAAGTCAGGTGCAATGGCTCACACCTGTTATCCCAGCACTTTGGGAGGCTGAGGAGGGTGGATCACCTGAGGTCAGGAGTTCGACACCAGCCTGGCCAACATGGTGAAACGCTGTTTCTACTAAAAACACAAAAGTTAGCCGGGCGTGGTGGCAGGCGCCTGTAATCTCAGCTACTGGGGAGGCTGAGGCAGGAGAATTGCTGGAACCTGGGAGCCGGAAGTTGCAGTGAGCTGAGATTGCACCATTGAACTCCAGCCCAGGCGACAACAGTGATACTCCGTCTCAAAAAAAAAAAAAAGGAAAAGGAAAAAAAAAAAACTGTTTAGGAGTGTAGACTTAAGAGTATTAGAGTATTGATTGCAGCATTCTTGTGGTGGGAAAAACTGGATCCATGCTGAATGCTCATCAATAGGAAAATGGTGATTAAACTGTAATTCAGCCACAAAATAGAATATAATGCAGTTGTTTAAAAAAATGAATTATCCTGGCTGGGCGAGGTGGCTCACGCCTGTAATCCCAGCACTTTGGGAGGCTGAGGCAGGCAGATCACCTGAGGTCGGGAGTTCAAGACCAGCCTGGCCAACATGGAGAAACCACGTCTCTACTAAAAATATAAAATTAGCAGGGTGTGGTGGCAGGTGCCTGTAATCCCAGCTATTTGGGAGGCTGAGGCAGGAGAATGGCTTGAACCCGGGAGGCAGAGGTTGCAGTGAGCCGAGATCATGCTCACTGCACTCCAGCCTGGATGACAAGAGCAAGACTTTGTCTGAAAAAAAAAAAAAAAAAGAGTTATCCTGGAAAGCTGGGTTTGGGGGTAAAAACAAAAAAAGTTAGAGCTATATCGATTGACTAGTGGAATGCTCATGAAATATCATTAATTTAGAAAATTTACAAATTAAGACACATACACATATGTGCAATATGAAGGCATTTTTATAATGACAGCAACAAAACCACCCTATTTATGTTATGAGTATGAAAAAAGATGTTAACATGAATTTTCTCAGTTGGGAATAACAGGAGTTTGAGAAGAAAATTAAGTCATTCTTTATACCTCTTTGCATCGATTCTTTAGTTAGAACAAACATATAATTTGGAAAGAATTTCATAAGGAAAATATAAACAGGAGTACTTCTCAAGGTTTTTGTCAAGATTAATTGAGATAATACTAGGTTGATGAAGCTCTTGGCATGGTGCTTGGTATATGTGCCCAGTAACTATGAGCTACTCTTTGTTGTTCCCTTCTTACCTCAGCAATCTGGGATGTCTCTGCCTATCTTCCCAGATGCACTGGAGATCTTTTTGTTTTCTTCCTTCAAGTCTGATTCTTTTTTGAGCAGAGGGGAAAAACTTCTCCTTAGTGATTTCTCAAAATAAGGTGAGGGAGCTTGCAGAGCTGAGAGGGTTTTTGTTGTTGTTGTTTGTCTTTTTTCTTTTCTTTTCCTTTTTTTTTTTTTTTTTTTGAGACAGAGTCTCGCTCTGTCACCCAGGCTGGAGTGCAGTGCCTCGATCTCGGCTTACTGCAAGCTCTGCCTCCCAGGTTCACGCCATTCTCCTGCCTCAGCCTCCCCAGTAGCTGGGACTACAGGCGCCTGCCACCGCGCCCGGCTAATTTTTTGTATTTTTAGTAGAGATGGGATTTCACCGTGGTCTCCATCTCCTGACCTTGTGATCTGCCCGCCTCGGCCTCCCAAAGTGCTGGGATTACAGGCGTGAGCCACCATGTCCGACCTTTTTTTTTTTTTTTTTTTTTTTTTCCCTTTCTGTGGAGAACACGGTCTTGCTATATTGCCCAGGCAGGTCTCAAACTCCTGGGCTCAAGCTATCCTCTCGCCTCTGTCCCCCTAAAAGCTGAGATGACAGGTGTGAGCCACTGCACCTGGCAAGAGAGTTCTTAAGTAGGGCCTTGTATATTTTTCAGGGCTACTCCATAGGCAGAGCTGCTGTATTCAGCAATTTCTTTTTTTTTTTTTTTTTGAGATGAGGTCTCACTCTGTTGCCCAGGTTGGAATGCAGTGGTGTAGTCTCAGCTCACTGCAACCTCTGCCTCCTGGGCTCAGGTGATCTCCTACCTCAGCCTCCCAAATAGCTGGGACCACAGGTGTGTACCACCACACCTCGCTAATTTTCTTGTATTTTTTGTAGAGATGGGATTTCGCCATGTTGCCCAGTCTGGTCTCAAACTCCTGAGCTCAAGCAATCTACCCACCTCGGACTCCCAAAGTGCTGGGATTACAGGCTGAGCCACTGCACCTGGCCTGTATTCAGCATTTTATGCGTAGATGTATATTTCAGGGAAGTAAGTCTATGGCTTTTATCAGATTATTAAAGAGGATCATGATCCAAAAAAGGATCTTCCCTTCTCTAAAGTGATGGTGACGCTTGTCCCCACAGCATTGACTTGGGCAAGGCAAATGAGCCCAACCACGTGGAGCTGGGACGTAAGGATGACGCAAAAGTTCACAAGATGTTCCTTGACCATACTGGTAAGTGACAGTGGAGATCTGAGGAGGGGGTCTCTGGTCAGTCACTGCCTGGGTGGGTGGGCTCTGAGGGTGGTGTGGGGGCCAGGAGGAGGCTGAGGGTGGGAATGGCAGCATCCACTGGGGCGCCATGCTCTCCCTACTCCAGGCTCTCACCTGCTGATTGCCCTGAGCAGCACGGAGGTCCTCTACGTGAACCGAAACGGACAGAAGGTACGGCCACTAGCACGCTGGAAGGGGCAGCTGGTGGAGAGTGTGGGTTGGAACAAGGCACTGGGCACGGAGAGCAGCACAGGCCCCATCCTGGTCGGGACTGCCCAAGGCCACATCTTCGAAGCAGAGCTCTCAGCCAGCGAAGGTGGGCTTTTTGGCCCTGCTCCGGATCTCTACTTCCGCCCATTGTACGTGCTAAATGAAGAAGGGGGTCCAGCACCTGTGTGCTCCCTTGAGGCCGAGCGGGGCCCTGATGGGCGTAGCTTTGTTATTGCCACCACTCGGCAGCGCCTCTTCCAGTTCATAGGCCGAGCAGCAGAGGGGGCTGAGGCCCAGGGTTTCTCAGGGCTCTTTGCGGCTTACACGGACCACCCACCCCCATTCCGTGAGTTTCCCAGCAACCTGGGCTACAGTGAGTTGGCCTTCTACACCCCCAAGCTGCGCTCCGCACCCCGGGCCTTCGCCTGGATGATGGGGGATGGTGTGTTGTATGGGGCATTGGACTGTGGGCGCCCTGACTCTCTGCTGAGCGAGGAGCGAGTCTGGGAGTACCCAGAGGGGGTAGGGCCTGGGGCCAGCCCACCCCTAGCCATCGTCTTGACCCAGTTCCACTTCCTGCTGCTACTGGCAGACCGGGTGGAGGCAGTGTGCACACTGACCGGGCAGGTGGTGCTGCGGGATCACTTCCTGGAGAAATTTGGGCCGCTGAAGCACATGGTGAAGGACTCCTCCACAGGCCAGCTCTGGGCCTACACTGAGCGGGCTGTCTTCCGCTATCACGTGCAACGGGAGGCCCGAGATGTCTGGCGCACCTATCTGGACATGAACCGCTTCGATCTGGCCAAAGAGTATTGTCGAGAGCGGCCCGACTGCCTGGACACGGTCCTGGCCCGGGAGGCCGATTTCTGCTTTCGCCAGCGTCGCTACCTGGAGAGCGCACGCTGCTATGCCCTGACCCAGAGCTACTTTGAGGAGATTGCCCTCAAGTTCCTGGAGGCCCGACAGGAGGAGGCTCTGGCTGAGTTCCTGCAGCGAAAACTGGCCAGTTTGAAGCCAGCCGAACGTACCCAGGCCACACTGCTGACCACCTGGCTGACAGAGCTCTACCTGAGCCGGCTTGGGGCTCTGCAGGGCGACCCAGAGGCCCTGACCCTCTACCGAGAAACCAAGGAATGCTTTCGAACCTTCCTCAGCAGCCCCCGCCACAAAGAGTGGCTCTTTGCCAGCCGGGCCTCTATCCATGAGCTGCTCGCCAGTCATGGGGACACAGAACACATGGTGTACTTTGCAGTGATCATGCAGGACTATGAGCGGGTGGTGGCTTACCACTGTCAGCACGAGGCCTACGAGGAGGCCCTGGCCGTGCTCGCCCGCCACCGTGACCCCCAGCTCTTCTACAAGTTCTCACCCATCCTCATCCGTCACATCCCCCGCCAGCTTGTAGATGCCTGGATTGAGATGGGCAGCCGGCTGGATGCTCGTCAGCTCATCCCTGCCCTGGTGAACTACAGCCAGGGTGGTGAGGTCCAGCAGGTGAGCCAGGCCATCCGCTACATGGAGTTCTGCGTGAACGTGCTGGGGGAGACTGAGCAGGCCATCCACAACTACCTGCTGTCACTGTATGCCCGTGGCCGGCCGGACTCACTACTGGCCTATCTGGAGCAGGCTGGGGCCAGCCCCCACCGGGTGCATTACGACCTCAAGTATGCGCTGCGGCTCTGCGCCGAGCATGGCCACCACCGCGCTTGTGTCCATGTCTACAAGGTCCTAGAGCTGTATGAGGAGGCCGTGGACCTGGCCCTGCAGGTAAGCCAGTACGTCTTGACCCCAGCTGGGAGAGGGACCCAAAGAGCAGTAGCTTTAGATGCGGAAGGGCTTGGGGGGCCATGGCTAGAGGGTGCTGGCTTCCTTTGCAGAGAGGGAAGGTTAAGAGCATGGACTGTTAAGTCAGATTTGAATTCTGGCTATGCCACTTACTAAGCTGTGTGACCTTGGGTTAGTTTCTGAACCTCTCTGTGCTCAGATTATTCGGCCGCAAAAGGGGGTCAGTGTTATAGTACATTTACCTCATAGGGTTGATAAAGTTCTGTGTATGAAAAGTACTCAGGGCTGGGTGTGGTGGCTTGCGCCAGCACTTTGGGAGGCCGAGGTGGGCGGATCACAAGGTCAGGAGTTCGAGACCAGCCTGACCAACATGGTGAAACCCCATCTCTACTAAAAATGTAAAAATTAGCCGAACATTGTGGTGCATGCCTGTAATCCCAGCTACTCAGGAGGCTAAGGCAGGAGAATCGCTTGAACCTGGGAGGTGGAGGTTGCATTGAGCTGAGATCATGCCATTATACTCCAGCCTGGGTGACAGAGCAAGACTCCGTCTCAAAAAAAAAAAAAAAAGAAAAAAGAAAAATACTCGGGGCCGGGCGCGGTGGCTCATGCCTATAATCCCAGCACTTTGGGAGGCCAAGGTGGGTGGATCACCTGAGGTCAGGAGTTCGAGACCAGCCTGGCCATCATGTCAAAACCCTGTCTCTACTGAAAGTACAAAAGTTAGCTGGGCGTGGTGGCACGCACCTGTAATTCCAGCTACTCAGGAGGCTGAGGTAGGAGAATCACTTGAACCTGGGAGGAGGAGGTTTCGGTGAACCAAAATCGCACCACTGCACTCCAGCCCGGGCAACAGAGTGAGATTCTGTCTCAAAAAGAAAAAAAGAAAAGTACTTAGAACACTGCCTGGTACATGCATGTTAGCAGAAGAGGAAGGTGCTGAGTTACACTTCTCAAACCATGAATTGTCACCTGCCTTAGCATCGCATGAAGTGCTATTTAACATGCAGTTCCTAGGCCTGAACTCAGGACTTACTGAATCAGAATGTCTGGGGGCAGGGCTCAAAAATTTGTATTTTGAATATGTTTCCCAGGTGATTTCTTTCTTTTTTCTTTTCTTTTTTTTTTTTTTTTTTTGAGACGGAGTCTTGCTCTGTTTCCCAGGCTGGAGTGCAGTGGCCCAATCTCGGCTCACTGCAAGCTCAGCCTCCCAGGTTCACGCCATTCTCCTGGCTCAGCCTCCCGGGTAGCTGGGACTACAGGCGCCCGCCACCACACCCGGCTAATTTTTTTGTATTTTTAGTAGAGATGGGGTTTCACTGTGTTAGCCAGGATGGTCTCGATCTCCTGACCTCGTGATCTGCCTGCCTTGGCCTCCCAAAGTGCTGGGATTACAGGCCTGAGCCACTGTGCCCAGCCTCCCCGGTGATTTCTAACTTCACTAAAATTGGAGCCCTACTACTCTAAGTAGCTTTTACATAGCTGTGGCAGGGGCAGGCCCCCTTGCTTCCAGGAGTGCTGGGAATCCTGCCTCTGGGCCTCTCCTCGGCCATCTCTCTCTCCCATAGTCTCCATGTTGGGCAGGGAGGGGCTTGGCC
Organism: Gorilla gorilla gorilla; assembly: GCF_029281585.2. NCBI lineage: Eukaryota > Metazoa > Chordata > Mammalia > Primates > Hominidae > Gorilla > Gorilla gorilla. Next base: position 41,613,192 of record NC_073240.2, read on the forward strand.
CTAAAGCCCATGCTCTCCCCACAGGTGGATGTGGACCTGGCCAAGCAGTGTGCAGACCTGCCTGAGGAGGATGAGGAATTGCGCAAGAAGCTGTGGCTGAAGATCGCACGGCACGTGGTGCAGGAGGAAGAAGATGTACAGACAGCCATGGCTTGCCTGGCTAGCTGCCCCTTGCTCAAGATTGAGGATGTGCTGCCCTTCTTTCCTGATTTCGTCACCATCGACCACTTCAAGGAGGCGATCTGCAGCTCACTTAAGGCCTACAACCACCACATCCAGGAGCTGCAGCGGGAGATGGAAGAGGCTACAGCCAGTGCCCAGCGCATCCGGCGAGACCTGCAGGAGCTGCGGGGCCGCTACGGCACTGTGGAGCCCCAGGACAAATGTGCCACCTGCGACTTCCCCCTGCTCAACCGCCCTTTTTACCTCTTCCTCTGTGGCCATATGTTCCATGCTGACTGCCTGCTGCAGGCTGTGCGACCTGGCCTGCCAGCCTACAAGCAGGCCCGGCTGGAGGAGCTGCAGAGGAAGCTGGGGGCTGCTCCACCCCCAGCCAAGGGCTCTGCCCGGGCCAAGGAGGCCGAGGGTGGGGCTGCCACGGCAGGGCCCAGCCGGGAACAGCTCAAGGCTGACCTGGATGAGTTGGTGGCCGCTGAGTGTGTGTACTGTGGGGAGCTGATGATCCGCTCTATCGACCGGCCGTTCATCGACCCCCAGCGCTACGAGGAGGAGCAGCTCAGTTGGCTGTAGGAGGGTGTCACCTTTGATGGGGGGTGGGCAATGGGGAGCAGTGGCTTGAACCCACTTGGGAAGGCTGCCTCCTAGGCTCTGCTCAGTCATCTTGCAATTGCCACACTGTGACCACGTCGACGGGAGTAGAGTAGCGCTGTTGGCCAGGAGGTGTCAGGTGTGAGTGTATTCTGCCAGCTTTTCATGCTGTTCTTCAGAGCTGCAGTTATGCCAGACCATCAGCCTGCCTCCCAGTAGAGGCCCTTCACCTGGAGAAGTCAGAAATCTGACCCAATTCCACCCCCTGCCTCTAGCACCTCTTCTGTCCCTGTCATTCCCCACACACGTCCTGTTCACCTCGAGAGAGAGAGCGAGCGAGCACCTTTCTTCCGTCTGTTCACTCTGCAGCCTCTGGAACCCCAGCTCTTCTCTCTCAGAAGAAGCCTTCTCTTCCTCCTGCCTATAGGTGTCCCAGAAGTGAGAAGGCAGCCTTCGAAGTCCTGGGCATTGGGTGAGAAAGTGATGCTAGTGGGGGCATGCTTTTGTGCACACTGTCTGGGGCTCCAGTGTGAAGGGTGCCCTGGGGCTGAGGGCCTTGTGGAGGATGGTCGGTGATGGTGATGGAGGTGGAGAGCATTAAACTGTCTGCACTGCACTGGTGGCTTTGTGTCGATGCTGGGCCGAGTGGTGTGTGAGTGATCTCCAGGCGGGGCTGGAGTGTCACAGGGAGGCTGCCAGGCCCTACATGCCCCCACACCTTGGCACGCAGTCCTTCACCTTGTCCGCCAACTCTGCCTCTCCAGGGCTCACTGGGGATTGCAGCCAACCAGCCTGCATTGTGAAGCAGGGGCTGTTCTTCCCTTTGGCCAGCAGATGGTGCTGCTCCCCACAGAATCTTTGGCTTTCCGGCAGCTGGGAGCAGTGATTTCTGTCACTCTATTAGTGCTTGCTTCCTCCCTACTTGTCGCAAGAATTTTCTTGGAGTCGCCCGGGCATGGTAGCTCACGCCTATAATCCCAGCACTTTGGGAGGCTGAGGTGGGCAGATCACGAGGTCAGGAGATCGAGACAATCCTGGCTAACACGATGAAACTCCGTCTCTGCTAAAAATACAAAAAATTAGCTGGGCGTGGTGGCAGGTGCCTGTAGTCCCAGCTACTCGGGAGGCTGAGGCAGGAGAATGGCGTGAACCCGGGAGGCGGAGTTTGTGGTGAGCTGAGATTGCGTCATTGCACTCCAGCCTGGACGACAGAGCAAGACTCCATCTCAAAAAAAAAAGAATTTTCTTGGAGTCTCCACTGTCTAACCATAACTTCAAGTCCCTCATTCTTCCTCCCTCGAGTAGCCCTCAGGCATGCTAGATTTTGCTTGCCCCTCTGCCAGCTTGGATCCCCGCCTTCCCAGCTCCTGCCTGGCTTTAAGATGGCCCTGCCACTATGTGCCATTTAACCACAATGTTGAGGCCCAGCATGAAGGTGAAACTGCTGTGGCCTGTATCCATGGCATTTGGCAGACATGTTTTCTCATCTTGCTCCTGTGACCTGCTCCTCCCCACAAATTACACATCTTTAGTTGTGGCTAAATCCTGGGGAGTCCTGGAATGGGGTCTCCCCGTGACATCAGCAGAGCACCCTTTGCCCCATGGACCGGTGTTCACAGTGCACTGCCCAGCTCTCTGGGTGTGATCTGTCAGCTGGCAAAACAGTTCCTGCAGTCAGGCCAACCTCGCTGGCCACTGCAGGCTGTTTTCCCCTCCAGTCTAATCCTCTCCCTAGCCAGGCATAGGGTCTCACACTTGTAGTCTTAGCTACTTGGGAGTCTGAGGAAGGAGGATGGCTTGAGCCCAAGAGATGGAAGCTGCAGTGAATTATGATTGTGCCGCTGCACTTCACCTGGGTGACAGAGCAATTACCCTCTTTTTTTTTTTTTTGAGATGGCGTCTTGCTCTGTCACCCAGGCTGGAGTGCAGTGGTACAATCTTGGCTCACTGCAACCTCCGCCTTCCGGGTTCAAGGATTCTCCTGCCGCAGCCTCCCTACTAGCTGGGATTACAGGTGCACATCACCACGCCTGGCTACTTTTTTTATTTTTAGTAGAGACGGGGTTTCACCATGTTGGCCAGGCTGGTCTCGAACTCCTGACCTCAAGTGATCCGCCCGCCTCAGCCTCCCAAAGTGCTAGGATTACAGGCATGAGCCACTGTGCCCAGCTAGAACCCCCCCCCCGCCTTTTTTTTTTTTTTAAGAATTTTATCTCTGGCAATACAGGTTGAACTTTGCTGCAGAATTCCCTAACCACTAGAACAAGAGGATCTCTTCATGGACTCTGTTAGCTGAGAGGGCTGGAAGCTGCCCATTTTTGATGACCCCTCAGACTCCCGTCTTCCTCCAGAAGCAGAAGTGGGAGCAGATGTGGGGGAGGGGTCCCATTGAGTAGAGGGCATCCTAATTCTGTTCTTCGCACTGTCCCCGGAGGTTTGGAGGGCTCCTGCTTCCTTCTCCCCATGTGGCCTAGGCTCCCCTTACACCTACCATAGTCAGCCGAGGGCTCAGGGTCTTTGTCCCCTGACAGTGAGTATAAAGCTTTAGCCTACCTCTGAAGGGGTCACTTTCTTAGAGAAAACAGACTGGGGCCTCTGTCTTTGCACATAATGGGTGCCTAATACTTGTTAGTTAAACAAACACTGCCCTATTGCTCCCTGCTCCCAGAGGGCTTGGCTAAAGCAGCTTGGGACACCCCTGCCCCTTCTGTCTTCTAAGCCAGCCCATCTGGTCCTAGGCTGCTTCCTCTTTCCTGGGAAAAGGCCCCAGGCTTCCTTGGCAGGGACAGAATAGGGTTCCGGTGAGTCAGGGCAACGGGAAGCCACAGCTCTTAGATCCCTGGAAGCCAAGCAAGACCTGGAATGGAGAGCAGAGCGGAGGCCCTCAGGGCTTTGGCCCTAAGCCTGGGGGAGGGCCAGAGGGGGGTGGGGTGGGGGAGCAGCTGCGTGGGCAGGGGCCAAGATGAATGAGCTACTCCTGGAGCGGTCACTGGAAATAGAAGGAGTGGCCACAGGCAGTGACGCTGGGACCAGGGCAGGAGGCCTGTAAACAAGGAAGCCACCTGGGGGAGACGCAGGGCGGCCACTGGTCCTGGGGAGCAGGTGCTTCCTGAGGCCCGCCCTGGAGAGGGCCCTGGGGGCCGCCCCGCCGAGTCTGCAGTGGGCACTAGGGGGCGCCGTCTACCGGCTTCCCGAGCCCACCGCTCTCTACCCTGGCTCCCGGGGGTGTGGCCGCCGGAGGGTGTGCCGGCCCAGAGTCCCAGGCCCTGCCTGCCCGGCTTCTCCCTCCCTTCTCCTGTCACCGCGGCCGACTGGCCAAGGGCACCAGCCCTGGAGAGGGCACGGGGCTCAGCGTGGCCAGCTCGGATGTGAGCTCATTCCCCCGAGACCACCAGTTCTAGTTCCTGCCCCTCCCCCAAAGGCTCGGGTCGCAGGCTGGTGCCTGGCACCCACCCCAAAGGTTGGGAGGGGGCTCGAGGCCATCAGGCTCCAGGCCGCACTTGGCGCTGCCCCCTGGCGCCAGGGAAACAAAGGTTAGGGGCCCAGAGGGAGTTATTTGGCCCCACCGCCACCGGGTGGGGGAAGGGGACCAAGAGGGGGCGCAGTTCCCTTCCACTCCCCCAGCCCTACTGATTCTTCGAGACACTTTCACAGGCGGAAATTCCCAGAGGTCAGAGGAGGGAAACGGTTAATTCCTTTTATTCAATGGGTCCCCCCTACACGCCTCCCCCCAACTTCCTCCCTCCACTTCCCGCCCCCCCCTGTGTGAACAGGAAGTGGAGAGGAAAAGGCTCTGAGCGGAGCAGCTGGGAGCAGGAGGCAGGGAGTGGGCGGCGGGCTTGGTGCCAGCCCTGCCCCTCATGCTTACTTGCCGGAGGGCCAGGCCAACCGCGGCCTGGGAAAGAACCTGCAGCCCCGCTGGCGAGTGGCAGTTGAACCGGGAAACAGCAAAGTCCATGCCCTCTTTCCTTAACCTGCTCCCAGGTTACAGGCTGCTGTCCTCAGGGTGCCAGACATCTTCTGCTCAAGAGCCAGCTGCCCTGGCCACCACAGCCCCACCTCCACCACCAGGCTGGGCATCCCGAAGCTGGCAGGCATCTCTTCAGGCAGCCGCCAGTCCTGGCACTGGCTCCCCCACTCAGCCCCTTGGCCCTGCCAGCCCTTTGAAGCTCATGCAGCGCTTCCTGTTTGGGGCGGGCGATGCCAGGGCCCCTCCCCCACCATTGTTCTGGAGAGACCATAGGTCCATCTGTTGCCCCATGGTGGGGCCCCTAGGCAGTGCCACACGGGAGCAGCACCACAAAGGACTCTGCTGGCAGCTTTGCTTATGTGGGGTGAGGCTGGGCCCTGCAGCAGGTTGAGGGTGAATGGTGGTCAGAGGCAGGCCTGGGGCGGGCAGTGGGATAGGAGGATGCTAGAAAGTTCTGGTGCTTGGGCAGCTGGAGCCCTCAGCTTTCTCCTCCACCTGGAGCATGGAGATGATATTCAGGGAGCCATACGTGCTGAAGCCACCAGGAGAGGGCCACCATTCTCATGCCTGGATTCCCAAAAGGAAAACTGAGGCAGAGGGGCAAACTTTGGTCCAGGATGGCCAATAAAAGGGTCACAAAATAGGGCTGTCATTTCAAGGGGATTGGCCCCACTCTCTGAATGCCCAGTAATTGGGTGCTTTCCTCTCCCTGAGCAGCTTTACTGTGGCTCAGCTTTCACCTTGAACCAGCCCTTACTGAGCAGTCAGAAACCATACCGTGAGGTCAGGAGAGGCTGCACGGCCTTAGTTTGGTGGCCAGCAACCCATGTCCACTGAGAATAAGCTTGGGCAGAGAAAAGGGAAAGGGGCACTGGTCTGGCCCCCCGGAAGGTGGCTGCTGCTTCTGGTTCCCAGGCTGCTGTGGCCAAAGGTCTGTTTGTGTTTGCCAGGTGCAGAGGCAGGTGCCTGCAGCTCACCTTCCCTCCATGACATGATCTCCCAGCTCTGACCCTTGACCTGTTCCCTCGCGGCATCTCCACAGGGCTGGAAGGTGAACCCCACTTCCTTTACCAGGTCCTCTGGTTTCTCTTCCCAGGCCAGGACCTAAACCGTTCACAACTCCCAGCAGGCCAGAGCTGCAGAGACCTCAGATAGAGACTATAAAGTGCTGTGGAAGCCTTGTTCAAACAAAAACTTTCATGAATGTCCAGTACTTGAAATTGATATGCTGAGATTCTCCGATGGAAACTGGGCTGGAGGGACCCACACTCCTGTTCACTCAGCCTGTTCTCCACTCCTATCTCAATGTCTCTCTCTCTGTTTTTTTTTTTTTTTTTAATAGAAACAACACCTTGTTCTATTGCCTAGGCTGGAGTGCAGCGGCGCCATCATAGCTCACTGCAGCCTTTAATTCCTGATCTCAAGTGATCCTCCCACCCCAGGCTCCTGAGTAGCAAGGACTACAGACACCACACCTGGCTAATTTTTATTTCTATTTTTTGTAGTGACGGGGGGTCTTGCTAGGTTGCCAAGGCTGGTCTTGAACTCCTGACTTCAAGCAGTCCTCCCACCTCAACCTCCTAGGGTGTCGGGATTACAGGCATGAGCCACTGTGCCCGGCCCCCTATCGCGATATCCATAAGATGCCAGGATGCCCAGGAACCCAGTTTGAAAGACCCTGTGCTGCTGATCCCACCTCCTGACTTTACAGCTGCTGAATTGCAGAAGACAAATTGGTAACTAACAGGAGGCTCCATCCTGGATCCTGCCCCGTCCGTGAGATTCAGCCTTGATTAACGGTGTTCCCATGCTGGTTGTGAGCAGGGCACCATCCTAGGTCCTTCTTTATACTCGTTTTCCATCTCCAGCCAAAATGGGTTGAACCGAGGAACAAGGACATACTCTGTAAAGAGCAAGTGCAAGTCTCTGCTCTGCCATTACCAGCATCAGGCTAATCAAGCCCTTAGAAACTCAATTTCTTCTCCTGTAAAATGTGAATAACTGTTACAGACCTGGAAAGGCTCTTGTGAGGCTGAAATGAGAGCGGTGCCGCCCATCTGTCAAGGTAGCCCAGGGCCTGGCGCCCAAGCAGCCCCGGGCACTTGCCCCTCTTCCCTTTTACTCTGCACCTCCTTTCTGTAGGCGTAGGACCCTGAGACCTGTCCCAGCTCATCCCTCACAAGGCCCTCTGACTTCTTCAGATATCAGAGTGGAATTGGAAGAAAGAAGCTTGCTTGAGTAGGTTTTTCTGGTTTCTTGAACAATGGCAATTCTAAGGAAAAGAGGTTCAGGATGAGAATGAGAGGAAGCCCACAGGCATGTAGAATATGGCCACAGGTGGGACAAGAGTGCTTCCTTGGGATGGGGGTCCTGGTTCCCTGAAGGAAAGGAGACAGGGCACTACTCCAGCTCCAGGAGTCTCATAGGACAGGCCAAGGGGGCTGGGCAGACACCATGCTGGCCGCTGATCAGGCATGACTCCTCTGCCAGCCTGCCCTCGCAGGCCAGCCCAGAACTTGCACAACAGTCGGCCTGGCTGGCACTCTCCCGGGAGCTTCAGGAAGTCCCCCTTGTCCTCCCCTTGACCTTTGACCCCTTGGGCTTGCTGCCGACCAGAATACCAGGCAGATGTTCTCTCTTTTACCTTTTGTTCCTGGTCTTTCCCTCTAAGGCTGGAACTCAGAGATACCCCAAACCCCCACCTTCCAGCTCATCCTTCCCCATGCTCTCAGTGCGGACCAGCTGAAGCCTCCACTGGGCCACTCTCCACGTGAGCCAGTGTGGATCCTTGGCCACAGCCGGCAGGACACTTGCAAGTGCCCCGACTCCAGACATCCTCCCAGGTGTCCTTCCCGACTAGCTCCGTGTCCCAGGCCCCAGCCGGTGAAGCAGGAACAGCAGACAGAGCCTCCTTCCCTCCCCGGCATCCTCTGAACAGTCAAAGTTGGAAGAACCCTAGATATTGTTCCACATTAAACTATGCACGCCTCGTGGCACTCAGTTTCACAATCAAATAACTCCCTCTGGTTTTCTAGTGGAATTTTTGCTTTTATTTTATAGGGTTTCTTGGCTTCTTTTTTTTTTTCTAAGCAATCAGTCTAAATTTGTCATCACACATCCGCCATTTCCGCCCCTAAGGGCCTCCTTTTCATCCCCTGGAATCTGGAAACCATATGTGTGGGCAGAAACCCCCCAGCATCCCCCACTGCACCCTGGCCCAGCCTGGCCTCCGCAGGGATAACCGTGTTAGCTGGGGAAGAGTCTACACTCCACACTGGGGCTAGAAAGGGAGTTTCTCTTTGGACCTTCCCAGCTGAAGCCATGGAGAAGCCGTGTGGTCTAGTGGTTAGGGCTAGAACAGATGGGTTCTGTTCCCGGCAATCTCTTTGACTAACACCAGAAGCCTGGGAAAGTCCCCTTAACACCTAAGGGACTCAGTTTCCCCACCATCTGAGGTGCTCAGAGTTTCACCAGCTAGCTCATCTCCTACCTGCCTTGGTGGAAAGAGTTTTTGATCCGGAATTTCTGCTATGTCACTTACAAGCTGTTTGACCTTGACAAATTGCTTAACCTTTCTGAACCTCAATTTCCTCATCTATAAATTAGAGACTATTATCGTACCTACCACCTGGCTATTGTTGGGATTAAATAAGAAAACATATTCTCAAGGGCCTCGCACCAGACGTACTGTGAGAACTCAAGAAGCAGGCGTTGTGATTGTTAATAATAAGTAGAAAGGCACAAAGAGGTGGGAGTGTGTTCTCAGCGAGTCTGCCCTGGGCCAGACCTGTCTGCTCCTGCCTCTCCTGCTCCGGCTGCCTTGTCCGGACCTTCCCTGGGCCTCCTCTGCTCTGGAAGGCAAGGATGCGTTACCAGTCATTGTGGATCAAGGCTGAGGCCTGTCTGCTCGTCCCTGTCTCCATGACGACCCCAGCCCCTCCCCTCCTTCCTTCCTCAAGAGCTTTCTGTTTACTGTAAACAGCTGCCCCAGCTCAGCCCTAGCTGATCCCCCCAACACCCAGGGCCAGCCAGACCCTCTCTGAACCCGGCCTGGCCTGGTGTGAAGGTCTGCTCACTGCTTCTCGGGCTCCACAAGGCCTCAAACAAACTCTGTGTTTCCACCTTGCCTGGCTGGGAGGGGAGAGGAGGAGGGGAAGGACCTGTTACCTCAGACCAGGGCAGCCAGGGCCTCAGAGACAAGGAACAGATGGGGCGTAATGGAGGAGGACCACACCAAGAGAGTTGGGTGGAGACATCTCTGGCTTGGCCTTAGACTGACCCGGGTTCAAATCCTGGCCTAGATTTGCTCACCGCATGACCTCAGGCTGGTCACTTAACTTCTCTAAGCTTCATTCAATTTATCGATTTATAAAATGGAGATAATAATACCTCCCTCAGAGGGTTGGCTGCTGGGCAGATTGGTAATAATGCACGTAAAACCCCTGGCTCAGGTCTTGACACATTGCTAGCCTACAATGATGGTGGCTGGACTATTATTTCACTTTTCAGGTCCTCTCCTTCTGCTCAGCAACCTTGCATAAATCCTTGCCTGTTCCTTGACCTGGCATGTCTCAATCACACAGGCCTGCACATACATGTGTACTCAGCAAACATATGAGCTGGGTAATGAAATGAAAAGTCACAAGCGTATCTGAGGCACAGGAGACTCAATAAGAGCAGAGGAAAAGTCTGTTTCCTAAGCCCTTCCACAGGCCTGAGCTGGGACGTCCATGTGTGCCACCATCACCAGGGCACTATGGCTTCTTCCCTCTTCCTCCATTTGGCCTCCAGGATTGCACCCACCCTCCCTGCCCAGCGGAGCGCAGTGCAGGGATACAGGGGATGCTGTATGGGATAGCTCCCCTTTCCTGTGGGCCAAGCTTTCAGGGCAAGATGGTCTGGGATGTGGGGCTCCTGGCTCCCAGCTCCTGATGGGTCCAAGTTGGCTCCCTTGACTCTCCAGCATCCTTGGAAGTGCTGGCTAATTAATGCTGCCTTGTGAGATGAGATTTAGACCTGCCATTTCGCTTACCACCAGGCCCGCCCAGCAGCCCTGGGGCAGAACCTGGGGTTAAGCAGGGGCATTCATCAATTTGAGTCATTCCCCACAAGCCCATGAGTAAGTATGGTGCTGGATTTCCAGACCCCTGTCCCCTCCCTGAGATGCCTGTTGGGGTCTTCCAGGGCTGGGTCTCTGTTGGTTGCAGGTACAGCCCTGGGGTTCTCTTGAGCAGGGCGTGGCAGCTGGAGGCTTTCAGGCCTAGCTAACTCCACTGCCCCCACATGCTCTTGCCCACAACCAGGTCTAACTCCAGCGTTTGTGTGCTCACCCCAGCCTGGCTGCATGAGAAAGGAGAGGAGCCCCCAGTACTGAAGTCAGCCCCACGGGTTGGGCTGGAAATCCCCCACTTCTTACCTTGGCTGCTTGAGGAAACAGCCTCCCGGCAGAGGGCCGCCTCCCGCCAGGGACTTTTCTCCTGGGGATGACATGGAATGCAGGGCAGCTACAAGGACCCTAGCCTCACTGAGCCACACATCAGCCAGCCTGAGGGGCAGGGGAGTGTGTCGGTCACCCAGGACCACTCTCTCCCTTGCAGGGAGCTTGGCAGCTAGGGTCCTAGAACCCCTCTGAGACTTACGCAGGCCTAAAGGGGGAACAGGGAGAAGGAGGCCGTGGGGACCAGTGGTGGCCAGGAATATCCAGACTGCTGCGTGGTCCTGTACCTGGAGCGCATCAGCCCCTCCTCCACACTCCCTTCCCCCACCCCAGCACCCAGCCTGAAACTGGCTTCCAATAGCATGTAAAGCCCTCACTGATCTTCCAGGATGGTGGTCTCCAGACTTTTTTTTTTTTTTTAAACAGATGGGGGTCTCACTATGTTGCCCAGGTTGGTCTTGAACTTGGGGCCTCAAGAGATTCTCCTGCCTTGGCCTGCCAAATTGCTGAGATTACAGGCGCGAGCCACTGTGTCTGGCCTCCCAAACTTTTTTGATTGTGAATATTTATGCATAGATTATACACTACAGTCAAAACACATATTAAATATTATTTATTTTTAAACATTATTTATTATTAAATATTTTATTTATTTATATATTTTTTGGAGATGGAATTTTGCTGTTGTTGCCCAGGCTGGAGTGCAGTGGGGCAGTCTCAGCTCACTGCAACCTCTGCCTCCCAGGTTCAAGCGTTTCTCCTGCCTCAGCCTCCCGAGTAGCTGAGATTACAGGCGCCCGCCACCACGCCCAGCTAATTTTTTGTATTTTTAGTAGAGACTGGGTTTCACCATGTTGGCCAGGCTGGGCAGGCTGGTCTCAAACTTCTGAACTCAGGTGTTCCACCTGCCTCAGCCTCCCAAATAGTTTTTTAACTAAAAAATAAATCAAAATAGAAATCATATTTCCTCCCATCCCCCCAACAAATGCCTCACTGGGCACATATAGGCCACTGTGGAGCCCACCGTGTAGATAGAGGAAGGCAGGAGAGCCTCTCGGAGCAGACCATCACCCTACAAGAGGATCCAGGGCATGAGGGGGCAAATGATTTTCTTAATCCATTGCCAACCACAATCAAGTAACCCACATCTGAAGCCGTTCTATTTGTTGTTGTTAACTTGAAAAGAAACTTGGTGATCTTAGGCAAGGCCCTGTCGCTGTGGTGGCTGCGCTGCCAGTTCCTACCCCAAAGGCCCAGGCAGCCTGTCCCGTCCTAGGACCGCAGCACCCAACGTAGAAAGTGAGAGTTTATCGAGGAAGAACACCCAGCCTGTGTGTGTGTGTGTGTGTGAGAGAGTGTGTGTGTGAGTGTGTGAGTGTGAGTGTGCGACTGTGTGTGTGACTGTGAGTGTGTGACTGTGTGTGTGTGAGTGTGTGACTGTGTGTGTGTGTGAGTGTGTGTGAGACAGAGTGTGTGTGCACATGTGTATGTGTGCATGCACGTGCTGGCCCAGAGTGTGTCATTCTAACAGAACCTGCCCAGTGATGGCCTCTGCTTTCTGGTCTGCTCGTCTTGGAGACCCCACCTGTGTCACATAGGTACTGAGACACCTGCATTAACCCTTCTGACGGAGTCATAAGAACCCCTGACATTGAATTAGAATCTTTCTCTCGTCTACATCCTCACCACATGGCTGTTCAGGTAGGTGAGGCAGGCATCAATTTGTCCATGGTGGCGGGCAGGGGGCGCCCACGGCACAGAGAGGTTCGGGGAATTGCCCAAAGTCACACCATCTAGTGGAGCTGGGTCTCGCGTGTGCTCCCACCCTTCCTAGGTGTCTTTACTCATGTTCTGCCATCCTGGTCCCACAGGGCTGCTTGACCGTTCAGAATTCTGGCCTGGGAAGAATCAGTTCCCAAGGGCCATGGGACCTCTCTCCTGCAGCTGGGGGGCAGCCTGCCCTTCCTGCCCCACTAGAGAGAAAGCAAGCCCAGGACCCTCTCCCTGTCCTTGGACATGTGGGCCCGTGGATAACAATCTTCGCAGGAGCAGGGTCCCTGACGGTAGAGGAGAGAGGCCTGACTTTCCTGCCAAGGCCAGAGTTGCCCCTGGCTCCAGCTCGCCTGGCTGGATCTGGGGCCAGGGCTTCCTCCTTCATTCAAAAGCTCGGCCCTCTGAGGGTGGCAGTGGGGGAGGGGGAAGGGCTCAACCTCCAGCCCCCTCCCCCCGTCACTGACAGCTGTAATCTGCTTGGGAAAATCTCTTTTTTTTTTCTGCACAGGAAAAAATATTAGTTGTCCCGATAACAAGGAAAACAAAATCTAGCGCAGGGCATCAGAGACTTCCTGAGGCGGGAAACAATGTCCAGTGGAGAGCTCAGTGGAGACGGCCCGAGCTGGGAGGCTGAGGGGGAGCTGAGAGAGGACACTGGTCCAGTCCTATCCGGCCAGGGGGGAGGGGGATGACAGATCGAGGAACTTGGAAAAAAGATTTCCCCCCAAAACCTTGAAGTCTGGGCTGTTGAGCTATATCCGGGAAATGATTCAGGACCAGAGCACGTCCCTGCCTGGGGCCAGGCCCCATTGGCTCAGGTGCTCTGGGTCTACCTTTTTTCCCTCCCAGTCCCCTGCCTGCTCTCCCAGGTGCTACCCCAGGCCTGGGGGCCTGGAGAGTGAGACAGTAGGGTCCCTTCGGAGGTGGTGAATGAGGCCACGGGTGCCCCATGGGCAACCCCCGCACTGCCCCCGGGGCATCTTGCCTTATCTGCCCACAGCTGCTTCCCTGAGGAACTTTCCACTAAGGGAGGGGGGTCAAGAAGAGGAGGACCTCTCCAAAGGCCCAGAGACTCTGGTCCCCTCCACCTCTACCAGGAGACTGTGGCAGTGGGCAGCGGCTCCAGGAGCTTGCCATAGGGGGGCTTATGATGGAGGGGCTCCAATCCCAGCTGCCTAGCCATGGGTGCCGGGACACTGGGCTGTTGGGTCCAGTGGGCGTGGCCTCTGAGCACTGTGGGCCTCAGCGACGGGACAGGAGGAGGGACAGGAGGAGGAACAGGAGGCCCTGTGCTTCCAGATAGCAGTATCCCTCAACCCTGGCGGCACACTGCATCACTGGGGAGCTTTTGGAAAATACCAGTGCCTCCAAGGCCTCATCTCAGAACCGTTCTATCAGGGTGCCCACAGGAGCTGCTCAGGTGATCCTTGTGCATGGCCAGGGCGGAGAACTCCTGCTCCATGGCCCTGTAACCCTTCAGTCACTTTCTGGCTGGCCCCCTCCACCTCTGCCAGCAGAACTGGCCCCTCCGTTTCAGATTGGAGCCCCTCAGAGATGCCCACCTAGCCGGTGGCTGCCCGAGGTGCCCACAGAGTTCCCTGCCCCAGCTGGAGGCCAGTTGCCCAACCCAATAGCAGGTTCTGGGTTACCCCCGCTCCCTCCCTCTGCTCCTTCTCTTTCCCCCTGGGCAGTGATGCTGGGGCCTTTGTTCTCGGCCAACAGGAGTGTGACCAGAAACCTACCCGCAGCTTAATTACAGTCCCACTCAGTGGCCATAGGCTGGCCACTGTCCTCACTCAGCCTGTAGCTAGGCCAGCCCAGCGCAGCTCCTCCCCACATCCCAGGGTCATGCCAGCTTTGTTCTCAGGAGGACCCAGTACTCCTTCCCTCACAGTGCCCTCAGCCCTTGCTCTGCCCAAGGCCCTTGGGGAGGTGCAGAGGGAGGCCTGGGCTCTGAACACAGAAGCTGGGACCTTCCCCAAGCACGGGGGACCCTGACAGGGTGCTGACGCTGTTGCTTGCTGAATCGTGGGCTGACACGGTAAAATCCTTGAAGTCAGAGAGGTGATTTCTGGTTCATTTTTGATTGGTTACAAGCATGTACCAGTCACCTACTAAGCACTGGGTCTGTGGGGGGATATGCAGAGAGAGAAAGTCATAGTTCCTGCTCTCCAAGGCCTTTTCAAGGCAGAGGGAAGGACAGTGCTTACAGTAATGGGCTACCACAAGGTAGTACCATTTATATTCCCCGCAACCTCTCCAGGAACTCCCCACTGCCATGGCGGGGGGAATATTGTTAAGTGAAATATGTTAAGTGAATATTTGTTACTTAAGTAGAGCATAGAATGTCCCTTCCCTGGCATTACAGATAGAGGGAGACATCTTAGGGGTCAGGGACAGAATGAGTTTAAATTGCATCAAATGTTGGAGAAGGCCAGGCGTGGTGGCTCACACCTGTAATCCAAGCACTTTGGAATGCCGAGGGGGGCAGATTGCGTGAGCCTGGGAGATCGAGACCAACCTGAGCAACATGGCAAAACCCCATCTCTACTAAAAATACAAAAAATTAGCTGGGTGTGGTGGTGGGCACCTGTAGTCCCAGCTACCTGGGAGGCTGAGGTGGGAAGATCACCTAAGCCTGGGAGGTGGAGGCTACAGTGAGCTACGATTGTGCCACTGCACTCTAGCATGGGTGACAGAATGAGAGCCTGTATAAAAAAAAAAAAAAGCCATGTTGGACGAGAGAGGGGATGGAATGAACCTGGACCTGCAAGCTGGCCATAGAGGAGAGCTCACTAAGATCCCTTTTGGTTCTTGGCCATGCTGTTACTAGCTGAGGGGGCTTGCAAGTCCCTAGGGTCTGTCTAGAGGGCCTGTGGGTTACCACCCCCTCTGCTCAAGTGATCTTGCCCACCTGGAGGTTCACCAAAGCCTGAGAAGCAGGACCACAGAGCAGGCTTTTTTCTCCTCTTGAGGGGGGCTTCTTGCCCTAGGATTCCCAGGGGTCTCCCCTTTCCCCCTAGAGGAGCCCAACACAGCCCTTTCGCCATCACAGTATTTTCCAAACAGGTGGAGGATGCTGTGGCCCAGTAGCCACCTGGCTGCGGAGCGGGGAAGCCCAGTGCACGTCCCTGGGGCTTCTCTCAAGCTGCGGCCGCTCCTTATGAGCTTAGGCTCTGACCCTTGGCCTGGGCAGTGGGCAACAGCTTCAGGAGCTTGGAGTGAGGGGGCTTATGAGGGAGGGGGTCCAGTCCCAGCTGCCTAGCTGTGGGTACTAACAGGCCACGCTGGGGCGGGGTCGGGGGGGCAAATAGATTGGGGGGGGCACCACCACCTGCTTTTCCTTGTTTTGTTTTCAGGGCACTAATTACTGTGCTGAGCTCCGAGCTGCCTAATGAGGCCGTTTGGATTTCCTGTTGTTCTGGCTTCCCAAGACCCTTAAAGGGCCAGCATGGAACTAAGAGTGTGATCTGGGTGGGACACCAACTGCTCTGGTGGGGGTAAGCACAGAGGGGCTATCCCCAGATTTGGCCTGAATGCCGGGGGCAGTGAGCGGATGAGGGGCTGGTCCAGTTCGCTGCTCCCACGCCCTCTATGAGTACCCGCTCAGAAGTGCCCATGCCGGAAGCAGGAGCTTCAGAGCTGCATAGCCTGGCCAGGGCATGGGGTGGGGAGGGGGAGGCAAGGAGGCCAGGGCTGAGGAGGAAAGGCTGGTGATGTCACCAGTGCCCAGACTGTGAGAACCGCTGCAGCACCAGGCAGGAGGGAAACGCTGTGATGTCCTGCCTCCTCACTGGAAAATAAACACTTGTTGTCTGAGCGGCCAGCACCACTTCCAGAGGGGCAGGCTGGCGAGCCTAGGGGCCCAGAAACAGGCTCGGGCCCAATGTTGGGCAGAGATCTTTGCCCAGGCTGGATGCAGGAGGGTCAGGCTGCCCCCAACCTAGCCTTGCTGTTGCACACCACCCAGCAAGGCTCATGGGCTGCGCCGGTCCCCTCTGCACCTTAGGGCTCTTCTGTGCATGCAGAGGAGCTGAGCATGGCTGGGGATGCCAGGAGCCCACTTCCTTAATGGACTGGCCGGGCAGGAGGGCACTCATCTGCCTGCCTGTGTCTGCCTCCTATTTGGGGCAAGCCTCCGCCCCAGGACCTATCCCAAGTGCCCCTCGGGCTGCCTCAGGCTGTGAGTCCCCTGGGCCCCTAGTATGCCTGGCCTGCAGCACCCTCCCCCCCAGACAGGGTGACGACATTGTTGTTCTTATACGGGGCCTTCCGCCTGAAGTTCCGGCTCTGCTAAATGGTGGGAATGAGGGTCCACGGGACAAAGCCAGCCTGGTTCCCGCAGCCACCTCAGAATGGACGGAATCCCCATTGTGTGCGGGCGCCTTGTGCCCACCCTCCCCTTACCCTCGCCGGACGTTGCCAACAAACAGCTCATTGAGCCCAGGGAGGGGCCCAGGAGACAACAATGTCCCCCAGCCGGCCAGAGCAGTGAACTCAGCTAGGGGTGGGAGCTGCCACGGAGGCTGGAGGGTGATGATCTCAGCCTGGGAGACCTGAGTCTGACCTGGGTCTGGTCTCCCTGGTGAGGGTGAGAAGGGCTGACCTGGCGGCCTCACCCTGGCTGCTCCACCCCCAGCTTGAGCTGGAAGGTTCTCGTGGCCCAGCCTAGGGGACCAAGCAGGTACAGCAGGCTGTCCACAGGACCCAGCAGAGCCATCCCAGGCCCAAGGGGCTAGTGGACCCTCCCTCTTGCAGTGCCATTCTGGAATTCCCTCCGCAAGGCCTAGACCAAAGCCCTCTCAAACCATCAGCCCAGTGCCAAGCATGTGTCAGGACTTTCAGATCCACAGGAGGCTGCACTTTCTATAACCAGAACCATCTAAAGAGCATGGGGCAGCCTGGAGAGGGGGTGAGAGTCCTGTCCCCAGAGGTATTCGAGTCATTAGTTATTGAATATGGTGTTGGTCCAAGTGCCCTTCAGAGCTCACCTCACCCTGAACTTCTAGACATAGGGCCCCAAGTCATTCCCCCAAGGTACCTCTGGACTCCCTTTTTGCTTTCCAGGCCCGATCCAACCTTTCTCCTCTTCCAGGCAAGTCTGGGCTGCCAGGAAGGGCCTCGGGCTTCTAAGGGGAAAGAAGGCAGGGGACAGGGCTGGCCAGGAGAGCAAGGAGGCAGGGGAGAGGGCTAGCCAGGAGAGCAAGGAGGCAGGGGAGAGGGCTGGCCAGGAGAGCAAGGAGGCAGGGGAGAGGGCTGGCCAGCACAGCAGCATGGCTGAAGCTGCCTCCACTTTCAGTATGGTTGCCAGGGAAGCCCTGATGCCAGTCTCATGTTTGCAGGGGACTATCTGGAAAGCAGAGGGTGAGAGGAGAGAGAAGCTGCTTTCAGGGAAAATGTGGAGTCTATCTCAGCCAGTCATCAGGCCTCTGGCATTCTCAGGTGCCCCACCATCTACGCATAGGAGCCGCCAACTCAGGGACAGGACTCAGAAATAAGTGCTCACCTGGTCACCAGCCACAGATATAGAAATGTTCCTAGCTGCCTCTGGCCTTCTTTCTGTACCTCCCTGCTCCAGACTACCCTGCATACCACTGCTAGAAAGCATGCAGAGGGCACTCTCCTCTGCTTAAGAACCCACAGGCTCCCTAGTACCTATCAATCAAATCCAAATTCATCTGCCTGGTGGGTTTCCATGCCATAGCTATGTAACTTCATGTCCACCCTCCACAGGTGAAGTCTCTGCCCCAGCCATACTTGGTTCATTTGCACCCAGATCCTTTGCCTCTCTTCATTCCCCCACCAGGAATGCCCTCTCTTGTCCCTTTTTTTTTTTGAGATGGAGTCTCGCTTTCTCACCCAGGCTGGAGTGCAATGGCACGATCTTGGCTCACTGTAACCTCTGCCTCCCAGGTTCAAGCAATTCTCATGCCTCAGCCTCCCAAGTAGCTGGGATTACAGGCGCCCGCCACCACGCCTGGCTAATTTTTGTAGTTTCAGTAAAGACAGGGTTTCACCATGTTGCCCAGGCTGGTCTCCTGAGCTCAGGCAATCGGCCCGCCTTGGCCTCCCAAAGTGCTAGGATTACAGGTGTGAGCCACCGCGCCCGCGCCCCCACCCCCTTCTCTTTATCTAAATTCTGTTCTTTTTCCAGGCCCAGTGTCATCCCTCCTCCCCTACAAAGCCTCCTGTGACCCTCGGGGCCCCAGTTGCTCTCTGAAGCCTGGTTCCACAGGTCATCACACTCCTTTTCATGTGCTTCTATCTAATTTCCAGCTGCTGTGAGCAACAAGGGCTGAATTTTATGTTCCTCTGTGGCCTTACTAACCTGAGCCCAGTGCTAGGCACATGGTAGACCTCATCCACAACTGAGTGGCTGATGGACCCAAACTCTGCACATGCGCACCACACACACACAAGGGTCCTGGGCACACTAACCATGGGGCCTATAGGGCCATGCCCCAGATAGAATGCACCTTTTGCATGCCTTCTCTTCTCTTGGTGATGGTTTTGATAGACTTGTCCCAGGTCTCCCCAGTTTCCTCCTCACCTGGAGAAAGACTATATAGTAAGGGGGTGGGGGTTAAGCCACAGGAGGAGAGGAGGGGAAGCAGGAGAAGCACTGGGAAGCACAGGGATCTCAGCAGCCACAATGGCTCCAACAATAGCAGTGTTCACGCTGCCCAAGCAGGACTCATGAGACTGGGGCAAGCGGGCCCAAGTGTGGATGCCTATTTCTTTTTTTTTCTTTTTGAGACAGAGTCTTGCTCTGTTGCCCAGGCTAGAATGAAATGACACGATCTCGGCTCACTGAAACCTCCGCCTCAATGGTTCAAGGGATTCTCCTGCCTCAGCCTCCCAAGTAGCTGGGATTATAGGTGCCCACCACCATACCCAGCTAAGTTTTTTTAACTATTATTTTTAGTAGACATGGGGTTTTGTCATGTTGGCTAGGCTGGTCTTCAAACCCCTGGGCTCAATGATTTGCCCACCTCGGCCTCCCAAAGTGCTGGGATTACAGGTATGAGCCACCATGCCTGGTTGATGCGTATTTATTTTTTTATTTTTATTTTTATTGTTATTGAGACAGAGTTTCGCTCTTGTCACCCAGGTTAGAGTGCAATGGCTTGATCTCGGCTCACTGCAACCTCTGCCTTCCGGGTTCAAGCGATTGTCCTGCCTCAGCCTCCGGAGCAGCTGGGATTACAGGCGCCTGCCACCACGCCCAGCTAATTTTTGTGTTTTTAGTAGAGATGAGGTTTCGCCATGTTGGCCAGGCTGGTCTTGAAGTCCTGACTTCAGGTGATCCATCTGCCTCGGCCTCCCAAAGTGCTGGGATTACAGGCGTGAGCCACTGCGCCTGATTGATGCCTGTCTATTTCTAAACATACAGAGTTGGTGGAGGCTGTTACTGAAACCCCTGGTGCTAAACACCCTAACTACATTGTCACTTGGGAAATTCTCTATGAGCTCCCAGATCTTAAATCCAGCCTGCCCCTTTGCTGCAGTTTGTGTGGCTGGACAGCCCCACTGGGCTTGATTTTCTGAGAGTGGCACCCAGAGGGGTGGGGGCAGGAGAAACAAAGTGAGCTTGGCTCACAGTGGTCTAAACATTGTCCAGAAAACTCCTTGGGTCTCCCAGGGAGCCTAGCTCCTGGTGCCTCCAGGTCTCTCTGGACTTCTTCCCTGGGGAAAGTCTAGACATGAGGAGAATTCTCTGGCCTGGGGTTTCTTTGCTAATCACAGGCAAGGCAGGTTACTCATTAGCAAGCATCAACGTGCAATTCTCATCAGTTCAGGGGAGAGTTCAACCTGGATTAACAGCTGGGATCCACTGTATAGACACTCAGTCACAGGAAGTTCTCCCATACGTCTAACCTAAATCCTTCCTGCCACAGTTGAAGCCTGTTTCCTCTCATTCTGACTGTGGTGGGAGAAGGAGACAGCCGGTCATCATCCTCTGCTTAAGACCCATCACCTACTTGACCATGGCAGTGGGATTCCTCCCCAGCCTTCTCCAGGGAACAGTGGCCTGCCTGCTCAGGCCGTTGTTCGCAGTTGGCACCTGTCCCCCGACTCTCCCCATTTCTTCCTCTGTGTCTGAGAGTATTTGAAACAGTACTTCCTGGTTCAGGATTGACCCTTCTTTCCAGGGAGTCTGCGGGGGAGCAGGGCCGATCTGAGTACAGCCCACTCCCAGGTTGCCCCAGCGGGAGAGAGTGAGGTGTGGCCCCATCCCGCCTCGTGCTTGCTTCAAGTCCTGGGTGGCAGCTGGGATCAGAGATCAGAGGCTATGTGGAGAAATGAGGAAAGGTCAGGGTTTCTTCCAGGAGATGAATTGTCACTCAGTAGGGGGAAGGCAGAGGACACGCAAGGACCTGGGGACACCAAGGGATTGGGGAAATCATGGGCCTGGATGCTAATGGAAGGCCAGAGCCAGAGGAGGGGTGTGAGGCTGAGGGGGAAGGTGGGGCTGGGAGAGCTTCCCAGCTGGCAAAGGTCACAGAGGAAGTAGGTTTCAGGGATGGGCAGCCAGTATCCTGAGAGGGGGCAAGAGGAGAGGACAGTGAGGTGAGCACGGCCAGGGTGGAGGATGAGCAGGTGAAGCTTTTACAGGGGAAACAAAACCTCAGGGTAGGGAGGCAGGTCCAAGAGGGTGGCTGAACCCCTGCTTTCAGCTCAGGCTCTGCCCCCCCCCCCACCTCACCATGTCCTTTAGTACAAGTTCTCTTTTGCCCCAGTGACTCCCAGCAATGCTTCGCCCTGTGCCCTCCATTCTCTGATCCTACAAGACCTCTTAGAGGCCTCTGAGCCCTATAGGATCCAGGTGCGGAGGCAAGGGCAGGCTCGGGCCAGGCCTCCCACCCGGGGGTCTTCATGAAGAGGCTGCCCTGAGCCTTCCCTCCCTTCCCCTGAGCCTCCCTGCTTGCTGGCTAGGGTAGGGACAGGAAGGAGCTAGGGAAGGGGAAGCCGGGGGCTCTGGGAAAGTTGCTGCGGAGGCTGCCCTAAACCCTGGCCTGCTCCGTGGCTGGAAATACCCACTGCGTGGCTCCTGGCCCTAGCTTTCCAGGCATTCCCTGGGTTTGGCAAATGAAGCTGGGGCAGCTGCCGGGTCACCATAACTCTAGCCCTTGCAGCCAGGCCTATCTAGGCTTCTCCAGCTGGCAGGTCTTCACTCTGCCCCCTCTTCTTTCTCTCCTGCTGACCAGCACCCAGAAGGCCTGGAGAGAATGTCTGCCGGCCACGAGTCATGGTTAGAAGATGCTTCTCATGTGGCGAACCCTCAGCTTCTCTTCTCTTGGGCCCATTGTCTCCGCAGACCCAAGCTGTTCTCCTCCAGAAGAAGAGGGCCCAGTCCATACCAGTTACCCCAGTGCCAGGCATCTCCTGCACTGGGGCTTCTGAGAAAGCAAGGGAGACAGTCTGCAACTAGCCTAGGCCCTCGGGCTCCTGGGGAACCTGGGAAGAGGAGAGGGGAGGCCCTCCTGGTCTTGTGAGAAGCAAGAGCAGGGACTCTGTCTCCTGCCAAGGTTCCCAACCACTTGGACATCCCTTCCTTGGCACATTTGGGTCATCAGTCATGAGCCATCAGCCAGAGGATGGTCCAGCCCGGTCAGTGTGCTGTCTTGGTGACGCAGAGAGGGCTGATCTGCCAGGAGCTTCAAGGACCAGGGCAGAAGATGCCCCTCTTTCCTGCCACAGGTCTCAGCTCTGAACTGCCACCATGAAGGAGGAGGGGTTCCAATTTGAAACCTACACTTGGCCCTGGCAGGAGTGCCGTCTTGGTTTCCGAAGGCCAAGACTGTGAGCAGTTAGTTCCTCCAAACCTTCATATCTTCCCCAAACCCATTCTCAAAGCTCCAGTCTTCTCTCTCCAGTCAAGAACTTTGTCACACCCTCTTGCCACAAAAAGGACCTCCAACAGTTGGCTTTTTCCACAGGGTCCGGGTCCCTTCCAAGCCCCACCTAGCTTTCCTCTCTTTTTTCCCCACCCTCTGCTCCTCATGCCTCATCCCTTATGAGCGTTTGTCTTCGGTTCTCCTTTTTCCTTCATTTCCTTCTGGAACTCATTTGCAGTCAGGGAGCTCCCCTCCACTCTAAGTCTGCCCCTGACTGTCTGGATGTCACCTGGGGGAAAGGAAATGACTGTTTATTGGGTCCCATGAATGCATAATCTGATACAGTCCCTCAGCCACTCTCCCAGGCTCCAAGGTTGTTATTATTATTATTATTATTAGAGACAGAGTCTCATTCTGTCGCCCAGGCTGGTGTGCAGTGGCATGATATCTGCCCACTGCAACCTCCGCCTCCCAGCTTCAAGCAATTCTCCTCCCTCAGCCTCTTGAGTAGCTGGGATTACAGGCAAACACCACCATGCCTGGCTAATTTTTGTATTTTTTTGGTAGAGACAGGGTTTCACCATGTTGGCCAGGCTGGTCTCTAACTCCTGACCTCAAGTGATCTGCCCTCCTCAGCCTCCCAAAATGCTGGGCTTATAGGCATGAGCCACCACACCGGCCATCCCTATTATTATTATCCCATTGCACAGATGAGAAAACTGAGTGTAGAGCTAGAGTTAGGTTACAAGCCCAAGACCACATGGTTAGGAAGTGCCAAGAAGTAGGTCCATGTCAGGCTTATTCACCAGATTCACCTGGAGGGTGGGGAGAGACTAGTTCCTCCTGCCTCCTCCCCATCTCTGCTCAGTCCCCCTGACCAAGATTCTTCAGAGTTCGGTGTCCCTCAGCGCCCATGCCCTACCCCTTCCTTCTCACCGGAGCCCTTCTTATCATCAGTCACTGCATCCTGTTCCTCCCTTGAAGCCCCCAGATGAGTTCTCAAGGCCACCACCAAGTCATCACCTTCCTCACTCCTCTCTCCAGTCTCAGGCCTGTTCTATGGGGAACCCACTCTGTCCCGCGGGAAAAACCCGCAGCAGGCGCTTCCTTGTGGGGGCTGCAGAGAGAGGTGAAGGAGGCCACGCGGGGCACCGCCTGCTGAGCGGGAATCCCGTCCCTAACCGCTGGCGCCCCTGGAGGGGAGGGGCGAGGGCGGAGGTGGTTCTGCTGCGGCATCTGTCCCAGGCGGGCGGGAAGCTGCTGCATTAAATTGTAAAATCGATTTATTGACCGGCAGGTGCGAGCAGCGGCAGATGGAGAGTAGCCCTGCCGGGGCGCATCTGCGGGGAGCGGCGGCATCGATCCCGGCCCCCCTCTGAAACCCGTCGGTCCTGGGCCTTTCTCGCCAGCTCACTCCCAATTGTAGGGCCAAGGTCCTTGAAACTGCGGCGCCTGAGTGGCTAGGGTAGCTTGACTCCCTCCCCCAACACCCTCCTGGCCTCAGGCCCCGGGCTGCGCCCCCACGGCTGCCAGGCTCTGCCAGTCCCACTGCCCCAGTTGGCACGCGGCGGGCCGGGCTGACGCGTGGCAGCGCCCTGCGGCAGATGAGGCACGCGCCGGCCTCATTTCAATGTGAATGGATCGAATGGAGCAGCCATGTGGCAGCAACAGTTTGCAAATCTCCACGCCTTCTGTGCAGCTCCCCGGCCGCCGCTCCCTGCACGTGGCCCCTTCTCCGCAGCGACCGCAGCGGAGCCCCTCAAGGCTTAAGCGCCCCGCCCAAGCCAGGCCTGCTTCCCCGCCCCTGGTCTGCCCAGCAGGCACGGTGGCCGGGCCCCCACCGCGCTCCTACCCGGGTGCAGTGTGCCCCGCGAAGAGTGCCGTCCCCTGGGAGGGGGTTGGGGAGAGGAGAGGCAAAACCGCGCTGAAGGTCTCGGAGCTGCGCCTGCGGCCCTGGGGAGGGCACAGAGGCTACGCTGCGGGGGAGGAGTCCCGAGGCTCTACGAGGCTCCTGTTGCACCCCTATAACCCGGGGTCAGTTTGGGGACACCGCTGGAAGGCGACCTTAGCGCTTCCCGGTCCTCAGTGCCGGTTCTTATGGCTGGAGGACTACGCGCAATGGCCAAGCGTAGGGGGACAGCAGAAGCAGAAGGCCTCTAGGGGCAGAGGTGGTGGGCCTTTCATGAAGCCAGGCCTCGACCCTGCGCCCGCTTCCGACGTTGGGGAGTGTTGAGGGTGCGGGTCGAATTGAGGAACCCTGGGCCTGCGGAGGGTCAGTGGTCTTTCGGACTCTGGGTCTATCTGTGCACCCTTTCCATGCTGTTGTGGAGGGTCTGCGTCGGGGGGGGGGGCAGCCGACTTCGATGGGGGTCCAGCCCCACGGTGATCAGTGGCCTCCCATCCCAGGACCACGCGTGTAGCGTTCTTCCGCCCGCAAGTCCGAAAGTCCCGAGTGGGAGAAGAAGGAAGGCGCAGCCCCAGTTTTGGGCTGACAGAAACACTTGCGGCCTTCGCACTGGGCTCCCTACCGTCAGCATGACCCTCTCCTGCTCAGCAAATGTGGGCAAAGCTCGACCGCAGCGTGTGGGAGCGCTCGTAGGTACCCAGGGCCAAGGGTGGCAGTGTCCTAGCCCGGGAATGAGCTTCTGGGACAGCGCCTCCGCAAATAGGTGTTTCATGAATGTCTTTTGATGCTGAGAATTTAACCCTTTCCTCTTCTGGTCAGAGCATTTCTAGATCTCTGGGATCTCCTGGGTGCTGCCTCTCTGAAGATAATAATCCCAACTTTTGTTTGGTCCTTGATAATTTGCAGAGTACATTTGGGCACATTAGTCTGGGCGTGTATGAGGTTAGAGAGTGTTCCAGATTTTCCAGTATTGGGAGAGATGCCTTGTGTGGGACTAGATGTCTCCCTTGAGGGTCAGGTAAGCAGGACCAGCGCCAGAAAAGGAGGATGTTTTTATTAACTCCTGGGCCAGGATTTGGAGTTGAGAGAGGACAGGGCTAGGTAGGGCTGGATGCCAGCTTGGAGGAGAGCAAGGGGCACCCGCTGGCATCTTAGACAGGCAAGTCCAGGGATCCATAGGGTATAGGCGGAGAGAAGATCTGGGAGCCCACTTGCCAGGATCGCCGGGAGGCACGCCCCGGACTCCCCCTCCCTCGGGCCTGGGACTCCGCCTGCCCATAACCTACATTAACTCCCGAGCGCAGCCTGGGCCCATCTGCCGCCCCGCCCCACCTCGGTTCCCCACGCCAACCCGCTCGCGCCAGATGGTGGCTGGGAGGGGTGGCCGTGCGTGGGGGACCCCGGAGCCCGTCTCCTCACCTCGCCCCTCCCCCAACCCACGCTCCCAACCTCTTGTTTCTCATCCTTCCCCCCGCCCCGCACACCCGTCACCCAGTCCTCCACCACCACCACCCAACTCAAAAAAAAAAATCAGACCATGCTCGGCATTGGCAGCTGTTGGGCTCCTCGCCTCTCCCCCACCCTTACCGCCTCCCCCGGGTTCGCGCCGCGTCCCGGCTCCCCCCCGCGCTGATCTTAACGCCCGACTACAGCCATCACCTCGCGGGCGGGCTGACAGCTGAAGCCACAGGGCCCCTGCTGCCCTCAGCGTCGCAAAGAGAGAGCTCCCCGGCACCCCTGAGACTGGGAGAAGCCGGCCCTCCCCGGTCTGCGGCCTCCGGGGATCACGCCGGGTTCCGAGAAAGCAGCTGCGCTGCTGCCGCTTGGAGGAGTGGGGCCACCCAGGGGACCCTCTCGGGCGAGACTTGTGAAGCCGCCTGAAACTCAAACAGCTCCGCAAGCCTCCAGTTCCACCCCACATCCCGCCTTATGAGGCGAGGACCCGGGCCGACCCGGCCTCAGTCCCTCACCTTGATTTCTCCAGTGGCCTGAGCCAACTCTGGAGTCAGGAGAGTTCCTCCTTGCCCCAGCGGAGCGACAGGGCGCGGCCGGGGGCTTGGGGCTGCTGGGGTGGGGGGCGGCAGTGGGCGCAGGAACTGAAGCTGGACTCAGGTGAGGGGACGCGCTGGAGGCGGGGCCAGAACCTCATTACCATACAGCTGAGGACGCGCCCCCCTCCTACCTCCGGGACCACGCCCCGCCCTCCCCCACCTCAGGGACCGCGCGTCTGGGTCTCTGGCACGCGCCAAGCCCTGGCAGGGGGCAGAAGGGAGAAGGCACGCGCTGGGCACGCCCCCCCTTAGCTAGAGAGGGAGACGCCCAACAGGTGCACAGAGAGGGCCCTGAGCCTTAGCCCCTTAGCCCCTAGCCTTGCTCAGAGTGGCCACAGAGAGGTTAACGCTTCTGCTGGCTTCCCTGCTGCGCTGGGGACGCGTGGTGGGTGGGCACTCATAGGTTGGGGGCCGTTGAGACAAGGGCTCCAGAAGCTCCAGGAAGGAAAAGGAGATCGGATTTCCCTAGCGCTGGTTTTCGCATTTCGGGCTTAAGTTCTTTTTACCTGCTTTGGAACACTAGGTAACTAGCGCCTGCTGCGGATGCACAGCCTACAGGGACTACCTAGTGTCTCCGCCCCCAAGACCATCCCCGAACCACCCAATCACCTCCTGCCCCATTACCGGGCAACCACTCTATCCTCCGGCGGCCAGGGTCTCAGCCCTTAACCCCGCCATCACGGAGGACTGGTCACCTCGGCACGCGCAGAGCTGGGGGACCTAGAGGTTGGGAGCGGCACGGAGGGGCGGGGACCTGCGCCCGACTGGCTGACGGGGAGGGGGGAGCGGCGGGGGCGGAGGCCCCCTCCGGGCGGCGCTGGGACTGTAGCAGCTAGAGGCCGGGAGGGGAGGGGAGAATGACCATGAGTCTGAGTGACAGGCGGCGAGGAGAGGAGCCAATATATATAAGGAAGGCTCCCAGCGCGCAGGTTTCAGTAGCGGCGCTGCGCGCAGGCCGGGAACACGAGGCCAAGAGCCGCAGCCGCAGCCGCAGCCGCCTTGGTGCAGCGTACACCGGCACTAGCCCGCTTGCAGCCCCAGGATTAGACAGAAGACGCGTCCTCGGCGCGGTCGCCGCCCAGCCGTAGTCACCTGGATTACTTACAGCGGCAGCTGCAGCGGAGCTAGCGAGAAGGCCAAAGGGGAGCAGCGTCCCGAGAGGAGCGCCTCTTTTCAAGGACCCCGCCGGCTGGCGGACGCGCGGGAAAGCGGCGTCGCGAACAGAGCCAGATTGAGGGCCCGCGGGTGGAGAGAGCGACGCCCCAGGGGATGGCGGCAGCGTCCCGGAGCGCCTCTGGCTGGGCGCTACTGCTGCTGGTGGCACTTTGGCAGCAGGTAACACGTCCCGCGCCCTCTCCGTCCCCTCTGCCGCGCTCTGGGCCTCAGCCCCGGGCACCAGCTGAGCTGACCGGTCCCCTCCCTCCTTCCCTCGGTCCCTGTGCAATAGCGCGCGGCCGGCTCCGGCGTCTTCCAGCTGCAGCTGCAGGAGTTCATCAACGAGCGCGGCGTACTGGCCAGTGGGCGGCCTTGCGAGCCCGGCTGCCGGACTTTCTTCCGCGTCTGCCTTAAGCACTTCCAGGCGGTCGTCTCGCCCGGACCCTGTACCTTCGGGAGCGTCTCCACGCCAGTATTGGGCACCAACTCCTTCGCTGTCCGGGACGACAGTAGCGGCGGGGGGCGCAACCCTCTCCAACTGCCCTTCAATTTCACCTGGCCGGTGAGCACAGCCTGGGAGCACTGGGAGGTCGCAGAAGCCGAGAGAGGAGGCGCCCTGGGACCAAAGCCCCCTCCCCAGATTTCCTTGTACACACACCCCCACCCCCCAAAAGCCCAGGATGCATTCTCTCCTGGCTCTTCCCGACTCTCTCCTGAGACTGACCCCAGAAAAGGCTCTCACCAGTCTCCGTCTTCCCAGTTTATGTCCTCCCGTCCCCAGCTCTTGGGACACGATTTTCATTACCTACCACTCTGGGGCGGTACCCTACCACCCCCTCCTCCAGTGGCTCTCCCTTACACTCTCCCGTCTCTCAACCCTCCCTCTACCGGGGGTTCTCCTCTCGCCTTCCCTGCTCAAGCGCTACCCTGTGCACAGCCCCGTTATGTTGACCCGGGCGCAGTAACTGAATCCTGCAATTAGATTAATTAAACAGGCTGCCGCAAGGCACCCCCACCTCTCCCCGCTTGCTCATCTCGCCATCTCTCCGTCCCCCCCACCCCCTTTCCCAGGGTACCTTCTCACTCATCATCGAAGCTTGGCACGCGCCAGGAGACGACCTGCGGCCAGGTGAGTAGCTCGCTCCGCCACCACAGGGGGGCGACACGGCGCAGCGCCGAAAGAGTTAATCTGTTCTAGGCGGGGGAAGTGCGGGCTTGGGGGTGGGAGGCAGGACGCTTAGCTTGGCCTGGAGCTGCGCCCCGCGCTGGACGCTCGGATTCCGCTCGCTGCCTGGACTCAGAGCACAATTGCGTTTCCTGCGGGTTATTTTTGGCGTGGGAACGCGGGGAGTACGGCGGTGAGAAAGGCTGAAGCTGCCAGCGCCGCTGACGGGCCCCTTCCTGTATTTTACACCTTTCGCGAATTCCGCTCCTTTGGAAAGGGAATAATGGCTTTGGGATGTTGTTCTGACACAGAGGAAAAGGATATTTCAGCAGCACAACAATTCTCACTTTGAAAAGGAAAAAAGAAAACCATTACCCACCTCTGGAGGCAGAACCCCTGAATGGGCACCAAAGGACCCCCTGCTCCCAGGGTCCTCTCTAGCCTGGGGAGCTTTTCTTTTTCTCTTTTTTCCATTTTGACCTCTTTTCCTCTTTCCCCTCCCTATCTGCCTCCAAGACCCTGGGATATCTTAACATCCTTCTATTGTCCCCCTTTTGAATACTATCAGGCCCCCTGCACATGCACACACATAGGGCAGCTACGTAGCGGGGCTTTGGGTCCCTCTGGCCTGTTCTTGCTGGCAGGCGGGGGTCATCTGGATAACTGGGCTGATTTGTTGGCTGATCACCATCATCACAGCCAAGAAGGACATTGGCCAGCCGTCACTGGCACCCTTGGGGACCGGCGACCCTTCCCTGACCCGACCCTCTGCCCCCTCAGAGGCCTTGCCACCAGATGCACTCATCAGCAAGATCGCCATCCAGGGCTCCCTAGCTGTGGGTCAGAACTGGTTATTGGATGAGCAAACCAGCACCCTCACAAGGCTGCGCTACTCTTACCGGGTCATCTGCAGTGACAACTACTATGGAGACAACTGCTCCCGCCTGTGCAAGAAGCGCAATGACCACTTCGGCCACTATGTGTGCCAGCCAGATGGCAACTTGTCCTGCCTGCCCGGTTGGACTGGGGAATATTGCCAACAGCGTAAGCAGTCAAGCTCCCACCTGTGTGGAAGGGGAGGGTCCCCTGAGGAAACACAGTGGAGCTTCTTGGTCACAGCTTGCCTCCCTTGAAGAGCGGGTCTGGGCCTCCTACTAGCTGGGCCTCAGGGATGCTGAGAGTGGGCTTGGCCTCAGACCTCCTCTCTCTTCCCAGTGCTCCTCCCATCATGCCAAAGCCCACAAGAACCCCATCATGACATTCCATCCAGTTCGGCTTCTCCTTCCCTGTGCCATTATTTCACTTTAAGACACTTGGGGCTCCTCTGGGAGGCTAGGAGTAGGAAGAGGGCCCAGGAGAGCCAGGGGATCCCCAGGGCCAGCAGGTGAGAATGGGGCTTAAGAGTCCTTGGTATCCCAGCCTCACCCAGCTCTGTGTTCTTCCCTTAGCTATCTGTCTTTCGGGCTGTCATGAACAGAATGGCTACTGCAGCAAGCCAGCAGAGTGCCTGTGAGTAGGGGACAGGAAGTGGTGAGTGGGAGCCCTCCCTTGGCCAAGGCCTCTCACCTCACTCTGCCTCTCTCTTGTTCCCCAGCTGCCGCCCAGGCTGGCAGGGCCGGCTGTGTAACGAATGCATCCCCCACAATGGCTGTCGCCACGGCACCTGCAGCACTCCCTGGCAATGTACTTGTGATGAGGGCTGGGGAGGCCTGTTTTGTGACCAAGGTGAGTCAGGGTGAAGAGAGGGTGCAGAGGGTGCGAGAGATATGGGGCTGGGGGGTGGAAATCCGATTCGTCACCTGGATCCTTCTTACTTGGTGACTGAAGACTTGGCTTTCCCATGATCTTCCAAGGATCTTGGGTGTTTTAAGGATCTTTACAACTGGCCCAGAATGAGGCGGTGGGTCCTTCTCCAGGTGCGGAGGCAGGGGGTGGTGGAGCCAGGGTGGCTGAAAAACCCAGGGGGGTGACAAGGTCGGCAGCCTGGAGGTTGCACTCATAAATCCTAGCAAAGCCAAAGAGAGAGGGATGGCAGGCTCAGTTCCTCTTTCTACCCCGTAGTTACCTATTAACCCCCTGAGTGTTTGCTTACCTTCCAGGGCTGTTTGAGCAGCTCTCCCCTAAACAGCTGTCTGGTGGGGTGTGCCCACCGGCCACCTGAGGCTGTGGGTGAGCTGGGCCTCTGGGCGGAGTGGCATCTAACCGACTTTTTGGTGCGGGCACAAACGGCCTCCCCTGCTCTTACCTAGTTACCACCTGCCTGAACCCATGCGGTCTCTACCTGGTGTTTAGGGGTAGTCACTCTCTGGCTATACATGGGCCTTTCAGCCCCAACCCTGGGGGAGGAGGAAGCCTTTTTTCTTGCATCCTGCTAGCCAGCTGCAGCCAGCTGCAGCTCCCATTTTCAGGATCAAATGGGTGCACCTGCTGCCCAGAGACACCGGCGCAGGCCTGGGTAGGGTGGGCGGAGAGCTTGCCAGGGTGGAAAGAAATTGCCTAGGCCCTGACTTGCTGTCAACAAGGGGCTTGGGATCCAGTCCCTGTGTTGTGTGTGTGTGTGTGTGTGTGTGTCTGTCCCTTTACTACCATCCCCGCCCCAACACTCACACACCTGGTTCCTGCTCATTCTCTTCCCTCTCCACCATATTTGCTCCCAGGTGACACAGTCATATACTCATCATATGCAAACACAGCACTTGCAGGCCATATATTTACTCTGTCTGGTTCTCCCTCCCTGTCCTTCCCAAATAAAAAAACAAATACTTATATTTCAAAATACCCTTGTAACACCTCTTCCTTTAAAAAATGCCCGATTACTGCCTATGGTGGCTCTCATCTCTCCTCTACCATTTCTACCTGTTGAAATTTTATCCCTCCTTCCAGGCTTATCTCAGCTGCCCCTCCTCCATGAAGCCTTTTCTGACTTCCTCCCCGACATGTGGCCTTGCCCTCTGCTCTTCTTCCTTATCTTCATCCTACTTGGGTTGGCAGTTTGTGAGTTTCCCTGGCAGGACGTCTTCCAGTTCCAGTTGTGTTGTTTCACTTTTGGTTGACTGCACTGGTCATATGTGATTCAAGGTGCTTTAAGAAACATGATTTTCATCCTGGCTAACACAGTGAAATCCTGTCTCTATTAAAAATACAAAAGTTAGCCGGGTGTGGTGGCAGGCACCTGTAGCCCCAGCTGCTGGGGAGGCTGAGGCAGGAGAATGGCATGAACCCGGGAGGTGGAGCTTGCAGTGAGCCGAGGTCGTGCCACTGCACTCCAGCCTGAGCAACAGAGCGAGACTCCGTCTCAAAAAAAAAAAAAAAAAAAAAAAAAAGGAACATGATTTTAGGCTGGGTGCGATGGCCTGTAATCCCAGCACTTTGGGGGCCGAGGTAGGTGGATCACTTGAAGTCAGGAGTTTGAGACCAGCCTGGCCATCCTGGTGAAACCCCTGTAAAAATACAAATATTAATCGGGCACAGTGGCGCATGCCTGTAATCCCAGCTACTTAGAAGGTTGAGGTATGAGAATCGCTTGAACCCGGAAGGCGAAGGTTGTAGTGAGCCTATATCACATCACTGCACTCCAGCCTGGGCGACAGAGTGAGACTCTGTTAAAAAAAAAAAAAAAGGAAAGAAAGAGAGAGAGAGAGAAAGAAAGAAAGAGAGAAAGAAAAAAGATTTTATTGGTGGGGGAGGAAGGATGTTTGGGCCTGGGAGGCTTTGAGTTGAGGTGTCTTTGAGCCAAACATGGGGGCAAACATGGACTGCAAGGAGCCTGGAGGTGAGTGCATTCCCTGGCCCTGCTCAGCTGCTTGGTTCCTGTTTCTGCAGATCTCAACTACTGCACCCACCACTCCCCATGCAAGAATGGGGCAACGTGCTCCAACAGTGGGCAGCGAAGCTACACCTGCACCTGTCGCCCAGGCTACACTGGTGTGGACTGTGAGCTGGAGCTCAGCGAGTGTGACAGCAACCCCTGTCGCAATGGAGGCAGCTGTAAGGTGAGGCCCAGACCAGCGCAGGAAGACAGAGGTGTCAGGTGGTGTCTGGGCATCCCTAACCTAGGCAGCTAGTGGATGTACAGCCATGGACAGGCATTGTGGGCAGGTGGAGCCCAGCCTTCAGTCACGCATCCCTGCCCCCCAGGGTCTGACTTTGGCCCCTTTATGGTCTCTCTCCAGGACCAGGAGGATGGCTACCACTGCCTGTGTCCTCCGGGCTACTATGGCCTGCATTGTGAACACAGCACCTTGAGCTGCGCCGACTCCCCCTGCTTCAATGGGGGCTCCTGCCGGGAGCGCAACCAGGGGGCCAACTATGCTTGTGAATGTCCCCCCAACTTCACCGGCTCCAACTGCGAGAAGAAAGTGGACAGGTGCACCAGCAACCCGTGTGCCAACGGTGCGTGCTGCTGCCCTGCTAACCTGGTGGACTGGCCCTGGGGCTGAGAGAGACTTCTGGTGAGGGAGGGTCAGGAGAGGAGCGAGGCATTGTCTGCCACTCTGGCCCCCCATCTGCTCTGGAGGGCGAAGAGCTTGCTTGATCAGCTGGGGGGCTGTGGAAGCAGAGCTGGTTAGTTGCACGCAGGCCTTAGGAGCAGGGGTGGTGTGCACCCTGCATAGCTTCCATTCCTATTCCCATGTCAGAACCCCATCCTGGCTGGGGTGGCCTCTGACCCTCCCCAGGAAGTCCTGAGCTGGAGAGAGGGATGTTGGAGGCTTCATGTTTCTCCTCAAAGGAGGCAGTGATTCAGTCAGAGCCCTGCTCCTGGAGGCCTCATCTTGCCTCGTGCCCAGGTAGAGCATGAGGTAGCATGAGGCATCTTGAATGTTTGCACCTTTTGAGGCACAAAGCCTGTTGGTAATCCTTATCTATCTGGCTCCCAGGTGACCCTCTGTGAGGCAGGCAGGCAGGCAGCGCTCAGGAGCTGGAGAGGGGTGGGAAGGGCTGAGAGGGAGTCTGCTCTCTCACTGAAGCCTCTGGCACTGCCATTTCTTCATCACTGAATGGGAAACTATAATACCTGTCCTCTGTCCTTCACGTGGTTGTGAAGATGAAGTAAAACAATCATGACTGTACTTATCCGAGCATTAACTATATACCAAACATGGGCTCTTGCCTTCATGTACCTTCCCTGCTATCCTATGAAGGGGCTAGCATTCTACTCCAGTCTAACAAATGGGGAAACTGAGGCTTAGAGACACGGTTAAGCAGCAAGTGCCAGATCTCAGGCCAGAGAGTGACAGCTGAGGTCCAAACTCAAGCCTATCTGTCTGATTCTACGTTAAAGTTCTATAAGATGCTAGTCATTTTTATACATGAGCCCACTGAGGCCGAGAGAATCAAGGTCATGCTAAACTCCAGGTCTCCTGACTCTGTGCAGTTCTCTTTGTAGTGGGCTCTGCAGGTGGAGGTAGAAGGGCCCGAACGTGTTCCTGGAATGGGGCTCCCACCCCCTGCCCCAGGGAGCTCCCAGGCTATCACTGACTTGTGTCTCGTGCGTCCTCATAGGGGGACAGTGCCTGAACCGAGGTCCAAGCCGCATGTGCCGCTGCCGTCCTGGATTCACGGGCACCTACTGTGAACGCCACGTCAGCGACTGTGCCCGTAACCCTTGCGCCCACGGTGGCACTTGCCATGACCTGGAGAATGGGCTCATGTGCACCTGCCCTGCCGGCTTCTCTGGCCGACGCTGTGAGGTGCGGACATCCATCGATGCCTGTGCCTCGAGTCCCTGCTTCAACAGGGCCACCTGCTACACTGACCTCTCCACAGACACCTTTGTGTGCAACTGCCCTTATGGCTTTGTGGGCAGCCGCTGCGAGTTCCCTGTGGGCTTGCCGCCCAGCTTCCCCTGGGTGGCCGTCTCGCTGGGTGTGGGGCTGGCAGTGCTGCTGGTACTGCTGGGCATGGTGGCAGTGGCTGTGCGGCAGCTGCGGCTTCGACGGCCAGACGACGGCAGCAGGGAGGCCATGAACAACTTGTCGGACTTCCAGAAGGACAACCTGATTCCTGCCGCCCAGCTTAAAAACACAAACCAGAAGAAGGAGCTGGAAGTGGACTGTGGCCTGGACAAGTCCAACTGTGGCAAACAGCAAAACCACACATTGGACTATAATCTGGCCCCAGGGCCCCTGGGGCGGGGGACCATGCCAGGAAAGTTTCCCCACAGTGACAAGAGCTTAGGGGAGAAGGCGCCACTGCGGTTACACAGGTGAGTGGCACCCAGAAGCCCAGGGCCTGGCCACCGGCCCCAACATGGTTCTGCCTAGGCTCCTCTTAGGCCAGGCAGGAAGCAGTTAAGCAGCTGAGGTTTTGTTACTGACAGGAAGATCCTCCAGTAGGATTTCTGTCAGGGGTCCTTTGTCCTTCCCTCCCAGTCATTCATTTGTTCATTCACACATGTCAAGTGTCCCTAGGGTGTCTCTTGTGACTTCCATCTTTCCACAGTGTGGCTTGCCTCTAGTGGCAGCACTGGCTTTATGCAGGGCTCAGACCCTTCTGGTGAGGTTGGGAGGCCTGTGACTCTCTTAGGGGCCTTTTCCTAAGTGCCCCCCTGCAGCAGCCCAGCATTGGGCACGTCCAGACCCTGTGTCTTCCCCAAGAACCACCCTGCAGGTGCCCTTTGGCTCTCCAGGGTCCTCCCTCCCCCCGAGCCTCTCCCCATCCCTCCCTTACACGCCTGTCTTGTGTTCCCTCAGTGAAAAGCCAGAGTGTCGGATATCAGCGATATGCTCCCCCAGGGACTCCATGTACCAGTCTGTGTGTTTGATATCAGAGGAGAGGAATGAATGTGTCATTGCCACGGAGGTGAGTGCTGGGCTCGCCTTTCCTTCTGCCTTTTGTGGGTGGGAAAGTGGCCTTGTCACTCTTGACCCGTGGGCCATTCCTGAAGGGTAGGTCAGAACCCTGCCTTGGCAGGCCAAGTTCAGTGGACTCTTGGGTCCCTGCTGGCCTCATTGCCACTAAGGGTATGAAACAGGAACCATGGCGGCAAGCCTGGTCTGGTCCTTTCCTGCTGTATTGGTGCTGGGTTGGGCAGCCACGGCACTGCTTGCCAGCCTCTGATGGGTGAGGGGGCCCCTCACCCCTTGTGCCCTTCCTGCCCCTTCCCACTGGCTTCCTCCATTGACCTCATGAGCACAAGCTCCCAGGCCCGTGTGTGTGTTGGGCCGAAGACTGGGGAGGACTGCCCCACCTGCCCTTAGCCCCTGCCTGCCCCATCGCTTTCTCCCAGGGAGGCCCAGGGAGGGCCTGGAGGGAGTGTGCATGCCCAGGGTAACCTGTTTCCCTGCCTTCCGCTTGCTCCCAGGTATAAGGCAGGAGCCTACCTGGACATCCCTGCTCAGCCCCACGGCTGGACCTTCCTTCTGCATTGTTTACATTGCATCCTGGATGGGACGTTTTTCATATGCAACGTGCTGCTCTCAGGAGGAGGAGGGAATGGCAGGAACCGGACAGACTGTGAACTTGCCAAGAGATGCAATACCCTTCCACACCTTTGGGTGTCTGTCTGGCATCAGATTGGCAGCTGCACCAGCCAGGGGAACAGAAGAGAAGAGAGATGCCACTGGGCACTGCCCTGCCAGTAGTGGCCTTCAGGGGGCTCCTTCCGGGGCTCTGGCCTGTTTTCCAGAGAGAGTGGCAGTAGCCCCATGGGGCCCGGAGCTGCTGTGGCCTCCACTGGCATCCGTGTTTCCAAAAGTGCCTTTGGCCGAGGCTCCATGGCGACAGTTGGGCCCAAATCAGAAAGGAGAGAGGGGGCCAATGAGGGCAGGGCCTCCTGTGGGCTGGAAAACCACTGGGTGCGTCTCTTGGCGGGGTTTGCCCTGGAGGTGAGGTGAGTGCTCGAGGGAGGGGAGTGCTTTCTGCCCCATGCCTCCAACTACTGTATGCAGGCCTGGCTCTCTGGTCTAGGCCGTTTGGGTAAGAATGTCCGTCTCCCCGGCTTCCACCACCCTCTGGCCCTGGGCTTCTGTAAGCAGACAGGCAGAGGGCCTGCCCCTCCCACCAGCCAAGGGTGCCAGGCCTAACTGGGGCACTCAGGGCAGTATGTTGGAAATTCCACTGAGGGGGAAATCAGGTGCTGCGGCCGCCTGGGCCCTTTCCTCCCTCAAGCCCATCTCCACGACCTCGAGCCTGGGCTCTGGTCCACTACTGCCCCAGACCACCCTCAAAGCTGGTCTTCAGAAATCAATAATATGAGTTTTTATTTTGTTTGTTTTTTTTTTGTAGTTTATTTTGGAGTCTAGTATTTCAATAATTTAAGAATCAGAAGCACTGACCTTTCTACATTTTATAACATTATTTTGTATATAATGTGTATTTATAATATGAAACAGATGTGTACAGGAGTTTATTACTTATTGGGTCCTGTCTTTGTGATGGTACCCCTGCCCTCTCACCCAAAAAACTCTAAACTCCCTTCTACTGCTGCCATGTGCCCCGCTGGAACCCCTGGGACCTGTGCAGACACTTGGATTTGGCATGTCGTACCCCAGGCCCTTGTCTTCTTCCATTCGTTGAGGAGCCGAGCCTCACCCATCTAGTCCCCAGCCTCAGCCAGCCTTCCTTGCCTGCTGACTTTGAGTTGGTACAGTGCCCCCTTCCCTCTTTATGCCGTCACCATTCCTGGGGCATGTTCCTCCTGACCTGAATCACTTCTTCCTTCCTCTCTTCAAGCCTGAAAAAGCTTATGGGGCTCCCTAGTTCTGCCTGTTTTTCTCATATTCAAAACGATTCTCTTGGCCGGGCGTGGTGGCTCACGCCTGTAATCCCAGCACTTTGGGAGGCCGAGGCAGGCAGATCACGAGGTCAAGAGATCGAGACCATCCTGGCTAATAGGGTGAAACCCCGTCTCTACTAAAAATACAAAAAATTAGCCCAGTGTGGTGGCGGGCGCCTGTAGTCCCAGCTACTCGGGAGGCTGAGGCAGGAGAATGGCATGAACCCAGGAGGTGGAGCTTGCAGTGGGCCGAGATAGCGCAACTGCACTCCAGCCTGGGCGACAGAGCGAGACTCCATCTCAAAAAAAAAAAAAAAAAAAAGCATTCTCTTGTCGGTGGATGGGATAGGGCCTCTGCACCCTGGTGACATCTGAGTCCTTCCTCCTGCTGTTGCAGGGTGCCTGGCTCTTAGCCCCAGCAGGGTACAGGTCTCAGGAGACAGGGCAGGAGGGAGGTTTGCCTTGTTTTATCCTCTTTGTAGCAGACAAGAGCGCTGAGAGTCTGAGCACCTTGTCTGCCCAGGGCTGCTAGAATTTATTGAAGACTGCAAAGACAGGGAGAAAGGGGAGGAGGAGGTAGCCTTCCCTGAGTCCAGGTTTCTCTTGCTGAGGCACTAATGAGGGAGTTTCCAGTCTCACTAGGAGTTTCATGCCTAGCTTCCTCTAAGGCACAGGATAGTCCCTAGGGTGCCACAGCCCTCTCTATAGCCGAAAATATGCTCCATGGAGAGCAAATTATGAAAAAATGAGCCACTGACAAAAAGCTGAGCAGATGCTCCCAGCTCTCAGCCTGTCCACAGTAAAGCAAAATAGACCCATTAGATGCCCTGCTCCTAATGGAGTCCAAGGGTTTGGAGTGCTACTTGTCCTCCCTTTTTTCCTCTCTCCTTGACACAGACACACCATGCCCACCCCAGACCTGGGTGCTTAGCGAGAGACACAGGAGCACGCACACGCTCCACGCCTCACTCATCGCTCCCTGTTCCCTTCACTGTACACACAGGGTATCAAACAGGAAAGCATTCAGGGAACCGTTCCCACAGCCTGAGCCGGCAGCAGGGGGAAGAACAACACGACCTCACTCTTCCTGCCCAAAATGAAACAGGAAAGCAGCTCCCAGGCCCTAGGGGGGTACGGGAGGGGGGGGGACTGGGCTGGGACACGAAGGCAAGATGACGAGGCTCCCATGTGGGGGACAGGTAGGACACCCGCAGGCCTGCACGTCCACAACACCAGGCTGTGACGGGCTGCACAGGCTGCCAGACTTGCAGAGAAGAGCCCGGGAGAGGAGTTGGCTGGCAAAGCTCACAGCTGCTCTGATGCACTAGATGGGGAGCTGGAGAGCCCACCAAAAAAGCTGGCTTTCTGGGGAAAGTGGGGACCCGTGGGGAACTTGGTCTGGGCAGCTCCGACCTGCAGCTCATGCCAGGCTCCACCTTTAACAACATCCCACAAGCTGGGCAGGCACTTGGGGTGTAAACAGGCCACAGCGGAGGAAGCCCCTTCTCCCCAGGATTTCCTGAAAGTCCAGCCCCTTCTGATAGGTAAGGCACCCAAGACCCTCATGATCACTTGAGTGTCCTGGGGTACAGGAGATCTCCTAGGCTTGGCAGAAAGGAGGCCAGATAATGGTTCTAGACTCACTGTGAGGTGCCTTCCACAGGTTAGCAAATGCCCACCTTTAATTTGCATGGGTATTTCACCAGGGAATTCGGAGTTTAGTAGTTCCTTAACAGCCTGGAGCCAGTGCCCTGCCTGGAGAATCAATTTGACCCCACGGTGACCTGAGGACAGCTGCTTTTCCAGGGCCCCTCGGCTGGTAGAGTCAGGGAGGGGTTGTGCAGAAGGAGAAATGACTTTATTCTGCTTGCTCAGCCAGGGTTCCCTCTCCTGCCTCAGGGCCAGGGTCAGCCTGGTCAGGGGGTAGGGAAAAAAGGACAGTGGCTCCCACCTCCCCCATCCCAGGCTAGAAAAGGCCACCAGACTAAACCACGGTGGTGTGGATGCTCCATCTCTTGACTGGGACCCACAGAGCTCTCCGTAGCTTCCCTCGCTGCAGCTCTCCCAGCCTCTCCCTCTGGATCCACAGGATCAGCGGCCCCAGCCCTCCGCCCCACGTGGCTTGCTGCATTCCGGGAAGGGGGTGGAAATGATTCACTGGGGGAACTGTGACTGTCCCTTCCTCGGGCGGGGATGCGCCTGCGAGGTCCCAGTGGCCTTCCCTGGGCGGCTGCGCCCTCCCTCGCGCCCAGGGCGCCCTGAGGCCTCCGCGGCGGCGGAAGGGGCAGGTGCGCCTGCCCGCCCGGGTCAGCCCTCCACCTGCCGCCGCCATGCCCCGCAGCTCCCGCGGCTCCCCGCCCCCCGCGCTCTTTGTTACAGCCCGACTTCCTGTTTGCGGCAGCCGACCCGGCTCACTTCCCGGGCCGGGAAGCAGCCGAAGGCCGCGAGCTTCTCGAAGGCTCCCCCGCCCGCTCGGCTCCGCCTCCTGCCTCCCCAGTCTCGCTCCGGCCGCGGCCGCGGGAAGCGGAGCCGCGGGCGGGCAGGCGGGCTGGACCGCGAGGGCCCCGCTGCCCGGCACTAGAGGGCGCTGCGCGGCCGTCGGGGCTGCGCGCGGGAGGGGCCGCCGACCCCGGGAGGCTCTCTGGGGCCGCCCTTTCTCCGTCCGGGGCCGATGGGACGAAGGCGACAGGGGGCGGCCAGACGCCCGAGCTCCCTCCGGGCTCCGAGCCCCTAAGCCGAACGGGCAAAATGGGGAGAACCCAGTGCGGGGCTTTCCCCCAAATATCCTCACAGTGTCCTGGGGAACAGGCCCTTTCCCCTGCCCCCGCCGTCGCAGCAGCCAGTCCCCCTCGCCACCCAACAGGCCTCCGGCCATCCTGGTCCAGAGACATCCTCAAGGGAAGGGAATGGGGTCGAGGAGGGCCGGACACCGGTCTGAGTTATGGGGCTGGAGCTCCCTTCCAGCGCCACCCCTCATTGCCGGGTGCTCTGGGACAAGTCCATCTACTTCATTCCTTCAACACTGATTAGCATTGGAGGCAGGACTTGCCGTCTGCCCAGGGCCGCTAACTATCTAGCTGCTTATCCTTAACCTCTCTGCGGGTAATGCCTGTTAGGCGTTGCTAGGGGGGTTGAACTGAGGATGTATGGAAGCGTTTGTGAGCAGTGTTGTAACCTCTGCTGGTGGGTTAATCCTCCTCACGCATCTCTAAGTGAGCCACTTTCTGGAGCTCCCACTGCCCCGGCCCACATCAGCGGGGTGGGACCTAGGGAGGTTGGGGTCTAGCAGGATAGTCCCAGTGTTAGCAGCAGCCAGTCCGTGGGGGTCTGCGGCAACCTCAGTTCTTGCCTCCTCAGAAGAAAGAATTCCACCAAGGGGCATAAGGCAGAAGGAGAGACTGGGGCAATTTTTAGAGCAGGAGTGAAAGTTTATTACAACGTATTAGAGCAGGAACAAAAGGAAGTAAAGTACACTTGGAAGAGGGTCAAGTGGGCGACTTGAGAGATTCAAGTGCGCGTTTGAACTCTGACTTGGGGTTTTCTATGTTGGCGTGCATCCCCCCTCCCTGATTCTTCCCTGAGGATGGGCGGTCCGCATGCCTGAGGCCTGCCAGCTCTTGGGAGGGGTCGCGTGTGCAGTGTGCTTACTGGAGTTGTGCACATGCTCACCTGAGGCATTTTTCCCTCAATACTCGAGCATTCCTAGAGGAAGGTCAGATACCACTTGAGCTCTGCCATTTTGCCTCCTAGTGTACTCGCTTGAGCCCACTTGCCCACCTCCTGAGATCTTGTCGGGAAGCTGCTGATCAGTTTCAGGTGTTCCTCTCTATTCAGAGACTGCCTTTCCCTGGTGCGGGCTGCAACAATTGTTATTTTAGAGAGGCAGGGTAAC
Organism: Gorilla gorilla gorilla; assembly: GCF_029281585.2. NCBI lineage: Eukaryota > Metazoa > Chordata > Mammalia > Primates > Hominidae > Gorilla > Gorilla gorilla. Next base: position 41,653,864 of record NC_073240.2, read on the forward strand.
AACCACCTGACCATCACCTGATGGTTGCCTGAGATTCCTGACGGGGGTCGAGGGCCCTCTCCTTTGCTGCTTATGCCTGTCTACTACCTACTGTGACACCAGCAGTAGCCCTAGGACCAAGCAAGGCAGCTGAGATCACAGGTTTCCGTCGCCATCACTTCCATGTGCTCGTGCCTTCCAGGAGCATCCCTAATCTACGTCAACCTCCTCTGATGTAGGCAGAGGTAGAAGGGAGGCCCTTGCTGTGGGAAGGGGCAGCAGGACCCCCAAGTCCTTAAGAGTCACCTTCCCTTTGGAGATCTGCCACAAGTGACTTTTTACCACCTTTCTCTGGCCTCTGGGGCATGGTACCCCTTAACACTCTGGTCAGGAGTGGGCTCAGCTTATTTCCTTCATCCCCAAAGTTTCTCTGAGGCCAGGACGCAGGGCCCAAGAAGCCAAGTGAGTCTACAGCCAGACCCTCATGATGGTAACCAGCATCACAGGAATCCGGATTTAGCAACAGGTCGGCTCTGGCCCAGAAGTGCCCTGTGTCATGGCACCCCCTGCAGGGTAGAGCCACAGCCCTGCCAGGCATGGCTAGCCTGCCTGTCTCTAGTGACCCCTCCTCCTGGTGAGGCTTGGGGTTTTGCACACCGGCACTGGCCATTTGACTTGTTGGAGGATTGCTGTCCTTTTCCCACAGTGGCAGGTGTTGGGGCAAGGCTCATGGTACTAAGCCCAGTCTGTTCCATTTCATTCCTATACCAGCAACTGCCTTCCTCAGCACTTCCTCTTCTGTCTCTCTGGTAGAGGAGATCTGAAAGGCCCTGGACATTCTCCATTCTATTAGCAGTGGGCCCTAGGGAAGAAGGGATCCCAGCTGCTCTCATTCATTTAAAGGGCTTCACTGCCTTGGCTCCCTGTGGGCCGCAGAATCTACACCACCACCCAGGCCCCTTGTGAGCACCCTGACTTCTCCACAATGCTGGTTTTCTGAGGCTTCTCTTCTAGAGCCAGGTCCCACCACACCATAGCATTTCCATGAGATCTGAGGCTCACCCCAACCCTGTGGATCTCCTCTCTTTACAGCCCTGTCGCCCCACTGAAATGCTCCCCACTACAGCTTCTCCTCAGCCCTGCAACAGGTTGCTTCCTGTCCCCACAAATTGTACTTTTCTGTCTCCTTGGAATTGGGAGCACCACCCACCAGTCCTCTGTTGGAACCCCAGCTTCTTTCCTTCCAGGTAGACGAGGACTGAGCTCTGGATAACTGGAATACCGGCCACCCCAGAGGTGCCTGGTCAGCCTGACCTCTCCACCTCCTTGGAGGCTAGAAAATGGGCAGAAAGCCAGGTTTTTCCGCCATCCCAGGCACCCTTTTGCTAGGATATGAGTGAATCTTTACAGTCCCTGCTTTCGTGGACCAATGGCCAAGCAGCCTTCCCCCCTTGGCCCTGGGTTTGGCTGGTATGCCCTACAGAACAGCTGCCTGGGACTGTCTCTCCCTCTTCTGAGGTGGACTGTATGCAGGGATCCACTACTCCATCTGCCCCTCCTTTGGCCAGAATGTTGGTGGGACCTAGGTCCTCTTCGCACAAGACCTGAAGACCTGCGGACACACTTACCTCTCAGAGGTCCGTGGGAGGTATGGTTCCTCATAGATGGTGGATTATTTACTAATTTATTTATTTTAGCACCTTCACCCCATGCATACACAGAAAATCTCTCTTGGCTCAAGCAACTGTTTGTTCTGTCAATAGGATGTTTGTTCTGCTAATAGTGTGCTTGGGTAAGACCATTACCCATTCTGTCTCTTAGAAACATGCCTTGGCTGGGCACGATGGCTCACACCTATAATCCCAGCACTTTGGGAGGCCAAGGCAGGTGGATCGCTTGAGCCCAGGAGTTCAAGACCAGCCTGGGCAACATGGGGAGACCCCATCTCTACAAAAATACAAAACAATTAGCCGGGTGTTGTGGGATGCACCTGTAGTCCCAGCTAATCAGCAGGCTGAGGTGAGAGGATTGCTTGAGCCTGGGAGACAGAGGCTGCAGTGAGCTGAGATTGTGCCATTGCACTCCAGCCTGGGTGACAGAGCTAGATCCTGTCTCAAAAACAAACAAAAACAATTAACTGGGCATGGTGGTGCATACCTGCAGGTCTCAGCCACTTGGGAGGCTGAAGTGAGAGGATCGCTTGAACCCAGGAGGTCAAGGCTGCAGTAAGCCATGATCGCGCCACTACACTCCTGCCTGGGGGACAGAGTGAGACCCTGTGTCAAACAAACAAAAAACACAGCCGGATGCAGTAGCTCACACCTGTAATCCCATCACTTTGGAAGGCCAAGGTGGACGGATCACTTGAGCTCAGAAGTTTGAGGCCAGCCTGGGAAACATGACAAAACCCAGTCTCTAACAACAACAACAACAAAAATTAGCTGGATGGTGGCACATGCCTGTAGTCCCAGCTACTCAGGAGGCTGAGATGGGAGAATCACTTGAGCCCGGGAGGTCGAGGCTGCAGTGAGCTGAGATTGAGACACTTCAGTTGCCTGGATGACAGAGCAAGACCCTGTCTCAAAACACTCCACATTTCTTTGGCACCCTACTTGCTAGAACAATCTGAATTGCATGGTGAGGATGGAGAGTGAAATAGCTGGAGATTTCCTCTACTGATCCTAAAATGCTTACCTTGATCACTCCCTCCTGACTTTGTTCTTCTGAGCTATTTCAGAATGAGAGGTTCACTTATGGCTCTGCCCTGAATGAAACGGAAAGTGAAATTGTCTGAAGTAAAGACAATTTAAGAAGTCAACATTTGTTGAGTGTTCCTATGTGACAGGTACTGCCTACGGTATTATTTCTTTCGATCCTTTTCAGACCCTGCAAGGTCAATGCTATTACTTATTCCCTCTTTACAGTTGAGAAAACCAAGAACTAAAGACACCGTGCCTAGGGTCACTCAGCTGGTACGTGGTGGAGCTGAGCTCAAATCTGAGCAAGGTGAACTTAGAGGCAATGTCTGGGAAGGCTTTTCTTTTCTTCTTTTTTTTTATGATCACAGAGAGACCACATTTTTAAAATTGACAACTGAATCTCTACGTATGTACAGTTTTGCCCAAATTATAAGTGGCTCAACAATTATATTAATGATGCAAACTCATGAATGTTTACATAAAACTGCTGCTTTAGGTTTTGGTGCATTTTTTTTCCTCTGGTTTTTTGTTGTTGTTGTTGTTGTTTTTTTGAGATTGAGTCTCGCTCTCTCACCCAGGCTGGAGTGCAATGGCACGATCTTGGCTCACTGCAACCTCTGCCTCCCAGGTTCAAGTGATTCTCCTGCCTCAGCCTCCTGAGTAGCTAGCTGGGATTACAGGCATGTGCAACCATGCCCAGCTAATTTTTGTGTTTTTAGTAGAGATGGGATTTCAACATCTTGGCCAGGCTGGTCTTGAACTCCTGACCTCAGGTGATCCGCCTGCCTCGGCCTCCCAAAGTGCTGAGATTACAGGTGTGAGCCACCATACCCGGCAGTTTTGGTGCATTTTTGTGCCAGCTACTTTAGTAGGTAAAACAAAAATAATGGAACTCAGCTACTTGAATCCATGAGAACCAGCTTTCAAAAAAAGCACGCAGAAAGTGTATGCATAGTAGCGTTTTAAGAAAAGATCCCCATGTTCTCCCTCACAATTAGGACCACATTCCAAAAGCATAATTCTAGGTTGCTACAATGTCTTCTCTGCTACAAACCATTGTTTCAAAGGTTAAAGAAACAAGAAAGTAACTCACATAAAAGGGTTTTAAAATATTTTTCCTCTTCAAAATAAAATAAAAATATATGATCTCCATAAAATTTTATTTATGTGTATATATACATATGTATATGTGTGTACATATATATATATACACACACACACGTATATGTATATATTATTTATTTATTTATTTTGGGATGGAGTCTCACTCTGTTGCCCAGGCTGGAGTACAGTAGAGTGATCTCAGCTCATTGCAACCTCCACCACCATGCCTGGCTAATTTTTGTTTTTTGTATTTTTTAGTAGAGACAGGGTTTCACCATGTTGGCTAGGCTGGTCTCAAACTCCTGGCCTCAAGTGATCCACCCAGAGTGCTGGGATGACAGGCGTGAGCCACTGCACCCAGCTGATCTCCATAAAATTGTAAAGAAATTATATCAAAATGTTGACCAGACAAGCCAGACCATTTGCCTTCAGTGATTGCCTTGGAGGGCAGAGCACATGTGTCATCTACAAGGAAGGGGAGTTGGGGGTAGAGTTCCTGCTCTCCCCGAGCCTGTGGAGTGGGAGCGGACAGGAGCTCTTTGCCTTCCCTGGGGTTTTGCTTCCTTGTGTACAGAATTGAGAGAGGTGGGCTAGGTGGCTTTTAAGAGACCCCTCAACTAAAAGTCAGCTTGAGATCCCATCTTTGAGCAGACATATAGGGTGGCAAAAGAAATGGATTAAAAAACAGATGGATGAAGTCTTTCTCACCTTTTGATACTATCACTCAGAACTATTCTGTACTATAGTTCAAAGAAATCTTTGCCTGGTACTATTAAAGGGTATGCAGTGAGGCATCTGACAATGAAATTTTTGATAAAAAAGAAAAAACAACAACAAAAAGAAAGTTTTGGTAAAAATGTAAACAGACTATGTTAAGTTTGGGTGGAAAAACAAGGCACCACCATGTTACTACCAGCAGTCAGGACGTCCTGTCACTGAATTGTAGGAGTCCCCAATCTGGTTGGGAGAAATGTCGAGAGAGATGCACGTTCAGGCCATCCAACAGAGACCTAATGAGTGCACACTGCTCAGGACATGAACTTTAATGAAACTGGTTCTAAAACAAAGGATGCAAGAGAGTTAAATGGTCCAAAGAGAGTGATGGCTTCTCATTTTCTGTCCCTTACAGAGATTACAAATATCATTTCTTCTGGAATCTAACACATTTCCAAAATGCATCACTTATATTTTCCTCACAAGGCAGGCACACATTAAGCATGTGACAATCATATGATTTATTTGTGAGCCCCAGGGCTTCCAGGAGCTTTCCCAGAGCTTATGGTCAGAGGCGTCCTGAGATGTCAAATAGTAAAGCTTTCTCCACGGCCACATGTTCCTTTGATGTTTGGGTTATTGAACACAAACTCACTGGATAATTTGTCTTCAGCATGGTCTATTTCTGTTCCTAAAAGTGTTAGTTGTGCTTTCTTTTCGATGAACACTCTGACTCCATCTTGAATGACTTCTTCATCAAAATCTCCCTTGTCTTCGTTTATTCTAGACTATAAGAAAGGTCATTACAGGCCCTGGTTCGGACACCAACTTTTACACCTAATACTCAGGCTTATCTTGAAGAAGTTATTTTATCTTGTTTACTGCTGAAGGTGTCAGGCTGCGGGTGGCCCTCGTGGGCTGTAGCTTCCTCTTGCTCACAGTCCAGACAGTCCTCCGGACTAAGGAAGCCGACCTCTTTGTCATCTGGTCCAGGTGCTTCAGGCCGGAGCTCGGCTGCCTCAGCCTCTTTCTTTGGACACAGCAGGCCCATTGATGCCACAAGCTCCGGCACACAGCGCACTCAGGCCTCTGGGAAGGTTTTTCATCCTTCAGAAATCAGCAGCTTTATAAGGCAACTTCATCCTTTAGCATATGAATTAGCATCATTCCCTAGCTCCTAAAACAGCCTTCCACTGTTTCAGATAAACATGCTGACTAACCCCAGGAGGTGATGCCAATCTCTGGTAAGAGAAGAGAGAAGGAACAGATCCTCAGGAGGTGAGAGGTAGCCACCCAGAGGGGAACAACAAGGAAACGTTAATTTGGGAAAGATCTAAAAAAGGAAACCACCACGTGCACATCACGTGCAACTCTGCAAGGTGGAGGTGATGCCTGGGCCCATCGCTGCTCATAAACTGGCACCTCTGTGGGCATGACATCGGCGGCCCCCTCCTGCGGGGCGTTAGAAGGAAAGACGGGAAGGGTTTGCCGTTGAAGTTACAGAGAGGAACCAGCTAAGTGAGTGGTTTGCTGCCTGGGAGTGTCCTGCTGGGAGGAAAAGAGACAGATGTTGTTGGCAAGAATAAGCAAGGAATGGGAACAGGAAAGACATTTTCCCAGGAAGACATTGCAGATCTCCTGGGCCAGCTTCTGTGGAGATTCCTATTTTGAGGGTCGAGGTTGAACTTGTGTTACACAGGACATGGGATATAGCCCTGGCCTTTTCCAAGCAACAGCCTCACGTATTCTACCTATATTTATGGAGGATCTTCCATGTGCCTGGCTTGTGTTGGTTCTCTTGGGCCTTCAACCATGAACCATACTCTCGGGAAATGCTCAGGTGAGTGACAGACAGGACGCAAATGATTCCCAGCAAGGAGGCTCTGGAGCTGACCCAGCTGCCTTCAGATCCAGGCTCCACTACTTTCTGCTACATCACCAACAGGGTTTACCTAGCTTTCCTGCATGCTTATCTGTGAAATGATATTTACCTCACAAAGTAGTGAAGAAATGTATAATTAGAATGGATGATGTAAAGGCGTTTAGTAAATTGCCTGGCACATGTTATACACGTAATAAATGAGTGTTTCTGTTGGAAGGGACAGATACGTAAACTGCAGTGGCGTAAAGTGTTGTGGGAGCGTAGAGGAGGGAGTGTCTGACTCTGCCAGGAGCAAGATCAGGTTATTGAGGACATTGCCAAAAGAGCTATGAAACACTGGGACTTTGGTCAGGGTGGGAGGAGGTCTGAGAACGGGCATCATGAAAATGTTCCCTAAATGTTTCAGGTATGCTATCCATCCCTCCCCCCGCCAGGAAACCACTAATGACTCTTTAAAAGTAACTTTTTTTTTTTTTTTTAAGACAGGATCTTGCTCTGTTGCCCAGGTTAGAGAGCAGTGGCACAATCATGGCTCACTACAGCCTCGACCTCCTGGGCTCAAGCAACCCTCCTGCCTCGGTCTCCTGAGTAGCTGGGACTAGAGGTGCATGTTGCTAAGCCCGGCTAATTTTTAAAAATTTTTTTGTAGAGATGAGGTTTCATTATGTTTCCCAGGCTGGTCTCAAACTCCTGAGCTCAAGTGATCCTCCTGCTTGGCCTCCCAAAGTGCTGAGATTACAGGTGTGAACCACCACGCCCAGCAAAAAAAAACTTATTATTATTTAAAAATTACTTTTCATAAAACTTGGAAAATAGAGGAAAGAATTGCTCACAATCCCAACACACTAGTATTTGCTGCCTCCCTATCTTTATTGTTACTGTTTTTAAGTTTTAATCATAGTACATGTGAAAATTTATATTTTGCATTTTTGCCTTAATATGCAATCATACACATTTTTACTACATTTTTTTTTGTTTGTTTTGTTTGTTTGTTTCCCGAGACAAAGTCGTGCTCTGTTGCCCAGGCTGGACTGCAGTGGTGGGATCTTGGCTCACTGCAACCTCTGCCTCCTGGGTTGAAGCAATTCTCCTGCCTCAGCCTCCCGAGTAACTGGGATTTCAGGCACCTGCCACCATGCCCAGCTAATTTTTTTTGTATTTTTAGAAGGGACGGGGTTTCACCATGTTGCCCAGGCTGGTCTCGAACTCCTGAGCTCAGGTAGTCTGCCCACCTTGGCCTCCCATAGTGCTAAGATTACTGGCGTGAGCCACTGCACCCGGCCCAACATACATATTGTTTCTAATGTCTGCACAAATTTAATGGACTATATCATATTTATGTAACTAATTATCTATTGCTGGGTATTTAGGTTGTTTTCTTTGTGTGTGTGTGTGTGCGCGCGCGCATTTTTCTGTCATGTGAATGATACATTGACGTAATTTCCTTAAACATTTAGCTAATTTTGGATATTTAAGTAGTTTTTCTTCTTTTGTTTTTGCTATAATATGTAATGGTCGGGCGTGGTGGCTCATGCCTGTAATCTCAGCACTTTGGGAGGCCGAGATGGGCGGATCACAAAATCAGGAGTTTGAGATCAGCCTGGCCAATATGGCGAAACCTCATGTCTACTAAAAATACAAAAATTATCCGGGCGTGGTGGCAGGTGCCTGTAGTCCCAGCTACTCGGGAGGCTGAGGCAGGAGAATCGCTTGAAGCTGGGAGGCGGAGGTTGCAGTGAGCCGAGATTGTGCCACTGCACTCCAGCCTGGGCAACAGAGCGAGACTCCACCTCAGAAAAAAAAAAAAAAAAAAAAAAAAAAAAAGTAACAATGCATTGAAAATCTTCAGGCATATGGCTTTTCCCGTATTTTGAATAATTTCCTGAAGGAGTATTGGGTCAAAGGGCAGGGATATTTTATGATTCTTGATTTGTATCACCAAGCTGCTTTCTCAAAGGGTTGTTTGTGCCAATTCAGATACTTCAGCAATATGTGGATACCAGTTTCCCACTTCCCGGACTACAACCCACAGCTGGTGAGTGGAAAAGAGGACATTCTTCTAAGAAGCTACCAACAAAGGAGGTGCTCATATGAACGAAAGGGGACAGGAAAGAAGAGAAGAGGGAGAGTGAATGTGGGAAATGGAGAGAAAGCGAAAAAGAAAGGAATAACCAGAAAGGACCATTTGCTGGTAATTTTTTTTTTTCCTGATTGGAAAAGTAATTCATGCTCCTTGTAAAAATCCAGACTTTTTCATTATTGTTTAAGTTTGATACTGAAAGTCCTCCTCTGGTGCCAGCCTCTGCTGTTTAGGTATATTCTTCCAGATTATTTATTACACGAATACTTTTTGTTTTTAAAGAAATAGCTTTGTACTATACACACTGTTGTGCAACTTTCCCACTTATATCTGCGACACCTTCGGAATGAATATGTGAAGTGTGAAGATCACGTTTACTTTAAATATTGAATTAGAATCGAATGAGAAGCCATGTTGCACATTTCCCCTGCCAGCCATCTCCTGGCCAGTTTAGAGAGAAGGCCTTCAGCTGCCTCTGTTTCCCTTTTACAGTCAGTGACATCCCCTGACGGCAGTCCCTTGCTGAGTATGGGGTCAACCCCCGGCGACCTGTGGACTCGGCTGGGAGGCCAGAAGCCGAGGGAGAAGACCAGTAGCTGGCCATAGTCTTGTGGGGGCCTCACTGGGCCCTCCTTGCCCGCTGCTCCCGGAACCTTGTGCCTATGGATTAATCATTGCTGCAAAATCTCACGTCCAGGAATAACTAAACCCATCGCCTTGGGGGCAAGACTAGCCTGGCTTTTGCATCTTTATAGCCTTTCTCCGCAGGTGCAGCCACCACCTCCAAAGTGACTGCCGGTCGGTCCAAGCGCTCTAACAGGCTCTTCCCCGAGCCTACCTGGGCTCGAGGGGTCCCACACCTGGTCCGGGGCGTAGCCCATGTCAGGCCTGCAAGCTCCGGGCGCCTGGCCTACCTAACTCAGCCCCGCAGTCTCTGCAGAACCCCCTGCAGCCCCCATGGCCCAGTTTCTCCATTTGCTCGCAATGGCCAACGGCGTGAGGCACTTGAGCGGAATGCGGACGGTGCCTCCGACAGCTTTCCCGCAGTGCATGATCTCAGGAGGGGCCCCAGAGACGGAAGTTTACGACGCCCAGAGCGCTCCTTCTGGTCCTGCCCTGGACTCGACTTGGGACTGAGTCTGTGCCGCCTAGGCTGGCAGGGACTCGGCCAGATGCACTAGCGGCAAGGCTGGGCAGACACCTCCTGGGACTCGCTCGCCGTACCTCCAAGGGGCCCAGGCCATGAGGGGGCGGCTGGGGAGACGCCCGCCCGGTGCCCGCCCTGGGCCCGGTGGGTGCCCCCTGCCCGCCGCCTGACGCAATCCGAGGCGCCCTTGCTGCATGCCGGCGCTGGAGAAACCTCCCCTGCCGTTGCATCACTCCTGCCAGGTTTGCCACAGAGGTGGAGCTGAACCAATCAGCGGGCGCGCTGGGCCCGCGGCGCGGTTAAGTGAGAAGCAGAATTCTAAGTTGATTGGCCAAAAGGGGATTTGCCCCACCCCAATCACCGCGGCAGCTGGCCGCGGTGGGCGTGGCCTCCCGGCAAGAGGGTTTAAAGGGCGCCTCCATGGGGGGCGCTCAGCTGGAGCTACCGAGCGGTGCCAGGCCAGGCGTGTGCGTCCGTCGGTCTTTCCGTGCCCACGCCGGAGACCAGCCCCGGAGGCCGCCTGGGCCTATCCCTGTGCCAGGCACCATGAAGCAGGAGTCTGCAGCCCCGAACAGCCCGCCGCCCTCGCAGTCCCCTACGCCGTCCGCTCAGTTCCCCCGAAAGGACGGCGACCCTCAAGCGCTGTGGATTTTCGGGTACGGCTCCCTGGTGTGGAGGCCCGACTTCGCCTACAGCGACAGCCGTGTGGGCTTCGTGCGCGGCTACAGCCGCCGTTTCTGGCAGGGAGACACGTTCCATCGGGGCAGCGACAAGATGGTGAGCATCCAACCGTGCCCAGGGGAGTGAGGGGGTTGGGGGCGGGATACTGGGCGCCAGTGCCCTGGAATGTCCGGGGCTCTCTGGGCCAATAGAAAGAAATGTGTAAACCTATGTCTGGGGTTTGTGGCTTATTTAAATGTATGTGCCCAGTGCATCACTGTGATGGCTGGAGTCTGTGAACCTGTGGATCCCTGTGTTGATCACCAACTGGGACCACTGACATCTGTCAGTGTTTCTGGATGTTTCTCCTACATCCGTGCATCGCTCCCCCACCTTCCCCTGCATGAAATCAGCATGCAGAGCGGGGCACTTGGAGGCCCGGGTCAGCGGGATTGATAAAGGTTTCCTTGCTGATGGCAGAGCTGATTTCTAACTTGTCTATTTCAAAATATTTCTTCCCTTCCTAGCCTGGCCGTGTGGTGACGCTCCTTGAAGATCATGATGTAAGTGCCTGAATCATGAAGGGGAACCCTGGCCCAGTGTGAAGGGGGACCGGCAGATAGAGTTCATAGGCTCTTGGCTGCAGGCTAGCTCTGTCTGATGCTTCTCTGGCAGAGTAGAAAGGTGTTCTAGCTCAGTGCTTCTCACCAAATCACATGAGGATCTTGTTAGAATGCAGATTTTAGTTCAGTAGCATGAGAGTGGGCCCTGAGACACAGCATTCCTAACTAGCTTACAGGTGATGCCACCACATCCTGGACCACACTTTGAGGAGGAATCCTGTCTTCCCTGGTACTAGACCACTTTGTCAACTGTTTTTTGTTGTTGTTGTTGTTGTTGTTGTTGTTTTGTTTGTTTGTTTTTGAGACAGAGTCTTGCTCTGTTGCCCAGGCTGGAGTGCAGTGATGCAATCTTGGCTCACTGCAACCTCTGCCTTCCAGGTTCAAGCGATTCTCCCACCTCAGCCTCCCGAGTAGCTGGGATTACAGGCATGCGCTACCACACTACCACACTCAGCTAATTTTTGTATTTTTAGTAGAGACGGAGTTTCACCATATTGGCCAGGCTGGTCTGGAACTCCTGATCTCAAGTGATCTGCCCATCCTCAGCCTCCCAAAGTGCTGGGATTACAGGCATGAGCTACTGCACCTGGCCTCAACTATTCCTTTTTTTTTTTTTTAAGACGGAGTCTTGCCCTTTTCACCCAGGCTGAAGTCACTGCAACCTCCACCTCCTGGGTTCAAACGATTCTACTGCCTCACCCTCCCGAGTAGCTGGGTTACAGGCGTACGCCACCATGCCTGGCTAATTTTTGTATTTTTAGTAGAGATGGGGTTTCACCATTTTGGCCAGGCCGGTCTCGAACACCTGACCTGAAGTGATCCACCTGCCTTGGCCTCCCAAAGTGTTGGGATTACAAGCATGAGCCACCACACCTGGCCTTTCAACTGTTCTTAACAAAGAGAGTACAAGGGCTTGAGGTACTGCCACCAGATGGCTTATCAGCCGACCACAGCCTCCCCTTATAGAGCACAGTCCTGGGTGGGGGTGGCATGTTAGGATAGGAGAGGGAGCAGCAAGGAGCTGTCATGACTGACCCCGGGTGTCCCTATTTCTTCCCAGGGCTGCACTTGGGGCGTGGCATACCAAGTGCAAGGGGAGCAGGTAAGCAAGGCCCTGAAGTACCTGAATGTGCGAGAGGCAGTGCTTGGTGGCTACGATACCAAGGAGGTCACCTTCTATCCCCAAGATGCTCCTGACCAACCACTGAAGGCATTGGCCTATGTGGCCACCCCACAGAACCCTGGTTACCTGGGCCCTGCGCCTGAAGAGGCCATTGCCACGCAGATCCTGGCCTGCCGGGGCTTCTCCGGCCACAACCTTGAATACTTGCTGCGTCTGGCAGACTTCATGCAGCTCTGTGGGCCTCAGGCGCAGGACGAGCACCTGGCAGCCATCGTGGACGCTGTGGGCACCATGTTGCCCTGCTTCTGCCCCACCGAGCAGGCTCTGGCGCTGGTGTGAGGGGCTGAGACCCTGCGGGGAGTGCTCATGTGGACATCAGGGCCAGACACCCACTCCAGTGCACAAGACAGACTTGCGACCGCCTGAGCCCACTGAGCAGATATGGTGGGTGGCTGGAGGCTTCTCTTTCTCAGTCCCTGCCTGTCTGCCAGCCTGCAGCTCTCCTGCTTGACACTGACTTACTACTTGAAACTTTATTTATTGCACCATGTTGGTGTGGTGGGCAGGCGGAGGGCCTGCCCTGGACACAGGGGCCCTGCTGAGCAGTGGCCTCATCCTGGAACTTGACCAGATTCCCCCCAGTGCTGCTGCTAACCCCACACCACCCAGGCCTCCACCTCCCCAGGGAGTCTCCAAGAGCCTCGATCCTCTGCTCACTCAGCCCAGCCATCCATAGCCCTGAGAATTCCACCTGCCAAGGATCCCAGCAGGCTGGATGAGGGATAGTAGGGCATGAGGAGAAGGAGCCCTGTAAGGACTGAGGCCCCGGCCAGCCCTTCTCCTCCACCAGTTCCCCAGAGCAGAGCTGGAGCTGATGCCTGGACACAGCTGCTGAGCCTGGCCTGGGCCTCTTACCCACTTGGTTGTTTTCTTGTCCCTCTGTCTGTCTGTCTATCTACTTGTCTGTCTGGGCCACTCCTGCCTGTGTGTTGGTCTATTCCTGGGAAGCTCATCACTACAGGCCTTGGCAACCTTCCCAGTCTGTCCCATACTGTTATCCATAAAACTATCTCTTTATCTGTGCTGTGCTGGAATGTGGTTCTTTCTCAGATGGGGGTTTGGGGCAAGCGAGGTGGTGATGCCCTGGAAGGCTTCTAAGAGGGGAAGGGGCTCCCTCTTCCTCTCTTTCCCTCTCTCCCCAGGAGGGGCAACTGGGCAGGCAGAATTAGCAGGTGACATCACTCTCATGGGTACAGTTCATGCCTTACGCATGCAAGTAGTGCCCCCTGAGTTGTGCAGAATTCAGCTCATGCTCTACTTGGCAGCCCTGTGAGCAGCGTCCTTGCCACCAACCTGGACTCTGTCTCATCCTGCCCAGCTGCCCCAAGGAGGCTGGCAGGCTTGGAGCTCAGATCAGCTCTTCCTCCAGCTGCAGGGCCAGCGGCTGCCTCTTCCTAACAGCTAGGCCAGAACCCTGGTGTCCTGCTAAAGGAGCATGTGGGCTAGGGTAGGGTGATGACAACTTCTAAGGCAAGGCTAACGGCAGGGACCTGTAGCCTGGAGGACCTGGTGTCCCTTTTACTTTCAGAGTCTGAGTGCTCACTGTTGCCTCCGGGAGTGTGGTGTTGCCTGTGCCTTCCCCATTGCCATCACCTGCCCTGGTTTACCCACACTGGAATGCGGGCCCCAAGTTTACCCCCTGCCTGTCCCCAGATGTTCTTGTCTAGCCCTTGGGGACAGATCACAGCTCCAGGATCTCAGCCTGGGCCTGAGCTCCTTATCAGGAGTGGCCTCTTAGTGCTACTCAATCCCTGGACTTGCAGAATGGGGCAGAGCCAAAATGACAGGCTCTAGCAGCAGAAGAGCTTGAGGCCAAGGGCTGGGTGTGGTGGCTCACGCCTGTAATCCCAGTACTTTGGGAGGCCAAGGTGGGAGAATCACTTGAGCCCAGGAATTCGAGACCAGCCTGGACAACACAGTGAGACCCCATCTCTATAAAAGATACAAAGGAAATTAAAAAAAAAAAAGTGCCTTGAGAGTCCAACCCAGCCTCCTCCTCATTGCCCAGTCACCTCGGAAAAAGCCTTCAGCCCTCTGGGTACAAGTTCACTGTGAGGGGACGATGCCGTGGGATGATGTATGGGGCAGGCTGGGTGGTATGTGTTGCTGCTGTTCTTGCGGCTGGTGTCCTGGATTGGTCTGGGTGTCTCCAGCAGGGTCAACTCCGATCAGGTTGGGCAGCCGTTGTGGCTGGGGAGGGTGCCATGCCTGGGTCGTGTGCTCATGTCTTGGTGGCCTTGTGTCTTGGCCATTGATGGGAAGAGTGTGGAGTCCAGCCAGCTTCTTCTGGGTGCCTGGTGAGGGCAACACAAAAGGAGGAGGCAGCAGGTGGCAGGGAGCCCTGGGCAGCTGCCTCCTGCGTTTCCTGGGCCTCTTGCCAGACAGCCAGAGCACAGCCCTGCTCCATCCTGGGAGCTGATGGTGGGGAGGGCTGCTTGCCAGCTGCACGTAGGGGGCTTTCACCCATCAAGCCATTCGATCAGCAAGTATTTCCTTAAGCTCCCACTGTGTGCCATGCACCATTGCAGGCACGGGGATACAGCGGTAAAGAACTCCTCCTCCTCAAGGAACTTGGAGTCTAGAAACTGATGGTGACCATTCAGCGTGGAATGGGAGAAGAGGGCCTTTAGCACCCAGAAAGGGCTTCTGACTTGAGCAGGGCAGTCAGGGAAGGCCTTCTTGGCTTTCTTGGAGAGGGAACCTGAGAAGGGGCCTCTGAGGAACAGAGAGTAAGGGAACAACACGTGCCTGAGGGGAGGCAAGCTCAGACCAGCTGGAACAGAGTGGCCTGGACAGGAGACACGAGCCAGACAGGTGGCAGGACTGCTGGCCTGGTGAATTGCGCTGTGCCATGCTGCGGGGTGGCATTCCTCCTGGGTCAGTGGGGGCCTCTGGTGGATTCTGAGAAGGGCAGAGATGTGCTTAAGAGAGAACACTGGCTGAAGTCAGATTGGAGGAGAGAGGCCAGAGGGAGCTGTAGGGTGCCCAAGCCAAGGTGTGCCAGTGGGAATGGACAGTGGAGGGATTGCAGAATCGTTTAGGGGTGAGGTTGACAGCATTTGGTGGCTGGTTTGATGAGCAGAGTGAAAGGAGGGTAGAGACAGTAGGGCTGGGGCTCCTGGGACAGTGGCAGATCTGGAAAGAGTCGGGGGTAGATAGCCTTGCGTTTAAGTTAGGGGTGCCTGTGAGGGGAGGAGTGACTTCCACGGGGGTGTTCAGGGAAGCTGGATATGTCGGTGTGGGAGTCAGGAGAGAAAGCTGGGCTGGAGTTAGAGACTTGGGAACCATACATGTGGAGACAGGGCTTAAAGCCCTTGTAGGGGAGGAGAGGAGAACAGGGCCGGGCCAGGCCCTGAGGACCCCAGCCGCAGTGGTCTGAGCAAAGCAAGAAGAGGTGTTGGGAACAAGCGCTGGAGAGGTAGGCGGAGAACGAGGAGAGGGCAGGGTGAGGAGAGCCAGGGTGGAAGGTGTCTCCAGGAGGTGCACAACATGGTCATGTTGCCAAGATGGCCAAGATGTCAAGAGAAACGAGGACGGAAGAGTGTCCACTGGATGAAATGCCAGGGGGGTCCCTTGTGGCTTCAGTGAGAGCAATTTCAGGAACAGTATGGGAAGCCACAAGGCAGGGCTGAGGAGCTAGTGGGAGGGGAAGCAGCTTTCAGGAAACATGGTTGCTAAGAAGAGAGAGAAACAGGGATAACTGAGGGCACAGGAGTTGCAGGGGTCTCAGGACCCCTTCACAAATGAAAAATTGTGGAGAACCCCAAGAGCTTTTGTTTATGTCGGATATAGTTATTAACATTTACTGTAGTAGTGCGGTGGCTCATGCCTGTAATCCCAGCACTTTGGGAGGCGAAAGGTGGGCAGATCACTTGAGGTCAGGAGTTCAAGATCAGCCTGGACAACATGGTGAAACCCAGTCTCTACTAAAAAATACAAAAATTAGCCAGGCATGGTGGTGGGCACCCGTAGTACCAACTACTTGGGAGGCTGAGGCAGGAGAATCACTTGAACCCAGGAGGTGGAGGTTGCAGTGAGCCAAGATCGCGCCACTGCAGTCCAGCCTAGGTGACAGAGCAAGACTCTGTCTCAAAAAACAAACAAACAAAAAGTTTTCTGATTGTTTCTTTTCCTTTTTAGTTGGGAAAGACTTGAGCAGGGTGATGTTTGGGTTTCCAGCCTTAGGCCGCAGCATTAGGGAATTTCAGAGTTAGCAGGGGCTGCAGAATCATCCTATCTGTGCCTCTAGGGCATGCTCCTGGAGAGCCAGGAGTCGGTGGGAAGGATCAGCCGATTCATTGCTTTTTATTGAATCTACAACAGCCCAGGCCCCTTGGCCTCCCACTGCCGTGGGCAGCAGACAAACACAACCACCCCCGCACCTGGCCTGGGAAGGGTAACGGGAGCTCAGGGGTGGGCAAGGCTGGCTGGCTCTGGGGGCCTTAGAGAAGCGGTAGAAATCCAGTGGGTAGAAGGGGCATTCCGGCAAAGGAGAAAGGGCCACGCTGAGTGGCTGACGCTCTGGGGCGCTGGGGAGGAGGCAGGAAGCTGCTCTGGGGTCCGATGGTGGAGGAAATATTAGACATTCTCTTTTAGAGAAGTTGACTTCTGTAGTGATGCTTGTGTTTTTTTCACGTTTTCCTTCCCACCGCAGGGTCTCTTGTTTGTTTTGTTCTTTTTCTTTGTTTTGTCTGCTTTAAGGTAGACTAGTGTCTTGTTCAGGCTCAGAGGCTTGTGCTTGTAGCCAGAGAAAGATGGGTTGCTGGCGCAAGACGTGGTGGGAGTCTGCTGAGATGTTCCGGGCAGGTGTTGGCGACGCCTGGAGGAAAGGCAGGAGCTGGGACGGTGGTGGATCTGCCTCCTGGCAGCCCACTGGAAATAGAGGCAAGCAGGAGGGAGGAGACGGGGATCCCAGGATTTTGCCAAGAGGGTGGGGTCTCTCATCAGCAGGGGACAGGGACTGTGCAGGAGGATGTGGCTTTCGTGTACCTTTCTAGAGCTGGTGGGGGTCTCTCCAGGTTGTCCCCCACTGGGCTACAGGAAGGACCCCATTCCTCTGGGGGCTGTCATGCCCTTGAAGAGGGAAATGTCAGTTGGAGAAGCAGAAGGTGTGGGAAGAAGGACCACAAATGGGGGAGACCCCCCCGTTCCCCAGGCCTGGATCTGAAGAGGGATCGGATGCTCCAGGGCTGAGGCCAGGAGAGGGGAGGCAATGATCACGGGGCGTGTCCCAGATGGCGGGAGTGTGAGCAGAGGGCCCTGCCGCTCCCTGAGGGTAGGGCGACCGTGGACCCCAGCATGGCCAGGTCAGCCCTAGTTTACTCTGTTGTTCCGGAGTAATTATGACTTTGACTCTCAAAAGTGTCTCAGTTTGGACACTAAATTACATGGTGGCTGTAGAGAACTGGGACACAGCAGGGTCACTTCATTAGTGGAGCTGGTGGCTGTCAGACGGGCTTGGCCAGAGCCTGCAGGAGCCTGTCCTCTACCCTTCACCACCAGCCCAGCGGCTGGGGCCCGGCTTAGGTCACAAAGCCCGGGGTGGCAGCCAGGGAGGGCCACTGTCCTCTATCCTTCCTCTTGCTGCCTGTGGAGAGCCCCTTGCAGGCCTGTCCTTCCTCCTCAGCCTGCCCTGGCCTCACCCTTGCCTCAGGCATTTCCTTGGGCGTGAGGAGAGCTGGACATGCCCTGAAGACTCAGCCAGGTCCTCAGCCCTTCCTGGTGGCACCATCTTTACCCCAGGGAACTCCTGGGGTATTTTCCGCGCCCCTGCCCCGCCCCGCCCCACCGCCCTAGCTGATCCTTCCTGCCTCTCCTCCTTCGCCTGGGACTCTGTGCTGCGCACTCCTGGCTCTAACCCCCTGTGCCTCTGTTCCTCCGCCTGGAACTGCCGTCCCCATTTTGGCTCCATCCTGGGTCCTGCCCCTTGCTAGGCCTCTGCCTGTGAGAGGTGACAGCGTGCTGGCAGTCCTCAGAGCCTTCGCTTGCTCTCGGCACCTCCTCTGCCTGGGCTCCCACTTTGGCAGCATTTGAGGAGCCCTTCAGCCCACCACTGCACTGTGGGAGCCCCTTTCTGGGCTGGCCAAGGCTGGAGCCCACTCCCTCAGCTTGCAGGGAGGTGTGGAGGGAGAGGCGCGAGCGGGAACCGGGGCTGCGTGCGGCGCTTGCGGGCCAGCTGGAGTTCCGGGTGGGCGTGGGCTTGGCAGGCCCTGCACTCGGAGCAGTCGGCCAGCCCTGCTGGCCCCGGGCAATGAGGTACTTAGCACCCGGGCCAGCAGCTGCGGAGGGTGTACTGGGTCCCCCAGCAGTGCCAGCCCACTGGCGCTGTGCTCTATTTCTCACCGAGCCTTAGCTGCCTTCCCGCGAGGCAGGACTCGGGACCTGCAGCCCGCCATGCCTGAGCCTCCCACCGTGGGTTCCTGTGCAACCCGAGCCTCCCCGACGAGCGCCGCCCCCTGCTCCACGGCGCCCAGTCCCATCGACCACCCAAGGGCTGAGGAGTGCAGGCGCACAGCACCGGGACTGGCAGGCAGCTCCACCTGCAGCCCCTGTGCGGGATCCACTAGATGAAGCCAGCTGGGCTGCTGAGTCGTGGGGACGTGGAGAGTCTTTATATCTAGCTCAGGGATTGTAAATACACCAATCAGCACCCTGTGTTTAGCTCAAGGTTTGTGAGTGCACCAATCGACACTTTGTATCTAGCTGCTCTGGTGGGGCCTTGGAGAACCTGTGTGTCAAAACTCTGTATCTAACCAATCTGATGGGGACGTGGAGAACCTTTGTATCTAGCTCAGGGATTGTAAACGCACCAATCAGCTCCCTGACAAAACAGGCCACTCGGCTCTACCAATCAGCAGGATGTGGGTGGGGCCAGATAAGATAATAAAAGCAGGCTGCCCGGGCTAGCATTCGCAATCTGCTTGTGTACCCCTTCCACAGTGTGGGAGGTTTGTGCTTTTGCTCTTTGCAATAAGTGTTGTTGCTGGTCAGTCTTTGGGTCCATGCTGCTTATATGAGCTGTGACATTCACCAGGAAAATCTGCAGCTTCACTCCTGAGCCCAGTAAGCCTACAGCCCACCGGGAGGAAGGAACAACTCCCGACATGCTGCCTTAAGAGCTGTAACACTCACCGTGAAGGTCTGCAGCTTCACTCCTGAGCTAGCGAGACCACGAACTCACCAGAAGGAAGAAACTCTGAACACATCTGAACATCAGAAGGGACAGACTCCAGACGCGCCGCCTTAAGAGCTGTAACACTCGGTGAGGTTCCGCGGCTTCATTGTTGAACTCAGTGAGACCGAGAACCCACTAATTCCGGACACACGTGGACCATCCGTTTCCCAGGAAGCTTCAGCCCTGGGGTGCTCATGCCACAAGCCCACCCCAGCCCTGACACTCGCTTCCCAGCTGAGCCAGGAAGGTGGGGCTGAGCTCCTTCCTCAATCTTCAAAATTTCTGCCAATCTCACCTGCCCCGAGGATTTGCGGTACCTGCCCTACTTCTACCACCCTCATCCCACTCTTTCCTTGGGCTAGCGTCATGATGTCCAAACGCATCTACTATCCCATTCTGTGCCCTGTATATTCGTTTTCCACATAATTTAAAATGCAGGTCTGGTCAGGCCTCCTCCACGTGGACAACCTGGGCCCTGCTCTCCACAGACTCCAGCCACCTGTGACCCCTTGTACCTCATGCTACCTGTGACCACTCAGCCTTTTCTTGTGCCGCTGTCCCGACCGAGATGCCCCTCCAACCAGCTTCTCCACCCTTTCACACTCCTCAGCACCCGCCCTGGCTTCATGCGGCTGCCTGGTACTCTCCCTGCCGCCCCTGCTGCCTCTGCCCAGATCTGTTCTGTGCCCAGCACGTGTTATTGGTTTGATCTACTTGCAGGTCTGTCCTCACTAACTCGAACACTCCCGAGGGCAGGAACGGTTTACCCCAGCATGGAGCACAGTTCCGGGGCCCCAGGAGGAGCTCGGAGGACCTGTGGGAAATGTGGTTCCCATGGGCAATGACTCCCTGAATGCAACGTCGCATGTCACCTTGGAGGGAAAGACCCCATAAAAACCTAATCATATTCAAGGGCAAGTGCCAGCTTGCCTCCCCAGGCTATTATTCATTCTGAAGGTTTATGTGCAAAGCGCAGGAATGTGGGGCTGGAAGCCACATGGGTAAGGGCAGACCAGCCAGGCATGGCGCCCCTGGCGGGTGCCTGATTGCGGCAGCGCAGACCACGCTGCTGGCCCCCACCTCCATTTTGGATGGGTTCTTTTCTTTCTCCGTTGATCTGTCTGTGAGAGGCCAGGGCCCTAAATGCATACTAGGGGAAGGGGCTGCCTCTTGCTAGTTCCCCCACCTGCGGTGCTAAGCTAGAGGGGCGTTTGTGCATCTTTCATGGAGTGGCGCCCCCACATCCACCATCTCTCTCCCTGACCCCACAGGAAAGGAGCTTGGCTTTCTTGGGCACGGCCTAATGGTGTTGGTGACTGGGGTAGGAAGGGGACTCAGGTAAGTAATGTACTCATCTGCAGTTTCCCTCCAGCCAGGCACAGCCCCTCATGGGGCCCAGTCATGTCCTATGCTAGGCATAGAGGGTGGCAGGAGGAGGGAAGGGGCTCTGGCAGGAAGGACGGGGAGCCCGTGGGTGGTGAAAGCTGATGACAAGCTGCCCACGTGGGATGCCTTCCATAGGAGCAGGCTCTCGCCTATGGGCGTTTCCAGAGGGAGACCCAGTTCCTGCTCACAGGCCAGCTGTAGCCCGAGCAACGTGATGTGCACTGACAGGAGCTGGTGGGGCAGAAACCTGGGACCCCCCTGCCACAGGCAGGGACCTTCTCACCTTGGAGCTCGAACCCTCATCCATTCCCTCATCCTAAAATCTCATCCCTACCAGCTCTAGTTTAGCTAATTTGTCACTCAGGCTTCAGGGCTCAGCTGAGATGTCACTTCCTCTGAGAAGCCTTCCCTGAAGCTTCCCTACCCCTGACCACCTAGGTCTGCCTTTGGGGCCCTGCCATGCATCTCTGCCACCCGTGCTGTTTCTCTTGCAGCTTCTATTGCACCATGTCCTCGTCGATTCCTCCTCATTCTGACTGTGAGCCCAAGAGGGCAGGGACCAAGGTCCTAATGTACCCCAGCGGAGCGTACACACAGTAGGTACCTACGCCGTGTTGGTTGATTGAAAGCCCTCTCACCCAGCAAGAGGCAGGCAGTGATGAGAGGACCTCAGAGGGGTGCTCTGGACTGTTACCTCAGAAGAGGAACTATGCAGAGCGGGGCGGGCTAGCTGGGGATGCAGCCGAGGGAGGAGACTGACCTACCATGACCACCCCACACCTCCGCAGGTACCAGGGCTCGCTCCCTGGGTCAGGGCATCGGACTGCTGTTGAGATGCAAAGAAAGAGTCCTGGGCTGGGAGTCTGGAGCTTCCAGTCTCTGTTTTCAGCGGTGTGTTTTAGTCAAGGCATTTTTACTTTCTCTGGACCTCTGTCTCCTCAAATGCAAAATGAAGAGCTGGACCGGAAATTTCTTCTCATCCAGTTCCAATAGCTCCTCTTTTGCACGAAGGACATGGGCTCGGAGTCGGAGGAACTGGGTTCAAGAGCTGGGGCTCCACTTACCAGGTGTAAGTCCTTGGCCAGGTTACTTAATCTCCCAAAGCTGCCATTTTCTCACCTGTAGAGCAGGACTGACAATCATTAGCTACCTCTCAGATTCTTGGGATTAGATATGCTTTCAGGTGAAAACACTCTATACGCTAAGGTACTATGTGAATGTTGGTTGTTGTGTTATTGTTATTTTTTTCTTTTTATTTATTTACTTAATTACTTGGCGACAGGGTCTCCATAGGTTGCCTAGGCTGGTCTCAAAACCCCGGGCTCAAATGATCCTCCCATCTTGGCCTTCTAAAATGCTGGATTTATAGGCAGGAGCCACCCACCCAGCCTGGTTATTATTGCTCTTGATAGCATTATTTTTCACCAGTAGTCAATTAGTTATTGGATGATTTCTCATCTCACTAGAGTTAAGCTCCAGTAAGGCAGGAGCTGGCATGTTCCTGTTTTTTGTTCTTTGTTTTTTGTTTTTTGAGATGGAGTCTCTCTCTGTTGCCCAGGCAGGCTGGAGTGCAGTGACACAATCTCAGCTCACTGCAACCTCCGCCTCCCAGGTTCAAGCGATCCTGCCTCGGCCTCCCAAGTAGCTGGGATTACAGGTGCACACCACCATGCCTAGGTGTTTTGTATTTTTAGTAGGGAGGGGGTTTCACCATGTTGGCCAGGCTGATATCAAACTCCCGGCCTCAGGTGATCCGCCTGTCTCAGCCTCCCAAAGTGTTGGGATTACAGGCGTGAACTATTGCACCTGGCCTAGTGTCGTATTCTTGGTGGCCAGCTCAAAGCCTGGCTTATCTTAGGCCCTTGAAAGATTTATTTGCTCAATAAATAAATGCTAAATGAGTTGAATGGAATGAATGAATGAACTCCACTTACTTAGCAGGGCAAATAAGGTAGACTGGGTTGGAGGGAGAGAGGGAAGTGTGGGAGGAGGCAGGGAGCAGAAATGCCTCCCGGGCTGCCCGGGCTGTGCTGCGTTGGGAGAGGCAGGAGGGAAATAGGGAAAAAAATAACTAAAGGCAGTGAGACAAGGCCACTTCCCAATCCTTCCTGGGTGAGATGCCTTGCAGGGGCCCCTGCATCTGAGCCCTCTTCCTGGTCATGCTCTCCTCCACTTCTCACACCCCCTGCCAGGTCAGCAAGCTGAGGAGAGGGCGGAGGAAAGAGGGCTGGCTGCAGCCAGCCCATTCTGGCTTGTTTACCAACAGCACAATCCTCCTGGGTCATGACACAGTCAGCAGCATCTGACCCAGTTAAATATATCTCCTCTACTGGCCTGGACCACACAGCCAGCCCCTGCAGGCCATGTAGACCAGGGACCACCCACTTATCCTTCTGGCTTGGCGCTGGGCCGCCTCCTGACCCCAGAGCCCTGTGTCCCCAGGGAGCAAATGGCTGATCTGGGTCTGAACTAAACTGCAGTCTCTAGTTGAACTCATGTAGATAGTTTCATCTTAGACAGAATCGGAGAATTTAAGAGGAGAAAACTATTTGTCCAGCAGTAAACAATAAAATGGCTCATCTCCCTTGGACGGCATATTTGAAGTCATTGTGAATGTTTATGAAGAGTATTTGCTAATGTTAAGAAACATTTTAGTCTCTTTACATAACTATTAATGTTATTACTGTAGTGTTAAGTGGGACAAAAAGCATACAAAATTAGATATATAACGTGAGTGTAATCCTGTTTTTTAAAAAGCATATAAATGTGTCTGGAAGGAATCGTAAGAAACTGTCAACATAATTTGCCTCCCAGGAGGGGAACCGGGCTCCAGGGGATGGGATGGGGGAGAGAGACTTTTTCTTCTTATGCCCTTTTGTATGTTTTCAATTTTGAACTGTGCAAGTTTGTTATGTATTCATAAGTAGAGAAGTAAAACAGATCTGACAAAAAGCTTTTATGCACAAAAAGAGAAGGTCCACAAATAACACTCAGAGGTAAAGAGTGCTCATTTTGGTGATGGGCGGCGAAGAGGGGCTCCCTTCTCTACCGAGAGAAAAGCTGGTCCTATGCCTAGATAAACCAAAACATCAGCCTTACAAACCGGTGCAAGTGATTATCAAAGCTCAGCATCTGAGGCATAACAAAGACATACCTGCCTTAAAATACTCCCCCATGGCGCCTGAAATTGCAGCCTTTGGAGTCATTCCTTAGTCTGAAGTACAGCTTCTCCAAAGTCTCCTTGCAAACATTCAGGGGTAGTGGGGGTTACCATGTTATTTTTATGTTTAGTGTTACATTATTTTTTGAGATGGAGTCTTGCTCTCTGGCCCAGGCTGGAGTGCAGTGGCACGATCTCAGCTTACTGCAACCTCTGCCTCCCAGGTTCAAGCTATTCTCCTGCCTCAGCCTCCTGAGTACCTGGGATTACAGGTGCTGCCGCTACGCCCAGCTAACTTTTTGTATTTTTAGTAGAGACGGGATTTCACCATGTTGGGCAGGCTGTTCTGGAACTCCTCACCTCAAGTGATCAGCCTACCTCGGCCTACCAAAGTGTTGGGGTTACAGGCGTGAGCCGCCGTGCCTGGCCATGTTATTTTATCACATGAACTGAATTGAAATAGGGAGACTATAAGAAAGTGTTAACTGGTGTCTCAGTCCTGTAATCCCAGCACTTTGGGAGGCCAAGGTAGGAGGATCACTTGAGCCCGTGAGTTTGAGATCAATTTGAGCAATACAGTGAGACCTTAGCTTTACAAAAAATTTTAAAAAGTTTTGATTGAAGTCATTTCTTGTTTTTGAGTTTATTCTTAATTTTCCGTAAAAATATAAACTTTCTCCTAATAGCACTGATTATAAAATAGCACATGATCAAGTAGCAAATTTGGAAAATACAGAATGTTATAAAGAATATAAAAAATCAGGCATGGTGGCTCATGCCTATAATTCACGTACTTTGGGAGGCAGAGGTAGGAGGATCACATGAGGAGTTCAAGACCAGCCTGGGCAACATGGCAAAACCCTGTCTCTAAAAAAAAAATTAAACTCAGCTGGGCATGGTGGAATGCACCTATAGTCTCAGTTACTCAGAAGTCTGAGGTGGGAGGATCACTTGAGCCTGGGAGGTTGAGGCTGCAGTGAGCCAAGATCACACCACTGTACTCCAGCCTAGGCGACAGAGTGAAACCCTGTCTCAAAAAAAAAAAAAAAAAAAAAAATAGAATTTAAAAACTGAACCATGTGAATCACATCCCTGAGGGAGCACTGAGACTGGCACATTCCAAGAAAAAAAAAAATGAGTTAGATAGCAGTGTCGCAGGCTAAAGTTGCAAGGCCTGAGGATCCCATTAGTTCTGCAGCCTTTGTTGAGCCCAGCAGGAAACCACTAAGGACTTGGAAGCAGAACAGTGACAGAAGTGTTTTTTGTTTGTTTATATGCGGGGTCTTGCTATTGTTGTCCAGGCTCGTCCTGAACTCCTGGCCTCAAGCAATGCTTCCACCTCAGCCCCCCAAGTATCTGAGATTACAGGGAAGAGCCACTGTGCCTGGCTCAGTGACAGGTTTTTAAAAGAACAATTGAGCTGGGCCGGGCACAGTGGCTCACACCTGTAGTTCCAGCACTTTGAGAGGCTGAGGCAGGATGATGGCTTGAGCTCACAAGTTCAAGATCAGCCTCGGCAACACAGTGAGATCCCATCTCTACAGTTTTTTTTTAAAATTAGCCAGGTATGATGGCGCACCCTTGTAGTTCCAGCTACTCAAGAGGCTAAGGTAAGGAGGATCTCTTGAGCCTGGGAGGTCAAGGTTATAGTGAGTGGTGATCATGTCACTGCACTTCAGCCTGGGTGACAGAGTGACACCCCTGTCTCAAAAGACAACACTTGAGCTGTAGATTGTATCACAATAAGAGGTATCCATTATGCTTGGAGAAATTTAAAAATGAGATAAAGGGTATTCTGGAATAGGCTGTTCATATGTACGAGAAATAGGAATATGAGAAGGTAGGATATGCTAGAAATACAGAAATAAAATGACGTAAAAAAAAAGAACTTAGAAATCATTCATAATTCCACCATCCAGGAAAGCTGACTTCCTTCTAGTGCTCCCTCTTTGTGCCCTACTTTTCTCCTAAGTATATTCTGAGCATTTTCCCATGATATCAAATATTCTTGAGAATATGATTTTTAATGACCACCTAATCATTCTATCATATAGATATGCAAGCATTTATTTGACCAGTCCTATGTTGTGAGGCATTTGGGTTGTCTCAATTTTTTGCTAGGTTCAATTATGCTGTCACGGACTTTTCGTCCAAGTTGCATGTAACGGAAAACCGAGTTCAAACAAGCATGAAGCAAACAGGAGTCAGTGGTGAAACCCAACAGTTAAGAGGAAGGGAGCTTTGGGCAAGGCTCAGTCAGGGATCCTGCTCCATTTCCCTGGAGTTTGCCCTTCTCTGTTGGCAGTGGTGCCCTCAGGCTGGCTCCTCTGCAGCCCTTGGGTGATAAACTTTTCTGTTCATGACCATGGGAGTGGCCTGTTTTGCTCTGACTGGGCCACCTGATGAAAGGCTAGGGATGAGGGAGTGAAGCTAGCCCTGACTGCCTTGGGTCTGGGTTCCCTGTCTGTCCTTGAGCGGGCAACTGTGGCAAGACATGTGAGGGTGGCTGTTGCATGATGTCGGGGTGGGGGGAAATTTTGAGGAGATAACCAAAGAACATCCTCCAGCTACTCAAAGAGGGCCTGTAGACAGACCAGCAGCCTCCACATCACCTAGAAACTTACTGGACATGACTCCCAGACCTAGCACATCAGTCTGCATTTTTAATAAGAGTCCCAGGAGACAGTTCTCACATTGAAGTTGAGAGGCCCTGCCCTCTGGCACCCTTGTGTAGGGATCCCTGAAAATAGAATGGCTGGAACAACAGCATGGATGTTTTAAAAATTTTTTTTTTTTGAGATGGAGTTTCTCTCTTGTTGCCCAGGCTGGAGTGCAATGGCGCGATCTCGGCTCACTGCAACCTCCGCCTCCCAGGTTCAAGCGATTCTCCTGCCTCAGCCTCTTGAGTAGCTGGGATTACAGGCATGTGTCACCACACCTGGCTAATTTTGTATTCTTAGTAGAGATGGGGTTTCTCCATGTTGGTCAGGCTGGTCTTAACTCTCGACCTCCCAAAGTGCTGGGATTACAGGCGTGAGCTGCTGCGCCCGGCATAAATTTTTTTTTTTTTTTTTTTGAGATGGAGTCTCGCTCTGATGCCCAGGCTGGAGTGCAGTGGACCAATATCGGCTCACTGCGACCTCCGCCTTCCAGTTCAAGCAATTCTCCTGCCTCAGCCTCCCGAGTAGCTGGGGCTACAGGCACACGCTGCCACGCCCTGCTAATTTTTTGTATTTTTAGTAGAGACGGGGTTTCACCGTGTTAGCCAGGATGGTCTCTATCTCCTGACCTTGTGATCCGCCCGCCTCGGCCTCCCAAAGTGCTGGGATTACCAGCGTGAGCCACTGCGCCTGGCCGGCCTAAAAATTCTTAATACACGTTGTGAAATTGTCCTATAAAAGGTTCTATCTCTTCACATTCCCACCCTGGGATCTGGGTGTTTGAGGCCTAAAACTCATGCAATTTGCGGAAGCCTTTAAGAAAAAGAACAAAGAAATTAAATACAAAAGTACAAAAGTGAATTAAGTACAAAAGTGAATATTTAGAATAATAGAAAATTTAAAGATACCTTGGCCAGGCATGGTGGCTCATGCCTGTAATCTCAGCACTTTCGGAGGGCGAGGTGGGATGATTGCTTGAGCTCAGGAGTTAAGACCAGCCTGGACAACATAGTGAGACCCTGTCTCTACCAAAGTTTAAAAAAAAAAAAATTAACTGTGCATAGTGGTGCACACCTGTAGTCCCAGCTGCTTGAGGGGCTGAGGTAGGAGGATCACTTGAACCCTGAAAGTCAAGGGTGCAGTGAGCCCTGATCACACCACTGCACTACAGCCTGGGTGACACAGCAAGACCCTGTCTCCAGGAAAAAAAAAAAAAAAAGCTTAAAAAATCTTAAAATAACATCATTGGTTTTAATTATCAATAGGTTGAAACATTTGAAACTGCCACATTTGTAAGTAAAAATAGTCATATGGTTAGAGCAATTCCATGTTGTTCAACCTACTTTTTCACTACATTTCTGGCTGCATTTTCTTTTTCTTAGCAACTTTATTGAAATGAAATTACCCTACCATACAAATTACCCATTAAAGTGTACAATTCAACGGCTTTTACTGTATATTCACAGAACTATGCAGCTTTCATCACTATCATTTTTAGGACATTTTCTTTCATCAGACCAAAAAGAAACCCTATTCCCCTTAGCTGATACCACTCAGTCCCCTCATCCCTAGGTAACCATGAATATATTTTCCATTTCTATAGATTTTCCTGTTCTGGACATTTCATAATCATACAATTGTTTATTTCTGAATTCTTTCATTTTTTTTCTGAGATATGGCAGAAATTGTTTTCAAGCTTCATTCATGTCGTAGCATATATCAAGTTCATTCCTTTCTATTGCTAAATAATATTGCATTGTATGGACATATCACATTTTATCCATTCATCAGTTAATAGATATTCAGTTTCTATTTTTTAACTATTGTGAATAATTCTGCTCCGAACATTTGTGTACAGGTTTCTTTTTCTTTTTTTTTTTTTTTTGATACAGAGTCTTGCTCTGTCGCCCAGGCTGGTGTGCAGTGGTGCGATCTCAGCTCAGTGCACTCTCTGCTTCCTGGGTTCAAGCGATTCTCCTGCCTCAGCCTCCCGAGTAGTTGGGATTATAGGTATCTACCACCATGCCTGGCTAGTTTTTGCGTTTTTAGTGCAGACGGGGTTTCACCATGTTGACCAGGCTGGTCTCAAACTCCTGACCTCAGATGATCCACCCGCCTCAGCCTCCCAAAGTGCTGGGATTACAGGCATGAGCCACCGTGCCCGGCCTGTGTACGGGTTTATGTGTGGATGTTTTTTCATTTCTGTTTCTCCTGGGTATGTACCTAGGAATGGAATTCGTGGGTCACATGACAAACTATCTTAATAAAAGTTCTCCAGAGAAACAAAACCAATAGGATGTAGATATGAAGCAGAGATTTCTTATAATGAGCAAGCTGGAGATCCAGGAGAGCTTGATGGTGCGGTTCTAGGCCAGACGCCAGCAGGCTTGAAATCCAGAAAGAGCCAATGTTTCAGTGCAAGTCTGAAGGCGGGAAGAAGCCATCATCTCAGTCATGTAGGAGGAGTTCTCTCTCACTAGGGGAGGGAGGGGCAGGCTTTTTGTTCTATTCAGGCCTTCAACTGATTGGATGAGGCCTGCCCACATTAGGGAGGGCAATCCACTTTACTCGGCCCACAGATGTAAATGTTAATCTTGTCCAAGAACATGCTCACAGACACACCCAGAATGTTTGACCAAATATCTGCACATTGTGTGGCTCAGCCAAGTAGACAAAATCTTAATAACTATATGTTTAACTTTTTGAGGAATTGCAAAACTGTTTCCAAAGTACCTGCACTCTTTTATGTCCCCGCCAGCAATGAATGACTCCAATTTCTCTATATCCTCATCACTTGTTATTTTTTTGTGAAGAGCTATACACATTCTTTGCCTTTTTGAGTGATAATGATATTGCAATATCACTTTCTATAAAAATAATAGGAAGAAAATGTAGTCCTGTGTTTTAGTACATGGATATAAAATGTTTATTGATAGTTTTGGAACGTTTTCCATAGCCATCTCGGTAACTTGCTTGCAGATGTTTGTCCAGGCTGGGCCTCACTCATTGATCTCTGCAGGTGTGGTCCAGCCAGCCAGGTGCTCATTGCTCCTGGCCCTCAGCCCCCATCGTGCCGATTATTGAGGGGTTCATTGGCAATAAAGCTGGGGTTGTGGTGGTCCAGATCATTCTCCTTGAGGTCAACTTTGAGGTCTGGATGTTGGATGAGGCCCACCAGGGGCAGGTGTCACTGGAGGTAAAGGGACAGCCCTAGGACCACCTCTTCCAAGGCGCACAGGGGGTCCCCCAGGCTAGAGCCATGCTTCATGCCACATATGCAGAGGGCGCACACACACACACACAGACTCTTGAAGATTAAGCTACAATGTTTCATTTATTATAGCTTAGCCAACTTTAGCAATTATGTGAAAACAAATTTCACCTAGTGTGACAGGAAATGCTAGGAATCTCCTGGTTTTATTTTGCATTTATTAATGAGGTTGATGTGGTGGTTAATTTTAGGTGTAAACTTCACTGGATTATGGTATGGGGCCCACGTAGAACAAAAAGGCAGAGGAAAGGCAAATTCCCTCTTTTCTAAAGTGGGGACACCCTTCTTCTCCTGCCCCTGGACATCAGGGCTCCGGGTTCTCTGGGATTTGGACTCTGGGACTTGCACCAGAGGCTCCCTAGGCTTTCAGGTCTTCAGGTTCAGACTGAGAGTTAGAGCACTGGCTTCCCTGGTTCTAAGGCTTTCAGACTTAGATGAACCATGCTGCCAGCTTCCCTGGTTCTCCACCTTGCAGACCACCTATCGTGGGACTTTCCAGTCTCTATAATCATGTGAGCCTATTCCCCCAATATATCCCCTCTCATATATCTATATCCTATTGGTTGTCTTTCTGTAGAGCCCTAATATGGCTGAACATTTCCCATAGCTATTACCCATTTGCATGTGTGTATATTTTCTATTTATGTACAGTGCTCGGCACAAAGAAAGTGCTTTAAAAAATAAATCTTTAGTGTTTTAGCCCACTTTCCATTGGAGCGTTGTGTCCGGACTATTAGCTGTCCATTCAAATCTGTTCTCTTCTTCCGTAATTACATGGCAGCCTCCTTTGGAGTTAGATAGGTCCTTAGGTCTAAAGTTCTCTCTGATAGTGTGTGAGCCACTTGAGGGTCTAAAGTCTTAAGACAGTACAGTAGGTGGATCCCCTCCCCAGTCTTCCCCTCCCATAGAACATTTCTTTTTCTTTTTTTTTTTTTTTTTTTGAGATTGAGTCTTGCTGTGTTGCCCAGGCTGGAGTACAGTGGCACAATCTTGGCTCACTGCAACCTCCGCTTTCTGCATTCAACTGATTCTCCTGCCTCAGCCTCCTGAGTAGGTGGGATTACAGGTGCCCGCAACCGCGCCCAGCTAATTTTTGTATTTTTAGTAGAGACGGGGTTTCACCATGTTGGCAAGGCTGGTCTCGAACTCCTGACCTCAAGTGATCCACCTGCCTCAGCCTCCCAAAGTGCTGGGATTACAGGTGTGAGCCACTGTGTCCGGCCCCTTAGGACATTTCTATAAACCAGCAATGACCATGCCGATGAGGACAAAAGCATCAAAATAGCAGAGAAACAAGATGGAAAGAATTTGGGACCTTCAGTGATCGTGTAGAGCAGATCCAAATTCAAACTCTTACGTGCGAGAGATAAGAATTTATATTTTATCTAAGCCATTGCATTTTGGGGTCTGTTACAGCATCATGTGTTACCCTAACCAACATGAACAATGACATTAACTGGTCAGAGGGCTTATGGCCCAACCAGTGGACAGACACTGCAATTACTCCCTAGGGATGACCAGCCTAGTCCAATAAAGATGAGGCATGGGTAGTGGAGATGAATGAAGTGCAAAGACACTGGCTTTTGAGCTTGCCCATTTCATTTTCACGGCTCCTACTAAAATCCGGTGATGGACTATACTGACTTACACTGCCTGCAGATGGAGTCCGAGAGGGAGCATGCACCAGTCTACTACCTAGACCCCTTGGCAGAACTTTTCCTAGATGTGCAAGGTGATCTATACTTTTTTTCTTTTTTCCAAAGAATGAAAAAAGAGTAAAAATCAACAAACTTTATTGAACTGGTTCAAACCGGAACACCCTTATCTAGAACGTTACTTTACTTAACCAGAACTGTGGTACTGCGGCCCAGCAGAGGGCCACAGGCATCCGTGGAAAGCACGCACTGAAGCTCAGTTACTTAATTCCTAGGACATCCTACAATCCTCCTTTGAAGTTCTTTTTGTTAGCTCAGAAGTTCTGATGTTAGTTAAATGATTTCCAAGCCCCCAACAATTTAGAAAAGGTACATTAGAAGAAGGGGTGTTAATATCAGTGTTTGGGGGAAAAGAAAAGATTTTATTTTTATTTTTTTGAGACGGACTCTTGCTCTGTCGCCCAGGCTGGAGTGCAGTGGTGCAATCTCAGCTCACTGCAAGCTCTGCCTCCTGGGTTCATGCCATTCTCCTGCCTCAGCCTCCTGAGTAGCTGGGATTATAGGCGCCCACCACCACGCCTGGCTAATTTTTTATATTTTTAGTAGAGACAGGGTTTTACCATGTTAGCCAGGATGGTCTCAATCTCCTGACCTTGTGATCCACCCGCCTTGGCGTCCCAAAGTGCTGGGATTACAGGTGTGAGCCACCGCGCCCAGCCCAGATTTTTTTATTTTTTAAGAGGAGAAGCTATCTCATCATATAAATACAAAAACACTGAGGCAGCTGGCACTGGTACTATTCAGAACTTAAGAACTGTGGCTGGAACCCCAACACTATGGTAGAGGCTGATTAGGGAGGATTGCTTGAACCTGGGAGGTCGAGGCTGCAGTGAGCTGTCATTGCACCATTGCACTCCAGCCTGGGTGACAGAGCAAAATCCTGTCACACACAATTTGTAGCAGTGTAGCTGTTGGCATGATTTAATCTGGGGGAAACAGTAGTATGTCCCAGTGGGCCTGAGAGCAGCAGATGCCCACATGACCCCAAGCCCTTAGGAAAGGTTAAGGTATGTTCGGTATGTTCTGTTTAGCCATGCAGTGACACAGTATCCTTAAAAGAGAGTTCTAACCAAGCCAAATTCTGGTGCTTAAAATACCGGGTTAAAATGTTAGCCCTCTGAAAGACTTAGCTATTCAGAAAAATTCTAGGTAAGAATTTATGCTGCTCTTCCCAATTCCACCGGGCTGAAGGCAAACTAAGACTGCTGAAGCTGAACTGCACTGACAATCCATTGGACCTGAACTCTCCCCACCGCTCTGCTCAGACATCCCCAGGTAACTGGCACCATCTCTTCAAGGGTAGAAGGCATGGAGCAGCATAGGTCTTCTGGGACCTCTCACCTGGGAAATGGGAGGGGAGCTCCTTTCTTCTTCTCTGGCAGCCAGGAACAGCTTGGGAGGTGGGCCTCTAGTTCAGGGTGGGGTTTGTGGTGATGTGCTGGGGGTGGTAGGAGGGTGGAACATTCTGAGCTGAGGCCGGGCATTCTCTCCCAGAGCTGCTTTAGGGGGGCATCAGCTGAGCAAACTTAGAAAACTCCCCACCTCCTCCAACTTTGAACCTTTGTGCCCCCTTCCTTCTTCCCCTGAGGCTGTTGCCAAGTCAGACCCAGAGGGGCCTCCCCAATCCTTGGGCCACATATTTATCTTTGAGATTTGTGTGCCAGAACAATGAAATCCCAAGTGGCAGGAGAGCAGAGGCCTTGTGGGCACTCACAGATGCACATTCCATATGCCTTTCTGGAAGAAAGAACTCAGCTCTCTAGGAAGGAGGTAAGAGTCCGGGAGCCTCTCCCTCAGGAATCCTTGTTTCTCACCGAAGGTGCCAGGAACTGTAGGCAGGGATTCTGTGAGGACTGTGAAGTATTAAGCTTTGTAATTCTCTGTATACAGTATTGTTTTTGTCTGGTGTCCTTGTTTTGATGAGCAAGAAAATCCTTAATTTAAAAAAAAGAAAAGGCCGGGCGCGGTGGCTCACGCCTGTAATCCCAGCACTTTGGGAGGCCGAGGCGGGCGGATAACGAGGTCAGGAGATCGAGACCATCCTGGCTAACACGGTGAAACCCCGTCTCTACTAAAAATACAAAAAATTAGCCGGGCGTGGTAGTGGGCGCCTGTAGTCCCAGCTACTCGGGAGGCTGAGGCAGGAGAATGGCGTGAACCCGGGAGGTGGAGCTTGCAGTGAGCCGAGATCGCGCCACTGCACTCCAGCCTGGGCGACAAAGCAAGACTCCGTCTCAAAAAAAAAAAAAAAAAAAAAGAAAAGCACGATGCTCACTTCTGGCAGCAGCTAGGAGAGAACCAGGAGTCCATCCCCCAGCAGCTTGCCACGGGGGTGGGGGTGGGGGTTGGGGGAGAAACTGGAGCGAGAGAGTGGGTGGTGGCAGTTTTGAAGAGGAAAGGGAAGCCAGCTAAGTCCCAGGACCTGAAGCAAGAAAGAAATGAGGGCGCAGGAAGAGGCCAGAGGCCAGATAAGGGAGGCACCCAGCTTCCTCAGGGTCCTTTGATGAGGCAGTGGGCCGCCTTAGTACTTGGACACACAATTTCGTGACAACCGGACATCTCTGCTTTCTCTAGAACACAACCTGCCTTCTCCTCCCTACCCCACCATCTAAGTGGTCTGAATGTGCACCATGAGGCTGGCTGAACTGGGCACCCATGGTCAACATGCTGCCTCCCCAGTTGGGGGTTTCGCGACTCTCTGGCAGTCTCAGAGAAGCGTGGGAGAGCAGCCAAACGGTCTCCATGCCCCCTGAGAGGAGCTTAGGAATTAGCTGAGAAAGATGACTGATCCAGGAGTCTGGTGGTCACAATAAAAGGACACAGGCACAGGAAACACTGAGTCCAGGGGTCACAGACTCTTCATGACATATTGCATCTTGGTGGAGGCCACACAGGAGAGGGACAGTAGCAAATCTGAGGCCTTCTCTCATACCTAACATGCCCAACAGAGGTGCTACCCAGGAAGTGATGGAGAAAATTATGAACAGACAGTTTAAAAATGAAAAAACAAAACAAAAATGGAGAAAACATAAGGGATTGAATTTCTCTAGAAATGCTAGGATTTCATTTTCTGTCATCAGGTGTATTAAGCTGGGTAAGAGGAAAAATAAAGTAGTATTTCCTGCACAGGGCTTCCTGGCTGGGGTGCGGGCATATAAGCAAAGAGCAGAGATTTTTCTGCTTGGCAGGGCTGGAAGGCACCCCTAGGGCCTTGTTACTCCAGGGGTAGTCCAAGGACTAGCAAGCAGCATGGCCATCACCTGGGATCTTGTCAAGAAACTCGTCTCAAGCCTCAACCTAGACCTTCAGAAACAGAACTTGCATGTTATGATCTCAAGGTGATGTGTATGCACATTAACACTGGAGAAGCGTTGCCTTAAGGGACAATTCAGGTTTCAAATTTCTTTTCTTATGAAAAATCTTTACATAGCATGTAAAGGTAGAGCTGCTTGGTTCTGATGTTGGTTTATTTTGTGTGAGGCCTTGGTCAAGTTCACCAGCAAGATCAGATCCAGAGTATCTAGTAATGTACTTGATGTCAATGAAGAAAGGCTGATCCCTGTGACTGTGGTGGGCATCAGCTGCCCAGGAGCCAGCCCACCCTGACCAACAGCGTGCAGGGTGAGCAAGGCTAGGGAGGCCACACAGCCAGCATACTTGGGAACCACATGAGCCCTACCCAAAAGTGATACAAGAGCTTATCAGTGTTTCACCCAGTCAGAGAAACGCTGGCTGCCAGGCCAGGCTGGGAACTAGGGCTCTTTTCCCAACTATCGCCAAGCTAAGTCTTCACAGCCTGGATGTCTCTGGCATCCTTAGGAATGTATTTCACCATTTTCTTTCATGATTCTTAAGAGTGCAGCTAACTTTGAGAACACTGTCACTATTAAGATGACCACTACGTAGCTCTGCTTAATGGCGCCCAGGCCAAGCCGCCCACACCTCAGTCCTGGGGTCTAAGTCCTGAGTCATAAAGAGCCCACCATGGAGACAAGGGCCTTGACCACTGCATGTCAGACAGTTGGTCAAGCCTCCTTTCTGATGGCCAGAGGCAAATTCATAAGCCCAATCAATTCTGCTACTGAGGAAACACCCACAGTCACTCCTTGTCCCACCAACCCCTGTCCTCTCTGATCACAGGCGAGGGCTCTGCTTTCCCTGTATCCTGCCACATCAACCAAGGGCTCTAGTTTGCCTCCAAGGAGAGGCAGCTGCAAAGACCACAGACACCTCAATTTACATAAAATTATCTCACTCCATTTTATTTAAGATTTTTTTATCCAGTTAGTAAAAGGAAGATGTGTCTCTCTCTATACATATGTACAAGTTCAGTTATAAAAATAGACAGCACATTCAAAGAGAAAAGGCTTGGCATTTTTCTGATTCCCTCTAAATAGCATCTGTACACAGGAGTCTGGGTTTGAGCAGGGGAATCTTAATGATTTAAATTAAATGATTCCCCTATTCCCCCTACTCCAAAAAAAAAGTTTTAAAAATCAATCTATCGAAACTCAATTCCGCGATTTTCAGGTGTGCAAATCAGAGGCTTGCCCGCCCGGAGGTACCTGCTCCACCAGGGACATCAGGCAGGGGCAGGCAGAAACACCTCCCATGCAAACACTGCCCCTCTGTCTCTACTGGAGGGCAGCAAGCTCAGGCTGGCCGGACTGGGAGGGCTGGTGCCGAGCCTGCCCTCTCTCTGCCCTCTTCACCTCACTCCTGCTGTCCCTTCCTCTCTCAGTGCAATATAGACAGTGCATACAGCCAAGCAGGGGACTGAAGGGCATGAGCGGGGAAACTGTGCATTCAGGATGGGCAAAGGGGACTCTGCAAGAGGGGCAGTGAGGCTGTCCTGCTGATTGAGGTGGCTCCTGGTCTCTTTACTGGCTTCTGGGAGTCCCCTGGGTGGAAGGTGCTACTGTTGCTGGTAGGATCTGAAGGTTCTCTTGGTGTGAACCATGCAGGATGGGAGGAACTGCTGGGAACACAACTGCCTGTGGATAGACTTCCTCTAGCCTCTGCCATGCTTAGCAGCCTCCACCATCTCTCGCAGTCACTGCTCTCTTCAATGATGACACTCTGGCAAATGGGGTTCAGAGACCTGGGGAGCTGCCTGAAGACTGTGGACAACAGGTACACAATCTCCTCCCTTACTAGCCCTATGAGAAATCACAATCTTAAGAGAAATCTCTGCCATGGAAGGCTCTTCACAGCACCTGCAGAGACTTTGCAAGGGACGTGTCAGAGCCGAAGAGTGGAATGGGGATGGAAACAGTATGCCTGAGCATCTAAAGGGGGTCTGTGTCAGGCTTGCCCCGTGAGAGGTTTAAGACTTGGCTATGCAGTTCACTTGAGATGCAGTGGGGCTGATCCCTGCCCTGTGCCTTCCTCCTACAGGCACCCCAGATGCTCCTGATGAGACACAGATGATAAAAGTGCTCACACCATCCACCTGCCTGTCCTTCCCCTGCTGGACATTTCCACTTCTGACTCAGGATGCAAGATGCTGCACGGGGCAAGCCATCCAAAGACCACGGGCAGGTCAGGACTCTAGCCCTGGTTTGGTTGAAGGAAGTCGGAGGGCCCAGATGGTTACCGTCCTCCAGAGGGGTTGGTGCCTTTGCCCTGTTTCCGGACCAGAGAGTCTGGGGCTAGGCTGCTGGTCATGTGGAGGTTCTTGGGATTCCCAGGAACATTATTTCCCTTGCTCAAAGGGGAACTCAAAGGAGAAGAGGCGCTTGAAGGTCCAAAGTCAGCAAGGCCAGCAGGCCGAACAAGGGATGTCTGCAGAGGACTGCTGGCGGAGATTCCTGTGGGGACGGAGAGAGACAAGAACGTAAGCACCAGTCCCGCGTGAGCTTCCTTGGAGCCTGTGGCCTTGGTTACCAGAGTCTGAGCTGGAGAAGAAGTGGTGGGCAATTCCTCCCTGCCACTCCTTGCTAACAACTTCTTGGCATGTTTGCTTGCTCTTCCTGTCAACTGTCTTTTCAGTAAGAGGGATAGATTTTTAAGAGAAAATGATACCTACCCAACCCTCTCTATACTACTTCATCCACAGATGGTAAAATGTTCATCTTGACACTCTAGATAGAGCACACATTTTACAATCTGAGACACCAAAGTTACAGGATGAGAGCTGTAACTTACTAGGCACAAACAGGTTTTTCTTTTCTTCTTTCTTGGGACATCAAGTGTGATAAGATGTTTCCTTTTCAATTTCATGCTCCTGCTACTCTCCAGTAAGTCGGGCCAGAGGGTACAAGGCTGCCCACTCTCTATCCTGTGTCTATATTCATACAGTTCTCCTTGCGCTGGCAATGGCCACCCCTGCTCTCCAAGGCCTGTGTCACTTGAAGGGCATAGCTCAAATCCCCCATCTTCAGTGATGACTCCCTGGGCAACAATGAACTTCCCTTTTTCCTACATGAGCCAAATCCACTTACATGTGATAAACACATTGATTCTTCAATTGTTTCATGTGTACTGGTTTTACTTTCCAAAAAAGAATTCTAAGTGCTTGATGGGCAGACATGTCTCTCTCCTCATCCACAGTGGAACCGCAGGTACTCTCTGAACCACTCCTTTCCCTTGATTTCCATTTCCAGTTGCCAAGTACTGTTGGTTTTTCTTGTGCTGCTCTACCCCCTCTATCTCCCTCACCCTTTCTTCCCTCTGCTCAGTGCAGGTTCTGAGGAGAAGCCCTGATGAGTATATGCAATGCCCCAGCCATGGGTGAGACCCTGCCACGGCAGCCTGGACTACTGGCATGACTGTTGTTTTCCAAGGATGTGATAAGTTGGCAAAGGGCTAAGAAACACTGGGCGAGGCTATTATACTTCATATTTCCTCTATCATACTTCATATTTCCTGGAAGAACCAATAAATGAAAGCTGAGATTCCTGCAGTAGGAGAAAAGGCAAGTAAACTAACAATTACTGAGCAATTACTACACTCCAAGCACTTTCTATACTAGTATGCCTTTACTTGCTACAACTATGAGCTAATACTAAGCCCACGTATTGAATGGGAAGAAAGGTCTGTAAGTGGCTCTCTCTTACCACACTCAAATGTCCTGTACTTTATAGCTACAATCATCCTTCACATATCATGGTCACAACAGCCACTTTTTTCCTCAAACTGTCTGCAGCCCCTTGTCACAAATCTGCTAAGCTCCTGCCCAGCAGGCCTCGCCATGTGTTTCCAACCTTGACTCTACTGCTCCTCTTCAGTGGAACCTAAGCTGCTCAGTGACCCCCAGTATGCCTTGGCCACTGCCAGCTCTCTGTCACCAGTCCAAATCCTTCCTCATTCTTCTCCTCCCTTTTGAATACAGACTGGCAACTTATCAGCAGGTCCATGGTTCCCTCTCCTCCTGACCTACAACCGCCGTGGCTGCCTTTTCATTCCCCTGTATTTTGCCGTGGATTGCTGTTAAGCGTACTGCATGCTTGGCTTCCCCTTCTCATTGCTATTATACACTCAGGAGCAAGGTCCATGTGGAATACTCCTTTTTACATTTTTTAGTTTTTGAGAGAGTCTTGCTCTGTCACCCAGGCTGGAGTGCAGTGACCTGATCTCGGTGCACTGAAACCTGCACCTCCAGGGTCCAGTCAATTCTCGTGCCTCAGCCTCCCAAGTAGCTGGGACTACAGGCGTGCGCCACCACGCCCATCTAATTTTTTGTGTTTTTTGGTAGAGACAGGGTTTCATCATGTTGGCCAGGCTGGTCTCGAACTCCTGGCCTCAAGTGATCTGCCTGCCTCAGTCTCCCAAAGTGTTGGGATTACAGGTGTGAGCCACTGTGCCCAGCCCATGTGGTATACTCCTATGCATGCAGCAGGTGCCTCATATCTAGGTGATAAATCACACAGCTGAATGAATGTTAACTATGCTAATTTGGATTACTAAAATGTAGATCTCAGAAATAAAAGCCTAGGAAGAAAACAAATCCCCAAAGCAAGAAAAATTCAGAATGTTTAAAGTAGTACAGTTCACAATTCAGTTCTCCCTTTTTACAACTACTTCCAATCCACAGACAGCCCTGTACCGTCAGGAGGGCAAGGGGTGAGTCAACAGTGCTTATTACAAAGAAGAAGAACCCCAATTGGGGCTCTAGGAAGAAAGCTCCCGGCTTGAGGGTTTCCTACATGTTCTACCTGACTGACAGAATTTCTAGACTGTCTCTGACCAGAACAAAGTCTGCAGCCACCCTGGGCTTCTGTACCTTTAGACACGTTGTACCCGTATGCGGCATAGGCAGCTGCAGAGGCCGCTGCAGCCCCGGCTTTGGCTCCTGCCATTGCAGCAGCACTGCCTGCAGTGGACTTTCGGCTCCGACCCTTCCCTGCTCCTTTGGCTGTGCTTCCTGAACCTTTGGGGCGGCCTCGGCTTCGGGCTGAGTGACCACGTCCTGCAGCTGGCATTTCCTGAATGGAAATTCCTGTGGGAACAAATGGGCCAAAAGGGAAAGAAAAAAAAAAAAAAAGTCAATCTCTCCAAGATGTTAACATCACCTTCTCCTGACAGGGAAAGCGGGCTCTTAGGGCATTTGTTTTAGGACCCATGAGGAGGTCTATGTCTCCACTTAATAATGGCTAGACCACTGAGTCACACAGAATACTAAGAATTCTAAACAATGAAAACATC
Organism: Gorilla gorilla gorilla; assembly: GCF_029281585.2. Classification (NCBI taxonomy): domain Eukaryota; kingdom Metazoa; phylum Chordata; class Mammalia; order Primates; family Hominidae; genus Gorilla; species Gorilla gorilla. The sequence continues at coordinate 41,693,947 of NC_073240.2, forward strand.
CTAACTCCTCAAGCTGCTTTTCATTCTGAAGAGCAGTTACATTACTCCTGAGTTTCCTCTTTAAATTTGTCCATTACAAAGGGAAGCGACTTGCTACCTGGGACTCATCTGCACACTCTAATGTGCTCTTGCCTTGGAGAGTCAAATTTTACCCTCGAGTTTTGAACCCAGAGCTCCCCAAGAAATGGCAGCAACACTAGACCCCACACAGCAAAGTGAGGAAAGGCCCAGAAAAGCTAACATTAATTAAAAATCAGCAAAAATAATGGTGAATCTGAAAGTCGAGGATGACTAGAAAAGTTTTAAATCTTTATAAAGTTCTTATTTTGCTTTCCCTAAACCTCGTTTCTTCATTTCACTTGACAAAGCTATTGAAAGAATAAAAATGCCATTATCCTACAAGGAATCAGGACCTTACCCACAACCAAACCAGTGCTGGGCAGCTGACCAGGCCCAAGCTGTACAAGACAGCAGCAATTACCATTCACGGTATCTGAGACGGAGCCTGTTATGGATGCAGGAGAATTGGTAGCTCGAGACTGAGGGGCTGAGGAGGCTGGGTCATCCACAATGACCAGCATGTCACTGCTGCTCTCGTCCAGGGGAATGGAGCCAGTGTGCAGCTCACTGCTGATGGAGATCTAGAAGAGGAAGGGTTAAGATCATTACGACTCCCTGTGCTCACTGCCCATGGCCTTGCACCCAGCTAGGAACATGCTTCACAGTTGAGGCTGCTTTGGCTTCTGAGAAACCAACCTGTCCTCATTTGTTTTTCTCCTTACAGACCTCATGTGCAACCTACTTCAACAAGGCTGGAGAACTCCAGAAGCAAAGACTGCCCAGCAGTGTGTCCCTGCTACACAGTCAGGACACTCCTTACGGCTGTGATGCAGGCATCTAAAAGGAGCCTCACCTCACTGAAAGGGCTTGGCATGGCCGAGTCCACGCTAATGAAGGAGTCATCTCCGTCAGCAGAGAGGTTGGAGTTATCAGCCGAGGGAACAAATGGGATCACCAGGTTCACACCCTCTTTTCTCCTTTTCCCATCCAATTCATCTTCTTTTTTCTTCTGGGAACACACGGATAAATATGGAAAACGTGTGAGGATGCACCCCAAAAGAAAAGCGGGATTTGGGAAGAAAAGGATAACAGAACTTTTATTCTTTAGTTTATAAACTTCTCAATTAGCATATTTTTAAGGAAGAAAAACTGCATAAGGAAGAAGGGATAGCTTAATAGGAGTTTATGTGTATTTCAGTCGAGTACTGTGGCACATGCCTGTAATTCCAACTACTTAGGAGGCTGAGGTGGGAGGATTGCTTGAGCCCAGAAATTGGACCCCAGCTCAAAAGAAAAAAAAAAAAAAGAGTTTATGAATATCTGCCACAATAATAGAGTTTAAAGTTGGGGCAGTCACACTGAACCAGAGCCACACCAACCCTGACCCTAATGGGCCGAAGAGCCTCACCAGCCGCTGGCACATCCAGCACTTATTGAGGCTGACTGAATGCAGTCCCACAAAAGAGAGGGCCAATGCTTTCAATATATTTTCTACATATCTGTTTTTCTTTTTAAGACAAATTTTTAAGACAGTTCAAATCCTTGGTGTGAACTAGAGAAAAAGAGATGAACAGACATTTAGAAATAAGCCGGGGGTTTATTTTTCTAGTGACAGATAACACTGAGTGGTACACTAGCAGAATTATGGTAGGTTTTGGATCTCATGACCTCTTAGGCCCTTTCTAAGATTCTACGGAGCCTTATAAGTAATGCCGATCTTAGTCACATTTTAGCCTTACACGCTTTGTAACAGCCCTGACAAATGGTTTCCATAATTAAACTGTGACCACTGTAAGGGTGAGTTTGTGTGGAGAGTACAGATCTACCAAGGCCACATTTCTCCTGAGCAAAGCATGAGTCAGCCCAGAAATGTAGCTGATCATACACAGCTGGAGCTTGATAGCAACCAGTAACCAAGGTGAGAAGCCATGTACCCCAAAGCCTTTTTGGTAAGTACCCCAGGCCCCATTAGCCCCTATCCACCATTCCAGGCTGGAGATACCTTCTCTGCATACTTTTCCCGCTTCCGCTTGCGCTCTTTCACTCGGTTGGTTTCCTCCTGTTGCCGTTTCTCTTCCTGCCGCAGCCTCACTATCAAGAAAATAAATTAAGACCTGATGAAGTACCTGTGGTAATCATAATCCTCACTCTCTTAATTAAGGTGGCCATATCCCCTGATGTTTATTTTCCAAGTATCACTTCTATCTGTTTAAGGCAGATAACCAGTGGTTTTCTAACTTGGATTCTCAACTTTGGGTTTAAATCACACTCTATTTAAGCATTATGGGCTGGCTGGGTGTGGTGACTCACGTCTGTAATCCCAGCACTTTGGGAGGCTGGGGCAGGCTGATGGCTCAAGCCCAGGAGCTTGAGACCAGCCGGGCCAACATAGTGAAACCCCATCTCTATAAAAATACAAAAATTAGCCAGGCACAGTGGTACACGCCTGAGTCCCAGCTACCCCAGAGGCTGAGTCAGGAGGACTGCCCGAGCCCAGGAAGTGGAGGTTGTGGTGAGCCAGGATTGTGACACTGCACTCCAGTCTGGGCAACACAGCGAAACTCTGTCTCAAAAAAAAAATTATTATAGGCCTTTCTTCCTCATGTTATTCTTTTTCCCTTTTTCATTTCAGCCTTTTAATCTCTGCTTTGCACACATTAAGCATGGCTGTAGAGTTCTGAAAGGTTTTAGAAGGTGCTGGCAAATGTGAACTTATTTTCTGCTGTAATGCTGTGGAAGGCTTCAGAGGCTCACAGGATGAATCTGAAACCCAATGCTCTCAAAAGCCAGAAAACACATGGGAGGAGGGTTTGTATGGTTACAGCTGCGTGCTTCTCCAACTTTTCCATAAAAACATTTTTCTGGGCAGAAGAGCAAATTCACTACTGCTAAGGAGTCAGGTGCCTGCCTTGTGCAAGCTACATTATTTGAAGCCACATTTACCTTTAAAATACACACAAATTTTGCCTTCTACTCCACAATGCTTTTTTTTTTTTTGAGATGGAGTCTTGCTCTTGTTGTCCAGGCTGGAGTGCAATGGCACGATCTTGGCTCACTGCAACCTCTGCCTCCCAGCTTCAAGGGATTCTCCTGCCTCAGCCTCCCGAGTAGCTGGGATTACACGTGCCCACCACCACACCCGACTAATGTTTGTATTTTTAGTAGAGACGGGGCTTCACCAGGTTGGCCAGGCTAGTCTTGGAACTCCTGACCTCGTGATCCACCTGCCTCGGCCTCCCAAAGTGCTGGGATTACAGGTGTGAGCCGTCTTGCGTTTTTTGTGTGTTTGTTTGTTTGTTTGTTTGTTTTTAAAGATGGAGTTTCACTCTTATTGCCCAGGCTGGAGTGCAATGGCACGATCTCGGCTCACTGCAATCTCCACCTCCTGGGTTCAAGCAATTCTTCTGCCTTGGCTTCCCAAAGTGCTGGAATTACAGGTGCCCGCTACCATGCCCAACTAATTTTTTGTATTTTTAGTAGAGGTGGGGTTTCACAATGTTGGCCAGGCTGGTCTCAAACTCAAACTCCTGACCTCAGGTGATCTGCCCATTTTGGCCTCCCAAAGTGCTGGGATTAGAGGCGTGAGCCACCATGCCTGGCCTACAAACACATTCTTGTTTGGGTTTTTATATAAAATATGAGCACAAAAATACTTTCCCTAAATACAGCCTTTGGCTTTGCCTACCCTTGGCACACAGCCAAGTACCTCTTCCATTCTCAGATACGTGAGGGGAGTGTATAGAGGTTTAGAGTACATACGTTTTTTCTCCAACTCTTCGTCGTCTAGAAGAAGACTAACCACCTCTTTGGGTTTCAAGGTATCTGGTTTGAAGTTCCCACCTGAAATCACCATCCGCTGAATCTACACCAAAGCAGATCAAAATGTCACCTCCAGGCATCCATTCCCTTATGGCAAATATCCAGAAAAAGATACACATTGTTCTCAACCCACTCCTCAGGGGAGGCCTCTGGTTTCCTATTTCTTCTTTTCTCCCTTTTCATTTCAGTTCATCTGATTGGCTCATCCAGATTATTTGTCCGACAGAAGGAAAATGATAACTTCTTTGCTTGGAACTGCTAACTAGAAAATCTAAGGCTACTGAATCAGGATGGAAAAAAACAAAAAATAACTAACAAATTTGGCATACAATTCAGAGGCAGATAAGCTGAGAGTACTAGGATAGGAACTAAAAAATGTCCATCCTTCTTCCACTGAATGCGAGAGGCCATTACTGGTGTCAGTCTCCACATGAACAACAGCTGGATCCAGGCTATGGAAAATCCAGGCTATGGAAACCATTCTAGGGGAAAGAGAATGAGGCATGGCCAGGGAAGTCAAAATTGCTATTGCATGGGACCTGATGTTATTTTCTATTCAGAAGAAATTGTAGTTTCGTCAGGACCAATGAAAGGCAAGAGAGTTTTAAATAGTCTCAATGCAGTCAATGTGGCTGGACTTTCTGATTGCTCCACCAGTGTAGGAATTTCTTTCCCTTGTGCTTACCTCACTCTTCTCCTTGGCTCTTTGCAGAATGCGTTCTTCAATGGTGCCTTTACAGATGAGCCGGTACACGGTAACCTGCTTTGTCTGCCCTAAGCGGTGGGCCCTGTCCATGGCCTGCTGGTCCACAGTGGGGTTCCAGTCGCTATCATAGAAAATCACCTGCACAGAATATAGCAAAAACTGAAGCACTCTTAGGGAAGGACCAGAAATTCTGAGAGCAACCCAGCCAATTGTCTGTTTGCGAGTTTGGCGTCAGTAGGGTCTGATTCGTTTCTATGATATTGAGCTAAGTAAGAGACATCTTAGAAGATACAAAGCCGTTCCTTCACATGCCCTGAGCAAAAGATACATGCTCCTGTTTTATTTTTTTCAGTTTTCACTTAAAAAGAGTGGCAATAATATTAATAGTTAAAATGTAGTGTTTAGTACATTAATAACATTAACGGTTAACACTTATAGTGCATTGTTCTAAGTGCATTAACTCATTTAAATCCCAGAATTATCACTGTTATTTGTGCTGAGAAAAAAAATCCCATAATAGTCATTATTTAAATACTGTTAAGACTCACATATTTTGTAGTTTAGGAGAATGAGGCACAAATGAGCTAGACAATTCATCCAAAATCACATTGCCTAACTAAGCACCACTGCTCCCAACTATTCACAAGGCTGAGGTGGGAGGATTGCTTGAGCCTGGGAGATAGAAGTTGCGGTGAGCTGAGATTGTACCACTGCACTCCAGCCTGGGTGACAGAGCAATACCCTGTCTCAAAAACAAAACAGGTCAGCTGTGGTGGGTCACACCTGTAATCCCAGCACTTTGGGAAGCTGAGGTAGGTGGATCACCTGAGGTCAGGAGTTAGAGACCAGCCTGGCCAACATGGTGAAACCCCATCTCTACTAAAAATACAAAAACTAACCAGGCTTGGTGGCTCACGCCTGTAATCCCATCACTTTGGGAGGCCATCACTTTGGGATTACTTGAGGTCAGGAGTTTGAGACCAGCCTGGCTAACATGGTGAAACCCCATCTCTACTAAAAATACAAAAATTAGCTGGGCGTGGCAGTGCGTGCCTGCAATCCCAGCTATCTGGGAGGCTAAGGCAGGGGAATTGTTTGAACCTGGGAGGCAGAGGTTGCAGTGAGCCGACACTGTACCACTGCAATCCAGCCTGGGCAACACAGTGAGCCTCCGTCTCAAAAAAAAAAAAAAAAAATAGCCAGGTGTGGTGGCAGGCACCTGTGATCCCAGCTACTCAGGAGGCTGAGGCAGGAGAATTGCTTGAACCCAGGAGGCGGAGAGTACAGTGAGCTGAGATCATGCCATTGCACTCCAGCCTGGGCGACGAGAGAAACTCTGTCACAAAACAAAACACTGGGGCTATGTTGGAAACAGGCATGGCTTTCCCTAGAATTCTCAGGCTCTCATCAACAGTCATTTACTAGCCCATGAATTCCCAGGATGGAATGTTTAAAGGGTTCTCTGGAAGTGACTTCTAGTTTGCTGAGCAACAAACAAATTAACAACAAAATGTATCACCACTAAGTGATCCTAAAACTCCTCAGTCCTCAACCCTTGAGGCTACCATCCAACATGGCGGACCAGTTCAAAATGGCCCTCATATCTCACGTGTTGTCCTTTATATCCAATCAAAAGTCACCAAATCCAGCCACTGCTTCAAAAATGAACCTGTCCTTTCTACTGTAACAGTCCCACTGTTACCATTCTAGACTAGGCCCTCACAACCTACATCTGGATTAGCACTCTTACATCAGCAGGACTCTTAGATCTCAGTCTCTTTCCTCTTCAGTCTACCGTGGCTACCACTGTGGGCCACTCCAGCTCTCTGCCAGTTACACACCTGCCTCAGCCTCCTGAGTAGCTGGGATCACAGGTGCCTGCCACCTTGTCCAAACTCTCCTAAATAATCAGGCCCTGCTATAGACAGCCAACTTTTCTATTCTTTCCTAACACAAATATGCCCTTTCCCTTTAGTCAGATGGGTCTCTTCAGTGGTCCTGGCTTATACATTTGTGTACACCTCTTTTTGCTCAAGCTGTTTATCTGAACTAGAATCCCAAAACTCTTCTTTATTGGTCCTTTCAGGTTTAGTTCAAGCTTCTAGGAAGCTCTCCCTGTTTTCTCTTGCCCATAATAATGTCTCCTTTTCTTTTCTTATCCCTATTCCCCCTGGATTCCTATTAGAAATAATAATGGCTAAAATTTGTTGGGTACTTATGAGCCCGGGACTAGTATGCATATATATCTCACTGAATTCTCAAAAAAAAAAAAAAAAAAATCCTATGTCTACCCTCCATCTTACAAGCAAGGAAGAGACTGGTCTGAGATCACAGCAAGGGGCTAGGGTGGGGAGTGACCTAACAGTCTCCCTCCACAACCTACAGTAGTAACAAAACTTGGCATTGCCTACCTACCTTGGTCCAAGTCCCCACTTAATCACTAACTTCTATGGTGTCAATTATTTCATGTGTACTATTTGAAAGAGTGAGTCATCTTTCTTGAAACTGTTTCTCTCTGTCTCTCATTTTCTTTTCTGAGACAGGGTCTTGCTCTGTCATCCAGGCTGAAGTACAGTGGCATGATCTTGGCTCACTGCAGCCCCAAACTCCTGGGCTCAAGCAATCCTACCATCTCAGCTTCCCAAAGTGTTGGAATTACAGGTATGAGCCACTGCACCTGGCCAAAATGGTTTCCCTCCATTTTTAGCACAGGTTAGAATCCTTGGGAAGAACAATGTAAACTGCTGGCGAAAGAAAGTCACCATGAATGCTTATTGTTAATATAGTGTCCTGCAAACCTAAGATTTAGAAGTGCACAATGCTTGTTGCCTCTAGAGGAACTTAACAAACCTGACCACACGACATTTTGGAGTTTCAAAGAGGACATACGAACTTCCAGAAGACCAAGTTTGAACTTTCAGGGAGAACAGAGCTAACAAAAGTGAAGACCTTCAGTTGGACTAGAGGATAACATTACTTGCCCAGTGTACTTTTTTCATCTTTTTTTCTGGTTCATGTTGTCCCATGATGCCCAATGTATTTAAAATGACCACAAATGTGGAATTTGAGGGCTGATGTCACACCCAAAAGACAGTATCTTGAGCTGTCTAAGCTTGAGGCTATGGTTCAGCATGAATTCATAATGTGGGGATGTGGGTGGTGGAGGTGGGTGGAGGGAGAGCCATATTATGAATTGTTTCATAAGTACTGTCTTAACATTCACATTTTTTCCTAGAAGACCCATTGGCAACCAAACCTGATTCAACTTGTGTTCTTTTGAGCTCATGAACAGTAAGATTAATGCCTAAGGAGATGGGTTTACAATCTTAAATTCAAAAATCTCAAAATATGGAAGATACTTATAAAAATCTCAAAATATGGAAGATACTTATCCTTTAAATGGATTCCAAGAGGTGGGGAATTTGGGAGGGAAAGAAAAAAAAATAGGATTGTTTAGAAAAATACTTGTGCAGCGGAAAATATGAAATACGTACAAACTAATAGGTTAAGAACAAGAGTGAGAGAACTAAAAACCAAGACAGATGTATGGTTACCATCTAATCTAACAGTGAATTAACCATGATGTGAACTGGAGGGAGTGGTGAGGGAGACAATGCACCACAGTGGGACAGGGATGATGCCTATATTTGGCAGTTGGGTTTATGGAGCTCAGTGAGACATTCCAGAAAAAAACAAGTAACAATTAAAGGATTAGAACAACTGATTTAACTAGGAAAGATTAAGGCAAGTCAATCCACAAAGCGTGGCCCAGCAATGACTAAGGAGAAATAATAGTCAATGCCTTCATGACACTGTAAACACCAAGCAGGGCAGGCACAAGGGAAGAGAGGTGAGAGTTACCATGCGGTAGAGGGGCCTGGCTGTATAGGTCAATGAGAAGGAGTTTCAGGGGATGAGAGAATGAGATTTAAAACAGGAAAATTTCTTTCTTTTTTTTTTTTTTTTTTGAGATGGAGTCTTGCTAGGTCACCCAGGCTGGAGTGCAGTGGCAAGATCTTGGCTCACTGCAAGCTCCACCTCCCGGGTTCACGCCATTCTCCTGCCTCAGCCTCCCGAGTAGCTGGGAGGGACTACAGGTGCCCGCCACCATGCCCGGCTCATTTTTTGCATTTTTAGAGAGACGGGGTTTCACTGTGTTAGCCAGGATGGTCTCGATCTCCTGACCTCGTGATCCGCCAGCCTCGGCTTCCCAAAGTGCTGCGATTACAGGCGTGAGCCACCGTGCCCTGCTGAAACAGGAAAATTTCTAGAAGAACAAGTGGGAAAAGTTGGACCAACACTTGGAGGGTGGAGCTTTTTCTCCCAAGAGAATAAGCGGAGGTTCGGCCTCTGCAGAGGGCTAAAAGCTGTCCTGTGAGACAGGACTTCTTGAATCTCTGCAAAGGGAGAAAAGCTCTTCATTCTCACTACACATAAGCATTTAAAACAGGTCTGACACAGAAACACAAACAGTGCAGTTTATAACAACCCCTTACTAAACAGAGTCAAATGCAAAGACAACCCTACTTCAGGAAGCATATACAATGACACAGTAAAAGGCAGCTGCCATACATCATTTGCTAAAACCATGTTTTTACTAACCGAGTAGGCCAGATAGAGTCCCACTATTTATAAATACATTTTTACATATGCATTCTCAATCATAAGACATTAGGTTTTTCCTGACATTTTTAGGTTGATTAATCTCTTCCTTGTCCATAAATGGTTCTGGGGAAATCCCAAAGCTAAATAAATCTCAGGGCAAAGGAAAAATGCCAGACAAGCAACTAACCCTACTGTTTTTCTAGCAACACACACACAGTATATCCTCGGAATTAATTTCAATCTTGCTGTCTCATTTTTCTAAGAACTATTCCAGGAGCTTCTGATTTACAAGTGAATCCCCAAGCCCTTCCCCCAAAATTAAAATGAAAATTACTTCAGAATTCAGAAATCAGAGTATTCAGAGCCTTTCTCTTTTTTTCTTGAGGCAGGAGCTCTCTGTGTTGCCCATGTTGGAGTGCAGCGGCACAATCACAGCTCACTGCAGTCTTGACCTTCTGGGCCCAAGCAAACGTCCCACCTCAGCCTCCCGAGTATCTGGGATCACAGGCATGTGCCACCATGCCTGACTAATTTAAAAAACTTTTTTGTACAGATGGGGTCTTGCTGTGTTGCCCAGGCTGGTTTCAAACATCTGCCCTCAAGCAATCCACCCACATCGGCCTTCCAAACTGCAGGGATTACAGGCATGAGCCACCATGCCCAGCCTAGAGCCCCTTTCTGGCCTTCAGGATGAAAAAAATTCCTACTCTTGTTCCTCTACTTATGGATCAGAGGCCTAGGCCTACTTTGCTTCTTTGTGGCTGGCAGGACGCTCTTTACTCCTACAGGGCAAACTGTGAACCTTGGAAGCAAGGTGCAGATCTCTCTTTAAATCTGCTTAGTTTTTTTTTGTTTTTTTTTTTTAAACCATTTAAATGAACAACCAGAGAAACTATTCCTTAAGAAACCATAGACTAAACCTGACATAGGCAAGCTGAGAAGAGAAACATACTTTAATAAAATGAAATTGTGCTAGACCTTCCCAGGTGACCTCATACAGCCTCTTAAATATCATCTACAACCTGATGATTTGAAAATACAGCTTTAAGGCCAGGAGTGGTGGCTCACGCCTGTAATCCCAGCACTTTGGGAGGCGGAGGCAGGCAGATCACCTGAGGTCAGGAGTTTTGAGACCAGCCTGGCCAACGTGGTAAAACCTCGTCTCTACTAAAAATATAAAAATTAACTGGGAATGGTGGTGCCCGCCTGTAGTCCCAGCTACTCGGGAGGCTGAGGTGGGAGAATCACTTGAACCTGAGAGGTGGAGGTTGAAGTGAGCCGAGATCAAGCCACTGCACTCCAGCCTGAATGACAGAGCAAGACTCTGTCTCAAAAAATAAATAAATAAATAAAAATAAAAAGAAAATACAGCTTTAACCCCAATCTTTCCCCTGAACTTCAGACTCTGCTGCCTGGGTGATATTGCCACTTAACCTCTGATACTCCTAACTGATCTTCCTGTTTATGTCTCCTTGTAGCATTTCATTTTTTTCTCCCACTCTAAACAAGCTAGAAGGATGCATTTAAAACTCAAACCAGATCATGTTACTCCTCTGTTCAAATTCTTGCAATTGCTCCCCATCTCAAAGTCCTTACCATGGCTACTAAGCCCTATATGATCTGCTTCTGCAATAGCCATCTCATACTACTCTCCCCATAGTTGATTCTGTTCTACCTGCTCTGGGCTGCCTCCTTTTGCTTGATTATGCCAAGCATGTTCTCACCTTAGGGCTTTGCACTTATCTCCTCTGCCTGGAATGCTCTTCTTTCTGCCAGGTATATGCTTAGGTTGCCGCCTTACTTTCCTCAGATCTTGGCTCAAATGTCACCTTATCAGAGATGCCTTACCAATCCATATAAAACAGCAACCCCTGATCATTCTCATGCTACCACTCCTTACCTGATGAATTTTTCTTCATAGCATTCATATTATCAGTTGTTTGTTTGTTTTTGAGATGGAGTCTCGCTGTGTCACCCAGGCTGGAGTACAGTGGCACAATCTTGGCGCACTGCAACCTCTGCCTCCCGGGTTCAAGCAATTCTCCTGCCTCAGCCTCCCGAGTAGCTGGGACTACAGGCGCCCACCACCAAGCTCAGCTAAATTTTTTTGTATTTTTATTAGAGACACGGTTTCACCATATTGGCCAGGCTGGTGTCGAACTCCTGACCTTGTGATCCGCCCGCCTCTGCCTCCCAAAGTGTTGGGATTACAGGCGTGAGCCACTGCGCCTGGCCCCATATTATCAGTATTTTTTCCATTTCTTTATGCTTTGTCTCCTCTCCTGCCACTGGAAATGTAATTTATAGTAACTATGAAGATAGAAATGGAACTTTGTTTTGTTGCATGCTGAATTCCTAGTGCCTAAAACAACGCTGGGCCCTTGGTGGATGCTCATTAAACATTTGTTGAATGAATCAATGAAGGAATGAACAAATGAACAAACTGTTCCAGGTACTAGAAATAGACTTTTTTTTTTTTTTTAAATGGAGTCTCACTCTATTGCCCAGGCTGGAGTGCAGTGGTACAATCTTAGCTCACTGCAACCTCCGCCTCCTGGGTTCAAGTGATTCTCCTGCCTCAGCCTCCCGAGTAGCTGGGACCACAGGCATGCGCCAGCACATACGGCTAATTTTTGTATATTTAGCAGAGATATGGTTTCACCATGCAGGCCAGGCTGGTCTTGAACTCCTGACTTCAAGCCATCTGCCCACCTCAGCCTCCCAAAGTGCTGGGATTACAAGCGTGAGCCACCGCGTTCAGCCTAGAAATGCAGACTTTTGACTTCCTTCCATTGTTGAGGCCAAAGTCTAGTATGTAAAATAATTACTTACAATGTATTTTGATTAACTTGAATAAAGGGAGGGGCTGGGAAAGGAATATTGACACCTGAATGGGGTTTTAAAGAACAAACAGAAGTTCATCAGGTGGAAGAGGAGACTCATGGGAGGATGACTTAGGCTGAGGGAACAGTTTATCCAACAATGTGATATGCCATGGTGTGTTCAGGGAACTAGAAGTCAATCATTATTTCTGGAATATAAAATTTGGAAGGGAAAGTGGTCTGATAATTAGGCTGTAAAGGTAGATAAAGGACACAAATGAAGAGCCTTATACTTTATTTTATAATTGATGGAGAATTCCTGAAGAGTTTTAATCAAAGGAGTGGCATGATTAATAAAGGGCAGAGAGAAACTAACAGAGTACCAGCATAGCAAAGAATGGATTTGGATCAACAGGTATGAAGCCGGGAACTGAGAGTGGAGTCCAAAAGAGCAGCTGGGACAAAGTGATGAATCTTGTACTCACATTGAGAGTATGACTATGCTGAAATTCTTAAAAGATACAGAGAGCAGGGAACCAAGAGATAACAAGGAGAAAGGCAAGTTTCTACTATCTGATACGGTAGAAACTATGTGATATGGCTCAAGTGAGCCACCACATCAGAGAACCCACAGGAACAACACATGCCACACTGACAGCCCTCCCATAGTATGACAGATGCTGATGATGTACAGCTACCCAGCAATGCCTCCAGTGGCCCTCAGGCGCTGACGTCTTGCCATACCTGGTTAACTGAAAGTTTAGATGCCAAGGAAGGTGCATCCTATAGTTGCTATTACAGAATGTGTAGTATCAGATTAGTGAGAGAGAGAGAGAGAGAGATATTTCCCCCTGCTGCTGTGAATCTACTCAAGCCTCTACACTCTTGCACCTCATTTCTCCACTACCCTCATGAGTTTGCTTTCTCCTCACAGTTGTGGGGATTTTGATGTTCTATATGTCAGAGAGGCACCACGATAGTTACATTAAGTGCCATTTTTAGAGTCATGCCTTTTATAAAATAATTTCCCATTTACGTATTTTTAAATCTCAAAGTTACTAAAATTCTTATTAAATATATTTGAATCTTAGCAATAATTTTGAGATTCAAAAAGAATCCTCTTTTCTTTTTGAGACAGTCTCACTCTGTCACCCAGAGTGGAGTGCAGTGGCATGATCTTGGCTCACTGCAGCCTCTGCCTCCCGGGTTCAAGCGACTCTCCTGCCTCACCTCCCGAGTAGCTGGGACTACAGGCACGTGCCACCACGCCCGGCTATTTTTTTTTTTTTTTTTTTTTTTTTGGTAGAGACGTGGTTTCACCATGTTGGCCAGGATGGTCTTGATCTTCTGACCTGGTGATCCACCCGCCTTGGCCTCCCAAAGTGCTGGGATTACAGGCGTGAGCCACCACGCCCAGCCAGGAATCCTCTTTTCTTCACCCTTTCAAACACAAGCATTCCTGCAAGAAGACTGGGTAGGAAAGAGTGGATAATTTGTTGGAATATTTTTTCTACTTTATTTTTGAAATTAACCTTTTCATTGCTCTCCAACCACCTTTTGAAGGTCAGGATACAAAAAGTGGGTTTTTCCATTAATGGAATAATGCATAAGAGTAACAAAACAATCCTTTCTGATGTGTTCAATTATGGCTCCTAAAACAAATCTGGATGGACTGATTGTTTTTCCAGTCTGTTTTCCCTGATGTACCCTAAATGTCTCGAACAGTATCAGACACATAATAGGCATTAGTGAAACATTTGTCGAATGAATGTGTAAGACACTTATTCAGGCGAGGCGCAGTGGCTCACACCTGTAATCCCAGTACTTTGGGAGGCTGAGGCAGGTGGATCACTTGGGCCTCAGAGTTCAAGACCACCTGGGCAACATGGCGAAACCCCATCTCTACAAAAAATACAAAAATTAGCTGGGCATGGTGGCGCATGCCTATAGTCCCAGCTACTTGGGAGGGTGAGGTGGGAGGATCACCTGAGATTGGGGAGGTTGAAGCTACAGTGACCCATGATCATGCCACTGCACTCCAGCCTGGGCGACAGAGTGAGGCCCCATCTCAAAAAACAAAAACAAAAAAACTTGTTCAAAGAAAATGAATAGCAAAGTCCATAAGGAAAGCTAAAATACTCTAGTTCCAGTCAAAGAGCAACTAGAGTCTTTTAACACAAGAGGCAAAGAAATAAAAAGTTTGCAAGTTTGTGACACAAAAGCAAAGGGTAAAACAAACAATGCCATAGTAGAAAAACCTGCATAGTAGGTTTCATAGTAGAAAACCTGCATATCTAGTTGATTGTGCTCTCATTACTTACTGTGTCTGCAGCAGTGAGATTGATACCCAGTCCTCCAGCTCGTGTGCTTAACAGGAACACAAAGATGTCATTCCTGCAGAAAAGAGATATGTTAAAGGAAAAACTGAAAAGAAAAAATGGCATGTATCAATAGAGAGAGATCTCTGAATACAGAACATAAAGTCTAGGACTAAAAAGAGTTTTGGTGGTTACCTAGGCCTGATTGTATTTCTGTAAAGCATTATACAATGTTGCTCTGTTGTTACAACCAAACATGGAGGTCATCTTCCAATTTGCAGATAAACTTTTGCTGCCCACTAATAGATGACTGATAGGCAACACAAGTATAAACATGTAGCAAATATAACAGAAAAATATTACCATAGATGTACAGACCTCTCTCACTGTCACATTTTTAAATCAAACCATTCCTAGCTTTCTGGTTTTCTCTAAGAATCATGACTTATAATAGTCTGGGGACTAATGTTATTATTCCAAAGCACTATTTTTTTTTTTTTTTAAGACGTGGTCTCGTTCTGTCGCCCAGGCTGGAGTGTAGAGGCACGATCTCAGCTCACTGCAACCTCTGCCTCCTGGGTTCAAGCAATTCTCCTGCCTCAGCCTCCCAAGTAGCTGGGACTACAGGTGCTCGCCACCACACCTGCCTAATTTTTAATATTTTTAGTAGAGACGGGGTTTCACCATATTGGCCAGGCTGGTCTCGAACTCCTGACCTCGTGATCCGCCCGCCTTGGCCTCCCAAAGTGCTGGGATTATAGACGCGAGCCACCATGCGGGACCCCAAAGCATTCATTTTAAGATGAAGAAAGGTGAGTCCCAGAAAAATGACTCAAATAACTAAGACCCAGGCTGTGACTTTTGTGTGCTAACTTGAATTTAGGATCAGTCCATGAAGACAGGCTGGAATTAAATACTTTTGGATGAATGCCAATACACCCCTTACATACAAATGATTAAATGTGGTTTTCTCAGTTTCCTTCTACTTCCTATGTTCTTTCAAAGAAACACTGAATTACAAATAAACCAATAGGTACCACTGTCACTCACTCGAGCAACAAATATTTACGGAATGTCTTCTGGGAACAAGCCCATACCAGATCACAAAGGACAAGTTTTGTTTTTTTTTTTTGGAGATGGAGTCTAGCTCTGTCACTCAGGCTGGAGTGCAGTGGCACGATCTCGGCTCACTGCGACCTCCACCTCCTTGGTTCAAGCAATTCTCCTGCCTCAGCCTCCCGAGTAGCTGGGATTACGGGATTACAGGTGCCCGCCACCATGCCTGGCTAATTTTTGTATTTTTAGTAGAGATGGGATTTCACCATGTTGACCAGGCTGGTCTCCTACCTCAGGTGATGCACGTTTCTCAGCCTCCCAAAGTGCTGGGATTCCAGGCGTGAGCCACTGTGCCCGGCAGAACAGGCTTTTGACTCTAAGATTTATCTACACACACACACACACACACACACACACAAGGGCTCAGTTTGGTGCTTTAGATGGCATTAAGAAATTAATTAAAGAAAGAAAAGAGATTAGAAAATATTCTAATGCATTACAAGTCATAAGGGTAATGTTTTGTGAAGTTTCAAATATAGAATAAAGGTACTAAAATCACAGTGTAAAATTAATTTTATTTTGTGGATTCCAGTAAGGAAAACAAAAAACAAAAAACATCAGAAACAAACATACTGACATCAGGATGCTCGCATCCCTTCAGGCTATTCTTCTTTGGTAAAGTCACTTGACTGCTGACAGTCTGTTTCCTGGACTATAAAATGAAGATGCTATGAATACTGCTGAAGTGACTAACTGATGACGTATCAATGTCAAACATAAGTATCGGTGAAAGAACTATTTTGAAATAAACATCCTGGTTAATCACTATGGTAGGTATGTCCTGTACAATTCTGCCCATTATTTACATTGAATTAAACACAACTTTCCTACAGAGGCATGTATAACAGACCACGGGTGGCGGTCTCTCAGTTAGTGATTCCAAATGCTTCGTGCTCCCATGCAAGTTCTACTAGCTTATCCTTAAATTTTATCACAAAGGTTAATATTTTGTAATTTTATTTATTTAATTCATAAAACGCCATCTTTATGATTAAATTGTGTAGTGTAAACCAAAAAGCTGAAGGGCATCTGCCAGTTTTTAAACACATTTTCCCACAGATATGGGATGATGTAAATAAATGGAAGGAGGCAGGGTATCTCACAGGCCCAAAGAAGAGTATTTAACCACAATAAGGCTTCAAATAAAAACTGATTGAGCTTTTTGGGGCCGTACTAATCTCTGGAAGGCTGAGGTGTGAGGATCACTTGAGCCTAGGAGTTCGAGATCAGCTTGGGCAATACAGAAAGACCCTGCATCTACATAAAATTTTTTTTTAAAAAAATTAGCCAGGCATGGTGGCACACACCTGTAGACCCAGCTACCTGGGAGGCTGAGGCAGGAGGATCATTTGAGCCCGAGTCCAAGGATACAGTGAGCTATATATCATACCAATGCACTCCAGCCTAAGTAACAAAGTGAGATCCCATCTCTTAAAAAGGATAAGTAATCCTTCCCACTTCCGCACTGAGAAGACTGCTCTTGCTCCATACATCTTCCTCTCCTGCTTTGGTGGGTACAAAGGCAAGGAATCAAAGGCTCCTCTCTGATACCTGCGTGAGAGTTGATGGAGTCATCCAATGGCTAGGACTTTTTTTTGTTAATTCTTGAGGAGACCCAAAATATGAGCATGGGGTAGGCGTCAGGGAATGGGTACAGGGTGGGAGTATGGGGGACTGGTGGGAAAAGACAAGGCACTTGAGAAGTACAACAAAATAAAGTATTAGAAGCAAAAAGATAAGAAATTTCTGGCCAGGTGCGGTGGCTCATGCCTGTAATCCCAACACTTTGAGAGGCTGAGGTGGGTAGATCACTTGAGGTCAGGAGTTCAAGACCAGCCTTGGCAACAGGGCGAAACCCTGTCTCTACAAAAATCCAAAAATTAGCTGGGTGTGGTGGTACGAGCCTGTAGTCTCAGCTACTTGGGAGGCTGAGGTAGGAGAGTCACTAGAGCCTGGGAGGTCAAGGATGCAGTGAGTTCTAATTGCTCTACTGTGTTCTACTGCACTCCAGAGCCTGGGTGACAGAGTGACACCCTGTCTCAAAAAAAAAGAGAAAGAAAAAGATGGGTAATTTCCATAGTCTGTACAGCCAGAGATTAGTTCAGATGTAATCACTTACAAATAGGGGCTATATACAAAAGAACACTAGTGAAAGAAATGTAGGTAAAAATAAATTAGTAGAAAAACTTAGAAATACAATGGTTTCTTTTGGATATCAATTATGTATTGAAAAGATGCCTTGTGATGATGAGGTAGATGAATTCAATGTAATTTTATCATATTGTAATAAAAAATAAGAATTGCAGAAACCTTGGGTTCTTATAATCAAAGAAATTAGTTCTTACCGTGGACTACACTGCTGTAAAAAACAAAAGTATCTAAATCAAACTACTAAGAAGTTCCTTTCTACTGAATAACGCTATAATAGTATTGATAATGTGAATTAACGTTTTAGGGGCTCTGACTAAACAGGAGAAAACAAAATCCCAGAAGGCAACATGGTGGTCTGGGTGCCCTCTCTAGGAGGCTGAAAAGGCATCTCAACTCAGGGTCTCTTGGAACAGACCTTAAAGACTAGGCATCTGGCTGGTCTGTAAAGGGGCCTATAAAACCACACAGCAAAGACATGTGTAGGTCTCGCTCTCACTCTTCTTTAATAACCCACTGAGGTGACTTTGCACCAACATACCCAAATAGTGCTAGGCACATAGCTGACTGCGGTAAAGGCTTGTTGAATGACTGAAAAACCACAATGAAAGACAACTGTGAATCTCTACAACACTCACAAAGGAAAAATCCATGCTACAGTCACTTTTTCCTCATGTTTTCCAAAGAGTCACACTGAGTGGTCAGATAATGGGGAGAGGATCCATTTGGTAAAGGTCATGGGTTAGGAGGAAGGGAAGCAAAGGCCAAAGCACCACAGAGCAAAGACCTTGTGAATGGCTTCCAGGATCACGCACTGGTCACATGCCCTGAATGCTGCCCCGTCAGGACATCCTGGCCAAACAGTCTTTAGTCTCAGTCAGACTTTTTCCTGGAAGGATCCTTCATAAATAAATCTTGTATGAAGGGAATGTAAATGGCTTTTTATAGGCGTTGTTGTTTACTCTGGCTGACCTTTGACCACAGGGCTTTCCAGTTGAAACTGCAATTTTTTCTTTTGATGTCCTTCATTAACAGTAATTAAAATATTTGGCAAGGAGTGCTTGTGTCCAAAAACACCTGTCTTTTTCTCTATATCAGGCGACTGCAGTCACTCAAATTTATAAGTTGAGCATTTTCCGCCCTTTGGAGGGGTCAGCATATGCATAGTCCAGATTCTACACATGAGAAATAGATTACTTCTTTGCCATAATCCCAACTCTAAGCAACCAGTTTGTAATGTAGGCAGGGATCAGAAGGAGACTTCAGTCTCTTTTTCCATTTTGCCTAATATTAGACAGAGGGTGTTAAAATGATGGTTACCCAAATGTTGACTCTAAATAACATTCACTGTTACCTAAGTAATTCTAAGTTGTAGAGTCTGAAGGCTCAAGCAAGATTTCCTTAAAAAATCTGTGAAAAATTAACATTTTTACTAAGTAGAGCCAAGTAAAATTTAATGGTGAAAATGCCACTCTTTTAGAGCTAAACTTTTCAAAATCATTGTGCACTACTACTGGGACTGCCCAAGTAATTCTGCTTCCCAAGTTAAGTAAGATATTTCAGAGGTAATAAATTATACACCTCCTGATTTTTTTCCACCACAAAGATACTGCAAAATATACTGAGCCCTGGGTCTCACAGCCCAGTTTTCTAATAATTGGGTAAGCCAGGAGAACGACTGCGGCTCTAAAACTCAGAAGCCCAAATCACTAGAAGTCAACATACTACAGCTCTGGTTGGGGTCTATATTAGCAGAATTTTCTACAAAGAAATACACATAGTCTTAAATGTTCTTATCCTTTCACTCAGTAATTTCCCATGTTTGAATCTATGCTAAGACAGTAATCTAAAATAGTGACAAAGCTTTATACACAAAAATATTCACTCAACATTTCTAGTAGATATTTCTATTCAATAGTAGAAAAGTGGTATATACACCCAGTGTTAACAGAATTGTGATCATTAAAAATGTTGTCGGCAAGGCTGGATGCGGTGGCTCACGCCTGTAATCCCAGCATTCTGGGAGGCTGAGGCGGGTGGATCATGAGGTCAGGAGATTGAGACCATCCTGGCTAACATAGTGAAACCTTGTCTCTACTAAAAATACAAAAAATTAGCCAGGCGTGGTGGCGGGCGCCTGTAGTCCCAGCTACTCGGGAGGCTGAGGCAGGAGAATCGCTTGAACCCGGGGGGTGGAGGTTGCAGTGAGCCAAGATCACGCCACTGCACTCCAGCCTGGGTGACAGAGCGAGACTCTGTCTCAGAAAAAACAAAAACAAAAAGTTGTTGGCAAAGGCTTTTTAATGATATATGAAAATGGTTATGACAGAATATTAAGTAGAAGAAATCAGGATACAAAATCCCACCTATAATATAACAGTATAAATATAACCCTATACATACATTAAAGACTAGAGGATATACCAAAATGTTAAAAGTAGTGGGATTGTGGGTGATTTTTCTTTTCTTTTTTTTTTTTTTTTTTGAGACGGAGTCTCGCTCTGTCACCCAGGCTGGAGTGGAGTGGTGGATCTCTGCTCACTCTAACCTCCAACTCCCGAATTCAAGTGATTCTCCTACCTCAGCCTCCCGAGTAGCTGGGATTACAGGCGCCTACCACCACGCCCGGCTAATTTTTGTATTTTTAGTAGAGACGGGGTTTCACCATGTTGGCTGGGCTGGTCTCGAACTCCTGACCTCAGATGACCCGCCCACCTTGGCCTCCCAAAGTGCTGGGATTACAGGCGTGAGCCACTGTGCCTGGACTTTATTTTCATCTTTAAATATTTTTCAAATTTTTCTCAATAGGCATTTCATTATAATCTATAAAGTCCGCAACTGTTACTGAAGAAAAACAAAACATTACTGCTAAAAAGATCCTTAAATGTACAGTATCAAATATACTAGTGGAAAATAAACAAAAACAGTATCAGGTGAAATACCTATTACTTAATGTCTTTTCTCATAATTCACAAAGCATGCCACCCCACACCAGTAGGCCCACATCACAGATATACTGGCATGACTGGAGAAAATACAGGCAAACTGAGGAAACATATAGTCTATAGCTCGCACATAAGATTCTTGTCAAGTTGCAGCTCTGAGGCTGGAGTAGGTAAGGACATGACATGATAAAATATGTATCACTGATTTCAGAATTAAGAAAAGATGAAGATCACCCAGTAATTTTTTTTCCTCTTTTTGCCAAAACAATGTGGTGGAATAAGGAGGCACAATGCTTATGTTTCAAATAATTGGTTTTAGAATCTAGTGGTAGCTTCCGCTAGGTGAGAAGCTAGGTTAGGCTATCCACACAGCTGCACCAGGGTAACAAATGGAAACGGGTTTGAAGCAGATCTTCTCCTTATTGTTGGTCAAACAGGCACCTGGAATTCTGGTGTGTAGTTTTAACTAAACAGAGGACATTCTATGTTGAATTGTGGATGTGTTTTATGCCAAATTATTTTATGTCTGAATTAAACTATGCTTTAGAACTGAATGGAATTAAAAATTGTAATCTAAATAAAATGGCTATGTGCTTTATCTTCTTCATAATAATTCAGAAGTGAAATATTAAGAGGCCATGCAATTAAAAGCCAAAGTCAAAGCTGTTCTGATTTACTGACATGAAGATCTGCTTTATTCCTTGGGTCTCCAGGTCTAAGGAGGAAAACTGAAGACAAAGTTCAACAGACCCGTCACTAGTGGAGCCTGGCTTTCTCCTTGGAGAAAGCAGTAACCAGACTCTACCTATTACAATGAGAAGCTGCACTCAGGATAATTATGGCTCTGTAAACCATCAGCATTCAGCAGGCAGTAGTTGAAATTTCATAGGCTCATTAGCAGGTGGGAGAGGTACTGTGGCTAAGAGCTGCCAGCTGAGTAGATTGTACAGTATTGCAATTTGTCATAGGGCACTGTACTGCTACTATGTTAAAAGGAAAGCAGGAAAATAAAAGGTACTTTTTCTTATACAAAATGAAACACAGAAACAAACTAATAACTTTAAGTCAATACTCAGAAATTGCTACTGTTAGTGGCTGGGATCACTGGTTCATCCCTATAATCCTAGCACTTTGGGAGGTGGAGGTGGGTGGATCACTTGAGCCCAGGATTTCAAGACCAGTCTGGCCAACATGGTGAAATCCCGTCCCTACTAAAAATACAAAAATTAGCTGGATGTGGTGGCGCATGTCTGTAATCCCAGCTACTTGGGAGGCCGAGGCACAAGAATTGTTTGAACCAGGGAGGCGGAGGCTGCAGTGAGCCGAGATCATGCCACTGCACTCCAGCCTGGGTGACAGGGAGAGACTGTCTCACAAAAAAAAAAAAAAAAAAAAAAAAAAAAGAAATGGCTACTATAAGCAATGAGGAATACAGGCTGGTGGATTTTTTTCTACATACCTATTATCCATTGAGGAGGATCTTGGTTCATACTTAGAAATGATTTCTTTTATTATCCAAAGAAATAGGCACTGGTGTCATAAGAAAGCATACTTCAAACATACAAACTATCAGGTATATTCTCTTTTTCTTTCCCAGACACATAGATCTGAATTATGATAAGCAGATTTAGTAACTTCTTAAAATGGCAGGAATTACATCTTGATTCCTTAACAATCTCAGATGTCCTGGCATTTAAAAAAAAAAAACAACTTACCATTTCAAGCACTAGAGGGAAATTAAAAAGATAATTTTTGTAATTCCCATGAACATTACCTGTTCTGAAAATCAGCAACCATGTCTCGCCTCTCCGAGATCTTGGATGAGCCATCAAGCCTCATGTAGGTATGCTTCCTGTAAACCATGTATTCCTGCCAACCAGGATAAAAGGACACAGTAAATCTGATGCAAATTACTATATTCTGATTTCCACAGGCATCTACCCATCTTCTACCTTGTCCACACTGGAGGCAAGCCATTATAACCAGAATCGGGAGAGAGTAACCCCAAGAGTACAAGAAGTTAATCTGTAAATGAGTTACTGCCAATGTGTGAAAATCCAGGGCAATCTGAAGATTATAATCACTCTCAATTTCAGTTTGGAACCTAATCTTATTCCTGTAAATTCCTGTAGGTTTCATTAAAAAAAAAAAAAATTCCACAAACCAAAATAGTTTTTCAGTCATCAACCAGATATCTTTCACAGCTACGAAAATACCTACTTTTTTTTTCAGTGAATAACATTCATTGAAACGAATGTGTTTCCCCAGAGCAAACCTTTACTGATTAAAATGCTTAAATTTATAGCCTAAGCTTCCTTCTCCCAACAGAGCATGCATCACTGTTATGGGAGGCCTAAGCATCAGAGTAAAACAAAAGACAAGGTAATCTTCTATGGCAGAGAATGTTCTTGACATCATCAAGAGGAATTACAACTTTTAAGAATGAAGAGACGTCAAAAGATACAATAGAGAGACTGCCTCTCCATTCTTAGAAATTGCAATTCTTCTTATAGTTATGTCCAAATGAACATTTATTTCCTCTTTTGTTATTTCTGATTACGCTACAAAAAGTCCACTTGTAGAAGAACTAGTTAGTATCAAAAACTCAACACAGCTGCCTATTTATAAGAAACAGCATAAAATAGTTGTTTCGGTTCTAAAATAACTTCTCTATTGAAAAAGACTAATCATTTCTACATTTGGGAAATGTTTGTGTTAATTAGTTTTCTGTGGTCAAATGTTCTTATACTGCAATATTTTCATATGTAACTCTTATACTTGGTGGGGCATTTTAGCACATCAGGTTGCTGTAGTTTGGAATATCTGGTGCAGCGTATGTGACAGCCTATTCTTAGATGGAGTGAGTGCCAAGAACTTGGCAGAGGTCTCTGGCTAGGGTACATGTGAAGCGAAGCTGGTCAACAAAGTAGACAAGCTCATTGACATATGCAACTTCATTGTGTTTTATATTTGGTTTAATTTTGATTTTTTAATTTTTTACCATTTCTTTCTGTCTTGAAGTGGTTCCTTAAGAGCTCTGATAATCAAAGAGGAGCATAAAATAAAGTGAGCTTCAAGTTCATACTTAGTGGTATTGCTATATTGTAGGACTGAACTAATGGCAGAAGGGTAGGGGGCGTTTTGGATAAAAAGGACTTCAAGAAAGAAGGTATAAAATGATAGCAAGATGATGGTCCTTAGAGGCTTGCTATACCTTTTGCAGCTAATCCAATCACAGAACGTTGCAATCAGAACAACAAAGTAACTAGACAATACCAAGATAGTTTACAGAGACACTCAAAACACAGATTATAATTTTAGCAAAAAGGTAGGCTTCCTGCACAGGCACTCTTTTTTTTTTTTTTTAAAGACACTGTCTTGCTCGTCACCCAAGCTAGAGTGCAGTGGCACAATCGTGGTTCACTGCAACCTCCTCCTCCCAGGTTCAAGAGATTCTCCTGCCTCAGCCTCCCTAGCAGCTGGGATTACAGGCAACTGCCACCACAACCGGCTAATTTTTCTATTTTTAGTAGAGATGGGGTTTCACCATGTTGGCCAGGCTGGTCTTGAACTCCTGACCTCAGGTGATCTGCCCGCCTCAGCCTCCCAAAGTGTTGGGATTACAGGTGTGAGCCACTGAGCCAAGCCTGATTTGCCTTTTAAACTGAACTTCTAGCCTCATAAAAGCATTGATGAATGAATCTTCTAGTAAATTTTGCTGTTTATATATTTATATATCAAGGCCAGCACAACCCCGGGGATATTAATCCTAGACCATAATCAAACCAACCCTGATTATAGAGAGCCTGTTACTGAGGCAACAGAAGTGAATTATTCCCTTCCACTGCTTCAAGTCTTAGCTCTTGAACTAAGACGAGCAGTGGGATTTCAGGCTTTAGTAAATTTAGAGTCTATTTCAGTAAATAGCTTCAAAAAAAAAACAAAAAACAAAAAACAAGAAAATGGACATGGAAAGATCTGTTAAAAGGCTGAATAGAGCAACATCTACATCCTCACACTATAGGAAAACACCTAAAAGACAAAGGTTGGGGCCAGGTGTGGTGGTTGGCTGGACGAAGTGGCTCACGCCTGTAATCCCAGCACTTTGGAAGGTCGAGGTGGGTGGATCACTTGAGGTCAAGAGTTCGAGACCAGCCTGGCCAACATGGCGAAACCCCATCTCTACTGAAAATACAAAAATTAGCTGGGTGTGCTGGTATGTGCCTGTAGTCCCAGCTACTCAGGAGGCTGAGGTGGGAAGATCATCTGAGCCCAGGGAGTTTGAGGCTGCAGTGAGCCAAGATCATGCCACAGCACTGCAGCCTGGGCAACAGGGTGATTGTTTCAAAACAAACAAACAAAACAGGTGAATGGATAAAGAAAATGTGATACACACACACACGAATATTATTCAGCCTTAAAAAGAAGGAAATCAACATGAATAAACCTGATTACGTTAAGTGAAATACGCCAGACATGGAAAGACGAATACTGCATGGTTCAACTTATATGTGCAAGCTTAAAAAGTTAAAACTCATAAAAGTAGAGAGTAGAAGGGTGGTTGCCAGGGGGTAGGGGAAATGGGGAGATGTTGGTCAAGGGGTACAAAGGTTCAGTTATGCAAAATGAAAAAATCCTGGAGATCTAATGTACATCTTGGTGACTAGAGCTAATAATATTGTATCGTATATGTGAACTCTTCTAAGAGAGACAATATCACATGGTCGACCTTAAATATATACAATTTTTATTTATCAAGCATACATCAATAAAGCTGTAGCTGGAAAAAGCTTCAAAGATTATTCTGATAGCCTATATCAGCAGCTGAGAACAACCACTAGAAAGGGAAGGCAAGGCAGTTTCCCTTTGAACCTTGCCATTCAGCATGGCCCTCAGATGGGCAGCACTTGTACCACCTGAGGTCTGTTAGAAATGCAGAACTGAGGGACACATCCCTTACCTAGTAAATCATAATCTGCATTTTATTTTTATTTTTTTGAGATGGAGTCTCACTCTGTTGCCCAGGCTGGAGCGCAATGGTGAGATCTTGGCTCACAGCAACTTCCACTTCCGGGGTTCAAGCGATTCTCCTGCCTCAGTCTCCCAGGTAGCTGGATTATAGGCATGCGCCACCATGCCTGGCTAAGTTTGTATTTTTAGTGGAGATGGGGTTTCACCACGTTGGTTGGGCTGATCTCAAACTCCTGACCTCAGGTGATACATCCGCCTTGGCTTCCCAAAGTGCTGGGACTGCAGGCGTCAGCCACCACACTTGGCGTAACGTGCGTTTTAATAACATTTGATTCGAAAACATTACTTTTGAGAAACACTATTGTAGAACATATGCGGTTTTTGTTTTTAAGTTCCTTATACTGTTCTTTTTTTTTTTTTTAATTATACTTTAAGTTTTAGGGTACATGTGCACAATGTGCAGGTTAGTTACATATGTATACATGTGCCATGCTGGTGCGCTGCACCCACTAACTCGTCATCTAGCATTAGGTATATCTCCCAATGCTATCCCTCCCCCCTCCCCCCACCCCACAACAGTCCCCAGAGTGTGATGTTCCCCTTCCTGTGTCCATGTGTTCTCACTGTTCAATTCCCACCTATGAGTGAGAATATGCGGTGTTTGGTTTTTTGTTCTTGCGATAGTTTACTGAGAATGATCATTTCCAATTTCATCCATGTCCCTACAAAGGACATGAACTCATCATTTTTTATGGCTGACATATGCGTTTTGGTTTTGTTTTTTGAGGCAGGGTCTTGCTCTATTGCACAGGATGAAGTATAGTTTTCTTGGATCACTGCAGCCTCGACCTCCTGGGCTCAAGTGATCCTCTCACCTCAGCCTCCCAAGTAGCTGGAACTATAGGCATGCACTACTATGCCCAGCTAATTTTTAAATTTAAATTTAAATTTTTATAGAGATGGGGGTCTTGCTATGTTGTCCAGGCTGGTCTTGAACTCCTGGGCTCAAGTGATTCTCCTCCCTTGGCCTTCCAAAGTGCTAGGATTACAGGTTTAAGCCACTGTGCCCAGCCAAACATATCTGTTTTAAAAGCATTGGAACACTTTCTTCAAGCAAATTCTTACACAGAACCCCTCTAATATGTAAAATAGATAAAAGCATCGCTATCCTGACTGATAAAGAGTGGCCATCTCCGCTTACTATCTACTGGTCCTCTAACACATCCCATCAGTCTGAAAACCACTGTTTTACTATACAAGTTGAGAAGACAATGCTCTGCTTGCATGCCACTGATTAAAAAGTAGGACTTACAGATCACATCCACACACCACATCAGTGGCATGCAAACAGAGCTGCCAGCATAACTCAAGATAGTTTTACTGAGCATTCACTAACTGCCAGTCACTGTTCTATTTTACCTGGTTATGTTTATCCAATCATTATGGCAACCTTTAAGGTAGGTGCTATTAAATATTTTTTTAATTTCTCTTTTAATTTTTTTCCCCCAGGATCAGAGATCACAATCAAAATCTTCACGATCTGTTCTGTTACAGCTTCCAATCACCTCCTTTAAAAATTTTTTTTTTTTAGATTTTTAATTTTCATGGGTATATAGTAAGGGTAGGTGTTATTATTGTCCCTCCTATCTTACAGATGTTAAGGTCCCTAAAGTGACACAGGCAGTAGGTGGCAGACCTAGGATTGAAACTCAAGCAGATTGGTTCCAGAGTCCTTGGCTTAACCCTCCTACTGTTTCCCAGATGGAAGGGATGATCAGTACTACTAAGATGAAAATAAAAAGGGAGCCCCATTTAACCCTAAGGTTCTTAATATATCCTGTCCATAACCTGATCTACCATCATCATAAAGGATAATTGGACACTTGAAAAAATAAAGGCAAATGTTTATATATCCTATTACCAATCTTTCATTCTGAAACTTCTATTCCAAAGCTGGCTCTGACTTTCATTTTAACCACATTTCATTTTGATAAAACAATTTAGGGGAAGGACTCAATATGGTCCACAAACCTGCAGATCTGATGTAATTTTATTTTCTTGGACATGCTGTTTTCCATCTTTTGGGGTATATCATTAGCAAAGGCTACTCTATTACAATTTTTCTGCAGTCCAAGCAAATTGAACCAAGAGTTAAATATGACAACCGTAATTCCCTTATCTAATACAGAGCCCTTTGGAGCAAGAATAGCAAAAGGCAATCATGGGCCCAAAATAATCTGACTTCAACCTACTCCTGTTATTTCCCTTTCTTCTATGCCATATGTTCCAGTCACAATGGACTACTCTTGTACCTTTCTATCTCTCTTTTTACATCTGGCTTCCTTAGTCTCAAATTCCTTTCTCCCTGATGGTTGAAATTCTATTTGTTCTTAAGTTCAGATGCCACTGTCTTTGTGATGCTTTCCTCAAGAGTGACTCAGTTAGAAATAAACATATCCTTCCTGCTATCCTCAGCTCTGTTCACGCTTCATTTTGACATCAGGGTACCCTGACAGGTATTTGTGTATGTATTTGTCTCCTCCACTAAATAGATTCCTTAAAGTCAAACATCACGTCTAATATTTGCATCTGCCTAGCATTAATGCCTTGCTCAAAGGTAGCATGGAAGGAAAAAGAATTTAAAAAAGATTATACACAGCATGGTTGTAAGCTGACAAATTTCCTTCTACAATTCCTAAGACCTAATAAGAACTCTAGTTAACAGTGGCCCCAATTTTCTTTCTTTTTTTTTTTTTGAAAGGAAGTAAAGTACACTTGGAAGAAGGCCAAGAAGGCAACTTAAGATATCAAGTGTGCCAATCCAATTTGCTTTTCATTCCATGGGGCATTTTCAGAATACCCAGCTTCCCAGTATCTTCAGAATCACAGTTTCCAAAGGTAACCTGCATTTCTAAGAGAGGCCAACTCATAAACGACAGAATGTCTGCTCAGGATAAATCTTCCCCCAGTGAGGCACTGCACTTGGATAGATGACTGAGCAAGTTACACAACCCAGGGTCTCAAATGTCATTATGTATGGATTACCTGGATTTAATTCTATATTGCACTATTATCATATATTGGTACAGTTCAAGATTTGTCTGGATTTCAGTATTTAACAATTACATCACATATAGCATAAGCTGATTAACTCTTTCCAAGTACTCTTTATTGTATAGGAAAGTATCAAGTGGCTTATTTCCTTAAACTACAAACTCAGTTGCTAGATGCAATAGGAATGAAACTCAAAAGAGAAGACTCAGAGATAAGTCATCTGTAATAAGTTAAAAGCTCTTTGCTACTAGAATACGGAGAAGAGTCCCTAACCATGGTAAAACTGGTGGTAGCAGGAAAAGTTCTGCCTGACATCCAGCTGGATACCACCATCCCAAATGCACAGGGATTATGTGTTCCCCTAGTATGCCCAACAGCCAAGATCCTATAGGTGGCCAGGCGTGGTGGCTCACGTCTGTAATCCCAACACTTTGGGAGGCCAAGATGGGAGGATTACTTGAGGTCAGGAGCTTGAGACCAGCCTGGCCAACACGGTGAAACCCCATCTCTACAAAAATACAAAAATTAGCCAGGCGTGGTGATGCGTGCCTGAAATCCCAGCTGCTCTGGAGGCTGAGGAAGAATTGCTTGAACCCGGCAGGTGGAGGTTGCAGTGAGCCGAGATCCCGCCACTGCACTCCAGCCTGGGTGACAGAGCGAGACTCTGTCTTTAAAAAAAAAAAAAAAAAAAGATCCTATAGGCAATTCAGTAAATATAAAATAAACTCATAATGACATTTATTGATCTATGATTTCCTCACCTATTTATGTCCTTGACTTCTGCCCATGGCAAACTAAAAACTCCTGGCTTGGAAATTAAGCAGTCTCCTCTTCACTATTTTTGTTTTTCTTAGTGCCCATTTGTTACAGCAAAAGCACTCTCCTTTTAAAAATCCCCTATCTAGAAATACTACTATTTGGATGCCATGTGAAAGAATACAACATTTCTGAATATAGTCTATTTGGAAGAAGATCTGATATATACACAAGAAATTTAAAGTCAGATTTTTACCCAAGGGAAAAAGGAAGCGATCAATGACTTTAAAAAATACTGTGCAAATAGTAATGTCCAAAACTAGTATTTCTCACAGAATGGAAACCTGGCCATAGAGAAGTATCTGAATTCTTAATGTCTTCTAGTTCTGCCAAGTCTCAGAAACAGACAGCCAGCCATGGCTAAGGCACATAACAACAACAACAACAACAACAACAAAAAAAACCCAAAAAGGCTGTTGGATGAAAGAGAGTTGCTCACATACTCTACAGCAACACAGAGCTTTGATACCCGCAATGTGAGTTTCTAACTCTTACTCTATTGGAAGCATTTCTTTCTCTCTTTGAAGAGGGTATACGATTTCAAGAGAAAAAGGAAAATCCTGAAATAAAAACAAAACAACCAACATTTTGAGACTTAAGTTTGTGTTTTTTCTTAAGATCAAGTATACTCAATGGACAGGATCTATTCAGAAGGTCCCACTGCAAGATCATGTACCAGGTCATGCTTTAATGCTGAAACATGGCTTTAATGAATGTTAATACTCAGAGTTTCTATTATGAAAGTGACTGAAAAACACTCTTTCAAAGATAAAAAAACACAGACCTAGTGCTGCACCATCTCAAGACGTACAATATGTTTATATTTCAATCAATGATTAGATATATGGTGAACACTGTGGGCATTGTAATTCCATGCTCATAAATTAAATTCTATTTCAGTACTAATCTCCTGGAATACAGAATGTGGTTCATTTGAGTGGGTAATATTAAAACAAATTAAAAATGAATAAACTTTAAGAAATTAAAGGAAGAACCATTAGTGTAGTATTAAGGAAACCAGAGAAGAATTTCATTTTAGTTTTTAAAACATACAAATAGTTGCAACATTTTCTGGTTTCAGCATCCAAGATGCATGTTATACATATGGCTAAGCAATGTCAGCAGTTGTGAAATTCAGGCTTTGAATTTGCATTTCCCTAATTTGGAATTCCCCTTAGAAATACATCTATGTTTAGAGAGGTTCTCAAGCTGCTTGTTTGCAAAACCTACCCACTAGGTCCATAACCCAAAAATAACTGTTGGATTATAGATAGAGAGGAAGTGATCCTGGTGGGTAGAGTTTACAGCACTTATCCTGAACAAAGCTTATCATACTCTGAATTACTTATTTTAGTAATATTTAATGAGAACCTAGAAGTGTGCGATACACTGAGGGAAGGACTATAATAAAGGCTGTATCAAACTTAAACCACCTACACTCACCTTCACCTACCGAAGCTAGTTTATTTTTGGATTGCTCATTCACATTCCCTTGGAACTTTCCTTTCATATGAATCAACATGTAAGACTACAGTCTTGGAAAAGAAATACCATTATGTCCCTTACCAGTATCCTTAGCATACTGCTTTTTCTTTAATTGTTAGCAGCTGAAGATCACTACTTTAGCTATACTTTCCCTGTCTCTTGAGGACAAGGAAAGTGCACTTTACCTAAAAAGAGCCCCACTGCAGGAAAAGTTACTCATGTTGTTTTGGCTGTTGGGATCATTTGTTTGAACAGAACACTAGACATGCAGGCAGTCCTTTTATTTTGGATTACTACTGTTAGGATATTTAACATAGTTAATATATACATCAAACACAACAGCTTAATCACCTCTCTTATGGTGACTTACATTCACTCATAAGCACTTCCATCATTTAGGAATAAGTGGCCTACTCATAATACAAACCAGAGAGTTTAGTCTGTCAACAGCATTCAAGGGGCTATGAAACCTAAGACTTGGTGCTGAAACCGACCCCAAAAATCATTTATGTCTCTTGCTAAAAGAAGTTGCCAGATTATTAAAAGAAACCTCCCACTGAATTCAGATAAATTCATTGCAAAATTCAACAAGCCAATCTTGGCTTCCAAAAAGCCTGAAAACCCTCCTTAATGCTAGCCTTCATTCCTTCTGTACTGATATGGTCCCTATTGCTTTATTCCTAGATAAGGATAATAACAGTACAATTTCCACTTACTTATTATGATTCCCTGGTGTAGCAGGGTGAGGGTATGAAGCCTTACACATGTAAAAACATGAGAATATTTATGTACTTCTGACAACCAGGTGCTTCTGCCTCTCAAACTTTATTTATATAAAGACTTATTGTACTAGTTTGTGATTATCTGTTCTCATTTTCACTCTCCTGCTTCTAGGTCTGTGACCTCCTGTCCCTTAAAAAATAAGTCACCACTCAGACAAGAAAAAGAAAAACTTCAACAAAGAAGCAATTAAACAAAAGCTGCCTTGCACAGTTATATCTTTTCCACTAACTTAGTAGCTGTCAAGCCTGGTTGCATATTAGAATCACCCCAGGACCTTTTAAATATCCTGATGCCCAGGCCTCATTTCAAATGTAATAAATAAGAATCTCTGGAAATAGGACTAGAAATCCATATTTTTTTAAAGCTTCTCAGGTGACTGCAATATGTAGTCAAGTTGAGAATCACTATATTAACTCAGGTTGAATAGCTGTTCTCTGCTTTTTTACGCAGAGAACTAATCCTAAATCTTGTTTTCCATACATAATTTTAGATTCCTAGGCTGTGACCTACTTTAAAATTAAGAAATGTCTTCCCTAGTAAAAGGATGTAAGCGGTGTTCTATTTCACTGGTGTAGGGCGGGGGGCAGAAGTCCTTCACATACTCCCCATGCCAGGAGCTAACTCTGCTCCCTTTATAGATTGTAAAATCAAAAAAAGGAGTTTTGGGGGCTGCGTGTGGTGGCTCACGCCTGTAATCCCAACTCTTTGAGAGGCTGAGGTGGGTGGATCACTTGAGGCCAGGAGTTCAAGACCAGCCTGGCTAACATGGGGAAACCCCATCTCCACTTAAAAAAAAAAAAAAAAAAAAAAAAAAAAAAGAGCTGAGTGTGGTGGTGCATGCCTGTAATCCCAGCTACTCGGGAGACTGGAGCAGAAGAATTTCTTGAACCTGGAAGGCAGAGGTTGCAGAGCCGAGATCGCATCACTGCACTCCAGCCTGGGTGATAGAGTGAGACTCTGTCTCAAAAAAAAAAAAAAAAGAAAAAGAAAAAAGAAAAAAGGGAGTTTTGGGGCTCCCATTAAGCAGGACTAACATTAGTCATGGACATCTGATTCCTACAAATTAAATGTCAAGGTATCCTAGGTCCCCAAGATTCCCTCTCCTACCTCCAGCAGGTCTATCATCCTGGTCATCTGGGAGTAGATAAGGACCCTATGCCCTTGAGACTTGAGCCGAGTCAGCAGGACATCAAGGGCATACAGCTTTCCACTGTCAGTGATGAGGCTCTCCTTGCCTGGGGAGAAGAAAAGGGGGTGAGGGGGAACTGTATTTAATTGAAGCGACAAAATCACTCAATGCAAAGCTGTATGCAACCACAATCACTAAAACCAAGATGCTTGTCATCATGAGATCAGAAAAGTGCTCTAAAGGGAGAATGCAATGCCCTGAAAATATCACGACTCCAGGAGTGCCCTGGGAAAAAACATCCCCAAAGGGGGAAGTGCAGATTCCCTGATCACTCCCAATCAGACATGTGCTCTTAAGGCACTTAAAAGCATCCCTGCTCCACATCCTTACTCAGAGGACACCAGGTATACATGGACATCTATGGGTGACATCTGTGTCAATCTGCTGTTAAGTGACCTGAAAATTTTGTTTTTTCTTTGTTCATCCTATCTCTAGATATCTGTTTCTGCTAGTTCTGAAAGCACTGAGAACGTATCCTACCTGCCTTTGGAGAAAAGTAAACAAAGAGATTTATAACCTCTCTCTTTTTTTTCCCTTTTTCAAGACAGGGTTCCACTCTGTCACCCAGGCTGGAATGCAGCAGCACAATGACAGCTCATGGCAGCCTCAACCTCCTGGGCTCAAGTGATCCTCCCATCTCAGCCTCCTGAGTAGCTTGGACTACAAGTGAGCTATCACACCCAGTTAATTTTGTTTCTGTTTTTTTGTAGAAACAGGGTATTGCCATATTGCCTAGGCTGGTCTTGAACTCCTGGGCTCAAGGGATCCTCCCAGCTCAGCCTCCTAAAGTGCTGAGCCATGGTACCCAGCCCCCCTACCCCTTTTTTTTTTAAACCCAAAACTAGCTCTCTTGGAGGACTGCAAATAGGTTGACTGGTAAATGTCGTTAACCCTAGTTGTATGTTAATTCAATAAAGACAGCAGGGCTTTTCAGAAAGACTGACTTTGAGTTTCTCTGCAGTGAAGCTCCTCTCACTCACTAACTTGTGCTTTCTCTTTCCTCTTCTCACAAGAAAAGCATTTCAGCAAAAGATCTTTAAAGAACACTTAACTCACAATTTTTCATCTTATCCAGTTAGTATCATTTAACTCCCATCATATTCAGGAAGTAGAGTTTCCTGTTTGCAGACTGGTCCATAAACATGCCCTGAACAATTGCTGTCATTAAGAGGGGAAGAGTTTAGGTTTAAGGGGTTGGGTAAGAGTATATGTGGAAGTGGCCATAGGACACAAAAAGGGAGAGAGAAAGAATGGAGATATTATATAGACAACTAACAACTAAAAGAGAAAAACTGTTAAGAAAAACACAATGTTCCTCCTCAGTTTCTGGGTTTGAACCTATGGCTTTTCTTCAGAACCACAGTCTGACTGTTGACAGCAATCCAAAAGTTCTCAACAGTCATTCTCTGTTCTTGCCACAATTTGTCAAATGCACGATTATTGTATACAAGGAACAAGAACGGATGTGCTGACAGCACCATAACAAATCATCGGCCATTCTGTTTTTGCTACAAAGCCACAGGTCCTGGCTGTTTACTCCCTCTGCACTGCAGCCTGCCATTTCCCACCTTCAGAATGCTGCCAGGCCATGTCTCCTTCCACCACCTGCTCCCTGAAGCTGTGGCACACACCTTTGTTCAGTCTCTTTGTTTGGTCCTGTTTAGATTATTGAAATGCTCTTCTTTTTGTTGGTCTCCTTACCAACACAATCAAATGACTGCAGCTGGGACAGAATTGACTGCTAAGCCCTCTCCCTGGCACCAGACAAGGAGTACTGTATAAATTCCAAGTCTGAGCAGGCAGCAAAGCTTTCATAACAACTTTTAAGGTTTTATTCTTACCACAATTACCCTTCTCCAGTAATTGAATTCCCTAAGGTCTCTCAATTTTGATAGCTCCTAAACATTCACCACAGAGCTACCAACCAGCTTTAGACATACTTCTTTCTGTTCTCATTAAAAGCACAAGGTGAAAAAAAAAAAAGACCATATATTTTTCAGCCCTTGAGTGAGGGTGGGCAAGCTAAGTTCGTAAGATTTCTGTAGCCTGCTTATCTTCTTTCTCCATTTAGATATACTCTCTTAGCACAAATGTTAATGCATATAAAAATTTGTTTTATGTCTGAATTTTGAGAAACTTCAATTATTTCAAAATCATTATTCAATGGTTTTCAAACAGTCCTGCCTCCCACATCTACTTTACTTTGCTAATCAGAATGAACTGTTCCTAGGATTAGAAAAGCTCAGAAATAAAGATGTGCATATACTTATAAAGACAGAACTCTAACATGACTAAAGGAGGCGAGAAGTGGTACCTGCTGTCAGCTTGTTATCTTGTTATTGTGTAGGTGGGGAAGGGAGAAGTGGATGGACTGGACTTCTTTGTAATGCCCTGAAGGAAAATGACTAAGAAGAAACACTTCAGCAACAGCCTTAAAACACTTCAGCAAAATGAACACTACCTCTGATTTGCTGGTGAGCATGGAGAAAATCAGTCTCTAGTATTTGTCCTTAGTAAGATATGCCGGAAAAACAGGTTTCTTTCTCTGAACACACTAGAGTGACTTCTGGGGCTGGTATTTGTTAGCCAAGTTTTTAGCAGTCACTTAAGTTGCACTGGACAAGAGCTCCACCTGTCGCTAAGCAGGATACAGAGACACAAGGAACACACTTCTCTGGAAATCCAGCTGATTCTGCTAAGTCAAACCTGTGCCCAGACCCTTCTTTAAAACAGGAGCTTTCTGGATCATTGGGTGTTAAAAATAAATAAAATAAAACAGGAACTTAAAAAATGTTTAAATGAACAAACCTATCCTACTCTCTTACAAACTTTCCTACAATCCTATAGTACTTTCATTAGACACAGGTTTTTACCATCCACGGTGTAAGATCCTGTTCAGAGATAAAAAGAATGTAGCCTATGGCAGTAAAATTAGGGCAAAAGATTAAATAATATCTCATTTTTCCAAGGGAAGGGGACTTTTGAAGGGATTGTACATCTTTCTGGTGAAACATGGAGAAGAAAAGGTGTGAAACCCAGAAGATTTTGGTCAGTCTCTCAAGGAATATGGAAGCAACCCTTCTCAGGGAAAGAGAAAATGTAAAAGTATAAAGGAAAGAGAGATGATAAAGGGTTCCAGTGAGACACCCCCAACCCCCGCCCTGTCCCAGCTAGTCTACAGAGCACAATGGGGTGAGGAGCTGGTTGGTTCTCACAGTAAACAGCCAGTGAGGCTGGTGCTTTTTATCGATGCAAAAAGAACTCAGACGCTTCCTGCTATTTAAACAAGGTCCATTTTTCTTTCAAAGAACAGGAAAAGCCACAAGAGATTCCCACAACGCCAGCAATAAGCCATCTACTCCTGTAATGGGAACTTAGGAGCCAGAACCAAGAAGGGAGAAAAAAGAAGTAAGGTGCTATCTTGCTTCTTTCAATAACGGTGCTCATCTCTTGCCTGGGATTCTGCAGTTTCCTTACCAGCCTGCTTTACACTTAGGTTCCCCCCCTGATTTTCAAACAATATATTTCCACTCACTGCATGTGCTTTAAGTCAGCTACAAGGCCATGTGTAATACTGCCTTCAGATACACAGAAAGACGTCTTGGAGTTCTCAAAGCACTAACAGGCTGGGGCAAACCCCTTGACACTTGACAAAGTTAAAATAAAGTGGAAAAACCAGGCCTTACACACTGGAATCCAGTTATCTCTTAGAGACAGAAGAAGACCTCTGTTGAATGCTTAGCTCTAGTTTATTTCCATTACATGCCAGTAAAAGGGATATAGTTGGCCGGGCACGGTGGCTCACGCCTGTAATCCCAGCACTTTGGGAGGCTGAGGCAGGCAGATCACGAGGTCAGGAGATCGAGACCATCCTGGCTAACATAGTGAAACCCCATGTCTACTAAAAATACAAAAAATTAGCCAGGCGTGGTGGTGGGCGCCTGTAGTCCCAGCTACTTGGAAAGCTGAGGCAGGAGAATGGCTTGAACCCAGGAGGCGGGGCTTGCAGTGAGCCGAGATCACGCCACTGCACTCCAGCCTGGGCAACAGAGCGGGACTCCATCTCAAAAAAAAAAAAAAAAAAAAGGAATGTAGTCAAAATGTCAGAGATTTTGGACAACCAAAACTAACACTATAGCTCCAAGCTACCATTCCAGTTTGCCTGCAGGTGTAAGCAAAGAACGTGAGCCTATGAATTATCTGTGTTCAGTTTCCTTAAAAGTAGTCTCACTAAGGCAAAGATGAAAACCTAGTTTCCTTTCAACCCCCGACTTTGACCCTAGGGGATCTGGGAATCTGCTAGTATTTTGGCATAGAATGCACTGTTTTTCCTCTTGTTATCATTCAGATCTCTAGTGCTTCATGTAGGACACTGTTTATGCTATTTAAATGAGACTTTCTGTGAGTGACGACATTCTCATTCATTCCACTGGCAATGGCACAAGACAACAGTGCTCATTCAACCTAGAGCCTTTCTACTAATTTATTTCTACCTTTTTTTAAGAGTGGCATTTCTTTCTCAGCTGTAAGCATGTCAAAGGAGTGTAAGCACAAATCTAAAAACATTTCTCTCTCCACTCATCATAAATTACTAATATTCTTACCTATGAATTACTAAGGCCAAAAAAGGAAGTAGAAACCTCAAGAACAGTAAATTCCAAATATGTGAAAGGACCACATGGAGATAACCCTGGTTCTCCCCTTGCCAAAGTGAGGAACACATTCCAAGAGGATTGAGAACTCACCTGGAATCCTGATGAAAGACCAGCCATTCTGAGGTCTGATGCTCCACAGACCTCCAGCTGGCTCTGGGAAGAACTGTGATCGTCTATTTAGCCAGTCTGCAGCCAGTTCAGGGGCCCCATTCAACAAACACTGCTTGGCTGCCAGACTCCCTCCTTCCTTCACAATGCGCCTTTCATATTCTGCACTTCGGTCATTGCAGTAAGAATCCAATGGCACTGCGGTAACCTGCAGTTAAAGATTCACATGAGATGGCTCTTTCACGTTGTCCATACACACTATGCCTTTTGGGAACCTCAACTTTGAAATCAGACTAATGTGGATAGTTCTTAGACTAGTGGTTTTAAATATCTGTTCTGGCACACTAAGCTGCCCCTAATGAATGACTTAGTGAGCTTTTCCAGATAAAAAGCCAACCTCTTATAAAATGAAACCTGCAAACAAACTAAAGATCCAAAGAGAGCTGGAGTTTGCAGATAAATGAGGATACCAGGTCAGCAATAACTCTATTATATGCATATATATCTGATCATTTTGCCACCTCCCTTCACTGCTAGATATTGTTCTTGGCAAAGTTCTCTTAACCATATGCGTGATGGTGATGCCAGAAAGGGAGCTGCAGCTAGTCAGACTTCATTTAAAAACTAAAGAATATTGGCCTGGCATATTTGAAGTCATCTTTAATGCTTTTGTGGCAAAGCTCCCAAATTTATCAACAGCTTTCTCCTCTTCCCCGACCAGGTTGCTGACAAACCTAATGGAAGAGAAACTTTCTTTCAGGCCATAAACTGGGGAAGGGGGAGTGGGGAGGCAGGGGAGGGTAGGGAAGCAATTGCCAGAGAGTAGCAGATTCGTTTCCTGGCTTGGCCAAAGGCTATATACAAATTCTTATCTCAATACAAGGTATAACCAAACAACACTCAGCTGCTGCTCACTCAATGGAGTAGAGGGGCTCCTGCCAATTCAGAAACACAGATTTTATCCTTCTTTGGCTATCTGGGTTTATTCCTACTCTAATAGGCAGTATTCAGATACCTGTGAAGTCAAGTGGTAAGGAACTTGAAGATGACAAGGCTAGCTTTTGTTAAAATGTGGAGGCTGTGATTATCTGTCAAGCCCAAGCTGACAAATATGCTGAAAGCCCATTTCAGGTTGAATATCCCTAATCTGAAAATCTAAAACTTTGAGTGCCTACATGATGCACTAAGGAAATGCTCATTGGAGCATTTTGAGTTTGGGATTTTTGGATAGGAGATACTCAATCTGCATACGCAGAATTGCTCAGAAGAACCCTAAAGCTAGACTAAGACATGGGGAGAAACAGCGTAT
Source organism: Gorilla gorilla gorilla (assembly GCF_029281585.2). NCBI lineage: Eukaryota > Metazoa > Chordata > Mammalia > Primates > Hominidae > Gorilla > Gorilla gorilla. The sequence continues at coordinate 41,732,856 of NC_073240.2, forward strand.
GAGAAGCAAAGGCCACAGCACAGGAGAGATCAGAACATAAAACACCGGCTGTATCTAGTTAGGTAGTTCTATCATTTCGTGGAAGTTAGGCACCGAGGGAACTTGATCTTGCTATTAACTTTTCTCTTTTTGTGTTGATCAAGCTTTAGGGAAATGGCTGTCAAGTTTTGGTATGCATAAGGACCTCCTTTGAAGCGGGCCAAAAGTGTAGATTTTGAACCAGAAGAACTGAGGGAGGGGCCAATAGACCTATGTTTTTGACAAGCACCCCAGCGTCCCAAGTTGAACCTTGAGAAATACTGCCTTGAGGCATATAAACAGCTGACCATGGGCTGTAGGTGGCTCTGGAGGGTACCAACGTGACAGAAAGAGGATCATTTACCAATAACCAGAGAATACTCTGGCTTGCAGATGAAGCTGAACTGAGTTTGCTAGGGAGCAGTGCCATCTATGGTCCAGATGCAAAACTACAGAGGGTCACAGCAAACTGCGCCTGGAGTTCCAAAACCAGTTCATAACAAAAATAGTTTATCCAAACAATACTAGAATCTCATATCACCTTTATCCTCTCCAAAAGGAACTTGTTTTCGGCTGAGCATGGTGGCTCACACCTGTAATCCCAGCACTTTGGAAGGCTGAGGTGGCAGATCGCCTAAGGTCAGGAGTTCAAGACTAGCCTGGCCAAGATGGCAAAACCCCATCTCTACAAAAAATACAAAAATTAGCCTGGCATGGTGGCGTTCACCTCTAATCCCAGATAGTTGGGAGGCTGAGGCACAAGAATGGCTTGAACCTAGGAGGCAGATGTTGCAATGAGCCAAAACTGTGCCACCGCACTCCAGCCTGGGCGACAGGGTGACAGACTGTCTCAAAAAAAAAAAAAAAAAAAAGTTGAAAAAAGAAGGAACTTGTTTTCTTGCTTCCAACTTATTCATTTTTCCCACTAATACATGAGCATGGGCAAATAAATATGGACCCAAAGAAAGCAAATAAATACAGGAATACAAAGCAGGTGGATGAAAATTGGGTCTCTCTCCCTCCTATGACTTGACATGGCAGTATCCCAGCAGATCGTGGGTCAGAGCAAACATCTCCCATGTAGGATGTGTGTCGCAGACCTGCAAAATTAATAGCAGCTATACTTCTATAAAAAGTTTAAAAAGTAATAGTCTAGACTATAGAAATATGACCAGTTCTATATGTCTTGAACAGCATGCATACTCTTAGATAAGTAAAGCATATTTAGTCTTCTCTAGTAAGACTAAAGCGCGGTGGCTCACACCTGTAATCCCAGCAGTTTGGGAGGCCGAGGTGGGTGAATCACCTGAGGTCAGGAGTTTGAGACTGGCCTGGCCAACATGGTGAAACCCCGTCTCTACTAAAAATACAAAAATTAGCTGGGCATGGTGGTGCCTGCCTGTAATCTCTGCTACTCTGGAGGCTGAGGTGGGAGAATCACTTGAATCCAAGAGGTGGAGGTTACAGTGAGCTGAGATTGCACCACTGCACTCCAGCCTGGGTGACAGAGTGAGACTCTGTCTCAAAAAAAAAAAAAAAAAAAAAAAAAAAAAGAAAAAACGAAACAAAAAAAAAAAAACAACAAAAAAACCCTCATACAGACCAATTTTTATACTCACAGATAACCGTTTTGATTTAAAAAATTTTATTTATTTATTTATTTTGTAAAAAAGCAGAACTTATATTGGAATTATACATAAAGACTCTGGGCTCATATTCTCGAGATGAAAAGCCAAAAGCTAGAATCTCAGCATGAAAGAACAGAGAAACAGGAAGAATGGTTTTTCTGCCTGGGATTCATTTCTAGGCACTCCTATAGTTTAAAAACAAAACAACTTTTTCCAGTTATAAACTTTCATCTATTTTTCAATTTTCATTTTGATGATACCCTTCCAGGTCTAGGATTGAATGCTTAAGAGGTTTGCAAGACACTGTTCTTAGTGAAATATTTTTCAGTGTTTTGAGAGGCTTCTTTGGCCAGGAGCCCGGGATCAAGATATTAATATATTCAGAATCATACAATGTCATGTTGTAAGTATGTAAGCAATGTACTTATGAGGTCCAAAAGAGGGCAAAAATGTCCAATATACTTAGAGTAAATCCTGCTTTCTAAGTCAGCTGTATCCCAGACAGCCTCCCCCTATTCTGCTAACCCCAAGTGACCTCCTGATTTGATCAGAAGCAGGAGAGATGAAGCATGATGTACCGTTCTTCCCTCCCCACAAAACATGCATACTCTCTCTCGTCCTACAGGAGCTAACCCCTTTCTTGCTTCATTAACCTCTGAAACTACAGTACCTTCAGGGGCTGCCCCCTTAAGCGTTCAGCGCGTCCTTCCTGAGGACATGTATGTTCCTGCTGTAGCTGAAGGAAGCGTAACCGCTCCAAGCGCTGCAGTATTTTGGTAAGAATTCCTAAGGCCTTAATTTATTAACCCTGCAGAATTATTTCCTCAGCTAATGATAAAACAGCTCCTATAATTCCTTCCATAGTGGCACAGTTCTTCCTGAACTGACCCTCAAGTTTTCATAGCATGTGTCAGAGAAATTAATTTGCCTAATTCAAGGCCAGGGTTGGCTTCAAAGGACATCAGTTTCTCTCTCCCCAATACAGACGGGTTAGAAGTCAATATAAGATATAATTAGGGTATCTCATGAAATTTTGCCTTATTCACTGATCTGAATCCCTAGGACTGATCTGAAAGGTAAAAGTTGTAGATCTGTGTATGAAATAGAGATATCTAAACTCTTCTTCCTGTCCTCCTAATCATCACGGTGTAATTACTCCCATTTTCAGGTTTAGCACATACTATGTAAAGAAACTCTACAAACATGGGAGGGGCCAAGTGGGAAAGGAGCACCCTTTCAGCCAAACGATAAAAGCTTTCTCCTGCTCCCTGCTTGCCAACACATGTTCACAGCAATTAGAGTTTTCCTCAAGCTACATTTACTTTTCTTGAGAGAAACAGCAGCAGCAGGCATGGTAGCTGGGATTTCTGGCCCCTCTAAAAACAATACTGAAGTAGTATAGATGGGGCATGCATGTGTGAGAGTGGGACTGTTCTTGAGAGTGGTGGGTTATAGATATTTGGGGAGCTCCAAGTGGTAAAAAATGAAGAACTTTCAGGTCAACAAATAAATACAATTACAGGCCAAGAGAGCTCATCTTTATTGGCTCTTTAAACACTGGGAACAGGCTGGGCACAGTGGCTCAGGCCTGTAATCCCAGCACTTTGGGAGGCTTAGGCAGGAGGATCACATGAGGTCAGGAGTTCGAGCCCAGCCTGGCTAACATGGTGAAACCCTGTCTCTACTAAAAATACAAAAATGAGCTGGGCGTGATGGCATGCACCTGTAATCCCAGCTACTTGGGGGGCTGAGGCACGATAATTGCTTGAACCTGGGAGGCGAAGGCTGCATTCAACCAAGGTTGTGTCACTGCACTCCAGCCTGGGTGAGAGAGCAAGGCTCCATCTCAAAAACAAAAACAAAAACAAAAAAACCCAACAACCAAAAAACAAAACACTGGGAACAGGAGAAGTTAAAAAGACTTGATGTGCCTCTCTCAGAAATCTAAACTTCCTTTTATTAGGTCTCTTGGTATACACCTATCATACTAAGAGAACAAAACCAACCACACAACCATGAAAGACTGAAGCCTGCCTTCTATGGAAGCTCTTGGCTTTAAATGCTTCCTAGAAAAAGTGCATTTCCCTGCATTAACTTAAGCTTCTGAGACCAAGAATACTTTGGAAGAACAGGATATGTACAAAATCCAAATACTTTCTGGATAGCCAGTATAAACCAAACAAAGTTGATAGTGACAAGGGAATTAAACTCATATAGCACAGGAGCAGCAGACAGAAATCTAGGCAGGCAGGAGTCAACAGGATTCATCATCTTTCTAGGGGTCCCCTGTCAGATTCTGTCTTTTCATAAACTGAATAAAGAACGCAAGCTGATAAAAAATAATGGTAGAAAAATATTAACAAGGGAGACAGAAAAGGCTCCTTCTTCTTTGAATAGAACTGTGAAAACAGGCTGGGCACGGTGGCTCACATCTGTGATCCCAGCACTTTGGGAGGCCAAGATAGGCAGATAGCTTGAACTCAGGAGTTGGAGAACAGCCTGGGCGACATGACAAAACCTTGTCTTTACAAAAAATTTAAAAAGTAGCCAGGAGTGGTGGTGCGCACCTGTAGTCCCAGCTACTTGGGAGGCTGAGGTGGGAGGATCACTTGAGCCCAGGAGGTTGAGGTTGCAGTGAGCTGAAATCATGCCACTGCACTCCAGGCTGGGTGACAGAGTGAAACCCTGTCTCAAAAACATTAAAAAAAACAAAAACAAAAAAAACCAACAAACCTGTAAAAACAGTACACTTGCTAAGATGAGTGGAGAAACAAGAGAAAAACATAGAAAGGTAAGAAATGTCAACCTCTTAGAGCTTCCTGGCTAACGGAAAGTTGCCTCTTGGAGTAAAAAGAAACGAACTGGGAAGACAGAAATTCATTCTTGGCTCTAACCACAGAACCTGGCCACAGTTCGATTATTTCCCTTCTTCGTAGATCTTTTCTCTGGCTCTGATCAACATGGATAAAAAAGAGGATGGAAGATGTAGGCAAAGTAAATAACCCCAGTGTGCCAATTAAAGCCTTTCCAGCAATGCTTGTCAGCAATGGCAAGAGGGCTCTATTTTGATAAACAGGATATTAGGAAGGATGCAGACAACTGCTAAAGTTGAAACCACAATAGAAACTAAGCCCAATCTGCAAACAACAGTGGACAAATGGTGAATCGCAAAGAAGATACAACAGTCACTTTTCAGATGGAACAGACATGTGAATGACAGTCCAAGTGAGGCTGCTTTGGAAAGCAAGAAAACACAACACTGAGAAGGTTCTTGATGCTGGAGTGTTATGTTTCCTTTTGTTATTTGGAGACTGTACTGAGGTGATATGACCGGATCAAATCTCCCCCAATCCTTACCAATCTGACGCCCTCTCATGAAAACCCTCAAAAACCTGAACACAGGTGACTAATGGTTCCCTCGCCCCGACCCTGCTATTGGGTGATATATATTCTACCTGACAGATGGTTTACTCCCACTATAGTTTAGAGCCCCTGACTAAATAAAAAGAAGCTATCTACCATACAACTATTCTTAAATCAACAAATGAAGGTGAATATAAGTGTCGTCTGGGGCAGACCAGAATCACAAATGCCCACATTTTAAAATACTAGAATTTATATGTTTCTTAAAGTCCAAATAGTTTAAAACAATTCTGTTTAAGAAATAAATCCCTTAAAAATTGGTTTATTTCTCCTATTGCCATCTATTTCATCTCTTCCCTCCTGGAGCACTTACTCGTGGACTGACCACACACAAAAAAGATGGCAGCTCAGTGAGCAGGCAGCGACGCAGCGAGGAGGTAGCTGATCTCCGCTGATGGACAACCTGGTCTGAGTAGCCACTCACTGCTTTACAGTGGCTGCTGAAAACAAGAGACTGCAAAATAAAAATGCAAATGAATGCCAACTATAATTATGTTTAATGTAAGCAAAATGAAAAAAAAGCCACATATTAAACATCTAACTTTAAGAGTTTCTTCCCTGTAAATACTATTAATTCTAATAAACAACCACTAATTAGAACCAAGTATATAATACAGTTGAAGCCCATGTTAATTTCAAAATGTGGTTTTATTAATATACCTTAAACAACTGTCATTTATAATTCTACCTTTTTCTGGAAGAGATATTGTTAATCAAAAACAGGCACAGCAAAACTTCATTAGACAAATCACTTGTATGGGAATGTCAGGGGAAGTCTGGTTCATCTGTTGCACTGTGGATGCAAACTCATGTCTTGTGTTGAAAACAATGATGACCAACACAATTTCCTTCTAAATTTTTTTTTTTTTTGAGACACAGTCTTGCTCTGTCACCTAGGCTGGAGTACAGTGGCATGACCTTAGCTCACTGCAACCTCCACCTCCCAGATTCAAGCTATTCTCATGCCTCATCCTCCCGAGTAGTTGCGACTACAGGCGTGCACCACCACACCTGGCAAATTGTCGCATTTTTGGTAGAGACAGGGTTTCACCATGTTGGCCAGGCTGGTCTCGAACTCCTGACCTCAGGTGATCCGCCCGCCTTGGCCTCCCAAAGTGCTGGGATTACAGGCATGAGCCACTGCACCTGGCAATTTCCTTCTAAATTTTTCTTTAAGGCAGTTTAGCACCATTTGTTTTCTTATTAATTTATTCAGAGTAATCAATACAAGGGGTCAGTAACAGGAAATTCTATCTCTTTAGTGCCTCTGACAACCATTTAAAATATATTTATTGTTCACTTATGTTGCTGTATCAAAAATGTATTTTAGGCCGGGATCACCTTTAGGTGATCACCTGAGGTCAGGGGTTTGAGACTAGCCTGGCCAACATGGTGAAACTCTGTCTCTACTAAAAATACAGAAATTAGCCAGCATGGTGGCGGGTGCCTGTAATCCCAGCTACTCAGGAGGCTGAGGCAGGGGAATCGTTTGAACCCAGGAGGCGGAGGTTGCAGTGAGCTGAGATCGCGCCATTGCACTCCAGCTGGGTGAAAGAGTGAAATTCCGTACCAAAAAAAAAACCTATTTTAACAGACTTCATAACTCATGCTACAGCTTCAGGTCACAGCCAGTCATATGAAAGATTTTAAGTATGAAATGTTCACATACAAATCACTCCTCAGTGGGACATGGTGTTCTATATAAGAAATGCAGAAGCTCCTTCTTCAGTATGTTATTTGTTTTATCTTTGGATCTGCATTCTTATTTGTTTTACTGACATCTCAATAACGCAGGTTGATGACCAAAATAACCATGTAGATGAAGATAACATACAAGGCAGTCTAATTTACACATTGTTGTAAGGTCAAGAATACAAACTGCAAGATCAGAACAGCAACCTGGATCCTCTGTAAGAGAATAATAGTTATAATACCAGTACCAAATCACTCTGAGGATAATTTGTTCAGCTCATATCCTGCTCTTCCACTTATACAGCTTTATTTTCCATAGGGCTTACATCTCTGTAAGGAAATGGGTTCTTAAGGCTCATAGTTTGAAAGCAGTGATCTCAAGTTGTCTAGTAGGACATACGCATTGTTATCTGTTTCCCTGAACCAATCAGCATCTTCTAAATAACTGTCATCAACAATTTGAAGACTACAGCTATTTTCCAGGATAGCTGGGCTGTCTTTACGTGGTTTCTGACTACAGACTACAGAAGTGTTTACAACATTTGATATACTGCTAGGCCCATGTAGCTATGATATGTTTGGCATTTTCTCTAAATGTTGAGGTCCCTGTCATTACCCAAAGAAGAATTTTAACATTCTGACAGCTTTTCAATAACATCTGTGTTCCCATCTTGATTTTGGGTAGCATCTCCGTTGAAGTTCATTATCTCTCTACATGTTTATGCCCATTATCACTTGAATGTCTAACATGAGGATCGTTACAAAGATTAGCAGGCTAGGTGTCAGACTGTTCTTCCAATACTGAATAATTAGGAGGAAAAAGGTAAAAAGATGTAGCCACGTTTTTTGTTTGTTTCCTGAAAGTGCATTTCTGACATCAGCAGTAGCCCATCTTGCCCCCTCACTGGGGGGGAGAGATGACTAGTCTAGCAACTTCTGCTCATCACGGCCAGCTAAGTAGTAGTTCAGGGCTGCCAGCTGGGACATCCACTGTCAATCAGACCATTCCTGGGCAGATGGCTGAGGCAGCAGCAGTAGCTGACCTAAAGACTTCTGAATTCTTACTAACTTCTACAGACCAGTCACTAAATAATGTCTCTGTCAGGTATCGCATTAATTCATCTTCATTTTGAGTATTCTAAAATTCAAAATTCAACAGAAACCTGTTTCTTACTTTGTTCCAATAATATAAAGGTAGAAAATAAAAGAATGAACATTTCCTCCAATTATCTTCTCTTCAGCACTGCAGTTATTACTAAGAAAAGAATACAACTCACCATAGGGAGTTCTTTTAACGAAGCACATTATTTGTTATTACCTTTCTGTAAAAGTCTGACTAGCAATAATTCTATTCCCAGGGGTGGTCATTCCCAAATTAGAACACATTCATTTATTTTTCTTTTTGGGACAGAGTCTCTCTCTGTCACCCAGGCTGGAGTGCAGTGGTGCAATCTCGGCTCACTGTACCTCTGCCTTCCCAGGTTCAAGCGATTCTCCCACCTCAGCCTCCTGAGTAGGTGGGCCTACAGGTGCGCACCACCACGCCTTTAATTTTTGTATTTTTAGTAGTGATGAGGTTTCACCACATTGGCCAGGCTGGTCTCGAACTCCTGGCCACAAGTGATCCCCTCTCCTCAGCCTCCCAAAGTGCTGGGATTATAGGCATGAGCCACCACACCTGGCCAACATTCACTTATTTTATTTTATTTTTTTTGGAGACAGAGTCTCGCTCTGTAGCCCAGGCTGGAGTACAGTGGTGTGATCTTATCTCACTGCAGCCTCTGCCTCCAGGGTTCAAGCAATTCTCCTGCCTCAGCCTCCTGAGTAGCTGGGATTACAGGTGTGCGCCACCACACCTGGCTAATTTTTGTATTTTCAGTAGAGACGGGGTTTCACCATATTGGCCTGGCTGGTCTCAAACTCCTGACCTCATGATCCGTCCACCTTGGCCTCCCAAAGTGCTGGGATTACAGGCGTGAGCCACCGTGCCTGGCTCATTCACTTATTTTTTATGAGCTGGGTTAAAATAGTATTCTCATTGAAGTTGCTAAGTCAAGGTGATGTATAGCTTTCTGATTCCAGGTTTTAAAAAATAATAACTATGTTCAAAATGCTCAACATATAGCCTCAACTTTAGAGAAACCCTGACTACCCCTAGAATGTTTTACCCAGTATATACTTTTCTAGATTCTTTTCTCTTAACATTAGTTCCATCAAATCTGGTTTAGTATATGTGAACCTTGGTACCACCACACTATCCAATTTCCCTTCATGTAGCAACATGAACTGTTAGACATTGCTAGATGTAGAAAAATGTATGCCTGACATGGAAGAATACAAAGAATACCTTAAGCAATATTGTAGATAGAAAAGAAAGTTTGTTCACTACTTCTTTAGTCTAACTTGGTCATGAAAGAAAGAAAGAAGAAAAGTGAAAGAGAAGGGAAGAGGGAGAAAGAAAGAAGGAAAGGAGAGGAAGGAAAAGAGAGGGATGGAGGGAGAGAAGGAGAGAGGGAGGGGAGGAAGGAGAAGGAAGGAAGGGGAAGGGAGGAAGGAGAAGGGAGGAAGGGAGGAAGGGAGGAAGGGAGGGAGGGAGGGAGGGAATGAGGAAGGGAGGAAGGGAGGGAGAATGCCATACTATGGGGAATTTGACTTGGTTTTCACGTGGTCACAGCTTTTGCTATTCTTCTGTCCCTTTCTCATGCTCTTGAATGTCTCATTACCCTGGAAGCACTGGCAGATGTGTGCGTCTTGCCACCAGGACTATAATATGCACACAGTAGTGAAGTCAGGCTTTTCTAAAGACTCTTTTCGCACCATACAAAAGTCTCAAGTGAAAATAAGTAGGCCAGGATGACAGGCTCCATAGCTGCATACTCCTTGCCACAGCACAGCATAGCACAGCACACCACAGCACAGCACAGCACAGCACAGGACAGCACAGCACAGCACAGCACAGCACAGAAAACACACCAATGTTTTTCCCTCAGACCTAGACTTACTCATTTAATAAGAGGTCATGCTTTGCACTACATGTTTTATTTAAAATTAAAAATGCTTATGTTAAAAATTTAGGTCTCCATTACTCAAAATTAGCTTTCTACATCTTTTCTTAAAGAGCATGTCAAATTTAGATACAGAGGAAAAAGTTTCACTTTAAATGAAACAGCACAGTGTTGATAAATCAGCTCTTAGATTACATGGATTCTATTTCCATGGATATTTTAAGCATCCAAACAAAAAGAGGGAAAATTAATGCAGAGAAACACAATAGTTTCCCAGAGCTTTCCATAAGGGGCATTTGCAGCACTCACGATCTCAGGAAATGATGATATAGATACAGGTACTGTAGCTGAAAACTAACATTTAGTGGAAGAGTTTTTGAAAACTTCCTGTTTGGGGGGTGAAATCTTCAATCAACAGCCCGTCAAAAAACTCTAAGGATTTAATACAGAATAGTGTTTAAAACTTCAATATATGCCACTCTTTTCAAAACAACTCTACGTTTAGAACCTTTGTGTATTTTAAATTGCAAAATCTGAAATGCCCCCAATTTTTAGGAGTTGCTTGACTCACTAGAACTGTAGAGTATATAAAATGTTCAGGCCAGGCGTGGTGGCTCATGCCTGTAATCCCAGCACTCTGGGCGGCTGAGGAGGGCGGATCACGAGGTCAGGAGTTCGAAACCAGCCTGGCCAACATAATGAAACCCCGTCTCTACTACAAACACAAAAATTAGCCAGGGGTGGTGGCATGCGCCTATAGTCCCAGCTACTCAGGAGGCTGAGGCAGGAGAATCACTTGAACCCGGGAGGCGGAGGTTGCAGTGAGCCAAGACCACACCATCGCACTCCAGCCTGGGTGACAGAGAGAGACTCCGTCTCAACAAAAAAAAAAAAAAGAAAGAAAGAAAAAAAAAAAACTTTCAGCACATACTATGCATAAGTAGACCATTACCATGACAACAGTTTCAGTGAGACAGACAGGAGACAGAATCAATACTGGTACTATACTCTGTGTCTGCCAACCATCATTTTTAATTTTTAACATGACATTTAATTGGAATACTCAAATCTGTTCTGCCCCAAGAAAGATAACTAAATGGTATATTTACGACAGGCTCTCTTTTTTGTCTTTATTCTTCTAAGCAAAATAAAATTTTATTTTTCTATCTCTGCTGCCTGAATCAGATTTTTTTTTTTTTTTGAGACACAATCTCGTTACCCAGGCTGGGGTGCAGTCGTGTGATCATAGCTCACTGTAATCTCAAACTCCTGGACTCAAGTGATCCTCCCACCTCAGCCTCCTTGAGTAGAGAGACGGAGTGAGACCCTGTCTCAAAACAAACAAACAAACAAACAAACAAAATCACACTCTTTATCCACTGCAAAACAGTGTAAGAAAATAACTCTGGCCAGAGGTACCACAGTGTGCAGGGAAGGTGTGCGAAGTTCTGACCCAAATCTATTCCTTCCTGAAATTCTTAATAGCAATGCAGGGTAGAACACAAGAAAATTAAGTAGAATACAGGGAGCCATGCTAGTTTTTGTTCTACAAACATAAGAGAAGGAAATCTCTGAAAAGTATTCACATCAATTAAGAGATTTTTTTAAAACCCCAAACTTAGGCCGGGCGCAGTGGCTCACGCCTGTAATCCCAGTACTCTGGGAGGCTGAGGCGGGAGGATCACGAGGTCAGGAGATCGAGACCATCCTGGCTAACGCAGTGAAACCCTATCTCTACTAAAAAAAAAAATACAAAAAAATTAGCTGGACGTGGTGGCAGGCGCCTGTAGTCCCAGCTTCTCGGGAGGCTGAGGCAGGAGAATGGCGTGAACCTGGGAGGCAGAGCTTGCAGTGAGCTGAGATGGTGCCACTGCACTCCAGTCTGGGTGACAGAGCGAGACTCTGTCTCAAAAAACAAACAAACAAACAAACAAAAAAAACCCAAAACTTCATCCAAAACACCCCTAAGTATCAACTGATCTGTGTTCTTAGCCTAGTTCTTAGCTTCTTGATGTTTATGTGTATCATCCTGAAGCTAATAATACAAGAATGGTACTTCTTTGGATTCTGTAACAAAAAATTCATATTTTATCTTCACCATAGGGTGGGTGAGTGCAAGGGTTTTATAGGCACATTATGGGGTTGGGGGAGGTAAGGAGAAGAGAGCTTCTCACTGTTTGGATTCATTCCTTTCCCTGGGGAGTAAGAGAAGAAGGGGAGGACTGGGTTAGACTGCTGAATATGGCTCAGGTAGTATGTGACCTCACACAGCTTACCAAGACCAATATGACAACATGTAGCTAAGTGAACACTGATCTGTCTCCACAGAGGAAGAAAAACAAAGTCTTTACCTTGATCTGATGATAGGAAGTTGTATTTAGGAGACAGGCTACAGGAACAATAACAACAACAAATGAAGGCATAGAAGGAAACAGAATGAAAAATTTTCTGCCTTAAGATGACAAAGCTGAATATGGGGAAATTAACTCAAAACTAACTTGTTAGCTCCAAAGGAGCTTTAGTCTAAAATATTATTTGAATTTCATAAGAGAAAGAATGATGAGACCCCTTCCAACTTTTACATTTCCCCATGTCTCTTCTCAGGTTTGTTGGCCGAAGAATAACCCCAAACTTTTTAAGACTGATCTGGAACATGGAATCTGGGCTCAACTTGCATACTCTTCCATTAAAACCTTGAAACATAATTTGTCTTCACTGGAGAACTGCTTCTCTTCTGCATTATGTTTCCAAATAATTAAAGTTACATAATCAGAACTAATGTGGCAAATTAAATGAAAATACAGAGCTTGCAATGAAAAGAAAAAAAATGCTCACAAGGAGTTAAGAGTTTATGAGTAAAGAATCCCTGCTGAAAATGAAACCTCGTTATTATACTATAGTTACTATCTTTCCCAGCTAACATTTGCTGTGAAGAAACACGGGTAACAGAGCACAAGGATAGAGTCCAAAATCCTTTCTAGTTGAAAAACTAGTTAAGAACTAGTACTACAGTCAGAATCATCTACAGTCTAAGCCAGAATCTCAGAACAGGAAATCCAAAACAAATTTCATAATGAAATATCTGATATAATGGGATCAGCATGGAAATAAGGGGCTGTGGTAGTTTTATATGGCCACAAATTCCTTGGCCAGGTGCGATGGCTCACACCTAATCCTAGCACTCTGGGAGGCTGAGGCAGGGGAATCCCTTGAGGCCAAAATCCAAAAATTAGCTGGGTGTAGTGGCACCTGCCTGTAATCCCAGCTACTTGAGAGGCTGAGGTGGGAGGACTGCTTGAGCCCCAAAGGTGGGGGTTGTAGTGAGCCATGACTATACCACTACGCTCTTGCCTGGGTGACAAAGCAAGACTACATCTCTAAAAAAAAAAAAAAAAAGACCGGGCGCGGTGGCTCACGCCTGTAATCCCAGCACTTTGAGAGGCCGAGGCAGATGGATCACGAGGTCGGGAGATCAAGACCATCCTGGCCAACATGGTGAAACCCCGTTTCTATTAAAAAATACAAAAAATTAGCTGGGCGTGGTGGCGGGCACCTGTAGTCCCAGCTACTCTGGAGGCTGACGCAGGAGAATGGCGTGAAACTGGGAGGCGGAGGTTGCAGTGAGCCGAGATCACACCACTGCACTCCAATCTGGGGGACAGAGTGAGACTCTGTCTCAAAAAAAAAAAAAAAAAAAAAAAAGTCTGGTGCCTTAGCTTACACCTGTAATCGGAGCACTCAGGGAGGCCGAGGTGGGCAGATCACTTGAGGCCAGGAGTTTGAGACCAGTCTGGTCAACATGGTGAAACCCCATCTCTGCTTTTAAAAAAAAAAAAAACCCCATAAAATTAGCTGGGCATGATGGCCCACACCTGTAATCCCAGCTACTCAAGGAGGCTGAGGCAGGAGAATCACCGGAACCCAGGAGGCGGAAGTTGCAGTGAGCCGAGATCGCACCACTGCACTCCAGCCTGGGCAACAGAGTGCAACTCTCTCTCTCGGAAAAAAAAAAAAAACCAAAGAAACCACATAGCTAAGCTGCTCCCAAGTTCCCAGCCAACAGAAACAGTGTGAGATATCAAGTGTTTATTGTTTTAATCTCTAGGTTTTAAGATAATATGTTATATAACTACTACTACAGGGGCTAAAATCCATAGTTGAGCTCATTAGCAACCTCTATTGCAAGTTTCTATAGATTCACTTCTCTCTGGTGTTCCTTACTACCCAAGGAACGTGTCACCTCTAGTTCTCAGATCAAATGCAGGGCAAAAATAACTAAGTGCAATAAGATCAATGAATGATCAAACAGATCACCTATCCTGCCCACTTTCCCTAAACCCCTAGAAGTTAGTGCTCTTCACAAAATTCTATTTAAAATATTAAGAGTAAAACTGTACTTTTAATTTTAGACTAGAAGACATTCCCTCAGATTAATACATACCATGTTCCAAAGATTAGTACCAATGCACCAATATTGTTATTAATATTAATATTGGTGCATTAATATAATGTGCCATTATTCACTAGGTCATTCAGCAAACACTTATTTAACCTTAAAAGTGCCCAAAATAACCAGACCACAAAGGGAAGATGAATTATATAAAATGTCCAAACATTTAAATTGGTTTTAGCCAGGCACGGTGGCTCACGACTGTAATCCCAGAACTTTGGGAGGCCGAGGCAGGCCAGTTACTTGAGGTCAGGCCGGTTACTTGAGATCAGGAGTTTGAGATCAGTCTAGCCAACATGGCAAAACCCCGTCTCTCTACTAAAAATATAAAAATTAGCCAGGTGTGGTGGCAGATGCCTATAATCCCAGCTACACGGGAGGCTGAGGCAAGAGAATCGCTCAAACCCGGGAGGTGGAGGTTACAGTGAGCCGAGGTCACTCCACTGCACTCCAGCCTGGGTGACAGAGCAAGACTCTATCTCAAAAAACAAAACAAAACAAAAACTAAAAATAGATTTCTCACTTGAAGAAAAAAGAACAAAAAAGAGAGAGAAAGAAAACCACTTAATAGGACTTTTTTTTTTTTTTAATGTTAAGCTTAAGGCCGGGCACGATGGCTCAAGCCTATAATTCCAGCACTCTGGGAAGCTGAGGTGGGCAAACTACCTGAGGTCAGGAGTTCGAGACCAGCCTGGCTAACATGGTGAAACCCCATCTCTACTAAAAATACAAAAATTAGCCGGGCATATTGGCACATGTCTGCAGTCCTACTTGGGAGGCTGAGGCAGGAGACTACTTTGAACCCAGGAGGCAGAGGTTGCAGTGAGCCAATATTGTGCCACTGCACTCGAGCCTGGGCAACAGAGCAAGACTCCATCTCAAAAAAAATTAATTAATTAAATAAAATAATGTTAAGCTTAGTGTTAGTTGTTCTGGACATTTTAAAACATTCTTTGTGGCAGAGAAATATCTTTCTGTTAATTATACAGCCTGCCAGTATTCACAAGAGTTTTTCATCCTATTAAAAAGTATAGTTGGGCTGGGTGTGGTGGCTCACGCCTGTAATCCCAGCACTTTGAAAGGCCGAGGCGAGAGGATCACTTGAGACCAGGAGTTCGAGACCAGCCTGGCCCACATGGCGAAACCCCACCTCTACTAAAAATACAAAAATTAGCTTGGAGTGGTGGCGCACGCCTGTAGTCCCAGCTACTCAGGAGGCTGAGGCAGGAGAATCACTTGAACCCGGGAGGCAGAGGTTGCAGTGAGCCAAGATTGTGCCACTGCACTTTAGCCTGGGCGACAGAGTAAGACTCTGTCTCAAAAAAAAAAAAGTATAGTTAACCAACTTGCACACCCCCACCAAATGCCTCTCTTGCCCCTCTTCCCTTTTCTTTTTTTTTTTTTTTTTTGAGATGGAGTCTTGCTTTGTCGCCCAGGCTGGAGTGCAGAGGCATGATCTCAGCTCACTGCAACCTTCATCTCCCGTTTTCAAGTGATTCTCCTGCCTCAGCCTCCCTAGTAGCTGGGATTACAGCCACAGGTCACCATGCCTGGCTAGTTTTTTTTATTTTTAGTAGAGACAGGGTTTTGCCATGTTTGCCAGGCTGGTCTCCTGACCCCAGGTGATCCGCCCACCTCAGCCTCCCAAAGTGCTGGGATTACAGGCATGAGCTACTGCACCCGACATCTTCCCTTTTCATTGTGAAATCTGCAAGACTCTTTTCTCTTAAAAAAGTCAACTTTCACTTAAACCAAACTCCCCTCCTGAAATACCTTACTTTTTCTTTTTAACTGTCACACTTCAATACTCATTCTCTACACCTCCTAACCAGGATCTTTCTCCCTAAAAATCCTTACAACTGGGCTTCTTCTGCCTTCTCTTTTTAATCTGTACTCACAATCAAAGAGTTCTTAATCTCACTCTTTAGTTTTTGCTTTAAACTTGATATGGAACTTAAGATTCCCTCTGGATCCTCTCTTGAACTCTGGCTTTTTGAAGTAATTTTTCCATCTCCAATGCCCATCCATATCCAAACGGATCAAAGTCCCTTGATCCCTTTTCTATAATCTTTCTGTTACAACCATTGCTATCGGGTCTTTAGTACCCGACACTTGAAACTTTTGCTTAACATCTGCCTTAACATGGATTGCTGCCTCCATTCTTCCTGATATCACACTCTGAGGTTAATCTTCATAAAATACAAATAACAAAGATCCCAACTAGTTTGATATAATGACTCTGGTAATTTAGCAGCCTTACTGAACCTGCTACCAGAATACTCCTTCTCATGGCTTCACATTGGCTACCAACACTTGACCCCGAGGAATACAACTTTAAGCATCTGTTGAAGAAAGTAAGACAAATAGGGCTGGGACAACAAGCTTATTATCTAAACCCACACAGGGTGGCATTCAAAGACTTTCCAAACTTACCCTTCTAGACTTTTCTGTCATTACTGTCCTTTATTTTGGCTCAAATCCTTAACTTGGAATTATGTTCCTCCTATTCAAATCTCTACCACTCAAAATCCAACTTTTTCAAAATTAGAGACACAGTCTCACTATGTTGCCCAGGCTGGTCTTGCCTCCTGGCTCCAAGCAATCCTCCCACCTCAGCCTCCTAAAGTACTGAGGTTAAAGGCATGAGCCAACACTACACCTGGCCTAGATCCAATTTAACAATACTATTTCTATAAAGTGATCTTCTCCCATTCTGAACTCTACCATTCATTATCTACCATCACTCAGGCAGTTAATTGTGTAGTATTTAAAGTCTTATCTTGAACCACATTCAGTGTGTGTGTGTGTTTTTAAGCATGAGTGTATATTTTCAATATGTGCATGAGTGACTCTTCCAAATACAGCACAGGGATAATGATTGTTAACACACTTTGCCTACTGTGGTATGCAGTAATATGTTTGTAAACAACATTAATTACGTATGTTTCTCCTTGCTGGACTGGACTAACATTGGGAAAAGGATGTTCTGAAGGTAGCCTAGAGCAATGAAAAAAGAAGCACCAGACAATTCCCAAAGATCACAGTCTACACTGGAGATTCATTCAATCGATAAGCACTTACGATATACAAATCCATGCCCTCCACGGACCTTTGAGGTCAAATAATTTAAAATAGTTTGAAAAACAATGTACAGCATATAAAACACAGGAATATCTTCTGTAGTAAACATTGAGTCTCCCCTCTACCACCATTCCCTACTCAAATAAACTGCTCACATCAGTGGTTTCCAAGGTAGGCACACGTAAACTTCACAATGTAAATATTAATATGTGAATACATGTATATAATTTAAAACAAAATAGCATACAGACATTGGAGAAATACAGTACGAATGTTGTTATTACAGAGGAACATAATCAAAACATTTGGGGACTACTGATCTATACTACCTAGACTGCTAAAAAGAGGTGAGATTAAAATAAGATTTAGCCGAGCACACGGGCTCACAACTGTGATCCCAGCACTTTGGGAGACCAAGGTGGGAGAACTGCTTAAGCCTAGGAGTTCAAGACCAGCCTGGACACAACATAGTGAGACCCTGCTGCTACCAAAAAAAAAAAAAGAAAGAAAATATGATAAAATAAAATTTATATGCCAATTCTAAAATTTACATGAATACACGAAGGGCTAAGAACAGCCAAAACAATACAGAAGAAATGCAAAGTCAGAGGATCTGTGCACCAGTTATCAAGACTTACCGTGAAGCTGTACTTATTAAGATAGAGTAGCACTGGTTCAAGGATAGTCAAATGGGTTCATGGAAGAGAACAGAGTTCAGAAACTGACCAACACATATATAGACACCTGCTTGACAAGTGATGCTACAGTCCAGTAAGAATGGTCTTTTTAATAAACGGGATATGGAGAGAAATAGAATTATCTTCGCGAATTTGTTGGGGCAAAGAATTCTTCAACAGGACACAAAAATTATTCACTATTCATCAGAAGACAACACTGAGGCTGGGTGCAGTGGGTCATGCCTAAGTCCCAGCACTTTGGGAGGCTGAGGCCGGAGGATTGTTTGAGGCCAGAGTTCGAGGCCGGCCTGAACAACACAGCAAACCTAACCCTAACCTAACCCTAATCCTGAGCTACGACTGCATCAGTGCATTCCAGCCTGGGCAACAGAACAATTCAGATCCTGTTTCAAAAAAAAAGGGTGGGCAGGGGAGGGTACCACTGAAAATGAGAAAGTTACAGAGTAGAAGATATTTGTAATATACAAAGAACTACAAATCATAAGAAAAATACAGTCAGCCCAATAGAAAAATAAACAAGAATTCTGAACAAACATTTCATAAAGGCAATTATCCAAATGGCCAATAAACACCAGAAAAGGTATTCAATATCATTTTCACAAGAGAAATTTAACTAAAGACATAATAAGACACCACTACCCAACAAAGTTTAAATGAAGAGACAGACAATGCCACATTCTTGCAAAGACGTAGAGGGTCTCACTTTGTCACCCTCCGAGGCTCAGAGTGCAGTGGTGGGATCACCGTTTATTGTAGCCTCAACCTCCTGGGCTCAGGCGATCCTTCCACCTCAGCCTCCCAATCCTCCCACCTCAGCCTCCCAAGTAGCTGGAACTACAGGTACACGGCATCATGCTTGGCTAATTTTTGTATTTTTTTGGTAGAGACGGGGTTTTGTCATGTTGGCCAGGCTGGTCTCTAACTCCTGGGCTCAAGCGATCATCCCGCCTCAGCCTCCCAAAGTGCTGGAATTACGGGAATGAGCCACCATGCCTAGCCTCTACATTGTTGTTAATTGTTACACCTGGAGCTTCTAGTTCTTTTTTTTTTTCTTTTTTTGGGACGGAGTTTTGCTCCTGTTCCCCAGGCTGGAGTGTAATGGCACGATCTTGGCTCATTGCAACCTCCACCTCCCGGGTTCAAGCAATTCTCCTGCCTCAGCCTCCCTAGTAGTTGGGATTACAGGCGCCCACCACCACGCCCAGCTAATTTTTGTATTTTTTTAGTAGAGACGGGGTTTCACTACATTGGCCAGGCTGGTCTTGAACTCCTGACCTCAGGTGATCCGCCCGCCTTGGCCTCCCAAAGTACTGGGATTAACAGGCATGAGCCACTGCACCCAGCCAGCTTCTAGTTCTTTATTCAGAACCTAGGCTAACCTTTAAGAGTGGATAGTATCTAACGATCATTTTGCTTGGCTGAAAGGAAAGATTTCCTTTTTTTTTTTTTTTTTTTGAGGCAGGGTCTCACTCTGTCACTGAGGCTGGAGTACAGTGGTGCACTCAGGGTTCACTGCAGCCTTGACATCCTGGGTTCAAGGGATTCTCCTGCCTCAGACTACTGAGTAGCTGGGACTACAGGCACCCACCACCATGCTTGGCAAATTTTTAATTTCTAATTTTTTTTTTTTTTTTGAGACAGAATCTTGCTCTGTTGCCCAGGCTGGAGTGCAGGTGCATGATCTCAGCTCACTGCAACTTCTGCCTCCAGGTTCAAGAGATTCTCCTGCCTCAGGCTCCTGAGTAGCTGAGATTACAGGCATGTGCCACCACACCTGGCTAATCGTTTTTGTATTTTTAATAGAGACAGGGTTTCACCATTGGCCAAGCTGGTCTTGAATTCCTAACCTCAAGGGATCCGCCCACCTCGTCCTCCCCAAGTGCTGGGATTACAAGGGTAAGCCACCACGCCCCACCTAATTTTTAAAATTTTTTAGTAGATATGGGGTCTCACTATATTGCCTAGGCTGGTCTTGAACTCCTGGGCTCAAATGATACTCTCACCTTGGCCTTCCGAAGTGCTAGGATTACAGGCCCAAGCCAACACTCCTGGCCCTGAAAGCAGAGATCTTTTAAAACTGACAGTCTTTCTTCTGAGACGGAGTCTCGCTCTGTCACCCAGGATGGAGTGCAGTGGTGCGATCTCCACTCACTGTAACCTCAGCCTCCCGTGTTCAAGCGTTTCTCATGCCTCAGCCTCCCGAGTAGCTGGGATTACAGGCGTGTGCCACCACACCCAGCTAATTTTTGTATTTTCAGTAGATGTGGGGTTTCACTACGTTGGCCAGGCTGGTCTTGAACTCCTGACCTCAAGGGATCCGCCTGCCTTGGACTCAAAAGTGCTGGGATTACAGGTGTGAGCCACCACGTCCGGCTGACAGTCTTATCATTAATTATGAGAACCATAAGCTCTAGCAAAATACACTACTTGGTTGGTATTTCAATATACATACATATGTTGGAGATAAGGATGATGAGATTGAAAGCAGAACAGTGTCTCCACACATATATAAGCTTTCAGCTCCCCGTGGCCCAATAGCTCATTAATTCAGTGTATACTCTAAACCACTACAAGAGCAAATTAAAATGAGTAAATATAAGTGAATCTTTCAACTGGGTAAACATATTTTATGACCAGTTTCCCATAAAGCATACTACCCACATCTGCATTTCTCAGACAATTCTAACTGATATAAGGACCTCACTAAGCAGACGCTCTGGAACATACTACAATATTTTCAGAAAACAGAGAAGAATACAAATGAGTGATGCATATCTCTAGCGTTAAGAAAAATGCAGGTGTCCATATAACAGGGAACAACAATGTCTTGGAAGAATGGTGCTTTTTGTATAAAAAGCAGAACTGATAAAAATGTATTACAGTAGTAACATATATTACCAAATTTAGGGGTTGAGAGAAGGAATTAATCTTTACAGAAGATTAAGCAACTCTTCAGACATACCAATGTTCCCAGTAGACGCACTAGGAATATTTCACCAGCAGGAAATCACCCTGCCACCACGGACAGCATTATTCCAAACAGGCTGGAATCCAATTACATTAATTTGCATTACTGATTCCCTCTCCAAAGTCCAAAAATTACATGGAGCAATGCTTAAGAAACCAACTGGGAAAATAGAAGAGAAGGAAATCATGTGAGCTTTTCAGTGTACAGGGGGCAAATACTGAATGAGCTAGCCAAAGAATGTCCTTCATTCTACAACAGTAACTGTCAAACTACCCCATAACATTTTCTATAGGATACAAGGAAAATGACCTAGTTTCTAAACTTCAATCTAGCTGAAGGACTATAACAAAGAACTGTCACTCCTCTTCTCAAAACTCTCTAGTATTACTCATTTCACTCAGAATAAATTCCAAACCCTCAGCAATTCTTATGAGGTTCCATATGACCTGGACCTACATCTATAACTTCAGTTCCTGTCACTTTCTTTCACTTTCTTTGTCACCTACTATTCTGTAAGGGCCAAGAATTGTATGAAACTGTACACAACATCATTACTTTTCATGGAAACACAATTCAAGATCACGAGATGCCACTACACATTCACAAAAATAATTAAAACTGTAAGGAATGATTATTCATAAGGAGTCACACAACAAAACAAAACAAAACAGACTGCCATTCCCAGGTGTAGTGGAGGATGCTGAATAATAGCAAATCTCACATACCGTAGGTGCAAATTTAAAAACTATTTTAGAAAAACGTTTGGCAAAAGCTACTAAATCTAAACAGGGTTATACTTGACAGTGTAGCAGTTCCATTCCTGGATATAAACACCAAAGAAAGGAGTGTTTGCATTCATCAAATAACATGTAGACAAATGTGCATAGGGGTTTTATTCATAATAGCCTAGAACTGGAAACAACCAAAATATCTACCACAGTAGAACAGATTAATAAATTGTGGTCCATTCAGACAATGTAATACTTCATAGCCATAAAAAAAGAATGCTATATACGACATGGACAAATCTCATAAATAATACTGAGTGAAAAATCCCAGTTACAAAAGAGTACATACAAGATAATTCCATTTATATAGTTCACAAACAGGCAAAAATAATCTAAGGTGACAGAAGTAGAATACGGCAATTACCTTTAATTGTTGGTTTGTCTTTTTCTAAACTAGAGCTACTAAACGGAAAGGAGCATGAGGGAGCTGGAAGTGTTCTATATATTGATCTAGGTGGTTGTTATACAAGTGTATACACATATATAAATTCACAGAGCTGTACACTTAAGATCTGTGTACTTCACAGTATTGTAAAAAAATAAACATTTTGAAAATATAAATACACTCAAAAATATATATAAAAGTGTAAATTAAGTTAGAACTCAATACGCTGCACCGCCCACTCCTCTGGGAACTTTTTGGTTCTCTCAGGCCTTCGTTTACTTTACTATTATTTTTACTGATTCAAGGAAAAGGAAAGAAGATACTAAGTAGGTAATTTATGCTCAAATAATTGCTTACCTTTAACAAAGGGCAGCTGCAAAGGTTTGGAAAGGAGAGTGGAAAATTAACCCCAAGAAGGAAATCCTTGTTCCTCAGATATCTCTGGTGGCTCTCCCCTTCTGGCGCTCCCCAGGAGCGTAGCTGATGGAGCCTGTAGGAGGCTTTCAGAGACAGGAAAAGAGCTAACCATCTGAAACAAACCACAGCAGACACGCTTATTCAGTGCTCCATGGAGGTTTGAGGGTCGTTCATAGCAGCAAGGAATGATCCAAGGATTGTCTCTCATTAACATAACTCTTTTGTAAATCTTTATCATTTTAGAAACAGTTCTTTCCTACTTTCCTACTTTCAGATAAATTATTTTGCATTACATGGTTTGCTACTATGAAAACTAAAATCCTCCGCAAAGCTCCTATCAGTATTTAAAAAAAATTGCCAGGCGCAGTGGCTCACGCCTGTAATTTCAACACTTTGGGAGGCCGAGGTAGGTGGAACATCTGAGGTCAGGAGTTTGAGACCAGGCTGACCTAGATGGCAAAATATAGTCTCTACTAAAACTACAAAAGGGCGTGGTGTCAGGCACCTGTAATCCCAGCTACTTGGGAGGCTGAGGCATGAGAATCGCTTGAACCCGGGAGAAGGAGATTGCAGTGAGCCGAGATTGCCCCATTGTACTCCAGCCTGGGCGACAGAGCGAGACTCTGTCTCAAAAAAAAAAAAAAAAAAATTTCACCTTGGCCGGGCACAGTGGCTCACACCTTTAATCCCAGCACTTTGGGAGAATGAGACAGGCAGATCAATTGAGGCCAGGAGTTCGGGAACAGCCTGGCCAACATGGTGAAACCTCACCTCTACAAAAAAAAAAATACAAAAAATTAGCCAGGCGTGGTTGTGCACACCTGTAATCCCAGCTACTTGGGAGGCTGAGGCAGGAGAATAACTTGAACCCAGGAAGCGGAGGTTGCAGTGAGCCAAAATCGAGCCACTGCACTCCAACCTAGGCGACCGAGTGAGACTTCATCTCGGGAAAAAAAAAATTCCTTCATATTAAGGAGATAACCATTTCTAATTACATAAATCAAAAGTAATAAAATCAGTGAGAACCATTATACCAAAGAACAGAGAATTAAACTTCCCAGAACACTTGAGGCAGGCTATGCTGCAATCACTAATTAAATGAATCACCAGCCTCCGTTTGCCCTGTAGAAACAAGTAAAACAAGACTTACTAGAAATTATGGGAGAAAAGCCTAGACAGTTTATATTTAAGGAGTGTGTGTGTGTCTGTGTGTGTGTGTGTGTGTGTGTATACAAATATATATATATATATATTTGTATATATATATATTCTTGTTCTGTTGCCCGGGCTGGGGTACAATGGCATGATCTAGGCTCACTGCAACCTCCACCTCCTGGGTTCCAGCGATTCTCCCACCTCGGCCTCCTGAGTAGCTGAAACAGGCGCATGGCACCATGCCCGGCTAATTTTTGTGTTTTTATTACAGACGGGGTTTCAGCATGTTGGCCAGGCTGCTCTCAAACTCCTGACCTCAGGTGACCCACCTGCCTCGGCCTCCCAAAGTGCTGGATTACAGGCATGAGCCACTGTGCCTGGCCTATTTAAGATATATTATGAAGCATCATACAATTACTAAATGAGCAAAAGAAAGGTACAATTCACTTATGAATAACAAATTACAGTCTTTTTGTTTGTTTTGTTCTGTTTTGAGACTGAGTCTCGTTCTGCTGTCCAGGTGGGAGTGCAGTGGAGCGATCTTGACTCACTGCAACCTCCGCCTCCTGGGTTCAAGCAATTCTCCTGCCTCGGCCTCCCGAGTAGCTGGGACTACAGTGGTGTACCACCACACCCAGCTAATTTTTGTATTTTTGGTAGAAATGGGGTTTCACCATGTTAGCCAGGCTGGTCTTGAACTCCTGACCTTAAGTGATCCACCCACCTTGGCCTCCCAAAGTGCTGGGATTACAAGTGTGAGCCACTGCGCCTGGGCCTGGTCAACAAACTGTACTATTTTTTTTTTTTTCTTGAGACGGAGTTTTGAACTTGTTGCCTCAATTGATCCAGGCTGGCCTCAACTGATCCAGGCTGGAGTGCAATGGCATGATCTCAGCTCACGGCAACCTCCACTTCCCAGGTTCAAGCAATTCTCCTGCCTCAGCCTCCCGAGTAGCTGGAATTACAGGCATGCACCACCATGTCCGGCTACTTTTGTATTTTTTAGAGATGGGGTTTCTCCATGTTGGTCAGGCTGGTCTTGAACTGCCGACCTCAGCTGATCCACCCGCCTCGGCCTCCCAAAGTGTTGGGATTACAGGCATGAGTCACCGTGCCCAGCCTACAAACTTTATTCTTAACGAAAGAAAATTAACGACAAGTTCTCTAAGATGATATCATATTAAATATTTAATTCCACAGTATTCAATATCTATCCCATTTATTCCTAACTGGCCTCTTATCAAGCAATAAGCAAACCTCTCACCTGGCCAAAAGTCCCTGAAGCATAAGGTTTGCCATTTCTGCTGGAGATATATCAATAAAGCGAAGGAAAGAGAAACAGCTTTCTTCATTAATACCTGAAATATAAAAGACAATTTGAAACCCAACAGCAAACCAAGAGACGATGCTCAGTTAAAGCCTGCTCAACTGCTGAGTTTTGACTTAAGAACAAAACACTATTCTAAAGGTTCTGATCTAGCCACTTTGGTGCAAGTTAGGGTGCCACACCTTTATACTACAATTACAGATAAGAGAGGCAGGCCTATGAGATATGGCACATATATATGGACCAGACTAGAGACGGCTCCTACGTTACCTTTGGGATTTTTGGATGCTTGCCTAAATGCCTTCTCTTTGTCCAATGCTAGGAAAAAGAAAAGGACAGGACAGAGGTGAAAGGTTCTGAACCTTGGCCTTAATATTTTGGACAATGAGCAAAGTTGAGTAGCTTCTTTTCCTTAGGCTAAGACGGAAGGAAGTCTCATTAATGAGAGAGTCCAGCACCGACTTTGTCAAGTTTCAAGGGCAAGAAATTCTTGAAAGGCAGGTATAAAATAAAGATGGAAAGTCAATAATACTATTTTCTACTTTTTCCTCTCATAGCTACAAATCACAGAGCCTATAAAGATAACTAATTTCCTTAATTAAATCTTATCAAGATTTTATAAATAAAGGCCTACCATATAGGCAAAACTAATATTCGTTCTAAATCAGTCTCTCAGCAAAACAAAGAGCATCCTGGTAAAACCCTGACAAACCTACTTTCCCAAAGATCAAAACACCTACCTTTTCTGTGAAAGAGAGACTGTTGGATATAGTCTGGTGCAAATGGAGAAAGAACCCTTAACCACCTGCAAAGTAAGTAAATAAAATAAAGCCAAACCCAAACATAAATAATGGAAAGTTAACTAGACTAGAGGTTCCATACCAAGTAAAACCTTTTAGTTTTGAAACTGTTGCACTTTTAAGAAGTTTCTTGCCATATTACCAGGCAAAAATCATAGCATACATTTAAAAAAATACAAAATATTTAGTGAAAGTGTAAGAAGATAATACAAATTAAAAGTAGTCTCATTTTATTTCAGAGAATCACAGTTCTAGTGCCCTAAGGTATCATATACCATATTAAACAAAAGGCAATACAGCTCTGGCCTGTTCCTCCCAGCTCAAGTTAAATATTAACCTGGAGCTACAAATAACTCATGAAGTAAAATCCAAGAAATGTGTTTCAATTTCAGTTTCATTAAACTAAATATTGGTGATGAGTTTCTCTATAAAACAGCTTTCTAAATCCATGGTTCTCAAATGTTGATATGCAGAAAAAACCTCTGGGAACTTGTTTAAAAATTCAGAAGCCAGGGCCATACTAACTCACAGGTGTGGAATGGACCACACATCTATTTTCTGAATGGAAGTCGTCTCTAGTGTACTACCTTAACAACCACTTCAAACTTTACTAAATTTATCATTGCTGACTCTGAGAAAAAGGTAAATTTGATTAACTTACAATACAATCAGTTCACCCACAAGTGCAATTCCAAATGTAAAGTAAGCCACCACAAACCAATTTCAGCAATGGGGCATAGATATGCATACTTGCTGCAAGTACATATTTACAAATCGGTGCACATTCCTGATTCAAAGAAGAACCAGAAGTGACTAGGGCCTTTAAGGCCACCTAGCTGAAGTTTTAACAGTGCTCAAATTCCTTCCATAAGATCCCTCAACAAATAGTTGTCCACCCTTTGCTTAAATGCCTCATTGCTGGGAACTCATATTCTCTCCACTAAATTTATCTACTAAGCCATAAAACTGTAAATTATAAAACACTAATAGTGAACAGATAGTAATACTTCCCTACCTGTCTCGTGAATGATTGAAGACCCTGATCTGTCCATGACGGTAGATAAACTTTGAAATGTGGTATGGCTTTAGGGAAATATGAAATGGAGACCAAGTTTCTTGTCGTTCAAATAACTCCGGGTGATTACACACCTAAAAGGAAGGGAAATGGTAAGACAATATTACCACATGCAGACATCATACGTAATGACAGGGGATCCCAAATCCCAAATGTTTACCTTTGGGAATGGATACTTTCCCATTTTCATCTCATTAACAGCCTTTGTTTATCTGGCATCAAGGATAGACTGTTTTTCTTGAAAAAGGTTAATAAAGACAACTTCAAGGCCAGGCGCAGTGGCTCACCCAGCACTTTGGGAGGCCGAGGCGGGTAGATCCCTTGAGGCCAAGAGTTTGAGAGCAGCCTGACCAACATGGGGAAGCCTCGTCTCTACTAAAAATACAAAAATTAGCCAGGCGTGGTGGCAGGCTCCTGTAGTCTCAGCTCCTTGGGAGGCTGAGGCAGAATTGCCTGAACCTGGGAGCCAGAGGTTGCAGTGAGCCGAAATCACGCCATTGCACTCCAGCCTGGGCAACAGAGCAAGACAATTCTATCTCAAAAAACAAAAAACAAAACTTCAAGGCAACTGACGTAAGCTCTTACCTTCCTAAACTGCATGACCAGATTCATGAGGCTGCTGGTGGTGTTCTGTGCTTGTTGGGTAGAGCCCATAGAAGACTGCAGTAAATCCTCAATGGAAATTTTGTTCTTTAGTGCCTGATATAGCAGCTTCTGTCGGCTGGTCAGTTGGCAATACATTAGAATCTCAATCTAAAAATCAATAAGAACATTTATATTTGGAAAAGTAGTTTTTAAGAAAATTCTGCATCAGCTTAAAGTTGAAAACACACACAAACCATATTATGATTGAGAATAAACATATGTGAACTCAGTATCTCTATAAACCTGTGAATGTGGACAATCATTCAGAAAAAAATGTATATTCCTTGGCCCTCTTCTCTTCATCACTCATTCCATTTGCTTTCCCTGGGCAATTTCTTCCATTTCTAACTGTGCCAACTAACACTCATCACAGTAACATACAAAAGTACATTCCCAAACATAACCCAGGCCAGTACCTGCAACTACTAACTCTAAGAGTACCACTCAGTCTGCAGCAATTGCATATGTGATGTGTCAGAAAAACAGTTCTCTTTTCCACAATTTACTAAATTGGTTAACAGCATTACCATTCCTTCAGTTGGGAAAGACGAACTTAACTCACCTCTGAATGCTCTCTCACACCTCATGTTCTAGTATTTCCTAAATCCTTCAATTCAGCTTGGAAATCTACCACCTTTTCTAACCATACCCATTGCCCTACTGCTGGCCCTCATCGGATATACTACAGACTGATAATATTTTGTGGTCTTCCTGCCTCCAGTTTCTTCTGGTTGTGATATACTTTCCACATATAGCTTATAAAGGAATTCAACTGCTGAAAAATCTTCAATGTGCATTTTTGCCTAAAGTAAAATGTTGAAACTACTCATCTCAGCAAAGAAAGCCTCCAATAATCAGGCCGGACGCAGTGGCTCACGCCTGTAATCCCAGCACTTTGGGAGGCCGAGGCAGGCAGATCACAGGTCAGGAGTTCAAGACCAGCCTGGCCAACATAGTGAAACCCCATCTCTACTAAATACAAAAATTAGCAGGGTGTGGTACCATGTGCCTCTAATCCCAGCTACTCAGGAGGCTGAGGCAGGAGAATCACTTGAACCCGGGAGGCAGAGGTTGCAGTGAGCCGAGATTGCACCATTGCACTCCAGCCTGGGTGACAGAACGAGACTCCATCTCAAAAAAAAAAAAAAAAGAAAGTTCTCCCATAATCAAACCTACCTTACTGTCTGAGTTTCTCATCATCATAACCTCCTCACATACCACTTAGCCACAATGATCTGAAAATTAGCCAAAACAGGCTGCATATTTCAATGTTACTCTATCTTTGCTCATGCTGCCCTTGTTGCCTAGCCCCCCATTCCCACCATATTTTCCTAGTAAATGCCAACTCATCATTTGAAACCTAGCTCACGTCATCTTTGCTTTAATGCCTTCTCTAACTTTCCCTAGCAAAACTATAGTAAGATAGGAAACACTAAATGATGTTTAAGAAACACATACTATACACAGTGGTTAGGAACCATACTAGATCTTCAGATCACCTCCCTATGTAGCACTAAACAACAATTATGAACTAGCTGGGTGCACTGACTCACACCTGCAATCCCAGCACTTTGGGAGGCCAAGGCAGGAGAATCGCTTGAGCCCAGGAGTTCTGAGACCAGCCTGGGCAACATAGTGAGACCCTGACTCTATAAAAATTAAAAAATAAAAAATTAGGGCTGGGCATAGTGGCTCACGCCTATAATCCCAGCACTTTGGGAGGCCGAGGTGGGTGGATCATGAAGTCAAGAGATCGAGACCATCCTGGCCAACCAACATGGTGAAACCTCATCTCTACTAAAAATACAAAAATTAGCTGGGCGTTAGTGGTACACACCTGTAGTCCCAGCTCACTAGGGAGGCTGAGGCAGGCGAGTCACTTGAACCCGGCAGGCGGAGGTTGCAGTGAGCTGAGATCGCGCCACTGCACTCCAGCCCGGTCGACAGAGCAAGACTCAGTCTCAAAAAAATAAAAAATAAATAAAAAATAAAAAATTAGCCGGGCATGGTGGTGTGCACCTATAGTACCATCTACTAGGGAGGCTGAGGTGGGGGGATCCCATGAACCCTAGAGTATGAGACTGCAGTTAGCCATGATCATGCTACTGCATTCCAGCCTGGGTGACAGAGTAAAAAATCCAGTCTCAAAAAAAAAAAAATTTTAAACAATGAACTGCTATTGTTTACATGACCCTTTAAATATAAATGCATTAGGGATTCATTTTTTAAATAAAATGTTTTCCTTCTCTCAGTTGTATCTATGTGACATTGCTATTTATTAGCTAAAATCAGCCAATTTCAAAAAACTGCCCATCAAGATTTTGAGAAAAAAAGACTAAATAAAGGTACAGTTCTACTCCTCTCTTTGAAGAGGATATACATACAATCCCTGATTTTTTAAGTCCAGCACGGTGGCTCATGCTTATAGTCCTAGCACTCTGGCAGGTTGAGGTGGGAGGATTGCTGGAGTCCAGGAGTTCAAGACTAGTCTGGGCAACATAGCAAGATCCTGTCTCTAGAAAAAAATGAAAAATTAGCCAGGTGTGGTGGTGTACACCTGTAGACCCAGCTACTAGGGAGGCTGAGGTGGGAGGACTGCTTGAGCCAAGGAGGTCAAAGCTGAAGTGAGCTGTGATTGCACCACTGCATTCCACCATGGGTGACAGAGCGAGCCCTTGTCTTACCAAAAAAAAAAAAAAAAAAGAATACAAGGGGAAAAAACGGAGGGAGAGATTAAAAGATACTAAGAGGTCGGGCACAGTGGCTCACACCTGTAATCCTAGCACTTTCAGAGGCCCAGACGGGTGAATCCCTTGAACTCAGTTTGAGACCAGCATGGGCAACATGGCAAAACTGGTCGCTACAAAAAAAAAAAAAAAAATACAAAAATTAGCCAGGTGTTGTGGCACACACCTGTAGTCCCAGCTACTTGGGAGGCTGACGGGGGAGGATCACTGGAGCCCAGGTGGTCAAGGCAACAGTAAGCCAAGATTGTGTCACTGCACTCCAGTGTGGGTGAAGGAGTAAGAACCTGCCTCAAAAGAAAAAACAAACCAGATACTGAGAGACAGACCATCCAAATGCTATGTATGGACCTTGCTTGTATTCTTATTCTGAACTTTTTTTTTTTTTTTTTTTTTTGAGACAGACATTCGCTTTGTCGCCCAGGCTGGAGTGCAGTGGCACAATTTTGGCTCACTGCAAGCTCCGCCTCCCAGATTCATGCCATTCTCCTGCCTCAGCCTCCCGAGTAACTGGGACTACAGGCGCCTGCTGCCATGCCTGGCTAATTTTTTGTATTTTTAGTAGAGACGGGGTTTCACTTTGTTAGCCAGGATGGTCTCGATTTCCTGACCTCATGATCCGCCCACCTCAGCCTCCCAAAGTGCTGGGATTACAGGCGTGAGACACCATGCCCGGCTACAAATTAATTCTTTGAAGAAGAGAGACAGACACACAAAGACAACTGGAGATATCTGAACACTGACTAGATACGTGATGCTATCATGGAACTGGTCTTTTTAAATAGGTGTGATAATGGCATGTGGTTAGGCAGTGTTTAAAAAAACCAAATCTTTTAGAAATATACATGAAAATACTTTATAAACAAATATTCATTTATAAAACATCTGGGATTTGCTTTTGAATAAGAGAGAGGTAGAGTTAATGATTATTGTCACGGAACAATGGGTCAAGGGGATTCATTATACTATCTTTCTATTTTTGTAATGTTTCAAATTCTCCAGTAAAAAGCATTTCAAAAAAAGAAAAAAAGATGTTATTTTCCTCAATTATTTGCCTCATTTTAAGTCCTCTTTGATCCATGCAAGTTTAAACGTCTTCCTTCAAGCAAACTTCAACTAAACATATATCAATAAATTTCTCCCCCTGGAATCTTAAGTTGGTGCCTATTGAGGCTTAAACACATGAGGTCTTTTTTACTTACCTTGTCAGATAATTCATTTTCCACATCTTTCTTGATTCTCCTCAGCATAAATGGCTTCAAAATCATGTGTAAGCGAGAAAGTTGATCTGAAATGCCAGGAGGCCCCCAAATAATACATTATAGTGATTTCACAAAAACAACAGAAACAAATACCACATTCACCTCTCACCAAACTCTTCAAAACTCCTTTGGCTCAACGATTCTCTAAAAGCAGACTGAAACTTTTTCCCAAGTAGGAAAGCAAGGAATTTTAACTTTTTATACCATCTTGCTATAGTCAACAGGATAAATATACTAGGCTCTATTTTCATTAGAATTCATTTTTAGGTTTCAGGGACATTTTATCACTAATAGGGTTGTAAGTATAATAAAAATTATCTGAGACTGTCAGTGTTCCCCAAAAATTACCTTCCAAAGGAAGTCAGCAAATTAACAACTCATAGTGTAAAATCACATAAGGACTTTTCTAATAGTGAGCAAGCTCATGTCTGTGTAATAAACACTTCAGAATGCTCTTAAAATCAGAGAGATATTATTCAACGAGATCAAAAGTATTGATAAGGTTAAAAATGCTCACAATGAAAACAAATTCTAATACATAGAGAAAAATAACAAAAATGGCCCTTCTAATATTTGCTGTTTTTATCACAGGAAAAAAGTTTTGACCCATTAGACCCACAGCATTTGACCCATTTGACCCACAAAGAATTAAATATGAATTTTCTTTTGAGATGGAGTCTGGCTCTATCACCCAGGCTGGAGTGCAATGATGCAATCTCGGCTCACCGCAAACTCCATCTCCTGGGTTCAGGCGATTCACCCGCCTCAGCCTCCCGTGTAGCGGGATTACAGGTACCCGCCATCACGCCCGGCTAATTTTTGTATTTTTGTAGAGACAGGGTTTCACCATGTTGGCCAGGCTGGTCTTGAACTCCTGACCTAACATGATCCGCCCACCTTAGCCTCCCAAAGTGCTGGGATTACAGATGTGAGCCACCATGCCTGGCCAATATGAATTTTTCAAGATCTAAATGGGAAATGTGAATTCTGCAAGCTAAAATATAATACTTTATGAATCAAGCCTGATCTGCCTTGATTAGACAAGACTATAGTAGTAATCATCTAAATTAGTTCTTTTTTGACTGTTAAATATGTACAAAAAACATAATTATTTTATAAGCAAAAAATGTGGTTTTCTTCCCCACTGATTTGTCTATGTATACTGGAAGAAAAATTATTCAAATAAAAGAAATATGCAATTATGTGGTTGCCTACACTGATAGGTAGATAGAAAGCCAGCTCATAACAGTACTCACTCTCATCAATAGCAGATTTGTTTTCGGCATGGCTCTCAATGTCCTTGGAAAACCATTCATTAAATTCCTCATGTGAATCAAATAATGTTGGCATAATGAAATGAAGCAGAGCCCAAAGCTGTAAACAAAGACAAAAATGAAATAGCTATAGAGCAATAAAATGACAGCGTGTAAGGATGTATTAGATAGAGTAGAGAGAGAGAGAAAATTGCAGGTGTATTAGTGTGTAAGTGCCTAGATGCATGCGTATGTGTGAATGAAAGACAGAAAATGAATGAATTCAACTACATTCTTGCCTCATCAACCAACCCTAATTTTATTAGGTGCTGTAGCAAAATGTGATTCTTTTACAACTAATTTCAAACTAAAAGTTTCAAAGCGCAAGTCATGCTCAGATTTTGCAATGGGATAGTTTTAACCATCTTCTTATAAAAATCTATTCCATAATTGAACACAATCTAAGGTATGATAACTTGCTACTAATAATCCTAGATTAGGGGTTAGAAAAATATGGCCTGTTGGGCCAAGTCTGGTCTACCACTATTTTAAATCAAGTTTTATTGAAACATAGCCATGGCCATTCACTTATGTATTGCCTATGGCTACTTTATTAGACAAGCAAAGTTGAGTAGCTGCAACCATGATTGCATGGCCTCCAAACTCTATAAAATATATACTATCTGTCAGTTTCTATAAAGTTTTCTTCTTTTGGTTTTTTTTTTTTTTTTTTTTTGAGATGGAGTCTCACTCTGTTGCCCAGGCTGGCATACGGTGGCACGATCTCGGCTCATTGCAACTTCGACCTCAGGATTCAAGCAATCATCCCAACTCTGCCTCCTAAGTAGCTGAGACTACAGGCATGCACCACTATGCCTGGCTAATTTTTTGATTTTTTTTGTAGCGTCCGGGTTTCACCACGTTGCCCAGGCTGGTCTTAAACTGCTGGGTTCAAGGCATCCTCCCACTTCGACCTCCCAAGTTGTTGGGATTACAGGCATGAGCAGCTGCACGCAGCCTCTATAAGGATTTCTGACCCTTATTCTAGATGATCAATTAACTCCCCCCAAAAATTTTAGCTCCCCTCTGTGTTAACAAATATTACATTTCAACTCTAGCAAAAACATGTCTCTGCATTAAATGTTTACATTTTCTAATGTGGTCAGTATTCCTTAAACACAAAAGAATACAGTAATTCATTGGCCTTATGCCAGAGAATAAGAAAACAGGAATGATGCCTATGCCTAAAAGATGACTTGGGGCAAGTCTTTTATGTGGGGGACTATAATTTATACAAAGCAGTAGCACTGCAAGGGAATGGGTAAAGAATTCTATGCTCTGCTGGAATCCTTCTGTTTTATGAAGATATAAACCTGTGACCTGGACTAGTGCCTACCTCTGCCATGGTGTTCTGAATTGGGGTCCCGGTTAGCAAAAGACGATTCCGACACTGGAACTGTAAGAGGATCTTCCAACGAACACTGTTTGATAAAATAAGTTACAAATTCATGTTAGCAATAAATTGTTCTTTAATTATCCTACTGAGACCCCATATTGACAAAAATGCCTTCCAAAAAACTAACATTCAGAATCAAGTACTCCATCATGTATTCAACTGAAAAACATTATTCAACAAAGCTGAAAACAGGACACTTCCAAGGGAAATGACTCCTCTCTACTGAAAACATGGTATTTGGATTTAGAAAAAAATAGCCTCAAATAGGCAGAGTTGTATCATTTCTGGCTTTATAAACTCTTCTATTATCTTTAGTCATTTTTGCTGACATAAGTCATTTAATTAGAAAGTACATATCTGTGGTATAAAGTGTCAAAATTATTAATCTGTGCACTTCCAGTATGAGTTTGGAGAGAGCAGTTATGAGGAGTGTTGGTGAGAAGAAAATGTAAAATGAATCTTCATTGCTCCTGGCCAAAGGCATATGCTCCTTCGAACAACTGCAGTATGCCAAGCATGGTGGCTCATGTCTGTACTCCCAGCACTTTGGGAGGCTTGAATGCAGGAGTTCAAGACCAACCTGTGCAGCATGGAGAAATCCCGTGTCTACTATAAACACAAAAAATTAGCACAGCATGGTGGCACACGCCTATAGTCCCAGCTCTCAGACTGAGATGGGAGGATCGTTTGAGACAGGGAGGTCGAGGCTGCAGTGAGCCCCAACTGCGCCACTGCACCACTCCATCCTGGGCAACAGAGCAAGACCCTATCCCGTCTCAAAAAAAAAAAAAAAAAAAGATTGCTGTAGGAAGTAAGACCTTTCTGAGGATAGAAACTTCCACAAAAGGGCTCACGCCTGTAATCCCAGCACTTTGGGAGGCAGAGGCAGGTGGATAACCTGAGGTCAGGAGTTCGAGACAAGCCTGGCCACCATGGCAAAACCCCGTCTCTACTAAAAATACAAAAATTAGCCGGGCATGGTGGTGAGCACTTGTAATCCCAGCTACTCAGGAGGCTGAGGCAGGAGAACTGCTTGAATCTGGGAGGTGGAGGTTGCAGTGAGCCGAGACTGCGCCACTGCACTCCAGCCTGGGCAACAAGAGCGAAACTACATCTCAAAAAAAAAAAAAAAAAAAAAGAAAGAAAGAAAGAAAAGAATAGAAAAAAGAAAGTTCTACAGAAAATATCATCTAGCCAGTTAACATGGACCTCTAATAAATTTCTAAGGACTCACCATGAGTTAATAAAAAAATATCAAACCTGAGGTTTAATATCACCAAATAACACTTTTTATTTACTTTGGGACCTCAAAGGTATTGGAATATTTTAAACACATAACTTAGAATAAAAGGATTCTTGGAGATCTGAAAACCATCCAGGGTCTCAGATAATCAACATAAAACAAACAGAGCATCCAATCCACATAACCTAACATTCTACCTCCTACTTAGAACTCCTGTCTAAAATAATACCTTAAAGCAAGGGCAGAGACTCCTTCCTCTATAGAAATTTTCCCTGAAGAGATGACCTGTAAAAATGTCACCTTCTTGAACAGGGAGATAAAAGTTGAGAAAAGTCTTGGTATTCTTGGCATTAACATTTGTGTTCCATGAAAAAATAAAAAGGGAATTTTTGCCTTCTGATCAGGTACACGACTGATGCAGAGATCATGTCACGTCATATTTAAAACCTCTCATATATTGGACGGGTGGCTCATCCCTGTAATCCCAACACCTGGGGAGGCCAATGCGAGACGATCGCTTGAAGCCAGGAGTTCAAGACTAGCCTGGGCAGCAAAGCGAGACCTTGTCTCTATTAAAAAAATAAAATAAAACTTCTCATATCTTGATTT
Organism: Gorilla gorilla gorilla; assembly: GCF_029281585.2. Taxonomy (NCBI): domain Eukaryota; kingdom Metazoa; phylum Chordata; class Mammalia; order Primates; family Hominidae; genus Gorilla; species Gorilla gorilla. The sequence goes on from NC_073240.2 coordinate 41,768,978, forward strand.
TATTCATATATACAAGTCTGTGTGTGTGTGTGTGCGTGTGTGTGTGTGTGTGTACTTAACCCAATGCATTGAGTTTGGTTTCTACTACTCATGTTACCTGGAACTACTCTTGAGCGCCTGAGCCTCATCCAGTACCATGTATTGCCACTTGACCCGCTGGAAATACTTTACATCCTGCACCACCAGCTGATAGCTGGTAATAACCACATGGAAGGGGGCATCCTGAGTGTAGAGGGTCTTCTGTAAATATAAAAGGGGAAGGGTGAAAAGAGAAACCTAATAATTCATAATAAGGAACTGATGTATGGACTGTTTTTCTAGGGCCAAAATGTTTAAGACAGCCCTGAAGATGTGTTTCTCCCATATGGTAGGGAGATGTGCAGTGAAGTGAACCATACTGTGGGGTTTTGTTTGTTGTTTTGCTGTTGTTGAGAGGGTCTCACTCCGTTACCCAGACTAGAGTCCAGCAGCGTGAACATGGCTCACTGCAAACACAACCTCCTGGGCTCAGGTGATCCTCCTGCCTTAGTCTCCCAAACAGCTGGGACTACAGGCATATACCACCATGCCCGGCTAATTATTTTATTTTATTTTATTTTATGTAGAGATGGGGTCTCACTATGTTACCCAGGCTGGTCTCGAACTCCTGGACTCAAGTGATCCTCCTGCCTCAGCCTCCCAAAATGCTGGGATTATAGGCATGAGCCACCATGCCCGGCCACTATAACTGTTTTTAAAGCAGTCACATTTACCACTAACTAGGCTGAAACTAGTCTTCAGCTTATTAAAGAAAAAAGTTCTGGCCAGGTGTGGTGGCTCACACCTGTAATCCCAGCACTTTGGGAGGCCGAGGCAGGAGGATCACTTAAGCCTAGGAGTTTGAGACCACCCCGGGCAACAGGTTGAAACCACATCTCTACAAAAAATACAAAAATTAGCCGGGCATGGTGTAGCGAGCCTATAGTCCCAAAAATTAGCTGGGTGTGCTGTCTCCTGCTTGTAGTTTGGGTGGCTGAGGTGGGAGGATTGCTTGAGCCAGGAGGTCAAGGTTACAGTGACATGTGATCATGCCACTGCACTCCAGCCTGGGCAACAGAGCAAGACCTTGTCTCAAAAAAAAAGATTCTTAATTAATCCTGGAAATCAAGTCCAGCTGATTGCCTAAAACGGGAAAAGTATTGTATCAGAAAAATGGAAACTTGATCAGTGTCCAGAAATATATAATAGATAAGAAGATTTTTGTCTAAAAGAAATTATCCACATCAATTAGAGAAATAATGACTGCATGTACGGTACGTATGTATGCAGTTTCAGTAGAATGTTACCTGACTCCAGAACCTTCTGATGACTTTTCTATCATGAGGATTTCCCCAATATGGTAGCACCTAGAAAAAGGGCCAATATATACATTACTTTCTATAGATGATCTTAAAAGTATTATAACTAATATATAATTCGGAACAATTTAAAAAGAAACTAATAAAATGAGCATAGGAATTCCTCTCCTGCCAATGGTGGAATAAGTGGTTTAACCAACCCTGTTGTCCAAATAGAAACACACACACACAATTCATTTGTCTGAAGGCATAAAACAGCTACTGAGACAGTGGGCAATTACAGAGGCCCAAATCAGAAAACAACGGAAGCCCAGAGAGGTAAGCCTAGTATGTGGTATACTTTATCACTGATGGTACCATGGCATTACAAAAGTTCTAGTTGAGAGGATAAGAAACTGAGGACACTTTTTCTTAAGAGATGTAAGATAGGCTGGGCATGGTGGCTCACGCCTATAATCCCAGCACTTTGGGAGGTCGAGGCAGGTGGATCACCTGAGGTCAGGAGTTGGAGACCAGCCTGGCCAACATGGTGAAACATCTCTACTAAAAATATAAAAATTAGCTGCGTGTGGTGGCACGCGCCTGTAATCCCAGCTACTAGGGAGGCAGAGGTTGCAGTGAGCAGAGATGGCTCCACTGCACTCCAGCCTGGGGGACAAGAGCAAGACTTTGTCTCAGGAAAAAAAAAAAAAAAAAAAAAAGATGTAAGACATAGAGAACAAAAATTGTAGTTCAAGGAAAAAGACTCTTGTAACCAGCCACATCCCTGGCTTTAAGTTGGAACTCAAAGGCTACAAGGTAGTAGTAACAGTAAATCATACATAGACTTGCCTAGACTTGCCTGAATAGGCACCGACTCCCCGCCTCAAAACATCTGAATTCCAGATTAAAAAGGCTTTGAATAATTTGCATCCCCACCAACCCCCAAATAATTACTAGTGGCAAAAAAACACATAAATCCTCTCTAGAAGAAAACAGTAGTGAGAGCCCACACTTATCTCTATAGTTTTTCCTATACAATGTCTGGCATAGCATTAAAAAATAACCAGACATATAGAAAGACCATATCACATGACTGAAAGCCTACATGAAAGAAAGATAACGTACACAGAGGAGATTAAAATAATAAAAATATTAAAAACAGACTTTTGGCCAGGAGTAGTGGCTCATGCCTGTAATCCCAGCATTTTGGGAGACTGAGGCTGGCAGATCACCTGAGCATGGGAGTTTCAGACCAGCCTGGGCAACATGGTGAAACCCTGTCTCTACAAAAAATACAAAAGTTAGCTAGGTGTGGTGACACGCGCCTGCAGTCCCAGGAACTCACGAGTCTAAGGCAGAATTGCTTGAGCCTGGGAGAGGTTGCAGTGAGCCAAGATTGTGCCACTGCACTCCAGCCTGGGCAACAGAGCAAGACTTTGTCTCAAAAAAATAAATAAATAAAAGTTTAGGCCGGGCACAGTGGCTCACACCTGGAATCCTAGCACTTTGCAAGGCCGAAGCAGGTGGATCACGAGCTCAGGAGATAGAGACCACCCTGGCCAACATGGTGAAACACCATCTCTACCAAAAATACAAAAAAAAAAAAAAAAAAAAAAAAAAAATAGCCAGGAGTGGTGGCACACACCTGTAGTCCCAACTACTCGGGAGGCTGAGGCAGGAAAATCGCTTGAACCCGGGAAGCGGAAGTTGCAGTGAGCCGAGATCATGTCACTGCATTCCAGCCTGGGTGACAGAGTGAGACTGTGTTTCAAAAAAATAAATAAAATAAATTTAAAAATAAAAATGAAAAATACTTTAAAAAATGCTAATTTGTTAATGAAAAACAAGATAGAGAATTTCAATGGTATGCTATAAATTATAAAAGAATCAAAGTGAATTTTTAGAACTGAAAAATATAGTAACTAAAATCAAGAAATTAATGGATGGATCTAATGACAGATTAGATGCAGCTAAAGAGAAAATTAGTGAACTAGATGACAAGTCAGAAGAAAATATCCAGATTAAAGCACAAAGAAACAACAGAATGCAAGATTCAGCACTTTTTCTGTGATGTTTCTAGATGTGGTTTTCTTTCTCCTTATCCCTGCACCTCACAGGGCTTCTTGAATCTACAGACCACTATCTTTTGTTGTTCTGAAAAATTTCAGCCAAATGGAAGCAGAAATATGCAGGAAGAAATGAAGATTAATAAAAATCGAATATATAATATGAAAAAATCTAAACATAAAATATATAAGCAATAATAAAATGTCTCATGGGGTTTAAAATATAAAAAGTATACAAAACCTACAGCATATAAGTCTAGACAAAAGGGATGTAGTCCAAGTATACCGAAGTCTTTATATTATCCAGAAAGTAGTAACTCTTAATTTATATTATTATTATTTTTTAAGTCAAGAAGGCAAGTTTTTCCCCCAGATTATCTACTAGAGAATAAAATAGGCCAAGTATGGTGGCTCATGCCTATAATCTCAGCACTCTGGGAGGCTGAGGTGGATGGATCACCTGAGGCCAGGAGTTCAAGACCAGCCTGGCCAACATGGCAAAACCCTGTCTCTACTAAAAATACAAAAATTAGCTGGGCGCAGAGGTTGCAGTGAGTGGAGATCACACCACTGCACTGAAGCGTGGGTGACAGAGCGAGACTCTGTCTCCAAAAAAAACCAAAAAGAATAAAATAAATACATGACTAGTGCTATGGGTTGAACATCTCTCTCGAGGTTTATGTGTTGGAAACTTAATCTCCAATGCAACAGTACTGAGAGGTGGGAGCTTTCAGGGGTGAGAAGGTCATGGGGGCTTTGCCCTCATGAATGAATTAATGCCATTATCACAGGAGTCCCCCTCACCCTGGGCTCTTCTGCTCCTCTGCCTTCCAATCTGGAGTGATGCAACAAGAAGGCCCTTGTGAGATGAGGACGCCTCACTTTTTGACTTCTCAGGCCCTCTGGAACTATAACAAATAAATCTCTTTTCTTTATAAATTACTCAGTTTTCTGTGTTTTGTTATAGCAGCGCAAAACAAACTAAGACAAATAATAAGCTAAGAGAGGGAGGGAGAGCAATAACATTTAATCAGTCCAAAAGGACATAAGAAAGGAGAGAACCAAAACACTGGGACACATTTCTCAGGATCTCCTGAGCGCTGTCATGGGCCAAAAAATGTTTTTAAAATAGGGTGGGCGCAGTGACTCATGCCTGTAATCCCAGCACTTTGGGAAGCTAAGGTGGGCAGATCACCTGAGGTCAGGAGTCCAAGACCAGCCTGGCCAACATGGTGAAACCCCGTCTGTACTAAAAATACAAAAAATTAGTTGGGTGTGGTGGTAGGTGCCTGTTATTCTAGCTACTCAGGATGCTGAGGCAGGAGAATTGCTTGAACCTGGGACGCAGAGGTTGCAATAAGCTGAGATCACATCACTGCACTCCAGCCTGGGCCACAGAGCCAGACTCCATCTCAAAACAAATTTAAATTTAAAAATAAGGAAAAGAGAAAAATTAAACAGGTGCCACAAGTAGAAAAACAATTAGTAAGACAGACTTAAAACTCAATATATCAGCATTTACATTAAAAGCACAAATATTCCCAATAAGAGGCAAGAAATACACCTTAAGGTCGGGCACAGTGGCTCACACCTATAATCCCAGCACTTTGGGAAGCTGAGGCAGGCGGATCACTTGAGGTCAGGAGTTAGAGACCAGCCTGGCTAACATCGTGAAACCCCGTCTCTACTAAAAATACAAAAATTAGCCGGGCGTGGTGGCATGCGTCTGTAATCCCAGCTACTAGGAAGGCTGAGACAGAATTGCTTGAACCCTGGAGACGGAGGTTGCAGTGAGCTGAGATTGCGCCACTGCACTCCAGCCTGGCGACAGACTCCGTCTCAAAAAGAGAAATGCACCATAAATGATGTAAAATGATTACAAATAAAAGGAAGAAAAAAAGCCATGTAAAAATTAAGCAAAGACGCTCTCACATTCTGTATTCAGAAAAAAATTAAAGAAAAACAATATATATCAGAAAATACAGACTTTTAGTCAAAAAGTCTTTAAAAGGAAAATTTCATAATAATAAAAGGTTCAGTTCACCAGGAAGAGTATAAATCTTACAGCCTCAAAATATATAAAACAAAAATGGACAGAAGAGAAATGGACAAATCCATAATCATGGTATGTTTTAATATACCACTCTCAGTCAGTGACAGAATAGGCAGACGAATCAGTAAAGACATGAAAGAGCTGAACAACTTAACAAACTTTGACCTAAATCAACATATATGCAACACTGCAATGAATAAGGGCAGAATACCTATAATTTTCCAATACACAGAGGACATATAAAAACTGACAATATGCTGAGACATAAAAATGAGTGTTCAACAAATTTCAAAGTATTAAAGTCATAAAAAGTTTCTTTTACCAATGTGAATGTAAGGTATCAATTAATAACAAACAAGACATCTAGACAATCCTCCACTGTTTGAAAATTATGAATTAAACTTTTTATTTTTTAAAAGAGATAGGGTCTCGCCCTGTTGCCTAGGCTGGAGTACAGTGATGTGATCATAGCTCACTGTAGCCTTGAACTCCAGGGCTCAAGTGATCATCCCACCTAGAAATACACTTTTAAATAACCCATGGATCAAAAATGAACTTGCAATGGAAGTCAGAGATTATGATGAAGTGAAAGATAATGTATATATGACACATCAAGCCTTTGGATGGCTAAAGTCATGCTCAGAAAGCAATGAGTATCCTTAAATGTACATCTATTAGAAGCTGAAAATCAATACTCTAAGCTCCATCTCAAGACATCAGATAAAGAAAAAAGCTGGCTGGGCATGGTGGCTAACGTCTGTAATCCCAGCAGTTTGAGAAGCCAAGGTAGAAGGATCGCTTGAGCTCAGGAATTTGAGACCAGCCTGGCCAACGTGGGGAAACTCAGCCTCTACTAAAAATAAAGAAATTCACCGGGCATGGTGGCAGGCTCCTGTAGTCCCAGTTACACGGGAGCTTGAGGCAGAAGAACTGCTTGAACCCGGAGGAGGCAGAGGTTGCAGTGAGCCAAGATCATGTCACTGCACTCCAGCCTGGGAAACAGAGCGAGACACTGTCTCAAAAAAAAGGTAGAAAAAGAGTGCAGTGTGGGGCTGTGTTCCAATACGTATGACTTTCAACTTTGTATGTCACATTCTATGAAAGTTTATTTTTTTATCAATAATTTTAAAAAGTAAAAACTATGCTTAGTTTACAGCCATTCAAAAACAGGTAGCAGGCCGGGCTCGGTGATTCACACCTGTAATCCTAGCACCTTGGGAGGCAGAGGCGGGCAGATCACCTGAGGTCAGGAGTTCAAGACCAGCCTGGCTAACATGGTGAAACTCCGTCTCTACCAAAAATACAAAAATTAGCTGGGTGTGGTGGTACACCCCTGTAGTCCCAGCTACTCGGGAGGCTGAGGCAAAATTGCTTGAACCTGGGAGGCGGAGGTTGCAGCGAGCCAAGATCGCGCCACTGCACTCCAGCCTGGGTGACAGAGCAAGACTCTGTGTCATAAAATGAAAAACAAAAAACAAAAAAAACAGGTGGCAGATTCCTTAATAAGTAGAATTACCATATGACCTAGCAATTCTACTCATAGGTATATACCCAAAAGAAGTGAAAACAGTATAAGTGTTCAAACAAAAACGTGCACAGGAATGTTCATAGCAGTACTACTCACAACAGCCAAAAGGTGGAAACAACCCAAATATTCATCAACAGATGAATGAACAAAATGTGATATATATATATATATATACACAATGGAATATTACTCAGCCATATAAAGGAATAAAGCACTGACACATGCTATAATATGGATGAAGCTTGAAAACTTTATACTCAGTAAAAGAAGCCAGACAGAAACGGCATTCACAAAGTGTTCCGAATAAGCAAATCCAGCCACATCAGTCAAATTTGTGGTTGCCAGAGGCTACAGCACAAGGTGAATAGAACGTGATTGCTTAGTGGGTAAAGGCCTTCTGTTTGGGCTGATGAAAAAGTTATGAAACTAGACAGCAGTTATGGTTACACAAGATTGTGAATGAACCTAACGCTACTACATTGTACTTTTTTTTTTTTTTTTTTTTTGAGACAGAGTTGTGCTCTTGTTGCCCAGGCTGGAGTGCAATGGCACAATCTCGGCTCACCACAACCTCTGCCTCCTGGGTTCAAGCGATTCTCCTGCCTCAGCCTCCCGAGTAGCTGGGATTACAGGCATGTGCCACCATGCCCAGCTAATTTTGTATTTTTAGTAGAGATGGGGTTTCTCCACATTGGTTAGGCTGGTTTAGAACTCCCGACCTCAGGTGACCCCCCTGCCTCAGCCTCTGGTAGTGCTGGGATTACAGGCGTGAGCCACCGCAGCCGGCCCATTTTTTTTTATAAGCTTGGTCTGCAGGCATGCACTACCATGTCCAACTAACTTTTATTTTTTTTGTAGAGACAAGGTCTATGTTGGCAAGGCTGTTCTTGAACTTCTGGACTCAAGTGATCTTCCCACCTTGGCCTCCCAAAGTACTGGGATTACAGGCATGACCCACCAGGCCCAGCCCATTTTTAAATAGTTAAAATGGTAAATACTATGTTCTATGTATTTTGTCACAATAAAAAATATATTGGGGCACTAGGAAAAAAAAAAAATCAAGCCAACTGCAGTGGCTCGTGCCTATAATCCCAGCACTTTAAGAGGCCAAGGTGGGATGATTGTGTGAGGCCAGGAGTTAGAGACCAGCCTTGGCAACATAGCAAGACGACACCACAAAATTAAAAAAAAAAAAATTAGCAGGGTGTGGCGCTGCATGCCGGTAGTCCTAGCTACTTGGGAGGCTGATGTGGGAGAATGGCTTGAGGTGGAGTTCAGGGCTGCAGTGAGCTATGATCACGTCTCGGCACTCCACCTTGGGAGACAGAAGGAGAAAATGTCTCTAAGAAAAAAAAAAAGCAAAAAAAAAAAAATCAAAAGAGGTGGCAATACCCACAGGGTATATAATCCTAAATTAGGATATCGAAAGAAAGTTCAACATGCAAATGATAGCTGTTTCAGGCATACTTATAAAGTCAAAGGAAAGGTATCAATGACATTAGTAATATCACATTGCCATCTATCAGCCAGTGGAAGAGCTACTGAAAACTTAAGTGGTTTGGTGAAAAAATTTTAAGACCTTTTATTTTTCTTTTTGAGACGGATTCTCACTCTGTCGCCCAGGCTGGAGTGCAGTGGCATGATCTCGGCTCACTGCAAACTCTGCCCCCCGGGTTCAAGCAATTCTCCTGCCTCAGCCTCCCGAGTAGCTGGGATTACAGGCGCCCGCCACAACACCTGGCTAATTTTTGTATTTTTAGTAGAGACAGGGTTTCACCATCTTGGCCAGGCTGGTCTTGAACTCCTGACCTTGTGATCCACCCGCCTCGGCCTCCTAAAGTGCTGAGATTACAGGCATGAGCCACCATGCCCGGCCAAGATCTTTTATTTTTCAATATCTGCATTGTTCAATATATACTGAACATCATATGAAAATAAAAGCAGAAAAAGATGGTGATCACCATTCCACAAGACAAACAATTTAAGAGAAAACAGTCAACAAACCGCGTTAGAATGATCTCATCATCATCTCAGCAAGATGAAAATGAGTCAAATTAAAAGCTATATATCCTAATACTCCTTATACAGTTTCTATATCTACAATTTAGCCACAAAATGGGACCACAGCCATAAAGCTGCCTCAAAGTGGGAAATCCCAGACAATTTCCTATTCCATACAAAGCATAAGCCAGAAAAATACCTGCCTCACATTTCTACCCTATCCCAAGCTCCTCAAACTACATGAAACCCATCACTATTACAGAGACCCAAAATCACAGAGATCATGTCAACATATTTTGATATATAATCTCCAAAATACTATCCTAACTGTGCAACTTCATCATCATATTCCTTTAGGGACAGAACACATATTTAACTCATTTTCAATTCTTTTAAATTGCAAACAATAAATCCTATTCATTCTTTCTTAAATTCCTCCAACTTTTCATAACTAAGCAGCTGTTTAAATCTAATCAATGTCTTGCCCAATGGATGCCAAATACTTCCCTGATCACCCCCTACCTCAACCTGAATTCTTTTCCTCTGAATTAATTAAATCGATGTTCACATTATCTACCTTAGACATTATAAGCTGGACTAAGACTAGAGATCAGACTTTAGAGTATTAAGAAAATGAACTGGCTGGGTTTGGTGGCTCATGCCTGTAATCCCAGGACTCTGGGAGGCTGACGCAGAAGGATGACTAGAGGCCAGGAGTTCAACACCAGCCTGGGCAACATAGTGAGACCTGCCTCTACTAAAAAAGCAAAATGGGCTGGATGGAGTGGTTCACGCCTGTAATCCCAGCACTTCAGGAGGCTGACATGGGTGGATCACCTGAGGTCGGGAGTTTGAGACCAGCCTGACCAACATGGTCAGTAGAGAAACCCCGTCTCTACTAAAAATACAAAATTAGCCGGGCATGGTGGCACATGCCTGTAATCCCAGCTACTCGGGAGGCTGAGGCAGAAGAATCACTTCAACCCTGGAGGCAAAGGTTGCGGTGAGCAGAGTTTGCACCATTACACTCTAGCCTGGGCAACAAGAGTGAAACTCTGATTAAAAAAAAAAAAAAAACGGCTGTGTGCGGTGGCTCATGCCTGTAATCGCTGCGTTTTCGGAGGCCCAGGCATGTGGATCACCTGAGGTCAAGAGTTTGAGACCAGCCTGGACAACATGGTGAAACCCCGTCTCTATTAAAAATACAAAACAATTAGCTGGGCATGGTGGCAGACACCTGTAATCCCAGTTACTCAGGAGACTGAGGCACGAGGATTGCTTGAACCTGGGAGATGGAGGTTGCAGTGAGTCGAGATTGTGCCACTGCACTCTAGCCTCGGCAACAGAGTGAGACTCCATCTCAAAACAAAAACAAAAACAAAACATGTATTAAAAAAAAGAAATGAATTATTTACAATAGATTTGAATGAAAAGAGAAATGCCGTAAATGATAGGATGTGTACTGATGGTATGATTTGTCAAAATCTATGTTAAACCAAATAAGGTAGATGTTTTCTATTATGGCAGTTTGACCACGAGTATCCATTTATCAGGCTAAATGCAATATGCACTCATTGTTCCCAGCAGTAAGTTTTATAGTGATTATATGCAAGTTATTTTGGAACAATGTATGAGATATTTTTGTTTTTGTGACGGAAGGAGTCTTGCTCTGTCGCCCTGGATGGAGTGCAGCGGCGCATTCTCGGCTTGCTACAACCTCCCCTCACTGCAACCTCCCCTCGCCCCCTCACGCCCCTGGCCCTGCCCCGTTCAAGCAATTCTCCTGCCTCAGCCTCCTGAGCAGCTGGGACTACAGACACATGGCACCATGCCCGGCTAATTTTTTTTTTTGTATTTTTAGTAGAGACGGGGTTTCACCATGTTAGCCAGGATGATCTCGACTTCCTGACCTCGTGATCCACCCACCTCAACCTCCCAAAGTGCTGAGATTACAAGTGTGAGCCCCCAAGTCCGGCCAAAATTTAAAACTGTTATGAGTAATTAGTAGCGCAAGAAAAGGAGAGTCAAAAAGTTTATTTTAAAGAGCAATAGATGTTTTGGTTGGACTGATATTTACCTTAAATTTAGGAACAAATCTAGTAAACTCCTGGTGCCAATTGTTAAGTGTAGACGCAGGTGAAATTATTAAGAAAGGTCCCCAAATGTTCTCTCTCTGCAACAGAAAAACCCAGTCAGCCAACTACAGGAAAAGGGAAGGTATTTAATTCAAAATTATAATTAATGAGAAGAACAATCTAAGAATAGGAAACAAATAACAAGAGAAACAGTGAGTAAATCCCAAATCTGCACATTCAATAGTAATATCCTATGTTAATAATAAGAACATAAAGACACACCTTGAGAAAAAAATGGCAAGCAACTATTCCCTCTTCTGACCTCTTACAGGTCTTATCCACAAAGCATTTATGACACACTGACTTGTATGTATTGTTTTCTACTATACCAGTTATCCGACAATCTTGTAGTTATTTAATAGGTATAGAGCTTTTGCTTTTTTTTCAGTTTTACGCATTTTTAAAATTTAATTCTTATAAAATTCCTATAAAGTAGATAATGTCTCCATAGAAGAGGAAGAGGAAGAGGAAACTAAGCCTCAGAGAGTTAAGTTGAAAAAGAGGCTAAATTGCCCAAGTTTACACTGGTAATAAGAGTAGAGCTGAAATGTTAGGCAAGGTGTTCTGATCTAACTACATGGCCCTTGCCACTACACTGGTGGTAATCAATGCAGAGCGGAAAGGAGTGTCTCAAAATCACATGCTCAAAAATTGTCCTAGCCCTCTTAAAAACCAAAAAGTTATAAAACACTGTCCCCTTATAAAGCTCTGAGGCGAGAATCCAGTCCCACTATCTTGGAATGCTACATAGCTTAACATAGTGCTTTTAAGTGGCTGATTTTCAACAGAAATTACCCTAAATTCTAGAGAAATGAAGATAGAAAGATTGCATCTACCCACCTCAGCCAGATGGGCCAGAAGGGCAATGCTCTGTACTGTTTTACCAAGGCCCATTTCATCAGCAAGAATGCCATTAATACCCTGGGGAAAAAAAATACATGGTCAACACCTCATGCATTTCATCAAATAAAGTTCAACCTGTTACCAAAAAGAACGACCAAGATAACAGGCTTGTTTAAAGAGAAGTGACTAGAGATACTCAGCCTCAGCACTTTTACCCACTGCTATAGTAATTGCTTTTGCCAATGCTACAGCTACAACTATGAACCATGATACATGAGACAGGGCAAGGCCAGTCTGTTAGCTAATACAACCCAGACACAAAAGCAATTAGATTTACCAAGTCCATATAAGACAAACCATAAGAAATACACAAATATTCTCCAGTAGGATCTCCAGGTTAGAAAAAAACAAAAAGACATCAGCTGGGTGCAGTGGCTCATGCCTGTCCCGGCACTTTGGGAGACCGAGGCAGGCATATCGCATGAGCCCAGGAGTTTGAGACCAGTCTGGGCAACATGGAGACAGCCCGTTTCTACAAAAAATACAAAAATTAGCCAGGCGTGGTGGCATGTGTCTGCAGTCCCAGCTACTCTGGGGGCTGAGGCAGGAGGATCACTTGAGCTCAGGAGTTTAAGGCTACAGTAAGCCATAAACACACCACTCCACTTCAGCCTGGGTGACAGAGTAAGATCCTGTCTCAAAAAGAAAGAGAAACAGAGACATCCTTCTGCCTCTTGTCAAAGGATATAGCTTTTTATTTTTTAATACATCTAAATTATTTTTAATTATACTTTAAGTTCTAGGGTACATGTGCACAACGTGCAGGTTTGTTACACGTGTATACATGTGCCATGTTGGTGTGCTGCACCCATTAACTCGTCATTTACATTAGGTATTTCTCCTACTGCTATCCCTCCCCAGGATATAGCTTTTTAAAAGGGTGAAATCTAAAACATGATCTTGTATTCATTTCCTTTTTTTTTTTTTTTTTTTTGAGATGGAGTTTTGCTCTTGTTGCCCAGGCTACAGTGCAATGGCGCCATCGTGGCTCACCGCAATCTCCGCCTCCCAGATTCAAATGATTCTCCTGCCTCAGCCTCCCAAGTAGCTGGGATCACAGGCATGCACCACCATGCCAGGCTAATTTTGTATTTTTTTTTTTTTTAGTAGAGATGGGGTTTCACCATGTTGGTCAGGCTGGTCTCGAACTCCCAACCTCAGTTGATCCACCTGCCTTGGCCTCCCAAAGTGCTGGAATTGCAGGCATGAGCCACCGCGCTCAGCCAGATCTTGTACTCACTTCACAATCACATTGAACAAATGACTTTAGGAAAAGAGATAATAAAAGAGAATGACACGGTTCTAAAATTCACCTGTTCATATAGATTGGCCAACCAATTCATGCCTTTCAGTTGATAACCTTTCAATTTGCCATTAAAAATTGTGGGCTGTGGAATATCCTCACCAGCCCGGATAGATGGGTTAGCCAGGCTATAACTCTCCCCAAACCCAGTGCCAGACTTGTTTGCTGCCCGTAGGGCAGCTGCTCGACTTTCTTTTGCATCTTCATCAAATGACCTTGTCTGGAAAGTAAAAAAAAAAAAATTAGAAAAAAAAAAAAGAGGAAAAATATTACATGAAAATAAAACTCAAGATAACAATATATCTACCCTGTGCTAAGAAAAATAATTGGAACAAAATTTCTCATAATCTGATAATATAATGTAGTATCATATGACATCATTTCTATAAAACATATTACTAATATTATTTAATGTAACAATTATATTAGAAATTGGGGAAGGTCACATTCATCCATCTTTGACTTACACTCTGTCAATGTTAAATAGGGGCTCCTATGCAGTATATTAAAAACAGCAAATTTTTTACTTAATTCAACCTGATTGTAGTTTCTTTCTGATTTTGTTAAACATCACTATATCATACATAACAAAGAGCTTGGGCCAGGCGCAGTGGCTCACACCTGTAATCCCAGCACTTTGGGAGGCCGAGGCGGGTGGATCACGAGGTCAGGAGATCGAGACCATCCTGGCCGACATGGTGAAACCCTGTCTCTACTAAAATAAAAAAAATTAGCTGGGTGTGGTGGTGCGCACCTGTAGTCCCAGCTACTCAGGAGGGTGACAAAGCAAGACTCCCGCCTCAAAAAAAAAAAAAAAAAAAAAAAAGAATAAATAAATAAATAAATAAATAACAAAGAGCAAGTTATTACTTAAGTGAAAGAAGGCATTAAATAATGTAGCAGTTTTTTGAAACCATGATATGGCTCTCTTAACAAGCCAAGAGTGTGGTCTTTTTCTTTTTTTTTTTGAGATGGAGTCTCAATCTGTCACCCAGGCTGGAGTGCAGTGGCACAATCTTGGCTCACAGCAAGCTCCGCCTACCGGGTTCACGTCATTCTCCTGCCTCAGCCTCCCGAGTAGCTGGGACTACAGGCACCCTCCACCACGCCCAGCTAATTTTTTGTATTTTAGTAGAGATGGGGTTTCACCGTGTTAGCCTGGATGGTCTCGATCTCCTGACCTCGTGATCCACCCACCTCAGCCTCCCAAAGTGCTAGGATTACAGGAGTGAGCCACCACGCCCGGTGAGTACGGTCTTTTTCATTAAACATCTATGATACATTTCATACTGTATTGCCCATGATTACTCAAGAGAAAGAAAAAAAAATACAAACTGTTCTAACTTGAAATTAACACATTGCTAAAGCTAGAAAACTGAATATTCGTTTTTCTGCCTTTCTTCTAGTATCCCTACTAATCTAAAGTGAAAGAGACCCAGCTCCACCCCCTACACACAGTTACTCACACACATATACACAAGCTAGTCTATGCTTTTAATTGCAAATGTGATTAAGACTAAAGGAAGACCACCTAAGTAAAGGCTTGTGGGGTATTTCCAGGGCCAATTACAGTAAACCTTTCTATCTGAAGACTCACCCGAGCTTGGTGAATATGGTAAGCATTTTCAGCATTCTTCAGGGCCTGGGCTTTAAAATGGTTACTATCTGAAAAGGAAAATTTATGGATTATCACACTTTATCAACTGATCTTGTTCTAAGATACAATTAACACCAATGTATGTGGATCCCTGATTCCCTCATTCTACTTATCCCTGGGTTCACGGAGGGTGGGGGAAGAAAAAGGCTAAATTCTCAGAGGTAAGAAGCTGGAAATGCAATGGAGGTGGAGGACTGCCATGGTCTCCAGCAGCCAAAGCAAGCTCACAAAAAACATCACGGCACTGCCTCTCAGTATTGGGGTTTCTTCTACCAAATAATACCAAGCTACAACAATCAAGACAATCAGGATTCAAAATTTTAATATATTTATGATAGGTGAAACTATTTTAACAGGAGAAATACAGACATATTTAAACCCCAAGATACTATAAAGCAGTTACAATCTCTACTATTTATAGCTCAACACAATCTTAATCAGCATTCTCCGTGAAATTCCTCTCAAACTTCATCCCAATTCCTCCCTCTCCTTGTGATCACATAAAGACAACTCAACAGCTGCTTTCTCGTGCTTAAATAAACAAGAATCGTATTATGTGAGAGATGTTTTCCTCTGCTGAAACACAGTTCAGTTCTACTGAACTCTGATTACAATACCTGTTATTTCTACTAACAAAGCACAACAAAAATATTCCCAAACTTGCAAGATCATATAACCACAACCCTTCCTATTCAAATTCTTTAATAAATGGTCTTATACTTCTGTTACAGAAACACACTTTCCCTACTCCAGTACAATAAATCTCTCTTTTCTGGTAAATTACCTACGAATCAATAAAAAATTTGCAAAAATTAATGTATATAACCTTTAGATATAAAAAAAATAAGAGGTAGCCTTCCTCTAAGTCCTGACTGAGGACTCACCATAATCCTCCTGTGTGATGTTAACTACCACTCCTCCACCTATATCGATTTGTCTCTGGGTAGAACTGTCTTCCAGTTTCCTTAGGATTTCTTCCTGGATACCATCATGACCCATATCTCGTTTGCGACTCATGAAATGGGCATACAACTCTGTCTGGGTAATTAAGAAGTTGAGTTTTCGCTGTTGCCTCTTGGCCTAAAGAGGGAAAAAAGTGAAAACAGAGCCAAATTATCAATGATATCCAAGAAATAGTCCAGAATTCACCATTTATATTTGCATACAATTCCTTTACCAATTGTTTACTTTTAAAAATGTAAACATCACTGATAAACAATTTTAATTTAGCCAAGTCAGTGGCACTAAAAGCAATGAATAAATTTCTTTTCCTTTTTCAGACAGAGTCTCAGCTGGTCGCATGGGCTGGAGTATAGTGGCATGATCTTGGCTCACTGCGACCTCCGCCTCCCGGGTTCAAGCTAGTCTCGTACCTCAGCCTCCAGAGTAGCTGGGATTACAGGTGAGCACCACTAAACTCGGCTAATTTGTATATTACTAGTAAAGACAGGGTTTCACCATGTTGGCCAGGCTGGTCTTGAACTCAGGTGATCCACTGGCCTCAGCATCCCAAAGTGCTGGGATTACAGGCATGAGCCACCACACCTGGTGCAATGAATAACTTTCATTCATAATCTGCTAGTAACAAGTGTTTTGCTCTCCTTTATACTGTGAATCTTTTCTCTATTAGGCTTCTGACTAAAATGTTTCTTACATTACTTTTCTATGGTGGCACAGAGACAACAACTAAATTCAAACAGTATATTCCACTTTATAACCTGGATGGTGGATACATGTCTATATAGCTTTATTATTTTTGAAAATGTACACGTCAGAAACTTTTTTTTTTTTTGAGACGAGTCTAACTGTGTGGGCCAGGCTGGAGTGCAATGGCACAATCTGAGCCTCACCGTAACCTCTGCCTCCCAGGTTCAAGTGATTCTCCTGCCTCGCTCTCCCAAGTAGCTGGGACTACAGGCATCCACCACAATGACTGACTAATTTTTCTATTTTTTTTTTGGCGGCGGGGGGCAGAGTCTCCCTCTGTGGCCCAGGCTGGAGTGCAGTGGCGTGATCTTGGCTAACTTCAAGCACTGCCTCCTGGGTTCATGCCATTCTCCTGTCTCAGCCTCCTGAGTAGCTGGGACTACAGGCGCCTGCCAACATGCCCGGCTAATTTTTTGTATTTTTAGTAGAGACAGGGTTTCACTGCATTAGCCAGGATGGTCTCAATCTCCCGACCTCATGATCCGCCCGCCTCGGCCTCCCAAAGTGCTGGGATTAAAGGTGTGAGCCACCACGCCCAGCCCGTATTGTTGTATTTTTTTAGTAGAGACGGGTTTCACCGTATTGACCAGGCTGGTCTCGAACTCCTGACCTCATGTGATCGGCCCACATTCAGCCTCACAAAGTGCTGGGATTATAGATGTGAGCCACTGCACCCGGCCAGCCACCACACCGGCCCTAAAACTCTTACCACCAAAAGTCAAAATAACTGACAAAGAGCTATAAATTATTCTGAAAGCCAATACAATAGGTATATGAAATTAACAGGTTAATGGAAGGAAGAAAATACTCCCCAAAACAATCTACAGGAAGGAACAAAATACTCCCCAACACAATCTGTATTTTTTGGCCAGGGATGGTAGCTCATGCCTATAATCCCGGCACTTTGGGAGACCAAGGCTGGCGGATCACCTGAGGTCAGGAGTTCGAGATCAGCCTGGTCAACATGGAGAAACCTCGTCTCTGATAAAAATACAAAAATTAGCCAGGTGTGGTGGCAGGCGCCTGTAATCCCAGCTACTTAGGAGGCTGAGGCAGGAGAATCGCTTGAACCCAGGAGGAAAGGTTGCAGTGAGCCGAGGTCACACCACTGCACTTCAGACTGGGTGACAGAGCAAGACTCTGTCTCAAAACAAAACAAAACAAAACCCAACAACCTATATTTCATCTGTGATAATAATAGCTACAAAAAACGAATATAGACTGAATACATATACATGTGCAAACTTTTTTTTTTAATGTGAGAAGGCTAAATTAAAAGTGCCTTTCAGGTGGACTGCTTGATCTCAGGAGTTTGAGACCAGACTGGGCAACATGGCAAAACCTTGTTTCTACAAAAAACAAAAAAATTTGCCAGGCATGGTAGCATGTACCTGCAGTCCCAGCTACACTGGAGGCTGAGGCGGGAGGACTGCTTGAGCCCAACAGATTGATGCTGCACTGAGCCAAGATCATGCCACTGCACTCCAGCCTGGGTGACAGAGTAAGATATCACTTTTTTTCTAAGTGCCTCTACTCTAAAATAACCTAAGAAAAATAATCATTGTGTCAATAAATAAAATCATTCCTAAGATAAACAATAAAATGAAAACATAATCCAAAATACCAAATTATATGGAACACAGAACACAGTATAAGTAGCATATTAAAGAGTCATTATTTTGTTTTCTTTTTCTTTTTTTGAGATGGAGTCTTGCTCTCTCACCCTGGCTGGAGTGCAGTGGTGTAATCTCGGCCCACTGCAACCTCCATCTCCCCGGTTCAAGCGATTCTGCTGTCTCAGCCTCCCGAATAGCTAGGACTACAGGTGTATGTCACCACACCCAGCTAATTTTTTGTATTTTTAGTAAAGACGGGGTTTCACCGTGTTAGCCAGGACGGTCTCGATCTCCCGATCTCTTGATCCGCCCACCTCGGCCTCCCAAAGTGCTGGGATTACAAGCGTGAGCCACCGCGCCCAGCCTTGTTTGCTTTCTTTTTTTTCAAAAAAGAGCATTATTGGTCCAAGA
The DNA here is from genome assembly GCF_029281585.2 of Gorilla gorilla gorilla. Taxonomy (NCBI): domain Eukaryota; kingdom Metazoa; phylum Chordata; class Mammalia; order Primates; family Hominidae; genus Gorilla; species Gorilla gorilla. The sequence continues at coordinate 41,787,677 of NC_073240.2, forward strand.
GTCATTATTTTGAATTATTTCATAACAAAATTCATAAAATATACTTGATTTATCCTTGATCCACTCTCCCAAAAGAAAAACAATACAATAGGGAATACAGCAAAAAAAAAAAACAAACCCAAAAGGCTGAAAGTATATTTTATAAAGCAGTAATCTACGTAGAATTATCCTGTCTCTTTAAAGCTTTATAGCACTTGAGCCAGATCCAAAATAGAAGAAAACTTGAGAAAGAGAGTGACAGAAAATTAAGTTTTTGTCTTCATGAATGTTCATGTTTCAAACCTAAAGTGCTATCAAGAAAATCTTTGTTTTTTTCTGAAGAGATGGTATCTTACTCTGTCACCCAGGCTGGAGGCAGTAACAAGAACACAGCTCACTGCAGCCTCAACATCCCAGGCTCAAGCAATACTCCCACCTCAGCCTCCAAAGTAACTGGGACTATAGGCATGTGCCACTACACCTGTCTAATTTTTCTACTGTTTATAGATATGAAGTATCACTATGTTGCCCACACTGGTCTTGAACTCCTGGATTCCAGCGATCCTCCCGTCTCTGCCTTTCTGCTAGGATTATGGGCATGAGCCAATACACTCAGCCTAAGGAAAACTTTCTAAAGTAAAACAATTAAGAAAAAGAATAACACCTTTTTTTTTTTTTTTTGAGATGGATTCTTCCTCTGTCGCCCAGGCTGGAGTGTAGTGGCACGATCTCGGCTCACTGCAACCTCCACCTCCCGGGTTCAAGCAATTCTCTGCCTCAGCCTCCCAAGTAGCTGAGATTACAGGCGGCCGCCACCATGCCCGGCTAACTTTTGTATTTTTAGTAGAGACAGGGTTTCACCATGTTGGCCAAGCTGGTCTTGAACTCCTGACCTTGTGATTCACCCACCTCGGCCTCCCAAAGTGCTGAGATTACAGACGTGAGCCACCGCGCCCGGCCAAGAATAATATCTTTAACCCTAAAGAAGTTAACTACCATATGATTAAATGAACGAAGTAGATTAAGAAAACAGAAAGGATATGTCAAAATTTAATTCAAAAGTTCAAAGAAAAAGATGCATAAGTCAGCATAACCATCAGTTAGCTATCAACATAACTAAGAATCTAGGTCTCAGAAATCTAGAATATAGGCCAAGTTGCCTGCAAAACTTCAAGATCTGTGGCTAACTCTCAAATGACTTTAAATTCTCTGAGTTAAGAATTCCCAAAAGCATCAAATGTTTACTAACTTGATAATATGATTACCTTGCATGCAAATATACAAATTAACCAGGAGACTTAAGAGAACTGAGCAAAATCCATCTTCATTCTCGAAGTCATGACAAAATAAGGGAAGATCAAGAGCTCAGAAGAGGCTCCAAAGCTCCACTTTGACATGAGTTACTACATATACCTGAAAGAAAACATCATCCAATCCACTAATTCCCTTCTTTCTTCAAATCTCAACTCTCCTTCCATTCATCTCAGCTGGTTTATCAATGGCAATACAATGACTTTGCCTTCTTATTCTCTCCTCTTGCTTCCCTCAGCAATATACATAGCCTACATCAGCTGGCATGAGGTTTACCAACAGTACTGGCTGCAAGTTAAAAAAGTAAAGTAGGCTGGGCACGGTGGCTCACGCCTGTAATCTCAGCACTTTGGGAGGCCAAGGCAGGCGTATCATCTGAGCTCAGGAATTCAAAACCAGCCTGGCCAACATAGTGAAACCCTGTCTCTACTAAAAATACAAAAAATTAGCCGGGCATGGTGGTGGGTGCCTATAGTCCCAGCTACTCGGGAAGCTGAGGCAGAATTGCTTGAATGTGGGAGGCAAAGGTTGCAATGAGCCGAGATTACGCCACTGCACTCCAGCCTGGGCGACAAGAGTGAAACTTCATCTCAAAACAAAAAAATAAATAAAACAGTACAGTAGGTGAAGGGTAAGTCTTAGAAAACTGGGCTCATTGTCCACTGTCCCTATCTGGCCCTGAATCTGGCATCTATTTCTTACTGTCCAAAAAAAGCAAAACTGCAGTCAGCACCTACAAACAAACCAAGATGAATTAAAAGCTACTTTCTTTCTCTTTTGCTCATTCCTTTTTCTTGAGGAATAAGAGCCCAGAATAGAGGAAGACAGCTTAGAAGAAAAGAGGAAAAGGCCTGAGGAGGGCCTTACCAAAAGACTAAAAGCAGAATTGGTTTACTAGTGTAAAATCACCGTCCTCAAAATTAAGTCTTTAAAAAAATTTCTGACGGTAGGAGATCAAGGCAGGCAGATCACTCGAAGCTCAGGAGTTTGAGACCAGCCTGGGCAACGTGGCGAAACCGCATCTCTACCAAAAAAAAAAACCAAAAAATTGACAGTGTCATTGGTTAGATGTACAATTTTCAAAATGCAAACGAATCTCTTCAAATGGCTGTAGTAATTAGGGTTTTCAAAATGTTATGCTTTTGCCCTACCTCCCGCATTTCCTCATCCAACTTCCGCTGCTCCAAAGCTTCCTTCTCTGCTCTCTTGCGGTGCTCCTTCTCTACTTTCTCATATTTCTTCCAGTACAGAAGCATCTCCTTGGTGAGGCGGCGGGCACGAGGCAAGGTTTCCTTACAGTTCTTCTGGGCCTGCAAGGCAGCTCGACGCACCTCCTTCATGCACTGGTGAGCAAGCTGAAAACAACAACAGCATTACAGCGGAAAGGACCCCATACCAGAGGCTGGTTTTTCCTGGACTCTAAACCACATCATTCCTCAATCTGTTCAGCCAAACTGTCATCCTTGACCACATCTTTCTCCTGCAACTTGATTAATGTCCTTGTACAGTACTGTGACATAGGCCCAGACCCTGTGGTATTATCAGGGATAAGAAATCTATCCAATTTCTATCACCTTAGAAGATGAAAAGTTATAATGATGAAGAAGGACCTGGGATGTGCTTGGAAGTTACAAAATGTTATTGTACACATTAATAACAGCTATCACTGCTTATTACATCTTTAGCACCACTGAAAAATATATTAAACCAATTTACTCTTCACAAAAACCCTATGAAATTGGCATTACCATCACCCTCATTTATAAATGAGGAAACACAGAAGTTGAATGACTACCCCAGAGAAACACAACTAATAACATGGCCTAATCTGATCCTCACAATTCCTAAAGGAAGTTGTTTTAGTCTCCTCTAAGGGAAGGTATTCACATCATTATTTCTTAGACGAGACTGAAGACAGGAAGATTCCATGATCTGCTCAAGAAATCAGGGTGGGCTATGGTCTTATCCAAAAAGGTTCAAATACCAGAAATGTGAGGAAGAACAATTTTATTTAATAAACAGATTGAGGCCGGGCGCAGTGGCTCATGCCTGTAATCCTAGCACTTTGGGAGGCCGAGGCAGGCAGATCACCTGAGGTCAGGAGTTCAAGACCAGCCTGGCCAACACGGTGAAACCCTGTCTCTACTAAAATACAAAAATTATAGGGCATGATGGCAGTTGCCTGTAATCCCAGCTACTCGGGAGGCTGAGATGGGAGAATCGCTTGAACCTGGGAGACGGTGGTTGCAGTGAGCCAAGATCACTGCCACTGCACTCCAGCCTGGGCGGCTGAGACTCTGTCTCGAAAAATAAAAATAAAAAATAAACAGCTTGAGAACATTCAGAAACTCTCTTACGAACTATTAGATTCATGATCAACAGGTTACAACGGACAAGAGCAGCAAGATGGACCCCAAAGAAGAAGAATATATTCCAGCAAAACATGAAATGGAAAATACAAAACTACAATTTTACCTTTCGGCTATTGGTGAGAAACAGGTTACGAGCTGAAGCTTTCTGCTTATTTGCCTAAAATATTTAAAAAACAATATTTCATTTAGGATTCATTTTTGAACTAAGACTATGTAGAATGAACAGTCTTTTATTCAATTCCTAGAGGGTTAGAAAATGTCAAGCCAAGCAAGATACATTACTTCTATAAGTCATCCAGATGTATTGTCTCAACACCATACATAAAACGATTAAAGAAGCATTCAAGAAGAATAAGTCAGCATTGTGGATGCCTTAAATAGTCTTCTGTATACTTTTGGGAAGATGTTAAGTTACATGTAAGGCTTGAAGTGGACTAGAAAAATGTTACAATACCTAAACCTTAGCGCTATCCTGATTAAAAACATGTTGCTTACCAGGGCCAATCTGCAAGGCTGAGAGAACAGGGCACCCAGATACAGGAATCATTAGGAGAAAGATAAACTAGTCTCCTAAGTGTGATTCTAGCCCCACCTCCAGCCTAGGCAAACCTGATGTCACTATTACTCAGTTTCTGCCACCACATAAGCCTAATCTTCTCCAAAACTAAACTCCAAGGAAGACCTAACACAAAATGACCCAGCAGCCCACAACCCAGCTATTTGTGTTTTCCACTCTAGCTAAGGGAAAAAACAAAAGTCAGTACAGAAACCTGACTCCCCATGATGTCTATTTGACATGGAAGAAGATGCTGAAGAGGCAGAGCTGGGTGGCTCTTTCAGTACTGAAGAGCACTCTCCTTGATGCTAGAGAAACAATGGGTTCAAAGTGACAAAGAAGGTCTGAAAGCCATTTCTCTAATGTTTGCACGTAAGACAGCAAATTTAAGGGAATATATGAGCCTTTTATTAAAAAAAAAACTCTTACTAATTAAAGAGCTATTGTCACTCTGAAGCCAGGAACCTCAAATATTCCCACTAAAAAGTCATTTCCTGGCCAGGAATGGTGGTTCACGCCTGTAATCCCAGCACTTTGGGAGGCCGAGGCGGGTGGATCACTTGAGGTAATGAGTTTGAGACCAGACTGGCCAACGTAGTGAAACCCCATTTCTACTAAAAATAGAAAACTTAGCCAGGCATGGTGGCACATGCCTGTAATCCTAGCTACTCGGGAGGCTGAAGCAGGAGAATCACTTGAACTCAGGAGGCGGAGGCTGCAGTGAGCCGAGATCGCACCACTGCACTCCAGCCTGGGTGACAAGAGCAAAACTCCATCTCAAAAAAAAAAAAAAAAAGTCATTTCTTGGCCAGGCGCAGTGGCTTACACCTGCAACCCCGGCACTTTGGGAGGTTGAGGCAGGAGGATCACTTGAGTCCAGGAGTTCGAGACTAGCCTGGGCAACATAGTGAGACCTCGTCTCTATAAAAAATAAACAGAATTGGGCCGGGCGTGGTGGCTCACGCCTGTAATCCCAGCACTTTGGGAGGCCAAGGTGGTTGGATCACCTGAGGTCACGACTTCAACACCAGCCTGGTCAACATGGTGAAACCCCGTCTCTACTAAAAATACAAAAATTAGCTGAGTGTGGTGGCAGGCGCCTGTAATACCAGCTACCCAGGAGGGAGCTACCTCAGGAGAATTGCTTGAACCCGGGAGGTGGAGGTTGCAGTGAGTCGAGATCATGCCATTGTACTCCAACCTGGGTGACAAGAGCGAAACTCCGTCTCAAAAAACAAAAAAAAATTAAATAAACAGAATTAGCTCAGTGTGGTGGCACACACTTATAGCCCCAGGTACTCAGGAGGCTGAGGTGCGAGGACTGCTTGAGCCTGGGAGATCAACGCTGAAGTGAACCAAGATGAGTCCGCTGCACTCCAGCGTGGGCAACAGAACAAGACCCTATCTCAAAAAGAAATGAAAACTCATTTCTTTCATTGAAAGGACACCATCTGAGGCCTCTTCATCAGGTACTAAGTTATGGGAAAGTTTCCCATAACTTTCCCATCAAGAATGCTCAAGCACAGGCCGGGTGCAGTGGCTCACGTCTGCAACCCCAGCACTTTGGGAGGCCGAGGCACACAGATCATGAGGTCAGAAGATCGAGACCAGTCTGGCTAATAGGGTGAAACCCTGTCTCTACTAAAAATACAAAAAAAAATTAGCCGGATGTCGTGGCGGGTGCCTGTAGTCCCAGCTACTCCAGAGGCTGAAGGAGGAGAATGGCATGAACCCAGGAGGCGGAGCTTGCAGTGAGCCAAGATTGCACTCCAGCCTGGGCAACAAAGCGAGACTCCGTCTCAAAAAAAAAAAAAAAAAAAGAATGCGCAAGCATAAACTATGTCTCCAGAAATACTTATTAACTGCTATGGAAAAAAAATTTTAATTTTACAGTAGCAAAACACCACCATACCAAGGGATCAAAGGTAATATCCTCAAAACATTAAAACAGGTTGGGCATGGTGGCTCACACCTATAATTCCAGCACTTTGGAAAGCTGAGGTGAGCAGCTCACTTGAGGTCAGGAGTTCAAGACCAGCCTGGCCAACACGGCGAACCCTCGTCTCTTCTAAAAATACAAAAATTAGCTGGGCGTGATGGCGCACACCTGTAGTCCCAGCTACTCAGCTACTTGGGAGGCAGAAGTGAGAGAATCGCTTAAACCCAGGAGGCGGAGGTTGCAGTGAGCCAAGATCGCACACCTGTACTCCAGCCACCGCAAGAGACGAGACTGTCACAAAAAAAAAAAAAAAAAATTAAAACACACTATAACCTCCATAGTTTAAAAAGTGTCGTACTAACCTATATGAAGTATGTGTAAGATGCAGATCTAGTTTTATCTAAATTGCTACCCAGTTGTCTCGGCACTACTAATTTATAAGTCCACCGGCTTATTCTACTCATCTATTTGCCTATTCATGTGCCAGTACCACACTTTTTTAACTGTAGAGTTTTTGTAGTGTGTTCTAATGTTTAGTGGGGATTTTCCAATTCTTCCCCACCTACTCTACATTCTGACTTCATCACATGGACTTTAGTATCAACTTTTCTCAATTCATAAAATATCCTGTTTCTAAAAAAAATCCAATTTATAATGAGATATCCTGTTCCTATCAGGACTGCACTCAATTCATCCTTAAGAGTAATATGTAAACAACTGGTGAATCTCACTTAAGGGTAAACAGACATTCCTTGGACTATAATTGCAACTTCTTAAAAAAAAAAAAAACAACGCTGCATATGGCATCTGGTTTGCAACTATTAATTTTGAAATTATATCAAAATAACATGTTATTGGCTGCGCGTGGTGGCGCACACCTGTAATCCCAACACTTTATGAGGCGGAGCCAGGCAGATCACCTGGGGTCAAGAGTTCGAGACCAGCCTGGCCAACATGGTGAAACCCCATCTCTACCAAAATACAAAAATTAGCTGGGCATGGTGGCATCTGCCTGTAGCCCCAGGTACTTGGAAGGCTGAGAAAGGAGAATTGTTTGAACCTGGGAAGCGGAGGTTGCAGTGAGCCGAGATGATGACACTGCAATCCAGCCCAGGCGACAGAGCAAGACTCCATCTCAAAAATAATAATAATAAAGTAAAATGTTATCAAAACCAAATGAATTAAGAGGAAAAATGCTTATACATGTTTAACTCGTTCACATTTTATTCTAGTGCCTGTGATTATCCAGCAACATTCAAACATTTGTAAATTCTCTAAGAAACATATCAACTCCTTTTTATTTTATTTAATTTTTGAGATAAATAAATATTTATTATGTTACACATTCTGTTACACAAGCTAGAGTGCAGTGGTGCGATCTCAGCTCGCTGCAGCCTCAACCTCCTGGGCTCTATCTATCCTGCCTCAGCCACTTGCATAGGGAGGGCTACAAACATGTGCCGCTACGCCGAGTTCATTTTTGTAGTTTTTGTAGAGATGGGGTTTCACCATGCTGTCCAGACTGGTCTCAAACTCCTGGGCTCAAGTGATCTACCCACCTCAGCCTCCCAAAGTGCTGGGATTACAGGTGTGACCTGCCATGCCTGGCCTCTTTTTAATTTTTTCTAATATCACCTATAAATTGGCTGTCAAGTATCTATTGCTATATTTAGGAAAACTGCATTCTTTTCTTGAAGAAGTTGTCCTCCAATTTTTTGACCAAGGAGCAACACACAATAACTAATTGTCTTGTGAATTCTGACCACATTCTAGAAGAAACTGTTAACTGAAAGAGTACTACTCAGCATTTTCTTGATTCCAACAGATTAGTTTCTTCGCAGAATTCCTATCTGTGAAAGTATCTAGCTCTCAGAGTTCCTCTTTAGTGGGTGGGGAGAGAAAACACTCTCCTAATCTCCATCTCCTGGAGGTATTCACTTACCTTTGGTAGTTCCTTTTTCACAATGCTGAGCCATACTTTCCTGCGACGAGCATTCAGCTGCTCAATGGATAAGTGCTTTTTCTTAGTGCCAGGGGGAGGTGCATCGTGAGAAAACTTGGCAAAGACTTTGGTCTGGTGGTGATGGCGACGAGGGGATTCTTCAGAGGAAAGTTCTTCATCTCTTCGTCTTTTTTTCTTCACTTTTTTCAACTTAGCTGCAAAAGAAACAGATGCAACAGGTTGCACCTCCACAGGAGATAGTCACAAAGCAACCTCATGACTTAAAACATGCAAGGTTCTTTCCTTATTCCACCTGACACTGACAACACATATCCCTTTATCTACTCAGACCCATGAATATTCCTTGAGGAAGAAAAGTAACAGAGAAGAAGAAACATACTGACTGATACCTCACTAACCTGGAAAAGAACACTGGATACTCACTCTGTTTATATGAAAGTGAAATACGGAATAAAACCCGAGAACCAAATTTCTTTTATTTTTTTTCCAAGACGGAGTCTCGCCCTGTCGCCCAGGTTGGAGTGCAATGGTGCAATCTCGGCTCACTGCAACCTCCACCTCCCAGGTTCAAGCGATTCTCCCGCCTCAGCCTCCCGAGTAGCTGGGACTACAGGCGCGTGGCAAGAACCAAATTTCTTTTGAACCTAGTAGCTAAGGAAGTGTCTGAGGTATCACAGACTCAAGTAATAGTCAAAGGAAGGAAACTTATTTCTACTTGGTGGCAATATAAGGTGGCTATACATCTATGCAGTGTGGGGAAAATAAGAAAAAAGTATACCTATAAGGTGGATAAAGAAAAATAAAAGAGAAGAAAAAGACATATTGATATGTCACTAAGACTTGCAAGACAAAAATACATGAAACAAAACCCTAATTCAGGTTGGAGAAAGTGTGTGGAGGGTGAGAAAACACTAATAAAGATAATACAGAAAGAAGGGGAGGCTAAAAGGAGCCTTTTTGAGTACAATTCATACCTTTAAGCCAGGTGCGATGGCTCACGCCAGTAATCCCAGCACTTTGAGAGGCCAAGGCAGGCGGATCACCTGAGGTCAGGAGTTCAAGACCAGCCTGGCCAACATGGTGAAACCCCATCTCTACTAAAAATACAAAAATTAGCCAGGTATAGTGGCATGCACCTGTAATCCCAACTACTCGGGAGGCTGAGGCATGAGAATTGCTTGAACTCAGGAGGTAGAGGTTGCAGTGAGCTGAGATCACACCACTGCACTCCAGCCTGGGTGACAGAGCGAGACTCCATCTCAAAAAAAAGAAAAAAGAAATTAATACTTTCAGGGGAATAAAATTTGCCTCACAAAGATAGTTTAAAACTTTCTCTTTCAGTTTCCTTCCTGATATCCAGCTGCTGAGAGCTCAGTAAGAGAGGAAAGGACATTTCCTGGCAAACATGCAAACAAACACTACAGAAGATCATCAGGAGGTGATCTATTTTAAATCACCTCAGACAGCAACAATGATAACTTATTCCAAACACCTCAGGTTACTTTTCTTACTTCTCTGTGCATAACCAACTTCCTATCCCAAAACATTTGCAATATTTGCAGAGTGTGTATAAGAAAAATGGAATAAACTAATTTTGCCTAAACCTTTAGCTAGGAATCTGTCTTTCCAATTCTAGAACTAAAGACTATAAGCCAAATATGAATTAAGGTTAATAATATAGTCTACCCTTCCTATCTGTGGGTTCCACATCATAGATTCAACCAACTGAGGATCAAAAATATTCAGGAAAAAAAAAAAGGAATGGTTGCAGCAGCTGTACTGAATATGTACAAACATTTTTTGCTCATTATTCTCTAAACAATATAGGATAACAAGTATTTACATAGCATTTACATCATATTAGGTATTATAAGTAATCCAGAGATGACTTAAAGTATACGAGAGGATGTGCACAGCTCAGATGCAAATACTATACCATTTTATATAATGAATTTGAGCATCTCTGGATTTTGGTACCTGCCAGGGGTCCAGAATCCAATCACCCATGGATACCAAAGGGAAAACTGTACTTGCTACTAATTAGAAAGGAGAGTTTTTCAGATAAAGCAAATTTCTACCATATGGACTATATATAAAGTCCAAATGCACCAGTAGGCCACATGCAATTCTGAAACTAAGAATGAATATACGTGGAAGGCAGTTCAACATGCTCACCTTTAAGTTTCTTTTCCTCCTTAAATTTCTTTTTCTTGGGTCCAAGTAGGTGCCGTTGTTGCTCATAGAAAGGGTCATATGTGGAGAGCAGGCCTGCACTGTAGTACTGATATTGCTGCAACTGAAGCAGGCAAAGACCATGATGGGCCTGTTTTCTATAGTACAGCTTTCAAATTACCTTTACTACAGAAAACTAAGCCAGAGGAAATCATAGCTCCTAAATACAGTATTCTTCCCACAAAGAGATCAGTAACATCTAGTATATCAAAGAGAATCACTTACTTAACTTCAAACAAAATGAGTTCAACTCCTATACACGTAACAGGTCACTGAAAATAATTTAAGAAAGCAAAACTCTTCATGCTTCTGAATTTCTACATACTTACTTAAACCTGACATATACTAAGACATGAAATTAATTCCTTGCAGAAATGTCTCCCCTTGGAAATTCACCAAGAAATAAACCATATTTCTATTACCAACAGTTCCTCAGATTTACTAAGGCTCCTCATGCTTGCTTTTCTTTTTTTTTTTTTGAGACAGTCTTGCTCTGTCGCCAGGCTGGAGTGCAGCGGCATGATCTGGGCTCACTGCAACCTCCGCCCCTTGGTTCAAGCGATTCTCGTGTCTCAGCCTCCCAAGTAGCTGGGATTACAAGCACACGCCACCACACCCAGCTGATTTTTGTATTTTCAGCAGACACGGGGTTTCACCACGTTGGCCAGGATGGTCTTGATCTCCTGACCTCGTGGTCAGCCCATCTCAGTGTCAGCCCACCTCAGCCTCCCAAAGTGCTGGGATTAACAAGTGTGAGCCACTTCAACTGGCCCTTCATGCTTGCTTTTCTATTAGTCATATGTCTGCTTCAAATAGTCACCAGTCATCCCAATTCTTGAATCTTTCAAGTCTTTCCTCTCTTCATCTTCCACTAAGACAGTCTGCTATTATTATAAATAGTGCCTACATTGCCAGAATTCTAACATATGAATAACGTAACTCTTTCCATCCTGGAAGTGGTAAGTAAATGCTTTCAAATATTTCACTTACTCCCCAAATCTCATATTAATTTTGTCTCACATATTACTAATGCATAAATATAAATTAAAATTAGGTAGCCCACTATTAAATCTCTTTCCTGGATTATAGCCAAACAAATTGTCTGAGGACTGAAATAAGACTGAAAGATTAACATGGGGAACTATTACAATGTCCTCTGATAAAAATCAAAATTAAATTAGCATGCACTGAGCTGTACACTTAAAGTCTGATAACTTTCCTATATGTATGTTTTATCTGAATTTAAAAAACAAGCGCCAGGCATGGTGGCTCAGCTGGGCGCCATGGCTCATGCCTGTAATACCAGCACTTTGGAAGGCTAAGGTGGGCAAATTATTTGAGGTCAGGAAGTCAAGACCAGCCTGGCCAACATGATGAAACCACATCTCTACTAAAAATAAAAAAAATTAGCCAGGCATGGTGGCGGGCTTCTGTAGTCCCAGCTACTTGGGAGACTAAGACAGGAGAACTGCCTGAACCCAGGAGGCAGAGGTTGCAGTGAGCCAAGATCATGCCACTGCATTTCAGTCTGGGTGACAGAGCCTCCATCTCAAAAAATAAAACAAAAATAAATTAAAAATAAACATAAAAAACAAGCAAATACTTGGAGCGCCAAGTACCTTAGTGCTGGAGTTTAAGAAGGAACTTTTTACATCAAAAGGGTCAGATACTCCGTTTACCACTTCTACAGGTTTATAAGGTTCAGAATATTATTCCAATCTCTCTGAACTAACTTTGGACCTTAACTAATTGCTAGAAAATTCTTAGGTCTTCAAATATACTATTGCTCATTATGTACAATGTTCCACACTTGTAGAAATAGTCAGAAGGCGGCTGGGCGGGGTGCCTCACCCCTATAATCCCAGCACTTTGGGAGGCCGAGGCGGGTGGATCACCTCAGTCTGAGACCAGCCTGACGAACATTGAAAAACCGTATCTCTACTAAAAATACAAAAATAGCCAGGCGTGGTGGCGCATGCCTGTAATCCCAGCTACTCGGGAGACTGAGGCGGGAGTATTGCTTGAACTCAGAAGGCGGAGGTGGCAGTGAGCCAAGATCACGCCACTGCACTCGAGCCTGGGCAACAAGAGTGAAACTCAATCTCAAAAAAAAAAAAAAAAAGAAAGACAGAGACAGAAGGCTTTGGTAACGGCATTCAAATAGTTGTCACTCAAAACTATCATCATTTTAATGTTAGTGTATGAAGAGCTTTCTAAGAGAGAAACACTACACCCAAAGAGCAACTGCATGAATAAGCAACACTAGAATGTAAGCATTCTGGCAATTCCTCAAAAGGCTAAGCAACGTGTTTCCATATGACCCAGCAATTTCTCTGTTAAGTATATAATGAAGAGAAATGAAAACACACCAACACAAAACCTGTACACAAATCTTCACACCATCATTATTCAAAATAGCCAAAAAGTAGAAATATGCTAATCATAGTTCATGAACTGGACAATGCATATATAAAATAAGGTATAAATACAACGAATATTTGCAATAAAAAGAAATGAAATGCTGATACATGCTACAACATTAATCAATCTTGAAAATATGACATTAAGTGAGAGAAGCTGGACACAGCCACATGTTGCATGACTCCATTTGTATGAAATGTCTAGAATGGGCACATTTATAGAAACAGAGCAGATTGGGCTGGGGATGGTGGCTCACGCCTGTAATCCCAGCACTTTGGTAGGCTAAGGAGGGAGGATCACCTGAGGTCAGGAGTTCGAGACCAACCTGGCCAACATGGTGAAAACCCGTCTTTACTAAAAACGCAAAAAAAAAGCCGGCTGTGGTGGCACATGCCTGTAATCCCAGCTACTCAGCAGGCTGAGCAGGAGAATCGCTTGACCCTGGGAAGCAGAGGCTGCAGTAAGCCAAGATCGCGCCACTGCACTCCAGCCTGGGCAACAGAGCGAGACTCTGTCCAAAAAAAAGAAAAAAGGAACAGAGTGGATTGGTGGTTGTCTGGACTGAGGGAAAGAAAGAATGAGGGGCAACAGCTAAGAGGCATGCAGTTTCTTTATGAGGTGATGCAAATGTTCTGGAATTAGGCAGTAATGATAGTAACACAACTATGAATATATTAAAAAAACACTGAATTGCACACTATATAAGGCTGAAGTTTTGTTATGTGAATTACATCTCAATAAAGCTGCTCCACTGCTACCTAAAGTTAAAATGATGTATCTCTTTTTTTGAAGAACATATCTTTTAGTCTAGTACATCCGAAGTATTAGTAGTTTAATTTCATTGATTCCAGAGAATTTTAGAAATTCTTTTTTTTTTTTTTTTTTTTGAGATGAAGTCTTGCTCTGTCACCCAGGCAGGGGTGCAGTGGCGCAATCTTGGCTCACTGCAACCTCCACCTCCCGGGTTCAAGCGATTCTCCTGCCTCAGCCTCCTGAGTACCTGGGATTACAGGCATGCACCACCACGCCCAGCTAATTTTGTATTTTTAGTAGAGACACAGTTTCCTTATGTTGGTCAGGCTGGTCTCGAACTCCTGACCTCAGGTGATTCACCCGCCTGGGCCTCCCAAAGTGCTGGGATTACAGGCATGAGTCACTGCGCCCGGCCAACATTTTGTATTTTTAGTAGAGATGGAGTTTCACCAAGTTGGCTGGGCTGGGCTCGAACTCCTGACCTCAAGTGATCTGCCCACTTCAGCCTCCCAAAGTGCTGGGATTACAGGCGTGAGCCACCGCACCCAGTCAGGAATTTTCTTTTTTTTTAAGTTCCAGGGTACATGTGCAAGATGTGCAGGTTTGCTACACGGGTAAACATGTGCCATGTGGTTTGCTGCACCTATCAACCCATCACCTAAGTATTAAGCCCAGCAAGCATTAGCTATTTTTCCTGATGCTCTCCCTCCTCCTGCACCCACCTGCCCAGGCCCCAGTGTGTCTTGTTCCCCTCCCTGTGTCCATGTGTTCTCATTGTTCAGCTCCCACTTACACTCACTGCTGAGGATAATGATTTCCAGCTCCAGAAAATGATGTATCTCTCTCTTTTTTTTTGAGACAGAGTCTCGCTCTGTCGCCAGGCTGGAGTGCAGTGGCTTGATCTCAGCTCACTGCAAACTCCGCCTCTGGGTTCAAGCAATTCTCCTGCCTCAGCCTCCTGAGTAGCTGGGACTACAGGCGCACGCCACCACACCCAGCTAAATTTTGTATTTTTAGTAGACAGGGGGTTTCACCATGTTGGCCGGGATGGTTTCAATTTCTTGACCTCATGATCCGCCCGCCTCGTCCTCCCAAAGTGCTGGGATTATAGGTGTGAGCCACCACGCCCAGCCAAAATGATGTATCTTTAATGACTATAAAGCAGAGGGTGAATATTCAGTTTGAAGTGTTTCTCCTGAAACTCTTACCTCCTTGTCTTTACTATACTTATTTTGGTGAAGTTTCTTATATTTGTGTAGTCGAAGCATGTTGTGAAGTTCTTCTCTGCTGAGATTGAGTTCTTCTTCATCATCGTCTTCACTCTGAGAATCAGCCTCGCTGGATTCATCACTTAGCAGCATGCTCTGAAAAGGGTGAAAATAGAAATCTATCTTTTGCTGTGAAGCAATCCCATTTATAATCCAAGCATTTTTTCCTAGATCCAAAACAATGACAAAAACAGCAGGAAGATAGTCACTCCAGTTCCCCTTATGATATGCTTTATAAATTCAACTGAAAAACATTAAGAATACTAATTAAACTTAGGGAATACAAACTAAAATGCAATAAAACATGGGACATGTTATCAGCAACAAGGCTAAAAATTCCTCTGAATACTTACAAAAGTATAAACAATACATAAATATCATATACATACAAACTATACATACATGCCAAACAGGAAGGCAAAAAAACCAACTACCTATAGGGTATAAAAAAATATAGAAAGCAAGCTGTAACGGCCCAAAAGGAGAAATATCCCAAATATCCATTTATTGATAAATGGATAAATAAAATGTGGAATATCCAGATAATGAGATGTAATTCAGCCATGAAAAGGAATAACACATTAGTAGGGGCTACAATATGAAGAATCTTGAAAATATTATGCTAAATTAAAGAAGTCAATCATAAAAGGTCACGTTATCATAGGATTCAATTTATACGAAATGTCTAGGCTGGGAGTGGTGGCTCACACCTGTAATCCCAACACTTTGGCAGGCCCAGGCATGAGGACTGCTTGAGGCCGGGAGTTCAAGACTAGCTTGGGCAACCTAATAAGATCTCTTCTCTACAAAAAAAGGCATGTGCCTATAGTCCCAGCTACTTGGGAGACAGAGGAGGAAGGATTGCTTGACCCCAGGAGTTCGAGGGTGCAGTGAGCTATGGCTGCACCACTGCACTCCAACCTAGGAAACAGAGCAAGAGCCTGTCTCCTAAAAAGAAAACAAAAACAAAAATTCCAGAAGAGGCACATCAATACAGACAAAAAGCAGATTAGTCGCTGCCAAAGGACAGAGGAAATAGAAAATGGAGAGTGACTACCGGCCGGGCTCAGTGGCTCATGTCTGTAATCCCAGCACTTCGGGAGGCCAAGGCGGGGGGATCACAAGGTCAGGAGTCTGAGAACAGCCTGGCTAACATGGTGAAACCCTGTCTCTACTAAAAATACAAAAATTAGCCAGGCGTGGTGGCAAGCGCCTGTAGTTTCAGCTACTCAGGAGGCTGAGACAGGAGAATCGCTTGAACCCAGGAGGGAGAGGTTGCAGTGAGCTGAGATCACGCCACTGCACTACAGCCTGGGCGACAGAGCAAGACTCCGTCTCAAAAAAAAGAAAAAAGAAAACGGAGAGTGACTGCTAATGGGTACGGGGTTCATTTCAGAATGTTAAAAATTTTCTGAGATTACATTGTAATCATGGGTATAGAACTTTGTAAATACACGAAAAACTACTAAATTTTAACCTGTAAAAGGGTGAATTTGGCCAGGCACGGTGGCTCACACCTGTAATCCCAGCACTTTGAGAGGCTGAGGCAGGCAGATTGCTTGAGCTCAGGAGTTCGACACCAGCCTGGGCAACATGGCGAAACCCCCAAAAATTAGTTGAACGTGGTGATGCGGGCCTGTAGTCCTACTTCACCGGGGTGAGGCTGGAGGATCACTAGAACCCGGGAGGTCGAAGCTGCACTAAGCTGAGATTGTGCCACCGCACTCCAGCCAGGGTGAAAAAGTGAGACCCTGTCTCAAAAATAAATAAATAAAAATAAAATAAAATGAAAAGGTGAATTTTATGACAATGAATTATAACTCAATTTTTCAAAATATGACGGCTAAGCATAACAATTTCTGCATTTCCAACAGCCTAAAGTGCAACTGATATTGACCAAATCGGACCTTTTACACATGAGCCTTTTGAAGGACCTAGTGATAATAACAAAGGGTTTTAATTGCTTTTGAGTACTTCATAGGAAAAGTATAAAAGAAAAATAATTAGTTTCAATAAAAGAAATACTATCCTTAATTCAGTTTGGCCACTGACAGTAATCTTGTAAGAGTGTAAATGAGATTAACAACCTCTCTGCTTGTAAACACTGCAACGGCTTATGCCTACAATGACAGTAAAACACAAACTCCTTAACATAGACAAAGCCTGTGTGATCACAGTCTTGTAACTTCATCTTCCACCATCCTCCTCATTCACTGTGCTCTAGCCATATTAGACTTCTTTTTCCACCAAACATACTAAGTTGTTTCTTTTCTCAGGACTTTTGCAGTTGTTCCTTCTGACCGAAATGCCATTACCCTAGATATAAGATGGTTCTCTGTGATCATTCAGAATCAGTTGAAATGTTACGTCTTTAAAGAAGCCATGTTTATTTACTTGTTTACAGGCTTACTAACTGCCTGCCTCCTTTAGAATGTAAGCACCACTGGGCAGGAAACTTGCCCAACCATAATCGTACCTGGCACATGCACATGGATGCACTAAATCAACATCTGTTAAATGAATAAACTACTCAGGAACTTATGGAAGTTATGGAATTAATATAAATTATGGAACTTATGGAATTAATATTCCTGATTATGTGACCCAATGAGTGCAAGGACTTCATCTGATAAATTTTTGTACTTCCTGTTTCCCCTCAGTACGTTATAACAGGTTGAGCATCCCTATTCCAAAAACCCAAAATACTCCAAAATCTCAAAGGTTTTGAGCACCAATAAGATGCCACAAGTGGAAAATTCCACACCTGACCTCACGTGACAGGTCACAATCAAAACACAGGTATACAAAACAGAGTTTATTCACCATCCCCAAGGGAAAAATATAATTACCTTCAGGCTATGTGTATAAGGTGTACATAAAAGATAAATGAATTTGGTGTTTATTAACTTGGGTCCCATCTCCAAGATATCTCATTTTGTATTGCAAATATTCAAAAAAAAAAAAATCTGAGGCTGGGTGCGGTGGCTCACGCCTATAATCCCAGCACTTTGGGAGGCTGAGGCAGGCGGATCACCTGAGGTCAGGAGTTCGTGACCAACCTAGCTAACATGGTGAAACCCCATTTCTACTAAAAATACAAAAAAATTAGCTGGGCGTGGTGGCGCATGCCTGTAATCCCAGCTACTCAGGAGGCTGAGGCAGGAGAATTGCTTGAGCCTAGGAGGCGGAGGTTGCAGTGAGCTGAGATCATGCCACTGCACTCCACCTTGGGCAACAAGAGCGAAACGTCGTCTCAAAAACAAAATCTGAAACACGTCTGGTCTCAAGCATTTCAGATTAGCGATACTCAACCTGTACTCAATTCATGTTTGCTAAATGACTTCACTGAATCCTCCAGATTTTCTCAATAATCTCTTCAAAAAAACCACATCCAGTATAAAAGAATCATATTTGAAAAACTCTGTCAATCTGCCAAAATGAGTTGATAACTTTCCCATCTATTAGTAACTTTAGTAGACTATCTGCATTGTAAACACCCTGCTTTATCTCTTACCTTTAGCCACTTTCTGCTTTTCTTCAGCTTAGAGAAATTATATAAATTCCCCTTATCACATTTTGATTCTGTATAAAGAAACACAAAGAATAAAAAAATTAAAGGATGACTGCCCCAAGATAACGATAGTCCAAAGGGGGATGTCACACCACACTGACCTGACTGTAGAACTCCATTCAGAGAATATGTGTTTAACATTCCAGAACTGCCTGCTCCAGAAGTTTCACCAAGCAATGAATTTGGAGGTTCTTCCTTAACTTGTATTAAGGGATCCCCAGACTGGGGCAATAACGGATTACTGTCATCCAGTCCATCTTCACTGTCATCACTATAAATTGAAGAATGAGTCCACAATTACAGCTGACCCAATAAAATATAATTTAAAGTTAGAACTGGACACTTTACAGAAGAAACTGTTCCTCTGAAATAAATTGACTTTTTTATTTGAAAGAGGCAAAAGAAAATATCAAACATAAAAATCATAAGATACTTTAATCCTATAAAATCTGTAAGGATGATGGAAATCAGGAATTTGGTAAAACATATTGCAAAGATACAATAACATACCTAGAAATATTCCTATTGAAGATAGCTGACGTTTGTCGCAGAAAATGGTCCAACCGGAGGGCCCTCTCCAAGTACTGAAGATAGAGGGGCTTTGCCAGCTCTGTGCAGCCTCCATCATCCCTGGCACCCAACTCCGAGGCCATAGAACAAATCTGTCTTCATGCACAAGGACCTCCGACTGCACGGCTGCAGAACAGAGATAAGAAGTGAAAGATGAAATTACTATCCATTCTCCCTTTCTCTTGCCTGCTTGTTCCCAATGTGAAGAGAAATCAGACCTTCTAGAACACAAGACACTGAAAAGACAGGAGTCTGCAGAAAGATCATGATAAAGCTCTTGTTAGACACTGCCTCCTAAAGCAAAGGCAGAAGTTAAAAGGATATAAAGAATATAAAAACACAGCAACACAGTTACATTTCACAATGAAAATTCATACTATACTTTTTCAAAACAGTATCTTAAAATGTATACCCACCTCCTTTACCCCTTTCAATAAAAAATTACCCCAAACTATGAATAAACAACTATCCAAATCTACACCCCAAGCTCACTGTTGTGCACCTCAGAAAGGAAAGTACTAGAGGAGCACTCGTTCTCAGCATCACCTTCAAAATAGGTGCTGCCCTCTTCATTTTGAATTCATATTCATACATATATGTAAGGTATCTTATTTATAAGGGAATAGATGTATTGGCAGAGTATTTTACTATCCTTTGTAAAAATGCCATAATGAGTAAAATTTAAATTTAGAAAATTGGAGCTAGAAGAGTAAAAGTGAGGGTGAGAAACACAGGTATAGCCTAAGCATTCTCTTTGCTACCTTACATTGTTAAAGACATTAGGGTCAGAACATCTTCACTAGAGACACAATCACACTATCAGTATAACAACGCTTCTCCCACCACTTTCTTGTTTGTTTTTGTTTTTTGAGACGGAGTCTCACTCTGTCACCCAGGCTGGAGTTCAAGCAATTCTCCTGCCTCAGCCTCCTGAGTAGCTGGGATTACAGGCGCCCACCACCATGCCCAGCTGATTTCTGTATTTTTAGTGGAGACGGGGTTTCACCATGTTGGTCAGGCTGGTCTTGAACTCCTGACCTCAAGCAATCCACCCGCCTTGGCCTCCCAAAGTGCTGGGATTACAGGCTTGAGCCACCGTGCCCAGCCTTCTCCCACCACTTTCAAACAGTAACATCTGCCTTATACCTGGTTATCTCTAAATACTTAAAGGGTTACAGGAAGACTAAATAATGACATAATTTAGACTAATAAGCCCACCAAATGACGTAAATACTCAATAAACCATAAATTATTGTTACGATTTTTTTCAGAGGGAGTTTCGCTCTTGCAGTAGGGTGATCTCAGCTCACTGCAACCTCTGCCTCACAGGTTCAAGTGATTCTCCTGCCTCAGGCTCCCAAGTAGCTGGGATTACAGGCGTCCGCCACCACGCCTAGCTAATTTGTTGTATTTTTAGTAGAGATGGGGTTTCACCATGTTGGTCAGGCTGGTCTGGAACTCCTGACCTCAGGTGATCCACCAGTCCCAACCTCCCAAAGTGCTACGATTACAGGCGTGAGCCACTGTACCCAGCCTAAAATACAAAAATACTAAAAATACAAAAATTAGCTGGGCATGGTGGCAGGTGTCTGTAATCCCACCTACTCAGGAGACTGAGGCAGGAGAATCACTTGAACCTGGGAGGCAGAAGTTGCAGTGAGCCGAGACTGTGCCACTGCACTCCAGGCTGGACAACGAGAGCAAAACCCCATCTCAAAAAACAACAACAACAACAACTAAATGATAAGTTTTTTTGTTTATTTGTGGGGTTTTTTTTGTATTTTTAGTAGAGACAGGGTTTCACCGTGTTGGCCAGAATGGTCTTGATCTCCTGACCTTGTGATCCGCCTGTCTCAGCCTCCCAAAGTGCAGGGATTACAGGCATGAGCCACCACGCCCGGCCAACTAAGTGATAAGCTTTAAAGGCAATCATACATCTTTGAGTTGTCTTCTCTTTTTTTTACAGTTTTCTAACATAACTTTCCTATCTAAAACAGTGTAACTTCTAGAAAAACCAGGAGAAAATCTTCATGACTGACCATAAAAAATTCTAGATATGCAATCAAAAGCACAAAAGATCAAAAATTAGACCATGCGAATTAAAAATGTTTACACTTTAAAATATATCATTAAGAAAATGAAGACAAACTAGGCACAGTGGCTCATGCCTGTAATCCCAGCACTCTGGGAGACTGAAGTGGGAGGATCACTTGAGCCCAGGAAAACAAGATCAACCTGGGCAACACAGTGAGATCTCATCTCTTCAAAAGAATTTAAAATTAGCTGGGCATGGTGGCACAGGCCTCTGGACAAACTATTCAGGAGGCTGAAGTGGGAGAATCACTTACAGCCCAGGAGGTTGAGGCTACAGTGAGCCATGATCTTGCAACTGTACTCCAGCCTGGGTGACAAAAAAAAGAAAAAGAAAATGAAGACAAGCCACAGACTAGAAGATACTTGCAAATCATCTATCTGATAAAGGTCTTGTATCCACATAAACAACTTTTTTTTTACACAGTTGTTTGTCAGTGTGTACACATAAAACCTACAACTCTATAAGATAAATAACCCAATTTAAAAATGGGCAAAAGATTTTGAACAGACATTTTACCAACAAAGATGTATGACTAGCTAATAGACACACGAAAAAATGCTAAATATCAATAAATTAAAATTAAAGCAACATACTACTTCATACCCACTAGAATAATAAAAAAGATAGGCTAGACACAGTGGCTCTCACCTATAATCTCAACATTTAGGAGGCTGAAGTGGATGGATCCCTTGAGCCCAGGAGTTTGAGACCAGCCTGGGCAACATAGCAGGACCGTGTCCCTACAAAAAATTAAAAAATTAGCCAAGTATGGTGATGCGTGCCTGTAGTGCCAGCTACTCAAGAGGCTGAGGCGAGAGGATTGCTTAAGCCCAGGAAGTCAAGGCTGCAGTGAGCTATCATTGTGCCACTGTGCTCCAGCCTGGAGTAAGACCCTGTCTCAAAAAAAAAAAAAACCACACACACACACACGCACACATACAACAAGAGAGTGAGAGAGAGGGAAAGAAAAAGGGAAAAAAAAGAAAAATGTTCCAAACTCCAATTGTGGCGATAGTTCCACAATTCTGTAAATCTACCAAAAATATATTCAAAATATACTGAACTGTATATTTTATTTAAATTATGTGAATTTCATAGTTTGTAAATTGTCGGTCTTGGTAATATAAAGAAAAAAGAATGCTAAAAAATACTTTTGGCCAGGAGCAGTGGCTGAAGCTTGTAATCCCAGCACTTTGGGAGGTGAGGCAGGAGGAGAGCTTGACCCCAAGAGTTCAAGACCAGCCTGAGTAACATGGCGAGACCTTGTCTCTACAAAAAAATTTTAAAATTAGCTGAGTGTAGTGGCATGCACCTGTAAACCCAGCTACTTGGGAGGCTGAGGAGGAAGGATGGTTTGAGCCCAGGAGGTTGAGACCTCAGTAAGTCATGAACGCACCACTGTACTCCAGCCTGCATAACAGAGTGAGACTATCCAAAAAAAAAAACTTTAAATTTCACCTTTTCAAAGTGAGACCTAACGTGTACCCACCCACTCCACAAGATTTCAAAGAAATTGGTTTTTAAAATACAACAAAACTCCCTTAAGAGAACAGCAAATAATTCATCTTGATACATGTATAAATGTAAAAGTACTCTGCTTGGCTCCATCCCAAGCTTTTATTACAGAACAATTAATCCATGCTCTAGTTATTTTACCTGATAACGAAAATGACACTAATTAAGAAGGTATGACTACCAAGTAATACAGAGTGATTCGAAATGAATGGAATATTTTCTTTTCTTTTTTTTTTTAAGACAAAGTCTTGTAGCCCAGGCTGGAATGCTGTGGCCCAATCTCGGCTCACTGCAAGCTCTGCCTCCCGGGTTCACGCCATTCTCCTGCCTCAGCCTCCCGAGTAGCTGGGACTACAGGCGCCCGCCACCACGCCAAGCTAACTTTTTGTATTTTTAGTAGAGACGGGGTTTCACCGTGTTAGCCAGGATGGTCTCGATCTCCTGACCTCGTGATTCGCCCGCCTCGGCCTCCCAAAGTGCTGGGATTACAGGTGTGAGCCACTGCGCCCGGCCAATGAATGGAATATTTTCAAAACTTATTCCTCAGTACCTATGTGAGTATGAAATCAAAAACAATTTGTTGAAGAAAGATCACAGTTAACTTCTAGTCTTACAATGCTCAATATATGCTCCCTTTTGACACCCAGTATACATCAGTCCTGTCAACTGATTCATCCCAGAAATCATCTTTGCAGCATATCACCACTGATGGCTGAAATGACAGCTGCAATGCATTCCCTTATGTCCACAATACCACCAAAAAAAGGTGCTGTAAGCACAAAATTCTCCACAAGAAGTCTTATGATGACATCTGGAGAACCAAGTTATATTTTTTAAGTGTTCAATTTTTTTCTTTATGGTGGCAAAATATACACAACATAAAACTTACCATTTTAACCATTTTTAAGTGTACACTTCAGTGGCATTATATACATTCACATTGTTGTACAACCATTACTACCATTCACAATTTTTTCTTTTTTTTTTTTTTTTGAGACAGAGGCTCCCTCTGTCGCCCAGGCTGGAGCACAATGGGGTGATCTCCGCTCACTACAATCTCCGCCTCCTGGGTTCAAGTGATTCTCTCACCTCCAGCCTCCCAAGTAGCTGGGACTACAGGCACACCCCACCATGCACAGCTAATTTTTGTATTTTTAGTAGAGATGGAGTTTTACCATGTTGGCCAGGCTGGTCTCAAACGCCTGGCATCAAGTGATCCACCCACCTCAGCCTCCCAAAGTAGTGGGATTATAGGCATGAGCCACCCACCGGGTTGACAATCATTTCTTAATCACCTTTTAAGATTGCTGGCCTCTCAATTCAGCCTAGTCTTGATTAGCATGTTAAAAGTTGCTGCTGCAATAACCACTTTCATCTCCTCATTTGTCTCTTATTCCCTACAAGGAAACTGCATGGCCATCAACCTGACCCATCTGTTATCGTCCAACTTCAGCAAAACACTTGATAATTCTCAATAACCCTTTTACCCACCTTCTACCAATTGTTTCTCATTCTCTACCAAGATTACTTCAAATCTTTTTTCCCTCCTCCTCAAAATTCTGAAGTCATTCCCCACTCATCTTGGAAGAGCCTGAAGAGCAAATCATTCCATCCTCTTTTATTTCACCTTAGCTCAATAGCTTCCTCTTACTTGCTGTGATATTTGAGTCACCAACACAAATAGACTTTATTTGTAACTCTTTTTTTTTTTTTTTTTGAGACAGAGTCTTGCTCTGTCACCCAGGCTGGAGTGCAGTGGCGAGATCTCTGCTCACTGCAAGCTCCGCCTCCCAGGTTCACGCCATTCTCCTGCCTCAGCCTCCCAAGTAGCTGGGACTGCAGGCGCCCGCCACAACGCCTGGCTAAGTTTTTTTGTATTTTAGTAGAGACAGGGTTTCACTGTGTTAGCCAGGATGGTCTCGATCTCCTGACCTCGTGATCCACCCAACTTGGCCTCCCAAAGTGCTGGGATTACAGGCGTGAGCCACCGTTCCCGGCCTATTTGTAACTCTTAGTCAAGGTGATTCTCCATACTAGTACAAAAGATATGACTATTTCTTGCCGGGCATGGTGGCTCATGCCTGTAATCCCAGCACTTTGGGAGGCTGAGACAAGCAGATCACAAGGTCAGGAATTCAAGACCAACCTGGCTAACACAGTGAAATCCCGCCTTTACTAAAAATACAAAAAAGTAGCTGGGCTTGGTGGCACGCACCTGTAGTCCCAGCTACTCAGGAGGCTGAGGCAGGAGAATCGCTTGAACCTGGGAGGTGGAGGTTGCAGTGAGCCAAGATTGTGCCACTGAACTCCAGCCTGGGCAACAAAGCAAGACTCCATCTCAAAAAAAGAAGATATGACTATGTCTTATGTCACTTATTATGGGTTCATGCCCATGCATTTGCATTTTAAAATACACACTGTGTAAGTTACTTTATTTATGTTTCCCCAATATATTACAATTAGGCATCATACTGCTTTTTTAAATTATATATTACCTATAGATTTCATTTCAGGATTTTAAAAAGGGCATATTAGGCCAGGCGCAGTGGCTCACGCCTGTAATCCTAGCACTTTGGGAGGCCGAGGCGGGCAATCACCTGAGATCAGGAGTTCGAGACCAGCCTGACCAATATGGTGAAACCCCATCTTTACTAAAAATACAAAAATTAGCCAGGTGTGGTGGCGGGTTTGCCTGTAGTCCCAGCAACTTGGGAGCCTGAGGCAGGAGAATCGCTTGAACCTGGGAGGCGGAGGTTACAGTGAGCCAACATCGTGCACACTGCACTACAGCCTGGGCAACAGAGCAAGACTGTCTCAAAGGAAAAAAAAAAAAGGGTGTATTATAAAATATTTGTAATAAAAAAGGAGAGTTGGGTCTGATACAGTTGAGAACCATGCTCTCTGATAACCACTGTTTATCAGAATGAATGAAGTTGATATTGCTGAGTGACTCTTGCTTTTGGATACTCTATTTAATAATCTTTGAAAACTTGGACTATTCCTTAACTCCTTGACTGAAACTTTATTCTAAATGTGGAGTACACCAAAGTTCTGTCATCTATTCCTACGCCTTAGAAAATCTCATCTTCTACCAGGAATTCAATTAACACTGCTGTATGACTGACCCTCTGGCTCTCAACTTGCACAGCATACAATCCACATTTCTAGATGCTTCTAGAAAGGCTTTCTAGATGCTTTCTAGCCCCTACAAACCCAAATTTCTCATATGCCTCCACAGCAGCTAGTTCATCTGTCTTTCCTATTTATATAACAATTATTCAGACTCAAAATCTATGAATCATTTTTTACACCCCCTTCTACTTCTCTCCTGGCATGCAGTGAGTCCCAATGTGTAGTTAATTCTTCTTTGGGAATAATGTCTGGAATATGTCAGTTTCTTCCTATTATCAGTGTTTTCATTTAGCTTCTTTGCCTCACACCTAGACTACTGCTTCCTAATTGACTTTCCCATCTCCAGGTTCTTCTCACTCTAATTCATCTATGCAGATACTTCCAGATCAGTATTCCCAAATCATCATTCTTGTTTTATATTTTTTTGAGACAGAGTCTCGCTTTGTCACCCAGGGTGGAGTCCAGTGGCGCGATCTCAGCTCACCGCGACCTCCGCCTCCCTGGCTCAAGCAATTTTCCTGCCTCAGCCTCCCAGGTAGCTGGGATTAGAGGCGCCCGCCACCACGCCCGGCTAATTTTTCCTATTTTCAGTAGAGATGGGATTTTATCATGTTGGCCAGGCTAGTCTCAAACTCCTGAACTCAAGTGATCCACCTGCCTCGGCCTCCCAAAGCGCTGGGATTACAGGTGTGGGCCACTGTGCCCAGCCCAAATTCATCATTCTGATTATGCCATTAGTTCCTCAATAGTTTTCCAAAACTCAATAAAATCTAAATTCTTCAGCCTGAAATTTAAAGACCTTTATCATCTGGTTTTGAGTTACTTTTTACAATTTAATCTTTTACTACTTCCCCACATTCCAGGCAAATTAAGAGTTCCTTTAAAATGTCTCTTAACTTCCTATCAGACCTGTCTCACTTCGCGCAAAGAGGCTCTTTAAAATTCATCTGACTGCCAGGCGCAGTGGCTCACGCCTGTAATCCCAGCACCTTGGGAGGCCAAGCAAGGCTGATCACCTGAGGTCAGGAGTTCGAGACCAGCCGTCTGACCAACATGGAGAAACCCCGTCTCTACTAAAAATACAACAAAATTAGTCAGGTGTGGTGGCGCATGCCTGTAATCCCAGCTACTTGGGAGGCTGAGGCAGCATCATCACTTGAACCCAGGAGGCAGAGGTTGCGGTCACTGCACTCCAGCCTGGGCAATGAGAGCAAAACCCCAAAAAAAAAAAAAGTAATAAAATAAAATAAAATTCATCTGACCACAGGCTCATACTGTATTGCTAAGGATGAAAGAACTATTCAATATGTTTTTGGAACAATTCTTCATTGAATAGCCTGTTCCACACCCTGAACTCTGGCTCATTATCCTGAATCCGAACTCTGATCCTATTTCAGCTGCCCTGCCAACAGCTTCATGTTAATGGTAAATGTATGCTTCAGAATCATACTCACATATATCAGACTTCCTGAGCTGTGTTCATGAGTAATCCTGGGCTGATTGCTTTGTACTCTCTAGTTACTGCCAGGCCCTTATTTCTTTTCTTTTCTTTTTTTTAAAGGGGAGTCTTGCTCTTTCTCCCAGGCTGGAGTGCAGTGGTCCAATCTTGGCTCACTGCAACCTCCGCCTCCCAGATTCAAGGGATTCTCCTGCCTCAGTCTTCCGAGTAGCTGGGATTACAAGCATGAGCCACCACGCCTGGCTAATGTTTTTTGTATTTTAGTAGAGACAAGGTTTCACCATGTTGGCCAGGCTGGTCTCAAACTCCTGACCTCAAGTGGTTTGTCTGCCTCAGCCTCCCAAAGTGCTGGAATTACAGGTGTGAGCCACCACACCCGACCAACTTCTTATCAGTATTTATATTGTACAGAATTATGTATTCTGTACAAAATTCACTTTTATATTTAATTTTACTATACTAAAAGTCAGTTTTCATTATGGGAGTGGATACACTTAACCAGTGTGGGTAGTAACAGACTTAGAACTGTGCTCCTCAAAGAAGACTGAAAATCAAAGTTCAGGTAATTCATCCCAAAGACAAACCATCTGCAAATAAGCGTGAGTTGAACTGTACACCAACTGGATCCTGCTTTTCAAACTGTAGATATTTAAGTCAGTCATATCTGTGACATTTATATAAAGAGCAAATGTAATTACTTTCACTCTATTAACTATGTGGTCTAACAATCAACAAGGAGATACGTTTACATCAAACCAGGTGGTTGATAAACACTTCTTTAAATGTTAAACACTATCCTTTATGCAAAAAGCTTGGGGGTTGGGGGGGCACCTCCATTATAAAGAATTTCAAGTGGGGATCCAAATGTCTCTATTTTCTCAAATACTTAGTAAGGAGGCTACATACTCACCCATTCTACTGAGATTTATGTGCCAAATGTTTCATATGTGTTTGCATTTTCATTTAAACCTTATATGATGCAGATACTGTTACAACCACCATTTTACATACAAAGAAACTGAGCTTAACTAACTCGCCCAAGATCATACAAACAGAAGTGCGCCAAGATTGGAATCCAAGAAGTGTGACTTCAAAGCCCCACAAGATTAAGTACTCCAAGCGTGAAGTACTTCCAGCAAATCAGAGGCTCCTACGACATAAAACTATGCCACTGGAGTACTTCAAGGAAAATTTTAATTCATTCAATCATTTGTTTATATCAATATAAAACTTTATTTTATACTATGGGTCATAATCCAATTCTGCTTTAATTTTGCTACTCAAATTGTTCCAGCTTTGGCCACTGGAAACTTTCAATTGGTTCCTTTGCTCCTTCGACATAACCCCATTAATGTGAAATGTTGCTGTTTTTAGAGCACTTCCTTATTTTTTGGCACAAGATACTTAAGGTTCATCTTATATATATTTCCTGCCCCAATCACAGAATCAACCATTTCTCCAAGGAGCACTGGTTTCTTTTATTGGAGAATAATATTAGAAACTAAGATCCGGGGCCAGGTGTGTTGGCTCACACCTGTAATCCCAACACTTTGGGAGGCTGAGGCAGGAGGACTGCTTGAGCCCAGGAGTTCAACACCAGCCTGGGTAACATAGGGAGATCCACCTCTCTATAAAAATAGAAAACTTTGGCCAATCGCAGTGACTCACGCCTGTAATGCCAGCACTTTGGGAAGCTAATCACTTGAGCTCTGGAGTTTGAGACCAGCCTGGGCAACATAGCGAAATCCTGTCTGCATGAAAAATACAAAAATTAGCCACACGTGGTGGCAAGCACCTATAGTCCCAGCTACCTGGGAGGCTGGGGTGCGAGGATGGCTTAAGCCCGAGAGACAGAGGTTGCTGCGGGCTGAGATCATGCCACCACACTCCAGCCTGGGTGACACGGCCAGACCCTGTCTCAAAAAAAAAAAAAAAGAAAGAAAGAAAAAAATTAGATTAGCTGTGCATAGTGGCATACAGTTAAACTCTGTAAACTCATATAGTGAGCATACAGTAAACTCATATAGTGGCATACCTGTAGTCCCAGCCCCAGCTATTTGGGAGGCTGAGGTGGAAGGATAGCTTGAGTCCAGAAGGTCATGGCTGCAGTGAGCATGCCATTGCACTCCAGCCTGGGTGACAGGGCAAGACCCCTGTCTCAACAAAAAAAAAGAAACCAAGATCTGGGCACTAGGTGCACTCCTAGGTGTTGTTTCTTTCAACTCTCAGCTGACAAAGAATGGAAATATATTTGTGTATATTAACTCAAGTATGTACATATATCTATAAATATTTCTACATATAAACATGGAACTATTTTGTACTGGTATCTCCAACCTGAATCCATTACCACAAAGATTATTCTAGCATCCTGCCTTGCTTATCTGTAAATTCCACTCCAACAGTGAAAAGCCTGCCTCCTGCCATCCATTTACTTAATTGTTCAATTGTAGTTACCTATGTAATCAGTACTGATTCCTTTAAACCAGTATCAGAATTGTTAACCTCTACCCCTTTGGCATGTAACTTTATCAATTAAAGTATAACGCTTACGTACAGTCCCTTTTGTCTTACAGATTCCACTCATTTCCAAAGTTACTTAAATCAGCACCTTCCTCCCATTTAGCAAGGTTGTTTCACACATTTGTGATACAGTTAGTTTCTCCTGTCAAGATTTGCATGCCTGAAAGGCCTTGACCTCTAAAAAACATTTTTTTAATTTGCATACATTAAAGTTTACTCTTAGGCCCAGAACAGCAGATCACACCCAGCACTTCAGGAGACCAAGGCAGGCGATCACTTGAGGCCAGGAGTTAAAGACCAGGAGTTCGAGACCAGCCTGGCCAACAAGGTGAAACCCCATCTCTACTAAAAATACAAAAATTAGCCAGGCATTGTGGCACACACCTGTAATCCCGGCTACTTCGGAGGCTGAGGCAG
Source organism: Gorilla gorilla gorilla (assembly GCF_029281585.2). Classification (NCBI taxonomy): domain Eukaryota; kingdom Metazoa; phylum Chordata; class Mammalia; order Primates; family Hominidae; genus Gorilla; species Gorilla gorilla. Next base: position 41,817,753 of record NC_073240.2, read on the forward strand.
GAGAATTGCTTGCACCCAGGAGATGAAGGTTGCAGTGAGCCATGATGGTGCCACTGCACTCCAGCCCAGGTGACAGAACAAGACTCTGTCGTTAAAAAATAACTAACTAGGCCAGGTGTGGTGGCTCATGCCTATAATCCCAGCACTTTGGGAGGCCAAGGAGGGTGGATCATTTGAGGTCAGGAGTTCGAGGCCAGCCTGGCCAACATGGTGAAACCCTGTCTCTACTAAAAATATAAAAATTAGCTGGGTGTCCTGGTGGGCACCTGTAATCCCAGCTACTCAGGAGGCTAAGACAGGAGAATTGCTTGAGCCTGGGAAACAGAGGTGGCAGTGAGCTGAGATCATGCCACTGCACTTCAGCCTGGGCAACAGAGCGAGACTATGTCTCAATAAATAAATAAATAAATAGGCCGGGCATGGTGGCTCATGCCTGTAATGCCAGCACTTTGGGAGGCCAAGGAGGGTGGATCACGAGGTCAGAAGTTTGAGACCAGCCTGACCAACACAGTGAAACCCCATCTCTACTAAAAATACAAAAATTAGCCGGGCATGGTGGTGCATGCCTGTAATCCCAGCTACTAGGGAGACTGAGGCAGGAGAATCGCTTGAACTCGGGAGGCAGAGGTTGTGGTGGGCCGAGATCGCGCCACTGCACTCCAGCCTTGGCAACAGAGCAATACTATGTCTCAAAAAATAAACAAACTTTACTCTTCGTGTGTAAAGTTCTATGGGTTTTGACATGTCATGTGTCCACCATTACAGTATCAAACAGAATACTTTTATCAAGCAGTAACTTTAACTGAATTAAATGATAACAACTTTCAGTGGAAACAGCATGGTAAGAAAGAAAGAAGATGAAGTCAAGAGCTGTGAGCTGAATCCATTGAAAAGCCACAAATAGGCTGAGCGCGGTGGCTCACGCCTGTAATCCCAGCACTTTGGGAGGCTGAGGCGGGTGGATCACAAGGTCAGGAGATAGAGACCATTCTGGCTAACATAGTGAAACCCTGTCTCTACTAAAAAATACAAAAAATTAGCCGGGCATGGTGGTGGGCGCCTGTAGTCCCAGCTACTTGGGAGGCTGAGGCAGGAGAATGGCGTGAACTCGGGAGGCGGAGCTTGCAGTGAGCCGAGATCTCGCCACTGCATTCCAGCCTGGGGGACACAGCGAGACTCTGTCTCAAAAAAAAAAAAAAAGAAAAAAAAGAAAAGCCACAAATAGACTAGGACAGGCAGCTACCCACTCTGGGTCTCACTAGTTCCACTGTAAAATGGGGGTTCAATTCGACTAATCATATATAGCATTTATTAAACATTATGTATCAGGAATGGTACTAAGTACGTCACATGGATTGCCTCATTTATATCTAACAACACTATAAAGTAGACACTGATAGAGCAGGATGTCCACCCTCAGAACCGGAACCTTTGTACAAAACAGATAATTAAATAAGGGTGATGTTGAAAAACAAGAATATGTGTGCTCAGAAGCATGCCCAGTGCCACACCATGGAAAAGGGAGGCCAGCAAAAGACTGGGCCAAATCTCCACGGTCTCTTTGGAATGAAGACAGGTCAGGCTGTTGGATTCACTTACACAGATGCCAATAAGAAAAAAAGCATTGCCTGGGGAGAGGATACACTGATACAGTATTTGGAGAATCCCAAGAAGTCTATTCCTGGAACAAATATGATCTTTGCCAGCATTAATAAGGTAGAAAGGGCAGATTTGATAGCTTACCTCAAAAAAGCTACTAATGGCTGGGCACAGTGGCTCATACCTGTAATCCCAGCACTTTGGGAGGCTGAGGCAGGCGGATCACTTGAGGTCAAGAGCTCGAGACCAGCCTGGCCAACATGGTGAAACCCCATCTCTACTAAAAATACAAAAATTAGCCAGGCATGGTGGCGGGCACCTGTAATTCCAGCTACTGGGGAGGCTGAGGCAGAACTGCCTGAACCCGGGAGGCGGAGGTTGCACTGAGCTGAGATTGCCCCACTGCACTACAGCCTGGGCAACAGAGTAAGGCACTTCAAAAAAAAGTACTAATGAGTAATTGACCACTGCCGTATTTATCACAAAATAGAAACGTCTGGCCAGGCACCGTGGCTCATGGCTGTAACCCCAGCACTTTGGGAGGTTGGGAGGCTGGGGCGGGTGGATCACCTGAGGTCAGGAGTTCAAGATCAGCCTGGCTAACATGGTGAAACCCTGTCTTACTAAAAATATAAAAGTTATGCCAGGTGCGGTGGCTCACACCTGTAATCCCAGCACTTTGGGAGGCCGAGGCAGATGGATCACCTGAGGTCAGGAGTTTGAGACCAGCCTGGTCAACATGGTGAAACCCCATCTCCACTAAAAATATGAAAATTAGCCAGGCATGGTGGCACGCACCTGTAGTCCTAGCTACTCAGGAGGATGAGGCAGGAGAATCAATTGAACCTGGGAGGTGGAGGTTGCAGTGAACCGAGATAGTACCACTGCACTCCAGCCTGGACGACAGAGCGAGACTCCATCTCAAAAAAAAAAAAAAAAAAAAAAAAAAAACTGTCCAGGCATGGTGGTGGGTGGCTGTAATCCCAGCTGCTGGGGAGGCTGAGGCAGGAGAATTGCTTGAGCCTGGGAGGCAGAGGTTGCAGTGAGCTGAGATTGTGCTACTGCACACCAACCTGGGCAACAAGCAAAACTCCGTCTCAAAAAAAAAAAAAAGAAAACTGGCTGTGGTTAAATGAATATATTTGGCTTTCTGGATTTTATTTTTATTTTGAGATGGAGTTCCCCTCTGTCGCCAGGCTGGAGTGCAGTGGCATGATCTCGGCTCACTGCAACCTCCACCTCCAGGGTTCAAGCGATTCTACTGCCTCAGCCTCCCAAGTAGCTGGTACTACAGGCGCGTGCCAGCACACTCGCCCAATTTTTGTGTTTTCAGTAGAGACGGGGTTTCACCATGTTGGTCAGGATGGTCTTGATCTCTTGACCTCATGATCCACCCGCCTCAGCCTCCCAAAGTGCTGGGATTACAGATTTAAGAAGCCACAGCACCCGGCCTCTTTTATTTTTTAGACAGGGTCTCGCTTGTCACCCAGGCTGGAGTGCAGTGGCAGGATCACAGCACACTATAGCCTTGACCTGCTGAGCTCAGGTGATCCTCCCATTTCGGCCTCCAGAGTAGCTGGGACTACAGGCATGCACCACAACGCCCGGCTAATTTTTTGTAGAGATGGGGTTTTGGCATATTGCCCAGGCTGGTCTCAAACTCCTAGACTCAAGTGATTTGCCTGCCTTGGTCTCCCCAAGTGCTGAGATTACAGGTGTGAGCTACCATGAAGGTCTTGGTTTTTTTTTTATTTTAATAGTAATTCCAATTAAGTAAATGATATCAGTTTTCCCCTTCTAAAAACATGATTGAACTTCATTAGTAATGTTCAACTTTTCATCAAGATGGTGAATGCCATCTTAAAATCTACTGGAGATTGATTTTACATTTAGATTTATATAACTGGTTATGTGAGCATATTTAAATACTGGCAAAATTCCTTCATTATCTCAGAACCAAGCACAATTCACCTGTGTTTTGTGTTTATTTGCCTCTTAAAGGCAAGGGCTGAAGATAAGGCAGCAATGTCTACATTTTTGGCCTTAACTATGCCAAGCTAATTAGAATTCCTTGTAACTAAAATGGTTCCTTTTACTTACTGAAAAGCACTTTAGGGTGTGGCTTATGTGTAATATCAAATAAAGAATAGTTAACGCTTAAAAAATAAAATAGGCCAGCCGTGGTGGTTCACGCCTATAATCCTAGCACTTTGTGAGGTAGAGGCAGGCAAATCACCTGAGGTCAGGAGTTCCAGATCAGCCTGGTCAACATGGTGAAACCCCATCTCTACTAAAGATACAAAAATTAGCTGGGTGTGGTGGCACGTGCCTGTAGTCCCGGTTTCTCAGGAGGCTGAGGCAGGAGAATTGCTTGAACCCGGGAGGTGGAGGTTGCAGTGAGCCAAGATGGCGCCACTGCACTCCAGCCTGGTGAGAGAGTGAGACTCCGTCTCAAAAAAAAGAATTTTTTTTTTAATGGTCTGGTCTGTTCTTAAGCCTTAACCATCTTATTCACTAAGAAGTTTCAAAAACAGGCCAGACACAGTGGCTCACACCTGTAATCCCAGCACTTTGGGAGGCTAAGGTGGGCGGATCATGAGGTCAGGAGTTTGAGACCAGCCTAGCTAACATGGTGAAATCCTGTCTCTACCAAAAATACAAAAATTAGCCGAGCGTGGTGGCGCACGCCTGTAATACTAGCTACTCGGGAGGCTGAGGCAGGAGAATCACTTGAACCCGGGAGGTGGAGGTTGCAGTGAGCTGAGATCGCGCCACTGTACTCCAGCCTGGGCTATAAGAGCAAAACTCTGTCTCAAGAAAAAAAAAAAAAAAACGTTTTTGCGGGGAGGAGGAAAAAAAAAACCTCTTGCCCAACAGAATAGGTGTCTTCAGACTACAAAGCTGTCCAAGATACATTAAAAAATGTTAAGAACCTTGCTCTGGAGGGAAAGCTCTGTTGCCCAGGCTGGAGTGCAGTGGCACAATCAGGGTTCACTGTAGCCTCAACCTCCCAGGCTCAACCAAACCTCCCATCTCAGCTTTCCAAGTAGCTGAACTATAGGCACACACCACCGTAGTCCAAAAATTTTATTTTCTGTAGAGATGAGGTCTCCCTATATTGACCAGGCTGGTCTCAAGCTCCTCAAGCTCACGCGATCCTCCCTCCTCTGCCTCCCAAAGTGCTGGGATTACAGGTGGAAACCACTACGCCTGGCCAAAAATACTCTTCAAAATATTTTTGGGGAAGGCAGAAGGACTATAACAAAAATAGAATAGTGATTCTGTCATTTACTGGCTATGTGATTTAACTTGGTTTCAATTTTCTCATCTGTAAAATGAGAATTACTACCAGGAAGTTTCATGAAAATTAAAATGATAATATATAAAGTATCTATCATACTGACTGACTCACAAGAGTTGTCTGATATTAGTGCCTATGCCCTTCTCATTCTCTATATGCTATAGCCTATCATATCAAGATTTTGATACTTTAGATCCAACTTTAAAACTTTTCAACTGTTAGCTGGACACAGTGGCTCACGCCTGTAATCCCAGCACTTTGGGATGCCAAGGCAGGCAGATCACAAGGTCAAGAGATCGAGACCATCCTGGCCAAACATGGTGAAACCCCATCTCTACTAAAAATACAAAAATTAGCCAGGCGTGGTGGCATGCGCCTGTAGTCCCAGCTACTTGGGAGAATGAAGCAGGAGAATTTCTTGAACCCGGGAGGCAGAGGGTGCAGTGAGCCTAGATCGTGCCACCGCATTCCAGCCTGGCGACAGGGCAAGACTCCATCTCAAAAAAAAAAAAAAAAACAACTTTTCAACTGTTTTCCTACAAAAACTTAGTCTATTAACCCCAACCCACTTTGTCCACTCTAAAATCCACTGCATCCTAGCGTTTATATTTCATGTGTATTTTGTTGTTGTTGTTGAGCCAGCTCGGGCTCTGCCGCCCAGGCTGGAGTGCAGTGGCTCGATCTCGGCTCACTGCAATCTCTGCCTCCTGGGCTCAAGCCATCCTCTCACCTCAGCATCCCAAGTAGCTGGGACTACAGGTGCACATCACCATGCTTAGCTAATTTTTGTATTTTCTGTAGAGACAGGGTTTTGCCATGTTGCCCATGCTGATTTCAAACTCCTGAGCTCAAACGATCCGCCTGCCTCAGCCTCCCAAAGTGCTGGGATTACAGGTGTGAGCCACCAAGCCTAACCTATTTAATGTGAATTTGTATGTTGGCATATAAAATCCCCTAGCCAGTTCTGTTTTGTTTTGTTTTTTTTTGAGACAGAGTTTTGCTCTCGTTGCATTCCACTGGAGTGCAGTGGCTCAATCTCGGCTCACTGCAACCTCCGCCTCCCGGGTTCAAGAGATTCTCCTGCCTCAGCCTCCTGAGTAGCTGGGATTACAGGTGCACGCCACCACGCCCAGCTAATTTTTTTGTATTTTTGGTAGAGTCAGAGTTTCACCATGTTGGCCAGGCTGGTTTCGAACTCCTGACCTCAGGTGATCCACCCGCCTCAGTCTCCCAAAGTGCAGGGATTACAGGTATGAGCCACCGCACCCGGCCAACAAACTTTCATTAAGTGAACCTCTAACACCACAGCTTATAATTAGTTTCGTTTTGTTTTGTTTTTAGAGACAGGGTCTCACTCTCCACCCAGGCTTGAGTGCGCTGGCACAATCATAGCTCACTAGCGACTCAAGTGATCCTCTTGCCTCCTGAGTAACTGGGACTACAGGCTTGAGACACCATGCCCAGCAGAACAGCTCTCGATTTGTTGCTTTGGCTTAATCACATTTCCACCTTGATGTACTCAAAATGTTTTTATTAGTCATAAACTTTTCTAATCACATTTGTGCTCACTACAATTATTTCCTATCACAATTTACAGACTTTCAAAAATTGATTTGGTTTCTACTGAAATAAAACGTAGAGGAAAAGAACACAGTAAGCTAAAATGATGGAATTCAATCCCTTAAAAACAAAATTCAGCTGGGCACGGTGGCTCACGCCTGTAATCTCAGCACTTTGGGAGGCAGAGGTGGGTGGATCACGAGGTCAGGGGCTCGAGACCAGCCTGACCAACACGGTGAAACCCCGTCTCTACTAAAAATACAAAAATTAGCTGGGCGTGGTGGCGGGCACCTGTAATACCACCTACTCAGGAGGCTGAGGCAGGAGAATTGCTTGAACCCGGGAGGCGGAAGCTGCAGTGAGCCGAGATCACGCCACTATACTCCAGCTTGGGCGGCAGAGCCAGACTCCGTCTCAAAAAACAAAACAAAAAAAAAAACATTCATTTTAAAGTCTAGAAGGTATGCAACTTTTATCACACATAATGATCTCAAATTGTTTTATAGGAGGAGGAGCTTGGAAATTTCAAACATAAAATGCAACTAGAACAGAATATTATTTGGCATTAAAAGCAAATGAGGCCATGTGCGGTGGCTCATGCCTGTAATCCCAGCACTCTGGGAGGCTAAGGCAGGCGGATCACTTGAGGTCAGGAGTTCGAGACCGGCCTAGCCAACATGGTGAAACCCCGTTTCTACTAAAAATACAAAAATTAGCCGGGTGTGGTGGCAGCCGCCTGTAATCCCAGCTACTCAGGAGGCTGAGGCACGAGAAGTGCTTGTACCTGGGAGGCGGAGGTTGCAATGAGTCGGGACCCCGCCACTGCACTCCAGCCTGGGCGACAGAGCGAGACTCAGTCTCAAAAAAAAAAAAAAAGGAATTAAGTACTGATACATGCTACAACACGGATGAACCTTGACAACACCATGTTAAGTGAAACAAACCAGGCAAAGAAAGATACATATGTTTCTTTTTTTAGGTAAATTTAGGCAAAAAATATATTAATAGTTACCTGAGGCTGGAGGGAGGGGGAATGGGGAGTGACTGCTAAATGGCTTCTAGATATTCTTTTTTAGGGTGATGAATTAAATAGTGGTTGATGGCTACAGAATTTAACAAATATAGTTTTAGAAAATTACTTAATTATACGCTTTAGAAAGCGGAATTTTTTGGTATTTGAATCATATTTCAATAAAGCTATTATTTAATTTAAGTTGCCACTGAAAAGCCACAATAATTTTGTTGTGGAGGAAATAATGAAAGTCACTGACTGGAAAAGTAACCTGTGACGTTAGCCAGGTCAACCTCCAAATTCCTTCCCCCATTTCTAACAAGTACATCAAACTAGAGACAGTGTGTGAATCAAAGAATTCCAGGCACAGTTGGCTGTTAACTAGAATAGTAAGTGGCTTCCTAGGCTCTGTCATTCCTAAACTGTAGGGGGCTTCTAGCCTCGGAGATTACGGAAGTAGTACTTTTCATTAGCGAGCTCAAGAAGGAATGTCAAAATAGGATGACACTTTCCTAATCGCTATGTAAAAACCTAAAAAACCAGAAAAGGTGTCATCTAGACACTCCCAAGTCTATGCAGGTGTCAGCCTGCCCCCACCCAACACCAGCCAGCAGCGTGCACCATTCAACCGTATCTCAACTTGCCCCTTACAAAATGACACACTAACAAGCCCTTAGATCTCATTTGTTTAAAATGACAGATATACAACCTTCACGGGGTTCCCACTCAAGGCCTTCCAGCCTCCGCCCTGCCCCTGCCCACCCCCAAACCTACACACGTGTTAGCCCGACACCGCCCCACCGGGTCCCACGTGCACCTGATCTAACACACTCCCCACGTGTGGGCGCCCCACGGGCTTCCTCAGGTAGCTGAGGTCACCGCATGACCCCGGGTCTCCAGAGATATGAAACGGGAAGGACAAGGCCCTAGTCCCTGAGGTCCCAACCCTGCGGGGAGTGTCCACACCCATCCTCCATACTAACCCCAACAAATCCAAAGGCCGGGGGCGACGGCCCCTTTAAGACGCGGCCCAGCTGTCGCCCGCAGAGAGGGGCGCAACAAGACCTACACAACCCCCACTCCGTTCGCCCGCCCACGTCTAGTTGCCTCACCTCGGGCCGCCTGGCCCCGCCGCCGCGACGGCGGCGGAGGGGGGGCGGGGTGCGGGCGGGGTCCGGAGGGGGGGGTCGCCCCGCCGACGGTGGAGCCGCGGTTCGCTCTCTGAGGCCGTGGAACGGTGACTGCGTTGGGCGTGGACGCTCCTAGCTCGCTCCCTCCGCGGCTCCTGGGACCCCAAGATGGCGGCGGCGCTGAGGCGGCTGCGGGCGCTAGGCCGGCGGCGGCGGCGGCCACTTTCACTCACTGAGAGGAGCGGAGCAGGGACACGGGGAGCCATGGCGGGGGGGAGGAGAGGCGCCATAGCCAGGCCAGAACAATCGAGCCGCTACACGGGTGGCTTACCCCCACCCCGCCCACACTCACTGCTCGTCGCCTGCCCGTGGCCACCCGTAGTGCCGCTGCCGTCGGCCTCGCGCAGCTCGCACCCCGCCGCTGCCACCTGACGCCCCGTGCGAACCGGGGTTCGAGGGGAGACCCTGATCCATGCCATCTGAGTACAGATTGGTAGGGACTGGGACTGGCGAAGATTGCCGAAAGGCGGCGGGGAGGAGGAGGAGGATGTCATCGCTACAGTGAGCAAGCAGATCTCGCAGGAGGAAATGTCGCGAGAGCTTTCCAGGCCCGCAACGGCCGATGCAAGGTTACTTTTCCCGGAAGTAACGTCAATCGAAACCGCCCGGGATCCTGGGATATTTGTTCCCGCAGGCTAGAGGTGGGAAGGTGCAGCCAAGTTGATAAGATCTCTTTAGGGGAAGGAGAGGCTCGCAGCTGGTATTTTGTTACCAGTTGCTGACCCCTTTGGATGGGGTTGTAGATTGTCGGGGAAGTCCCTGGTGTGTAGTTCGACTACTATACAGTAATTAGTTTGGGGCTCCCATTTAGAATCTGGGAGCAAGAGCGCTATAGGTTAGGTAGGACAGCATAGTTAGATAAGATGTCTATGTGAAGGTTGTAGGATACAAGGACTTGGGAACACGCAGACCTGTTATCGGAAATGCCAGCCTGTTCTCACATCCATACAGTGTGCCTCTGAAAAGCGAATAATTGCTTTTACCTGTGCCAATTCTACAATTTGAGTCCACTGCTACCCACATTTACTAAACTTGGGGTCTCGCTATGTTGCCCAGTCTAGTGGGCTGGTCCCAGTCTCCTGGCCTGAAGTGATCCTCCTGCCTGGAAGGATCACCTCAGGCCAAACGTCTCAGAGCAGTCCATTAGACTGGTCAACATAGGGAGACCCCGTCTCTATAAAAAAGAAAATATAATAAATGTAATCGACCCAACTACCAGGATGTGTGGTGAGAATTGCCTAGGGTAAGGCTAGGTGTAGATAAGAATTAGAACTTACTGAAAGTTAAATATGCTGTTAATTCAGTTCCTTTGGGTCTCATTATTTAATCCGTTTTAACCTGGCCCTTAGCATTTAACTAAAAAGTACTTTATTAAGGTCATCAAGTAGCCTTCTTGTGCTGAGTTAACTGACCTTTAAAAAGTTAAATTTGTGGCAGGGTGCAGTGCCACACGCCTGTAATCCCAGCACTTTGGGAGGTCAGGTGGGCGAATCACCTGAGGTCAGGAGTTCGAGACCAGCCTGACCAATATGGTGAAACCCCATCTCTACTAAAAATACAAAAATTAGCCGGGCGTGGTGGCGGGTGCCTGTAATCCAGCTACTTGGGAGCCTGAGGCAGGAGAATCGCTTGAACCTGGGAGGCGGAGGTTACAGTGAGCCGAGATCGCACCATTGCACTCCAGCCTGGGCAGCAAGAGCGAAATTCCGTATCAAAAAGAAAAAAAAAAAATCCATCTCAAAAAGAAAAAAAAAAAAGTTACATTTGCAAGCCAGGCGCGGTAGCTCACGCGTGTAATCCCGGCACTTTGGGAGGCTGAGGCGGGTGGATCACTTGAGGTCGGGAGTTTGAGACCAGCCTGGCCAACATGGTGAAACCTCGTCTCTACTGAAAAAATAAAAAAATAAAAAAAGATTAGCCGGGCGTGGTGGCGGGCACCTGTAATCCCAGCTACTCGGGAGTCTGAGGCAGGAGAATCTCTTGAACTTGGGAGGCAGGGGTTGCAGTGAGCCGAGACTGAGCCACTGTACTCCAACCTGGGACAGAGCGAGACTCTGCCTCAAGAAAAAAAAACAAAAGTTAAATTTGCTTGAGTGCATGGCCAGGCACGGTGGCTCACGCCTGTAATCCCAAGACTTTGGGAGGCCTAGGCAGGCAGATCACGAGGTCAGGAGTTTGAGACCAGCCTGACCAACCTTGAAACCCTGTCTCTACTAAAAATACAAAAATTAGCTGGGCATGATGGCGCGCGCCTGTAATCCCCCCAGCTACTCAGGAGGCTGAGGCAGGGGAATCGCTTGAACCCCGGAGGCGGAGGTTGCAGTGAGCGGAGATCTAGCCGTTGCACTCCAGCCTGGGCGAGAGAGTAAGACTGTCTTTAAAAAAAAAATGCTTAAAGGCAAAAGTATGATATATAATTGGCCCTTATATCTGCGGGTTCAATATCCATGGATTCAACCAACAGCAAATCAAAAATACTCAAAAAATAGGCTGGGCTCAGTGGCATACACCTGTAATCCCCAGCACTTTGAGAGGCTGAGCCAAAGTGTCACTTGAAGCCAGGAGTTACAGATTGGCTTGGGCAACAAAAGAAGACCCCATTTCTACCAAATGTTCAAAAAATAAATAATAACTCATTTCAAAATACACTATATTTGCATAACATTTGCATTGTATTGGGTATTATAAGTAATCTAGAGATGATTTAAAGTATATGGGAGGATGTGTAGGTGATATGCAAATGCTACACCATTTTGTCACACACGCCTGTAATCCCAGCACTTTGGGAGGCTGAGGCTGGCAGATCACGAGGTCAGGAGATCGAGACCATCCTGTCTATCGCGGTGAAACCCCGTCTCTACTAAAAAAAATACAAAAAAAAATTAGCCGGGCTTGGTGGCAGACGCCTGTAGTCCCAGCTACTCAGGTGGCTGAGGCAGGAGAATGGCGTGAACCTGGGAGGCAGAGCTTGCAGTGAGCCGAGATCACACCACTGAACTCCAGCCTGGGCGACAGAGCGAGACTCCATCTCAAACAAAATTTTTTTAAAAAGTTTTAACCAGGAACTAATGTGATTGATTTCTTACATGAGGAGAATGGAAGAAGGGAAGGAATGGGAATTATGTAGCAGGATTGAGGCAGAAATGGCAAAGTTTCCAGCATGGGTGACAAGAGCAAACTCTGTTTCAAAAAAAAAAAAAACTCTGTTTCAACCTGAAAGAACTCCTAATGGCCAAGGCAACAAAGTAAATCATAATAGCATTGGATCATGAACCATAGATGACCCATATATATTAATTTTAATATTCATGCTGATATAAGTAAATATCTGATATAAATACTAATATAAATAAATGAGAAGAGAAGAAAGAAGAAAAGAATGCTTTCTTAGAGTAGGATTTTAGTAAATGTGGAAGGAATGAGGGATAACAAAACTCACCATTAGACAAACATTTCAGCAATCACTGCTGCAGACAAGATCCACTAAGGAATGCTAAATTAGTGGTTAAAAATTTGCTGTGAAACAGAATTCGCACAGATTCAAAGTGTCTCACCCAAGATACATTTTAGCACAAAGGGAAAGACAGTAACTTTATAGTGGTGAAACTCAGCAGAAACCACCTTAACCAACCAATTAAGGTAAACAAGTAATAAGACATGTTTACGTCCCGAACCCCTTGATATTTTGCATTGAGAAAGACCCAACATAATTTCTGTGGTATTCTTACCAAAATTCATAACCACATTCCATTCATGAAAAAACACCACACTATTTCAAATTCAGGGACTTACCACAAAATAATTGATCAATACTCTTCAAAACCATCAAGGTCATGAAAGACAAGGAAAGACCCAAGGACCCTTACAGACCTACAGACCAAGGAGAAATAACAAGTAAATGCAATGTGGAGTCCTAGGAGGGAATCTGGAACAGAAACTGAACATCTGTGGAAAAACTTATGACACTTGTATAAGTTTTTTAATGTAGTTCGTAGTATTGTATCAATGCTGACTTCCTCGTCTTAGAAATTGTACTATTGGCCAGGCGCAGTGGCTCACACCTGTAATCCTAGCACTTTGGGAGGCCGAGGTGGGCAGATCACCTGAGGTTGGGAGTTCAAGACCAGCCTGACCAACATGGAGAAACCCTGTCTCTACTAAAAATACAAAATTAGCTCGGCATGGTGGCGCATGCCTGTAATCCCAGCTACTCGAGAGGCTGAGGCAGGAGAATCGCTTGAACCCGGGAGGCAGAGGTTGCAGTGAGCTGAGATCGTGCCACTGCGTTCCAGCCTGGGCTTAAAGAGTGAAACTCCATGTCAAAAAAAAAAAGAAAAGAAAGAAAGAAATTGTACTGTTGTGGCCAGGCACGGTGGCTCATGCTTATAATCCTAGCACTTTGGGTGGCCATGGTCGGTGGATCACCTGAGATCAGGAGTTCAAGACCAGCCGGGCCAACATGATGAAATCCCGTCTCTACTAAAAATACAAAAAATGAGCCAGGCGTGGTGGCACATGCCTGTAATCCCAGATACTCGGGAGGCTGAGGCAGGAGAATCACTTGAACCCAGGAGGTGGAGGTTGCAGTGAGCTGAGATCGCACCAGTGCACACCAACCTGGGTGGCAGAGCAAGACTCTGTCTCAAAAAAAAAAAAAAAAAGAAAGAAAAAGCTTAAACTATAAAACTGAGAATTTCAATCATTTTTCAAGCATACAGTGAATATTAACAATGAGGGTCTCAAAAAAAAAAAAAAAAAAAAGGGCCAGGGCCAGGCGCGGTGGCTCACACCTGTCAGTAATTCCAGCACTTTGGGAGGCCGAGGTGGGTGGATCACCTGAGGTCAGGAGTTCAAGACCAGCCTGGCCAAGATGGTGAAACCCCGTCTCTACTAAAAATACAAAAATTAGCTGGGCGCGATGGCTGGCACCTGTAATCCCAGCTGCTTGGGAGGCTGAAGCAGGAGAATCCCTTGAACCCAGGAGGCGGAGGTTGTAATGAGCTGAGACCACGCCATTGCGCTCCAGCCTGCGTGACAGAGGGAGACTCCATTTCAAAAAAAAAAAAAAAAAGTTTCTCAGATGTAGCAGAGATGGCAACAATATGAATAATAATAACCATAAGGCTGTGCCCACCAACCACCAATTCCACTGAGGAAATAGTTACCACCACCCTCATTGTTATCTGAGATTCCAGGGAAAACAGGCAGGTAAAGAACAAGTGCATTCAGCTGGGGATAAACGGGATGCACATGCATTTTAAGCATTAAAGCAAGGGACAGAAACTGGTCTCTGTCCATAACCAGCCTTCAGGTGTGTGATTTTGTTTTGAGTTTTTTTTCTTGAAAACTAGGACAATCTAGCAACGCTTATGCAACAGTGAAATGGAAGTGAACCACAGCTTCACCCTTTAGGCACAGTATACCTGCCCACATCTTTCCTGCTCACCTGAGTCCCTGTCACTACCAGTTACTTAAACCCAATCCACTGATACTGTTTCAAACTTCTGCAGAATTTCAGTTTGCAGTTACTACAATAAAAGGTTCATTTTGAGCCGGGCACAGTGGCTCACGCCTGTAATCCCAGACCTTTTGGAGGCCAAGGCGGGCGGATAACCTGAGGTCGGGAGTTCAAGACCAGCCTGACCAACATGGAGAAACCCCATCTCTACTAAAAATACAAAATTAGTCGAGCATGGTGGCGCATGCCTAATCCCAATTACTCGGGAGGGTGAGGCAGAAGAATTGCTTGAACCAAGAGGCGGAGATTGTGGCGAGCCAAGATCGTGCCATTGCAATCCAGCCTGGGCAATAGGGTGAGACTGTCTCAAAAAAAAAAAAAAAAAGAATTGGTTTAGGCCAGGTGCAGTGGCTCACGCCTATAATCCCAGCAATTTGGCAGGGTAATGTGGGCAAATGGCTTCTGTTCAGAAGTTTGAGAGCAGTAAGGGCAACATGGCAAAACCCCACCTCTAAAAAAAAACCAAAAATTAGCCAGGAGTGTAACACATACCTGTAGTTCCAACTATTCAAGAAGCTGAGGTAGGAGCATTACTTGAGCCCAGGAGACGGAGGCTCCTATGAGCTGAGATTGCACCACTGCTCTCCAGCCTGGGCAACAGAGCAAGACCCTCCTCAAAAAATAAAAAAATAAAAATAAAAATAAAAAAGCGGCAGGCACAATGGCTCATGCCTGTAATCCCAGCACTTTGGGAGGCTGAGGCAGGCAGATCACCTGAGGTCCAGAGTTCGAGACCAGCCTGGCCAACATGATGAAACCTGGTCTGTACTAAAAATACAAAAATTAGCCGGGCATGGTGGTGCACACCTGTAGTCCCAGCTACTCGGACATCTGGGGCAGGAGAATCACTTGAACGTGGGCAGCAGAGGTTGCAGTGAGTCAAGATTGCACCACTGCATTCCAGCCTGGGTAAGAGCGAGACTCCAACTCAAAAAAAAAAAAAAAAAAAAAAAGGAAGGAGGGAGGGAGGGGCAGGGAAGGGAAGGAAAAAAAGAAAGTTTTATTCAAATCTTTTGCCCATTTTTACAATGGATTTTTCTTTTTAAGTTGTAATTGTTCTCTACATGTTCAAGATGCAAATTCTTTTTCAGATCTCTGATTGCTAAATATTTTCTCTCATCTATAGGTTGTTTTTTTACTTTCTTGATGGGATCCTCTGAAGTAGAAAAGGTAAATTTTTTTGTTATTTTTAAGATGGATTTTCGTCCTCGGCACCCAGGCTGGAGTGTAATGGCGCAATCTTGGCTCACTGCAACCTCCGCCTCCCGGGTTCAAGTGATTCTCCTGTCTCAGCCTCCCAAGTAGCTGCTGGGATTACAGGCATGAGCCACAGTGCCTGGCCAGAAAAGTTAATTTTGATGTTTACTTTGTCTACTTTAGCTTTGATCACTGATGCTTTTGATGTCATATATAAGAATTAATGGCCGTCCAGGTGCAGTGGCTGATGCCTGTAATCCCACCACTTTGGGAGGCCAACGCAAGAGGATCACTTGAGCCCAGGAATTTGAGAGCAACCTGGGCAACATAGTGAGAGATCCCTTCTCTACAAAAAAATAGAAATATTAGTTGGGCATGGTGGCATGCACCTGTAGTCTCAGCTCCTTGGGAGGCCGGAACTAAAAATACAATTTTGTTTTACAAGTAAAAATAAAAATAAAAATGTGAGCCTGGGAGGTCAAGGCTGCAGTGAGCCTTGACCACACCCCTGCACTCCAGACTCGGTGACTGAGTGAAAACCCGTCTCAAAGAAAAAAAATAATTTATTGCCTAATCTGTGATCATAAAGATTTACTTGTCTTTTTCTAAGAATTTTGTGGATTTTGCTCTTACATCTATGTCTATGCCCAATTTTTAGTTAATCTCTGTATATGGAGTGAGGTAAGACTCCAACTTCATTCTTTTGCATGTGAATATCCAGCACCATTTGTTTAAAAAATGGTTCTTTTATAGAAGACATTTACAACCACATTAAATGGTCTTGCCACCCTTATTAAAAATCAGCCAAACAGGCCGGGCAAGATGGCTCACGCCTGTAATCCCAGCACTTTGGGAGGCCGAGGCAGGCGGATCACGAGGTCAGGAGATAGAGACCATCCTGGCTAACACAGTGAAAATCCGTCTGTACTAAAAATACAAAAATTAGCTGGGCGTGGTGGCGGGCGCCTGTAGTCCCAGCTACTTGGGAGGCTGAGGCAGGAGAATGGCATGAACCCAGGAGGTGGAGCTTGCAGTGAGCCGAGATTGGGCCACTGCACTCCAGCCTGGGCGACAGAGTGAGACTCCGTCTCAAAAAAAAAAAAAAAAATCAGTCAAACGTAGACACATGATTTTTTTCCCTCCTTTGAGTACTTTTCCTTCTTTTGAGTACTCCCATTATGTACTTTTTTGTATGCTCAATGGTGTCCAATGAGTCTCTGAGGCTCTGTTCATTTTTCTGCATTCACTTTTCTGTCTGTTCCCCGGATTGCGTAAAACCTGTCAATCTATTTTCATGTCCGCTAATTTGTTCTTCTGATAATTCAGATCAAAAATTGAGTCCTACTAGTGACTTTTTCATTTCAGTTACTGTATTTTTCAACATTAGAATTCCTTTTTTCTGTTTTTTGTTTGTTTGTTTGTTTTTGAAACAGGGTCTAACTCTGTCATCCAAGCTGGAGTACAGTGGTGCAATCACAGCTCACTGCATCCTTGACCTTCTGGACTCAAGCAATCCTCCCACCTCAGCCTCCCAAGTAGCTGGGACAAGGGACATACACCACCACGCCCAGCTAGTTTTTGTATTTATGTTTTACCATGTTGTCCAGGCTGGTCTCAAACTCCTGGGCTCAAGACATCCGCCCGCCTCAGCCTCCCAAGTGCTGGGATTATAGGTGTGAGCCACTGAGCCCAGCCAACATCAGAATTTCTATGTAGTTCTTTTTTAGAATTTCTGTGTCTTCGACCTGGTGCGGTGGCTCACGCCTGTAATCCCAGCACTTTGGGAGGCTGAGGCAGGCATATCACCTGAGGTCAGGAGTTCGAGACCAGCCTGGCCAACATGGCGAAATCCCGTCTCCACCAAAAATACTAAACTTAGCCGGGCATGGTGGCAGACGCCTATAATACCAGCTACTCAGGAAGCTGAAGCGGGAGAATCACTTGAACCCAGGAGGCAGAGGTTGCAGTGATCGGAGATCAAGCCACTACACTTCAGCCTGGGCAACAGAGCGAGACTCTGTCTCAAAAAAAAAAAAAGAATTTTTATGTCTTCATTGATAATAATCTCTATTTCATAAGGCATTGTTATCATACCTTCCTTCATAAACCATGTTTTCCTTTAGTTCTTTGAAAGTATTATAATGGGTACTATGAAGCCTTTTAAATGGAACATCTGTTTGCAATTGCAGGCAGTGTATGTTTCCTGCTTTTTTCCAGTGTATGGATCATAGTTCCCTGTTTTTTCATAAGTCTTATAATTTGTTTATGGGAAACTGGCATATTTAAAATAATATATTAGGCCAGGTACAGTGGCACACACTTGTAATCCCAGAACTTTGGGAGGCTGAGGCAAGCAAATTGCTTGAGCTCTGGAGTTCAAGACCAGTTTGGGCAACATGGTGAAATCCCATCTCTACAAAAAATATAAAAATTAGCCGGGCATGGTGGTGCATGCCTGTAGTCTCAGCTTATTGGGAGGCTGAGGCGGGAGGATTGCTTGAGCCCAGGAGATCAAGGATACAGTGAGCCATGATCATGCCTTTGCACTCCAGCCTGGTCCACAGAGTGAGACCTTGTCAAAATAAATAAATAATAAATAAGTAATCTAGTAACTCTGGGTACTGATCTGCTATTAAAGGGCTGGTCCTGCTATTTGCTTGTTTGTTTAGTGACTAGGTGGAATGCTTTAGTGCAACCTATTCCCTACTCCCAACAGTTCTTTTTTTTTTTTTTGAGACAGAGTCTCACTCTGTTGCCCAGGCTGGGGTGCAGTGCCGCCATCTTGCCTCACTGCAACCTCTGCCTCCTGGTTCAAGCGATTCTCCTGCCTGGGCCTCCCAAATTGCTGGGATTACAGGCACACACAACCATGCCCAGCTAATTTTTGTATTTTTAGTAGAGACGGGGTTCGCCATGTTGGCCAGGCTGGACTTGAACTCCTGACCTCAGGTGTTCTGCCCGCCTCAGCCTCCCAAAGTGCTGGGATTATAGGCATGAGCCACTGCACCCGGCTTCCTACTCCCAACAGTTCTAAGCCTCTGATGTTGGCTGCTCAGGACCATCCCACAATCTGGGATGACAGATTTTGGCAGGGATCTCTTCAACAGTGTCTCTTCCCTGAACGCACCTAGTTATTAAATTCCATTCACTACTGATTGCTCTATTCCTTTCAATAATGCCCTTGGTCACAAATTGCTTCACAGAATAATCCAGTCAAATTCAGGCTCCTTTAAGGAGGTGGTTGTCAAGGTCAATTTTTAAGATTTGAGATTTGTTCAGTCCCAAGGCAGGTTTCTCACAAATGTCTACCTTCCTGGTTCTCTTGGGCACATTAGCTAACCTACATTTTAGTCTGTATATCCAATGACTCCTCCCAATTGCCTCATCACAACCTCCACTATTTTTGAGAGAACCCTTAGGCTCAAATTTTCCCACACTCTGTTGCAAATTAAGTCAGTTCTTCTGGGAAGAGATTAGGAGCTACTTGCTTTTTTTTTTTTTTTTCTTTCATTTCTTTTAGGAGCTACTTGCTTTAAAACCCGCTTCTCCTGCCAGGCAAAATCTCTAGGCCAAGTCTCTGGAGTGTGGGAGAGACAATGACATCATTCCCTCCAAACGGTCTTTCTGCCTAGGAGCTGAGAGCTCAGCGGATGCGGTGTAGAAGCCACAGGTGTTGGTTTGCCTCGGTGTGGAACCACCACCTTCAGAGCCACTGCTAGAGCAATGAATGGCTCAGTGTTCTCAGCACAGCCACACCCAAGGTACAGCTTCTGTCCCACAGCAGGAGCTAGGCAGAAGAAAGGATCCCTGCACATTTGCCCAGAATTTGGTGTCAGCAACAGGTAGCTGGGAGCTGGATGAGAACTGCTGACATCCTGCCCTTACCAGGAAGCTGGCTCTCCAACTGGAAGCTGGGGAGAGAGGAAGCCCTGTGCTCTTGGCTGCACCACCCTGTAGTGGTCTCCACTTGGCTGAACTGGAAGGGGAGAGGAGGGAAATGAATCCTGGTTCAAACACCACACTGTTCATTAAGTGGAAGTGGAGCATCATAAAGGTCTTCATCCTCGTTGCCTTCACACTGAGTAGGCTGAGGAGGAGGAGGAAGAGAAGGGTCTTAACTGTCTCAGGGGTGGCAGACTTGAAGAAAATTCATAGATATGTGGATCTGTGCAGATCAAACCCGTGTTGGTCTCCATTGTATACAAAAATTAATTATATTTTCATATAATAGAAACAGACAATTGAAAGTTAAAATATTGAAAATACAATTTATAATAACAAAAAAGCCATGAAATACTTTGGTTTGGATGTTTTTCCCTACCAAATCTCATGTTGAAATGTGACTCCTGGGGCCGGGCACGGTGGCTCATGCCTGTAATCCCAGTGCTTTGGGAGGCCAAGGAAGACGGATCACGAGGTCAGGAGTTCGAGACCAGCTTGGCCAAGATGGTGAAACCCCATCTCTACTAAAAATACAAAAATTAGCTGGTTGTGGTGGCGGGCACCTGTAATCCCAGCTACTTGGAAAGCTGAGGCAGGAGAATTGTTTGAACCCAGGAGTCAGAGGTTAGTCGGAGGTTGCAGTGAGCCAAGATCACGCCACTGCACTCCAGCCTGGCAACAGCGCAAGATTCCATCTCAAAAAAAAAAAAAAAGAAAAAGAAAAAAAGAAATTTGAGTCCCAATGTTGGAGGTAGGGCCTGATGAGAGGTGATTCGATCATGGGGGTGGATCCCTCACACATGGCATAGCACCATCCCCTCGGTGATAAGTGAGTTCCCCCTCTGAGTTCATATGAGATCTGGTTGTTTAAAACTGTATGGCACAGGCCAGGCACGGTGGCTCATGGCTGTAATCCCAGCACTTTGGGAGGCCGAGGTGGGCGGATCACTAGGTCAAGAGACCAAGACCATCCCAGCCAACATGGTGAAATCCCATCTCTACTAAAAATACAAAAAATTAGCTGGGCGTGGTGGCAGGCGCCTGTAGTCCCAGCTACACAGGAGGCTGAGGCAGGAGGATGACTTGAACCTGGGAGGTGGAGGTTGCAGCAAGCCGAGATCGTGCCACCACACTCCAGCCTGGCCACAGAGCAAGACTCCGTCTTAAAAAAAAAAAAAAAATAGCCGGGCGCGGTGGCTCATGCCTGTAATCCCAGCACTTTTGGAGGCCAAGGCGGGCAGATCACCTGAGGTCAGGAGTTCAAGACCAGCCTGACCAACATAAAGAAACCCAGTCTCTACTAAAAATACAAAATTAGCCACGCATGGTGGCACGTGCCTGTAATCCCAGCTACTTGGGAGGCTGAGGCAGGAGAATCACTTGAACCCAGGTGGCAGAGGATGCTGTGAGCCAAGATTCTGCCATTGCACTCCAGCCTGAGCAACAAGAGCAAAACCCCATCTCAAAAAAAAAAACAACAACAAATTAATGAATAATGAATGAATGAATGTTGGAGAAGATAAATTCCTTTTTTGTTTTTTTTTGAGACAGAATCTAGCTCTGTCATCCAGGCTGGAGGGCAGTGGAGCAATCTCAGCTCGCTACAACCTCCACAGGTTCAAGCGATTCTCCTGCCTCAGCCTCCCGTGTAGCTGGGATTAAAGGCATGTACCACCACGCCTAGCTATTTTTTTTGTATTTTTAGTAGAGATAAGGTTTCTCCTTGTTGATCAGTCTGGTCTTGAACTCCTGACCTCAAGTGATTGGCCTGCCTCGGCCTCCCAAAGTGCTGGGATTAAAGGCATGAGCCACTGCTCCTGGTCAGAAAGTTCTTTCAGGATAATGCAAAATAGTAAGTGAAGAAGGAATAATGGAATTGGAAAATCACCATTTGATAACCATCATAATAATTGATTCAGTTATCAATGCATCACTGTACACTGTACAATGCTAAAACTAGTGAGTAAAAGTTTAAGGAGCAAGAGGATGTTTACACAATCTCAACTATCTCCCTACAAGATACTTATTAACTATAAAAGGTAAAATAGTAACTTCACAGTGGAGAAGCCTGGCAAACATCACCTTTACCAAGTGATCAAAGCTAACAAAGTTAACATCACTGATAATGATATTAATTGATAACATGTGCTTTCTGATATGATGCACTGAAAAGAACTCGGCATCACTTCTGCGGAATTACTGCTAAATTAATCTAAACCAAATCTAATCACCAGGGAATATCAGAGAAACAAATTGAGATTCATTAACTTGCAAAATAACAGGGTTTTGAGGAGGACACAGTAGACAAACTTTTCCCTAGTCCTCCCACTAAATACAACTAAAACTCCTAGACATTATATTTAAATTCAACATAAGACTCTGAAAAGTAGAAAACAAAGAGACCAGCAAGGACCCTCAGGGCTCAAGGAGCAACACTGTGGTGATCTCCTTGTGTTTCCTTTTTTTTTTCTTTTTCTTTTTTTTTTTTTGAGACAGAGTTTCACTCTTGTTGCCCAGGCTGGAGTACAATGGTGCAATCTTGGCTCACTGCAACCTCTGCCTCCCGGGTTCAAGTGATTCTCCTGCCTCAGCCTCCCGAGTAGCTGGGATTACAGACGCCCACCACCATGCCCAGCTAATTTTTGAATTTTTTGTAGAGACGGGTTTTCTCCATGTTGGTCAGGCTGGTCTCGATCTCTGGACCTCAGTTGATCCACCCACCTCGGCCTCCCAAAGTGCTGGGATTACAGGCGTGAGTCACCACGCCTGGACTTCCCTGTGTTTTCTTTTTGTTTCGTATCTCAGACTCGGATCTAAAGAAGGTAGCAACTATGGGCCAGGCGCCATGGCTCACACCTGTAATCCCAGCACTTTGGGAGGCTGAGGGTGGCGGATCACCTGAGGTCAGGAGTTCAAGACCAGCCTAGCTAACATGGTGAAACCCCATCTCTACTAAAAATACAAAAACTAGCCCACTGAAATCAATGCATATAACAAGAAGTCCCCAATGAAAGTCGGATGTCTTGCCAAACAACCAGGAAAGGTGCAGCCTAGTAAGAAAGAACATTTTTACACAGTAACTACTTTACTCTAAATACCACAGTAAAAAGTGGCCCAGCCAATATTCTTGTCATCAAGGGCTGAGTGAGGAGCCTAGGCTTCTACTATTGAAGACTATACCAAGGTGTCCAACACCCCTCCTAAGCAGGGAAAGGCCGAGGGAGCCAGGACTTTCATTAACATCTGGGTATAACAAGGGCCCCTACCCCATAGCATCAGTGAAGACCATGTGGTTATCTGGAACTCCAACCCTCATGTCAATGTAGAGCAAGTGAGGGATCTGGACTTCTCCCTCTACATGGCAGTAATGAGATTGTATCCTCCCCTTCCCTGGCTGGAATAGTGTCAGAGAAAGTCAACTAAAATAGATTTAGGATGGGCACGGTGGCTTACGCCTGTAATCCCAGCACGTTGGGAGGCCGACGCAGGCGGATTATGAGGTCAGGAGTTCAAGACCAGCCTGGTCAATATGGTGAAACCCCATCTCTACTAAAAAATACCAAAATTAGCCCGGTGTGGTGGTGGGCGCCTATAGTCCAGCTACTCGGGAGGCTGAGGCAGAAGAATCTCTGGAACCCAGGAGGTGGAGGTTGCAGAGAGCCAAGATCATGCCACTGCACTCCAGCCTGGGTGACAGAGCGAGACTCCATCTCAAAAAAAAAAAAAAAAAAAAAAATTTAAATAAGACTAGAGTCTTATTTTAAGATATAATGTGAAAATGTTCAAGTTTCCATGCAGAATCACCAAGAACCAGGAAAATCTTAAACTAAATGAAAAAAGAAAATCGTTAGAAGTTAACACCAAGAAGACAGATATAATACATTACTTATAGAAGAAAAACAATTCAAATGACAGTGAATTTCTTATCAGAAACCATGGAAGTCAGAAAAAAGTAGCAAAATATTTTTCTAGTGATGGAAGAACTGACAACTCAGAATCTTATACCCAGTGAAAATGTCCTTCAAGGGTAAATGGAAAATCAAGATATTGTCAGATGAAGGAACACACTGTCTGATGAAGAGAGTTCATAGTCATCAAACCTATCTTGAAAGAACAGGCCAGGCACTGTGGCTTATGCCAGTAATCCCAGCACTTTGGGAGGCTGAGGCAGGTGAATCACCTGAGGTCAGAAGTTCAAGACCAACCTGGCCAACATGGTGAAACCCCGTCTCTACTAAAAATACAAAAATTAGCTGGGCATGGTGGCAGGCACCTGTAATCTCAGCTACTTGGGAGGCTGAGGTGGGAGAATTCCTTGAACCCGGGAGGCGGAGGTTGCAGTGAGCTGAGATTACACCATTGCACTCCAGCCTGGGCAACTGAGTGAGACTCCCTCACAAAACAAAACAAAACAAAATCCCAGCACTTTGGCAGGCCAAGGTGGGTGGATAACGTGAGGTCAGGAGTTTGAGACAAGCCTGGCCAACGTGGTAAAACCCAATCTCTACTAAATATACAAAAATTAGCTGGGCATGGTGGTGCACACCTGTAACTACAGCTACTCAGGAGGGTGAGGCAGGAGAATTGCTTGAACCTGGGGGACGGAGGTTGCAGTTGTCAGGCCTCTGAGCCCAAGCTAAGCTATCGTATCCCCTGTGACCTGCACGTATACATCCAGATGGCCTGAAGCAACTAAAGATCCACAAAAGAAGAAAAAATAGCCAGTTCCTGCCTTAACTGATGATATTCCAACATTGTGATTTGTTCCTGCCCCACCCTAACTGATCAGTTGACTTTGTGACAATATACCCTCCCTGCCCTTGCGATAATGTACTTTGTGATATTCCCCTGCCCTTGTGAATGTACTTTGTATGATACATTCTCCCCACCCTTAAGAAGGTACATCGTAATATTCTCCCCTGCCCTTAAGAAGGTACTTTGTAATATTCTCCCCGCCCTTGAGAATGTACTTTGTAAGATCCACCCCCTGCCCACAAAAAATTGCTCCAACCTCTACCGCCTATCCCAAACCTATAAGAACTAATGATAATCCCACCCCCCTTTGCTGACTCTCTTTTCAGACTCAGCCCACCTGCACTCATTTGATTAAACAGCTTTATTCCTCACACAAAGCCTGTTTGGTCGTCTCTTCACACGGACTTATGTGACATTTGGCGCTGAAGACCCGGGACAGGGGGAGTCCTTCAGGAGACTGGTCCCCTGTCCTCGCCCTCACTCCATGAGGAGCTCCACCTATGCTCTCGGGTCCTCAGACCAACCAGCCCAAGGAACATTTAACATCTCACCAATTTCAAATCGGGTAAGCGGTCTTTTCGGTCTCTTCTCCAACCTCTCTCATTATCCCTTCACCCTTCAATCTCTCCCTTCCTTAATTTCGGTTCCTTTCCCTTTCTGGTAGAGACAGAAGAGACACATTTTATCCATGAACTCAAAACTCTGGCGCCAGTCACAGACTCAGGAAGATAGTCTTCCCTTGGTGTTTAATCACTGCAGGGACGCCTGCCTGATTATTAACCCATATTTCAGAAGTTTCTGATCACCACAGGACGCCTGCCTTGATCCTTCACCTTGGTGGCAAGCCCCACCTCCCCTGGGTGGTAAGCCCCACCTCCCCTGGGTGGCAAGTACCACCCCCTGCCCCTGGTGTCCCTACCCTCTCTTTCCTCTGGGCTTGCCTCCCTCACTATGGGCAACCTTCCACCCTCCATTCCTCCTTCTTCTCCTTTAGCCTGTGTTCTCAAGAACTTAAAACCTCTTCAACTCTCGCCTGACCTAAAACCTAAGCATCTTATTTTCTTCTGCAACACCACTTGGGCCCAGTACAAACTTGATAACGGCTCTAAATGGCCAGAAAATGGCACTTTCAATTTCTCCATCCTACAAGACCTAGATAATTTTTGTCGAAAAATGGGCAAATGATCTGAGGTGCCTTACATCCAGGCATTTTTCACATTTCTTTCCCTCCCTAGTCTCTGTTCCCAATGCGACTCGTCCCAAATCCTCCTTCTTTCCCTCCCGCCTGTCCCTTCAGTCCCAACCCCAAGCGTCTCTGAGTCTTTTGAATCTTCCTTTTCAACTGATCCATCTGACCTCTCCCCTCCTCCCCAGACTACTCCTCCTCAGGTCGCTCCCCACCAGGCTGGATCGGGCTCCAACTCTTCTTCAGCCTCCACTCCCCAACCCTATAACCCTCCTGTTACCTCCCCTCCTCACACCCGGTCTGGCTTACAGTTTTGTTCCGCAACTAGCTCTCCCCAACTTGCCCAACAATTTCCTCTAAGAGAGGTGGCTGGAGCTGAAGGCATAGTCAGGGTACATGTGCCTTTTTCTCTATTAGACCTTTCCCAAATCAGCCAGAGTTTAGGCTCTTTCTCGTCAGACCCCACTAAATATACACAGGAATTCCAATATCTAACTCTGTCCTACAATTTAACCTGGAGAGACTTAAATGTCATCCTAACTTCTACCCTCTCCCCAGATGAACGGGAGAGAGTTTTTTCTCTAGCCCAATCTCATGTGGACAACTACCGGCTTCATGAGCCAGGCCTCCAGGAAGGCATTAGAGCAGTTCCCTGAGAGGATCCCCAGTGGAACTATCAGGCAGATTCCCCAGGTATAGCTCAGCGAGATTACATGATTTCTTGCCTAGTTGAAGGGCTTTAAAAGGCAGCATAGAAATCTGTTAATTATGACAAACTTGAAGAAACCACCCAAGGAAAGTTTGAAAACCCAGCCAGTTCATGGCTCATTTAGCAGCAACCCTGAGACGCTTTACAGCCTTGGACCCAGAAGGGCCAGAAGGCTGTCTTATTCTCAATATGCATTTTATCACTCAGTCCACTCATTTGAAAGAAACTCCAAAAGCTAGACTCCGGCCCTCAAACCCCACAACAGGACTTAATTAACTTTGCCTTCAAGGTGTACAATAATAGAGAAGAGGCAGCCAAGCAGCAACGTATTTCTGAGTTGTGATTAGTTGCCTCCACTGTGAGAGAAACCCCAGTCACATCTCCAGCACACAAGAACTTCAAAACGCCTAAACTGCAGCAGCCAGGCATTCCTCCAGGGCCTCCTCCCCCAGGATCTTGTTTCAAGTGCCAGAAATCTGGCCACTGGGCCAAGGAATGCCCACAGCCCGGGATTCCTCCTAAGCTGTGTCCCATCTGTGCAGGAACTCACTGGAAATTGGACTGTCCAACTTGCCTGGCAGCCACTCCCAGAGCTCCCAGAGCACTGGCCCAAGGCTCTCTGACTGACTCCTTCCTAGATTTGCTCGGCTTAGCAGCTGAAGACTGATGCTGCCCGATCCCCTCAGAGGCCCCCTGGACCATCACAGACGCCGAGTTTCAGGTAACTCTCACAGTGGATGGTAAGTCCATCCTCTTTTTAATCAATACTGGGGCTACCCACTCCGCATTACCTTCTTTTCAAGGGCCTGTTTCCCTTGCCCCCATAACTGTTGTGGTTATTGACGGCCAGTCTTCTAAACCTCTTAAAACTCCCAAACTTTGGTGCCAACTTGGACAATATTCTTTTATGCATTCCTTTTTAGTTATCCCCACCTGCCCAGTTCCCTTATTAGGTCAAGACCTTTTAACAAAATTATCCGCTACCCTAACTATTCCTAGACTACAGTCACACCTCATTCCTGCCCTTTTCTCCAGTTCAAAGCCTCCTTTGAATCCTTCCCTTGTGTCTCCCTACCTTCATCCACAAGTATGGGACACCTCTACTCCCTCCTCAGCGACTGATCATGCACCCCTTATCATCCCATTAAAACCTAATCACCCTTACCCCCTTCAATGCCAATATCCCATCCCACAGCAGGCTTTAAAAAGGTTAAAGCCTGTTATCACCCGCCTGTTACAACATGGCCTCTTAAAGCCTACAAACTCTCCTTACAACTCTCCTATCCTACCTGTCCAAAAACTGGACAAGTCTTACAGGCTGATCTAAGATCTTCACCTTATCAACCAAATTGTCTTGTCTGTCCAGCCAAACCCATATACTCTCCTATCCTCAATACCTCCCTCCACAACCCATTATTCTGTTCTGGATCTCAAAAATGCTTTCTTTACTACTCCTTTACACCCTTCATTCCAGCCTCTCTTCGCTTTCACTTGGACTGACCCTGACACCCATCAGTCTCAGCAGCTTACCTGGGCTGTACTGCTGCAAGGCTTCAGGGACAGGCCCAATTACTTCAGTCAAGCCCTTTCTCATGATTTACTTTCTTTCCATCCATATGCTTCTCACCTTATTCAATATTTTGATGACCTTCTACTTTATAACCCCCCTTACAAATCTTCTCAACAGGACACCCTCCTGCTCC
The DNA here is from genome assembly GCF_029281585.2 of Gorilla gorilla gorilla. Lineage (NCBI taxonomy): Eukaryota > Metazoa > Chordata > Mammalia > Primates > Hominidae > Gorilla > Gorilla gorilla. The sequence goes on from NC_073240.2 coordinate 41,845,425, forward strand.
TGCAACATCTATTCTGAAAGGGATATCACGTATCCCCCTCCAAAGCCCAAATTTCTTCCTCATCCGTTACCTATCTCGGCATAATTCTTCATAAAAACACACATGCTCTTGGGCCAGGTGTGGTGGCTCACACCTGTAATTCCAGCACTTTGGGAGGCTGAGGCATGTGGATCATGAGGTCAGGAGATCAAGACCATCCTGGCTAACACGGTGAAACCTCATCTCTACTAAAAATACAACAACAACAAAAAATTAACCAGGCATGGTGGCATGCACCTGTAGTCCCAGCTACTCGGGAGGCTGAGGCAGGAGAGTCCCTTGAACCCAGGAGGCGGAGCTTGCAGTGAGCTGAGATCATGCCACTGCACTCCAGCCTGAGCAACAGAGCGAGACTCTGTGTCAAAACAAAACAAAACAACAATGAAAAACACATGTGCTTTCCCTGCTGATCATGTCCGGCTAATCTCCCAAATTCCAACCCCTTCTACAAAGCAACAACTCCTTTCCTTCCTAGGCATGATTGGGTACTTTCGTCTTTGGATACCTGGTTTTGCCATCCTGACTAAACCATCATATGTACTCACAAAAGCAAACCTAGCTGACCCCATAGATCCTAAATCCTTTCGCCACTTAGGATTCCATTCCTTAAAACAGCCCTAGAAGCTGCTCCCACACTAGCTCTCCCTAACTCATCCCAACACTTTTCATTACACACAGCCGGAGTACAGGGCTGTGCAGTCAGAATTCTTACACAAGAGCCGGGACCACGCCCTGTAGCCTTTCTGTTCAAACAACTTTACCTTACTGTTTTAGCCTAGCCCTCATGTCTGCACGCAGCAGCTGCCACTGGTTTAATATTTAGAGGCCCTGAAAATGACAAACTCTGTTCAACTCACGCTACAGTTCTCATAACTTCTAAAATCTATTTTCTTTCTCACACCTGACACATATACTTTCTGTCCCCCAGCTCCTTCAGCTATACTCACTCTTTGTTGAGTCTCCCACAATTACCACTGTTCCTGGCCCAGACTTCAATCTAGCCTCCCACATTATTCCTGATACCACACCTGACCCCCATGACTGTATCTCTGATCCACCTGACATTCACTCCATTTCCCCACCTTTCTTTTCTGTTCCTCACCCCAATCACACTTGGTTTATTGATGGCAGTTCCACCAGGCCTAATTGCCACTCACCAGCAAAGGCAGGCTATGCTATAGTAGCTTCCACATCTATCCTTGAGGCTACTGCTCTGCCCCCTCCACTACCTCTCAGCAAGCCGAACTCATTGCCTTAACTTAGCCCCTCACTCTTGCAAAGGGACTATGCATCAATATTTATACTGACTGTAAATATGCCTTCCATATCCTGCACCACCATGCTGTTACATAGGCAGAAAGAAATTTCCTCACTACACAAGGGTCCTCCATCATTAATGCCTCCTTAATAAAAAGGAGGCATTAAAGCTGCTCAACTTCCAAGGAAGCTAGGGTCATTCACTGCAAGGGCCATCAAAAGGCATCAGATCCCATCGCTCAAGGCAATGCTTATGCTAATAAGGTAACTAAAGAAGTAGCTAGCCTTCCAACTTCTGTCCCTCATGGACAGTTTTTCTCCTTCTCATCTTTTCCTTTTACATTTCCAGCTTTGCCTTACAAAAGGTCTCTTCTTCCCCTGTGGCTCCTCCACCTACCTGTGTTTACCTGCTAACTGGACAGGCACATGCACACTAGTTTTCCTTCCTCCCAAAATTCAATTTGCAAATAGGACTGAACAGCTTCCTCTTCCCCTCATGACACCAACACTTCACCACTGTTTTGTTTTATTTTTCTTATTCACATAAAAAGACAGGAATAGGCCTTGACTTACTGACTGCTGAAAAAGGAGGACTCTGTATATTTTTAAATGAGGAGTGTTGTTTTACCTAAATCAATCTGGCCTGGTATATGACAACATTAAAAAAAAAAAACAAAAAACTCAAGGATAGAGCCCAAAAACTTGCCAACCAAACAAGTATTACACTGAACCCCCTTGGGCACTCTCTAATTGAATGTCTTGGGTCCTCCCAATTCTTAGCCCTTTAATACCTGTTTTTCACCTCTCTTATTTGGACTTTGTGTCTTCCACTTAGTTTCTCAATTCATACAAAACCGCATCCAGGCCATCACCAATCATTCTATACGACAAATGCTCCTTCTAACAACCCCACAATATCACCCCCTACCCCAAAAGCTTTCCTCAGTTTAATCTCTCCCACTCTAGGTTCCCACGCCACCCCTAATATCACTCGAAGCAGCCCTGAGAAACATCGCCCATTATCTCTCCATATCACCCCCAAAAATTTTCACCACCCCAACACTTCACCACTATTTTATTTTATTTTTCTTATTAATATAAGAAGACAGGAATGTCAGGCCTCTGAGCCCAAGCTAAGCCATCATATCCTCTGTGACCTGCACATATACATCCAGATGGCCTGAAGCAACAGAAGATCCACAAAAGAAGTGAAAATAGCCAGTTCCTGCCTTAACTGATGACATTCCACCATTGTGATCTGTTCCTGCCCCACCCTAACTGATCAATTGGCTTTGTGACACTACAGGTGTGTGCCACCATGCCCAGGTAATTTTTGTATTTTTAGTAGAGATGGGGTTTGGCCAGGCAGGTCTTGAACTCCTTTCCTCAGGTGATCTGCCCGCCTCGGCCTCCCAAAGTGCTGGGATTACAAGCGTGAGCAAACTCGCCCAGCCTATACCATTTAAATTGTTTAAAAAACACATATATAAATCTAGCACATAGGAGTTATTTGCTTAAAACCATAAAATATTGGTGAAGAAAATCAAAGAAGTTCTAAGAGAGAGATATCCCATGATTATGGACTAGAAGATGCAACATAGTATAGCTGTTAATTCTCCCCAAACTGCTACATACATTTAATTTTTTTTTTAATATTTTTATTTTTTGAGACTGAGTATCACTCTGTTGCCCAGGCTGGAGTGCAGTGGCTCAATCTTAGCTCACTGCAACCTCCACCTCCTGGTTTCAATTGATTCTCGTGCCTCAGCCTCCTGAGTAGCTAGGACTACAGGTGCTTGCCACTACACCTGGCTAATTTTTGTATTTTTAGTAGAGATGGGGTTTCACCATGTTGGCCAGGCTGGTCTCGAACTCCTGACCTCAGGTGATCGACCCACCTCGGCCTCCCAAAGTGCTGGGATTACAGGCGTGAGCCACCATGCCTAGCCTATTTTTTATTATTTATTTATTTATTTATTTTTGAGATGAAGTTTCACTCTTGTTCCCCAGGCTGGCATGCAATGGCAAGATCTCAGCTCACTGCAACCTCCGCCTTCCAGGTTCAAGCGATTCTCCTGCTTTGGCTTCCCGAGTAGCTGGAATTACAGGCATGTGCCACCATGCCTGGCTAATTTTTTTGTAGAGACGGGATTTCTCCATGTTGGTCAGGCTGATCTTGAACTCCTGGCCTTAAGTGATCCACCTGCGTGGTTAGAATTTTGAGACCAAGCTGGCCAACATGGTAAAACCCTGTCTCTACCAAAAATATAAAAATTAGCCTGGGATGGTGGCACGCACCTGTACTCCCAGCTACTTGAGAGTCTGAGGCAGGAGAATTGCTTGAACCTGGGAGGTGGAGGTTGGGGTGAGCCGAAGTTGTACCACTGCACTCCAGCCTGGGTGACAGGGCAAGACTCTGTCTCAAAAGAAAAATAAAATAAAATAAAATTAAAATTAAAATTAAAATTAAAAAACCAGCAAGATTTATATGATGATACAGGGAAACTTTTTCTAAAAGAAAAGCAAGGCAGGGCGCAGTGGCTCATGCCTGTAATCCCAGCACTTTGGGAAGTCAAGGCCAGCAGATCACTTGAGGTTAGGAATTTGAGACCAGCCTGGCCAAAATGGTGAAATCCCATCTCTACTAAAAGTACAAAAATTAGCCGGGCATGGTGGTGGGCGCCTGTAGTCTCAGCTACTCAGGAGGCTGAGGCAGGAGAATATCTTGAACCCAGGAGGCAGAGGTTGAAGTGAGCTGAGATCATACCACTGCACTCCAGCCTGGGAGACAAAACAAGACTCTGTTTCAAAATAAATAAATAAATAAATAAATAAATAAATAAATAAATAAATAAATAAATAAAAGAAAAGCAAAGAAATTGTCAGAGGCATTTGAACAAGAGCGACTCCATCTTGAATACGGCCTGGATAAATAAGGCTGAGACCTGCTGGACTGCATTCCCGGGAGCTTAGGTGTTCTTAGTCACAGGACGAGATAGGAGGTTGGCACAAGATACAGGTCACAAAGAGTCTGCTGATAAAACAAGATGCGGTAAAGAAGCCAGCCAAAACCTGCCAAAACCAAGAGGGCTATGAAAGTAACGTTTGGGGGCCGGGCGCAGTGGCTCATGCCTGTACTCCCAGCACTTTGGGAGGCCGAGGTGGGCGGATTACCTGAGGTCAGGAGTTCAAGGCCAGACTGGCCAAAATGGTGAAACCTCGTCTCTACTAAAAGTACAAAAATTAGCTGGGCTTGGTGGCAGTCGCCTGTAATCCCAGCTACTTGGGAGGCTGAGGCAGGAGAAATGCTTGAACCTGGGAGGTGGAGGTTGCAGTGAGCCGAGATCGCGCCATTGCACTCCAGCCTGGGAAACGAGCAAAACTCCATCTCAAAAAAAAAAAAAAAAAAAAAGAAAGTGACCTTTGGTTGTCCTCACTGCTCATTAAATACTAATTGTAACACATTAGCATACTAAAGAACACTCCCACCAGCACCATGACAGTTTACAAATGCCATGGAAACACCCAGAAATTACCCTATATGGTCTAAAAAGGGGAGGAATCCCCAGTTGTGATTTCTGGGAAATCTCCACCTGTTTTCCAGAAAACTCATGAATAATCCACACCTTGTTTAGCATATAATCCAGAAATAACTATAAGTATACTCAGTTGAGCAGCCTATACATTGCTCCGCCTATGGAGTATACTCTTTATTTACTTTTTTTTTTCACTTCGTAATATTTTAATTTTTAACTTTTGTTGGCACATGGTAGGTGTATTATATATTTATAGGGTACATGAGATTTTTTATTTTCACATTTAAGATATTACAAATTGGAAGGACACAGTGGCTCATGCCTGTAATCCCAACACTTTGGGAGGCCAAGGTGGGTGGATCACCTAAAGTCATGAGTTTGAGACCAGCTCGGCCCACATGGTGAAACCCTGTTTCTACTAAAAATACAAAAATAAATGGGGCATGGTGGCGGGCGCCTGTAATCCCAGCTACTAGGGATGCTGAGGCAGGAGAATTGCTTGAACCCAGGAGGCAGAGGTTGCAGTGAGCCAAGTTTGCACCATTGCACTCCAGCCTGGGCAACAAGAGCAAAACTCCATTTCAAAAAAAAAAAAAAAGATTTTACAAATTGATTTTGTGCTAAGAAAGATGAGCTTTAATTCTCTTGCCCTAATGTTTTTTTCTCCTTTTTTTTTAAAAAAAAAAATTATTTCCATAGATTTTGGGGGAAAAGTTGGTTACATGAGTAAGTTCTTTAGCGGAGATCTGTGAGATTTTGGTGCACCCGTCACCCGAACAGTATATGCCGAACCCAATTTGTAGTCTTTTATCCCTCAGCCCTTCCCATACTTTTTTTTTTTTTTGAGATGGGATCTCTTGTGCAGTGACACAATCTTGGCTCATTGAAACCTCCACCTCCCAGGATCAAGTGATTCTCCTGCCTCAGCCTCCCAAGTAGCTGAGATTACAAGCACGCACCACCACACTCAGCTAATTTTTATATTTTTAGTAGAGATGGGGTTTTGCCAAGTTGACCAGGTTGTTCTCGAACTCCTGACCTCAGGTGATCTGCTTGCCTCAGCCTCCCAAAATGCTGGGATTATAGGAGTGAACCACCACTCCCAGCCTCATACTTTCTAATAAAATTGCTTTTGCTTTTCTCTGTTGCCTTACCCCAAATTCTTTCTTGTGAGAGGTCCAAGAACTATCTCTTGGGGTCTGGATTGGGAACCGTTTCAGTAATAGAACGAGAATAGCTGAAACAATTTTGAAGATGCAGTATAAAGGGAGAGGAATCAGTTTATCTAATTTCAAAACTTACTAGATAGCTAAATGAATTAATGCTGTATAGTATTGGTGGAGAGATAGACATGCAGATCTTGAAACTGCCTTTCCAAATATTATAACAGTGAGAAAATGACCGGGGCTGGGCGTGGTGGCTCACACCGGTAATCCCAGCAGTTTTGGAGGCCGAGGTGGGTGGATCACCTGAGGTCAGGAGTTCAAGACCAGCCTGACAAATACGGTGAAACCCCTTCTCTACTAAAAATACAAAAATCAGCCAGCTGCGGTGGTGTGCGTCTGTAGTGCCAGCTACTGGGGAGGCTGAGACAGGAGAATTGCTTGAACCTGGTAGGCAGAGGTTGCAGTGAGCCGAGATCATGCCACTGCATGCCAGCCTGTGTGAGCCAGACTCTGTCTCAAAAAAAAAAAAAAAAGAAAGAAAGAAAGAAAGAAAGAAAATAATGACCCTGTAAGAGGTACGAACTAACCAACCCCCATCTTGCCTCTAAAGTCCAAACTGGGGGTTCTCTCTCTTGGCTTTGGAGTGCCCCCTCCCTCTGTCTCTGTACAGGGGAGTTTCTTCCTTCTTTCTTCCCCCTTCTATCTTGCCTATTAAATTCTCTGCTTCTTAAAAACACAAATAAATAAATAAATAAATAAAGTCCAAAATGTGGCCAGGTGCGGTGCCTCCCCCGGGCAGATAATGAGGTCAGGAGATGGAGAACATCCTGGCCAACATGGTGAAACCCCATCTCTACTAAAAATACAAAAATTAGCCAGGCATGGTGGCGGGCGCCTGTAATCCCAGCTGCTCGGAAGGCTGACGCAGGAGAATCCCTTGAACCTGGGAGGCGGAGGTTGCAGTGAACCGAGATCATGCCACTGCATTCCAGCCTGAGCAACAGAGCGAGACTCCATCTCAAAAACAAAGCAAAAAAACCCACCAGGTTAGGAGGATGAGGTGAATTTTACTAAGGTGTACAGATAAGTGATTACCAGCCATTATTCTGGAGATCACAAAATTTACAAGTTCCCCAATTACTCTTGCAGATAACATCACTATTACAGAACCTAAGATTGGCCTTTTGGGATATTTCTTTTAGGCTTTTGCATTTCTGAGGACCCATAGCCCCACCCGGATCTGTGACTCTTAACTTCTCCTGTGGCCCCACCCAGAAGCTGACTCACCACACAAGGACCGTTTTCCACACCCCTATGAATGCATCCACAACCAATCAGTAGTACCCATTCCCTTGCCTCCCAAACTATCCTTTAAAAACCCTAGCCTCGGCCAGGCACAGTGGCTCATGCCTGTAATCCCAGCACTTTGGGAGGCCGAGGTGGGTGGAAGGCTTGAGGTCTGGAGTTCCAGACCAGCCATGGCCAACATGGTGAAACCCCATCTCTACTAAAAATACAAAAATTAGCCAGGCCGTGGTGGCGCATGGCTGTAGTCCCATCTACTCAGGAGGCTGAGGATTGCTTGAACCCAGGAGGCAGAGGTTGCAGTGAGCCGGGATTGCGCAACTGCAATCCAGCCTGGGCAACAGAGCAAGATTCTGTCACAAAACAAAACAGAACACAACACAACAAAAACCCCTAGCCTCTGAATTTTCAGAGACTGATTTGATTAAGAATAAAGCTCTGGTCCCCCATTTAGCCAACTCTACGTGTATTAAACACTTTACTCCAATTCCACTGCCTTGATAAATATACCTATGCAAATATCTTGACTCTTAATCAGTTTTATTGACATTTAATTCACCTAACAAAATCACCTTTTAGTGGTTTTTAGTAGATTCACAATTTTAGAACATTTCATCACTCCAAAAAGACCACCCATAAAACAACAGCAAAATTCCATCTCAAAAAAAAAAAAGAAAGAAAGAAACATCTAGGCCAGGCATAGTGGCTCACACCTGTGTTCCTAGCACATTGGGAGGCTAAGGTGGGCAGATCACCTGAGGTCAGGATGTTACCAGTAGAAGGTGTCCAGGTTCTTGGCATCTCAAACAAAGAATTGGACGAAACGCACAAACAAAGCAAGGAAAGAATGAAGGGATTTATTGAAAATGAAAGTAGCTAGGCAAGGTGACTTGAGCCTGTAATCCCAACACTTTAGGAGGCCAAGGCGCAGGGAACACTTGAGGCCAGGAGTTCAAGACCAGTCTGGCCAACAGGCTGAAACCCCATCTCTGCTAAAAATACAAAAATTAGCCAGATGTGGTGGGCGTGCCTGAATCCCAGCTACTCGGGAGGCTGAAGCAGGAGAATGGCTTGAACCCAGGAGGTGGAGGTTGCAGTCAGTCGAGATCATGTCACTGCACTCCAGCCTGGATGACAAAGGAAGACTCTTTCTCAAAAAAAAAAAAAAAAAAAGGAAAATGAAAATACATTCTACAGTGTGGGAGGGGGCCTGAGCATAGGGGTTCAAAGGCTCTGCTACAGAATTTTTGGAAGTTTAAATACCCCCTAGAGGATTCCATTGGTTACTTCGGGTACACTCTGTGTAAATGGAGAGGATGAAGTAAAGTTACAAAGTCATGTACAGCATAGGCCCTATGGAGAGGATATTTCCTGTTGTAGCTGAAGTGTGAATCGGCCTTATGTTCTCTGCCTCCAGACCCTATTTTCCTGCCTCATCTCCCCGCTGAGAGATGTGATCCCCATAAATCTTTATGGGAGGCAGAGGGATTAATGGTTTTTTGTTTGTTTGTTTGTTTTCCTCTAACTGCTTCATGCTGGCTTGGGGCATAGTCCTTACCTATTGGGATCACAGAACTTTTACCCTGTTCTTTCTAGTGAAGGCAAGGTAACTTCTTTTTTTTTTTGAGACGGAGTCTCGCTCTGTCGCCCAGGCTGGAGTGCAGTGGTGCAATCTCTGCTCACCACAACCTCTGCCTCCCGGGTTCAAGTGATTCTCCTGTCTCAGCCTCCCAAGTAGCCGGGATTACAGGCACGTGACCCCATGCCCAGCTAATTTTTCTATTGTTAGTACATATGGGGTTTCACTGTGTTGGTCAGGCTGGTCTTGAACTCCTGACCTCGTGATCCACCTGCCTCAGCCTTCCAAAGTGCTGGGATTACAGGCATGAGCCACCGCTCCTGGTCCAGCAGGGTAACTTCTTTATGGCCAGGGGTGGTGTCTTCACCTGGAACTGGCTGGAACTTTTGTTGCATGATCATCTGAAACTTGATGGTCTCTAGGCAAGAGGAAATGAATTTGGTTAAAAGATTTAATGGAAACTTCAAGGAGTGGATATCTATGCTGTCAGAAATGTTTGTTATAGAGATTTGCAGTAAAAAAAAAAAAAAAAAACCTGGGCCAGTGCGGTGGCTCATGCCTGTAATCCTAGCACTTTTGGGAGGCTGCGGCGGGTGGATTGCCTGAGCTCTGGAGTTCGAGACCAGCCTGGGCAACACAGTGAAACCCCGTCTCTATTAAAATACAAAAAAAATTAGCCAGGTGTGGTGGCATGCACCTGTAGTCCCAGCTACTTGGGAGGCTGAGGCAGGAGAATGGCTTAAACCCAGGAGGCGGAGGTTGCAGTGGGCGGGGATCACACCACTGCACTCCAGCCTGGGCGACAGAGTGAGACTCCGTCTCCAAAAAAAAAAAAAAAAAAAAAAAAACACACAAAACCTGATCTGTTCTAGAACCCCGGTGTGTTTCCTTAAAGTCTTAGCAGGAGGGATTCCATTTTAGTTTGGTTTGGTCTCTTGGTGCCTAGTGCATGCACTCAGTCCATAACAATGACCTGCCAGAATTTTGTTTACTATTAGGAGGATAGTACCAAGAGTTCAGAGTATGATCCTTATCCAAGGTCCCCATAAACCAAACCTTCTAAAATCAAATAGATAAAAGAATGAACTAGATAAAGAGTTTACTCAGTTGACTAGGCAATTTCTTCATCAGTCCCCTACCACTGAATCTCTATAATCTTCATTTGATGTATTTCTCCACAGGCCACAAGTGCCAGCAGCTGCACAGATACTTCTCTGTTTAGCCAATTATATCATAACTTTTATAAGAGAATTTAGTGTCTGTTGTGTAACTGTGGCCTTTACAGTAGAATTTGCTATAGAACTTAACATGAGGGAAACATTTCTTTTTTTTTTTTTCCCTAGATGGAGTCTTGCTCTGTCTTCCAGAGCTGGAGTGCAGTAGTGCAATCTCTGCTCACTGCAACCTCCACCTCCGAGGTTCAAGCAATTCTCCTACTTCAGCCTCCCAAGTAGCTGGGATTACAGGCACGTGCCACCACGCCCGGCTAATTTTTGTATTTTTAGTAGAGACGGGGTTACATCATGTTGGACAGGCTGGTCTAGAACTCCTGACCTTGTGATCTGCCCACCTCAGCCTCCCAAAGTGCTGGGATTACAGGCGTGAGCCACTGTGCCCAGCCAAGGGATCCATTTCTAATCATTGCTTCTTTTACATTAAACCATGGAAAAAGGACCTAACAAATGATGTCCTTTCTTTTAGAAGAGTGAAGGACTCCTGGCAATGTTCTCTTTAACCCATGATGTGGGTTAAGAGGAGTGAACGAGGGCTGGGTGCAGTGGCTCACACCTGTAATACCAGCACTTTGGGAGGCCGACGAGAGCAGATCACCTGAGGTCAGGAGTTTATGAGACCAGCCTGACCAACATGGAGAAACCCTGTCTCTACTAAAAATTAAAAACTAGCCAGGCTCGGCCAGGCATGGTGGCTCACGACTGTCATCCCAGCACTTTGGGAGGCCGAGGCAGGCGGATCACGAGGTCAGGAGATCGAGACCACCCTGGCTAACATGGTGAAATCCCGTCTCTACTAAAAACACACACACACACACACACACACACACACACACACACACACACACAAATTAGTGGTAGCGGGCGCCTGTAGTCCCAGCTACTCGGGAGGCTGAGGCACGAGAATGGCTTGAACCTGGGAGGCGGAGCTTGCAGTGAGCTGAGATCGCGCCACTGCACTCCAGCCTGGGCGACAGAGTGAGACTCTGTCTCAAAAATAAATAAATGAATAAATACTAGCCAGGCTTGGTGGCGGGCGCCTGTAACCCCAGGTACTTGGGAGGCAGATGTTACGGTGAGCCGAGATTGTGCCATTGCACTCCAGCCTGGGTGAGAAGAGGGAAACTCTGGCTGGGCATGGTGGCTCACAGCCTGTAATCCCAGCACTTTGGGAGGCTGAGGCGGGTGGATCACCTGAGGTCAGGAGTTCGAGACCAGCCTGACCAACATGGAGAAACCCCCCCCTCTCTACTAAAAATACAAAACAATTTAGCAGGGTGTGGTGGCGCATCCCTGTAACCCCAGCTACTCAGAAACTGAGTCAGGAGAGTCGCTTGAACTCTGGAGGCGGAGGTTGCGATGAGCCGAGATGGTGCCGTTGCACTTCAGCCTGGGCTATAAGAGCGAAACTCTGTCTCAAAAAAAAAAGAGGAGTGAACCAATGTTTTGTTTTTGACTTATTATGAGGCAACGTATGAACGTATGTACCATTAAAGTTTCTTACCCACATTGGGCCTTCATTTTTTTTTTTTTTTTTTTTGAGATAGAGTCTCACTCTGTTGCCCAGGCTGGAGTGCAGTGGTGCGATCTTGGCTTACTGCAACCTCCGCCTCCCGGGTTCAAGTGATTCTCCTGCCTCAGCCTCCTGAGTAGCTGGGATTACAGGCGTGGGCCACCATGCCTGGCTAATTTTTGTATTTTTAGTAGAGACGGGGTTACTCCATGTTGGTCAGGCTGGTCTCGAACTCCTGACCTCATGATCCACCCACCTCGGCCTCCCAAGGGCCTTCATTTTTTTATCTATCAACGTATAAGGTTATCCACGTATAAGGCTGGCTGCAAACTCCTTTACAAATAAAAGTATACCCCATTAGTGCACATAACAGACCCCTTTTTCACTTCTATTGTTTATAGAGGCATAAGCAAGAAAAAAATATTCAAAGATAAAACGTTCATGATAGTAGAAGTCTTCACCTGTGAACTTGGGAAAAGCTGTTCACATCAAGGATGACATCCTCTTCTTGGGAGAATTTTCCCTGGTTAGTTTTATCTTAAGGGATCCAATGGGTGCACAGCTCTAAGAGCACGGAGGGACCCTTCTCAGCTGTGAGATTATGAACCCATTCAAGGTCCCGAAGTTTTCTTGTGGTGTGGAAAGGACAATTATTCTCTGATGTTTCCAGAAGATTCAAACTATAAAAAGCTTTCTTTACCTGGTGAAAATACACTGTACCGTAATAATCTACTGTTATAACATCTGCCCTCTTGCATGAGAAAGCTTTCATACAAGAAGAAAACATACATTGAAAATAAAAATCAGCTGGGCGCGAAGGCTCACCCCTTTAATCCTAGCAGTTTGGGAGGCCAAGGCGGGTGGATCACTTGAGGTCAGGAGTTTGGGACCAGCCTGGCCAACATGGTGAAACCCTATCTCTACTAAATATACAAAAATTAGCCAGGCATTATGGTGGGTGCCTGTAATCCCAGCTATTCCAGAGGTTGAGGCAGGAGAATCACTTGAACCCGGGAGGCGGAATTTGCAGTGATCTGAGATCGCACCCCTGCACTCCAGCCTGGGTGACAGAGCAAGACTCTGTCTCCAAACAAACAAAAACAATTTCAGTGTTAGCTGGTTTAACATGAAAGTATTTTCTTGATATTTGATTTTTTGTTGTTGTTGTTCTACTTGGGTTAGTAGCTTCATACAAGGAAATTTGGTTATTTCTGTAGTTTACAATAACTTAACATAATAACTATAATTGTGATTGGTACCATATACTTAGACATTAGAATTTTAGAAATCCCATAAAATTTTGGGATATATATTAGTATTATTCACACAAATACAACCTAAAGAAGATTGAACATCATTTTGGCAATTCCATGTACCTAAACAGGTCAAATAATCCTGTTTACCTCTTTTCTGGATGTTTTCAGGGGCCCTCTGATCCATCCAGAAAGCCAAGCATTAGGAAAGATAATTTTGAAACGGAAGTTTGATTTTGGAATTCCAGATTACCATAAATTATTTATTTTGCCAAAGTGATGACTCAGAAATTTTAAAGAAGCAAAAGCCTTTTATAACCTTTAACAACAAAACAAAATACATTGTATTCTATTGTTTTTACACACCTTGCATGAACAACCATTTCTAGTAGTCTTTTTTTCTTTTTTTTTGAGACAGAGTCTTGCTCTGTTGCCCAGACTGGAGTGCAGTGGCACCACCTGGGCTCACTGCAACCTCCGCCTCCCAAGTTCAAGTGATTCTCCCTCCTCAGCCTCCCGAGTAGCTGGGACTACACGTGCACACTACTGTGCCCAACCAATTTTTGTATTTTCAGTACAGATAGGTTTTCACCATGTTGGCCAGGCTGGTATCGAACTCCTGACCTCAGGTAATCCACTCACCTTAGCCTCCTAAAGTGATGGGATTTCAGGCATAAGCCACCACTCCTGGAGTCTAGTTGTATTTGTTTGTTTGTTTTTGAGACGGAGTTTTGCTCTTGTTGCCCAGGCTGGAGTGCAATGGCATGATCTTGGCTCACTGCAACCTCCGCCTCCTGGGCTCAAGCGAGTCTCCTGCCTCGGCCTCCTGAGTGGCTAGGATTACAGGCATGCACCACCATGCCTGGCTATTTTTTGTATTTTTAGTAGAGACGGGGTTTCACCATGTTGACCAGTCTGGTTTCAAACTCCTGACCTCAGGTGATCTGCCCACCTTGGCCTCCTAAAGTGCTGGGATTATAGGCACGAGCCACCGCGCCGGCCTCTAGTAGTCTTTTTTTTTTTTTTTTTTTTTGAGACAGTTTCACTCTTGTTGCCCAGGCTAGACTGCAATGGCATGATCTCGGCGCACCACTCACCACCACCTCCGCCTCCCAGGTTCAAGTGATTCTCTTGCCTCAGCCTCCGGAATAGCTGGGATTACAGGCATGCGCCACCACGCCTGGCTAATTTTGTATTTTTAATAAAATGGGGTTTCTCCATGTTGGTCAGGCTGGTCTCTCAAACTCCTGACCTCAGGTGATCTGCCCGCCTTGGCCTCCCAAAGTGCTGGGATTACAGGCATGAGCCACCAAGCCTGGCCGCCTCTAGTAGTCTTAATTGCATATTATAATGGTGAATTTTAATGTAAAACCTAATAAGTTATTTTCTGATAAGGTTTGACTATTTCCAGCACAGCTAGGGGCGTGGCCAACTCCACATGTCCTCAGGCCTTACCTAGCTGGAAAGCAGGCAAGTTAAACAGTTTTCAAAAGCCAAAGAAGCAGTCTGTGACCTTAAAGCATTTAGCAAACCTAATATTTGAACATAATTTAGACCACGTTTACATTTAGAAGACAATTGTATTTGACCAATAATCTTTAAAACTGTCTTTATTTCCCAAAGATTGCTAAAGTCACATGAACTAAAGGGCATTACACGTTCTACTTTTCCGGCAAAATGTTTGATTTAAGCTCTTATTATTATTAAACCAATTAATTTAAAACTTTACAGAGGAGATTAATCACTTTGCACAGACAGAAAGAAGTCAGAGACTGAGTGGTACGAAATTATTACCCTTTTGCTGACATGCCAGCTTTCTGGGTTCTCTCTCCCTGAGCGGCCCTGGCGACCCATGCTTGACTGTATGCAGATAAACATATTGCCATGAATTAAGAATATTCACAAATTGTTTACAAATTTTGGAGAATCTAGGCAGAGAGAGAAATATGACTCAAATTCTATTTGTGAGAGTATACTCAATATGCTTAAAGTATCAGGAAGCCCAAAATCCAAAAAGTTAGTTTAAGGATAAAAAGTTGGCATGCGCCATTAATTCCTGCAGGCCTGACAAAGGTAGCTCAGGAATTCCAGATATATGGAATGTATGATGACTTGCTAGAAATGCATAGAAACACAGAACTAAATAAAAGCCTTCCACTAGGAACTAAAAACAAACCATGGTTTTATATATATGCATACACAAGTAAAGCCAGAGGAGAATAAACAGTAAACAAATGAAAACCAGAAGCAAAAACAAACAGGAAATCAACCATAAATTTTCCTGCTCAATTTACTCTGGAGGCCACAGTGTTACCCAGGGCCCCAAAAAACCCATATAATGAATATTTTATTCCTGATACACAATTCAATATCCTTAAGTTCACCAATATCATTATACATTCTGTGCAATCAAGAAATCCACTGGAGGCACACGACCAATAAGTAATCTAGCACTATCCAGGCAAAACAGTAAACACAGTGTGAAGCAATGCAGGCAACTTTACGCTAAATCCAGGTTCATGCTTGTGAAAGTGCCTTTGCAGAATTATGACCAAGACAGTGAAAGAGATCTAACTTAACTGGCTCCATCTTGCTTCTAACCCCCAAGCTGTCCTAGTTCATTCCTGGGCATAGACTGAACTAACTTTGGAAGAAACTTAGTTTGTTGTTTATAGTTTAAACAAAGATGGTAAAGGCCCTTTCTTAAAGCAGTCCTCCTTCTTGCCTGGGGACTAGACTGCCTTAGTAGGACTAATTAAGCCACAAGATGAGAAATTATGGTTTAGGAGTCATGCAGCTGGAGGCTACAAGATTCTGACCCTGCCTAAACTGCTCCTAAGATCAGTGCTTTAGACATTTTGCAGATCCTGCACTTGCTGGATCAGCTGGCACCACCCAGATCAATACACTGGCTCATCTGATCTTGTGGCCTCCATCCAGGAACTGACTCAGAACAGAAGAAGAAGACAGCTCAGACGCTCTATGATTTTATCTCTGACCAATCAGCACTCCTGGCTCACTGACTTCCCTCCACCCACCAAGTTATCCTTAGAAACTCTGCTCCCCAAATGCTTGGAAAGAGTAATTTAAGTAATAATACAACTCGGGTGGGACGCCGTGGCTCACGCCTTGTAATCCCAGCACTTTGGGAGGCCAAGGCAGGTGGATCACGAGGTCAGGAGTTTAAGACCAGCCTAGCCAATATGGTGAAACCCCGTCTCTACTAAAAATACAAAAATTAACCAGGTGTGGTGGTGTGCGCCTGTAGTCCCAGCGGCTTGGGAGGCTGAGGCAGGAGAATCGCTTGAACCTGGAGGCAGAGGTTGCAGTGAGCAGAGATCGCTCCACTGCACTCCAGCCTGGGTGACAGAGCAAGACTCCTTCTCAAAAAAAAAGAAACAAAAAAACTCTGGTCTTCCACACAGCGAGCTCTGCGTGAATTACTGTTTCTCTATTGCAATTCCCGTCTTGATGAATCGGGTCTTTCTAGGCATTGGGCAAGGTGAATCCCTTGAGCCATTGAAAGGTGACATCGTGCTGGCAGTCCTCACAGCCCTTACTCGCTCTCTGTGCCTCCTCCGCCTTGGCGCCCACTCTGGCCGCGCTTGAGGAGCCCTTCAGCCTCCCGCTGCACTGTGGGAGCCCCTTTCTGGGCTGGCCAAGGCCGAAGCCGGCTCCCTCAGCTTGCCCGGAGGTGTAGAGGGAGAGGCGCCTACGGGAACCGGAACCGGGGCTGTGCGCGGTGCTTCCTGGCCAGCCTGAATTCTGGGTGGGCATGGGCTCGCCGGCCCCGCCGCCTCGGGCAGTGAGGTGCTTAGCATCTGGGCCAGCAGCTGCAGTGCTCAATTTCTCACCAGGCCTTAGCTGCCTCCCCGCGGGGCAGGGGTTGGGACCTGCAGCCTGCTACGCCTGAGCCTCCCTGCCACTCCGTGGGCTCCTGTGCCGCGGGAGCCTCCGGGAGGAGCGCCGCCCCCTGCTCCACGGCGCCCAATCCCATCAACCACCCAAGGGCTGAGGAGTGGGGGGCGAACGGCGCGGGACTGGCAAGCAGCTCCACCTGCGCCCCGGCGGGGGCTCCACTGAGTGAAGCCAGCTGGGCTCCTGAGTCTGTTGGGGACTTGGAGAACCTTTATGTCTAGCTAACGGATTGTAAATACACCAATCAGCACTCTGTATCTAGTTCAAGGTTTGTAAACACACCAATCAGCACCTTGTGTCTAGCTCAGGGTTTGTGAATGCACCAATCAACACTGTATCTAGCTAATCTAGTGGGGATGTGGAGAACTTTTGTGTCTAGCTCAGGGATTGTAAATGCACCAATCAGCACCCTGTCAAAATGGACCAATCAGCAGGATGTGGGTGGGGCCAGATAAGAGAATAAAAGCAGGCTGACTGAACCAGCAATGGCAACCCGCTCGGATCGCGTGACGTGTGGTGTGAGGTTTGTTCTTTGCGATATGTCTTGCTGTTGCTCACTCTCAGTCTTTGGGTCCACGCTGCCTTTATGAGCTGTAATACTCACTGCGAAGGTGTGCAGCTTTGCTCCTGAAGCTAGCGAGACCACGAACCCCCCCAGGAGGAATAAACAACTCCAGACGTGCCGCCTTAAGAGCTGTAACACTCACCGGGAAAGTTTGCAGCTTCACTTCTGAGCCAGCGAGACTACGAACCCACGAGAAGGAAGAAACTTGGAACACATCCAAACATCAGAAGGAACAAACTCTGGCCATGCGGGGTTTAAGAGCTGTAACACTCACTGTGAGAGTCCGCAGCTTCATTCTTGAAGTCTGTGAGACCAAGAACCCACCAATTCCGGACGCACCACTACACTTAACTATATAAAAAGAATTGCCAAACTGCTGATGCATTTTTACAATACTTCCTATTTTAATCAAGATGAAGAGCTTTAACTATGAAAATGTTAATTACCCAAATGTTTCTAATTAATTCTTTATCAGGTTTAAAAGAACTATTAATCTTTTTTCACTAATAATATAATCCTTTCTGGCACATTTTGCATACAGAATTACGTGATATCTAGAAACCAAAAACTTTAGTGAAACCCTAAAAAGAAATCCTGAACTATCAGATATGGATGTTTATACATTAAAAATATTCCATAATTAATTAACTTATTTATATTTGAGACGCAGTTTCACTCTGTCGCCCAGGCTGGAGTGCAGTAGCACGATCTTGGCTCACTGCAACTTCCGCCTCCTGGGTTAAAGCGATTCTCCTGTCTTAGCCTCCCAAGTAGCTGGGATTACAGGCGCATGCCACTAATCTCAAGCCCTTTCAAATTCTTACTCCCTCATGAAACATTCCCTGATTCCGCTTCTCTCTTGCTAAACCTCTGTCAAACCAGACATGTACCTTTCTTTTGCAAAAATCACATTCCTTCTTTCTCTTTGTTAAGGCAGGGTCTTGCTGTCTCGTCCAGCAGGCTGAAATGCACTGACAAGATTATAGCTTACTGCATCCTCCAACTCCTGGGCTCAAGCAATTCTCTTGCCCCAGCACCCCCGCCCACCTCCAATAGTAGGGATTATAGGCACGTGCCACCACGCCTGAATAATTTTTGTTGTTGTTGAGGCAGGGTCTCACTATGTTGTCTAGGCTAAAAATCACATTCTGATGTGAACTGATTCCTGCATATTCCATGGACCCACATTTCTGAGCACTGACGGTTTGCTACCTACAGAGGTCGGCCCCACTAGCACCAAAGCAGTGAGGACTTTGCCTGCCACAATTTCTACCATTTCTCTCTCTCTTTCTTGGAGACAGGGTCTCATTCTGTTGCCCAGGCTGGAGTGCAGTCTGGACTTCCTGGGGCTCAAGCGATCCTCCCACCTCAGCCTCCCAAGTAGCTGTAACCACAGGTGTACACCACCACACCCTGCTAATTTTTGTAGAGACGGGGTCTCTCCGTGTTGCCCAAGTTGTTCTCAAACTCCTGGACTCAAGTGGTCTGCCCATGTCAGCCTCCCAAAGTACTGGGATTACAGGCGTTAGGCACCATGCCTGGCTGCCTGGCGTAAGTTCTGTTCTTTTCCCTTTAGTGAGGATGTAGTCAGCTGCCTTGGCCTGGAGTATACAGTGTTGGATGTCTGAAGAAACACTGAATTGAGGGCCAGGTGCGGTGGCTCACGCCAGTAATCCCAGCACTTTGAGAGGCCGAGGCGGGCAGATCACCTGAGGTCAGGAATTCAAGACCAGCCTGAACAACATGGTGAAACCCCGTCTTTATTAAAAATACAAAAAATTAGCTGGGCGTGGTGGCGGGCGCCTGTAATCCCAGCAACTCGGGAGGCTGAGGCAGGAGAATCGCTTGAACGCAGGAGGCAGAGGTTGCAGTGAGCTGAGATTGTGCCACTGCACTCCAGCCTGGGCAACAAGAGCGAAACTCCATCTCGAAAACAAAAAACAAACAAAACAAAAAAACACTGAATTGACTCTTCCTGTTTGCCTCTGCAATAAACACAGTCAGTCTGAACAACAGACTTCCAGCTTGGGTCCCTGGCTGTCATTCCAGTTTCCTTTCAGGGCAACAGCCTGGCCCTGGAACCTTTTCAGCGGAAGCTCTTACCCCTTACACAGTTTCTAACCGACTCTTTCTGCAGTATCCTTTACACTGACTCACATGACCGTTCTTGTTCTACTTTGTGGCCAGCATCTTTGCTGATGACAAATCCTGCACCCATATCCTGACCCCTCTCTTTGGGGCCCTCAAAGACTGACCCCAAAATTATGTTCTTAGGACCCCATTATGGGGCTTCCTCCCAGATCCCCTGATTTATCCTAGACTTCCACATTCTTTTTTTTTTTTTTTTGACAGTCTTGCTCTGTCGCCAGGCTGGAGTGCAGTGGTGCAATCCCAGCTCACTGCACCTCCGCTTCCCCGGTTCAAGTGATTCTCCTGCCTCAGCCTCCCGAGTAGCTGGGACTACAGGCACGCGCCACCACACCCAGCTAATTTATGTATTTTTAGTAGATACGGTGTTTCACCATGTTGGCCAGGATGATCTCCATCTCTTGGCCTCGTGTTCCACCTGCCTCGGTCTCTCAAAGTGCTGGGGTTACAGGCATAAGCCACCATGCCCCACCTGTCTCCCCCATTCTAAGGTCCTTACTAGGAGCTCCCGGCATGTGAATCCAAGAGCTATTCCATTAAAATACTTATTTTTACATATCTTGTTTTTGAGATTATAAGGCCTTAAATATAAAAACTGTCTAATTGGCTGGGCACGGTGGCTCACCCAAGATTGTGCCACTGTACTCCAGACTGAGTGACAAACCAACCAACCAATAAACAAAAATAAGGAGATAAATGCTTGAACTAAGACAAGAAAAAAGTACTTTGGAAAAGAGAAATAATTTATGAGAAAGAACTGATAAAAACTAGGAGCAGAGAATATGTACAAAGAAGACAGACTCTGAGTACTGGTTAATTTCAGATACAGTGAGAATTACCTGCTCTGGCTCCCGACATGATAAATCTGATATGTCTTTTACACAGTATATTCATTTTTACCAGATTAGTATATATTGTAAAAGAATAGTCCTAATCCTAGCCTCATAATCGTTTAAAATTTAATTTTAAAAAATTGAAAGTATATATATATATATATATATATATATATATATATATATTTTGAGATGGAGTCTCACTCTGTCACCCAGGCTGGAGTGCAGTGGCATGATCTTGGCTCACTGCAATCTCCATATCCTGGATTCAAGCAATTCTCCTGCCTCAGCCTCCCGAGGAAAACAATATTTTTGTGAGAGAGGGTCTCATTCTGTATCCCGGGCTGAGTGCACTGGCACGATCACAGCTCACTGCCACCTCAACTTCCTGGGCTCAAGTGATCCTCCCACTTTAGCCCCCTGAGTAGCTGGGACTACAGGGGTGTGCTACCATGACTGGCTAATTTTTTATGTATTTTTAGTTGCACAGTCTCGCTATGTTGCCCAGGCTGGTCTCAAACTCCCGGGCTCGAGTGATCCTCCTGTCTTGGCCTCTGACAGTACTGGGATTACAGGCGGGAACTACCATCCTCAGCCAATATTATTGTATATGTAGAAAATACTAATGAATCTACAGAGTAATTAGAATTACTAGAAAGTTCTGTGGGATTTTTTTTGTTTTCTTTTGTTTTGTTTTTGTTTTTGTTTTTTGAGATGGAGTCTCTCTCTGTCGCCCAGGCTGGAGGGCAGTGGTGCAATCTGGGCTCACCGCAACCTCCGCCTCCCAGGTTCAAGTGATTCTCCTGCCTCAGTCTCCCGAGTAGCTGGGATTACAGGCACGTGCCACCATGCCCAGGTAATTTTTTATATTTTTAGTAGAGACAGAGTTACACCATATTGGCCAGGCTGGACTCAAACTCCTGACCTCAGGTGATCTACCTGCCATGGCCTCCCAAAGTGCTGGGATTACAGGCGTAAGCCACCGTGCCCGGCCAAAAATGAAGTTTTATAAAATACGCTATTAAGAGTAGCTAACAATGTATTATCTTGGACTTGATATTGGAGCGGAAAAAGGTTGTTAGTGGAAAAATTGTAGAATCCAAATATAGCCTGTAATTTAATCTTATTTTACCAATATCTATGTCTTAGTTTTTACAGATGTATCATGGTTTCTAATATAGTAACATTAGCAGATGGGCATGGTGGCTCATGCCTGTAATTTCAGCAATTTGGGAGGCCGAGGGAGGTGGATCACCCAAGGTCAGGAGTTCGAGACCAGCCTGACCAACATGGTGAAACCCCTTCTCTACTAAAAATAGAGGAAGATGGTGAAACCCCGTCTCTACTAAAAATGCAAAAATTAGCTGGGCCTGGTGGTACACACCTGTAGTCCTAGCTACTTGGGAGGCCGAGGCAGGAGAATCGCTTGAACCTGGTAGGCGGAGATTGCAGTGAGCTGAGATCGCATCACTGCACTACAGCCTGGACGACAGATCGAGACTCCATCTCAAAGAAAAAAAAAGATATTAACATTAGAACAATCTAGGTGATGACCTGATACATTATATGTGTGGAACGTCATTATGTAACCCATGAATATGAACAATTATTATTTATCAATTAAAAATATAGAAAATAGGCCAAGCACGGTGGCACACACATGTAATCCCAGCACTTTGGGAGGCCAAGGAGGGCAGATTACTTGAGGCCAAGTTCGATATGATTCGGTTGTGGATTCGCTCATAGTTTGAATTTTCTAGGCAGAATAGTAAGGACGAAGTAAGTCCATGGGCAATTATGAGGATAATTGCACCAGTAAAGCTTCAGGGGATTTGAATGAGGATAGGCACAATAACAACTGCCATATGGCTTACAGAGGAATGACTATAGTAGCAGAGGTTCAAGAAAAGCCTGGCCAACATGGTGAAACCCCATCTCTACTAAAAAAAACAAAAATTAGATGGGCAACATGGTATGTGCCTGTAATCCCAGCTATGTGGGAGGCTGAGGCATGAGAATCACTTGAACCCAGGAGGTGGAGGTTGCAGTGAGCTGAGATCGCACCACCGCACTCCAGCCTGGGCGACAGGGCAAGACTCTGTCTCAAAAAAGGAAAGAAAGACCAGGCGCGGTGGCTCACGCCTATAATCCCAGCACTTTGGAAGGCCGAGGCAGGCGGACCACAATGTCAGGAGTTTGAAACCAGCCTGACCAACATGGTGAAACCCCACTTCTACTAAAAATAAAAAAATTAGCTGGGCATGATGGCGCACACCTGTAGTCCCAGCTACTCAGGAGGCTGAGGCAGGAGAATCGCTTGAACCCGGGAGGCGGAGCTTGCAGTGAGCGGAGATCGCGCCATTGCACTCCAGCCTGGGTGACAGAGTGAGACTCCATCTCAAAAAAAAAAAAGAAAAGAAAAAATAAAAATAAGAACAAAGCAAAACAAAAAAGAACCTGGTTGAAGAGCATGTGGGCATTTCTTGTGCTGTCTTTGCAGCTCTTCTGTAAATCTAAAATTATTTCAAAATAAAAAATTACTGGCCAGGTGTAGTGGCTCACGCCTGTTATCCTAGCACTTTGGAAAGCCAAGGTGGGTTCTTGAGCTGAGGAGTTCAAGACCAGCCTGGGCAACCCCAGGCTGAAACTCCATCTCTAAAAAGACAAAAAAAAAAAAAAAAAAAAAGCCAGGAGCAGTGGCTCACGCTTGTAATCCCAGCACTTTGGGAGGCTGAGGCAGACGGATCACTTGATGTCAGGAGTTCAAGACCAGCCTGACTAACATGGTTGAATGGCATCTTTCCTAAAAATACAAAAATTAGCTGGGCATAATGGCATATGCCTGTAATCCCAGCTACTCGGGAGGCTGAGGCAGGAGAATTGCTTGAACCCGGAAGGCGGAGGTTGTGGTGAGCAGAGATTGTGCCACTGCACTCCAGCCTGGGCGACAGAATGTGACTCCATCTCAAAAAATAAAAAATAAAATAAAATAAAGCTACAGTAGGCCGGGCGCGGTGGCTCATGCCTGTAATCCCAGCACTGTGGGAAGCCAAGGTCAGCAGATTACCTGAGGTCAGGAGTTTGAGACTAGCCTGGCCAACATGGTGAAACCCTATCTTTACTAAAAATATACAAATTAGCCAGGCATGGTGGCACATGGCCTGTAATCCCAGCCATTCAGGAGGTTGAGGCAGGAGAATTGCTTGAACCCGAGAGGCAGAGGTTGCAATGAGCCGAGATCACACAACTGCCCTCCAGCCTGGGTGACAGGGTGAGACTCTGTCTCAACAATAAATAAATAAATAAAAATAAAATAAAATAGCTATAATAATTAAGACAGTGTGTTATCAGCGTAAAATAAATAAATAACCAATAGTACAGAGCAGAGAACCCAGCAAAGACCCATAATGCATTGACACTGGATAATTTATGGTGGGAGCACTGCAGTTTTTCAATAAATGATGCCACACAATTAGGTGTCCATATACAGAAATATGTTAAATTTATCCCTACCTCACAGTTTATTAAAAAATCAATCCCAGGTAAATTAGACATTTAAACATAAATGGCAAAACCAAAAAACATAACAAAGGAAAGATCCTTAGAATGGTGGAGTAAGACAATAATTTTTCTGGCAGGGTGTGGTGGCTCCCACCTGTAATCCCAGAACTCTGGGAGGCTGAGGCGGGTGGATCGCTTGAGGTCAGGCGTTCAAGGCCAGCCTGACCAATATGGTGAAACCCTGTCTCTACTAAAAATACAAAAATTAGCCAGGCGTGGTGGTGTGCACCTGTAGTCCCAGCTACTCGGGAAGCTGAGGCAGGAGAATTGTTTGAACCCTGGAGGTGGAGGTTACAGTGAGCTGAGATCGCGCCACTGCACTCCAGCCTGTGCAACAGAGTGACACTCTGTCTCAAAAAAAAAAAAAGAAAAGAAAAGAAAAGAAAAATAAAATAATTTTTCTTTCTGAGACAAGATCTTCGTCTGTTGCCCAGGCTGGAGGGCAGTGGCACAGTCATGGCTCACAGCAGTCTCAAATTGCTGGGTTCAAGCGATCCTCTCACCTCAGTCTCCCAAAGTGCTAGGATTACAGGCATGAGCCATTGTGTCAGGCCAGAAAATAATTTTTGTTTTTTTTTTTGAGATCGAGTCTTGCCCTGTTGCCCAAGCTGGGTTGCAGTGGTGCAATTATAGCTCATTGCAGCCTCCATCCCCCCAGCTCAAGCAGTCCTCCCACCTTAGCCTCCCTAGGAGGTGGGACTTCAGGTGGATGCCACCACATCAGGCTAATTTTTTTAATTAAAATTTAAAATTTTAATTTTAGGCTGGGCGCGGTGGCTCACGCCTGTTATCTCAGCACTTTGAAAGGCTGAGGCTCCATCTCAAAAAAAATTATTTTATAATATTTAATTTTGTTTACAAAGTAATTGTATTTGCTATTCTGTTTATTTTCCTTATTATTAATTTATTTCTACTTAGACTGTATCCTCAAAAGTGATTTTGACCCATACAAATTAAGTTATTTCTCTCTTCTGGCTGGGTGTGGTGCCTCGCGCCTGTAATCATAGTACTTTCAGAGGCCAAGATGGGTGGATCACCTGAGGTCAGGAGTTCAAGACTAGCCTGGCCACTATGGTGAAACCCTGTCTCTACTAAAAATACAAAAATTAGCTGGGCGTGGTGGCGCATGCCTGTAATCCCAGCTACTCAGGAGGCTGAGGCAGGAGAATCGCTTGAACCTGGGAGGCGGAGGTTGCAGTGAGCCGAGATTGCACCACTGCACTCCAGCCTGGGCAACAGAGCAAGACTCCGTCTGAAAAAATAAGATAAAATAAAATAAAAAACAGTACGCCTAATATTAGTGAGAATGTGGCATATTAGGAACTCTCATACACTGCTGTTGGGTATGTAAATCAGTAAACAGTTTGGCAGAAGGCAGCAAAGTTAAATATATACATATGTAACAAATCCACTCCTGGAGAAATTCATGCATGTTTACACCAGGATACATATATAAGAAACCTCATAGCAACACTGTTTGCAATAACTAAACAAAGGGAACATCAATAGTGGTGGTAAGTGGTGGTAAAATGCACCCCCTTTCCTTTTTTTTTTTTTGAGATGGAGTCTCACTGTGTCACTCAGGCTGGAGTGCAGTGGTGCGAAATCAGCTCACTGCAACCTCTGCCTCCAGGGTTCTAGTGATTCTCCTGCCTCAGCCCCCTGAGTACGTGGGATTACAGGCATGTGTCACCACGGCTGGCTAATTTTTGTATTTTTAGTGGAGACGGGTTTCCCCATGTTCGCCAGGCTGACCTCGAACTCCTGACCTCGGGATCCACCCATCTCAGCCTCCCAAAGTGCTGGGATTACAAGCGTGAGCCACCCTGCCTGGCCGCGTAATGTTTTATTTCTTGAACTGGATGTTCACTCTGGATTTTTCCGTAAACAGTACATTTTCATTTAGTTAACTTCTAAGTATATTTCACAATAAAAAAGTTTTTAAAATTTCCTGGCATTCCTCTCTTGTTCCTCTAAGTCTTCCTTGAAAGTTTCCAGTTACCACTCTCACCTGGAAATCACTACAAATTAGTTTCGTAATTGAGATTTCACAAGATGCTAGATCAAAATGCTTTACCGATAGCCCAATTTTGAATATCTAACACTTCTCTTCTTCTCTCATTCCTGGAATTCTTAATCCAAAAATCCCCCAGAAAACCACTCATACCAATCTGACAAGGTCAACT
Organism: Gorilla gorilla gorilla; assembly: GCF_029281585.2. NCBI lineage: Eukaryota > Metazoa > Chordata > Mammalia > Primates > Hominidae > Gorilla > Gorilla gorilla. The sequence goes on from NC_073240.2 coordinate 41,871,516, forward strand.
ATTTATAATTCATCACTGCTGTTGATTAGTCAGAATTCCTTCATCCTTTAGAGGCGTACACATTTTTTCTTTTTAAATATTTATTTCTTTATTTTATTTAATTTTGAGATTAGAATCGCACTGTGGTGATTTCCAGAAACATTTTCTGAAATTAATGTATTCTTTCCTCATTCTTCCTGATTTCCTATTATTTGTTCAGCACCTACAACATAAATCAGGGGGGCGGGGGGCGTAGGAATATCACAATGACACATCGTTGATATTTACAAAAATAACAGCAAATGAAAGATTTAATCTATGTCATACAATGAGAAACACAACTGATGGATGATACTTTGATTTCCCTGTTGTTTTTTAAACGTTAGCAACGAGTCATACAATATTACTGGTATTTGCATTTCATCATCACTAGGCCTAATTTTTTCTAACCGAAGGGAGATTTTCAACATACAGTCAGCTTTTCGTTCATCTGCCTGACCAAAATCTAATCCTCTGACATCTAAATCTTTCTTGGTTGTCAAGTTTCTTCTAATCTCATTTATAGGATATCACTCCAAACACCACTTCCTTTCCTACACTTATAACTCACTACTATACCATGTTCCAAAATATTATTGTGAGTTTTTTACTTCTAATTACAATGCACCTCTGAAAAGAGGGCTTTTCTCATTCCTCCAGGCATTATGTGGACAGCAGGGCACAGATAAGACAACATAAATTCATGCAACATGATTTCCTGTCTCTGGGAGAAATCCCAGATGATTGTGGTAAGCACTACAGGTGTCCTCTTATGACATATATCTTCCTCAAAAATTATGTGGTATACCCCTGTATTTGTCAGACTCTAACCAGGAAAATAGGAAGCATTCTAAATATTGGAAACAGGAAATTTAGTACAGGAAATAAATTGCATGGCTGATGGAGGAGATGAGAAGGTGAGGCAGTCTAGAGATTATCAACAGCGGGAAGACACTACTATACCTTAGCTGAAGGAACGAAGCAAAGAAGTGGTATTACTAGGGCCTAGGAGCCAGAATGACCTTGTAGAAGCTGAAACCATGGCAGGCCTGTCAGGCCGGTAATGCTGCCATAGAGGAGATGTAGCCAATGCTGGAAATACTACCCAGGGCAGAATGAGGCAGGTACAATATCCTGGTGTCCACCCGCTTCCCTCCTAGATTCCACCAGTGCTTTCCTTTAGCCAAATCCAGCTAAAAACCAACAGCAGCAGGAGAACAGGGCAAGGGCAAAAAATGAAGGGTTTGGGAAGAAAAGGAGATTTGGAGAAGTCGTGACCCTCATCTCCAGCAGTCAAAGGACTATCACTTGGGAGAGGGAATGGATTTATTCTCCATGGCACATCAAGAGATGGAAAAGCCAGCTGGGCATGGTGACTCACACTTGTAATCCCAGCACTTTGGGAGGCCGACGCAGGTGGATCACGAGGTCAGGAGTTTGAGACCAGCCTGGCCAACATGGTAAAACCCCGTCTTCACTAAAAATACAAAAATTAGCCAGGTGTGGTGGTGGGCACCTGTAATCCCAGCTACTCGGGAGGCTGAGCAGGAGAATCACTTGAACCCGGGAGGTGGAAGTTGCAGTGAGCCGACACCATGCCATTGCATTCCAGCCTGGGCGACAGAGCGAGACTCCGTCTCAAAAAAAAAAGCCACAGAAAGATGTGAGTGGTAGAATCTAGGTAGTGGGTATGTGGGTGCTCACTGTGTAATCTTTTGACTTTACTGTATATTTTAAATGTCCAAAAAAAAAAAAGTTAGAAAAACACCATCAAAGGCAGCAAGACATCCAGGACCACAAGGTGGGATTATCTGTTCACAGGTGCATTCGTTATCTATCACTGGGTAACAAATTACCCCAAATTTAGCAGCTTAAAGCAGCAAATACAGGGCCCCCGCAAGGTCCCCTGCCGAGCGCGAAGCAGCATGATGAGGCGCACCCTGGAAAATCGGAACGCTCAAACGAAACAACTGCAAACAGCTGTCTCAAATGTGGAGAAGCATTTTGGAGAACTGTGCCAAATCTTCGCTGCCTATGTGTGGAAAACTGCCAGGCTGAGAGACAAAGCAGACCACCTGGTGAATGAAATCAATGCGTATGCTGCTTGCTACAGAGACCCCACATTTAAAGCTGGGCCTGATGAACTTTGCTGATGAGTTTGCCAAACTTCAGGATTATCGACAAGCAGAGGTTGAAAGACTTGAAGCCAAAGTAGTTGAACCCCTGGGCCGGGCGCGGTGGCTCACGCCTGTAATCCCAGCACTTTAGGAGGCCAAGGCGGGCGGATCACGAGGTCAGGAGATCGAGGCCATCCTGGCTAACACGGTGAAACCCCGTCTCTACTAAAAATACAAAAAATTAGCCGGGCGAGGTGGCAGGCGCCTGTAGTCCCAGCTACTTGGGAGGCTGAGGCAGGAGAATGGCGTGAACCCAGGCGAGCGGAGCCTGCAGTGAGCCGAGATCGCGCCACTGCACTCCAACCTGGGTGACAGAGCGAGACTCCGTCTCAAAAAAAAAAAAACAAAGTAGTTGAACCCTTGAAAGCTTATGGGACCATTGTGAAAATGAAACGGGATGACCTCAAAGCAACATTCACAGCAAGGAATCGAGAAGCTAAGCAATTACCTCAGTTAGAAAGCGACATGTTATTTCACAGGCAGAAACGGAATTACAGAGAACTGCAATGGATGCTAGCCGAACAAGTCGTCATCTGGAGGAAACTATGAACAACTTTGAAAGGCAGAAAATGAAGGATATAAAGACTATATTTTCTGAATTTATCACAATCGAAATGTTATTTCACGGCTAAGCTTTAGAGGTCTACATTGCTGCCTACCGGAATATACAAAACATTGATGAAGATGAAGATTTAGAGGTTTTCCGAAATTCTCTGTATGCACCAGATTATTCATCTTGTTTAGATACTGTAAGAGCGAATTCAAAGTCACCTCTTCAGAGATCACTGTCAGCTAAGTGTGTATCTGGAACAAGACAGGTATCCACTTGTCGACTAAGAAAGGATCAACAAGCAGAAGATGATGAGGATGAAGAGTTAGATGTTACAGAAGAAGAAAATTTTCTTAACTACACATTTCCATTTTCATCATAAATGACATAAAATCCACAATGACTAAATTGTAGAACTTTATACTCGCTTTGATATGTTAAGCCTCAAAGTGAAGTCCAATTGGAAACAGAAAAATATTTAAAGAAAACTTATGCTGACCAAAAATGAAGGCTTTAAAAAATATTGCATACCAGTCATTTCAACATCCTACCTAGTGTTACATGATCTTTGTGTAAGTGCCTTTTTTTAAAAGATGGTGTATTTCAAAGTATTTCATATTATTGTACTATATCTACTTGAAGTTCCAATAGTGCATTATGACAGAAACCAAAAGATCTAACAATTCTGCTTAGCTTTTTGGTTAAGACTCCATGCTTTCATTACCAGAAAAGGGTCTTACGTAGTCATTCTGATTACATGTAATTCTATTCCATGAAGCCTTTTTTTTTTTTTTTTTTTTGAGACAGAGTCTCGCTCTGTCGCCCAGGCTGGAGTGCAGTGGCGGGATCTTGGCTCACTGCAAGCTCCGCCTTCCGGGTTCACGTCATTCTCCTGCCTCAGCCTCCCGAGTAGCTGGGACTACAGGCGCCCGCCACTGTGCCCAGCTAATTTTTTGTATTTTTAGTAGAGACGGGGTTTCACCGTGGTCTCCATCTCCTGACCTCGTGATCCGCCCGCCTCTGCCACCCAAAGTGCTGGGATTACAGGTGTGAGCTGCCGTGCCCGGCCTTCCATGAAGCCTTAAGAAAAAAAATTTTTTTAACTTTCCCTAAAACTTTATCATTTGATAAGTAAATTTACTTTTCAAGAAGAGTATAATCAAAGAGTAAAGATAATGTGACACTAAGATATCAGTGTTTTATGAATACACATAAGGCATAAATTTCAGCTGTAAAAAAGCCACATTCAGTCTGACTCTGGTTTTAAAACAAAACTTCTGTCATAATTATAGATGATACTGCAACTTTTGGAAGGCTAATTTGGTGGAATGTTGCCTCATCATAGAACACCATAGATCATTAAAAATTCTATAAAAATTTTACCAAGCTACCATATAGTTAATAAAAGGGTATACAGTCACTTTTATTTTTGAAAATATAAAACGTGGAGACTTTCAGTGTATATGATGCTTCTCTTTTGGTAAGGAATTATACTTTTATTTCATGGATCCCAGGCAGGCATATAAAACTTATGGAATTTATAAAATCATTTGGGATAATTAGAAAATTCAATTATTCATAACAGAAAAATAAAGACTTTCTCAAAAGCAAAAAAAAAAAAAAAAAAAGCAGCAAATACTTATTATCTCCCAGTTTCTGGGGGGTCAGGAATCCAGGATCAGCTGAGCTGGATGATTCTGGTTCACGGTCTCTTATAAGTTTGTGGTCAAGCTATAGGCTGGACTGTAGTCACCTGAAGGCTTGACTGGGGAGGATCTACTGGAGAGGAATGACCACTGTTTGGTTGTGGGAGATGAAGACATAGTCCCTCACAGACTGTTGGCTGGAGTCCTTGGTTCTCTGTCGGGCCGAATCCTCCCAAGAGTATTCTCCCAACATGGCAACCAGAGCAAGTGATCTGACAGAAAGAGTGCACCCAAGATGGAAGCCATAGTATTAGGCCTTTTAGAAGCAAGGAAAGTATATACCAAGATTCTGGGAAGATGGCAGGGTGGTAACGGTGGCATACTTTCTAGATCTTCTCAAATCCCCAAGTAAAAACAGAATAATTAGAGGACGAAACTCCAAACCCATGAACAATATTTACAACATACTGGGTGATGAAGTAACTCATAAACCTGAAATTGCAAAAAGGTGGGGACAACCCAAGAGATATTGACATCCATGTGGGAAAAACAGTAGAGGGAAGCAATGGGGTATCTGACAGACCTAAGAAGAAAATTGGTATTCACTAGAGAGTGTTAAGGGCCAATTTGAGAACAACAGCTGAAACCAAAAGGGGTTTTTTCACTCCAATAGCAATTGCATGTAAGGATCCCACAGCCTGAAGGTATACCCAGGCTTGAACAGTCTAGACCCTATAAGCTCTGTATAATAACCAACCATGGATCCCTTCCAGGACAAGTTCACACACTGGGGAGAAACTTCTAGAAATGGAACAAAAACTGAGCAGGGTAGGGAAAACAGAAAGGAAAGAGAGATAAAAGTACTAGGGAAGAAGACAAAGCCAAGAAATCTCAGAAAGCAAACAACTGTGATTTTAACACTACACAAAAACAACAAAATAGGAAGCTCTGTGAAGTTAAAAAATTAATTGAGCCTAGCCTGATGTGGTGGCTCACACCTGTAATGCCAGCACTTTGAGGAGCCAAGGCAGGAAAACTGATTGAAGCCAGGAGTTCTAGACCGCCTGGATAACATAGTGGGAACCTGTCTGCTCCCCCCAAAAAAATTTTTTTTTTGAGACGAAGTCTAATTCTTTCACCCAGGCTGGAGTGCAGTGGCGTGATCTCAGCTCACTGCAACCTCCACCTCCAGGTTCAAGTGATTCTCCTGCCTCACCTCCCCAGTAGCTGGGATTACAGGCATGTGTCACCACGCCTGGCCCCAAAAAAACCTTTTTTTTTTTTTTTGAGATGGAGTCTTGCTCTATCACCCAGGCTGCAATGGAATGGCGTGATCTTGGCTCACTGCAACCTCTGCCTCCCGAGTTCAAGCGATTCTTCTGCCTCAGCCTCCTGAGTAGCTGGGACTACAGGTGCATGCCACAGTGCCTGGCTAATTTTTGTATTTTTAGTAGAGATAAAGTTTCACCATATTGGCCAGGCTGGTCTCGAACTCCTGACCTTGTGATCCGCCTGCCTCGGCCTCCCAAAGTGCTGGGATTACAGGTGTGAGACACTGCACCCAGTCCCAAATTTTTTTTGAAAACTAGCTGGGCATGGTGGCACATGCCTCTAGTCCTAGCTACTTGGGAGGCTCAGGTGGGAGGATTGCTTGAGCCCAGGAAGTCAAGACTGCAGTGAGCAGTGATTATGTCACTGCACTCCAGCCTGGGTGACAGAGTGAGAGTGTCTCAAAATAAAAAAAATAAAAAATAAATAGATTAACACTCTAATATATTGGTGCATAAAAAGCTAAAATGCATTAAGAATATTATGTAAGATGGCCGGGCAGGGCGTCTCATGCCTGTAATCCCAGCACTTTGGGAGGATCACTTGAGGCCAGGAGTTGGAGTCTAGCCTTGGCAATATAATAAGAACCCCATCTCTAAAAAACAAACAAAAAACTATACAGCATATTTTAAAAATCACACTGTATCTGAAAATGCTGATCCAGAATGACCAACACCAAAACATAGTCTAACAAAATCATTTGACTTGAAAGAAAAAGAGGCCAAGGTGGGCAGTTCGCTTGGGTCCAAGAGTTCGAGACCAGCCTGGGCAACATGGCGAGACTCTGTCTCTACTAAAAATACAAAAAAATAGCTGGGTGTGGTGATGCACGCCTGTGGTCCCAGCTACTGAAGTGGGAGGATCACTTAACCCCAGAGGGTGGAGGTTGCAGTGAGCTAAGATTTCGCCACTGCACTCTATCCTGGGTGATAGAGTGAAACACTGTCTCAAAAAAAAAAAAAAAAAAAAATACCAGTCGGGCGCGGTGGCTCACGCCTGTAATCCCAGCACTTTGGGAGGCCAAGGCAGGTGGATCACCTGAGGTCGGGAGTTCAAGACCAACCTGACCAAGATGGTGAAACCCTGGCTCTACTAAAAATACAAAATTAGCCAGGCGGGGTGGTGCATGCCTGTAATCCCAGCTACTTGGGAGGCTGAGTCAGGAGAATCGCTTGAACCCAGAAGGCGGAGGTTGTAGTGATCTGAGATCAAGCCATTGCACTCCAGGCTAGGCAACAAGAGCGAAACTCTGTCTCAAAAAAAAAAAATTATATCTTAGTAAAACTGTTAAAAATAATTTGTGGTTGATATAATTTACAATGAGAGTTCATCAAACTACAAATGAGGTTTCTGGTTTACATAATACTATTCTGATTTTCTTCCTATTTGTCTTCTCCTTCTTGGTCTCTGTGTGTATCTCTTCCTGTTTACTTTTTTTTTTTTTTCTTTTTTTTTTGAGAGGGAGTCTCGCTCGTCGCCCAGGCTGGAGTGTGCAGTGGCGCAATCTCGGCTCACTGCAAGCTCCGCCACCTGGGTTCACGCCATTCTCCTTCCTCAGCCTCCCAAGTAGCTGGGACTACAGGTGCCCACCACCACACCCGGCTAACTTTTTGTATTTTTAGTAGAGATGGGGTTTCACTGTGTTCGTCAGGATGGTCTTGATCTCCTGATCTCGTAATCCGCCCACCTCGGCCTCCTAAAGTGCTGAGATTACAGGCATGAGCCACTACGCCCGGGTTTTACCTTTTTTTTTTTTTTTTTTTGAAAAGGAGTTTTACTCTTGTTGCCCAGGCTGGAGTGCAATGGCGAGATCTCAGCTCACCACAACCTCCGCCTCCTGAGTTCAAGTGATTCTCCTGCCTCAGCCTCCTGAGTAGCTGGGATTACAGGCATGCACCACCACACCCAGCTAATTTTGTATTTTTAGTATAGAGACAGGGTTTCTTAGTGTTGGTCAGGCTGGTCTCAAACTCCAGACCTCAGGTGATCCACCCACCTCAGCCTCCCAAAGTGCTGGGATTACAGGCATCAGCCACAGCGCCCAGCCTTACCCTGTTTTAGGAGTGTGTTCTTTCTCATTCCTTTTCTCTTACTGTCTATACTCAAACCTGGAAAATACTGTATATGCTCATCACTTCAAGGGCCATTTACATCTCCCAATCTCTCTAGCTCAGATCTTTCTTCTTCTCTATATTCACATATATCTGACTGTCTCGTAGACACATCCATGTAGGAATTCCAAATGTATTCTAAATGAGAAACATGTAAAATTCAACTATCAAATCACAGGTCTTCAAACTATCCTCTCAATATATTCTCTCTGTAAATGGCACCAACTTCCAAACAGATGCCCAAGTCAGAAACCTGGGAAACAGCCAAGACTCCTTTCTACACTTTACCATCCATATTCAATTGGTCATTTGGTTCATTATGCTTCCTAGAATCCTGTATTTGTGTATTCCTCTCCATCCTACCAACTGTATCCCACTGTATCCCTCCCAAATTCAAGCATCCACATCTTCCACCTTAATCAGTGCAAGAGTTTTCATACAAGTCTTCCTCATATTATTCTTGCTCCTTTTCAATCCATCCTCCAGCTTAAACCAGGACGATCTATCATCTACATTTCTGGTTGCAATGAGCTGAGATCACATCACTGCACTCCAGTCTGGGCAAAAATAGCGAAACTGTTTCAGAAAAAATAATAATTATATATATATATATATATAAAATCTACATTTCTGATTATCTCACTTCCTTGTTCATAACTGGCACTCACTCTGCCAGTTGAGTTGTTCCTGCTAACTAGAGTTCTGCCATAGCCCTCGATCCTATTTCCAAGCTTAGTTTTTTAGCCTTCTAGTCAGTTCTGTGAGCCACTCATCTTTCCAGTAAATTCCCTTCTTGTTTATATTACCCAAGTGATATAGTTTGGCCCTGTGTCCCCACTCAGGGGTTGGAGGTGGGGCCTGGTGGGAGGTGATTGGATCATGGGGTGGTTTCTAATGGTTTAGCACCATCCCCCTAGTGCTGTCTTGTGATAGAGTTCTCCCAAGATCTGTTTTTTTGAAAGTGTGTAGCACTTCCCCTTTTGCTCTCTTCCTCCTGCTCCAGCAACGTAAGACGTGCTTGCTTCCCCTTTGCTTTCCACCAGGATTGTAAGTTTCCTGAGGCCTCCCAAGATACAGAAGTCTGTACAGCCTGTACAATCCCGTACAGTCTTGGCTGGCTCCTGGGTTTCCGACTTGGGCATCTGTTTGGAAGTTGGTGCCATTTACAGAGAGAATACATTTAGTTTGAAGCATTATGATTTGATAATGATAATTTATAAAGAAAAGAGATTTAATTGGCTTCAGGCAGCCAATTACTTAGTCTCAGGTATGTCTTTTTTTTTTTTTGGAGAGGGAGTCTTGCTCCTTCACCCAGGCTGGAGTGCCGTCGTGTGATCTCAGTTCACTGCAACCTCCACCTCCTGGATTCAAGCAGTTCTTCTGCCTCAGCCTCCCGAGTAACTGTGACTACAGGTGCGTGCCACCATGCCTGGCTAATTTTTGTATTTTTAGTAAAGACAGGGTTTCACCATGTTGGCCAGGCTGGTCTCAAACTCCTTACCTCAGATGATCCGCCCACCTTGCCCTCCCAAAGTGCTGAGATTACAGGCGTGAGCCACCGCACCCAGCCCAGGTATGTCTTTATAGCAGTGTGAGAACAGTGTGAGAAGGGACTAACACACTGAGTCAGTTGTTTTGCTTATGACCAAAAACCTGTAGCAGATACATGGGCCTTGTCTATTTCCTAGCCTTATCTCTCACTATCATATCGTATTTTTTCCCCTCTTTCAATGGTGAAGTCCTTACAGTTCTCTTACTCAAAGTGCACCCTTTCCTCTGAACTTGACACGGATCTCAGTTCCAGGACAAGTGCTATCTCCTTTCCAGAGCTACTCTGCCTTTCCCAACATGCGTACAATGCACCAGTACACCTTGAACATAACTATTATTTTGGTTATAATTTTGTGTACATATCGCCCATTAGACTCGAAGTCCTTTGAGAGTAGGGATTGCGTGTTTTTTTCTCTGATTCCCCAATGTAGTCCAGTGCCTGGCTTCAAAATGGCCCTCCGAAATGTTTGCTAATGAATGCACAAAACAAATGAAGCCTGCGGGTGCGGTAGCTCACACCTGTAATCCCAGCACTTTGGGAAGGTAAGGTGGGTGCATCACTTGAGGTCAGGAGTTTGAGACCAGCCTGGCCAATATGGTGAAACCCCGTCTCTACTAAAAATATAAAAATTAGCTGGGCATGGTGGCGAGCGCCTGTAATCCCAGCTACTCAGGAGGCTGAGGCAGGAGAATCACCTGAACCTGGGAGGCAGAGGTTGCAGTGAGCCCAGATCGCACCACTGCACTCCAGCGTGGGTGACAGAGCAAGACTCCATCTCAAAAAACAAACAAACACACAAACAAAAAAACAAATGAAGCCTACCATGTGGGACACTGTATAAGGCAGCTTTACGGCCACAGCTCAGTGTTCTCTATTTTTGTTGTTGTTGTTGAGACGGAGTCTTGCTCAGTCGCCCAGGCTGGAGTGTAGTGGCGCGATCTCGGCTCACTGCAAGCTCCGCCTCCCGGGTTCACGCAATTCTCCTGCCTCAGCCTCCCGAGTAGCTGGGACTACAGGCGCCCGCCACCACGCTTGGCTAATTTTTTGTATTTTTAGTAGAGACGGGGTTTCACCATGTTAGCCAGGATGGTCTGGATCTCCTGACCTCGTGATCTGCCTGCCTCGGCCTCCCAAAGTGCTGGGATTACAGGCGTGAGCCACCGTGCCCGGCCCAGTGTTCTCTATTTTAAAGGCAAGTATGAACACCTACTAGACGTACATGTAATATTTTCATTTATATATTTTTTCATTTAAGTGGGCCTTCTCAGAAGGAAGTGCTGAGGAGGAATTTCCTTTTCTCCACATCAAGATTTTGCTATTTCAATGGCATCCCAACAAGTTACACAATAAAAAATTTCTTTCCCTTAATTCCCTCATTCCTGGAACTTGCCATTTTGGCTCTTCCTAAGGAATGTTTTCATTAGAATTTGTTTCCATTACAAAGTTCTTATTTAAAATACTCAGGGTTTAGCCATCAGGTGCCTTTCAAGTTATAAACAATAATGTACTTGGGGAATTGGAGAATTCCAGAATGTGGAAGTGTCTCATCCTAATCAGACAGGCTACTATTGCAATATGGAGAGATCGACAGCAAGAGGCTGAAGTTACTGGCCCTCTGGTTTCTCTGGCTTACGTTGCAATTAAATGCCTTCGATCAACTCTTCCAAATCTACTAGTTTACACTCTGGTTCATTTGGGAAAAAGAGGAACAAAAATTTCTTTTTTGTCCAGGTGCAGTGGCTCACGCCTGTAATCCCAGCACTTTGGGAGGCCAAGGCAGGCAGATCACCTGAGGTCAGAAGTTCAAGCCTGGCCAACACAGTGAAACACCGTCTCTTACTAAAAATACAAAAATTAGCCAGGCATGGTGGTGGATGCCTGTAATCCCAGTTACTTGGGAGACTGAGGCAGGAGAATCGCTTGAACCTGGGAGGCAGAGGTTGTAGTAAGACCAGATTGGGCCACTGCACTCCAGCCTGGGTGAAAGAAAAAAAAATTAATTTTTTAATTTTTATTTTTTAAATTTTATTTATTTATTTATTTATTTATTTATTTTTTAGACGGAGTCTCGCTCTGTCGCCCAGGCTGGAGTACAGTGGCGCGATCTCGACCCACTGCAAGCTCCACCTCCCGGATTCACGCCATTCTTCTGTCTCAACCTCCTGAGTAGCTGGGACTACAGGCGCCCGCCACCATGCCTGGCTAATTTTTTGTATTTTTAGTAGAGATGGGGTTTCACCGTGTTAGCCAGGATGGTCTCGATCTCCTGACCTCGTGATCTGCCCGCCTCGGACTTCCAAAGTGCTAGGATTACAGGCGTGAGCCACTGCACTGAGCCAATTTTTTAATTTTTAAATTTTGGATTCAGGGGGGTACATGTGTAGGTTTGTTACCTGTTATATTACATAATGGTGAGGTTTGGGCTTCTATTGTACCCAACAGGTAATTTTTTTAACCCTTCTTCCCCTACTTTCCCCTTTTGGAGGTCTCAGTGTCTATTATTTCCATCCTTATGTCCATGTGTACCTGCTGTTTAGCTCCTATTTTGAGTGAGAACATACGGTATTTGATTTTATGTATCTGGGTTATTTCACTTCGGACAATGGCCTCCAGCTCCATGCATGTTGCTCCAAAGGACATTATTTCATTCAGAAAAAGAGCAAAACAAAATTGTATGTATTAAAAGCGGATGGTTCTAGGGAACAGGACTGAGGTTAGGAAAGGAGGAGCCAAGGGAACATCTACTTTCATTAATAAACCCTTCTGTACCGTTTCTTTTTCTTTCTTTTTTTTTTTTTTTTTTTTTTTTTTGAGACGGAGTCTCGCTCTGTCGCCCAGGCTGGAGTGCAGTGGCACCATCTCGGCTCACTGCAAGCTCCGCCTCCCGGGTTCAAGCGATTGTCCTGCCTCAGCCTCCTGATTAGCTGGGACTACAGGCGCCCGCCACCACGCCCGGCTAATTTTTTGTATTTTTAGTAGAGATGGGGTTTCGCCATGTCGGTCAGGCTGGTCTTGATCTCCTGACCTCAGGTGATCCGTCCGCCTCGGCCTCCCAAAGTGCTGGGATTACAGGCATGAGCCATCGCACTCAGCCTCTGTTTCTTTTATAATCATATGAATGTATTACTGCTTCCTTTAAAATTATGTTTGAATTTTATCCAACTATAAGAGCAACACATATTTGCTCCTTCTGTTCATTGACATCATTTAACAAAAATATTGTAGCCCTAATGATTATTTTCCTGACACCCACTAGACCAGCAGCTTCCAAATGTTTTAAAATTAATTTTCTGAGGCATAATTTACATACAATAAAAAGCACCAATTAAAGTATATTGTTCAATGAGTTTCAACAAATGTATACATCAGTGTAACTACCAGCACAATCAAGACATAGAACATTCATATCACCTGAGAAGGTTCCCATGTCCCCTTGTTACGGGAAAGGGGTCCCAATACAGACACCAAGAAAGGGTTCTTGGACTTCGTGCAAAAAAGAATTTGGGGCGACTCCATACAGTAAAGTGAAAGCAGGTTTATTAAGAAAGTAAAGGAAGGCTGGGCGCGGTGGCTCACGCCTGTAATCCCAGCACTATGGGAGGCCGAGGCGGGCAGATCACGAGGTCAGGAGATCGAGACCATCCTGGCTAACAGGGTGAAACCCCGTCTCTACTAAAAATACAAAAAGTTAGCCGGGTGTGGTGGCGGGCGCCTGTAGTCCCAGCTACTTGGGAGGCTGAGGCAGGAGAATGGCGTGAACCCAGGAGGCGGAGCTTGCAGTGAGCCGAGATCGCACCATTACGCTGCAGCCTGGGCAAGAGAGCGAGACTCTGTCTCAAAAAAACAAAACAAAAAAGAAAGTAAAGGAATAAAAGAATGGCTACTCCATAGGCAGAGCAGCCCCGAGGGCTGCCAGCTACTTTTATAGTTATTTCTTAATTATATGTATTATCCTTTTTATATATTTCAAGATGTTATTTTAAAATATTTTGTTGATGAATTTGGAGCCGGGTGCGGTGGTTCATGCCTGTAATCCCAGCACTTAGGGAGGCTGAGGCAGTTGGATTACTTGAGCCCAGGAGTTTGAGACCACCCTGGGCAACATGGTGAAACCGTGTCTCCACAAAAAAAAATAGAAAAATTAGCTGGGCATGGTGGCGTGCACCCGTAGTCCCAGCTACTCAGGAGGATGATATGGGAGGATCACCTGAGCACAGGGAAGTTGAGACTGTAGTAAGCTGTGATCACACCACTGCACTCCATCGCGACAAACTGAGACCCTATCTCAAAAGAAAAAAAAATTGCATCTATGTTAATGAGGGATATTGGTCTATAGTTATCTTGCAATGTGGTTGCCTGGTTTTCATATCTGGGTAATGCTGGCATCATAAACTGAGTCAGGAAATGCATCCTCTTTGTTTATTTCCTGGAAGGATTGGTATTTTTTGGTAATTTTTTGTAAAAAAAAAATATTATTTCTTTTTGAAACGGGGTCTCGCTCTGTCTCCTAGGCTGCAGTGCAGTGGCGCCATCTCGGCTCACAGCAATCTCCGCTTCCTGGGCTCAAGTGATCCTCCTGCCTCAGCCTCTGGAGTAGCTGGGACCATAGGTGCGTGCCACCACACCCAGCTAATTTTTTTTATATTTTTGGTGGAGGTGGGGTTTTGCCATGTTGCCCAACTGGTGTTGAACTGCTGAGCTCAAGCAATCTGCCCGACTTGGCCTCCGAAAATGCTGGGATTATAGGCATGAGGCACCGTGCCTGGCCAGGATTGGTATTATTTGTCTTAAATGTGTGATAGAAATTCACTGGTGAAACTATCTGGGTACAAAGTTTTCTTTTTGGGAAGGTCTTACATGATGAATTCAATTTCTTTAATTGATTTAGGACCATTCAGGTTTTCTATTTCTTCATTAATTTTTATTGATGCATAATAGATGCATATAATTTTGGAGAACATGTGATAATTTAATATATTCATGTAATTTGTAAAGATCAAGTCGGTGTAGCTAGATATCCATCACTTTAAATATGTTTATTTTCTTTATGCTAGAACCATTTGAATTACTGTCTTCCAGCTATTTTGAAAGGTACAATAGAGTATTGCAAACTACAGTCACGCTACTGATCTAACACCGTCTTATTTCTCCTATCAATCGTATATTTATACCCATTTATTTTATTTTATTTTATTTATTTTTTGAGATGGAGTTTCACTCTTGTCATCCAGGCTGGAGTGCAATGGCATGATCTCCGCTCACTGTGACCGCCGCCTCTGGGTTCGAGCAATTATCCTCCCTCAACTTCCCGAGAAGCTGGGATTACAGGCATCTGCCACCACACCCAGCTAATTTTTGTATTTTTATTTATTTATTTATTTAAAAAAAATTTTTTTTTCAAGACGGAGTCTTGCTCTGTCGCCCAGGCTGCAGTGCAGTGGCGCAGTCTCAGCTCACTGCAACTTCCACCTCCTGGGTTCAAGCAATTTTCCTGCCTCAGTCTTCCGAGTAGCAGGGATTACAGGCACACAGCACCAGGCCCGGCTAATTTTTCGATTTTTAGTAGAGACGAGGTTTCACCATGTTGGCCAGGATGGTTTCGATCTCCTGCCCAGCCTGTATGCTTTTTTTTCTTTTTCCGAGATGGAGTCTCGCTCTGCCGCCCAGGCTGGAGTGCAGTGGCGCGATATCAGCTCACTGCAACCTCCACCTCCCGGGTTCAACCGATTCTCCTGCCTCAGCCTCCCGAGTGGCTGGTATTACAGGCATGCACCACCACGCCCAGCTAATTTTTGTATTTTTAGTAGAGACAGGGTTTCACCATGTTGGCCAGGCTGGTCTCAAACTCCTGACCTCAAGCAATCCACCCACCTTGGCCTCCCAAAGTGCTGGGATTACAGCCACCACGCCCAGCCATTTGTACCCATTAATTGACGTCCCTTTATCCTACCCTTTCCCTTTTTTTTTTTTTTTTTTTTTCCAACACAGAGTCTCCCTCTGTCAGCCAGGCTAAAGTGCAGTGGTGAGATCTTGGCTCACTGCAGCCTCTGCTTCCTGGGTTCAAGCGATTCTCCTGCCTCAGCCTCCCAAGTAGCTGGGATTACAGGCATGTGCCACCACGCCTGGCTAATTTTTGTATTTTTAGTAGAGATGGGGTTTCACCATATTGGCCAGGCTGGTCTCGAACTCCTAACCTCAAGTGATCCACCCACCTTGGTGTCCCAAAGTGCTAGGATTTACAGGTGTGAGCCACCACGCCTGGCCCCCTACCCTTTCTTCTTGAATCAGTTTTAGTAATTTGTGATTTTCGGTGAATTTGTCCATAAAACTAAGTTGATCAACTTGTGGGCATAGCATTGTCTGTAGTATTCCTTTATCCTTTAAATGTATGTAGAGTCTAAAATGATAGCCCCTCTTTCATTCTTTGTTGTTGTTGCTCTTTCATTCTTCTTTTTTTTTGAGACATAGTCTTGCTCTGTCACCCAGAGCTGGAGTGCAGTGGCACGATCTCAGCTTACATTGCATCCACTGCCTCCCCAGTTTAAGCAATTCTCCTGCTTTAGCCTCGTGAGTAGCTGGGATTACAGGTGTGGGCCACCATGCCTGGTTAATTTTTGTATTTTCAGTAGAGACAGGGTTTCACCACGTTGGCCAGGCTCGTCTCGAACTCCTGACCTCAAGCGATCCACCTGCCTTGGCCTCCCAAAGTGCTGGGATTACAGGCGTGACCCACCTCACCCTGCCCAGCTCTGAAGACATTTCAAAGTAACCTTTTATAATGAGTATGTTAACTTTTTTAGAGTTTGTATGATTAAGATATATTAGACAGCCGGGCACAGTGGCTCATGCCTATAATCCCAGCACTTTGGGAGGCTGAGGCGGGTGAATCACCCGAGGTCTGGAGTTCGAGACCCGCCTGACCAACATGAGAAACCCTGTCTCTACGAAAAATACAAAATTAGTCGGGTGGGGTGGTGCTTGCCTGTAATCCCAGCTACTCAGGAGGCTGGGAGAATCACTTGAACCCAGGAGGCAGAGGTTGTGGTGAGCTGAGATCGTATCATTGCACTCCAGCCTGGGCAACAAGAGCAAAACTCCATCTCAAAAATGAAATAAAATAAAATAAAGATATACATAATATTATCCTTAGAGATGAGGAACATTTATCAGAATTCACATGTTCCTAATACTTATGTTCTCATTAATTTTCACTGCATCCAATTCAGGTAATTTACCCAAAAAATGACAAGAAACTTTAAAGGTTTCTGGATAAAGAAGTTTGAATTTTTTTTTTTTTTTTTAAAGACAGAGTCTTGCTCTGTCGCCAGGCTGTATTACAGTGGTGCAATCTCGGCTCACTGCAACCTCCGACTCCCTGGTTCAAGCGATTCTCCTGCCTCAGCCTCCCAAGTAGTTGGGATTACAGGTATGCGCCACCACGCCCAGCGAATTTTTGTATTTTGAGTAGAGATGGGGTTTCACCATGTTGGCCAGACTGGTCTCAATCTCCTGACCTTGTGACCCACCCGCCTCAGCCTCCCAAAGTACTGGGATTACAGGCCTGAGCCACCGCACCAGCCAAGAAGTTTGAACTTTTAAAGTTAAAAGTATGCCATGCCTCTCAAGAAAAAAATCTCATGCTCTTGACTGGGTGTTGTGGCTCACGCCTGTAATCCCAGCACTTTGGGAGGCTGAGGCAAGTAGATTGCTTGAGGTCAGGAGTTTGAGACCAGACTGGCCAACATGGTGAAACCCTATCTCTACCAAAAATACAAAAACTATCTGGGCATGGTGGTGCATGCTTGTAATCCCAGCTACTCAGGAGGCTGAGGAGGGAGAATTGCTTCAACCCGGGAGGTGGAGGTTGCAATGAGCCAAGATCGGGTCACTGCACTCCAGCCTGGGTGACAGAGTGAGGCCCCGCCACAAAAAAAAAAAAAAGAAAAGAAAAGAAAAAAGTCTCACGCTCTCAATGGTGATTACTACAAAAATTAGAGGTGGCAATATAATTGGATAATGCTTTTAGAAAGCAACTTAGCAAGAGCTGTAAAAAACAATTGTTAAAAACAAACTTTGATTTGCAAGTTCTAATATTGGATTTTCATTCTAACAAAGTGATCCAAAATACGGAAAAAGCTTTATGCATGAAATCATTGGAAACAACCTGAACATACCCAAATAGTTAAATAAGCCATACTATATCTTCTTAGGACTATTATGCAGTCATTAAAAATCTTCAGTTTGTGTAGCAGCACAGGAAAGCATGCATGAGGCAGGAAAAATACACATGTATGGTTACAACTATGTAGTGGGAAAAAAGTCCTATCTGTAGAGGCTGGAATTAACAAAAATGTCAGCTGCTTTTTCCATTGGGTTAGAAAAATAAGTACATTTTTCTCTGTTTTTCTGTATTTTTCAAATTCTATTTTATTTTATTCGTTTTGTAGAGACAGGATCTTGCTCTGTTGCCCAGGTCGGAGTGCAGTGTTGCGATCCTAGCACACCAGGCTCAAGCAATCTTCCCACCTTGGCCTCCCAAAGAGCTAGGATTATAAGCGTGAGCCACCATGCGCAGCCATTTTCCAAATTCTATTTAATAGCATGTTAATTTTAAAATAAAATATCTAGGCCAGGTGCGGCAGCTCACGCCTGTAATCCTAGCACTTTGGGAGACAGAGGCAGGCAGATCACATGAGGTAAGGAGTTTGAGACCAGCCTGGCCAACATGGTAAAACCCTGTCTCTACTAAAAATACAAAAATTAGCCATGTGCGTTGGTGCACACCTGTAATCCCAGCTACTCAGGAGACTGTGGCAGAAAAATCGCTTGAACCTGGGAGGCAGAGGTTGCAGTGAGCCGAGATCACCCTACTGCACTCCGGCCCAGGGGACAGAGCAAGACTCTGTCGAAAGAAAGAAAGGAAGAAAGGAAGGAAGGAAGGAAGGAAGGAAGAAAGAAAGAAAGACAGGAAAGACAGGAAAGAAAGAAAGGAAAGAAAGGAAAGAAAGGAAGAAAGACAGGAAAGACAGGAAAGACAGGAAAGAAAGAAAGGAAAGAAAGACAGGAAAGACAGGAAAGAAAGAAAGGAAAGAAAGGAAAGGAAAGAAAGGAAAGAAAGGAAGAAAGATCTAATATATCTGGCCAGGTGCAGTGGCTCACGCCTGTAATCCCAGCACTTTGGAAGGCCGAAGCCAAGGCTGGTGGCTCTCCTGAGGTCAAGAGTTCAAGACCAGCCTGGCCAACATGGTGAAACCCCATTTCTACCAAAAATACAAAAATTAATCGGGTCTGGTGGTGCACATCTGTAGTCCCAGCTACTCAGAAGGCTGAGGTGGGAGGATCACTTGAGGCTGGGAGGCAGAGGTTGCAGCAAACCGAGATTGTGCCACTGCACTCCAGCCTAGGTGTCAGAGTGAGACCCTGTCTCAAAAAAAATACAAATAAAATAAATAAAAAATAAAATATCTAGTGAAATGTTGGCTGTTAGGATTTAAAATAAAAAAATACATAATATAAAAAGCATAATAGAAAAATACATAATATGAAATGATGAAACATCAAAACAGAAAAATACATCTCAAAAGCACAATGATTGTATTTACAGTATAATTGTAACTGTGTTTCAAGTGTGTGTGTGTGTATGGTGAGAGAGAGAGAAAATAGAAAGAAAAATATCAAAATGCCAGGAAGGATTGTATAAAGTAGGGTTGTAGTTACTTTTTCTCTTATTTTCTAAATTTTCTGTAAGTTATTTGTGTTACTTTTAAAATAAATACCCTTTTGACAAATTACCTGGCTGACTCACAGGGAGTCAATTGCACCTAGGCACCCTAGTTTACCCCAGGCCTCATCTCAGCTTGCTGCTGGGACATGCGTTGTCTCAAAACGATAAGATGCCTATAGGGAATTAAAGTTCTATTGCGCCATAATTTATCAAGCTCTTAGACAGATAGGGGCAAAGCCGCTGCAGTGACTTTTCGTACTATAGCTGAAAGAACGCTGAAGGGAACAAGAAGCCAAGAAACACTGGTTCTGTTTTCAGTGCTGTATTTTTGTCCAGGGTGGTCATTTAACCTCCTTTCCTTATTCCAATACTAAAAGGGTCAGATTACTTGTGAGTCGCTAATTATAGGTTATGTACAGAAAAGTCAGCCGAGTAGAGGAGATACAGAAAATTAGTGGTAGACTAGAGCAAGACTCCAAGAGTTTGGGAAGCATGGTTTATGACCTCTCAGACTAGGAAAATACAGAGTAAGTAAAGAACTCAACAATGGTTCGAGACAAAAATGCAGGATTTCCCAAAATGTAGACAAGAAATCTGGGCAATGGCGCACAGCACTAGCAACAGGTCTTGCGTTAACAGGAATTTTTTTGGACTTTATCTAGCAAAGAACAGAAATTCATCGTAAGGTGTAACCGCACACACAGAATTTAGGTAGGCACTCCAGGCTAGAATTAAGATGTAGAGAAAAGTGCTGTTTCAGGTATAGATGAGTGTTTCACTTGAGAGAATACTGTAATGAAGACCCAAAGGCTCATTTAGTTTGGGGAGTCTAGTAGTTATCAAACACACTGTCCAGTAGAACTTTTTTTTTCTGAGACATTATCTCGCTCTGTCGCCCAGGCTGGAGTCCAGTGGTACAATCTTGGCTCACTGCAACCTCCGCCTCCCGGGTTCAAGTGATTCTCCCGCCTCCGCCTCCTGAATAGCTGGGACTACAGGTGCGCGCCACCACGCCGGGCTAATTTTTTTTTTTTTTTAGATAGAGTTTCGCTCTTGTCACCCAGACTGGAGTGCAGTGGCATGATCTTGGCTCACTGCAACCTCTGCCTCCCTGGTTCAAATGATTCTCTCACCTCAGTTTCCCGAGTAGTTGGGATTACAGGCACCTGCCAGCATACCTGGCTAATTTTTGTATTTTTAGTAGACAGAGGGTTTCACCATGTTGGCCAGGCTGGTCTCAAAGTCCTGACCTCAACTGATCCACCTGCCTCGGCCTCCCAAAGTGCTGGGATTACAGACGTGAGCCCCTGTGCCTGGCTTTTTTTTTTTTTTTTTTTTTTTTTTTTTTTTTGCTACAGGGTCTCAGTCTGTTGCCCAGGCTGGAGTGCAGTGGTGCAATGTCAGCTCATTGCAACCTCCACCTCTCAGGTTCAAGTGATTCTCCTGCCTCAGCCTCCCAAGTAACTGGGATTACTCGTGCGCTATCACGCCTGACTAATTTTTGTATTTTTTGTAGAGACAGAGTTTCACCATGTTGGCCAGGCTGGTCTCCAACTCCTGACTTCAGGTGATTCGCCTGCCTCAGCCTCCCAAAGTGCTGGGATTACAGGCATTAGCCACCTTACCCGGCAGAAAAATCCTTTTTTTTTTTGAGACAGAGTCTCGCTCTGTCACCCAGGCTGGAGTGCAGTGGTGTGATCTCGGCTCACTGCAACCTCTGCCTCCCAGGTTCAAGCGATTCTCCTGCCTTAGCCTCCCAAGTAGCTGGAATTACAGGCAAGTGCCACCACGCCCAGCTAATTTTTGTATTTTTAGTAGAGACAGGGTTTCACCGTATTGGCCAGGCTGGTCTCAAACTCCTGACCTTGTGATCCACCTGCCTCGGCCTCCCAAAGTGCTGGGATTACACGCGTGAGCCACTGCGCCCAGCCTGAGGGGTACTACCTTGTACTTTTTTCTTTTTTTTTTTTTACATTGTACTTTATAGCATGTATGTAAATATGTTATGAGTAGTAACTGAATGGTCTTGTGGATCACCTGAGGTCAGGAGTTCAAGACCAGCAACTGAATTGTTCCATAAGAAGCTAAATGAAGTTCAAGAATTTTACAGGAATCCATGCCTTTTGCAGAATAAACCTAGATTGACCACATACCGGGCTCAATCTGAAGATGCATTCACCAAAGATGAACCAGTAACTACTTTGGCCCCAAGTGACTTTCTAAACTAAGTATAAGGTGAGACAAGGCAACTGCAGGGCTGAGCCAACTGCCCTCAGGCCTGCCTTAATCTTAACCTCAGACTAGATCTGGGCTCTGGAGTTTGGAAAGGCAAAAAAATTCTTTCAGTGGCAGTCAGAATCAACTAGTGCAGACAACGATGCTCCTGATCTTAGATTGTTCCTAAGAGCAAAAAGAATAACAGAGTCAAATCACAGATCTATAAACTGGACTCTGGACCTAGAAATCCACACATTTCTTTCCACCCTGACCCAATTAAGAAAAATGAGAGATTGTTTTTTTAAGTAGAGTATGACAAAACAGGTTTATTGGTTATTTTACACAAAAGAATGTTAGCAATTTGCAAGCATTCAATACTTTAAAAGGCTCAATACAAGCTGCCTTCCTTTCACCCTAAGAAAGTATACTAACTCCAGGCAAATAGAATGGAGTCAGACTTCAAGTTTATATAACAGATAGACTAAAAAGAAACCCAGGGTCCCTGCTTTGTTAGGAAAATGGACAAAACCAGCTAAAAATAAAGGAAATAAAAACAAATTAAAATAAAGATATTGGCTGGGCACGGTGGCTCACACCTGTAATCCCAGCACTTTGGAAGGCCAAGGCGGGTGGACCACAAGGTCAGTCAGGAGTTCGAGACCAGCCTGGCCAACATGGTGAAACCCCATCTCTACTAAAAATACAAAAATTAGCCGGGCGTGGTGGCATGCGCCTGTAATCCCAGCTACTCAGGAGGCTGAGGCAGGAGAATTGCTTGAACCCAGGAGGTGGAGGTTGCAGTGAGCAGAGATCACGCCACTGCACTCCAGCCTGGGTGACAGAGTGAGACTCCATCAAAAAACAAATAAAACAAAAATTAAATTATTGATTCCTATAACATTATTTGCCTAAGAGACAGACAAAACATTCAACATTCAAACATAAAGTTAATATTATATTTTAAAAAGGAAAAAAGTGGTTACTCTGGGCACACTGCCTATGGTGTAGCCCTGCTCCACAAGGAGCGGTAAAAAAAAATAAAATAAAACAAATAAATAAAAAGGAAAAAAGTACTGGTAAAGTTATCAGGTACCAATTTTTAAAATGAATTGTTAATAGTTTTACTAGGTCTCTTCAAAGGAATCCAAAAGTCAAGAAGCAAAACAAAATTTGAAAATGATGGAGTCTTCCTAATACTAAGACCAAGATTCTTCCTTTCTTCAAATCCTCTAAACCCAAATTATGAGAAATAATGCACTCTGGTCACTGAGAACATTTCTACACAGTGACGTAATCAGAAATTATACTTCTTCCATTATTTAACTTATTCATTCTCATTCTCCGCATACCAGGAACACAGGAGTAAGCAAGAGGATATAATTTTCCCCTGTGACTGAAGCATTACTACATTTACAACATGAGAAAACTGGGCACTGTGGAAAGCCCTGATGGCAAAGGAAATAAGCCATCTGCATGGCCTTAAGAACAAACTGCCCATCTCTAGGGCAGATTTAGAAAAGGACTTATCCAGGAATCGATCTTCTCCAAGGCTGGACAGGGAGGGAGTGTGGAAACCACAGCCTTTCTGATAGGATAAAAAGTGTCACTTGGAGACACTCTGGTTTCCTGAGGAAAGGAAGACATTGAAATAGCCTGTTTTGTGCATTTTAAATCTTCCTTGTTTTCCACCATCAATAACTGTTCTGTCTCCTCTTTCAAAGATAAACTTGCCTGAAACTCATGTTTGGGCGTCATAAAGTGTTCTTTCTGAGTTATTCTCTGGTCCTCTGACCCCTTTGACTCTGTGCAAATGAGTTTGTTACTGGAATCCTCACTGGTTTCCCCTTCCTCTGTGGGAGGTAGATGTTGAGGATTTGTAGCTTGTTTATTCAGAGATTCTTCTTTCAGTAAATTCACATCCCCGTGAAAGTCTTGAGATGTAAAACTTGGAGCTTTATCTATCCTAAAATTTTTACCAAATAAGAAGCCTTTGACTTTCTCCTCTTTCCCTGCTGTCTCTGTCACTAATTTCTTTGGCTGTAGCACTGTCCTTATCAGGAGTCCCTGTGCATTCACCCTATATTCTCTTGCAGCTTTCTCCCTGCGCTGCTTCTGGAAGTCCTTGAGTTGAAGCAGTTCCTCTGGCAGCTCCATACATGTAGGCTAAGAAGAGAAAGCGAACACAAGTTTATTATAACTAAACTTCTGAATATGGTACTTAAAATCACTTTTTTTTTTTTTTTTTTTGAGACGGAGTCTCGCTCTGTCGCCCAGGCTGAAGTGCAGTGGCACGCTCTCGGCTCACTGCAAGCTCTGCCTCCTGGGTTCAGGCCATTCTCCTGCCTCAGCCTCCCAAGTAGCTGGGACTACAGGCACCTGCCACCACGCCCGGCTAATTTTTTTTCTATTGTTAGTAGAGACAGAGTTTCACTGCGTTAGGCAAGATGGTCTCGATCTCCTGACCTCGTGATCCACCTGCCTCGGCCTCCCAAAGTGCTGGGATTACAGTCGTGAGCCATCGTGCCCGGCCTGAAATCACTTCTGTTGTACCAAATGGTAATTGGTAAATGAGAGTCTATTCAAATGTGTTCATATAGCACCCTCTGGTGTCTTCAATTATAGTAGTATCATTTTTCTAGTAATTTCAATATTTTGAAAAGGCAGTGAATCCATAGGGCTGTGTGTCTGTGTGTGTATGCACGTATGTATAAAGATTATACAGGAAAAGTTAGTCTCCCTTCCAGCCTGGCCTCAGCTGCCTTAGCAGGTACATCTTCTTAGAGCAGTTTCTTGTGTTATCTCCCAAAGATAGTCTACTCATGTATGATCATATACATATTTTTTTCATTGGATTACATTTTTATTTTCCTCCAAATTTTTATTTTGTTATCTCTTTCAGGTTTTGGGAAGTTTTTTGTTTTGTTTTGTTTTTTTTTTTTAGACAGGGTCTTGCTCTGTTGCCTTGGCTGGAGTGCAATGGTGTGATCATGGCTCACTGTAACCTATAACACCTGGCCTTTAGTGATCCTCCTGCCTCAGCCTCCTGAGTACCTGGAAGCACAGGTGCATGCCACCACGCCTTGCTAATTTTTGTGGGGTTTTTTTTGAGACAGGGCCTTGCTCTGTCACCCAGGCTGAAGTACAGTGGTGTGATCATGGCTTACTGCAATCTCTACCTCCTGGGCTCAAGCAATCCTCCCACGTCAGCCTCCCCTACTCAGAGTAGCTGCAACTTCAGGTGTGTGCCACCACGCCTGGCTAATATTTAATTTTTTTGTAGAGACAGGGTTTCACTATGCTGGCCAGGCTGGTCTTGAACCCCTGGGCTCAAGTGATCCTCCCACCTCAGCCTCCCAAAGTGCTGGGATTATAGGCATGAGCCACCACACCCGGCATCCGATTATATTTTTTAGCTGCTTGTATGGATATCAAAAATCTAGTCATTTTTACATTTGTACACAGGCACTTTATAAATTGTCTTTTTGTTTGTGGTAGTCTTTTTCAGTTGTTTCTCTTCAGTTTTTAGTTGTATAACTGGCAAGTCATAATTCTGATTCCTTTTTTCAATTTCCATAGCTCATATTTTATTTTCTAATTTCACTGGCTAATAGCTTCAAAAATGCTAAAATAGTGGTGATAGTCACAATTTTTGTACTGTTCCTGATATTAGTGTTCTCAAACAAATATGCAGTCTTCTCTCTTGAGATACTTTCCATATCCATGGGTTCTGCATCCATGGATTCAACCAACTGTAGATTGCAATAGTCAGGAAAAAGTGGCTCACGCCTGTAATCCCAGCACTTTGGGAGGCTGAGGTGGGTGGATCACTTGAGGTCAGGATTTCCAGACCAGTCTGACCAACATGGCCAAACCCCATCTCTACTAAAAATATAAAAATTAGCTGAGCACGGTAGCACATGCTTTCAATCCCAGCTACTCAGGAGGCTGAGGGAGGAGAATCACTTGAACTCAGGAGGCGGAGGTTGCAATGAGCCAAGATTGCACCACTGCACTCCAGCCTGGGTGACGAGCAAGACTCTGTCTCAAAAAAAAAAAAAAAAAATCAGAAAAAAAAGAATGGTTGCATTTGAAATGATGATGCACAAACTTTTTTTTCCATGTCATTATTCCCTAAACAATGCAATATAACAACTATTTACATAGCATTTACGTTGTATTAGCTATTATAAGTAATCTAAGAATGATTTGAAGTATAGGAGAGGATATGATAGTGAAAAATGAAAAAATGCTGCTGCACATTTCCGTATAACCTATACATATCCTCCCCTATACTTTAAATCATCCTTACATTTCATATAAGGGACATACATTTCATCCATATATTTCTTTTTTTTTTCTTTTAGGAGATGGAGTTTTGCTCTTGTTGCCCAGGCTGGAGTACAATGGTGCACTCTCGGCTCACTGCAACCTCCACCTCCTGGGTTCAAGCGATTCTTTTTTTTTTTTGAGATGGAGTTTCGAGCCCAGGCTGGAGTGCAATGGCGTGATCTCAGCTCACCGCAACCTCTGCCTCCCAGGTTCAAGCGATTCTCCTGCCTCAGCCTCCCGAGTAGCTGGGATTACAGGCATGCGCCACCATGCCTGGCTAATTTTGTATTTTTAGTAGAGATGGGGTTTCTCTATGTTGGTCAGGCTGGCATCAAACTCCTAACCTCAGGTTATCCGCTTGCCTCGGCCTCCCAAAGTGCTGGGATTACAGGCGTGAGCCACCACACCCGGTCTGTTCAAGCAATTCTCCTGCCTCAGCCTCCCAAGTAGCTGGGATTACAGGCATGCACCATCACGCCCAGCTAATTTTTGTATTATTAGTAGAGACAGGGTTTCACCATGTTGGCCAGGCTGGTCTTGAACTCCTGACCTCAGGTGAACCACCCGCCTTGGCCTCCCAAAGTGCTGGGATTACAGGCGTGAGCCACCACACCCGGCTCATCCATACGTTTCATATAATCATCCATATATTTCACATAAGGGACTTGAGCATTATGGGTTTTGGTATCCATGGGGGGATGTTGGAACCAATCCCCCACAGATACTGAGAGATAACTGTATATGTTTTATTATGTTAGAAAAGTTAC
Source organism: Gorilla gorilla gorilla (assembly GCF_029281585.2). Lineage (NCBI taxonomy): Eukaryota > Metazoa > Chordata > Mammalia > Primates > Hominidae > Gorilla > Gorilla gorilla. The sequence continues at coordinate 41,897,936 of NC_073240.2, forward strand.
CATCTATTCCAACTTTGACCAATAATGCATGTAGAATATTATAATTTATTCAGCATTTATAAGATAATCATAAGACTTTCTTGGCTCTACTGAAATGTATGATTTTGTCACACTGAACCATGCTTGCAACTAGAATCCAATGACACATTAAAAATAATAACATATATAGGGTTCATATAAAAAATGCTAGTATTAGGCCGGGCGCAGTGGCTCACGCCTTGTAATCCTAGCACTCTGGGAGGCCGAGGCGGGTGGATCACCTGAGGTCAGGAGTTTGAAACCAGCCTGACCAACATGGAGTAACCCCGTCTCTACTAAAAATACAAAATTATCCAGGCGTGATGGCGCATGCCTGTAATCCCAGCTAATCAGGAGGCTGAGGCAGGAGAATCACTTGAACCCAGGAGGTGGAGGTTGTAGTGAGCCGGTATCACACCACTTCACTCCAGCCTGGGCAACAAGAGCGAAACCCCATCTCAAAAAAAAAAAAAAAAGCTAGTATTTTAAGATTTTATATCAATATTCATAAGTAAAATTGATTTATAACAGCAACTGGCAAACTTTTCCTGTAAAGAACAAAACAGCAAATATTTTAGGCTTTGTGAGCCATAGTCTCATATACTACTTCTACTACTTTTTTTTTTAACAAACCTTTAAAAATGTAAAAATCGTTCTTAGCTCATGAGCTGGAGAAAACAGTCTGCAGGTCAGATTTGGCCAGCGGGCTATAGTTTGCCAAATCCTGATCTATAGTCTCCCTCCCCTGTTTTTCCTCCCTCTCCCTCCTCTTCCCCCTCCCCTTGTCCCCTCCACTCTCCTCCCTTCCCCTCCCCTTCCCTCTCATTTCTTTTCTTTTCTTTTCTTTTCTTTTCTTTTCTTTTTCAGACAGAGTCTCTGCTGGTCACCCAGGCTGGAGTGCAGTGGCAGAATCTCGGCTCACTGCAACCCCTACCTCCTGGGTTCAAACAATTCTCCTGCCTCAGGCTCCCAAGTAGCTGGGACTACAGGTGCCTGCCACCATGCCCAGCTAATTTCTGTATTTTTTTGTAGAGACGGGGTTTCACCATGTTTGCCAGGCAGATCTCAAGCTCTTGACCTCAGGTGATCACCAGCCTCGGCCTCCCAAAGTGCTGGGATTACAGGTATGAGCCACCGTACCTGGCCCTGGCCCTTTTTTTTTGAGACAGTCATTGTTAATATTCATAGTATGCTTGAAAAATAATTGAAATTCTCAGTTTAATAGTTTAAGCTTTTCCTTTTTTTTCTTTTCTTTCTTTCTTTTTTTTTTTTTTTTTTTTTTTTGAGACAGAGTCTTGCTCTGTCACCCAGGCTGGAGTACAGTGGTGTCATCTCAGCTCACTGCAACCTCCACCTCCCGGGTTCAAGCTGTTCTCCTGCCTCAGCATCCTGAGTAGATGGGATTACATGCATGTGCCACCACGCCTGGCTCATTTTTTGTATTTTTAGTAGAGATGGGGTTTCATCATGTTGGCCAGGCTGGTCTCAAACTCCTGACCTCAGGTCTATAGTTTTTTATATCTCTCTGCTGCATAAGAATAAATATGGAGGCCAAGCATGGTGGCTTATGCCTGTAATCCCAGCACTTTGAGAGGCCAAGGCAGGCTCATCACCTAAGGTCAGGAATTCAAGACCAGCCTGGCCAACATGGTAAAATCCCATCTCTACTAAAAATACAAAAATTAACAGGGCATGGTGGCAGGTGCCTGTAATCCCAGCTACTCAGGAGGCTGAGGCAGGAGAATTCCTTGAACCCAGGAGGCGGAGGCTACAGTGAGCTGAGATCATACCACTGCACTCCAGCCTGAGTGACAGAGCGAGACTCCATCTCAAAAAATAAAAATAGGCTGGGCGTGGTGGTTCATGCCTGTAATCCCAGCACTTTGGGAGGCCAAGGTGGGCGGATCACAAGGTCAGGAGTTTGAGACCAGCCTGGCCAACATGGTGAAACCCCATTTCTACTAAAAATACAAAAAATTAGCCAGGCGTGGTGGCACATGCCTGTAATCCCAGTTACTCAGGAGGCTGAGGCAGGAGAATCGCTGGAACCCAGGAGGCGGAGTTTTCAGTGAGCTGAGATCATGTCATTGCACTCCAGCCTGGGCGACAGAGTGAGACTCTGTCTCAAAAAAAAAATAAAATAAAATAAAATAAAATAAAAATATGGAAATATTAAACTTACCCATTCTTAGACAGAAGTATTTCTTGGATACCTAACTTAACATTATGAAAAAGTGAGGGGACGGATCATGCCCAAGCTGTTGCCCCTTCAAGAGTATTTATCCCCAAGTTGACCCCATGAAAACTGTTGCAGCTATGAAGAAAGGGTATCACTGTGTCTGCCTTCCTTGAGAAGGCAGAAAGGAGGTCCTGAAGACAGAGAGCTGCACCTACCTCAGTGCCTCCAAGCCAGTCTGCAGACCCTTCGCGATACGTGTTTAGGTAACCATCCACCAGGGTGGTTAGGTCAGACATCATCTCATCTAGGAGTGCCAAGCGAAGGGGTAACAGGTAGGTAGCTTCCAGGGCCAAAATTTTCAGTAAAGAGGGTGAAACAGGTCGGATGAACCATACTTCTGGATTTTCCTGTAGACAATAAAACAATTTCCTCTGAACAGTAAGCAAGACTTTAAAGAAAATAACTGTTTTAGGCCGGGCACAGTGGCTCACGCCTGTAATCCCAGCACTTTGGGAGGCTGAGGCAGGCGGATCACAAGGTCAGGACATCGAGACCATCCTGGCCAACAAGGTGAAACCCCATCTCTACTAAAAATACAAAAATTAGCTGGGCATGGTGGCATGCGCCTGTAGTCCCAGCTACTCAGGAAGCTGAGGCAGGAGAATCGCTTGAACCCGGGAGGCGGAGCTTGCAGGGTTGCAGTAAGCTGAGATTGCGCCACTGCACTCCAGCCTGGTGACAGAGGGAGACTCCGTCTCAAAAAAAGAAAAAAAAAAAGAAAAGAAAAGAACTGTTTAAAGTGTTGCTTAATTTAAGACACTATCATTTTCTTCTATTATTACCTTCTACTTTCATACTATTGATAGCCTTTGAGCATACACACGCTTGCACACATACTCCTACATTAACAGTGTGTGTGTAACAGAGAAAGAGAGGGGTAGAGGTTGGTCAATCAAGACTTCTCAAAGCTAGAGGCAGCAAACTCGATTATGTGAACAGAATTGCAGCCAATACAATTATGACCTAAGTTTGCATGCAAGGATGTCAGAAGGTAAAGAAAATTTACTTTACTTTGGGAGAAATAACTAGGGTGATTTTGGTTCCATTGCCTTGATCAAAATTCTCACAAAAATTTCCCCCTTGTCCCAGCTAGAAAATTTATTTAAGAGTGCTTATTTGTTTATTTATTTATTTATTTATTTACTTTTTGAGACGGAGTCTCACTCTGTTGCCCAGGCTGGAGTGCAGTGGCACGATCTCAGCTCACCGCAATGTCTGCCGCCCCTGTCCCCAACTCCAAGTTCAAGCGATTCTCCTGCCTCAGCCTCCCGAGTAGCTGAGATTACAGACACCTGCCACCATGCCCAGCTAATTTTTGTATTTTTAGTAGAGGAGATTTCACCATGTTAGTCAGGCTGGTCTTGAACTCCTGACCTCAGGTGATCTGCCTGCCTCAGCCTCCCAAAGTGTTGGGATTATAGGCGTGAGCCACCGAGCCTGGTCTAAGACTGCTTTTTAATTAATAGCCAACAAATCTGGATCCTGGCTTTTATCCACTTGAGACCAGATATAAACCATTCCCATTTGGTACAGTTAAGATTTTGGCAATGTTCATATGATAACATGGCAGCTGTCATTTTTCTACATAACAGGCTGATAATACTGCTCAGAAAACACTTGAAAAAAAATAATGTCATACAGGACATCCTTTAACACTCACCTGAATTAGTTTTTGTCTCTTTTCTAGAAAGGAGAGATATTTAGGGGCTACTTGAAGGTGTTTGATTAAACTCTCCTGCAAAGTAGTGATGCAGTTTGGAAGATAGCCACCCGTTTCCATGGAAAACTGAAGTACATCTGCTACCTGTGGTATTTTAAAAAGACAAACAGACCAGTTGAATATATGCAGAGAGCTATCTCATGCCAGAAATATATTTAGAGAAATGTCTAAATAACATTTTCCCCAAGGACCCACACGATAGACCATGTCATCGGGAAATTTAAAGTTGTTCAGCCAACTTATTCTGAAAAATGAGAAAAAAAAAACGGAATAAAAGCTCAATTTTTTTTTTTTTTTTTTTTTGAGGTGGAGTCTCGCTCTGTCGCTCAGGCTGGAGTGCAGTGGCATGATCTCAGCTCACTGCAATCTCCACTTCCCAGGTTCAAGTAATTCTCCTGCCTCAGCCTCCCGAGTAGCTGGGACTACAGGTGCAGGCTACCACGCCTGGCTAATTTTCAACTTTTTTTTTCTTAAGAGACAGGGTCTTGCTATGTCGTCCAGGCTGGAGTGCAGTGGCTATTCACAGGCAGGATTCCACTACTGATGAGCACGGAGGTTCTGACCTGTTCCATGTCTGACCTGGACTCGTTCACCCTCACTTAGGCAACCTGGTGGTTCTCCCAGCTCCTGGGAGGCCACCACATTGATGCCAATCTCAGTACAGGCACCCAATCAGCACAGCGCCCTACAGTCCAAAACTCCTTAGCTCAAGCAATCCTCCCATTACAGCCTCACAGTAACCATGACTACAGGCACAACCCATCACACCCAGCAACCCAACTTTGCGTTTCCTTAACTACTTTCTTTTTTCTTTTCTTTTCCTGAGACAGTCTTCCTCTGTCGCCCAGAGCTGGAGTGCAATGGTGTGATCTTGGCTCATTGCAACCTCCACCTCCCGGATTCAAGCAATTATCCTGCCTCAGCCTCCCGAGTAGCTGTGATTACAGGTGTGTGCCACCATGCCTGGCTAATTTTCATATTTTTAGTGCAGACAGGGTTTCACCATGTTGGCCAGGATAGTCTTGATCTCTTGACCTTGTGATCCACCCGCCTTGGGCTCCCAAAGTGTTGGGATTACAGGCGTGAACCACTGCGCCAGGCTTTTTTTTTTTTTTTTTTTTTTTTGAGATAGGGTCTTGCTCTATCTCCCAGGTTGGAGTACAACGCCACAATCATGGCTCACTGCAGCCTCAATCTTCCAAGTTCAAGGGATCTTCCCGCCTCAGCCTCGAGTAGCTAGGACTACAGGCACATCCCACTATGCCTGGCTAGTATTCTTAAGATTTTTTTTTGAGACGGAGTCTCGCTCTGTCACCCAGGCTGGAGTGCAGTGGCGCGATCTCGGCTCACTGCAAGCTCCGCCTCCCGGGTTCACGCCATTCTCCTGCCTCAGCCTCCCGAGTAGCTGGGACTACAGGCGCCTGCCACCACCATGCCCGGCTAATTTTTTGTATTTTTAGTAGAGACAGGGTTTCACCGTGTTAGCCAGGATGGTCTCAATCTCCTGACCTCGTGATCCGCCCGCCTTGGCCTCCCAAAGTGTTGGGATTACAGGTGTGAGCCACCGTGTCGGGCCTGAAAAGTGATTTTTTTAACAGCAAGGCAGACGGAGATTTTACTACAGTCAGAGGAGAAGGTGATGTGATGATGGAAGCTAGGATTACAGTGATGCACTTTGAAAATGGAGGAAGGGGCTACAAGCCAAGGAATACAAGTGGCCTCTAGAAGCTGAAAAAGGCAAGGAAACTCTCTCTTCAGAAGAGCCTCTAGAAGAAATCAGCCCTGCAAGACACCTTGACTTTAGCCTAGTGAAAATGATTCAAGACTTCTGACCCTGAAACAATAAAATAATAAATTTGCATTGTTTTAGGCCACTAAATTTGTGGTGATTTGTTACAGCAGCAATAAGAAACTAATACACTGTTATAGAAAAAGAAATTGGTGAAAATTCTGCTTCTTGGACTATGTAACTCTAAAAAGAAAAACATGAACAGATATGCCAAGGTCTTCATTAGACAATACGTGTAAGAGCTAATCAAGAAGCCTAATGGCCTCAAGGAAACAAACAGCAATTATGTTAGATTTTGGAGTAAGCATAAAAGCAATCTCTACAAATGGCAGCAAATACATTATAAGTAGATACATAAACAGAAAAAGTGAACCAAATATAGTAACATAAAATTGAACTTTTAGAGATTGCTGCTCAAAAATAATTGGCCAACTTATTAGTTCAGTTTCTCTCCAAAGGCTCTAAGCTTGTGTAATCAAGATTTCCCTTTACTATCATAAACCTAAAAGACTAGAAGAACCTGAAGAAAACATAATGAAACTAGTGGTTTTACTGCTCTCACAGCCAAACCAGAAACCCAGATCAACTCTAAGAGCTAGTAGAGGTTCATGCCTTTACTTGGGTGGCTGAGGCAGGAGGATGGCTTGAGAGTAAGGGCTTGAGACTAGCCTGGGCAACACAGTAAGACTCCACTTCTAAATAATAATAACAACAACAATAATGCTAGTAGAATCTAGGGATTTCTTATTTCTCTAAGGTCCCCTAGAGGACAGACAAATTATATCACTTCAGGCTATTTGGGCCCACATAGATTTGGGGGGCATATGCAGGACGACCTGTACCCCTAAACTAGATGTCAGTTTGCCTTAATTGTTACATGTGTGGTAGAGGCAGATATGTGATTGTTCATCTCATGCTATGTCTCCCATGTCAGGCTTCTGAATGATCCCTGAATTGCTCAAGTTTCTGAATGCTATGGAGTCTGAATCTTGCTTCTTTGACAAATTCTGGAGCAAAATGAGGAAAACATCTTTATAAATAATTTTAAGCAACTTTACTGCAGTGCTTTTATAGAACACCAAATGTTCTCACATATTGTACAAACATTTTACATGAAAAGTGAGCAGAAATGGAGCACCAAAAAAAAAAAAAAAAAATTTAAAAAGACTTTTACTCATCAGATAACCAGATGAGCCCTTTTATCTACAGGAGCTGTATATAATGGTTTGAATCCAGTGCTTCCCTTCATGTACCTGTGTGTCAAAGACATTATTCAGCAAAATTCCATACTGATGAGAGAGGCAATCAGAAAGCCAACGACAATCATGGATAACCTAAGGAATCAGAAGGAAACAGTCATTAGAACCTGGCTGCTAATCTTAATAGCACAGGAATCAGTTTATATACTTACCTTCAAAATTCTCTTGTCTTCTAGTATCATCTGAAGTCCATTGTGGAAAGCTCGACTTCCCAGAAGGAAAATGTCAAATAAGTAAACTCGGCAATTTGTGGCCACCTACAATAGACCATCCAGACACACACACCATAGGATAAGAAAGAACTGAGGAAGGGAAATTTGAGGATGAAGAGTAAAAGACATGTGATAAAATATCTAACATCTTCACTTTATTTATTTATTTATTTAGAGACAAAGTTTCACTCTGTTGCCCAGGCTGGAGTGCAGTGGCACAATCACGGCTCACTGCAACCTCTGCCTCCTGAGTTCAAGCAATTCTCCTGCTTCGGCCTCCTGATAGCTGTGATTACAGGCATGTGGCACCACACCCAGCTAATTTTTTTTTTTTTTTTTTTTTGAGACAGAGTCTTGCTCTGTCACCTGGGCTGGAGTGCAGTGGCACGATCTTGGCTCACTGCAGCCTCTGCCTCCTGGGTTCAAGCAATTCTCCTGTCTCAGCCTCCCAAGTAGCTGGGATTACAGGTGCACGCCACCATGCCCAGCTAAGTTTTGTTATTTTTAGTAGAGAAGGGGTTTCACCATGTTGGCCAGGATGGTCTCAATCTCTTGACCTCATGATCCACCCGCCTTGGCCTCCCAAAGTGCTGGGATTACATGTGTGAGTGTCCATGTCCAGTGAGAAGGGGTTTCACCATATTGGCCAGGCTGGTCTCGAACTCCTGACCTCAGGTGATCTACACACCTCGGCCTCCCAAAGTGCTGGGATTACAGGCATGAGCCACTGCACCTGGCCAATTTTTTTTATTTTTTGTAGAGATGGGGTTTCACCATGTTGGCCAGGCTGGTCTCAAACTCCTGACCTCAAATGATCCACCCATATCAGCCTCCCAAAACTTTATTTTTTTTTTGAGACAGGGCCTTGCTCTGTCACCCGGGCTGGACAACGTGGCTTGATCTCGGCTCACTGCAAATTCAACCACCCAGGCTCTTGTGATTCTCCCACCTCAGCCTCCCAAGTACCTGGATTACAGGCACCCACCACCACACCCAGCTAATTTTTGTATTTTTTGTAGAGACTGGGCTTTGCCATGTTGCCCAGGCTGGTTTCAAACTCCTAGGCTAAAGCAATCTGCCTGCCTTGGCCTTCCAAAATGCTGGGATTACAGGCGTGAGCCACCAGGCCCCACCACATCTTCACTTTTAAATGATAGGTACTTGATTCTTAGAGAAAACAGGTATAATTTGTTCTTAAGTAAAAAAAGTAAGACACAATCACTGTGATTTCCTTTTTTCTTTTTTTTTTTTTTTTTGAGACGGAGTCTTGCTCTGTCGCCCAGGCTGGAGGGCAGTGGCACGATCTCGGCTCACTGCAACCTCTGCTTCCCGGGTTCTCGCCATTCTCCTGCCTCAGCCTCCTGAGTAGCCGGGACTATAGGCACCTGCCACCATGCCCTGCTAATTTTTTTTCTTTTTGTATTTTTAGTAGACATGAGGTTTCACTATGTTAGCCAGGATGGTCTCGATCTCCTGACCTCCACCCGTCTCGGCCTCCCAAAGTGCTGGGATTACAGGCATGAGCCACCACACCCGGCCAATGATAGGTGCTTGATTCTTGGAGAAAACAGGTAAAATTTGTTCTTAAGTAAAAAACGTAAGACACAATCATTGTGATTTTCAAAAAGAAAGAAAAGGACAAGCTGGTGAAAGAGACTTTCCCTTTTTTTTTTTTTTTTTTTTTTTTGAGACAGTTTCACTCCTGTTGCCCAGACTGGATCTTGGCTCACTGCAACCTCTGCCTCCCAGGTTCAAGTGATTCTCCTGCCTCCTGAGTAGCTGGGATTACAGGGACCCGCCACCACATCTGGCTAATTTTTTGTATATTTTAATAGAGACGGGGTTTCACTATGTTGGCCAGGCTGGTCTTGAACTCCTGACCTCAGGTGATCCACCCATGTTGGCCTCCCAAAGTGCTGGAGCCTGTAATCCCAGCTACTTGGGGGGCCGAGGCAGGAGAATCGCTTGAACCCTGGAGGCAGAGGTTGCAATGAGCCAAGATCGCGCCATCGCACTCCAACCTGGAGGACAAGAGTGAGACTTTGTCTCAAAAAAAATAAAAATAAATAAATAAATAAATTTCACCAGTCTCATCTATGGCATTCTAATTGTGAACTACATATTTGGTCTTCCTTCTGATTTCCTGAAATATAGCTCCTAAAACCCTTGGAATCTTGAAAGTGAGTGATAAGAGTGTTTTTTGTGTATTAATGGGATGACTGGTGCCTGGGGGCTCCTAGATGCTCCCAGGGTTTCAGGACAGGCACTAGTCACAGGAAAGACAAACGCATGATTAGAGGGCTGGGACTTTCATCCCCACTATCCAACCTCCAGGGAGGAGAAAGGGGCTGAAGGTTAAGTTGATCACGAATGGCCAATGACTTAATCATTTATGCCTACATAATGAAGCCTCCATTAAAAACCCCAAAGGGAGGCTGGGCAAGGTGGCTCACGCCTGTAATCGTAAGCACTTTGGGAGGCCAAGGTAGGAGGATCTCTTGAACCCAGGAGTTCAAGACCACCTGGAAAACTTATGGACACCCCATCTGTACAAAAAAAATAAAAATCAGCTGAGCATGGTGGTGCACCTGTGGTCCCAGCTACTCGGGAGGCTGAGGTGGGAGGATCACTTGAGCCTAGGAGCTCCAGGTTGCAGTGAGCCGTGTTTGCACCACTGCACTCTAGCCTAGGTGACAGAAATAGACTCTCTTTTTATTTTTTAATTAAAAAAAAAATTTTTTTTTTGAGACAGAGTTTCGTTCTTGTTGCCCAGGCTGGAGTGCAATGGTACAATCTCGGCTCACCGAAACCTCTGCCTCCCTGGTTCAAGTGGTTCTCCTGCCTCAGCCTCCCAAGTAGCTGGGATTACAGGTGCCTGCCACCACGCCCGGGTAGTTTGTTGCATTTTTAGTAGGGACTAGGTTTGGTGATCCACTCACCTAGGCCTCCCAAAGTACTGGGATTACAGGCGTGAGCCACCACACCTGGCCTTTTTTCTTTTTTGGAGATTGAGTCTTAATCTGTTGCCCAGGCTGGAGTGCAATGGCATGATCTCGGCTCACTGCAACCTCTGCCTCCTGGGAGCAATTCTCCTGCCTCAGCCTCTCAAGTAGCTGGGATTACAGGTGCGCGCCAACACACCCAGCTAATTTTGTATTTTTAGTAGAGACGGGATTTTACCATGTTGACCAGGCTGGTCATGAACTCCTGACCTCAGGTGATCCGCCTGCCTTGGCCTCCTTGGGATTACAGGCATGAGCCACCACACCTGGCCAAAAATTTTTTTTAATATGGAGATGGGGGTCTCCCTATGTTGCCAAGGCTGATCTTGAATTCTTCAACACAAGTGATCCACCCGTCTCAGCCTCCCAAAGTGCTGGGATTACAGGCATGCACCACCATGTTGGGCCCCTTTTTTTTCTTGTATTAATTTTTAAGAGTCTTTCAAAAAAAAAAAACACAAAAGGCCTAAATTCACAGCGCCTCTGGATAGCTGAGCAGGTTCCTGGAGGGGGTGGGTGGTGCACCCCTTGCCCCATACCTTGCCCTATATATCTCTTCCATCTAAGAGTTTATCTGTATCCTTTGTTTCATATACATATATATAATGTTTTATATATATTATATATTATATATATTGTGTTAGGTGTTACATATATATTATATATATCATATATATGATATGTACATTATATATCATATATATGTACATTATATATCATATATATGTACATTATATATCATATATGTACATTATATATCATATATGATATGTACATTATATATCGTGTATATGATATGTACATTATATATCATATATGATATGTACATTATATATCATATATGATATGTACATTATATATCATATATGATATGTACATTATATATCATATATGATATGTACATTATATATCATATATGATATGTACATTATATATCGTGTATATGATATGTACATTATATATCATATATGATATGTACATTATATATCATATATGATATGTACATTATATATCATATATGATATGTACATTATATATCATATATGATATGTACATTATATATCGTGTATATGATATGTACATTATATATCGTGTATATGATATGTACATTATATATCGTGTATATGATATGTACATTATATATCGTGTATATGATATGTACATTATATATCGTGTATATGATATGTACATTATATATCGTGTATATGATATGTACATTATATATCGTGTATATGATATGTACATTATATATCGTGTATATGATATGTACATTATATATCGTGTATATGATATGTACATTATATATCGTGTATATGATATGTACATTATATATCGTGTATATGATATGTACATTATATATCGTGTATATGATATGTACATTATATATCGTGTATATGATATGTACATTATATATCGTGTATATGATATGTACATTATATATCGTGTATATGATATGTACATTATATATCGTGTATATGATATGTACATTATATATCGTGTATATGATATGTACATTATATATACATTTTTTTTTTGAGACAGAGTCTGGCTCTGTCACCCAGGCTGGAGTACAGTGGCACCATATCAGCTCACTGCAACCTCTGCCTTCTGGCTTCAAGTGATTCTCCTGCCTCAGCCTCCCAAGTAGCTGGGACTACAGGCGTGCGACACTACACTTGGCTAATTTTTTTGTATTTTTTTTAGAGATAGGGTTTGTTTCACCATGTTGCCCAGGTTAGTCTCCAACTCCGGAGCTCAAGTGATCTGCCTGTCTCGGCCTCCCAAAGCGCTGGAAGTACATGTGTGAGCCACCACACCTGGACTTGTAATATTCTTTAAAATAATAAATGAGTAGGCCGAGTGCAGTGGCTCATGCCTGTAATCTTAGCACCTTGGGAGGCTGAGGTGGGTGGATCACCTGAGGTCAGCTGTTTGAGACCAGCCTGACCAATATGACAAAACCCTATCTCTACTAAAAATACAAAAATTAGTTGGGCGTGGTGGTGTGCACCTGTAGTCGCAGCTAGTCGGGAGGCTGAGACAGGAGAACTGCTTGAGCCTGGAAGGCAGAGGTTGCAGTGAGCTGAGATACTCGCCACTGCACTCCAGCCTGAGCAAGAAAGAGCAAGACTCTGTCTCAAAATAATGATAATAATAAATGAGTAAATGTAAGTAAAATGTTTCTCTGAGTTCTGTGAGCTGCTCTAGCAAATTAACTGAACCAGAAAAGGGAGGTCATGGGGACCCCAACTTATAGTTGGTTGGTCAGAAGCACAGGTCACAAGCTGTGCTTGTGAATGGCACCTGAAGTTGAGGGCAGTCTTGTGGGACTGAGCCCTCAATCTGTGGGGTCTGACACTATTTTCAGGTAAACAGTCTCAGAATTGAATTGGAGGACACTAAGCTGGTGTATACTGGAGAGTAGCAGCAGAATTGTTTTGCTTCATGTGTGAGGAAACAACCCCCACACATCTGGGGTGACAGAATGTTCTATTTTTTTTTTGAGACGGAGTCTTGCTCTGTCGCCAGGCTGAAGTGCAGTGGTGTGATCTCGGCTTGCTGCGACCTCCATCTCCCAGGTTCCACCAATTCTCCTGCCTTAGCCTCCCAAGTAGTTGGGGTTACAGGTACGTGCCACCACACCCGGCTAATTTTTGTATTTTTAGTAGAGACAGGGTTTCACCATGTTGGCCAGGCTGGTCTCAAGCTCCTAACCTCAGGTGATCTGCCCGCGTCAGACTCCCAAAGGGCTGGGATTACAGGCGTGAGCCACTGTGCCTGGCCAGAATGTTCTGTGTTGAGTAGAAAGTATAGGAAAAAAGAGCACTTTTAGTTTTTTTCCCTATAAGTCTAATACTCCAGGGAACACCATTTTAAGGTGAATGAACAGTATCTCATTATTAACAACTGGAAATGCTATTTCTCTGAGTTTCTTAATATGCATGATTGTTAGGTGTTACATAAAATTATTCATAAGAGAAGATCCCTACCCTCTAGCAATTTAAAACAGGCAACAAATACACTGGCACAAATGGTAAGATGTCAAATATTCAATGCTGCTTACAGATCAATTTTATATAATTTAAGAATTCTAGATTTTTTTTTTTTTTTTTGAGACAGAGTCTTGCTCTGTCACCCAGGCTGGAGTGCAGTGGTGCGATCTCAGCTCACTGCAACCTCCATCTCCTAGGTTCAAGCAATTCTCCTGTCTCAGCCTCCCGAGTAGCTGGGACTACAGGTGCCCACCACCATGCCTGGTTATTTTTCATATTTTTAGTAGAGACGGGGTTTCACCGTATTGGCCAGGCTGGTCTCAAATCCCTGACCTCGTGATCCGCCTGCCTCGGCCTTCCAAAGTGCTTGGATTACAGGCCTGAGTCACCGTGCCCAGCTAAGATTGCTTCTAATCACAAAAATCACAAAAGCAGCATAGCTGGATGATCTACTAAGAGAGTGAAGACAAAAAACATCCAAATGCCAGGCATGGTGTGGCTCATGTCTATATCTCAGGATATTGGGAGGCTGAGGTGGGAGGATCGCTTAAGGCCAGGAGTTCAAGACTAGCTCGGGCAACAAAGCAAGACCCCTGTCTGTACAGAAAACAAAAGAATTTTAAATTTAAAACAAAACATCCAAATGGGTCTAGAAAGCTAGGCATATGACAGTCTGATGCCACTTCTGTCATTTCAGGAGCTGAACTATGTTATAGCTACAATTGCCAGACCTACCTAGCACCCATTCTCAGAACTTTCATTATATATATATATATTTTTTTTTAATTTAATTTTATTTTTTGAGATGGAGTCTCACTCTGTCGCCCAGGCTGGATTGCAGTGGCGTGATCTTGGCTCACTGCAGCCTCTGCCTCCCGGGTTCAAGTAATTCTCGTGCCTCAGCCTCCTGAGTAGCTGGGATTAATAGGCACTTGCCACCAGGTCCAGCTAATTTTTTGTATTTTTAGTAGAAACAGGGTTTTGCCATGTTGCCCAGGCTGGCCTTGAACTCTTGAGCTCAGGTGATCTACCCGCCTCAGCCTCCCAAAGTGCTAGGATTACAGGTGTGAGCCACCGCACCCAGCATATATATATATTTGAGATGGTCTTGCTCTGTCACACAGGCTGAAATGCAGTGGCGCAGCCATAGCTTATTGCAGGCTAAAACTAACTCCTGGGGGCTCAAGAGATCCTCCCTCCTCAGCCTCCTGAGTACCTGGGATTATATTATATGCTCAGCTAATGTTTTTGTTTTTTGTAGAGACAGAGTTTCACTAAGTTGCTCAGGCTGGTCTCCAGCTCCTGGCTTCAAGCAATTCTCCCACTTCAGCCTCCCAAAGTATTGGAATTACAGACATTAGCCACCACACCACAAAAATTAGCCAGGCCCGGTGGTGTGTGCCTGTAGCCCCAGCTACTCAGGAGGCTGAGGTGCAAGAATCGCTGGAACTCAGGAGGCAGAGTTTGCAGTTAGCTGAGATTGTGCCACTGCACTCCAGCCTAGGTGACAGAGCAAGACTCTGTCTCAAAAAAAAAAAAAAAAAAAGCGAACCCCTGATGTTTTCCCCTGCTACTTTAATTATAAAAATTGAATAGACGCAGTATAAAAGTTTGGAAAATAATTATCTGCTGTACTATAAACTGTGGTGAAGATACCTGACCAGAGATAAAGATTAAATATTTAAATAATTTAAAGTTAAGAAATGCTGTGGGAAATACTGACAGAAAGAAAGCAGATTAGGCAAAACAAAACAATAAAAATAAAGGTTTAAGAATTAAAGGTGCCAGATACTAAGAAAAGTGAGGAGATGGAAACAGGGGGATGGGCTGAAGGTTTATATGAGGAGACGTAACCCCGCAAGTAATCCTCCCCCATTCCTCTCCCACTGAGGACAGATCATGTATTCTCTGGATAAATCTAACCAGAGAGGCTCTGGGGTTGACAATGTTTAGACAGAAGAGGGTGGAAGTTCAGTAGTGGCCTGAAAAATGAAAATCTGCACACTGAATTGTGGGCTTCTAGCCCTCTTCCCTTTGTTGAGACTCAGAAAATAATACCCCAAAGCAAAGAAAGACCTCTGAAATAGCCTCAGAAGTAAAAGTTTTTCTCTGACCTTCAGCCCTGCTGTCTCTTGGTCCCATTATTTCCTGAAGCTAGCCATAGAAACTAGAATCATTCTCCCCGAAGGTGATCACGGAAACCAGAACCCAGTTTCCCCAAAGCCAGCCATAAAACCTAAAAATAGGCCAGGTGTGGTGGCTCACACCTGTAATCCTAGCACTTTGAGAGACCGAGGTGGGTGGATCACTTGAGTTCAGGAGTTCGACACCAGCCTGCCCAACATGGTGAAACTCCGTCTCTACCAAAAATATAAACATTAGCCGGGCGTGGCGGCACACTCCTGTAATCCAAGCTACTTGGGAGCCTGAGACAGGAGAATCGCTTGAAACCAGGAGGTGGAGGCTGCAGTGAGCCAAGATCATGCCATTGCACTCCAGCCTGGGCAAAAGAGCAAGACTTCACCTCAGAAAAAAAAAAAAAACCCTAAAAATATTACTCTAGGCCAGGTGCGGTGGCTCACACCTGTAATCCCAGCACTTTGGGAGGCCAAGGAAGGAGGATCACTTGAGCTCAGGAGTTCGAGACCAGCCTGGGCAACACAGTGAAACCCCATCTCTACTAAAATACAAAAAAAATTAGCCAGGCATGGTGGCATGCACTTGTAGTCCCAGCTACTTGGGAGGCTGAGGCAGGAGAATTGCTTGAACCTGGGAGGCGGAGGTTGCAGTGAGCCGAGATCATGCTACTCATGCTACTGCACCCCAGCCTGGGCAACACAGCAAGACTCTGTCTCCAAAAAAAAAAAAAAAAAAAAAAAAAAATCAGCCAGGCACGGCGGCCCACGCCTGTAATCCCAGCACTTTGGGAGGTCAGGGCAGTTGGATCACCTGAGGTTGGGAGTTCAAGACAAGCCTGGCCAACATGGTGAAACCCTGTCTCTACTAACAATGCAAAAATTAGCCGGGCATGGTGGTGGGCACCTATAATCCCAGCTACTGGGGAGGCTGAGGCAGGAGAATCGCTGGAACCCAGGAGATGGAGGCTGCAGTGAGCCAAGATGGTGCCACTGCACTCCAGCCTTGGCGACAGAGCAAGATTCCATCTCAAAAACAAAAAACAAACAAAAATTAGCCAGGTGTGGTAGTATGCACCTATAGTCCCAAGTAGTCCAGCTACTTGGGAGGCTGGGGCAGGAGGATCTCTTGAGCCCGGGAGTTCAAGGCTGAAGTGAGCCATGATGGAGCCACTATACTCCAGCCTGGGCAACAGAGACTCCATCTCAAAAAATGTATGTACTTGTATATATACATACACATATATATATACACATATACACATACACACACATATATATAAAACTTTCCCTCTGCCTCTGTATGTAAAAAAGGGCCATAAAAATGATCTGACCCACCTTATTTGACAGTAGGTCATAGATCCCCATTCTAGAGAGGGTCCTGCTACATACCAGGAAAGAAGAAATACATGCTATGAGAGCCAAGACGAATCTAGACAGACAGGCCTTGCTGGGTTTCCCAGTCAGTCTGTTAATATTAGATCATATCATTTTGTTCAATCATATTTCTCCATAGCTGTCCATACTTTGTTGAACCTAAACATAAAAATGGACAATTACCCCTGTATCTTTGAGTCTTCGTTCTGAAGGTTCTCATGTACGCGTTAAATTTGTTGTGTCTTTTCTCCTGTTAATCTGCCTTTTTGTGAGTTAATTTTTCAGCAAACCTACAGAGGGCAAAGGGAAAATTTTCCCTTGGCCCCTACATCTTGCAGCTTCCAGGCTTGAGAAAATAGCCTGCATTGGAACAGGAGGGTAGAGGGCTCCAGGAGAGATGACTTCAAGACAAAAATGCAACATAGGTTAGCAGAATAGTGTTTTTGTTTGTTTGTTTTTTGAGACAGGGTCTCACTCTCACACGCATGAGAAACCATGCTTGGCCCTAGCCCACGAAATTTAAGCATGTGAAAAAACTGTATGGCATCCTTAAAGATATGGAACAGCTTAGTCATAGGTATAAAGAAAACAAAGTTGGTTGGGTGCAGTGGCTCATGCCTGTAATCCCAGCAATTTGGAAGGCTGAGCTGGGTAGATTGCTTGAGTCTGGGAGTTTGAGACCAGCCTGGGCAACATGGTGAAACCCTGTCTCCACAAAAAATACAAAAAGTTAGCTATCACGGTGGGATGTGCCTGTAGTCCCATTTGGGCAACAGAGTGAGACCCCGTCTCAAAAAAGTAAGGAAGGAGTGAAGGAGGGAAGAGAGGAAGGGAGGGAGGGAGGGAGGAATAAAATGAGGCAATTACTAACTCTATGTAAAACAAAAAGTTGTTCAAGAAGAGAAACGATTCTCCTTGACTCAGCAGAGAGTTATCATTACAGTCTTAATAACATATAGACTAAATTTGGTCTTTTTTTTTTTTTTTTTGAGATGGAGTCTCATTTGTGGCCCAAGCTGGAGTGCAGGGGCATGATCTTGGCTCACTGCAACCTCCACTTCTCAAGTTCAAGCAATTCTCCTGCCTCAGCCTCCCATAAATTCTGAATTCTGTCTTAGTAAAAAATTGTGACATAACTAAGTTGGAAAGACCTAGGGAAGAGTGGGTGCAATAAAGGAGCAAAATCTTTATTTATCACAATAAAATTGAATAGATTATTTGTAAAACTGATAAATCAAGAGAAAGCAATAAGCATGTTATTAGAAACAGGAAAATCTGGGCCAGGGGTGGTGGCTCACGCCTGTAATCCCAGCACTTTGGGAGGCCAAGGCAGGCAGATCACTTGAGGTTAGAAGTTCAAGACCAGCCTGGCCAACATGGTAAAATCCTGTCTCTACTAAAAATACAATAATTAGCCAGGCGTAGAGGTGAGTGCCTGTAATTCCAGCTACTTGGGAGGCTGAGGCAGGAGAATACCTTGAACCTGAGAGGCAGAGATGCAGTACAGTGAGCCAAGAGATTGCACCACTGCACTCCAGCCTGGGCAACAGAGAGATCCTGTCTCGAAAAAAAAAAAAAAAAAAAGAAACAGGAAAATAGCAGAAACTACATTTCAATGTGTTAAAAGTAGTTGACTCCCCTAATGTTTGTCAAAGTATTTTGTAAACTGTAAAGTACTGCACAAATATAACAATCCTGTTATTCAATTCTTTTTTTTTTTTTTTTGAGAAGGAGTCTCGCTTTGTTGCCCAGGTTGGAGTGCAGTGGCACAATCTCGGCTCACTGAAACCTCCTCCTCCCAGGTCCAAGTGATCCGCCTGCCTCAGCACCATTAGTAGCTAGGATTACAGGCATGCGCCACCATGCCTGGCTAATTTTTGTATTTTTAGTAGAGGCGGGGTTTCACCACGTTGGCCAGGCTAGTCTCAAACTCCTGACCTTGTGATCTGCCCACCTTAGCCTCCCAAAGTGCTGGGATTACAGGCATGAGCCACTGTGCCTGGCCTATTCAACTCTTTTTTTTTTTTTTTTTTTTTTAAAGTAGTGCCTCTGGGCCAGGTGTGGTGGCTCACACCCAGCACTTTGGGAGGCCGAGGCGGGCGGATCACGAGGTAAGGAGTTCGAGACCAGCCTGGCCAATGTGGTGAAACCCCATCTCTACTAAAAATACAAAAATTAGCCGAGCGTGGTGGCGGGAGCCTGTAGTCCCAGCTACTCGGGAGGCTGAGGCAGGAGAATCGCTTGAACCTAGGAGGCAGAGGTTGCAGTGAGCTGAGATTGTGCCATTGCACTCTAGCCTGGGCGACAGAGCGAAACTCCGTCTCAAAAAAAAGTAGTGCCTCTGGCAGGGTGTGGTGGCTCATGCCTGTAATCCCAGCACCATGGGAGGCCAAGGCGGGTGGATCACCTGAGGTCGGGAGTTCGAGACCAGCCTGACCAAAATGGAGAAACCCTGTCTCTACTAAAAATACATTAGCTGGGCGTGGTGGCACATGCCTGTAATCTCAGCTACTCGGGAGAGGCTGAGGCAGGAGAATTGCTTGAACCCGGGAGGCGGAGGTTGTGGTGAGCCGAGATAGTGACACTACACTCCAGCCTCCAGGCGACAAGAGCAAAATTCCATCTCAAAAAAAAATAAAAATAAAAAATAAACGTAGTACCTCTGAAGTGGAGTGGAGGTTTTTTTTTTTTTTCTCTTAAATTTGATTTTTTTCTTTTGCTTTTAATACAAGTGCACGTGATGCTTTTAGTTAAAAAATTAAACACACAAGCCCAAGGATCTGGTTGGGGAAAACCTGTCCATTAATTTGCTTCCAGTTGCAGAAAGGACAGCTGTAGTCCAGACACAGTGGCTCACACCTGTAATCCCAGCACTTTGGGAGGTTGAGGTGGGCAGATCACCTGAGGCCAGGAATTCGAGACAAGCCTGGCCAACATGGTGAAACCCCATCTCGACTAAAAAGACAAAAATTAGCCAGGCATGTTGGCTCATGCCTGTAATCCCAGCTACTCAGGAGGCTGAGGCATAAGAATTGCTTGAACCTGGGAGGCGGAGGTTGTAGTGAGCCAAGATTGTGTCACTGCACTCCAGCCCATGCAACAGAGCGAGACCCTGCCTCAAAAAAAAAAAAAAAAAAGAAAGAAAACAAAAAGAAAGGACAGCTGTAGCCAACTGCATGTTCCTCTGATACCCAGAAAACCAAAGGGGACAATTTAGGAAATAACCTAGAACTGCCCAGACCTGTGTTACCAGGAAGTCTACTCTCTTTTGTTTTGGTAGATGGAAGTTTAGGGTTGTTTTAAGTAATTTGTATTTGTGCTGCTAATTCAAACCTAGTCATCTAAAAGCTAAGCTTGGCTAGCTGCAGTGGCTCATGCCTGTAACCCCAGCACTTTGCGGTTAGGCTGACTCAGAAGGATTGCTTGAGACCAGGAGTTTGAGACCAGCCTGGACAATACAGGGAGACCTCATCTCTGAAAAAAAAAAAAAAAAAAAAAAAAGTAAAGAAAGAGGGACCCAAAAGCTATCCATCCTCTAGCTATTCTTCAGGGCTAACTACAAACTTTTAAAAAATATTGGCCAGGGGTGGTGGCTCACGTCTGTAATCCTAGTACTTTGGGAGGCCGAGGTGGGTGGATCACTTGAGATCAGGAGTTTGTGACCAGCCTGGCCAACATGGTGAAACCCCGTCTCTACTAAAAACACAAAATTAGCCAGGTGTGGTGGCACATGCCTATAGTCCCAGCTACCCAGGAGGCTGAGGCAGGAGAATCGCTTGAACCCAGGAGGCGGAGGTTGCAGCGAGCCGAGATGCACCACTGCACCCCAGCCTGGTGACAGAGCAAGACTTTGTCTCAAAATAATAATAATAATAGTAATAATAATAGAGACTCTCATCTAATATCTCCCAGGTACAGGGAAACTAAAATGATGTGGTGAGAAACCTGCTGTGGAAAGCTACCACCCCAGAATGAAAAGAGACGACACTCTTCATAGAACTAAGGTGATAGAACAGAACTGGGAAAGACCTCCAGCAGAGCCCGAGAGACAGCACTAATGGCTTTAACAGTGAACCTATTCTTGCTACTGAGCTTAAAAAAAAAACAAAGTGAATCTATAAGGAGAGAGAAGCTCTCTCCTTTTGAAAAGAATAAAGTGAGTACCAGGAGAAGGAAGAACAGTCCAACAAGTTATGCAACAATGACACTAGGGTGACAGAAAGAAGACAATTAATAAATCTACCAGTGAGCCAGGTGCAGTGGCCTATCCCTGTAATCCCAGTGACTAGGGGGGCTAAGGCAAGAGGATTACATGAGGCCAGGAGTTTGAGATCAGCCTGGGCAACACAGCAAGACCCCATCTCAAAAAAACAAAGCTGGACGTGGTGACACTCATCTGTAGTCCCAGCTACTCAGGAGGCTAAAGTGAGGATAGACAGCATGAGCCCAGGAGTTCAATGCTGCAGTGAGCTATGATCTACACTGTGGCCTCAGTGACAGAGTGAGATCCCATCTCTAAAATACAGTTTTCAAAAAGAAGGAAAGAAAAAATCTACCAGTGGCTCTATAATTACTTCAAAATAAAAAGTTTTCAAAAATCTTTCACCTGCAGCCAGCACAGTTTGCCATGGCGACATACATTCGCTCCTTCTGCTGCCACACTCAGGACATTCTGCTTCTTGATATGGAGTATCTGGTAAGAAAAAGAAGGAAAGGAAAAACTTTCAGGGAATAAATGTTGGCATGATAACATCATGATTGGCACAAGTACAATGGTCAGCAGTAAACAAAGTGCATCATCTTTGTTAAACTTACAAAATTTGATTAATCCAAAACAGTCTGTTTTACACATGCAAATAAATCAGCACTAAATACTTCTGATTCTTTTTTTTTGTTTTAGCAAAAGTGTTCCACAGCTGGAAAATAAATCACTCAGACCCCAAATGACAATAAGAGTTGAGAACTCAGACACCTTTTGTTACCACTGATGCTACAGAGAAATAATCATAATCTGTTTTTATATTTTAAATTGAGACAGAGTTTCACTCTTGTTGCTAGGCTGGAGTGCAATGGCACGATCTTGACTTGCAACCTCCACCTCTCAATGGATCAAGAGAATCAAGTAATGGCACGATCTTGACTTGCAACCTCCACCTTTCAATGGATCAAGAGAATCAAGTGATTCTCTTCCCTCAACCCCCCAAGTAGCTGGGATTACAGGCATGCACCACCACGCCCAGCTAATTTTGTATTTTTAGTAATGACAGGGTGTCACTATGTTGGTCAGGCTGGTCTCAAACTCCTGACCTCAAGTGATCTACCTGCCTTGGCCTCCCAAAGTGCTGGGATTACAGGTGTGAGCTACCAAGCCTGGCCCTGAATTATAATCTTTCAGACAAGATTCCTCATGCAAACTATGGCATGCCCTAACACAGGGCAATTTACCACAGCTGAAAGGAATATATGTGGTGGCTAAGTCTCAGAGTATCCACTGCTCAGAAAGACAGAAACAAGGACTCTTCAGGTCCCTTAAAGCCTCGGATTCACTGAATTACTCAAAACTGAAATAGTGGCCGGGCGCAGTGGCTCATGCCTATAATCCCAGCACTTTGGGAGGCTGAGGAAGGAGGATCGTTTGAGCCCAAGGGTTTCAGACCAGACTGGGCAAAACAGTGTCTGTACAAAAAATACAAAAAATTATCCAGGCATGGTGGTGCACACCTGCAGTGTAGCCCCAGCTACTCAGGAGGCTAAAGTGGGAGGATCACTTGAGCCTGGGAGGCTGAGGCTGCAGTGAGCCATGATGATGCACTTCAGCCTGTGTAAAAAAAAAACACAAAAAACTGAAATAGTGGTACCCCAGGTACACACTCTTGTCCTTTGATTATCTATAATCTTACCCTATTTCATTATACAATTCTATAATCCTTAATCCATAATTCATAAAAATATTTGCATGATAAAAGATTCTCCCCATTTTATAGGTAGTTAAATTATTCAATAACAGAAAGGCATAGTAATTTACACTAGCAACATATCTCCCTTTAGAGAGCATAAAGTGTTCTCAATTCTGAGTATCTCTCATCAATGATGAGAAAATGGCACTGAATTTCAGCTTCATTCCCAATCAGATGGCTGCAGAACCGGCAACAAAAGCTGCATTCTCTATTGATGAGAATTCCTAATTACCTCTTCAAACTTCCAGAGCAAAAGCTTCTTTTTTTGTTTTTTGTTTGTTTTGTTTTGTTTTTTTTTGAGACAGTCTCATGCTGTCCTCCAGGCTGGAGTGCAGATCATAGCTCACTGTGGCATGAACTCCTGGGCTCGAGCTATCCTCCCACTTTAGCTTCCTGCAGCTTCGACCTCCGAGGCTTAGCTGATCCTCTCATCTCAGCCTCCCGGGTAGCTGGAACTACAGACCTGTGCCACCATGCCCAGCTAATTTTTTGTATTTTTTGTAGGGGTGGGTTTGCCTTGTTGCCCAGGCTGGTCTGTAACTCCTGGGCTCAAGTGATCTGCCTGACTTGGCCTCCAAAAGTGCTGGTATTACAAGAGTGAGCCACCATGCCTGGCCACAAGTTCTTACCCTCATTTTTTTTTTATTGTTGTCACGGATACTTTAAAGAATCTGTTGATACATAAATAATTTTTACAACTCAATGATAAAAATAATTATTTCAACTCAATTAAAAAATAGGAAAAGGTTTGGGCAGGGTGGCTCATACCTGTATTCCTAGCAGTGAAGGAGGCTGAGGAGGACAGATTGCTTGAGCCCAGGAGTTCGAGACCAGCCAGGGCAACATAGTGAGAAATTGTCTCTACACAAAATACAAAAATTAAGGCTGGGCACAGTGGCTCACGCCTGTAATCCCAGTACTTTGGGAGGCCGTGGAAGACAGACTGCTTGAGTCCAGGAGTTCAAGACCAGCTTGGGGAACAGAACAAGACCTCATTTCTTAAAAAAAAAAAAAAAAAAAAAAAAAAAAAAAAAAGAGCTGGGCATGGTGGTACACGCCTATAGTCCAAGTTACTCAGGAGGCTGAGGTGGGAGGATTGCTAGAGATCCTAGGAGGTGGAGGTTGCAGTGAGCCAAGATCATGCCACTGCACTCCAGCCTGGGCTACTAAGCGAGACTCTGTCTCAAAAAATAAAAGGCAAAGGATCTAAATAGACATTTCTCCAAAGAAGTTATACAAACGGCTAGTAAGCTCATGGAAATGTTCAACATCATTAGCCATCACAGAAATGCAAATCAAAACCACAATAAGATACCACTTCATACCCACTAGGATGGCTATACTCAAAATTACAGATAAATGTTGGCAAGGATTTAAAGAAATTGGAACGGCTGGGCGCGGTGGCTCACACCTGTAGTCCCAGCACTTTGGGAGGCTGAGGTGGGCGGATCACGAGGTAAGGAGATCGAGAACACCCTGGCTAACACGGTGAAACCCCGTCTCTACTAAAAATGTAAAAAAAAAAAAATAAGCCGGGCGTGGTGGTGGGCACCTGTAGTCCCAGCTACTCAGGAGGCTGAGGCAGGAGAATGGTGTGAACCCAGGAGGCAGAGCTTGCAGTGAGCCGAGATGGCGCCACTGCACTCCAGCCTGGGCGACAGAGCTAGACTCCGTCTCAAAAAAAAAAGAAATTGGAACCCTCACAGACTGCTGGTAGAAATGTAAAATAGTGCAACAGCTTTGGAAAAAAGTCTGGCCATTCCTCAAAAAAGTTAAACCCAGAGTTACCATATGATCTAGCAATTTCACTCCTAGGTAACTATCTAAGAGAAATAAAATCATCCACACAAAAACTTGTCCATGAATGTTCATAGTAGCATTATTCACAATAACCACAAAGAAGAAACAACCCAAATGTCCACCAAATGGTGAATGGATAAATAAAATGTAGTATATCCATACAATAGAATATGATTTGGCGGCTGACTGTGGTGGCTTACACCTCTAATCCCAGCACTTTGGGAAGCTGAGGCAGGTGGATTGCTTGAGCCCAGTAGTTTGAGACCAGCTTAGGCAACATAATGAGACGTTGTCTCTACAAAAAATATAAAAGAATTAGCTAGGTGTTGTGGCACATGCCTGTAGTCCCAACTACTTGGGAGGCTAAGGTGGGAGGATTGCTTGAGCCCAGGAAGTCCAGGCTGCAGTGAACTCTGATTGTGCCACAGCACTCCAACCTGGGTGACAGAGCAAGACCCCGTCTCAAAAAAATTTTTTTTAATTTATAAGGAATATTATTTGGCAATAAAAATAAGTGAAATACTGATATAAGCTGTAATGTGGATGAACCTTGAAAACATTATGCTAAGTAAACAAAGCCTGTCAAAAAAACTACATATTTTATTATTTTATTTATTTACTTGTTTTTATTTTTATTTTTTTTGAGATAGAGTCTCACTCTGTCACCCAGGCTGGAGTGCAGTGGCACGATCTTGGCTCACTGCAACCTCTGCCTCCTGGGTTCAAGCAATTCTCCTGCCTCAGCCTCCTGAGTAGCTGGGATTACAGACACACACCACCACACCCAGCTAATTTTTGTATTTTTAGTAGAGACGGGGTTCACCATGTTGGTCGGGCTGGTCTCAAACTCCTGACCTTGTGATTCACCCATCTCGGCCTCCCAAAGTGCTGGGATTACAGGCATGAGCCACCACGTCCAGCCTGTTTTGTTTTGTTTTGTTTTGTTTTGTTTTTTGAGACAGAGTCTCACTCTTTCCCAGGCTGGAGTATAGTGGCATGATCTCGGCTCACTGTACCCTCCACCTCCTCCCACTCAGCCTCCCCAGTAGCTGGGATTACAAGTGCCCGCCACCACACCTGGCTAATTTTTGTATTTTTAGTAGAGATGGGGTTTTGCCATGTTGGTCAGGCTGTTTTAGTGGTTGCCAAGGGCTGAGGAGTGATTAGGAGTGATGGATAAGGGGTGTGGGGTTTCCTTCTGGTATACTGAAAATATTCTAAAATTTATTATGTTGCTTTACTTACAACTCTGTGAATATACTAAAAGAAAGTGAGCTGTATATTTTAACTAAATAAATTGTATGGCATGTGGATTATATCTCAATAATGCTATTTTTTAATAAAAATCTTCTGTTCAGTTCAGACTTAAAAAACAACCTGTTGTTGACCACCCTGGCTAACATGGTGAAACCCCGTCTCTACTAAAAATATAAAAAATTAGCCGGGTGCAGTGGCGGGCGCCTGTAGTCTCAGCTACTCGGGAGGCTGAGGCAGGAGAATGGCGTGAACCCGGGAGGTGGAGCTTGCAGTGAGCCGAGATAGTGCCACTGCACTCCAGCCTGGGCGAAAGAGCGAGACTCCATCTCAAAAAAAAAACAAAAAAACAAAAAAACAAAAAACCTGTTGATAGCTAACTGTCCTTTTAAAAATGCATCCATGGGCCAGGGACAGTGGCTTACACCTGTAATCCCAGCACTTTGGGAGGCTGAGATAGGCAGATCACCTGAGGTCAGGAGTTTGAGATCAGCCTGGCCAACATGGCAAAACCCCATCTCTACTACTAAAAATACAAAAATTAGCTGGCGTGGTGGTGCATGCCTGTAATACCAGCTACTCAGGAGGCTGAGCCAGAAGAATCGCTTGAACCTGGGAGGCGGAGGTTGAGGTGAGCCAAGATCGCCCCACCGAACTCCAGCCTGGGCCACAAGGAGAGACTCCATCTCAAAAAAAAAAAAAAAAAAAAAAATCCTGACTCTTCTCTGAAACTGCCAATGGCTTTAAGTCAAACTCAAAATCTTTACAATGTCTCGAAAGCCCTAAGTGAACTGCCTCCTGCCCGCTTCCATCTCCTACCATTCTTCTTCACTGTGGTCCTGTCACACTGACCTCCCTGCTGTTCCTCCACACAAGCCAGGAATATTTCATCCTCAGGGCCTTTGCACTTGCTAATTCCACTTTTAAGTTCTTCACTTTTTTTTTTTTTTTGAGATGGAGTCTCGCTCTGTCACCCAGGCTGGAGTGCAGTGGCATGATCTCGGCTCACTGCAAGCTCCGCCTCCCGAGTTCACGCCATTCTCCTGACCCAGCCTGGTGAGTAGCTGGGACTACAGGCGCCTGCCAGCATGCCCGGCTATTTTTTTGTATTTTTAGTAGAGACGGGTTTTCACCGTGTTAGCCAGGATGGTCTCAATCTCCTGACCTCGTGATCCACCCGCCTCAGCCTCCCAAAGTGCTGGGATTACAGGCGTGAGCCACTGCACCCAGCCTTTAAGTTCTGCACTTTGGTATCTACATGGCTCCCTTACTTACTCAGGTCTTTGTTCTAATGTCACCTCCCTAGAGATGTTTTCTCTGTCTATCCCACATAAAATAGGACCTCCTTGTCACTCTAGTCCCCATACCGTGCTTTATTTTTATTCCCAGCACTTACTGCCATCTAAAATAAAAGTACTTGTTTATTGTCTTGCATTAGAATATAAGCTCCTTGAGGGCGGGAACTTTGTCTTGATTATGGTTTTACCCAAGAGCTCAGAACAGTGCCTGGCATATAGGCATATAGCAGCCACCAAATATGTTGTTGAATTAATAGGAAAAAAAATCAAAAATCTTATAATAAAGAAATTTATAGCCGAGCGTGGTGGCTCACGCCTGTAATCCCAGCACTTTGGGAGGCTGAGGCGGGCGGATCACGAGGTCAGGAGATCGAGACCATCCTGGCTAACGCGGTGAAACACTGTCTTTACTAAAAATACAAAAAATTAGCCAGGCGTGGTGGCGGGCACCTGTAGTGCCAGCTACACGGGAGGCTGAGGCAGGAGAAGGGTATGAACCCGGGAGGCGGAGCTTGCAGTGAGCCAAGATTGCTCCACTGCACTCCAACCTGGGCAACAGAGCGAGACTCCGTCTCAAAAAAAAAAAAAGAAAGAAAGAAATTTATGACACACAGACATGATACCTACATACAGGCAATACTAGTAATGATTGAGGACAATACTTACCGCAGCACCAAACTTCTGCTGAAATTGATTAATGACTGTGTATGTCACCTCCTCTTCCTCTACAGGACAAGGATTGCATTAGATATATTTCTCTTCCTCAGCAACAGAATAGCTTTCCCAATAATTTTGGCCGCACTCATATATTCCTACTGTATTGCAACTCAAATACCCTAAAATTGCAAAACCACCCTCCCTACATACTACTTCTCTTCCTTTTTTTTCCTCCTTAGCATTTGGCACTATTACAGTATATATTTTACTTATTTATCTAATTTAGCATCTGTTTGCTGCTCAGTAAGGGGAGGGATACCATATTTCAGAATCCCCAATGAATGAGTGTACCCCGATAATTATGAGTACACACACAGTATGTACTCAGTTATTAAATAAACAAATGAATCACAATATTTTATCTTAATTCAGAACCCAGAAGCAATGGCTCAGCTTAGGATTCCGTAGAGAATCTTGATTCAGGGTTACATCAACTCTAAACAGTAAAGAGAGCCTAGTTGAATTTGACTGACTTGGTTCAAAAAAAAAAAAAAAGAGAGAGCCTAGAAAATTCAGAGCCTCGGCTGGGCACAGTGGCTCATGCCTTTAATCACAACACTTTAGGAGGCCAAGGCGGGTGGATCATCTGAGGTCGGGAGTTCGAGACCAGCCTGATCAACATGGAGAAACCCCGTCTCTACTAAAAATACAAAATTAGCTGGGCGTGGTGGCGCATGCCTGTAATCGCAGCTACTATGGAGGCAGAGGCAGGATAATTGCTTGAACCCAGGAGGCGGAGGTTGCAGTGAGCCGAGATCACGCCATTGCACTGCAGCCTGGGCAACAAGAGCGAAACTCCGTCTCAAAAAAAAAAAAGAAAAAAAAAAGAAAATTCAGAGCCCCTATATTCACCTGATGGGCTGTACTTGAGGTCATTCAGCAGAGAGGTAGTTGGTGCTTCAGGGGCAGGAGGAGCAGGCTCACATACATTTAGGTCTTCAACTTTCATTTTCTCCATCCAGGTTCTTTCTGCATGTAGACTATCCTTACAAGAAACAATATTTGGGTGAACTTGTTCTTTGTTGTTGACACCAAAAACAGATTTTGCCACACATTAACGTTAAGGACAGTGGTCCTTCATTAACTAGAGGACCCATTCATCCACTGCTTACATTGACTTGAGGGTGCTATCTAACAATGGAAGAAAACACCTATATATTTCTTCTCATTTCTATTTCCTTATGCCAAGGAATTAAGCAGCTGGTGAATTAGAGTTAAGGCTTTCTACCCTAATGTGCACATTTGGAAAATATCATAATTAAGAAAATTATTCCATCTTACCTAACAGAAGATGCTTTTGCTCTCACTGAGCCTTGTTCCACTTCATCTAGTAGTTCCACTGTAAAATAACCAAATGGCTTCCAACAGAGTTTCCAATCAGAAATCAATTAACTACTCCACTACCCACACACCCCTAGTTTAACCATGTACTGCAAACAATAATTGGAAATGACATGTTAGTCCACGGAGGCTTTTACTGGCCAGCAATAAATACAACAGAAGAGACCATCTAAAGTACCAAAGACTCTCAGTATTCTATGCCTACAAAGCTTCTTGGTTATTTAGAAGGATTAGGAACATTTCTATACATCCCCTTCACCCTTTTTGTTCTAGGGTAACTTTGTGGTCATTCAAGTTAGTTCTAGAGATTTCTTTCCCACCATCCCAATCCTAATGCACCTTCCTTCACATGGGTGCTGTTTGAGGGTTTTCCTTTTTTTTTTTTTTTTTTTTTTGAGATGAAGTCTCGCACTGTTGCCTAGGCTGGAGCGCAGGGGTGCGACCTCGGCTCACTGTAACCTCCGCCTCCCAGGTTCAGGTGATCCTCCTGCCTCAGCCTCCCAAGTCCCATGCCTGGGACTACAGGCATGCGCCACCACACACAGCTAACTTTTGTATTTTTAGTAGAGACTGGGTTTCACCATTGTGGCCAGGATGGTCTCAATCTCTTGACCTCTTGATCCGCTCGCCTCAGCCTCCCTAAGTGCTGGGATTACAGGCGTGAGCCACCACATCTGGCCTCGTTTAGGTACTTTTCAAGCAAAAAGCCTCTATGTTTCAAAAGTCTCTTTTCTCTGTACTATCTAGAAGTATTGAATCTGGAGCAGAGAAAAGGTAAAATTGACTGAAAAATGCTGATTAGCCATTATTGTCCTTCATCTTGACAATTCTTATCCAAGGTACTTTTGGGGACAACTCCTCCATGGTTGATTGGGCCACAGGACAAAGACAGAAATGACTATCCTTTGAGCTTAAAAATTATGAACAAAGCCTATAATCCCAGCACTCTGGGAAGCTGAGGCAGGCAGATCACCTGAGGTCAGGAGTTCGAGACCAGCCTGGCCAACACGGCGAAACCCTGTGTCTCTACTAAAAAAATATAACAATTGGGCTGGGTGCAGTGGCTCACGCCTGTAATCCCAGCACTTTGGGAGGGTGAGGGGGGCGAATCATTTGAGGTCAGGAGTTTGAGACCAACCTAGCCAACATGGTGAAACCCCGTTTCTACTAAAAATACAAAAAAATTAGCTGGGTGTGGTAGCACACACCTGTAATCCCAGCTCCTGGGGAGGATGAGGCAGGAGAATTGCTTGAAAGCCAGAGGCAAAGGTTGCAGTGAGACAAGATCGTACCACTGCACTCCAGCCTTAGCGACAAAGTAAGAATCCATCTCAAAAAAAAAAAAAAAAAAAGTATGAACGAAGGCCAAACCCTGGAGAAGAATTTAGGAGGCGATGAATTCCGTGCGTACAGATCACAAAGCTGGTCAGCCATCAGCCTCCTGAGTTGGGGAGATGATAGCAGTGATTCCTTCACTTCTCTCTACAAACCCATTCACAGCCTAGCTTTCTCCAATCCAGAGCTCTGTTTCACTTCAAAGGCTGATAGTGAAAACAAAATTAAGAACTCCAACTACCACCACTATCCCTGCCATTATAAAAGAATATTCAAGGGACAGAGTGTTCATGACAGCATACTCAATGAGAAAGAAATAGGTAGCTGTCCAGACTTGTACTCCCTGAAGTGGCTCTGGATTGGCAGTCATTAATTTGGTGAGATTTTCATTTCCTCCTAAACACTCGTTTTCTCGTAAACCAAAGCAATCTTTCAAGCAGTAGTAAACTCTCATTTACAGGAGTCCTTTCCTTTCTTCAGATCTGCCCCAGAGTGAGAGATGCACAGTCCTAAGAGGTCCCAGAGCTCTCATTCCTCCACCCCTTCTATCCAGCTCCTGATCTGTACTCCTCCTTAAAGGGCAGAAGCAGAAACTTCCTGAGTCCTTGAAAGCAAAAAATGTTATTGCTTTCTCTTATCCTACTTGACACGTATGAAGCACACTGATGAGCTTCTACAGCTACTCTTTCAGGCAAACAATTGTACTTACTCTTGCTAAATGGTTTGTGCTAGCAAAAATAAAGAATAAGGCTGCTTCCTGCCATTCC
Organism: Gorilla gorilla gorilla; assembly: GCF_029281585.2. Lineage (NCBI taxonomy): Eukaryota > Metazoa > Chordata > Mammalia > Primates > Hominidae > Gorilla > Gorilla gorilla. The sequence goes on from NC_073240.2 coordinate 41,929,149, forward strand.
AAAATCTGAAAATCTCTGAAAACCAAAATTTTGTTGTAACTCTTGGTGGCAAAACTTGACCAGATATGCTATTTATAGTCCGATTTTATTCCACTTAGTATGACTGTCCACCCATTTCTCTGGAGAAATGTGTTGTATTATAGAGTACTGCCCAGACTTTCTGGAGGTGTTATGTAATATGAACACTATATACTCCGTTACCTTTTCCAAAATTCCAGAACAATTCTTGATTCTGAGACATTTGGCCCCAAGGTTTTGGATGAGGAATTGTGAATGGACTGTGAATTTTAAGTAGCTTGCTTAGTAAGACAATCCCTTCCTGTTCACATTCCTAACTGCCTGCTGGTCCGAGTCCGTAGTGATAAGCACCAGCACACCTGACATTATAAAACCAAAATGATTATAATTCTATAAGACTATTTTACTCATAGAGTACCCACAGAAGCAGTAAGAAGGATCAATTCTCAAATACCAACTTTAAGAATCCATAAGCGCAACATTAAGGCAAGACAATTTCAAATATTGGAATGAAATCTCAGTACTAGCATTTTCAAGGAACATGGGAGTCTCACCATTCACAATCTCATGCCCAAAAAACAACTTCACTCCTGGGACACTTCGACCTGTCTCCATATTCTTCACTGTTACAGAAAACAATTCATTCAGTTAATTAAAATATTTTCCTAAAACTCTAAGAAAATATGATGCCTCTCAAAATTTCCCAAGTCTGAGTTGTATTTAAAAAAAAAAAACTCCAAAAAAAATCTCCAAATCTTCCCCCAAGGAATGAAGAGTCAATAATAAATGATAAAGCTACGACCTCTAAACAAGTAGTATAAAAAAACAAGGGAAACCCCATTAAGGTCCAGGAGAAACTAAAAAGGATAGTACACTGAATTTAAAATTCTCCTGAGAATATTCTAAGGCCTTTGGGGTTAAGAACTATCTATTAATTATATTTCTATTTATTTTTACTCCACTTAACTCCAGAAAAAAAATTTAAGGGCAGCCTGCAACTTCTTTTTTTTTTTTTTTTTTTTTTGAGATGGAGTCTCGTTCTGTCACGCAGGCTGCAGTGCAGTAGCGCAATCTCGGCTCACTGCAACTTCCGCTTCCCAGGTTCAAGCGATTCTCCTGCCTCAGCCTCCCGAGTAGCTCGGACTACAGGCACGAGCCACCACGTTTTATATTTTAGTAGAGATGGGGTTTCACCGTGTTAGCCAGGATGGGCTCGATCTCCTGACCTCGTGATCCGCTTGCCTCGGCCTCCCAAAGTGCTGGGATTACAGGTGTGAGCCACCGCACCCGGCCAAGGCAGCCCACAACTTCTAGTGTCCACACCCTTCTTCATGTCATGCTACACACTCAAAAGTACTATCAAGGACAACAATCCAAATCCTGGCTCTCCTATGAGGAGATAAGGAAGTTAGGAGAAGGTTAGATGCCATGTCCACAATGTGCTGTCATTTTCCTAGATGGAAGTGTTCATAGCAGCTGTCTTTTTCCACACCTCTCAGCAATCCAAATAATTGAGTTCCACCCTCACTATTCCACTGAATATATTCCTACCAGGATCAAAGATCACCAACTACTTATTTGTCAAATCCAAAAAAATGTTTTGCAACCTTATCTTCCTTGACTTTCCTGCAACCTTTGACAATACTGTTCTCTCATTTCTTTTTAACTCCTGGCCTCAAGTGATCCTCCCACCTCAGCCTCCCAAAGTACTGGGATTACAGGTGTAAGCCACCGTGCCCAGCCTTCTCTTCTTTCTTCTTTAGTTACAGGACATCATGTTTAGTTCTTTTCCTACTAACTACCTAGAGCTACCATATTGAGTACCCACTCTGAGCCAGGCATCATGCTATTTCCCTATACTCAATTTTCCAGTAACATAATAAGTATTTCACTATCTCAATTATGGAGGACTCTGAGGTTCAGAAAGTTTGAATAACTAGATCAAGTTTCCACTGCTAGCAAAAAACAGTCAGGATTTAAATTCAGGCCTCAGTGATTTTAATATGCTTTTTTATTTTTTTAATTGAGATAGGGTCTTACTCTGTTGCACAGGCTAGAGTGCAGTGGCACAATCCTAGCTCACTGCAGCCTTGAACACCTGGGTTTAAGCAATCCTCCTGCCTTAGCCTTCCAAGTGGTTGGGACTGCAGGCTTGTGCCAGCATGCCTGGCTATTTTTCTTTTTTTTTGGTAGAGACTGGGTCTCACTATGTTGCCCAGGCTGGTCTCGAACTCCTGGGATCAAGCCATCCTTCTATCTCAGCCTCCCAAAAGTCGTGGGATTACAGGTGTGAGCAACCCTGCCTGGCAATACATTTCCTTATAACTGCTGTTACAGTGACTCCCTGATTTGCTCCTTCCAGTCTCCCTATCTGTCTCTACACTTCTGCTTGCCCCTTATACATTGATGGTCCCCAGAGTTTTGTCCCTCATCCTTTTTCCTTCTCTTTGAATGATCATACCCACTTCTTAGTTGTCCTGACATTCATTTTTTGTCCAGCATGGACTATTCTTCTCAGCTCCACTCATATTTTCAACTAAGCACAGACTTACCAAAGAATTTTCAGGCCAGGCGCGGTGGTTCACGCCTGTAATCCCAGCACTTGGGAGGCTGAGGCGGGTGGATCATGAGGTCAGGAGTTCAAGACCAGCCTGGCCAAGAGCATGAAACCCTGTCTCTACTAAAACATCAAAAATTAGCCAGGCGCGGTGGCAGGTGCCTGTAATCCCAACTACGTGGGAGGCTGAGGTAGGAGAATTGCTTGAACCCAGGCGTCAGAGGTTCCAGTGAGCCAAGATCACGCCACTACACTCCAGACTGGGCGACATTGTGAGACTCTGTCTCGAAAAAAAAAAACAAAAAAAGAATTTTCAAATGGGGCCAGGCATGGTGGCTCATGCCTGTAATCCCAGCATTTTGGGAGGCCGAGGCAGGCAGATCACCTGAGGTCAGGAGTTCAAGACCAGCCCGGCCAACATGGTGAAACCCCATCTCTACTAAAAAATACAAAAATTAGCTGGGTGCGGTGGCATGCACCTGTAATCCCAGCTGTTCAGAGGCCAAGGCCAGATAATCACTTCAACCTGGGAGGCGGAGGTTGCAGTGAGTCGAGATCCCTCCCAAAGTGCTGAGATTATAGGCATGAGCCACAGCGCCCAGCCCCTTTCCCATTGTTAACTCCTACTCAACCAGATGGAGTTCCATCACCAATTCCTCCTTTAGGAGATCACTCCACTTTCCTAATTCAAGCACTTCTAGGTACGAATTAGTTGAATCTTTTGTGTTTTTATAGCATCCTTTGCATCTTTCTATCAGAGAGGATCTCACACTCCATTATACCTGTCTACCTATTTGTCTATTTATTATAGTAAGTTTTTATTTTTTTATTTATTTATTTTTTTGCTGGATGCGCTGACTCACGCCTATAATCTCAGCACTTTGGGAGGCTGAGGCGGGAGGATCACAAGGTCAAGAGATTGAGACCATCCTGGCCAACATGGTGAAACCCTGTCTCTATTAAAAATACAAAAATTAGCTGGGCGTGGTGGCACACGCCTGTAGTCCCAGCTACTCAGGAGGCTGAGGCAGGAGAATTGCTTGAACTCGGGAGGCAGAGTTTCCAGTGAATCAAGATTGAGCCACTGCAGTCCAGCGTGGCGACAGACTGAGACTCTGTCTCAAAAAAAAAAAAAAAGAATTTTTTTTAGAGATGGGGTCTTGTGCTGTTGCCCAGGCTGGAGTGCAGGAGCATGATCATAGCTCACTGCAGCCTCGAACTCCTGGGCTTAAGTGATCCACCCACTACAGCCTCCGAATAGCTGAGACTACAGGTGTGAGCCACCACGACTGGCTAATTAAAAATAAAATTGTTTTTTAGGCTGGATGTGGTGGCTCATACTTCTAATTCCAGCACTTTGGAGGCTGAGTGGGAGAACTGTTTGAGCCCAGGAGTTCAAGACCAGCCTGAGCAACACAGGGAGACCCCATCTCTACAAAATATTTAAAAAATTAGCTGGTCTTGGTGGCACATGCCTGTAGTCCCAGCTATTTGGGAGGCTGAAGCAGGAAAATCACTTGTGCCCAGGAGGTCAAGGTTACAATGAGCCATGATAGTCCTACTGCACTCCAGGCTGAATGACAGAGCAAGACTCTGTGTCAAAAAAATTTTTTTTTCGGGGCTGGGTGTGGTGGCTCATGCCTATAATCCCAGCACTTTGTGGGGCTGAGGTGGGAGGATCACTTGAGCCCAGAAGCTGGAGACAAGCCCAGGCAACACAGTGAGACCCCATCTCAATTTTAAAAAAATAAGAAAAAACAGGCCTGGCACATTGGCTCATGTCTGTAATCCCAGCACTTTGGGAGGCCGAGGCAGGAGGATCACGAGGTCAGGAGTTCAAGACCACCCTGGCCAACATAGTGAAACCACGTCTCTACTAAAAATACAAAAAAAAAAAAAAAAAAAAATCAGCTGAGCGTGTTGGCGGGCGCCTGTAGTCCCAGCTACTTGGGAGTCTGAGACAGGAGAATGGCTTGAACCCAAGAGGCAAAGGTTCCAGTGAGCCAAGATTGCGCCACTGCACTCCAGCCTGGGCGACACAGCCAGACTCTGTTTCAAAAAAAAAGAAAAAATAAATTAATTAAAAATAATTTTTCTACAGATGTGGTTTTGCTATGCTGCCTCGGCTGGCCTTAAACTCCTGGCCTCAAGCAATTCTGCCTTACCCTCTCAGGTAGCTGGGACTATAGGCTAGACTAAGTTCTCACTGTAACCTCTGCCTCCCAGGTTCAAGCCATTCTCCTGCCTCAGTCTCCCAAGTAGCTGGGATTACAGGTGCCTGCCACCATGCCCGGCTAATTTTGTATTTTTAGTAGAGACAGGGTTTACCATGTTGCCCAGGCTGGTTTCAAAGTCCTGACCTCAGGTGATCCACCAGCCTCAGCCTCCTAAAGTGCTGGGATTACAGGCGTGAGCCACTGCGCCCAGCCCCTAGACTAAGTTTTTTGAGAACAGGGACCGCCTTATTTCTGTATGTGTCCGTGGTACCAAGTGTAGTTCCTGAGATATAAAACAATCAATACATGATTACTAAATGAATTAATGTTGCAGAAACCTGTTACAATCCCATCCTAGCCCATAGAAGTCTGTTTTAACTCAAAATTTGGCTTAATGACATTAATCTCTCAAATGCCATTTATACATGTTTCAATGATGAACTTGAAACTTATCATGCCAGGAAACTCTATATATTGAAGCTTCCAGATTGGCAGACATGGAGGTACTGGCAGGGTAGCACAACCAAAGATGACATGGAAATTCTGTTTCCCTTCACCCATAAAAAAAAAGAAACATTAAATCAGAAAAAAAATATTAACATGAAGCTATTTCATTGGATGCAGCTGCAAGTTGTAAGATTTAAGGTTGTCCTGGCTGGGCATGGTGGCTCACACCTATAAACCTAGCATTTTGGGAGGCCAAGTAGGATCACTTAAGCCCTGGAATTTAAGACCAGCCTGGGCAACACAGGGAGACCCCATTTCTACAAAAAATAAAGATTAAAAAAACTAGCCAGGTGAGGTGTTACACAAGTGTAGTCCCAGCTACTCAGGAGGCTGAGGTGGGAGGATCACTTGACCCTGGGAAGTTAAGGCTGCAGCGAGCCATGATCACACCATACCATTGCAATCCAGCCTGGATAACAGAGCATGACTTTGTCTTAAAAAAAAAAAAAAGGATAGCCCTATGTTTCTTTTGCATTTGCCTGTTCTTGAGCTTTATCCTTTATGATAACTGGAATTGAAGCTGAGAGTTGTAGAGGCTACCTGGTGACCATGAGGATAACAGATGATCACTGACATGGCAGAGCAGGAGCAAAAGGCATCTGGTTCCTGCTGGTGTCTTTCAGCCATTGCAGTGTTCTTCAGCTGCCTACCTCTTTACTTTTTGTAAGAAAAAACTTAACCCCTTACTGTATGAACTCAACTGCTGAAGCCAAAAACAATTCTAACTAATGTGGTGGTTATTTTTAATTTCAAAATGCATATGGAAAGAAATTAAAGGGCCAGCATAGTGGCTCAAGCCTGTAATCCCAGCACTTTGGGAGGCCAAGGTGGGCGGATCAACTGAAGTCAGGACTTTGAGACCGGCCTGGCTAACACAGTGAAACTCTGCCACTACTAAAAATACAAAAATTAGCCAGACTTGGTGATGGGTGCCCGTAACCCCAGCTACTTGGGAGGCTGAGGCAGGAGACTTGCTTGAACCTGGGAGGCAGAGGTTGCAGTGAGCCAAGATCACGCCACTGCACTCTAGCCTGGGCAACAAGAACGAGACTCGTTCTCAGAAAAAAAAAAAAAGGCCGGGAGCGGTGGCTCATTCCTATAATCCCAGCACTTTGGGGGACCCAGGCAGGTGGATCACCTGAGGTCAGGAGTTTGAGACCAGCCTGGCCAACAGGCTGTGTTTTTGTATTTTTTGTACTAAAAATACAAAAATTAGATAGGCATGGTGGTGTGTGCCCGTAATTCCAGCCACTCGGGAGGCTGAGGCAGGAGAATCACTTGAACTTGGGAGGCGGAGGTTGCGGTGCGCTATCACGCCACTGCACTCCAGCCTGGGGGATGGAGCAAGACAACATCTCAAAAACAAAACAAAACAAAACAAAACAAAACAAAACAAAACAAAACTTTTTATATTGAAAATTCCTGCTATCATGTCAAAAGCAGGGACAAACCAGGCCCAGCATGGTGGCTCACACCTGTAATCGCAGAACTTTGGGAGGCCGAGGCGGGCGGATCACGAGGTCAGGAGATCGAGACCATCCTGGCTAACACGGTGAAACCCCATCTCTACTAAAAATACAAAAAATTTGCTGGGCGTGGTGGCGGGTGTCTGTAGTCCCAGCTACTCGGGAGGCTGAGGCAGGAGAATGGTGTGAACCCGGGAGGCGGAGCTTGCAGTGAGCCATGATCACGCCACTGCACTCCAGCCTGGGCAACAGAGCGAGACTCCATCTCAAAAAAAAAAAGTAGGGACAAACCAGTATATTCAGTCACATTGTTCTGTTTGGGAAAACAATATTCTAACCTTCCTCCCACACTTTACCTAAAATAGGAATAATGCCACCCTCCCAATCACTAATGGAGCCCACTGAAAGTCAATCACTAATCTCTTAAAAGGCAGAACATTATAAGAAATAGAACAAGACCTTTCTTCAGGACAACAATCTTATTAGGGTCAACATGCTGAAGCACACCCTCGAAGACACCACAGACCAATGTGAGTTTCACCCTCTTCCACAAAATCTGGCTGAGGAAATGGTAGTCACTGCTGGGGTCCATGCTAATTGATTCCAAAAGCCGTCTTCAAATAATCTTCTTTAAGCATCCAAACACTTGAAAATTAATAAAGAGATCTATGAATTTTAAAAGATTTTTTGGGAGTAAAGTTATTTTCCCTTTCCCCATATCTGTAATGGACAAGAATAAAATCTGAATAATTCAGTTTTGTTCATCTTTTTGGAATGATGAGAAAAGGATCATTGCAAGCACCAACTCTCATACATAGGAAACTGAAAACTATAACAAATTGGGCAAGTTAGGCTTGGCTTCTTTGTTTATAAAATGGGCATGATATCATCTTTCCTTCCTTAGCTAAATGGAAGAAGCAGAACATTTAGAGGCTTTTTAATGGCACATTTATACATCATTATAACAAAAAAATGAAAAGAGCAAATGAAAAAAATTGACATACATAGAAATACTTGCCAATACATGTTGCAATAAATTGTTTAGGGCAGCATAACTACCTGAGCTGCTATTTTTTATAACTCTGGTTGAGAATTTAAGGGCATGGTAATTTTTACCAAAACTGAAGCTGATAATTTCAAGTAAAGCAACTAAATTTACCCTTTACTTAGGAAATAAGGAAATCAAGGCATGTAGGACAATAGTGGTACACTGGGAAAAGAACTTTTCTTTCAACTTGTGTTTAATGAATTGAATTTTAGAGACTGTTTCCCAACACTTGGGTCTATGCTATCCTATTAATTTTTATGTCTAGGTACTTGAAATGTTCCATTTCTTTGTATTTTTTTATTTTCTGTCCTATGACAGTTCTATGCTAAAGGTATTTTAAAATAAAAGCCAAATTGGCCGGGCGCAGTGGCTCATGCCTGTAATCCCACCACTTTGGGAGGCCGAGGCGGGCAGATAATCTGAGGTCGGGAGTTCGAGACCAGCCTGACCAACATGGAGAAACCCTGTCTTTACTAAAAATACAAAATTAGCTGGGTGTGGTGGCGCATGCCTGTAATCCCAGCTATTCAGGAAGGCTGAGGCAGGAGAATCACTTGAACCCGGGAGGCAGAGGTTGCAGTGAGCCGAGATTTAGAGATCGCGCCACTGTACTCCAGCCTGTGCAACAGAGCAACACTGTCTCCAAAAAAAAAAAAAAAGAATTACAACCATATAGAAATGTACAAAGTAAAGAAAAAATGTACTAAGAAATATTATTCATAGTGGGTACTCACCACTGGGTGCAGTGGCTTATGCCAGTAATCCTAGCACTTTAGGAGGCCAAGACAGGCAGACCACCTGAGGTCAGGAGTTTGAGACCAGCCTGACCAACATGGTGAAACCCCGTCTCTACTAAAAACACAAAAATTAGCCAGCTGTAGTGATGCACGCCTGTAATCCTAGCTACTCAGGAGGCTGAGGCAGGAGAATCGCTTGAACCCAGGAGGTGGAGGTTGCAGTGAGCCAAGATCGCGCCATTGCACTCCAGCCTGGGAGACAAGAGTGAAACTCTGTCTCAAAAAACAAAACAAAACAAAAGAAGGAGGTACTCTTACATTCTTTACCATAATACAGTAATTTTTTAAAAGTTATTTTAGAACTATTCTGTTATTTAGATGTCCTTGTATTTAGAAACTTAGATAAGTATTCTTCTATAGTTTTTTAAATTTAAAAGCTGTATACTTTTGCCACACTAGGAAAATTCAACCAGTGAATTTTGCAATTTAACCATAAAAACATTGATGAAATAACTAGAGCCTAAGTCAACTAGGAAGAAGGTGAGATGTTACATACACTTTTCAGTCAAATAACCTATATTTTTACATTTTAAGGTCTATCAAGTGCTTATACAAATATTACTTGATATAACAACCATAACCTAATTTACAAATGAAGAAACTGAAGTTTAGAAGGTTAAGACACCTGCCCAAAGTCACACAGCTAGAAGGTAATGCAATCTGAACTAAGACCAGGCCTCTAGGGTAGGATGTTTGTAGTTTAGTGCAAGACCAAGTCTTATGCATCCAAACAGAACATAAAACAAGTCATCAGAGAGTCTAAGAAAAACCATTCTTTAAGTTAATCCAACAGGCAAAAGGAGAATTTTTAAAGAAAAATACATAAAACTGGAAAAAGAAAACAGCCCTTAATAGAGGCAAACATTATTTTTATTTTATTTTTGAGATGGAGTCTCACTCTGTCGCCAGGCTGGAGTGCAGTAGTGCTATCTCGGCTCACTGCAACCTCTGCCTCCCGGGTTCAAGCAATTTATACTTTTAAAAGGTACCCAAGAAAGGAAAGTTTGTGAAACGCCTGGAAAATAAGAGAATTAGAGAAACATTAAAGAAAAACAAATTAAAGTCAGAAAAAAATACTAACATGAAGCAAAGAAAGCTTTGACTGGAGACAGCTGCAAACACTAAGATTCAAGATTAGGAAGGAAAAAAGTAAGGTCAGCATCAAGAGATGGGCTTCAAGGCTGACTGAGAAAAGGGACATTCATGGGGCTGACAAAATTTTCCTATCACAGCCATATTCCAACATACAAAGCAGCTCCAGTGATTTAGCTCTTAGACGGGCATATCCAAAATGTTACTGAGTATAAAGGACAACATCACTAGGTTAGACAAGTGCACGCCAATCATAAAAATAACTCTAAGGCCGGGCACGGTGACTCACGCCTGTAATCCCAACACTTTGGGAGGCCGAGGCGGGTGGATCACCTGAGTTCTGGAGTTTGAGACCCGCCTAGCCAATATGGTGAAACCCTGTCTCTACTAAAAATACAAAAATTAGCTGGGCGTGATGGCACGCGCCTGTAATCCCAGCTACTCAGGAGGCTGAGGCATGATAATCCCTTGAACCCGCCTGGAGGTTGCAGTCAGCCGAAAATGCACAGTGATCAGGCCACTGCACTCCAGCTCGGACTCTGTCGCAAAAAAACAAAACAAGCCAGGTGGGGTGGCTCACGCCTGTAATCACAGCACTTTGGGAGGCCGAAGCGGGCAGATCACCTGAGATACGGAGTTCGAGACCAGCCTGACCAACATGGAGAAGCCCTGTCTCTACTAAAAATACAAAATTAGCTGGACATGGTGGCGCATGCCTGTAACTCCAGCTACCAGGGAGTCTGAGGCAGGAGAATCTGAGGCGGGAGGCGGAAGTTTCGGTGAGCTGAGATGGCGCCTTTGCACTTCAGCCTGGGCAGAAGAGCAAAAACTCCGTCTCAAACAACAACAACAACAACAACAACAAACAAACAAACAAACAAAACTCTAGTTCTTCAAACTAGAACCTCAGCTTGCAGGGAACGTGTGGGGCCTCAGGCTAAGCTGTAAAGCCTTAGGTAACACTTAAAATTAGTAACTTAAGTTGACCTGGGAAAGCCTGCTACGACAAAAATATCCTGGTACTTAGGTACTAACAGCAGTCAGAATTCGGTTCTTCCTTATCTTATACGCGTTCTAACCAAACAGGTGTGAAGGGGTAAGGCAGGTGAAGCAGTAAGAACTGGTTCACCTGAGAGTAGGCACTAATTTAACGGGTGGCTTTTACCTTTTTTTTTTTTTTTTTTTTGAGACGGAGTCTTGCTCTGTCACCCAGGCTGGAGAGCAATGCCGCGATCTCGGCTCACTGCAACCTCCGCCTCCCGGGTTCAAGCGATTCTCCTGCCTCAGCCTCCCGAGTAGCTGGGATTACAGGCATGCGGGACCACACCTGGATAATTTTGTATTTTTAGTAGAGACGGGGTTTCTCCATATTGGTCAGGCTGGTCTCGAACTCACGACCTCAGGTGTTCTGCCCACCTCGGCCTCCCAAAGTGCTGGGATTACAGGCGTGAGCCACCGTGCCAGGCCTACCTTTTTAATCAAAACAAACAATACACCATGAGAATAAAATGCAAAATTTCTCATTTTTAAGACAAAATAAGGAACTTCAAATAAATGGCGGACCATAAGCTAGGAATTCACTGTCCTCCATCGTTAGGGCTTTTTCCTCCGAAGCAAGTTTGGGAAATCTGGATCCTAATTTCAGCCAAGTGGTGCGTTCCTCGAACTTCAGTCTAGAACTAAAAGAAGAGGGGCTGCAATGAAGGAAGAAGTCTCGGGACGCTCCACGCCACCCGGCGGCGGTTATCAAATCACAGGCTGAAAACCTGGAGAAAGGTCCGCGACGCCGGGGACACACGCCGCAGAGGCGACGCCCGCCCGGCCCAACGTCCAGTCTCGTCTGTTTCCCGAGGAGCCAACCAGCACGCGGCCCCGAAGCCGGCTCCCCAGCGCCCCCTGCGGCCGGGAGGAGGACGGCAGCCGGGAAAGATGAAGAGCGCGTGCAGTCCCCGAAGGGTACAGCCTAGGGTTCCCCCCCACGCGAAGTTTCTCTCCGCAATCCGTGCCACCTATCGAGTAGGATTCCTAGTGTTCGATTCCTGTGAGAAAAGGTAGACTACGCTGCCTGTCGCAGGTTAGTTTGTTGTAAAACTGTTGGTCAATGAAGTTGCCCTTTTAATTGCGTCGTTAGCGACCGAGTGGCATCGCCCCTTTAAGGCCGGTGGCAGCTGCGGTTCCGGGGGCGGGGTCCGTCTTCTGCAGGACTTGGGCTGGAGCTGGGCTGATTCATTCGGGGCTGGAACTCGAACGCTGACGTCGGCTCCTGAGCCGGGCGCTGCCTCGCTCCTGATTGGCGGGTCCTCGGGGCCGCCCTCCCCAGCGCACCACCCCTGGGTTCCCTCCCGGGTCCGCAGTGGAAACACTGCCCTCTCCCTTCTTGACCCCTAGCCCTTCCTTCCCTCCCTCATTCCCTCCTGTCGCCGTCTCTTCTGGCGCCGCTGCTCCCGGAGGAGCTCCCGGCACGGCGATGGGTTCTCGGGCCTCCGCGTTACTGCGGGACGAAGAGCTCGAGGAGATCAAGAAGGAGACCGGCTGTGAGTTCGGATTGGGGGTGGGAACGCCGGGCGCCTCAGGCTGGCCTCACAACCGAGGGCGGCTGTCGCTAAGGTCTGGAGCTCGGGTGCCTGTGAGGTTGGGGGGTCCTGGGCAGCCTCCAGGTTTGGGGACCGAGAGCTGGAAGACCTGTTCTTCCAGCTGCAGCTTCCTGGAGCGGGGCTCTAGCTACTGTGGGGCTGTCCTTCCCTTCAAAATCGGGAGTCTTGATCACTCGTAGAGCGTCGACGCCCCCCTTTTCTGCCCCCTGCCCATCAAAGTCCCCGAACTCATTTCCTTTCTGTTGCCTCGCACCACCCTTCCCTATGAAGATGCATCCTGAACAGTAGGTAAAGCCCGAGAAGCAAATTCAGGAACTCGAGATGGATTCTGTAGAAAATCCGTTTCTGGGTAAGGACCTAAAACCTCTGACAACTATGGGAAATTACAAATAAGTTCTTGTCACAAATTGGGAAAACCACCCAGAAAGCAAGACCGTGTAGTAAGGCTTTGGGAGACATGACCCGATGCCTGGAGACCTTTAAACAATCAGGGGTCTGGGATTGTGAGACTTCTTTCAATCTGAACTTTTAGAGAAAAAACACGGATACTGTGACCACCAGTTTTTTACTTACACGAGGATACTTGCTGTCCTAATCTCATATATGTATTGATTTCTACTATGCTGGTGTACTTTTTTATTCGCTATTGAAATTGGATGTGCTCCAAAAATCTCCGTGTGAATTTGTACTAGGAACTGATTTTTTTTTTTTTTTTTTGAAACGGAGTCTCCCTCTGTCAACCAGGCTGGAGTGCAGTGGCGTGATCTCGGCACACTGCAACTTCCGCCTCTCAGGTTCAAGCAATTCTCCTGCCTCAGCCTCCCAAGTAGCTGGGAGTACAGGTGCCTGCCACCACGCTTGGCTAATTTTTGTATTTTTGGTAGAGACGGGGTTTCACTATGTTGGCCCGGCTGGCCTCGAACTCCTGACCTCAAGTGATCCACCCACCTCGGCCTCCCAAAGTGCTGGGATTACAGGTGTGAGCCACCGTGCCCTGCAGAACTGATTTTTTTTTTTATAGTCCAGTCTCTTCCTCATTAGTCTGAACAAAGGAGCAAAAGGACTCGGGATTCTGAAGCTCTGTAAAATACCATCATAACTTTGAATAGTCCTTGATAATGCAATGTATGATACAATTGTATTGATGCATACAATATTTTATCTTTTCAGTAAACCTTTATGATTCTTGTTGAGTTAATGAAGGATGTAGCACCTGAGCTCTGTCTCTTCATCATACTTGTCTTTGATAATGACATGACCAGTAACTCACTCAGGGGCCCATACGCAGATAGTACTGAGGAGTGCTATGGGGAACTACAGAATTTTTCAGGCCTGTTTAAGTGCTGTTCTCTGCTTTGTGACAAGTTCAACTTTCTGGAGTTTTCAAGTTGGAAGGGATGTTATCTAGCCCCACCCCTTTCTGGACTGGTTTACTTCTTTCAGCCTCCCCTAAAATATGGCCCTTAAGCCTCTCTGTAAAGACATTTAATGATGGTAACCTCTCCACCTACCAAGGCAGTCGTTTTCACGATTTTGAATGACCCAAAGTAGTTAGCTCTTTATAATTTGCAGTACTTGTTTGGCCACTGACTTACTCTGACCCTCAGAGTGGAGACGCAAGCAGTTTGGATTCAGCAAGCATTTTATTACATTTTGTGGCCATAACTTCTGGCCACATTTGTAATTAGAACTACTTTAGGTCTAGGGTGACACCGAATTAAAGTATTTGTGTTAAAGAGTCACATGGAGAAATAAGCAGAATCAAAGAGAAATAAATACAGAGTCACATAATGAGAAAGTGTAAACCATAGTGAAGATGCAAAAAGCCATTTTTGCTTCAGAATGAAGGGAGCAGTAATCCCATTCTAGTTTATATACATTTGACCAAATGGAAATGGCCTGGATGGGATATTTTTACCCTGTGGCTTGTGGACAAACAACTAAGTGCTCATGGAAAAGCTGTTTTCCCCATTGCCAAAGAGTGAGTCACTTGTGAGGGAGATTCTCTCCACAACCAGTGCAAATGTATGTATTGAGCCAGAATGCTTGGTGAAACAAGTGCTTACTGAATTTTTACAGTGTCTGTTCAGTACTGTGCTAGGTACTCAGAGCAGATGGTGACAAAAAACGCCCACAACCTGGTTGGGGAGATAAGCCCAAGAGAGTTATGATTAGCATCATGACATAAGAAAGCTGAGAATTGTGTGTCATCCACCTTCAGAAATCAGGGAAGAGAGAGAGTCCTTGTGGGCTGTCCTCATGGAGGACAGGAATTGGGCCTTGATACATGGGTGGAGTAGATTTGGATAGATTAACCTAGGGCATTTTGGGTGACTTCCAGGAGAGATCCCCCCTAAGCCTGCTACAAAGTCATTCCTCTGCCCTGGGAACCATCAATTTATCCAAATAGTGTCCATCATCAGAGTTGTTTTTTCTTTTTCTTTTTCTTTATTTTAGAGACAGGGTCTTTGCTCTGTCTCCCAGGCTGGACTGCAGTGGCTTGAGCATAGCTCACTGCAAGCCTTGAACTCCTGGGCTTAAGCCATCCTCCCGCTTCAGCGTCCCAAGTAGCTAGGACTACAGGCGCATACCACCATGCTTAGCTGATTTTTATTTTTATCTTTTGTAGAGATGGAGTCTTGTTATTTTGTCGAGGCTGGTCATAAACTCCTGGCCTCAAGGCCACTTCAGCCTCCCAAAGCAAGGGGATTACAGGTGTGAGCCACTGCGCCAGGCCCAGAGTTGTTTTTTCAAGGAGTAATTTGGTATGATGCAAAAGATTTTGAAGAATAAAAACGGATATCTGGAGTGGGTAGAGAGGTGGAATTTGTCCCATTTTCATCTGCCTTTTCTTCTATGAAGAATTTGGAAAACTATCTATCAGAAGCACTTTAAGAACAATTATAAGACATTTTACTACTTCCTTTGCCAGTACAAAATGTAACATAATTGAGGAATACTAACTTTATATTCAGTGCAAAAGCTGTGCATTGGAATTTGATGATTATATTTAACCATATTTTTTGCAAATTTAAAAAGATTAGAATTTCTACATGACTAGATTAGCTGGTATTTGATATTTAATGAATAACAGTAAGTGTTTGGAAAAGTAATTCTGGATAAGAATTACCTGTGAGCCTCAGTTTCATCATCTGTAAAATTAGAATAATAATAGTGCCTACTTTATAGGATTCTTATGACAATTAAATGAGATGAATTATGCAAACTACTTAGAATAGTGTCTGGTATAATAAACTTCATGTGAGTGTTATTATTTTGAACCATAGTTAACAATCGTCTTATTGGGAAAATACCATTTGCATGTACTAGTTATAAAAACTATGTGTAGGGCTATATCATTGGGGAGGTGATAGCATTTTATACTTCTTTTTGTAGTGGACAGTTGATTAGGAATTAAGTACAGATGTTTTGCCAATTATAAGGAAATAAAATTTTTAAAGGAGTTTTTAACAGTTTATGAAACTGTTATGATGTTTTAACAGGAATTGTCTAAGAAATGCTTCCTATTGGCATATTTGCTAAATTATCTTTGTTCTACTACCTTCTTTCAGACTTCTGCATTTTCATAAAGCTTATTTGAAAAAAAGGTGTAATTGGGGATAAAGCCACAAATGTCTTAGGAGTTTCTGTAATCATCACCCTTAATTCACTTAATTGTAGCAATAAGCTGGCTGTGAATTACTTAAAACTTTATGAGGCCAGGCGCAGTGGCTCACACCTGTAGTTCCAGCACTCTGGGAGGCCAAGGTGGCAGATCGCTTGAGCCCAGGAGTTCAAGACCAGCCTGGGCAACATAGGGAAACCCCATCTCTACAAAAAAATAAATTAAAAAAAAAATAGCTGGACATGATGAAGCGTGCCTGCAGTCCCAGCTACTCAGGAGGCTGAGGTGGGAGGATTGCTTAGGCGGGAGGTCAAGGCTGCAGTGAGCCATGTTTGTGCCACTGCACTCTGGCCTGGGAGAAACAGACCCTGTCTCAAAAAAAAACAAAAACAAACAACAACAACAAAAACACCTTGATAAACAATTCATGCCATTCAAGTAGTAATGAATGCAGGTTATTTTTAGTCTCTACCTTTTGGTATATGTCATGTGGTACGGGAAGGGTGTTGAACAGGTTTAGGAAGTAAGTTGCACAGGTTGGTAAGGTTTTGTTTGTTTGAAAGAGTGTAGTAATGATAGAGTTCTAACAGAGTACAAGCCTGGCAAAGGCAATTGCTTGAGAACAATTTCATGGCTAGAATGTAAGTAGAAATTCAACTTCAGGTTTCTTGTGCCTCCAAATGTAGGACCCTTCACAGCCCTCACCAGCCTGAAGGTTCTGTCACTTCAGAAAACCGGGCTGTCTTCTGCCTCCTATTGAAATGGAAATGCACGGATAACTAACACCTTTAACTGGTTTTGGGTTAAGTGATTCGTAAAGCTCTGTACTTTTTGAGTTCTAGTGCAAAGTTTTATTCTCATTTGTTGCCATAAAGGAGTAAGAAGCAACTATTTGTCAATTAGAGAGGGCATTGTGGGAAAGAGACCCTAAGAACTTTTTTTTTTTTTTTGAGACAGGGTCTCACTCTGTTGCCCAGGCTGGAGTGCAGTGGTGCAATCATAGCTCATTGCAGCCTCAAACTCCTGGCCTCCAATGATCCTTCCACCCCAGCCTTTCAAAGTACTGGGATTATAGATGTGAGCCACTGTGCCTGGCAACTACCTGATTTTTAATTTTTATTTATTTATTTTTTCAGACAGGGTCTTGCTCTGTCATCCAGGCTGGAGTGCAATGGCATGATCACGGCTTACTGCAGCCTCAGGCTCCTGGGCTCAAGCAATCCTCCCAGCTCAGCCTCCTGAGTAGCTGGGACTACAGGCACATGCCACCACGCCTGGCTAATTTTTTAATTTTTTGTAGAGATAGGGTTTCACCATGTTGCCCAGGCTGGTCTTGAACTCCTAAGTTCAGGTGGTCTGCTCATCCCAGTCCCCCAAAGTGCTGCGATTACAGAGGTGAGCCACTGGCCAGGAACTTTTTTGCGGGGGCAAGGAGGGGATGGTGGTCCAGACCATAGAGTAGTTGGAGGTTTATTCATTCAGAAGATAATTGACCCCAGCAGCAGCTGCGAAGATATAAGCTTTATTTTTGTAAATTTCTGGATAAACCATTTGAAAGTTGCAGGTATTGGAACTCTTTACCCCTTCATACTTCTGCATGTATCCCTTAAGTATTGGGATGGTTTTTACGTAACAACAATACTATTATCACACCTAAGAAAGTTGATAATACTTCTTAATACTATCTTTTTTTTTTTTTTTTTGAGACAGGGTCTTGCTCTTGTTGCCCAGGCTGGAGTGCAGTGACTCGATCTCAGCTCACTGCAACCTCTGCCTCCTGGGTTCAAGCCATTCTCTTGCCTCAGCTTCCCAAGTAGCTGGGATTACAGGTGCCTGCCACCAGGCCCGGCTAATTTTTTGTATTTTTAGTAGAGACGGGGTTTCGCCACGTTGGCCTGGCTGGTCTCGAACTCCTGACCTCAGGTGATCCACCCACTTCAGCCTCCCAAAGTGCTGGGATTACAGGCGTGAGCCACCGCACCCGGCCCCTTTTTTTCTTTTTCTTTTTTTTTTTTTTAATTGAGATGGAGTTTCACTTTTGTCGCCCAGGCTGGAGTGCAGTGGTGCGATCTCAGCTCACTGCAACCTCCGCCTCCTGGCTTGAAGTGATTCTCCTGCCTCAGCCTCCCAAGTAGCTGGGATTACAGGCATGTGCCACCACGCCTGGCTAATTGTTTTTACTTTTAGTAGATACGAGGTTTCACCATGTTGGCCAGGCTGGTCTCGAACTCCTAACCTCAGATGATCTGCCCACCTCAGCCTCCCAAAGGGCTAGGATTATAGATGTGAGCCACCTTAATATTATCTATCATTCACTTCCTATTCAAATTTCTCCAATTATAAGAAGATAGATTTTGTTTGTTTTATATAATGTTTTAAAATCTCTCTTAATCCCTAAGAGACTAGTCCAGGGCTTGAAGTCTTCATGTCAGGGGGAATGTTAAGGTGTAGTCTGTTCCGGGAAGCGCAGGCTTCAACTTTCCTTTATCTAGACCTACCTTTAGCTGTACTTGTAATCTTTACATAGGTTATCAGTCTGTTCTTCTGCATTAAGATTTGGAATAAAGGCAAGGACAAAATAACTTTTTCTTTTCTTTTTTTTTGAGATGGAGTCTCGTTCTGTCACCAGGCTGGAGTGCAGTGGTGCAATCCCGCCTCCCGGGTTCAAGGGATTCTCCCGCCTCAGCCTCCCGAGTAGCTGGGACTATAGGCGCATGCCACCATGCCCGGCTAATTTTTGTATTTTTAGTAGAGATGGGGTTTCCCCATGTTGGCCAGGATGGTCTTGATCTCTTGACCTCGTAGTCCACCCACCTCCCAAAAGTGCTGGGATTACAGGCATGAGCCACCATGCCTGGCCCTCCAAAATAACTTTTTCTTACTCCCTTTTTGTTTTTATTCTTTCCTCTGCCACTTCTGCTTCGCACTTCTGTGAAATGCCTTCCTCCTCTTTGCACAATGCAGTGATGATAGAAAGATTTCAGCAAGGTTAACAGGGTCTTTTTTTGTTTTTTTGGTGTGTGTTTTTTTTTTTTTTTTTTTGAGACAGGGTCTCACTCTGTCACCCAGGTTGGAGTGGAGGGGTGTGATCATAGCTCACTACAACCTTGAACTCCTGGGCCGAAACAGTCCTTCTGCCTCTGCCTCCTAAGTAGCTCAGCATACAGGAATGCCCCACGATGCCCAGCTAATGATTGATTGATTGATTGTAGAGATGAAGTCTTGCTTTGTTGCCCAGGCTAGTTTTGAACTGGCCTTTCGTCAAGGGATCCTCCCACTTTAGCCTCCCAAAGTGCTAGGATTACAGGCATGAGCCACTGCCCTCAGCCAAACAGGGTCTTTTAAATAATCTTTTAACAATTTAAAATGATTATATACCCATACCAGTGGAGAAAAAATACAGCTTCATTCAAGACATGTTTATAGCAGGGCACGGTGGCTCATGCCTGTAATCCCAGCACTTTAGGGCGGCTGAGGCAGGTGGATCACGAGGTCGGGAGATCGAGATCATCCTGGCTAACACGGTGAAACCCGGTGTCTACTAAAAATACAAAAAAAAAAAAAATTAGCCGGGCATGGTGGCAGGTACCTGTAGTCGCAGCTACTCAGGAGGCTGAGGCAGGAGAATGGCCTGAACCTGGGAGGCAGAGTTTGCAGTGAGCCAGGATCGCGCCACTGCACTCCATCCTGGGTGACAAAGCGAGCCTCCATCTCAAAAAAAAAAGACACGTTTATATGCACGGCCTTCTCTGAGAGTAACTGTCAACTCCTGTTATTTCCTTTCGGTTACCAAGAATTATGCAGGTTTTGGGCACCTATCTGACTAGCTTAGAGCCTTCTGGGGAAAATACTTCACTGGAAACATGATCTGCCTTTATTCACACCAGTTCCAGTACCTTTCTACGCATGGATGGTGTAGCTCCTTTATAGGTAGATTGGGATTGTTCTGAGATTGCTTTATATTCTTTGTCACAGTGAATTTAGTACCTAAATTAAAGCCTTCTCTCCTTCTTTTTATTAACAAAATTACTTGTAACCATATCGTTATGGTTCTAAAATTTGTTCTAAAATTTTGGAGATAAGTTTAAATATGACCATATTGATTAATATTAAAAGTTGACATTTGGTTGTATGTTTCTCCACTGACTCCCATATAACCCAGTTCGTCCTGGAAGATAGTTTTTTTTTTTTTTTAATGTTTGGCTACTTATTTACATTATTTATTTTTAACATATTAGTACATTATTTTTTGTTACCGTTTGTTTTGTTTTGTTTTGAGGCGGAGTCTCACTCTGTCGCCCAGGCTGGAGTGCAGTGGTGAGATTTCAGCTCACTGCAACCTCCACCTCCCAGGATCAAGCGATTCTCCTGCCTCAGCCTCCCAAGCTGGGATTATACCACCACACCTGGCTAATTTTTGTATTTTTAGTAGAGACAGGGTTTTACCATGTTGGCCAGGCTGGTCTTGAACTCTTGGCCTCAGGTGATCTGCCCGCCCTCAGCCTCCCAAAGTGCTGGTATTGCAGGCTTGAGCCACCAGGCCTTGCCACATTTTGAATTTAAGCAGCCATAAACTGGTCTTAACATACTATAGGAGGTTTCAGTGCCCAGTTATTTTATTTGTTTTTTATTTATTTATTTTTTTGAGACAGTCTCCTCTCTGTCACCCAGGCTGGAGTGCAGTGGCGCAATCTCGGCTCACTGCAAGCTCCGCCTCCCAGGTTCAAACCATTCTCCTGCCTCAGCCTCCCGAGTAGCTGGGACTACAGGTGCCCACCACCACGCCCGTCTAATTTTTTGTATTTGTAGTAGAGACAGGGTTTCACCGTGTTAGCCAGGATGGTCTCAATCTCCTGACCTCGTGATCCGCCCGCCTCGGCCTCCCAAAGTGCTGGGATTACAGGCGTGAGCCACCACGCCCAGCCTCAGTGCCCAGTTATTTTAGATGATATAGATTAGAAAGATGTTTAATGGCCCATTTGTGGATTTTTTTGGTTTAAAATAATTTTATTTTTTATTTTTATTTTGTTCCCCAGCCTGGTCTTGAACTCCTGGCCTCAAATCATTGTCCTACTTCTGCCTCTGGAAGTGCTGGGATTATAGGCGCCAGCCATCATGCCTGGCTCTCATTTGTTCATTGAAGGGGTCGGATTAGATAACATTTCTACCAATTTTAAAATTATATAAATTGGATAAAGAAGGACTCCAAAGCAATATAGAAAAAGTATGAATTACTAAATGAAAAGCAAGCTATTACAACTTTGTAAAGTACACAAGTAACTGATATTAGATGATATATGAAGAGCTGGGCACGGTGGCTCATGCCTGTAATCCCAGCACTTTGGGAGGCCGAGGTGAGTGGATCACCTGAGGTTGGGAGTTCAAGACCAGCCTGACCAACATGGAGAAACCCCGTCTCTACTAAAAATACAAAATTAGCTGGGTATGGTGGCGCATGCCTATAATTCCAGCTACTTGGGAGGCTGAGGCTGGAGAATCACGTGAACCCAGAAGGCGGAGGTTGTGGTGAGCCAAGATTGTGCCATTGCTCTCCAGCCTGGGCAAGAAGAACGAAACTCTATCTCAAAAAAAAAAAAAAAAAAGATATATGAAGAAATGAAAATGGCAGTGTTGGGATTGTGAACAAATATTGTTTTTTTCAAAAAATCTTTTGGGAAACTTAGTAATTCTTTTTTTTTTTTTTGAAACGGAGTCTTGTTCTGTCGCCAGTCTGGAGTGCAGTGACGTGATCTCCGCTCACTGCAACCTTCGCCTCCCTGGTTCAAGTGATTCTCCTGCCTCAGCTTCCCAAGTAGCTGGGACTAGAGGCACATGCCACCACACCCAGCAGATTTTTGTATTTTTAGTAGAGACGAGGTTTCGCCATGTTGGCCAGGATTGTCTCGATCTCTTTTCCTCGGGATCCGCCCGCCTTGGCCTCCCAAAGTGCTGAGATTACAGGCGTGAGCCACTGCGCCCAGCCTGAAACTTAGTAATTCTTTAACTGACTTATTTTTGTTAAACTAAAGGGAACTTTAGTACAAGAGTAGCCTTTGAGGCCTGAGGCCAGAACTGGGATAGACTGGTCAAGTTCTTAAAGAAAACGGTTGTAACTGGCAAAGTCAGGAGGGAAATGGAGAGTAATTAGTGCAGCAGTAATACTTGTGCCTTCAGGCTCAGGATGTAAGCATGATGCTGATAATAGCTAACCTGGAGTGCTTGCCATGTGCCAGGCACTTTGCCAAGCATTTTCCTTTCATTGACTGGTGAGTTCGCTCTACAATCCCATTCACTTACCTCTCTCTGGTAAGCCGTGGTGCTAGGAATGGAATCAGAATCTGTCTGCCTAACCCTCACAAGTGTGTACACTTTACAGTGAGCCATTTATACCTGTCTGGCTGGCAAAACAGTCCACAACTGTCTCCTTAGTGGCTGGATCCCTGCTGGCTCTGCCCCGATGGAAATGCTTTTGCCTTCTCTGCTCAGTGATCACTTTAGAGCACTAGGACAGAACAGAGCCCAGCTTCGAGGGTGAAACCTGATGCTGAAGAATTCACAGCCACACATAGTGTGTCCTCTTATCCCAGCTCTGGGCCACTCACTACCTGCTTGTCCCTGTTTACTTTGTCCCATTGTTCCCAACTCTACAAGTACATTTTTGTTTCATGAGCTGAGGGAGGAGGACACCTTATCGGAATGACTTTGGCCACCCCTTTAAACCTCTGAAGGTACAGCCTCGGACAAAGTCCACACTTGTCACACCCTTTTTGGCTGTTGTCTTTTCTCCTCTGTTTGTTTCCCCTCTCTTACTTCCAATCTATCAGGAGACTAAACTATTTCCCAGAAAGGCCTTTTTGAGTTTTTAGTATTATTATGTACCTGCCATTATTGCCTCATTTTAATTGTCAACTTGTATCTTGAGTTTATGGACTAAATCCAAAATGAGGAGCAAAATAGCTTTCTGGTAGATGTCATCTGATGATAGCATGACCATTTTACGAATTTGCCTAATTTGCTTCCTTGGAGCCAGTTCCCTTCCTGGGAACTCAGTGAAGCTCATGCCATCACAGAAAAGAGGTTGATCTTTATGTTTTCCAAGGGAAAAGATAAAGCCTTTAATGCTTGGTGTAGGAGTAAACCAGAGTTTTAAAATAGAATCTGTTTGATGTACCCCAATCAAACATTGTACACCCAACACCTACCTAGCCGTACACATCACCTACCTAGCCATACACCTACCTAGCAGTACAGCCTGAAACAGCAAACTGATCATGGATATTTTTTCAATCAAAACATGCATTTTTAGCTGGGGACTGTGGCTCATGCCTGTAATCCCAGCTACTTGGGAGACTGTGGCACGAGAATCGCTTGAACCCAGGAGGTGGAGGTTACAGTGAGCTGAGATTGTACCACTGCGCTCCAGCCTGGGCGACAAAGTTGAGACTCTGTCCCCAAAAAATAAAATAAAATAAAATTTAAAAAATAAGCAAAATAGGCCGGGCATGGTGGCTCATGCCTGTAATCCCAGCACTTTGGGAGGCTGAGGCAGGTGGATCACCTGAGGTCAGGAGTTCAAGACCACCCTGGTCAACATGGCAAAACCCTGTCTCTACTAAAAATACAAAATTAGCTGGGCATGGTGGTGGGCACCTGTAATCCCAGCTACTTGGGAGGCTGAGGCAGGAGAATCGCTTGAAACCGAGAGGCGGAGGTTGCAGTGAGCCAAGATTGTGCCATTGCACTCCAGCCCGGGCAACGAGAGTGAAACCCCATCTCAGAAAAAAAGAAAAAAGTAAAAAAATAAATACAGTAAAAACATACATTTTCTTAGCCTCTAAGTCAGGGCATTGAAACTTGAAAGTTTCACAGCTTCCTTTTAAACTAAATTTGGGCTGGGCATGGTGGCTCACACCTATAATCCCAGCAGTTTGGGAGGCTGAGGCGAGTGGATCACCTGAGGTCAGGAGTTCAAGATCAGCCTAGCCAACATGGCGAAACCCCGTCTCTACTAAAAATACAAAAAATTAGCTGGGTATGGTGGTGGAAGCCTGTAATCCCAGCTACTCGGGAGGCTGAGGCAGGAGAGTTGCTTGAACCCGGGAGGCAGAGGTGGCAGTGAGCTGAGATCGTGCCACTGCACTCCAGCCTGGGTGACAAGAGGAAAACTTTGTCTCAGTAAAATAGGATGGGATAGGATAGGACAGGACAGGACAGGACAAAATTTGCCTTTGTTTTGTTAAATCTTAACCATCTAATATTCATCACAGTCTTAACTAGACTTCATTCCTGGGATTGAATTTTGATTGCCCTTGATTTAGTTTATTCTCTAACTCCTTTCATTCTTTAGCTTTTAAACTTTCTGCTTTAACATTCTAGAGATAATTCCTACTGAATTTTGAAGCATTTGACAGCGAGGGGTGGGTTCAGTGTGAATGAGGGCTACTTCCCCCAAGCTGGGACTAATTTTGTGCTCTTTAGTTTCCCACAGTCAAATCACTCGCCTCTACAGCCGGTTCACCAGCCTGGACAAAGGAGAGAATGGGACTCTCAGGTAGGCAGTGTTTTTCTTTATTTTCCTCACAGAAACCAGAAACCCTCTGGCAGTGTCTGAATAGCTGCCTTTATCTCTAGGGTAGACATGATAGACATCCAGCATGCAGATAGCAAGGACCATTTCTCTACTGGTCTTTGAGCATCATTGATCCACAAGAGAATTAAATCAGCAGAACAGGCTGGGCGCGGTGGCTCACGCCTTAATCCCAGCACTTTGGGAGGTCAAGGCGGGCGGATCATGAGGCCAGGAGGTCGAGACCAACCTGACCAACATGGTGAAACCCTGTCTCTACTAAAAATACAAAAATTAGCTTGATGTGGTGGTGGGTGCCTGTAATCCCAGCTACTCAGGAGGCTGAGGTAGGAGAATTGCTTGAACCCGGGAGGCAGAGGTCGCAGTGAGCGAAGATCACGCCACTGCACTCCAGCCTCGGCAACAGAGCAAGACTCCATCTAAAAAAAAAAAAAAAAAAACAGCGGAACTATGACAATTAAATGCATTACCAGATTGTTGCTTTATTCCAACTCCCCTTAATTTAGGTGGCCATTGTTCTGATTCTAGGAATGTATTTTTAAGATTTCAGCTCTCTCTGCTTACATTTTCCCATAATCCTTTCCCAAACATTGGCTTTTAGGAAGTTGACCCATAGCAATCCCAGGTGGTCTAGGTTGTGTTGTCTTCTCTTATTTACCAACCCATAACCCTGAGGTACATCACTTTACGTACATTAATGTTGGACAAAATGTTCAGTATGTTAGTCTAGAGCAGTGGTTCTCATCTGAGGGCCATTTTGCCACCTGGGGCAAAATGTCTGGAAACATTTTTAATTGCCATGACTGGAGAATGCTACTAGTGCCTAGTGGGTTGTGGCCAGAGATGCTGCTAAACATCCTACAGTGCACAGGACAGCCCCCATGACAAATAATTATTCTGGTCTAGATGTCGGTAGTGCCAAAATTGAGAAACTCTAGTCTGGGTAAGTATATGATATCAGAGTGATGTAATGCTATATTGTTTTATGTTTGTAGTTGTCTTACCATAATCAAATGAAATATTCTTTACCATTATCTCCCACACTGACTCTCAGTAGCAACCTTTCTTATGCTGTGGTTCTTCATCTTTGATTGGCATGTAATGAAGCTGTTGCCCTTCCTTTTGGCTGGCATGAAGCAGCTTAGGACTTCTTTAGAAAGTTTCTAGCACAGGTGTTGGATGTAGCATAAAGGGGGAAGGAATACAGTTGCTAAGTCTTTGGACATAATCATCACCCCAAATGGAAACCCCATACTCATTAAGCATGGGGTTAAGCATACCTATTAAGCATACGTATTTCCCCCTTCTCTCATCCCCTGGCAACCATAAGTCTACCATCTTTTTCTCTCTGGACAATTCATATAAATGGTATTATATGGCCTTCTCATAACTGACTTCTTCTGGCTGGACACGGTGGCTCATGCCTGTAATTCTAGCACTTTGGGAGGCCAAGGCGGGCGGATCACCTGAGGTCAGGAGTTCGAGACCAGGCTGGCCAACATGGGGAAACCCCGTCTCTATTAAAAATACAAAAATTAGCCTGGCGTGGTGGTGGGCGCCTGTAATCCAAGCTACTCAGCAGGCTGAGGCAGGAGAATTGCTTGAACTTGGGAGGTGGAGGTTGCAGTGAGCCCAGATTGTGCTGCTGTATTCCAGCCTGGGTGACAGAGAGAGACTTTGTCTCAAACAAACAAACAAACTGACTTCTTCTACTTAACATGATGTTTTTAAGGTTCATCCATGATGTAGCATATACCAGTACTTCATTCCTTTTTATGGCTGAATAAATAGTCCGTCATATGGATATGCCACATTTGTGTATCCATTCAGCAGTTAGTAAACATTTGAGTTTACACCTTTTGAGTATTGCAAATAGTGTTGCTTTAAACATTTTTGGGTGCACATATGTTTTAATTTCTCTTGGACGTATACCTAGGAATGGAATTGTGGGTCATATGAGTTGTCTTTTCACTCTCTTTGTAGTGTTCTTTAAAGCACAAAAGTTTTTAATTTTGATGAAGTCCAGTTTCTTTAATATTTCTTTCAGTGCTTGTGCTTTTGGTATCATATATAAGAAACCATTGCCAAATCCAGTGTCCCAAAGACTTATCCTATATCTTCTTGTAAGGGCTTTATGGTTTTAGTTCTTATATTAAGGTCTTTTGATTTATTTTGAGTTGGTTTTGTATATGGTGTCAGAGAAGAGTCCAACATCATTTTTTTTTGCATGTGGATATCCAGTTGTACCAGCATCGTTCGTTGAAGACACTATTAAAACTATGTGAATTTACACTTGAAAAATAACTAGACTAGAAATCCCTATTTGTAATTTTAGCTCCAATACTTAAAAATTCCTTTGAGTTTATACTTGCCTCGTAAATTCAGACTTAACCACCCCGTAAAGACTTAAAATTTATATTCTGAGTTCTTTTCTTCTTTGTAGAAAGTGGGTGGTTTCTAAATGTGTGTGTTTTTATCATGTTTGCTGTGTGCTGGAAAATAATCGAAGTTTCTTTTTAAATGAGCTGTTTCTTTTTTTTTTAAGATGGAGTTTCACTCTTGTTGGCCAGGCTGGAGTGCAATGGTGTGATCTCGGCTCACTGCAACCGCCGCCTCCCGGGTTCAAGTGATTCTCCTGCCTCAGCTTCCTGAGTAGCTAGGATTACAGGCGCATGACACCACGCCCTGCTAATTTCTGTATTTTTAGTAGAAACGGGGTTTCACCATCTTGGCCAGGCTGTTCTCAAACTCCTGACGTCGTGATCCACCCGCCTTGGCCTCCCAAAGTGCTGGGATTAAAGGTGCAAGCCACCGTGCCTGGCCAAAATGAGCTTTTTTTTTTTTTTTTTTTTTGGGAGAGAGTCTCACTCTGTAGCCCATGGTCTCGATCTCCTGACCTCCTGATGCACCTGCCTGGCTAACACAGTGAAACCCCGTCTCTATTAAAAATACAAAAAATTAGCCGGGTGTGGTGGCAGGCGCCTGTAGTCCCAGCTACTCGAGAGGCTGAGGTAGGAGAATCACTTGAACCTGGGAGGCGAGATCACGCTACTGCACTCCAGCCTGGGAGACACAGCTAGACTCCATCTCAAAAAATTAAAAAAAAGCCCGGGTGTGGTGGCTCATGCCTGTAATCCCAGCACTTTGGGAGGCTGAGACGGGCGGATCACAAGGTCAGGAGATCGAGACCATGGGCTACAGAGCGAGACTCCTTCTCAAAAAAAAAAAAAAAAAAAATGTTGAAAACTTTCCAGGCATCAGTGTAGCCTGCTCCTTAAAATCTAAGTAAGGGCCAAGCGCAGTGGCTTACACCTGGCTGTAATCCAGCACTTTGGGAGGCCAAGGCAGGTGGATCACTTGAGGCCAGGAGTTTGAGATCAGTCTGGCTGACATGGTGAAACACCATCTTTACGAAAAATACAAAAATTAGCTGGGTGTGGTGGCGCATGCCTGTAATTCCAGGTACTTGGGAGGTTGAGGCAGGAAAATTGCTTGAACCCGGGAGGCAGAGGTTGTAGTGAACCAAGATTGCAGCACTGCCCTGCACCCTGGGCAACACAGTGAGATCCTGTCTTTAAAAAAAAAAAAATTCTGACCGGTTGTGGTGGCTCACTCTTGTAATCCCAACACTTTGGGAGGCCGAGATGGGTGGATCAGCTGAAGTCAGGAGTTCGAGACCAGGCTGGCCAACATGGTG
This sequence comes from Gorilla gorilla gorilla, assembly GCF_029281585.2. NCBI lineage: Eukaryota > Metazoa > Chordata > Mammalia > Primates > Hominidae > Gorilla > Gorilla gorilla. Next base: position 41,957,353 of record NC_073240.2, read on the forward strand.
AAACCCCGTCTCTACTAAAACTGCAAAAATTAACCAGGTGTGGTGGCACACGCCTGTAATCCCAGCTACTTGGGAGGCTGAGGCAGGAGAATTGCTTGAACCCGGGAGGTGGAGGTTGCAGTGAGCCGAGATCGTGCCACTGCACTCCAGCCTGGGCAGCAGAGCAAGACTCCATCTTAAAATAAATAAATAAATAGGGCCGGGCACAGTGGTTCACGCCTGTAATCCCAGCACTTTGGGAGGCCGAGGCAGGCAGATCATGAGGTCAAGAGAAGACCAACCTGGCTAACACGGTGAAACCCCGTCTCTACTAAAAATACAAAAAATTAGCTGGGAGTGGTGGTGGGTGCCTGTAGTCCCAGCTACTCGGGAAGCTGAGGCAGGAGAATGGTGTGAACCCGGGAGGCGGAGCTTGCAGTGAGCCGAGATCACACCACCGCACTCCAGCCTGGGTGACAGAGCAAGACTCCGTCTCAAATAAATAAATAAATAAATAAATAAATAAATAAATAAATAAGTATCTAAGTAAGATTTGCTCAATCTGTAAGTTACCATTTCACAGCCTGTGGAAAACCAGCGGACTAGCTCACTCATTTGGTAGGTATTTACTGAGTATCTATGATGTGCCAGACACTGTTCTCCATGCTGGCAATATTTTTTTTTTTGTAAGAGACAGGGTCGCACTCTATCTCCTAGGCTGGAGTGTAATGGCACCATCACAGCTCACTGCAACCTCAACCTCCTGGGCTCAGACAGTTCTCCCACCTCAGCTGCCCAAGTAGCTAGGACTACAGGCATGCATCACTATGCCTGGCTAATTTTTTTTTCTTTTTACTTTCAGCAAAAAAGCAAAAAAGCACACATTATGTGGTACAATGGAATAGTTTCTTCTAGGTATTCAAGGTAGCTTGGTGCTTCTCCTATTATTTTTATTTTATTTTCATTTTTTGTGGAGACACGGTCTCACCTTGTTGCCCATGCTGGTCTCAAACTCCTGGGCTCCATCAGTCCTCCCGCCATGGCCTCCCAAAGTACTGGGATTACAGGCATAAGCCACTGTACCTGGCCTGAAAGCTCTAGGTCTTAAACCTGTTCTTTGATCTCTATCATGGTGTGGATTGAAATATAAGAAAGGTTGGGTGAGGAGACTCATGCCTGTAATCCCAGCACTTTGGGAGGCTGAGGTGAGAGGATTCCTTGAGGCCAGGAGTCCCAAGACCAGCCTGAGCAACATAGTGAAACCCCGTCTCTACAAAAAATAAAAATAAATGAGAGAAGCACCAAGCTACCTTGAATACCTAGAAGAAATTAGCCAGTTGTACCACATAATGTGCCACATAGTAAACAAGTAATACATTTTATGTAAATCGTTTTGTCAGACCCACCCACTACTGGGATTTCACTCTGGCTGTGCCTCCTGACAATTATCTTCTTAGCCTGTGGCCATCCGATTAAATTGTCTTCCCCTTCTCTCAACCCTCTCCTCTTCTACCCCCTCTAGCCTTAGAAATGAGTTGGCCTAACTGGGAACTCTTCTCTAGTAGAGTGATCCAGTTCTTTCCAGCCTTTGTTGCCAAACTCAGCTTAAGGCCTGTCTTGATGTTTCCAGGACCCATCAGAGTGCTCATCCGAATACAAGTGGCTTCCAATCTTTTGTTACCTGGAACAGCTTCCACCTTCTTTTTTTGTTTTTTTTTGAGACAGGGTCTGACTCTATTGCCCAGGCTGGATTGCAGTGGCACCATCACGGCCCACTGTAGCCTCCCACCTCAGCCTCCTGAGTAGCTGGGACTACAGGCACATGTCACTCTGCCTGGCTAACTTTTGTATTTTTTGTAGAGAGGAGGTCTCGCCATGTTCCCCATGACTGGTCTCGAACTCCTGAACTCAAACCATCCGCCTGCCTCAGTCTCCCAAAGTGCTGGGACTACAGATGTGTGCCACCATGCCCGGCCTTCACCTTCTTTTTTTTTGAGATGGGGTCTCACTCTGTCATCCAGGCTGGAGTGCAGTGGCGCGATCTCGGCTCACTGCAACCTCCGCCTCCCGGGTTCATGCCATTCTCATGCCTCAGCCAACCGAGTAGCTGGGACTACAGGTGCCCGCCACCACACCCAGCTAATTTTTTGTATTTTTAGTAGAGACGGGGTTTCACTGTGTTAGCCAGGATGGTCTCGATCTCCTGACCTTGTGATCCACCTGCCTTGGCCTCCCAAAGTGCTGAGATTACAGGCGTGAGCCACTGCGCCCGGCCTCGCCTTCACCTCAAGAAGGCAGTTGTAGTTATTAGGAGAAAGATTTTCCCTTCAACAATTTTTTTTTTTTTTTTTTTACTTTCCTCTTCCAAGGTGCTCCATGTCTGGGCCTGAAGCCAAATTCTACAGAGTGAGAGGCTATAGTGTACAGTCTGGGGCATTCTGCATTCCTTTGTACTGATCAGCTCCAGTGGAACATAAGGCAGAATCTGTGGAAGGCTTTGGTTAGAATGGAGCTTCTTCAGAGTGCTTTCAGAGACTCACTCCGAAGTATGCTTTATAGAACAGTCATTCCTTGGTCTATCAATAGGTGTTATGTTAAAAGAAAAAAAAAGCAAAAAGTTACTGACTAAAATTTGTGAAAACCTTGGTCAACAAGGTTAAATAGGCTTCCTAATTACTAGATTTCACCACATCTTTAATTTACTTGGGTGAATTGGGAACATTCAAGGGAGAAGTGTTTGCCAAATTGATTTGCAATTTCCCTGTCTGCCTTTTTACATGGAGCATCTCTTCAGATTGATATTTCATGGAATATAAATATACACTGTAACCTTATAAACCTTACTTTCTTCAGATGCCATTATTTTGGGTAAGATATTTCTACCATTGCCATAGAAATTGTTTTTTCTAAAAAGGCAGCTTAGGCCGGGCGCAGTGGCTCATGCCTGTAATCCCAGCACTTTGGGAGGCCGAGGCAGGAGAATCGCTTGAACCCGGGAGGCAGAGGTTGCAGTGAGCCAAGATCGTGCCATTGCACTCCAGCCTGGGCAGTAAGAGTGAAACTCCATCTCAAAAATAAATAAATAATAAATAAATAAATAAATAAATAAATAATAAAGAGGAGGAGAAGAAATAATTTTTAAAATAGGAACAAAATCCAGGTGAGGTTTCTTACCAAAAAAAAAAAAAAGGAACAGAAGCAAACTTCCCAGCTAAAGGGCCCATTTTTAGTCTAAGAAGGTTCACCTAATGCTGAACAATGAATAATAAAGAATACTTCACAATAAGATATATATAGATGAAATTTCAGAATATCAAGAGGAGATATTTAAGACTTTCTTTCTTTCTTTTTTTTTTTTTTTGAGACGGAGTCTCCCTCTGTCACCAGGCTGGAGTGCAGAGGCGCAATCTCGACTCACTGCAACCAAGTTCACCGCTTCCGGGTTCAAGTGATTCTCCTGCCTCAGCCTCCAGAGTAGCTGGAATTATAGGCGTGCACTACCACGCCCAGTGAATTTTTTTATTTTTAGTAGAGACGGGTTTCACCATGTTGGCCAGGATGGTCTCGATCTCTTGACCTTGTGACCCACCCACCTCAGCCTCCCAAAGTGCTAGGATTACAGGTGTGAGCCACTGTGCCTGGCCCAGAGGATGTTTTTAAAGCAAACTTTACTGAAGTATAACATACAGAAAAGTGCACAAATCAAAAGCATTGGGCATGATAAATTTTCACCAAGGGAAGACTATCCAGCCTCCAGATGAAGAAACTGATTATTACCAATACCCAGAAGCTTCCCTTACGCTCTTTTTGTCTTTACCTGCTCCCCTCCCCAAAGGGTAATCATTATCCTGCCTGGTAACTCCATAGATTACATCAGAACAAAGAATATTTAAAGAAGAGAAACCATCTTTGTGTTCAGATACTGACCAGGCTCTTACCTTAACCTGACCTGCAAAAGGCCACTTTAGGACCCCTGGGGTCCCCAACCTCTGGGTTGCAGACCAGTACCAGTCTGTGGCCAGTTAGGAACCCGGCTACACAGCAGGAGGTGAACAGAATGCAAGTGAGCATTATAACCTGAGCACCGCCTCCCGTCAGATCAGTGGCGGCACTAGATTCTCATAGGAACAGAAACCCTATTGTGAACTGCCCATGTGAGGGATTTAGACTGAGTGCTCCTTATGAGAATCTAATGCCTGCTGATCTGAGGTTGAACAGTGTCATCCTGAAACTATCCCGCCTACCACCAGGAGAAAAATTATTTTCCATAAAACTGGTCCCTGGTCCCAAAAAGGCTGGGGATCACTGCCAGCTGCCTTTTTTTTTTTTTTTAATTAGAGACAGGGTTTCCCTATGTTGCCCAGGCTGGTCTCGGACTCCTGGGTTGGGATTACAGGCACGTGCCACTATGCCCGGCTTATTTTGTATTTTTAATAGAGACAGGGTTTCTCCATATTGGTAAGGCTGATCTCAAACTCCTGACCTCAGGCGATCCGCCCACCTTGGCCTCCCAAAGTGCTGGGATTACAGGCGTGAACCACCACGCCTGGCCATCTTATCCATTTAATTTAAAAATACTGATTAAGTGCTTTAGCTAATGGAAATTTTTGTCATTTCAGTGTTAATAAATATGTTGTACCATATGCTTAACCTCTCATACTACTTAAAATGGAAAGCTGTATTTTCTTTTCTTTTCTTTTTTTTTTTTTGAGACAGAGTCTCGCTCTGTTGCCCAGGCTGGAGTGGTGCAATCTTGGCTGACTGCAACCTCTGCCTCCCGGGTTCAAGCAGTTCTCTGCCTCAGCCTCCCAAGTAGCTGGGATTACAGGCACCCGCCACCACGCCTGTCTGATTTTTGTATTTTTAGTAGAGACAGGGTTTTACCATCTTGGCCAGGCTGGCGTTGAACTCCTGACCTCATGATCCACCCACCTCGGCCTCCCAAAGTGCTGGAATTACAGGAGTGAGCCACCACGCCCGGCCTGGAAAGCTGTGTTTTCTAATTGAATGTGTGTTCCAGTGGGTATGTCCTATTAACAGATTTTAATCTCCTTATTATGTACAAGTCAACTAAAGCAACAACCTGTGGGTGCTTGAGATAGAAGTTACCTGTGAGGCTGAATCTCTCTCTAAGAGAAGGGACTTGCACAGTGAAGGTGAGCAGTATAGAGGGATGGCATGTCTGGTTACTAACAGTCTAAAAACCGTGGTTTTTCTAAGCATCCCTGTGCCCTTGAATGTTTGGAAAACCACTCCCCATTGGAAATTTCTTGGCCACAAAGAATGCCATCGTACATGGCTCTGTTCTCAGAATTGACTACTTCTTTTTCTCAAAAAATCTTCAAGGAAGGTTTTCCTAGGTATACCATGAGGCAGAACATAATGTTGGTATGCTTTTCAGTGAATCCGCACAAATCTGTATTTCACATGGATTTTTGTTTGTTTTTTTTTTTTTTTGAGATGGAGTCTCACTCTGTCACCAGGCTGGAGTGCAGTGGCGCAATCTTGGCTCACTGCAACCTCCACCTCCCAGGTTCAAGCGATTCTCCTTTCTCAGCCTCCAGAGTAGCTGGGACTACAGGCTCGCGCCACCATGCCCAGCTAATTTTTGTATTTTTAGTAGAGACAGGGTTTCACCATGATGGCCAGGATGGTCTTGATCTCTTGACCTTGTGATCCACCTGCCTCAGCCTCCCAAAGTGCTGGGATTACAGGCGTGAGCCACTGTGCCCGGCCTTTGGATGGATCTTACGCTTGTGGTGTTTAGGCCACTTTGGAGTATTTATTTTTTTCTGTTAGGTTTATGTTGATGGGTAAATTTGAGAATCCAAGTTTTAGAGAAACTGCCCAGATCTACATTCTACTATAAAGCAACCAGTAATAATAACTTGTTCGTATATTGTTTATTTAACAGTTGACAAATTATTTATTTATTTATTTATTTATTTATTTTGAGACGGAGTCTTGCTCTGTCATCCAGGCTGGAGTACAGTGGCGTGATCTCGGCTCACTGCAAGCTCCGCCTCCCAGGTTCACGCCATTCTCCTGCCTCAGTCTCCCGAGTAGCTGGGACTACAGGTGCCCGTCACCACGCCTAGCTAATTTTTTGTTTTTTTAGTAGAGATGGGGTTTCACCGTGTTAGCCAGGTTGGTCTTCATCTCTTGACCTCGTGATCCTCCCGCCTCGGCCTCCCAAAGTGCTGGGATTACAGGCGTGAGCCACTGCGCCCGGCTGACAAATTATTTTTTATACTCTTTCTGTTTGTTTTGTTTTTTCTGTTTTGAAACAGGGTCTCACTCTGTCACCCAGGCTAGAGGGCAGTGATGTTACCATGGCTCCTTGCAGCCTTGACCTTCTAGGCTCAAACAATCCTCCCGCTTCAGCTTCCCAAGTAGCTGGGACTACAGGCACGTGCCACCATGCCCAGCTAATTTTTTTTTTTTTTTAAACTTTTTAGAGATGTGGTCTTACTCTGTTGCCCAGGCTGGTCTCGAACTCCTAGCCTCAAGCAGTTCTTCCACCTTGGCCTCCAAAAGTGCTGGGATTATAGGCTGAGCCGCCATACCCAGCCCTCTTTCTTTTTAACTTTAATACTTTTAGCAATACTCTCCTTGATCTGGGTGACTGGAACTACATTATATATACAATCTAAATTCTAAGAGTAGAGTTAGATAGTATCAAAGGACAGGTCCATTGGAAGGCCAAGTGTACACCTCCTTATTGAGACTGAAGTTCAGGCTAGGTTGTGCATCACCACTTGATACTAGACTTGGTATTTAAACTGCCTTTTCTCAGCTAAAGTTTCTTAAGCTTGTTAGACATTAAACTGAGGTATGTAGCCATGCAATTCAAATCAGCCTTAGTCTTAATTTAAAAGTGAGTAGTTATTGTTTCTTGACCTCTGTCAGACAAGAGGAGCTACATTTTGATGATAGTGTAGACTTTGTATTACAGAACAAATTATGTAATAAAAGCTTAGTACATGTTTGTTGAATTAAATAATCAGGACCTCGGTAATTTTCTCTTTCATCATCTTAAGCAATCCAGTTATCTTATGAATGACTTCTTCTGGTTCATTCGTTGATATAAAATTATTACACTAAATGGTCAAGAAGGACTAGAATCCAGGATGATTGTTCCAGAGCTTTGTGTTCAGTCCAGTAGGTCAGTTTCTACCTGTGTCACCAAATGTGGTGAAGAGCTTGCTGAGTTAATTAAGCACCACGTAAACGTTAAACCACAAGAGGAAAGGAGCGTGAAGTCTCCTGGGTACAGTAGGAGTATTTTATTATCTTCCGTCTTTGCTAGCATATATTACAAGGAGGGTGGAGGTATACATTTTATCTGTCTGTAAGTAAACTTCTTGAAGGCAGGAGTAAAATCTAGTTTATAATCTTTTTTTTAACTTTTTATCTGGAAATAATTTTAAACTTGAAGTTACAAGAACAATACAAGATAACTTTTATTCTGATACCCAGATTCACCAATTGTTAACATTTTGTCACATACTTCACTGTTTATTTCCTATAGAAAGGACATTCTCAGATCAAAATCAAGAAAGTTACATTTTGAAACAGTACCATTATGTAATATTCCATATTGTATATGGTCCATGCTTCATTTTCACATATTATCCAATAATGTCCTTATAGCAGTTTTTTTCCTAGTCCGGGATCATGTGTTGGGTTTTGTTGTATGTCTCTTTAGCCCCCCCTTGATCTGGAACAATCCTCTGCTTTTCTTTGTCCGCCATGACATTGATATTTGTGAAGACTACAGCACAGATAAGTTGTAGACAGCTTTGTATTCTTGGCCCAGGAACCAACCAAAGAAAGGTTTTAAAAAATACTTATTGAAAAATTGGGGGACTGGGTGTGGTGGCTCACGCCTGTAATCCCAGGACTTTGGGAGGCCGAGGTGGGTGGATCACCTGAGGTCAGGAGTTCAAGACCAGCCTGGCCAACGTGGTGAAACCCCACCTCTACTAAAAATACAAAAATTGGCCAGGCATGGTAGCACCTGCTTGTAATGCTAGCTACTTGGGAGACTGAAGCAGTAGAATTGCTTGAACCCAGGAGGAGGAGGTTGCAGTGAACCCAGAGATCAAGCCACTACACTCCAGCCTGGGAGCGAAACTCCATCTCAAAAAAATAAAAAAAAAAGAATTTGGGGGAGAGTAACTTTCATTCAAAAGGTTCAATATTAGGGCTGGGCACCGTGGCTCATTCCTGTAATCCCACCCAGCACTTTGGGAGGCCGAGGCCGGCAGATCACCTGAGGTCAGGAGTTCAAGACCAGCCTGGCCAACATGGTGAAACTCCGTCTCTACTAAATGTACAAAAAACTAGCCAGGCGTGGTGGAGGGTGCCTGTAATCCCAGCTACTTGGGAGACTGAGGCAGGAGAATCGCTTGAACCTGGGAAGTGGAGGTGGCAGTGAGCCAAGACCATGCCATTGCATTCCAGCCTGGGTGACTGAGCAAGACTCTGTCTCAAGAAAAAGTTCAATATAGGAAAGAAATATGGTTTTTAGAAAAAGAACACATACTTTGACTTACAGACTTAGATTTAAATCACAGTTCTGCTACTTAGGAGTAGTGTGGCTTTGGGCAAGTTACTTTATCTTCCTGACTCTCAATTTCCTCAGCTCTAAAAGGGTATACATAAAACATTGGCGTGAAGAAATGAGAATAATGTATGTAAACAGAGCAGCACATGATATATATGCGATGAATGGTAACTGACAATATTCGCTTTGGTATAACCTCGCCTAAGTCATGTGAGGATGACTGCTCTTGTCATGTTTGAGGGTTAAATACTTCTGTAGCCCTAGTCCACAGAACATGGAAATGGAGAAAAAGCCAGAGTCAGAACAAGGAAATCAATTGGTTGTCACATTCTTTCCTTGCATGTAAATAGCACCTAAGATTTCCTTGCATTTTGTAAGTGCCTAAAAATCTTAACAAGGATATGGAGACCCCTCTAAGTGTTTGTCCCCATATTCAAGTTCTGCAGTATTTGATACTTTCCATTTGCTGTTCACTTTCCAAACTTAATAACTAGGTACGCAATGCTAATGTTCAAGAAATCATTTACTAAGGGACAGCTTAGTATTTGTCCATCAGTTGGCTTATTGACGTAACCTGTGTGCTAAATTCACTGGAATGTGGCATAATCAAATCTGGCTCCTTCCACTTCTGAGTTGGTGCAGGAAACACTTGGCAGCTATTAAAGTGCTATTCTTTGCAGTTATTTGGTATAATTTGCCACAGAAGTAAATTCCAGGAGGTAATATTCTTGCTAGGTTACACCCTGTTACCTCCTGACTTAAGGAGTTCATGCTAAGGGCAATGATCTCTATCTAACTCAAGGTGATTCTCTTGGCAGCCGGGAAGATTTCCAGAGGATTCCAGAACTTGCCATCAACCCATTGGGGGACCGGATCATCAATGCCTTCTTTCCAGAGGGGTGAGTCAGTACAGTTGTTGGACTTCCTTCCTGAGGCTATCACAACCTAAATTATTTGCTAATCTGGAATAATGATATTGGTTGTGCCATCTCAGACTGTGATACCCCCTGATTATATTGAGCAATTCTAATTTTGTCATTTCTAGAATATCTCTTCTGTTCTACCCTCCTGTGTGTTTTAAACTTCAAATAGATATATGAGCCTATCTTCAAAATTCTTATGCTTATCATTGATGTAAAACTAGACTTTTAAAAAATGTTTATTTGGAAATAATTTCAAATTTACAAAAAAGTTGCAAAAGTTAAAAGTAATTCGGAGAATACTTGTATATTTATTGCCCTGATGCATCTACTATTATATTGTTAACATTTTGCCTCATTTGTGTGCTCTCTCTCTTAGTAGTAGCCAATAAAAATATAATGCAAGCCACATACGTAATTTTACATTTTCTAGTAACCACATTTAAAAAGTAAAAATAAGTTAACTTTGGTAATATATATTTTATTTAATATATTTAAAATATTATTTCAATATATAATTAATATTAAAAATAACTGAGATCCTTTTTTTGTTTGTTTGTTTTGAGACAGAGTCTTGCTTGGTCGCCCAGGCTGGAGTACAGTGGTGCCATCTCGGCTCACTGCAACTTCTGCCTCCCGGGTTCAAGCGATTCTCCTGCCTCAGCCTCCGAGATAGTTGGGATTACAGCCACATGCCACCATACCCGGCTAATTTTTGTATTTTTAGTAGAGACAGGGTTTCACCATGTTGGCCAGGCTGGTCTTGAGCTCCTGACCTCAGGTGATCCGCCTGCCTCAGCCTCCCAAAGTGCTGGGATTACTGGCGTGAGCCACCATGCCCAGCCTACATTTTTTCTTAATAAGTCTTTGAAATCCAGTGTGTAATTTACACTTAAATGCATATCAAGTCAGACTGACCATGTTTTCAGTGCACATAACCAGATGTGACAAGTGACTGCAGTATTGAACAGCGCAGCTTGTACACCCGTGCTTACTCTACATACCCTCTCTTGCAGACACTTTTTCCCTCTCTTTCCCCTCTCTCTACCTACACATACTCTATGTGTGTGTGTATATACATACACACATACATGCCTACATGTACGTACATACATACATACACATATATACATGTATGTATATACACATACTTATGTAATTTTTTTGTGTATGTGTATTCACATAATTGTATTTCTGAACTATTTCAGGGTAAGTTGCATAGTAATGACCCTTTACCTCTGAATGCACCAGTGTGTGTTTGCTAAGAATAGGGACATTCTTTTACATATCCATAGTAATCTACTTCAGTAAACTTAACATTGATACAATCCTCTTATCTAATCTATTACTCTGTTTTATTAACATATTATCCAGTTTATTCTAATTTATATTCATATTCCAATTTTGTCATCCAATAATCTGTTTTATAGCACTTCCCCGCCTCCAGTACAGGATCTAGTCTGGGTCAGTTGTCATGTCTCTTTAGCCTCCTTTAATCAGGAACATTTCCCCAGTCTTTATTTTACTTTTGTGATATTGAATAAACATAGTTCTTACCACATACGCTTTGTCAAGTAGATTGTTCTTAATGTGGGTTTTTCTAACATGAAACTAGTCTTTTGATATGCTTTACTACCTAATACACTGCCTTCACAGTAGTGAGTAAATATTCACTGATTTGATTAGGTACCTTTTCAACAATAAAACTTACATATAAGCTTGTTTTAAGTAATTTCCTAAACAATCTATTCCTGGTTTATATGGATAGTCTATGACCCACAGGACTTCAAAATATTATATGGGTGCCAGTTTTTAATAATGAGACTGTCAATGAGGACACTGTCAGATAAAATGCCTGGAGAGGAAATTTTAGAACTCTAAATTGAGAGCAAAGGAATTTGCTAGTTGAGAGGGTTGGGCATTCAGGAAATGTGAGTGAAAGTCAGAAGGGGAATTAGGTCGGGCAGTTAGTTCATGTAAAGACGGGAATCAAATCACGTTGACTATGAGGAATCTTATGCCCTCTTTCATTTTTTCCTTTCTCTCTCCTTGAACTGCCCTGTTTGTTTCAGGAGTGGTTTTTAAGCTGAATTCTTCCTTTTTTCTAATTCCTCTTTTACCCCTGCAAAGCATTGAACCCTATCCAGAGATAACTTTCACAGCTATGCTTTGTATCCAAACCTTTTGCAATGAAAAGTAAACCCAGGAGAGTCACTTTGCCAACTTTTTTTCAGAATTCCTTAGTCACCATTGATTACTTGAAGATGCAGCTTGTGGGAAGCTGTTTTGTAAGACTAAACTACATTTGCTGTGACTACAATATCACCTGTCATTCTGTCCACCAATCTACTGCTAAGGAAATGGGACAGAGTGCATATGAGGAAGTGGAGGGCTCTACTGGGCTGCACTGCTTAGCTCTTAGCAAGCTGCGACTCTGCTTCTTGCTCTAATCAGATATATTTGGCTTCTGGGTTTTTCTTTCTTCCCTAGGCATATGCACATTGGAGCTTTTTTTTTTTTTTTTAAAGAATGAGATTTGAAAGTGGACCATGGTTATTCAATTCCCTTTTACCCAGAAACTTTATGCTAGCAATAATCATTAATGTGTTTTTTCTAGCATATGATTTAAACTTTACTCCACATTACTTGATTCCTCAGATCTGACATTTTTGACCAGATACTAGTCCATTAGCAGTATAGATACATCGAAGAACTAAAAGGTCATTCTTTTGTTTTGTTTTTTGTTTTTTTGAGACGGAGTCTCCCTCTGTCGCCCAGGCTGGCATGCAGTGGTGTGATCTTGGCTCACCGCAACCTCTGCCTCCTGAGTTCAAGTGATTCTCCTGCCTCAGCCTCCCCAAGTAGCTGGGACTGCAGGCTCACACCACCACGCCTGGCTAAGGTTTCACCACGTTGGCCAGGTTGGTTTTGAACTCTTGACCTCAGGTGATCCGCCCACCCCGGCCTCCCAGAGTGCTGGGATTATGGGCGTGAGCCACTGCGCCCAGCCAAGGTCATTCTTTTGAGTACAGATGGCTCACAGGCTAGCCTTTGAACTCTGCCTTTAGAAGGGCTATGAACTGCATGTCTGTAGAGCACAGAAGAGACCCTACATACCTCAGCTATTCGGTGGGGCACAGAAAGACTGGGGTTTTTTTTTTTTTTTTTTAGGTAACCACAGGAACCAGGCCATCTGCCTTAGATAAATAAATTATATTATGTCACATGGGGCATTATTTTTTAATATTAAAGAACATTCTTCATTCAAGTTTTGAGAATTATTTCTTACAGGGTTATTGATTAGCCTGTGGCACAATGAAAAGATTTTCTCCAAGCTTAAGTACCAAAAAGGCTTTATACACAAGAGGTCTTTCAAAACTTTTTTTTTTTTTTTTGAGATGGAGTCTCCCTCTGTCACCCAGGCTGGAGTGCAGTGGTGCAGTCTCGACTCATTGCACCCTCCATCTTTGGGGTTCAAGTGATTCTCCTGCCTCAGGCTCTCAAGTAGCTGGGATTACAGGCATGCACCACCAGGCCCAGTTAATTTTTGTATTTTTAGTAGAGACGGGGTTTCACCATGTTGGCCAGGCTGGTCTTGAACTCCTGACCTCAAGTGATCCACCCACCTTGGCCTCTTGAAGTGCTGGGATTATAGACGTGAGCCACTGTGCCTGGCCTAAAAGATTATTTAGAGAAAAATTATCCAATTATGAGGGAATAATAAAATCATGATGTGTCCACAGAATTATGCATATGTTTTAAATGTTTCAAAGTATTTATATTGATTGGAGAAATGCTTCAAAGTTAAAAAAAGGCAGGATACTAATACAGTTATCTGAAAAGCATAGAAAAGTTACTAGAAGAAAATGCATTCATATGTATATATATGAGGGAGTCTTGCACCATCACCTGGGCTGGAGTGCAGTGGCGCAGTCTCGGCTCACGCAACCTCTGCCTCCTGTGTGTTCAAGTGATTCTCCCACCTCAGCCTCCCAAATAGCTGGCAGTATAAGCGTGAGCCACCATGCCTGGCTGATTGATTGATTGATTAATTGATTGATTCCTTCCTTCCTTCCTTTCCTCCCTCCCTTCCTTCCTTTTCCTTTCCTTTTCCTTTCCTTTCCCTTTCCTTTCCTTTTCTTTTTTTTTGACATAGTCTTGCTATGTCACCCAGGCTGGAGTGCAGTGGTGCAATCTAGGCTCACTGCAGCCTCCGCCTCCCAGTTTCAAGCGATTCTCCTGCCTCACCCTCCCAAGTAGCTGGGATTACAGGTGCCCACTACCACGTCCAGCCAATTTTTTTGTATTTTTAGTAGAGACAGGATTTTACCATGTTGGTCAGGCTGGTCTCAACTCCTGGCCTCAAGTGATCTGCCTGCCTCAGCCTCCCAAAGTATTAGGATGATGGGCATGGACCACCGTGCCCAGCCAGAAAATATATTTATATTAACTATGGTTGTAATTGGTAGAACTCAGATCAGTATTTTTCTATCTACTTTTCTTTTTTCCACATTTTCAAATATATGTTTGCTTTTATAATTAAATAAACTTGGCTGGGCATGGTGGCTCATGCCTGTAATCCCAGCACTTTGGGAGGCCGAGGTGGGCAGATCATGAGGTCAGGAGATTGAGACGATCCTAGCTAACACGGTGAAACCCTGTCTGTACTAAAAATACAAAAAATTAGGCTGGGTGCAGCAGCTCACACCTGTAATCCCACCACTTCGGGAGGCCGAGGCGGGCGGATCACCTGAGGTCGGGAGTTCGAGACTAGCCTGACCAACATGGAGAAACCCCGTCTCTACTAAAAATATAAAATTAGCTGAGCGTGGCGGCGCATGCCTGTAATCCCAGCTACTCCAGAGGCTGGGGCAGGAGAATCGCTTGAACCAGGGAGGCGGAGGTTGCAGTGAGCTGAGATCGCGCCATTGCATTCCAGCCTGGGCAACAAGAGCAAAACTCCATCTCAAAAAAAAAAAAAAAATACAAAAAATTAGCCGGGCATGGTGGCGGGCGTCTGTAGTTCCAGCTACTCAGGAGGCTAAGGCAGGAGAATTGCTTGAACCTGGGAGGCGGAGGTTGCAGTGAGCCGAGGTAGTGCCACTGCATTCCAGCCTGGGTGACAGAGCAAGACTCTGTCTCAAAATAAATAAATAAATAAAAAAGAAAAATTAAAAATTAAATAAACTTTATTTTAAAAGCAGCCTTTCCATAATGTGCCTTAATTTTAAAATATCCCTTGGTATACATTACTGCAGGGGAGATGGGGGAGATGTGGGAGGTGGCCGAGGAGTCATTGGGCTGCCTGTGGCTCGCTGCAGAGTTCAAAGCAATGAGTTCAAGTTCTGGCTGTCTTGTATAGTGCTGGCACTACTCTACATTCATTTTTTGGAAAAGAGATGCAAGTAAATTCAATAGATAACTCTATCCCTGGTAAGTCCTGTTACCTAAATCTGGTTAAATCATTTATAAAGTGGGAGTAATAGCACCTGCCTTACAAGGTTGGGGTGAGGCTTAAATGATATGATACTGTGAGTCCCAAAGTACCATGCGTATGGAAAGAAACCTCATTAAATGAACTTTCAGGCTACTGTAGCTAAAGCTGTTGCCAGTATATTTAATTCATAAGAAATAATCACCGTGATTGACATGGTGTTGTGTTTGTTATATTTCACAATCAGAGAGGACCAGGTAAACTTCCGTGGATTCATGCGAACTTTGGCTCATTTCCGCCCCATTGAGGATAATGAAAAGAGCAAAGATGTGAATGGACCCGAACCACTCAACAGCCGAAGCAACAAACTGCACTGTAAGGAGCTAAAGTCTTCTGGCTTAAAATACTTGCTTTTCATTTCTTAAAAGTCATGTATTTACTCACTCATTATTTGAACAAGCATTTACAAGAGCATACTGGTTAAGACCTCAGACTCTGGAGCTAAACTGGCCAAGATTAAATACTAGTCTACCCTTTTTTGGCCGTGTGACTTTGGGCAAGGTACTTAACCTCTTTGGGCTTCAGTTTTCTCTTCTGTAAAATAGGATACTAAGGGGTTCCACATTGGATTGTTGTGAGGATTAAATGAGTTAATAAATGTCAAGTGCTTCACATAGTGCCTGGCATATGCTAGGTACTTAATAAGTGTTACCTAGTATCATTATAATTCATTGAGCACCTACCGTGTGCCAGGCACTGTGTTAAGTGCTAGCATGGCAATAGTGAACAAGACCCAGGCCCCACCTTTAAGGAATAATGGCAATCCTCAGCTCATCTTAGAATTTGATAGACACTGGATGTGACTTAAGTAATGGGGGACAGCTGGATACAGTGCAAGATTTAATTTTTATACCCATGTCTCATGCCTCTTTTCCTTTAATACTTGTTTGCCTTCCCTTCTGCCCTTATCGGTTCATGTACAATATTGCCCAATCCCTTACAACACTTCTCCAGGAAATTGAAATTAAATTTATCTTTTTATTCAGTACAAGTTGAAATTACAATTGTATTAAAACTGACTGAAGGCTGGGCGCAGTGGCTTATGCCTGTAATCCCAGCACTTTGGGAGGCCAAGGTAGGTAGATCACTTGAGCCCAGGAGTTTGAGACCAGCCTGGGCAACATGGTGAAACATTGTCTCTAATAAAAATATAAAAATTAGCCAGGTGTGGTGGCAGGCACCTGTGGTCCCAGGTACTTGGGAGGCTGAGGTGGGAGAATTGCTTGAGCCTGAGAGGTTGAGGCTGCAGTGAACCATGATGGCACCACTGCACTTCAGCCCAGGTGACAGAAACTCTGTCTCAACAAAGAAAAGAAAACAACAAAATCTTCCAAATAGCTCTAGTGGATTTAGGCGTTACATGGTGTCTTAGGATGCCTTTAGCTGACTCAGCTGGCTTAAACAATAAGGAACTATATTAGCTCACTTTACAAGTCAGATTAGGCCGGCAGGAGGGTTGATTCTGTTTCAAGAACTAGGGATTTTTCTCTTTACTCTGCCATCCTCATAGTCTGTTTTATCCTAAAGTATTATGGTCACATGACAGCTCTCAGTTGTTAACAGGGCTTTTTTTTTTCTTGTTCACATCTGGCAGTAGAGGAAGAGAGATATATATAGAGAGAGATCGAGACTGAAATTGAGCAACACTCCTCCCAAGCATGGAATGTAAGTCCTTCCCCTCACTTTGATAAGTCAGTTCAGGTCAGGAGAGTGCGAGTGCTGAGGAGATTAGGCTAATGAGATTCCCCTCCTGATGCTGTGGTTGGGGTTCTGCTAAGGAAAAAGGTTGGAATGCCACAGAAATGGCAGACTTCAGGATGAGATAGAATGATAACAAAGTGCTATGCAGGTTATGCTTGGTTTTATTTTGTTTTTGCTTAATTTTTTGAGATAGGGTCTCACTCTGTCACCCAGGCTGAGTGCAGTGGCGTGATCACAGCTCACTATGGCCTTGACTTTCCTGGCTCAAGTGATCTTTTTGCCTCAGCCTCTCAAGTTGCTGGGACCACAGGCGTGTGCACTACACCCAGCTAATTTTTTATTTTCTAATTTTTTGTAGGGACAGGGTCTCACTATGTTGCCCAGACTGGTCTCGAAATCTTGGACGCAAGCAATCATCCCACCTTGGCCTCCCAAAGTGCTGGGATTACAGGCATGAGCCTCCATACCCAGCCTGTTTTTTTCATTACATACTTTAGTCTTGGCTGTTGGATTAACTTTTATAGGAAGCTAAAAATTAATTAGAATTCTGTTGCAGTCTATGTATAGGGATCACATTCATGTAATTAGACCAGTAAAACCGAAGCTATTCTAATGCCAAAGAAAAGACTAGAAGAGTCCGAGAAGTCCTCAATTTCTGTCTAAATGTGTTGCTTCTCTTTGAAGTTCCCACAGGGCTATATAAGCTGTAGCATGGTGCCTCTTACTGTAGACTGAGAGCAATTGAATGTCATATACCTAGCAATACATTTGCCACTGAGACACATTTACCTTAGAGAAAGGGGATGTGGGCCAGGTGCGGTGGCTCACGCCTGTAATCCCAGCACTTTGGGAGGCTGAGGCAGGCGGATCACCTGAGGTCAGGAGTTCGAGACAAGTCTGGCCAACATAGTGAAACCCCATTTCTACAAAAATACAAAAAAAATTAGCCAGGCATAATGGCGGGTGCCTTTAATCCCAGCTACTCAGGAGGCTAAGGTGGGAGAATTGCTTGAACCTGGGAGGTGGAGGCTACAGTGAGCTGAGATCATGCCATTGCACTCTAGCCTGGGTGATAGAGCGAGACTCTGTCTCAAAAAAAAAAAAAAAAAAAGGAGATGTGTTACTTAGAAATCTGGGTTTACAGGCCAGGCATGATGGCTCATGCCTATAATCCCAGCACTTTGGGAGGCCAAGGTGGGTGGATCACTTGAGATCAGGGGTTCAAGACCAGCCTGGCCAACATGGTGAAACCCCGTCTGTACTAAAAATACAAAAAATTAGCTGGGCGTGGTGGCGGGCGCCTGTAATCTCAGTTACTCGGGAGGCTGAGATAGGAGAATACTTTGAACCTGGGGGGCAGAGGTTGCAGTTAGCCAAGATTGCACCATTACTCTCCAGCCTGGGCAACAGAGCAAAACTCCATCTCAAAAAAAAAAAAGAAATGTGGGTTTACAGAGGAGTGGAACCAAATTTTATTATAGGTTATCCTTTGCATAGAATACTGTCTTCAGGAACTCTGAGAATACACTTTGTTCTATTTCTTTTCTAAGCCACGGTGAGAGAATTTTAATCACGATCAGCAAGGCTGAACTATGCCCATGTAGGCACAGGCCCAAGCACACATAGTGCCACTCTGCTCTTCTGTTTGTCTCCTGGAAGTGGTACCTTATTGCTTTCCTCTTTGGATTGGTGAGGTTATAATAATGCTTTCTGTAGGCCAGACGCAGTGGCTCATGCCTGTAATCCCAGCACTTTGGGAGGCCGAGGCGGGTGGATCACCTGAGGTCAGGAGTTCGAGACCAGCCTGACCAACATGGTGAAACCATGTCTCTTCTAAAAATACAAAATTAGCCAGGCATGGTGGTGCATGCCTGTAATTCCAGCTACTCAGGAGGCTGAGGCAGGAGAATTGCTTGAACCTGGGAGGCTGATATTACAGTGAGCCGAGATCACACTATTGCACTCCAGACTGGGCAATAAGAGTGAAACTCCATCTCAAAGAAGAAGAATAATAATAGTAATAATAGTGCTTTGTGTAAAAGGTACAACCCTATCTACAGGTGGATAGTGTTTAAAAAAAAAAAAGTGAAAGGTATAATTCATCTTAGAATGCCCAGGGCATGGTAAGTAAGAGAGAATTCTAGAGGTCTACAGGTTTTCCTTCCCACATTCTAATTGTCTTCTTAAATGGTTTAAGTTTTTATAACACATAATAATGTGGAAAGTAAAGAGTCTACGTTAGAATATTTTTCTTGGGTGTTGAGGAGTATAGGCAGAGTAGAGCTTGGGAGAGTAGCCAGGAAGAAATAGCGCATTATTCAAAGAATCCAAAAGGTAGAAGCAATCCTAGTGTCCATCGACAGATCAATGGATAAATAAGATGTTGTGTACACATACAATGAAATATTAGTCTGTATTAAAAAAGAAAATTCTGAGGCCGGGAGCGGTGGCTCACACCTGTAATCTCAGCATTTTGGGAGGCCGAGGTGGGTGAATCATGAGATCAGAAGTTCGAGACCAGCCTGGCCAATGTGGTGAAATCCCATCTCTACTAAAAATACAAAAATTAGCCTGGCATGGTGGTGGATACCTGTAATCCCAGCTAGTCGGGAGGCTGAGGCAGGAGAATTGCTTGAACCCGGGAAGCGGAGGTTGCAGTGAGCTGAGATTGCGCCACTGCACTCTAGCTTGGGCAACAGAGCAAGACTCCATCTCAAAAAAAAAAAGGAAATTCTGGCAAATGGTACAACATGGATGAATCTTGAAGACATTATGCTGAGTGAAATAAAGTGGATATAAAGGACAAATATTGTATGATTCCTCTTATGTGAGGTTTCCAGAGTGGTCAAATTTGTAGAGACGGAAGGTAGAACGGTGGTTGTCCAGGGCTGGGGGATGGTGGTGGTGATGGTAATGGAGTTATTGTTAAAAGGGTACATTTTCCGCCAGTGAAGATGCAGAAGTTACGGGGAGATGGATGGTGGTGATGCTTGCACAACAGTGTGAAAGTACTTAATGCCACAGAACTGTACCTGTAGAAAAGGTTTAAATGATAAATTTTATGTCTATTTTACCACAATAAAAAAAAAGAAGCAGCCGGGCATGGTGGCTCATTCCTGTAATCCCAACACTTTGGGAGGCCAAAGTAGGCAGATTGCTTGAGGTCAGGAGTTTGAGACCAGCTTGGCTAACACGGTGAAACCCTGTCTCTACTAAAAATACAAAAATTAGCTGGGCGTGGTGGCACATACCTGTAGTCCCAGCTACTCAGGAGGCTGAGACAGGAAAATTGCTTGAACGCGGGAGGCAGAGGTTTCAGTGATCTGAGATCGCGCCACTGCACTCCAGCCTGGGTGACAGAGCAAGACTCTGTCTCCCAAAAAGAAAAAAAAAAAAAAGAAGAAGCAATAGCATTGATTGAAGTAAAGGTAAAGGTTTGTAGCCTGGGCAACAGAACCTGGGCAACAGTATCTACAAAAAAAAAAAAAAAAATTGAGCTGGGCATGGTGGCACATGCCTGTATTCCTAGCTGCTCAGGAGGCTGAGGCAGGAGGATCACTTGAGCCCAGAAGTTTGGGTCTGCAGTGAGCCATGATTGCACCACTGCACTCCAGTGACAGAGTGAGGCCCTATCTCTTTAAAAAAAAAAAAAAAAAAAAAAAAACATAAAAAAGGAAGGTAAAGGTTTGACTGAGATCATTCCTTTGGTTTTTCATTAAACAAATGTTTGAGCACCTACTACATGCCAGGTACTATTTTAGGCCCAGGATACAGTGATGAATAAATCAGGTAAGGCCCTTGCTTTCTTAGAACTTATGATCTAATAAGAGAGACAGACTATACAGAAGACGGGTGAATAAACAAGATTTATTGTGGTGACAAGGTCTGTGAAGGAAGTGAATACATGAGATGAGAAAGGCATAGGGAGATGTCACTATAGAAAGAGTGGTCAGTGAAAACCTCTCTGAGGAGTTGAAATTTGAGCTGAAGGCCCAGGCACAGTGGCTTACACCTATAATCCCAGCACTTTGGGAGGCCGAGGCAGGAGGATTGCTTGAGCCCAGGTGTTCAAGACCAGCTGTCTGGGCGCAGTGGCTCATGCCTGTAATCCCAGGGCTTTGGCAGGCTGAGGCAGGTAGATCACAAGGTCAAGAGATCGAGACCATCCTGGCCAACATGGTGAAACCCCATCTCTACTAAAAATACAAAAATTAGCTGGGCGTGGTGGCACATGCCTATAATCCCGGCTACTCGGGAGGCTGAGGCAGGAGAATTGCTTGAACCCGGGAGGCGGAGGTTACAGTGAACCGAGATCATGCCACTGCACTCCAGCCTGGGTGACAGAGCAAGACTCCATCTCAAAAAAAAAAAAAAATCTAGGCCAGGCGCGGTGGCTCATGCCTGTAATCCCAGCACTTTGGGAGGCCGAGGCGGTTAGATCATGAGGTTAGGAGATCGAGACCATCCTGGCTAACACAGTGAAACCCTGTCTGTACTAAAAACACACACACAAAAAATTAGCCAGGCGTGGTGGTGGGCGCCTGTAGTCCCAGCTACTTGGGAGGCTGAGGCAGGAGAATGGCGTGAACCCAGGAGGCGGAGCTTGCCATGAGCTGAGATCCCACCACTGCACTCCAGCCTGGGCAACAGAGCAAGACTCTGTCTCAACAACAACAAAAAAAAACAATTTATCTAGACAAAGACCTTGCACCTTTCACCAGCCTGGGCAACACAGTGAGACCCTAGCTCTACAAAAATGTTTAAAAATTAGCCAGGTGTGGTGTCTGTGGTCCCAACTACTCTGGAGGCTGAGGTGAGAGGATCCTTTGAGCCTGGGAGGTTGAGGCTGTAGTGAGTCATGATTGTGCTACTGCACTCCAGCCTGGGAGACAGAGCAGGACCCTGTCTGAAAAAAATAAATAAATAAAATAAAATAAACCAACCAAATTAAACAGAGCAGAAAAAAAATACATATATATGAAGTCTCTCCTAGCTACTTCCTTTCTCTGGAATTCTGATATATACCTTACAAGGAGTAAATTAGATTTTAAAATTACTTTTATGTCATCTTAGTGGACTCACCATTTTATTTTGGAGGGGAGTGATATTTAAACCTGTAGATATTAATCCATGTTCCTATGCCTTTGTGCCTAATAATCGCTCTGCCTGGAATGACCACCCCTTGTCTCATTTCTGTTTGTCTTTCAAGGCCTTGTTCAAATGTTACCTCTCCTTGATATTTCCCCAGCTGCACCAGAAAGCCATGTCTGCCATACACTTTGTTCCCCCAGGATTTTGGATATGTTGTAGTGCTTAGGATGTATTCGAGAGTCGTGTATCTTGCCCTCCTCTACTAGATAGTGAGTTCCTGAGGACAGAGTCTAAATCCATGGATCTTAATAGCTCTAGAGCAGTGGATTTGGGCCTTTTAGTATTTGCAGCACTCTATTTAAGACCCTTAATCTTAGTGGCATTCTTGAAGTGATTCAAAACCTAAAAACCACGCTAAATTCAGTTGTGGGACAAGACATTCACATCCTCAGGCTGGCGATTTGTCACGGCACCTATAAAATCACCCAGTGTTTTCACCGTATTCTGTTGGTAGCCCTTCAGCAACATGGCAGAAATCTAATGATTTTGCTTTCTGATTTCTATCTTATGGACCCAAGCAAAGTTCTCCTATCTCCTAGTTTCAGAAGGCTTAAAGAGAAAGAAACATGATAAGGCCAGGAGACCATCTAAGCCATCATATTTATTTGAAACTCAATTTCTTTACCTCCAGGACTCCCAAATGGTAGAGAATTACTTGAAATTTGAGACAATTTTGCCCAGGAGGCTCTATTCCCAAAGCTGTGGTCAGCTCTCATGGTGCCTGTGTGGTGCCTATTGTTGGTTTTCCCTGAGTGGTACCTGGTAGATTTAATGTTTGTGTGAGGTGACCTAATTTACAGAACCACGTAAGGGGTGTTTTGGGGGGGCCGTTTAACATTCTAGGTTAAGAAAAAGGACATTTGGCTTTCTTTGTATGAAGTTTTCTGATTTGTTAGAAGAGGGACCATACTTCATCTAATTTAAGAACTCATCAATTCTCAATTCTTAAGTGTTACAACTTTTTAAAAGCCCTACAAGTAATGGCAATTGTTCTTGGAAAATCGATTAATTGGCTGTCAGTTTTCTGTCTAGTGTCTTATATATTTAGTTCCTTGAGAAGGGGCAACACACTACAGAATTTTGACTAACTTTGTGTTTTTCCCTTACAGTTGCTTTTCGACTATATGATTTGGATAAAGATGAAAAGATCTCCCGTGATGAGCTGTTACAGGTATGTGGAGAGCTCCTCGAGAACTTGTGCTTGGACTCTGCCTGCTTATTAGTGTGGGCAGGAACTATTCTTTCCTTTAGTAAGCATTTATTTAATACCTGCTATGTGCAGAGTCCTGTCCTGGTTGTAAGGCAAAGGAGATGACCTGGGAAAACTTGAAATGGCTCATTGTGTTTTCATAGACAGATGTCTCCACTATTTAAAAGCTAACTAGGCTGGGCATGGTGGCTCACGCCTGTAATCCCAGCATTTTGGGATGCCAAGGCAGGCAGATCACCTGAGGTCAGGAGTTCAAGGGCAGCCTGGCCAACATGGTAAAAACCCATTTCTAGTAAAAATACAAAAATTAGCCATCGGCTGGGCGCTTTGGCTCACACCTGTAATCCCAGCACTTTGGGAGGCCGAGGCAGGTGGATCACGAGGTCAGGAGATCGAGACCATCCTGGCTAACATGGTGAAACCCTGTCTCTACTAAAAATACAAAAAATTAGCCGGGTGTGGTGGCGGGCACCTGTAGTCCCAGCTACTCCGGAGACTGAGGCAGGACAATGGCATGAACCCGGGAGGCGGAGCTTGCAGTGAGCAGAGCTCACTCCACTGCACTCCAGCCTGGGCGACAGAGCAAGATTCCGTCTCAAAAAAAAAAAAAAAAAAATTAGCCATCTGTGGTTGTGGGTGCCTGTAATCCCAGCTGCTCAGGAGGCTGAAGCAGTAGAATCTCTTGAACCCAGGAGGTGGAGGTTGCAGTGAGCCAAGATCGTGCCACTGCACTCCAGCCTGAGCGACAAGAGTGAAACTCCATCCCAAAAAAGAAAAAAATAAGTAAATAAATAAAAGCTAACTAAATGGCTTTTAGGTACTGTCTGAGATTTACATCAGATAATTCAGTTATTGCCAAATCAGATTATTGGCAGCCAGGTAATTCTGATGACACTTAGTTAAATGCTGTTATTTAGTCTGTCCTTAGGGTTGACTAAGAGTCAAGGAGCTGCTGCTGTGCTGGTGTACCCTGAGCTAACTGCCACTGTTCTTTGTTGCTCCTAGGGATAATTCCCTGTTTTCCTACTAGCAGTGACTGGCATCTCATCCTAGGATGAAATTAGTCAGGGCAGATTCAGGAGCAACCCACCGTATTCTTACATTTCTATGAGCAAAAACCAAAACAGTCTGCACGTCAGTGTTAGCGTCCCTTGCTTTTGAGTTGGGAATTTCTTCAGCGAGAAGCGTTTATTTTCTTGAAAGTTGCCACATATGGGCTTCTGTGTTCTGAAGAAAAAAAGACAGTAGCAGTCACTCTATAGTTGCATGTGTTTATGCTCTGGCCCAGATCTGACCTCAGGTTATCCACCCACCTCGGCCTCTCAAAGTGTTGGAATTACAGGCGTGAGCCACCACACCTAGCCCATGTTTTCTTAATATGATTCTTGTGAAAGTCCTGGTTGAACTTTTGGAGGTCATTATCTTGATTGTGAGGATGGTGCCATGGGTGGGTACGTATGTTAAACCTTATCCAATTGTACATTTTATTTATTTATTTATTTATTTTGTATTTTTAGTAGAGATGGGGTTTCATCATATTGTCCAGGCTGGTCCTGAACTCCTAACCTCAAGTGATCCACCCACCTCGGCCTCCCAAAGTGCTGGGAGTACAAGCATGAGCCATCATGCCCGGCCCCAACTGTCCATTTTAAATATGTACAGCTTATTGTATATTATTTATACTTCAATAAAGATAGTTACTCTTCTCCCCAACTCATTTTATGAGGCTAGCGTAACTTTTGCCTGAGAATTGTTTTTTTGTTTTGTTTTGTTTTGTTTTTTGAGACAGAGTCTCACTTTGTCGCCTGGGCTGGAGTGAATATCACCATCTCAGCTCACTGCACCCTCTACCACCCAGGTTCAAGCGATTCTCGTGCCTCAGCCTCCTGAGTAACTGGGATTGCAGACATGCACCACCACACCCAACTAATTTTTGTGTTTTTAGTAGAGATGGGGTTTCGCCATGTTGACCAGGCTGGTCTTGAACTCTTGGGCTCAAGCAGTTCGCCCACCTCAGCCTCCCAAAGTGCTGGGATTACAGGCGTGAGCCTGTACCCAGCCACACCTGTCAATCTTATAAAAGACAGTGTAAGAAAAGAAAATTAGGGGCCAGGCGCAGTGGCTCATGCCTGTAATCCCAGCACTTTTGGAGGCCGAGGCAGGTGGATCCCGAGGTCAGGAGATCGAGACCATCCTGGCTAACATGGTGAAACCCCGTCTCCCCTGTCTCTACTAAAAATACAAAAAATTAGCCGGGCGTGGTGGTGGACACCTGTAGTCCCAGTTACTCGGGAGGCTGAGGCAGGAGAATGGTGTGAACCTAGGAGGCGGAGCTTGCAGTGAGCCGAGATCACGCTACTGCACTCCAGCCTGGGCAACAGAGCGAGACTCCGTCTCAAAAAAAAAAGAAAAGAAAATTATAGCCCAATCTCTTTTACTCACATAGTTGTAAAAATCCTAAACAAAATATTAACACACTGAATCCAGCAATATAAAATATAATATATATATATTTAAAGCCAAAGATGTATTAAAGCCAAGGATGTATTATAGCCAAGGTGCAATTATACTAGAAATTCAAAGTTGGTTTAACATTAGAAAATCAACCAATATATTTCACCCACACCAACACTTTAAAGAAGAAAAACTGAGTGGTCTTTTCCATAGAAAAATGTAATTGATAAAATTCACCATCCATTCATTTTATTTTATTTACTTATTTATCTTTTTTTCTGGAGACGGTGTTTCACTCTGTCGCCCAGGCTGGAGAGCAGTGGCGCGATCTCAGCTCACTGTAACATCTGCCTCCCAAGTTCAAGCGATTCTCCTGACTCAGCCTCCAATGTAGCTGGGATTATAGGCATGCGCCACCACACACAGCTAATTTTGTATTTTTAGTAGAGACGGGGTTTCACCATGTTGGTCAGGGTGGTGTTGATCTCCTGACTTCAGGTGATCCACCTGCCTCGGCCTCCCAAAGTGTGTGAGCCAGCCTGCCTGGCCTCACCATCCATTCATGATTTAAAAAAAAAAAAAGAAGTCTTAGAAAATCAGAAGTAGAGGGAACCTTTCTTAAATCGATAAAGAATATATATATAAACCCTCACCAAACATTAAAAATAATAGTAGGCTGGGTGTGGTGTTTCACCCCTGTAATTCCAGCTACTCAGGAGGCTGAAGTAGGAGAATCGCTTGAAACCAGGAGGAGGAGGTTGCAGTGAGCTGAGATCATGCCACTGCTCTCCAGCCTGGGCGACAGAGCAAAACTCTGTCTTAATAATAATAATTCACTAATAAACTTCTTTTTTTTTATTTTTTTGAGACGGAGTCTCGCTCTGTCGCTCAGGCTGGAGTGCAATGGCGCGATCTCAACTCACTGCAACCTCCGCCTCCCGGGTTCAAGTGATTCTCCCGCCTCAGCCTCCCGAGTAGCTGGGACTATAGGCACCTGCCACCACGCCTGGCTAATTTTTGTATTTTTAGTAGAGACGGGGTTTCACCATATTGGCCAGGCTGGTCTTGAACTCCTGACCTTGTGATCAGCCCACCTTGGCCTCCCAAAGTGCTGGGATTACAGGCATGAGCCACCGCACCTGGCCTAATAACTTTTGACTGGAACAATAAGTGGCAACATGGACAGGTAGAGGGAGCACTGAGCTGGGAATGGAGGCCTGGGCAGATAGCTCATGCCACTGGTTCCTGGGACCTGAGTCAAGCCACCTCTGGGCTGTTTCATGTCCTTATTAACAGATCGGATGAGATAACCTTTTTTTTCTTTTTTGAGACAGTCTCGCTACATTTCCCAGGCTGGCTTGAACGCTTAGGCTCAAGGGATCCTCTGGCCTTAGCCTTCCAAGTAGGTGTGTCCAGTAGCTGGGACTACATGCATGTGTCACTGCACCTGGTGAAATGATGTGAAAGACACCACTACTTCTATCCCCACCCTCCGACTCACACTATAGATACCCGTACATAATCCAGTTTTCTAATTCTACAAATAAAACACCTCAGAAAAATTTGGTCTGGGATCTGAAGAAGCTGCTGTCTGAGGTTGGATTCATCTGCTTCGCAACACACGGGGAATGTGGCAAATGGGTTGTCTATTGATTATCTTTGCTAGCATTGTCTTTTTTTTTTTTTTTTTTGAGATGGAGTCTCGCTCTATTGCCCAGGCTAGAGTGCAGTGGCATGATCTCAGCTCACTGTGACCTCCACCTCCCGGGTTCAAGTGACTGTCCTCCCATAGCCTCCTGAGTAGCTGGGATTATAGGCGCGCACTACCACACCCGGCTAATTTTTGTATTCTTAGTAGAGATGGGTTTCACCATGTTGGTCAGGCTGGTCTCCAACTCCTGACCTCGTCATCCACCTGCCTCAGCCTCCCAAGTCCTGGGATTACAGGCATGAGCCACCACATCCGGTGCATTGTCTCTTTTTATTAATTCTTCTATTTGGGTACATTTGTACCTAAAATGTACAACTTCCAATTTTCTTTTTTTTTTTTTTCTTTTGAGAGGGAGTGTCTTTCTTGTCGCCCAGGCTGGAATGCAATGGAGTGATCTCGGCTCACTGCAGCCTCCACCTTCTGGGTTCAAGCGATTCTGCCTCAGCCTCCCAAGTAGCTGGGATTACAGGTGCCCGCCACCATGCCTAGCTAATTTTTGTATTTGTAGTAGAGATGGGGTTTCACCATGTTGGCTAGGCTGGTGTCAAACTCCTGATCTCAAATGATCTGCCTACCTTGGCCTCCCAAAGTTTTGGGATTACAGGTGTGAGCCACCACCCCTGGCCAAAACTTCTGATGTTCAAGAATTGGTTTATTTAAAAAATAATCAGTTTGGATACAAATCAGTATTTCAGCTTTTTTTCTTTTTAGAAAATCATGTAATTTACTATTGATGGATTGGTTGATTGACTGATAGGGTCTCCCTCTGCTGCCTGCTCTGGAGTGCAGCAGCTATTCACAGGCATGATCATAGCACACTGCAGCCTTGAACTCCTGGGCTCAGACCATCCTCCTGCCTCAGCCGCCTGAGTAGCTGGTACTATAGGCATGCACTAGCACACCTGGCTTGTAATTTCGCTCTTGTTGCCCAGCCTGGAGTGCAATGGTGCAATTTTGGCTCACCACAACCTCTGCCTCCCGGGTTGAAGCGATTCTCATGCCTCAGCCTCCCGAGTAGCTGGGATTACAGCTATGCACCACCACGCCCAGCTAATTTTGTATTTTTAGTAGAGATGGGGTTTCTCCACCATGCCCGGCCCATGAAATCGATTTTTAAAAAGTAAATTACAGGCCGGGCACAGTGGCTCACGCCTGTAATCCCAGCACTTTGGGAGGCCGAGGCAGGCGGATCACCTGAGGTCGGGAGTTCGAGACCAGCCTGACCAACATGGCAAAATCCTGTCTCTACTAAAAATATAAAAATTAGCCAGGCATGCTGTTGGGCACCTGTAATCCCAGCTACTCGAGAGGCTGGGGCAGGAGAATCGTCTGAACCTGGGAGGTGGAGGTTGCAGTAAGCCGAGATCGTGCCATTGCATTCCAGCCTGGGCAACAGAGTGAGACTCCATCTAAAAAAAAAAAAAAATCTATTTCATGAGATTGTAGAAGGGAGTAAAGGAGTGGAAGAAAGGAAGTCTATGAGCCACTGGGCTAGAGGCCCTTTCCTTTCTGTGGAAAAGCTCAGTTCTTACCATCTGAAGACAGAGGTGGCTGACTGCAATAATAATATAAGGAGTCAGAAAGGTACCCTGTCTCCCATTTCATATTGCCTAAGAACCAGCCTTTCCATATTGCCTGACAGTCAAATTGTTAAAGTTGCTTATTTTGTTTAAGGAAGCAATTTTCAAAGTATGTTCACACCCTAAAGATGTTAATAGAATTCCCAGGGGCCCAAGGATTGGTTAAGTTTAAGACAGATTTGGTGAAACATTGTTAAATTCTCTTACTCAATTCTCGCAGCCTTTTAATTGTGCTTGTTATTTTTCTCAGAAGGGGATTTAGCATTTAACTCTTCAAGGATTTTTATGTTTTCTTGGGCCATACTTTAGGAATAGTTGGCTTAATGCAGCACTTCAAAGAGGACTACATTTTGGGTGGGATTTCAGAAAGCCCCACCAAACTGATTTAAATCAATAAGGAACTAGTTAGGCTCACGCAACAAGAATGTTTGGCATAGATTGTCCAGGCTGGTACAGTACCTAACTGATGTCCAGGAACCAGGCTTATTCTGTGTTCTTGCCCTGGCATCCATAGCTCATATTACTCACCTCATAGCTCCAGGGTGGCTGCAGTGCCACCAGACAGAATGAGGTAAGAAGAATGAGGAAGGGCAAAATGCAAAGGACTCTCCCTTAGTCTTTGTCTTCTTATCCAGTCACCTAGATAAGTTCTGCTTACATCATTGCCTAGATGAGAAGATAAGGGTTTCAGCCTTTTAGCTGTTACTTAGTCACATGATGGTAAAGATGGGGATACACTCTGAGATATGCAATGTTAGGCAATTTTGTAGTTGTAGGAACATCATAGAATGTACCTACATGAACCTAGATGGTATAGCCTACTACACACCTAGGCTATGTGGTGTGGCCTATTGTTCCTAGACTACAAACCCGTGCAGCACGTTACTGTTCTGACTACTATATGCAGTTGTAACATAATGGTAAGTATTTGTGTATCTAAACATATCTGTGGCTGGGCATGGTGGCTCACGCCTATAATCTCGGCACTTTGGGAGGTGGCAGAGGGAGAATTGCTTGAGCCCAGGAGTTGAAGGCCTGCCTGGGCAACACAGTGAGACCTCATTCCTACAAAAAATTTTGAAAAATTAGCGAGGTGGCTGGGCGCGGTGGCTCACACTTGTAATCTCAGCACTTTGGGAGGCGGAGGCGGGCAGATCATGAGGTCAGGAGTTCTAGACCAGCCTGGCCAACATGGCGAAACCCCATCTCTACTAAAAATACAAAAATTAGCTGGGTGTGGTGGCACGTCCCTGTAATCGCAGCTACTTGGGAGGCTGAGGCAGGGGAATCGCTTGAATTGGGGAGGCAGAGGTTGCAGTGAGCCGAGATTGTGCCATTGCACTCCAGCCTGGGCAACAAGAGTGAAACTCCGCCTCAGGAAAAAAAAAAAAAGGCATGGTTGCACACACCTGTAGTGTAGTACCAGTTCCTTGGGGGAGGCTGAGGTGAGAGGATCACTTGAGCTTGGGAGGTGAGGCTGCAGTGAGCCACATTCGCAACCCAGCACTCCAGCTAGGGCAACAGAGCGGGACCCTGTCTCAAAATAAAAACCCAAAAACAAATACTTACATCTAAACATGGAAAAGGTACAGTAAAAATATGGTATTGTATTCTTTTTTAACAAATTTTTTGGCCGGGTGCAGTGGCTCATGCATGTAATCCCAGCACTTTGGGAGGCCGAGGTGAGCGGATCACGAGGTCAGGAGATTGAGACCATCCTGGCTAACATGCTGAAACCCCATTTCTACTAAAAATACAAAAAATTAGCCTAGCCGGGCACGGTGGCAGGCGCCTGTAATCCTAGCTACGCAGGAGGCTGAGGCAGGAGAATGGCGTGAACCCGGGAGGCAGAGCTTGCGGTGAGCTGAGATCGTGCCACTGCCCTCCAGGCTGGGCAACAGAGTGAGACTCCATCTCAAAAAAAAAAAAAAAAAAAGGAAAAAAAATTTAACTTTTAGGTTCAGGGCTACATATGCAGGTGAGTTATGTAGGTAAACTCTTGTCATGGGGGTTTGATGTACAGATTATTTCGCCACCCAGGTACTAAGCCTAGTACCCAGTAGTTATTTTTTCTGTTTCTCTCTCACCTCCTACTCCACCCTCTGGTAGGCCCCAGTGTCTGTGGTTCCCCTTTTTGTGTCCATGTGTTCTCATCAAAATACAGTATTATAATCTTATAGCACCACCATTATATATGCAGTCGGTCATTAACCAAAACATTATTATGCAGTGCATGACTGTATTTGAGGGCATCAAAGGAAAAGGAGGATGGTGATAGCTTTATTTTTAATCTTAGTAAAGAGTCCCTCTGATTCCCAAGGCCCTTGTAATTCCTGGCTCTTGATCTTCCAGGTGCTACGCATGATGGTCGGAGTAAATATCTCAGATGAGCAGCTGGGCAGCATCGCAGACAGGACCATTCAGGAGGCTGATCAGGATGGGGACAGTGCCATATCTTTCACAGAATTTGTTAAGGTTGGTCACTTACTTCTTGTTTGAAAAAGTTACGTTTTAGTGGCTGGGCGCGGTGGCTTACGCCTGTAATCCCAGCACTTTAGGAGGCCAAGGTGGGTGGATCACAAGGTCAGGAGTTCAAGACCAGCCTGGCTAACATGGTGAAACCTCATCTGTACTAAAAATACAAAAATTAGCCAGGCGTGGTGGCGCGTGCCTGTAATCCCAGCTACTTGGGAGGCTGAGGCAGGAGAATCGCTTGAACCCAGGAGGCCAAGGTTGCAGTGAGCCGAGACCACACCACTGCACTCCAGCCTGGCAACAGAGTGAGACTGCCTCCAAAAAAAAAAAAAAAAAAAAAGTTACGTTTTACTGCACAGGAGGAAGTGGGGAAAACATTACTCAGATAAGAGCTTGGGAGTGTTATAATCTTCATAACATTTGTAACTGTTACTGGTTTTCTCCCCCAGGTTTTGGAGAAGGTGGATGTAGAACAGAAAATGAGCATCCGATTTCTTCACTAAAGGAGACCAAACTGTTCCTTGCGGTCTAGTATTTAAGAACTGGAACTTGAAAGTCCTCCTTCCAACAATTCCACCTCCACCCCCTCATTCCCCTTCTCCCAAAGTACTACTGCTGTTGCATGACAACCCCAAATATGTTCTGTCAACACAAACCTGCCTTTGGTGTATAAACAGGGCATTACAGAATGGTACACCCTATATATTTCTGTTCAGTATCCATTCACTAGTTCTTCATTTATAAATATCATCTTCCCCATTCTGCTGCTGAATGCCACACATCCATCCAGTCTGAGAAAGTGAGAGAGGCAATCATGCCAAGAACAAGCCAGCAAAGCTCTTTCACCAGATGTAGACTGTAGCCCTGCTGCCTTCCCTCCAGCGAGTCTGCCAGCATGCTTCTTCATCCTTTTTATATGTTCTTTGCTTCCTACTTCCCTGTCTTCCAACATACTGTTCACTTACTCTGGCAGTCTTTCTGCTTTTCATTAAGCCTCAAAATCTCCTCTGTTCTACTTGGCACCACAAGCTATGTCCTATATATGTATTTCTGACTTGGCAGGATAGTTCAGGGGTCTGGCAGTTTTTATTTACCTTCATTATTAAATGGGCCTCTGGGATGTTGCCTCTCCAGGAGCTTTTTGGTAATCAATACTTCTCTCAGAAGTATGAGACCATCCTCTGCACTCTGCTCTGTCATCAAAGGCTGCTGGGTGGAGATACCCTTTTTGAAAGGTGGCCTTGGTGAGAGGTATGGAGTCAAGTCTTCTAGGTTGCTTGCCCACATCACTCTACCTCTGGCCTCTGATTCTCAACTTTGTACCTGTGTGGCTCCTCTTGTTAGTGCAATGTTGACTGTTGAAAAAGCAGCAGTATGCTTACAGGTTTGCTTAGTTTGGGGACACCATTACCACCAGAATGGCTGCTCTGACAATATGCCTAGGGACTTTCTCATGGCTTTTTTTTAACAAGGAGGCTGGGCACCCTATAAAGCCTCATGCATTCACACCTTTGCAGCATGGTTTATGCCTCAGTGTTATGTGCACTGGAATGTTTTCCACTTCACATTTCCAAGTAGAAATATTAGTGTTACGGAAGTGCCTAATATCCCAGTCCAAATTTTTTTTTTTTTTTTTTTGAGACAGAGTCTTGCTCTGTCACCCAGGCTGCAGTGCAGTGGTGCGATCACTCACTGCAACCTCAGCCTCCTGGGTTTAAGCGATTTTCCTGCCTCAGCCTCCCAAGTAGCTGGAATTACAGGTGTGCACCACCATGCCCGGCTAATTTTTTGTATTTTTAGTGGAGACAAGGTTTCACCATGTTGGCCAGGCTGGTCTCGAACTCCTGACCTCGTGATCCGCCCGCCTCAGCCTCCCAAAGTGCTGGGATTACAGGTGTGAGCCACCACGCCTGGCCCCAGTCCAAAATATTTAAAGATTGTTTCCTTAGTGTCTTGAAGTTTTGCACAAAATTCTTTTTTTTAAGATGGAGGCTCACTCTGTCACCCAGGCTGGAGTGCAGTGGCGTGATCTTGGCTCATTGCAACCTCTGCCTCCTGGGTTCAAGCAATTCTCCCACCTCAGCCTCCCAAGTAGCTGGGATTACAGACGTGTGCCACCATACCTGGGTAATTTTTGCATTTTTAGTAGAGAGGGAGTTTTACCATGTTGGCCAGGTTGGTCTTGAACTGCTGACCTCAGGTGATCCTCCTGCCTCGGCCTCCCAAAATGCTGGGATTACAGGCATGAGCCACCGTGCTCAGCCGCAAAATTCTTTATGAATTTTACACTTGGCAAATGTTAATGATGGAAGCCATAGTCTGCTCCTAATACATGTCCAAAGCATTGACTGTTGTGTCATTAGCTGCCTGGTTACATTAGCTCCCTAGCTCCTTGTTTAGACCACTGCTAATCCCTTAAAAACAAGAGGTCTGGCACTAGTAGCACAACCTAAGGTGGCATTACAGGTCTTTGAGCGAGCCACAGCAACTTTTCTGCCAAGTCAGCTTAGTTTAGACTTAAGTGAATCAGGCTATTGCTATCCTAATGTATGTCTCTATGAGTGTATTTAGCCACACATCTGCCCTTGGCTGACTTTCTGACTCATTGCTTGCTTTGGAAAACTATTGAAGATTGCTAAAAAATACCACTGCAAAGTGATGGAAAAGGGTGGAGAACAGGGGAGTAGCCAGGCTGGATGGCTCAAATATAAATGAATGAGGAATTCTTTATGAAATATCAGTCAGATTTTATGATTAAGTGATGTAATATAGGAATTATGTAAAAGGGAAGAATGTCTGATACTGATCTATTAGAGAGGTACTTTAGAGGCTTCTTGATTGGCATAAAGTTCCTAAGGTTATAGCTTTTCCCCCCTTTTGGCTGTATAGCAAAGTGTTTTAATCCACGGTTGTGCCTTATTGTTCCATTAAAATTGTATCTTCGATCCATCAATAAATACTTGTGGTTGAAACAAAATAACTTTTGTCCATTTTACAAGAATTTTATGTAACTTAGTCCCTTCAAGTTTGAAATCACAGTGTCTCCGTTACTCAAGTTTATGTCTGTACTGTCAGCTGTAGTCTACTCTGCTGCTGCCTGGATATACGAAGTGGAAACATTCATTGAGGGGCCAGCACTTTCGGCTTCGACATGGTTTTGTCAGCCGTGGCCACTTCCCATTCATTCCAGCTAAGACGCAATTTCTATTCTTGACTCCCTGACTTCTTAAATGTAGAAAAAGCCTAAAAATCCAGTATATGTCCATTCCTTAAGTTGCCCACCTCCTCATTCATGTGCAGCCTCAGCGGTGACATACTCTGGTTTTACATGGCTTTTTCTTTTCGTTTCTTTTTTGAGATGGAGTCTCACTCTTGCCCAGGCTGGAGTGTAATGGCACAGTCTTGGCTCACTGCAACCTCCGCCTCCCAGGTTCAAGCAATTCTCCTGCCTCAGCCTCCTGAGTAGCTGGGATTACAGGCACATGCCACCACACCTGGCTAATTTTTGTATTTTTGGTAGAGATTGGGGTTTCACCATGTTGGCCAGGCTGGTCTTGAACTCCTGACCTCAGCTGATCCACCCGCCTCAGCCTCCCAAAGTGCTGGGATTACAGCCGTGTGCCACCGCGCCAGGCCAGGAATCTGCATTTCTAAGAATCCACCCAGATGACAGCCCTCTTGGTGTTTGGCAAGCACAGTGGACCTACACTGCCTACGCTGGGCCCCGCTTGTCATAACCCCGAAGAGGAGCCACCCCACGTATACCCTCCCTGCTGTCACGCGTCCGTGTGAAGAGACCACCAAATAGGCTTTGTGTGAGCAACAAGCCTGTTTATTTCACCTGGGTGCAGGTGGGATGAGTCGGAAAAGAGAGTCAGCAAAGGGTGGTGGATTATCATTAGTTCTTACAGGTTTTGGGATAGGTGGTGGAGTTAGGAGCAATGTTTTGTGGGCAGGGGGTGGATCTCACAAAGTACATTCTCAAGGGTGGGGAGAATTACAAAGAACCTTCTTAAGGGTGGGGAGATTACAAAGTACATTGATCAGTTAGGGTGGGGCAGAAACAAATCACAATGGTGGAATGTCATCAGTTAAGGCTATTTTCACTTCTTTGTGGATCTTCAGTTGCTTCAGGCCATCTGGATGTATACGTGCAGGTCACAGGGGATATGATGGCTTAACTTGGGCTCAGAGGCCTGACACCTGCCCCTCTGGGAAATGATGCAGAAGAAAGGATGCCCTAAAGTTGGGTGTAGCAAACAACAAAACTGCCAGTTACAGCAGGTTTCCTCTATGCAGGAGGGCCTTCAGAAAAGTGACGAATCCTTCTCTCCTGTACTGACCAAAGCTGTAAACAGCAGGGCAACGTTTGGGCCCCTTAAGAGTCAAAGACAGAGAAAAACTGGAACCATCAAAGTTTTTCCCTAGGTGTTGTGCTACCCCTGGATTAAAAGCCTGGGCACGGTGGCTCATGCCTGTAATCCCAGCACTTCGGGAGACCGAGGCGGGTGGATCACCTGAGGTCAGGAGTTCGAGACCAGTCTGGCCAACGTAGTGAAATCTCGTCTCTACTAAAAATACAAAAATTAGCTGGGTGTGTTGGCATGCGCCTGTAGTCCCTGCTACTTGAGGGGCTGAGGCAGGAGAATCGTTTAAACTCGGGAGGCGGAGGTTGCAGTGAGTCAAGATCGCGCCACTGCACTCCAGCCTGGGCGACAGTGAGAGAGACTGTCTCAAAAAACAAAACAAAACAAAAACCCTCGGGCCTGAGAATGAAATTATTAGTACCACAGTTTAACCTAACAGTGGCTTAAAATAGTCACGCGGCCTAGCCACACTATCTTACCACGTGGTACAGCTTCTACGGCGGAAATTTTACATTCTTAATAACTGAATTACAAAAGCATTTCTCCGCGTTACCTCAATTCTGGGACCCAATCCGGATCGAAAGAGTGGGGCGAGTGTTATTGATTGACGTGCATTCCAACCAACCTACGACGCAAGGAGAGCGCGCGCGAGCAAAACGATGCCCAATGAACACTCAGCCTCAGCGGCGGGGGCGGGGCTTGTGGGAACGGCCCACCGCAGGGTTGGCCACCTTGAGAAGCTGCGAAGATGGCGGAGTAAGGCGTGCCGGTGTAAACTGGCCTCTGGGCCGGGGGCGAGCAGCCCCCGGGAGGCCGAGTGCATCTCTTGGACCGTGCGAGGTGAGCCGAGAAGGCCAGTGACGGTGGGACGAGCAGGCGCCGAGGAGGTGGCGTGGCCCAGCCGGGCCGGGTACGGAAGCGCGCAGGAACCTGCGAGTTGCGGGCAGCCGGCCTCGGCCTCGGCTGGGCGGGGGTTCCAACCTCGGCGGCTCCAGGGCGGCCGTCACCCGCCTTCTGGGTGTGTTGCACGGCCCACCCCTCAGCCCGTCTCGGTCCTTCCCAGTGCCGTGCCTTTAGCCACCTTTGTGCTTTCTGCTTGCACCCACACGGGGCTGTATCTGGCAGCCGCTGCTTCTGCCATCGATTTATTTTTCGAAGAATATCTTTGTTTTATTGATTTGCTTATACCCCTCGCCTTAGGACTTCGTTCCCCCTCTTTGCCCGTCAGCGGTATCAGTTGAGGCCTGTTGTGGCTCTGAGTATTTTGTGTCTCCAGCCCGTTGACCTTGAGACTTGTAACAGGTTCCCCTTGGGAATTGCATTCGAGTGTGTTTATCGCGGACATCCTGGTGCAACTTTTACTAAAGCCGTCCGCTCCCGCTCCCACCTCCCAAACTTTTATGATCTGAGTAAGCGGTTCTGGCACTGATGTCCTGATAACGTTCTAATGGCGCATTAATTTTGGCTGATGCCAGGGTCTTGATAGAATTCACCGTTTTTGGTTTCCGACCCAGTAGTACAGGAGTTCAGTGTACAATATTGTTTTTATAGAGACAGAATGATAGGGAAATGTTATTAGAACGTAGTTTGTGTAAAGTGGTGGGGTTGCACAGTGTCAGCACTGAGGCATTTGGTATTCTGTTCTCCTTTGACCGAACGGGTTGTCTCTTCTTGTAATTTGGATTGTTGTAACCCCTCACCCGGTCTCTCAGGTAAGATTCTAGGAAAGTTCCTGTTACTAGGTTTCTGAATTGGTGTGGCCTGTTTAAAACTGGCACATTAGTTAAGTTCAGTTCCAACGGACACACCATTAGACAAATGAATGTTTTTGGGTATGCTCTTTGTTGGCCCTGGATTTGCTAGAGCTGAAAAATAACACAGAAGGACTTTTATATGAGACCTTTTTTGTCGCTCTGTCAGTTTATTTTTTGTTTTTTTGTCTTTGTCTCATCCAGGAGAAGAAAAAAAGAGATCGGCCAGAGGAAAGGAACTAACCGAACATTCTTCCTCCCTACCTTATAGAGGGGAGTGGTCATCTACACTAAAGCAAAGTGTCACGCGCGTCCGTGCGAAGAGACCACCAAACAGGCTTTGTGTGAGTAATAAAGCTATTTATTTCACCTGGGTGCAGGCGGGCTGAGTCCAAAAAGGAGTCAGCAAAGGGAGTTAGGGGTGGGCAGTTTTATAGGATTTGGGTAGGTAGTGGAAAATTACAGTCAAAGGGGGTTGTGTTCTTGCGGGCAGGGTGGGGGTCACAAGGTGCTCAGTGGGGGTGCTTCTGAGCCAGGAGATGGAATTTCACAAGGTAATGC
Organism: Gorilla gorilla gorilla; assembly: GCF_029281585.2. NCBI lineage: Eukaryota > Metazoa > Chordata > Mammalia > Primates > Hominidae > Gorilla > Gorilla gorilla. The sequence goes on from NC_073240.2 coordinate 41,995,276, forward strand.
CATCAGTTAAGGCAGGAACCGGCCATTTTCACTTTTTTTGTGATTCTTCTGTTGCTTCAGACCATCTGGATATATACGTGCAGGCTTGGGCTCAAGAGGCCTGACACAAAGGTCTTAAGTAGGGGTCCATAAACTACTGGAAATTTTATGCACAATTATACATTTTTGTGGGAAGAAGAAGGTCCATAGTATCAGATTCCCAAAGAGGACAGTGTTTCATAAAAGCTTGAGAATCACTGCTCCAAGACTTGACATCTTTTTAAAATTAATGCCAGTGCAGGTAGAGAGTAACTGCTTTCTTACTGTTCCTTTTGAATAGTTTATGATATTGATTTTTCTTAACAATAGCTTGTCGGTTTGAGTAATATTGTATACTAAAATTACTAGCACCAGTGAGGGCCATATCCTTAATGTTCTTTTTCTTTTTAGGTTCCTTATCACAGGAAGAAAATTTTCCTTGACCTTTAGGTGCTTTTATATTCATCTCAAACACAAAATTCTGAACTCAGGACTTGGCAAGTAAGTAATTGTGGGCTAATCGTTCCAAATACTGTTTAAGCAGCTTGAAAACAGGTACATAGAAGTGGAACAATAAGCCGTTAGCTTCAGCAGAAGACGAACATGAAAAATGACTGTAAGCTATTGAAATTTAAGTTAAATCTTTTATTTTTCAACAAAAGAAATGTATTAAATAAAAAGGAGTAATCTTGATCATTTGCTCAAACTACCAATAATTTTTACTGTCTAAAGAAAACAGACACATATTTAATTAGATTGAAGGAAATCAAATGATTAAAAAATAGGCCTGGTCCGGTTGCTCACGCCTGTAATCCCAGCAGTTTGGGAGGCCGAGGTGGGCAGATCACTTGAGGTCAGGAGTTTGAGACCAGCCTGGGCAACATGGGGGAACCCTATCTCTACAAAAAATACAAAAATTAAGCAGGTGTAGTGGCACGCGCCTGTAATCCCAGCTACTTGGGAGACTGAGGCAGGAGAATTGCTTGAACTTGGGAGGCGGAGGCTGCAGCGAGCTAAGATTGCGCCACTGCGCTCCAGCCTGGGCGACAGAGACAGGCTCCATCTCACACAAAAATAACAATTAAAAAAAAAATGTTACTGGGTGGTTTTATTTAAATAAATTTTGTGTATATTTCAGGTATACAGCATGATGTTATGGGATACATATAGATAGTAAAAAGGTTTCTACAGTGCAGTAAATTAACATCCATTGTCTCACATAGCTGTTTTGTTTTTGTGGCAACAGCTAAAATCTCATTTAGCATGGATCCTGTTTACAGTACAATTTTATTACCTATAGTTGTCATGTTGTACATTAGATCGTTAGACTTGTTCAGCCTACGTACCTGTTCCTTTATATTCTCTGACCTATATCTCTTCCTTTACTAACTCCCCCATCACTGTTTTGTTCTCTAACTCTGTATATTTGATTTTTTTAAAAAATTTCACATGTAAATGAGATTGTGCAGTGTTTTTCTTTCAGTCCTCCTGACTCATCTATGCTGTGACAAATGGCAAAATGTTTTTTTTTTGTTTTTTTTTTTTTTTTTTGAGACAGTCTTGCTGTCTTAGCACTTGCTCTGTCACTGCACTCAGGCTGGAGTGCAGTGGTGCTATCTCAGCTCACTGCAACCTCTGCCTCCCTAATTCAAGCGATTCTTCTGCCTCTGCCTCCCAAGTAGCCAGGATTACAGGTTTGCGCCACCACGCCTGGTTAATTTTTATATTTTTTTAGTAGAGACAGGATTTCACCATTTTGGCCAGGCTGGTCTCAAACTCCTGACTTCATCCCAAAGTGCTGGGATTACAGGCATATGCCACTGCGCCTGGCCAAGATCTCATTCTTTTTTAGGGCTGAGTAACATATGCCATCATATATATGCACTGTAGTTTCTACAGTTTATCCATTCATCCATTGATGATGGACAGTTAGGTTGTTTCCATATCTTGGCTATTGTGAATAATGTTCCACTGAACATAGGAGTGCAGACATCTTTATGAAGTGATTTCATGTTTTTTGGTTATATGCCCAGAAGAGGGAGTGCTGGGTTATGTGGTGGTTCCATTTTTAATTTCTTTAGAAACTTCCCAGCTGGGCGCGGTGGCTCATGCCTGTAATCCTGGCTACTCAGGAGGCTGTGGCAGGAGAATCGCTTGAACCTGGGAGGCGGAGGTTGCCATGAGCCGAGATCGCGCCACTGCACTCCAGCCTGGGCTACAGAGTGAGATTCCGTCTGAAAAAAAAATTTCGATACTGTTTTTCCATAGTGGCTGTTCCGATCTGCACTCCCGCGAACAGTTAGTAATAATTCATTCTTCTCTTAAACCAGGCAAATTTTAGAATATATTTATTTAATTTTTTTTTCGAGACAGAGTTTTGCTCTTGTCGCCCAGGCTGAAGTGCAATGGCGCAATCTTGGCTCACTGCAACCTCCGCCTCCCGGGTTCAAGCGATTCTCCTGCCTCAGCCTCCTCAGTAGCTGACATTATAGGCACCTGCCACCACGCCCAGCTAATTTTTGTATTTTTAGTAGCGATGGGGTTTCACCATATTGGGCAGGCTCGTCTTGAACTCCTGACCTCGTGATCCGCCCACCTCAGCCTCCCAAAGTGCTGAGATTGGAGGTGTGAGCCACCGCGCCTGGCCAGTGTGTCCTTTCTTAATTGACAGTGACATTATATCTGCAAAATAGGCTTCATACCTACTGTGTTAGTTTTAGTTTCCTAGGCCTGCTGTAACAAAGCACCACAAATTGGGTAGCTTAGAATAACAGAAATTGTTTGATAGTTATAAATAAAGGTCAGATGTCTAAAACCAAAGTGTTGGCAGGGTCGTCCCTCTGAATGCACTGAAAAAAAAAATTTCCAGTCCTTCTAATTTCTTGTGGTTCCTTAACTTGTGGCAGCATAACTCCATTCTTCACATGAAGTTCTTCCTGTGTGTGTATCTGAGTCCTAATATAAGGAGACTAGTCATACTGGATTGGGGTCCATCCTGCTCTGTTAATGACCTCATCTTAGCTGCTGACATCTGTAATGACTCTATTACCAAATAAGGTCACAGTATGAGGTAGTAGGGGCCAGGACTTCTAACATACGAATATTGGGAGGACACAGTTCAACCCATTAACACCTACTTATACCTTGATTATTTATATGAAAACCATTCAGTGTACAACTGCTTCAAGGATTGAAACCTTGTATGTAGTCCCAGCTACTCTGGAAACTGAGGTAGTAGGATTGCTTGAGGCCTGAAGTTCAAGGCTGCAGTACGCTGATTGTGCCTGTGAATAGCCACTACACCCCAGCTTGGGCAGCATCAGAATTATAGAGACAGAAAGTAGAATGATGGTTGCCAGGGGTTGCAGGAAGGGCAGCGAGAGGGAATTACTGTGTAATGTGTACAGGGTTTCAGTTTGGGAAGAAGAAATGAGTCCTGGAGATGGATTACGGTGATGGTTGCACAGCAGTATGAATGTACTTAATACTACTGAATTGTATACTCGAAAGGGTTAATATGGTGAATTTTATGTGTATTTTTTCACAATAAAAACATTGAAAAATAAAACAATCTTTGTATGTATATGTATATATGTGTGTGTATATATGATATATATGATTGATATATATATATCAGTAGTAAGAAAGGGAATAAAAACTGATGAGGCAAAATGCCCTTTAGAGTGAAGAAGGCCTTACCACTTGGATTTACAACTTTAAGTCCAAGTAGACAATAATAGAAACTTGACATTGGTATAGCACAATATTTATAGTAATCTAAATATCCATCTGTAGGCTGGGTGTGTTAGCTCACACCTGTAATCCCAGCACTTTGGGAGGCCAAGGCAGGTGGGTTCTTTGAGGTCGGGAGTTAGAGATGAGCCTGGCCAACATGGTGAAACTGTGTCTCTACTAAAAATACAAAAATTAGTCGGGCATAGTGGTACGTGCCTGTAGTCTCAGCTACTCTGGAGGCTGAGGCAGGAGAATTGCTTGAACCTGGGAGGTAGAGGTTGCAGTGAGCTGAGATTGCACCACTGCCTGGGCGACAAAGCAACACTGTCTCAGGGAAAAAAAAAAATATATATATATATATATATATATTATATATGGTGTAGAGAACTGATGTAAATAAAGTACATCAAAGGTAGTACTTTACTTACAGACTGGTACTTTGTCCTGATGTGGAATGATCTCTAAGATACATTAACAGAAAAAGCAAGGTACAGAACAATATATAGTGTGCTTTCATTTGTGGGAAATGTCTCTAGAGATGTTTTGTAGCCATAGAATATTCCTAAAAGGATATGCAAGAAACACTGTTTACCCTATTTTACCTTATCTCGTGCATATATTTATTCAAATAAATAATTTAGAATTTTCAAAGGAAGCACTGAATAAATATTTGATAAATGACAACTTAAATTTTTGCTCAAGCAACAATTTTACATCGATATAGTATATCCCTATCTAGGGGGCAGAAATTGAGCACCTAGCCCAGCAAGTTTTTTTGTTGTTGTTTGTTTGTTTTGGTTTTTTGCCCTGGCTGGAGTGAAGTGGCACAATCTCAGCTCCCTGCAACTTCCACCCCCCAGGTTCAAGCTATTCTCCTGCCTCAGCCTCTCTTGTACCTGGGATTATAGGTGTCTGCCACCACACCCAGCTAATTTTTGTATTTTTATTAGAGATGGAGTTTTGCCATGTTGGCCAGGCTGGTCTCCAACTCCTGACCTCAGGTGATCCACCCCCCTCAGCCTCCCAAAGTGCTAGGATTACAGGCGTGGGCCACCGCGCCTGGTAAGTTGTTTTTTTTTTTTTTTAAATTATTTATTTTTTGAGACAGAGTCTCACTCTGTTGCTCAGGCTAGAGTACATTGGTGCTTGCTGCAACCTCCGCCTCCGGGGTTCAAGCGATTCTCCTGCGTCAGCCTCCTGAGTAGTTAGGATTACAGGCCTGCCACCACGCCCAGCTAGGAAGGTTTTTTTTTAATATGACACTTATAAACTTAATTTGATTGATAGTGATAATAGTATTCATTGTGTTTTGTGAAATATATTCTAAATTCCCTATTTACATAGCGAAGTAAAAAAGGGGCACTAACTCCCGGGATACATCATTCTCTCTGTCCTTAGAGGAAGCAAAGTATATTAGTTATTGCTGTATAACAAATAACCCAAAACTCAGTAGATTAAAACAACAACAAATATGTATTACGTCTCTCAAGAATTTGGTAATAGCTTAGCTCTGGGGAAGTTCTGGCTTAGGGTCTCTTAAAAGCTTGAAATCTGGCTAGGCACGGTGGCTCATGCCTGTAATCCCAGCACTTTGGGAGGCCAAGGCGGTCGGATCACGAGGTCAGGAGATCAAGACCATCCTGGCTAACACGGTGAAACCCTGTCTCTACTAAAAACACACACACAAATTAGTCGGGTGTGGTGTTGGGCGCCTGTAATCCCAGCTACTGGGGAGGCTGAGGCAGGAGAATGGCATGAACCTGGGAGGCGGAGCTTGCAGTGAGCAGAGATGGCACGCTACTGTACTCCAGCCTGGGCGACAGAGCAAGACTCCGTCTCAAAAAAAAAAAAAAAAAAGCTTGAAGTCTGATGGAGTTCTGTGGTGACACATTTACATGCCTGCACATTCATGCTGTTTAGGGGGAAGTTTCATTTCCTCCCAATGTAGGCCTCTTTCAGGGCTGTGTGAGTACTCTTATACGGTGGCTGGCTTCTCCCTAAACAAGCAATCTAAGAGAATAAGGCAAAAGCCATAGTCTACTCTATGACTTTGCCGCAGAAGTCACTCACTGTCACTTCCTCCTTGTTCTGTTGGTCAGTATTCTGACATCAAGTGGTACATGGCAATACATTTCTTTTTTTTTTTTTGACACGGAGTCTTGCTTTGTTCCCCAGGCTGGAGTGCAGTGGTGCAATCTCACTGCCAGCTCCGCCTCCTGGGTTCACATTCTCCTGCCTCACCCTCCCAGGTAGCTGGGACTACAGGCGTCTGCCACCACGCCCAGCTAATTTTTTGTATTTTTAGTAGAGACGGGGTTTCACGGTGTTAGCTGGGATGGTCTCGACCTCCTGACCTCGTGATCCGCCCGTCTTGGCCTCCCAAAGTGCTGGGATTACAGGCATGAGCCACTGAGCCTGGCCATGGCAATACATTTCTGACACCACCCAAGAATTAGCATAGACCTCACAGGTCAAAGGGCATGGTCCTCAACAAGACTGTCCTCACTTCAGATGCCAGCTGTACTTCGGAGGTAGCTCCAGCCACCTGCATTTTCGACCAAGTGGCTACAGATTTGGAGATTCCCATGACCCTCTTAGAACCAGCTTTTGATTTCGTTGGTTTTCTTATTGTTTTTAGTTCCTTTAAAGTTAGGTTGGTTGATTTGAGGTCTTTTTACTTTTTTTTTTGAGACGGAGTTTCACTCTGTTGCTCAGGCCAGAGTGCAGTGGCACAATCTCAGATCACTGCAACCTCTGCCTCCCGGGTTCAAGCAATTCTCCTGCCTCAGCCTCCCGAGTAGCTGGAATTACAGGTATGCGCCACCATGCCCAGATAATTTTTGTATTTTTAGTAGAGGTGGGTTTTCCCCATGTTGATCAGGTTGGTCTCAAACTCCTGACTTCAAGTGATCCAATTGCCTCGGCCTCCCAAAGTGCTGGGATTACAGGTGTGAGACACTGTGCCTGGCCAACTTTTTAGAAACAAGGTCTTGCTCTGTTACCCAGGCTGGAGTTCAGTGGCTTTTCTCAGGTGTGATCATGGCACACTGCAGCCTCGCACTCCTGGCCTCAAGTGATTCTCCCACCTTAGCCTCCTGAGTAGCTGGGACTACAGGCATGTTCCACCACTGCTGGCTGAGGTCTATTTTGATGTGAGCATTTACAGCTATAAATTTCCCTCTTAGCATTGCTTTCACCACATCCCATAAGTTTTTGTTAAGTTTTCATTTGTCTCAAGGTACTTTGTAATTTCCTTTTTGATTTATTTTTTGACTCACTAGTTTAGGAGTGTATTATTTAATTTCCACTGGCTTATTTACTCCAAATTCTAAGGATTTAGAGTATCCTTTCCAGGAACAAAGGGCAGTCAAAGTCTTTATTATACAACAGTCACATAGATTAACCCTGATTCATTGTTGGAGGATACTGTAAAAAGGCCTGAATACCAGGAGGCAGCAATCACTGGTGGCTATTTTGGAGGCTGGCTAGCACAGAAAATCATTGGCTCACAAGCTAGCTTACCTAAGGTGTCCACATAAATTTTTTTTTTTTTTCTTTTTTTGAGACAGAGTTTCGCTCTTGTTGCCCAGGCTGGAGTGCAATGGCACAATCTCAGCTCACTGCAACCTCCACCTCCCGGGTTCAAGCGATTCTCCTGCTTCAGCCTCCCGAGTAGCTGGGATTGCAGGCATGCACCACCACGCCCAGCTAATTTTGTATTTTTAGTAGAGATGGGGTTTCTCCATGTTGGTCAGGCTGGTCTCGAACTCCTGACCTCAGGTGATCCACCCGCCTCGGCCTCCTAAAGTGCTGGGATTACAGGCGTGAGCCACCATGCCCGGCCTGTTCTCCTTTTCGATCCTCCCAATAAGTCAGGTTTTTTAGTAGAAAGTTACTTTGTATAATCAGCACCAGTAAGCAAGTGAGTAACCTCAGCCACTTGAAAGTACCTAATGTGAGGCCAACTTCAGGGGAAATTTATTTGTAAGTTTTGTGTATCCGTTGTATAGTTGCAGTTGATAAATCCAGAAAACTAGATTTTCAGCAGCTGGTTGTGGTAGCTCACGCCTGTAACCCCACCACTTTGGGAGGCCGAGGCGGGTGAATCACGAGGTCAGGAGTTCGAGACCAGCCTGGTCAACATGGTGAAACCCTATCGCTACTAAAAATACAAAAAACAGGTCAGGAGTTTGAGACCAGCCTGGTCAACATCCTGAAACCCTATCTCTACTAAAAATACAAAAAAAATTAGCATAGTGGCGGGCACCTGTAATCCCAGCTACTCGGGAGGCTGAGGCAGGAGAATCGCTTGAACCTGGGAGGCAGAGGTTGCAGTGAGTCGAGATTGTGCCATTGTACTCCAGCCCAGGCGATAGAGTGAGACTCCATCTCAAAGAAAACTAGGTTTTCTAGATTGTGTCTAGTTATGTTTTTAGTTCATGTTGGCTAAGCATTTAAGAGCCCTACTATTCATGTATTCAACAGATTTTTTTTATTTTTAATTTTTTTTTTTTTTTTTAAGATAAAGTCTCGCTCTGTCACGCAGGTTGGAATGCAGTGGTGCGATCTCGCCTCACTGCAACGTCTGCCCCTCGGACTCAAGTTGTCCTCCTGCCTTAGCCTCCCAAGTAACTGGGACTACAGGCGTATGTCACCATGCCTGGCTAATTTTTGTATTTTTAGTAGAGATGGGGTTTTGCCATGTTGGCCAGACTGGTCTCGAACTCCTGACCTTGGGTGATCCACCCACCTTGGCCTCCTAAAGTGCTAGGATTACAGGGGTGAGCCACGGCACCCAAACTACTCAACAAATTTTCATCAAGTGCTTACCATGGGTCACATGCTATTCTGGGTGCTTGTAATTCATCAGTGAACAAAACAGGATCCTTCCAGTGGATCTTACATTTTAGACAAAACAGTAAGTGAGAAATGAAATAAGTACCTCTTGTAAGTTCCTAGATAGTGTCACGTGCTGTGGATAAAGGGAAAAGTGGAGCAGGATAAAGGGCAGTGTTGGGAGAGTATCTGTGTGTAGGATGAGGGGAAGATACAGGTTTATGTAGGGGCCCAAGGTAGGCCTCATTGAAGAAGTGATATTTAGAGACCTGCAAGGGGACTAGTTACGCAGATACCTGGGGGAAGAGTCTTCCCAGTGTGGGAACAGCCACTACAAAGGCTGTAAGGAGCATGCCTAACGTTTCAGAAAGAGCAGAGTCCATTGTGGTTAGAGCCCATGATCGAGCTATGGTCAGAAGAGATCAGGGTGCAGATCTTAGGAGGAACTGAAGGTCATAAATTTTGGCTTTTACACTAAGCTGCTATTTATTCAGCCATTCTGAGTTTTGTTGTTGTTTGTTTTGAGACAGGGTCTCACTGTCGCCCAGGCTGGAGTGCAGTGGCACAGTTTCAGCTCACTACAACTTCACCTCCTGGGCTCAAGCGATTCTCCCACTTCAGCCTCCTGGGTAGTCGGGACTACAGGCACATGCCACCGCACTTGCTATTTTTTTCAGTTTTTGTAGAGACAGAATCTCAGTATATTGCCAGGCTAGTCTCGAACTCGTGGGCTCAAGCAGTCTTTCCCCACCTCAGCCTCCCAAAGTGCTGGGATCATAGGTGTGAGCCACTGTGCCCAGACAGCCATCCTCAAATGGGTTAGTTACATCCTGCCGTTAATGATACATACACATAGATACCTGTGTGTAAGAGTGTATAAATTGAATAGTCATGTCTGAGATATGAAATTGGGCATTTTGAAGAGAATATAAGCTTATGATTTGCTAGTGTTATTGCCTAATATTAAGATATAGATTGTTTGGGGGACAAAGTTTATATATGTTCAAGGTGTGCTTCCTCCCCCATCCAGATGGCGTCTTGCTCTGTCACCCAGGGTGGAGTGCAGGTGGCCTGATCTCGGCTCACTGCAACCTCCAGCTCCCGGTTTCAAGCAATTCTCATGCCTCAGCCTCCCGAGTAGCTGGGATTACAGGCACCCGTCACCTCACCTGGCTAATTTTTGTATTTTTAGTAGAGACGGGGGTTTCACCATGTTGGCCAGGCTGGTCTCGAACTCCTGACCTCATGATCCTCCCAGCTTGGCCGCCCAAAGTGCTGGGATTACAGATGTGAGCCACCGCACCCGGCCAAGGTGTGCATTTTTTTTACATACACTTTTTTTTTTTTTTTTTTTTTGAGACAGTCTTGCTCTGTTGCTGGTCTGGAGGGCAATGGCGCTATCTTAGCTTACTGCAACCTCCACCTCCTGGGTTTCAAGTCAGCCTCTGTAATGAAGCAGCCCTGCTGCTCATAGGGTTCTAAAGGTGTACCTGTGGATCTTTACTTTTTCTTCTTCCATGCTGCTTTTGCAACAAGTGCAAATTCTGCACTATTTTTCCTCCTGATTTGATTCTGGATTAATATACGTTTGGCTTTCCTAGGCTTTGAATAAGAACCCTATCTTCAACCAGAAGAGGTTATTTAGGTTCAATTTACAGTTGAGGTATTTTTTAATGTATATGACAGACTGAAAATAGTGGGCTAGAAAGACTAGTTAGCGAATCGCTATTGGCCATTTTTGTAACCTAAAATCATTTAAGCCTTTGACGGGCATCTGTGATGTATTTATTATTGTAGAACATACATAACAAAACTCTTAAATATTTTACAGTGTACAATTTATTGGCATTAAGTATATTCCACATTGTTGTATACCCATTACCATTATCTCTAGAATTTTTTCATCATTTCAAACAAACTCAGTACTCATTAATCTCCCCATCTCTGCTCCCACAGCCCTGGTAACCTCTCTACTCTAAATCTCTATGAATTTGACTGTTGTATCTGATGTAAGTGGAATTATACAATATTTGCCCTTTTGTGTCTAACTTCTTTTTGCAAATTTAACAGTTTTTAGATTTAGCAGCAATGAACTTGATGTACTTCTTAAAAAAAATTTTCAGACAGTCTCACTCTTGTTACCCAGGCTGGTGAGCAGTGGCACAATCTTGGCTCACTGCAACCTCCGCCTCCAGGTTCAAGTGATTCTCCTGCCTCAGCCTCCTGAATAGCTGGGATTACAGGCACCCGCCACCACGCCCAGCTAATTTTTTTGTATTTTTAATAGAGATTTTGTATTTTTAACATGTTGGCCAGGTTGGTCTTGAACTCCTGACCTCAGGTGATCCGCCTAGGCCTCCCAAACTGCTGGGATTACAGGCGTGAGCCACTGTGCCTGGCCTTGATTTAGTATTTACATGTTTACATTTGGTGATAATGGAACAGTATATATTTTACTTACAGTTATATTTTATAAAATATCGTTTATTGCTGGTAGTTGAAGGTGATTCAGAGTAAGATATATATGGTTTTGAGTATTATATATTTAGATATCAAATTTGGAGTACAGTGCTACTTGTGTTTGTTTCTTTTTTCTTTTGATACGAGGTGCAAGCGAAGATGCAGTGCTACCTTATTTTTCATTTTTATTTTTTGGAGACAGAGTCTCACTCTGTTGCCCAAGCTGAGTGCAGTGGTGCAATCATGGCTCACTGCAACCTCAACCTCCAGGGCTCAAGCGATCCTCCTGCTTCAGCCTCCTCCAAAGTAGCTGGGACCACAAGAGGGCACCACCACGCCCTGCTAATTTTTATTTTTTGTAGAGTGAGGTCTTGATATGTTGCCCAGGCTGGTCTCCAATTCCTGGGCTCAAGGGATCCCCCTGCCTCAGCCTCCCTAAAGTGCTGGGATTACAGGTGTGAGCTGCTGCACCTGGCTCAGTGCTACTTTAAAACACAAATGTGGCCGGGCCCAGTGGCTCACGCCTGTAATCCCAATACTTTGGGAGGCTGAGGTGAGTGGATCACTTGAGGTCAGGAGTTTGAACCCAGCCTGGCCAACATGGTGAAACCCCGTTTCTACTAAAAATACAAAAATTAGCCGGGTGTTGTGGTACATGCCTGTAATGCCAGCTACTCGGGAGGCTAAGGCAGGAGAATCACTTGAACCCAGGGGGCAGAGGTTGCAATGAGCTGAGATCACAGCACTGCACTCCAGCCTGGGCAGCAGAGTAAGACTCTGTCTCAAAAAAAGAACAAAAACAAAACAAACAAACAAAAATGTTTTATATGCAAAAGTTTTTTGTATCATGCTTGTATAAATCCAGCTTTTTTTGTATCATGCTTGTATTTTTTTTTTTCTAGCTGTTACTGCTTTTCTGATAATAGTACTGAATTTGGTGTTATGGTTGGTCATTTTCTTTTAGATAATATGTAATCCAAAATATTCTTTTTGTTTGTTTGTTTGTTTGAGACGGAGTCACGTTCTGTTGCCTGGGCTGAGTGCAGTGATGCAATCTTGGCTCACTGAAATCTCTGCCTCCCAGGTTCAAGCGATTCTCCTGCCTCGGCTTCCTGAGTAGCTGGGACTACAGGCACCCGTTACCACACCCAGCTAATTTTTGTATCTTTAGTAGAGACGGGGTTTCACCATGTTGGCCAGGCTGGTCTTGAACTCCGGACCTGGTGATCCACCCGCCTCGGCTTCCCGAAGTGCTGGGTTTACAGATGTAAGCCACTGCACCCGGCCTATTCTTTTCTTTACATTTTAGATATTGTTTTGAGTCAGCTTATGCAAAAGTACCTGTCCTAATCTTTCTGTTTTTATTTTGTATTTCTAGGTGTCTCTATGTTGTCTCCTAGAGTGGGTAGTCCTGCTTCTTTTACCCAGTTACTTTCCCTGTTCTTGAAATGTGGCTATCACTTGTCTACACATTACCTCCATGATTTGGAATGGAAAAGGCCACTTTTCTTTTTGTTCTGCCTCTCAAATTCAACACAGAGGAGCTCCTAGGATTCCAGTTATCCTGCTAACATCTCCAGGAAGAAAGAAGCAACTCGCATGGGTCTTTTGCTATTTGCTTAATTATAAAGACATCATTTTGCAAGCAGAAGGCTGAGTTTCATTTGAAACAGGTGCTTAGGTGGTGGTATTTGTGAATACTTTTCATTCCAAGCAAGAAGACTAAAGAAGTAGCAAGTATGAATGACTTCAGGGTTTAAAAAAAATGTCTTCCAGTTTCAGCCACTACCATGATAAGCACAGTTGAGACTGCAGCAGTAAATTCCAAATATGTGTTTCTAATTTGACGTGAAAGATACTAAAAATTTATATTTGTATATTTAAATCCTGGCTCATCCTGTGACATAGATTTACTGAATAGGAACAAAGGCCCAATTTTAAACAAAAACCTAGGCCGGGTGTGGTGGCTCACGCCTGTAATCCCAACACTTTGGGAGGCCAAGGCAGGCAAATCACCTGAGGTTGGGAGTTTGAGACCAGCCTGACCAACATGGAGAAACCCCATCTCTACTAAAAATAGAAAATTAGCCAGGCGTGGTGGTAGATACCTGTAATCCCAGCTACTCGTGAGGCTGAGGCAGGAGAATTGCTTGAACCCAGGAGGCGGAGGTTGCAGTGAACTGAGATTGCACCACTGCACTCCAGCCTGGGCGACAGAGTGAGACTCTGTCTCAGAAAAATAAAAAAAACTTTGGACATAGAGGAGTTGGGGGCAGAGGGGGGAGGATGAGAGAATTTTCCATGTAACTCCTTTTCCTTAAGAAAAAGGAAAAATCCCTCATGCAGTGCCATCTGACTTTATGGTGTTTCACATTATATAGTTTTTTTTTTTTATAAACGCATAAGATTAACTCTTCCTGCAACCCAAGGTCGATACTTGGATGTTTGATTTTTATTTATTTATTTATTTATTTTTTGAGGCAGTCTCTCTCTGTTGCCCAGGCTGGAGTGATGCATGATTTCTGCTCACTGCAGTCTCTCCCACCCGGGTTCAAGCGATTCTCCTGCCTCAGCCTCCCAAGTAGCTAGGATTACAGGCACGCACCACCACGCTCAGCCTGATTTCTAGGCTGAAAAGGCTGGGACTCAGGTACTTTCCCCAGTTGGGACTGAACTTTCTCATCAGAGAATGGGCCTCAGAAGCAATGTTCCCAAACTTGTGGTTGGGTCATCGTGGAAAAGAAACCTCAAATAAGAAAAATAATTACAATAAGAAATGGATTGTCTTTTTTCCCACAACAGTTATACGTTATAAAGAACAGACTGTCGTAGAAAACTGTCTTTGCTTCCAAATCAGTAGAGGACCATTGTATGTATTGTCAGGTCTTTATATAAGAGTGAAACCTTTATTTATGCTTCTTGTGAGTAGAGAATAAATTTTAAAACTAATTAGATGAAATTAAGAACAGAGTATTGGAACATCTCTGTGTTTTCCGGAATGTTTACTCAGGTCCATGAATGCTGTGATGCTGGGAACTTAGGGAAGATTCACCAAAATTTGAGAGTGATAAAAATGGCCTAAAATGGGAAATGGTGAGCACTCTTATTATTAGTGAGATTGGTCAATCAGCCCATTTGAAATGGGTAAGAAATACTTTCAGTAAAATAATTACATATTATATATAAAATATTTCTTTTTTTGAGGGCAGCTACTGAGTGATAAAAGCATAATAGAAATCACTTTGGTTAAAAGTAACTCAAATTTTTCTCTTAAGTAATCTACCAACTTCCTGATGTTTTTCTTTAATATTTTGGAACTGTTCAAGACAGAATGGAGCCTACATATATGGGTTCCACTAGTATGTTGAAAATGTCATATCATGGAGAATGGAGACACCTTCCAGGTGTCTGTTAAACCCATCTTCTCTGTGTACTTCTGGCATCTTTTTTGGTAGGATCATTTGGCAGCGGGTAGAGGACCTGTACTTTTGGCACCATTGAAACCAGCTCTGGCCCACTTGTTTGAATAGCTGTCAGACTCAGCGTCTCTATATGCTTTATATACAGTTGAGAGAACCAGTGTTTAATGCTCTTGAAATTGTATCTTCCATGCTTCAGACCAGATGCATTTAACAAAATGGATATATTCCAGCTGTAGTTGCCCAGTGTTTACTTAACACATCTACATTTTTTTCTTGTCTATTTTGGTCCCCTTGATAGGAAAAGCTATAATTTTAGGCAGGACTATACGTCGATTTGTAGCCATGCTTCCTTCCTTTCCCTTGCTCATCCATGTTAGCTGGCAGTTTTTCTTTTGAAAAGTTAAAACCGGGATATGTGCAATAGAAATATATATATATATATGTATATTTTAATACTTGTGGACAAATGTTACAAGTTGTTTAAGAACAACAAAATCACCAATGTCTTCCATTTTGAGATGTGTATAGTTTTGTAAGCATTAGTGCTTGGTAGCATATTGTAGTGCCATGTTAGGGGTTAGTGCATGAGTCTAGTGATTTTAAACTTCAGGATGAATTATTGATAATAACAAATAGTGTAAAAAGAGTGGAAAATCTAAACCTTTTCTTTTTCCATAATGTCTAAATCTGTTATATTCTTCCTGGGGAAAAGAGATTAAGGCCCAAAAGACTCATTTATGAATAGAAATGTGGGGTCAAAATCTGAGATACTATGTTTGAGGACATTTCAGCTTTCCATAAGGTATCTGGAAACCAGCTGTCTTTGTGTCTTATGAAACCTCAAGTCAAAATGAGACCGCATTTAATTATTCTGCTTTGCTCTTTTTTTGGGGTGGGGGGAGATAGAGTTTCACTCTGTCACCCAGGCTGGAGTGCAGTGGCACAATCTTTGCTCACTGTAACCTCTGCCTCTTGGGTTCAAGTGATTCTCGTGCCCCAGCCTCCCGAGTAGCTGGGACTACAGGCACGTACCACCACGCCCAGCTAATTTTTGTATTTTTAGTAGAGACGGGGTTTTGCCGTGTTGGCCAGGCTGGTCTCAAACTCCTGACCTCAAGTAATCCACCTGGCCTGCTCTTTTCATGTCTTAACATGGCATGTCTTTTAGGTTCATTATTTTCCTACTCCTTGTATGTCAAGAAATTACATTTTGCATGTCTTACGGAGATGCTGTTAATTGCTTCAGTGAGTGCTTTTCTAATCTCCAGACCATTTACATTTCCTGTTTGCAGCATGCTGTGTGCAAACACTCAGTAATTTGGAGTATTCAATTATTTGTTAGGGCTCTTCCTATTTCCAAGTGTGCTGAATTGTCTGTTGATGGGATTTTCAGACCTTTTCATGAGAACTGGAAATGTAGCTGGGTGGCACCTACCTAGGTTGCTACGTAGTAAGTAGACTTTTTCTCTTGGGTATAGTAAGCCTCAGACAGCTTTCACTTTTATCTACTTTACTTGTGGAAATAAAACAGTTGTTTTGTTCTGAAAGAATAAGATAGCTTTCTGTAGAGAAGGAATTCCTACCTCTAAAAGCTGCCTTGAGAACTCAGAAGTGGCAGTTTTCTGAGGTGATTTTAAAATTTCAGTATTAGGGAGAGTCCAGCATTTGCTGACACAGATTCTACATAACTAATGTATGATAGCAAATGCAAAACTATTATAATGTGGTGTATCTTGTGCATACACAGGTTAGAACAAGTAGACTCTGGCAGCAGATCTCCAGAGACCCAAGTTTAGATTCTCATAGTGTATTTGAAGTAGTTATACTCCTGGCTTAAGTAGTTTAGTGCCTGGGAGAATCCATTACTGAAAAGCATTTAACTTAAAAAAAAAAAAAAAAAAAAAAAAACCTGAAAAGGTAGTGAATACAGAATAGCACAATATATAGGAAAGGATATTTCCTGTTGAAAAAGAAAAAGCCATAAAATGCATAGTAATTTTCAAGAGGTAGAATTTTAGTAGCAATAAGTTTGTGCATGTATAGTAATTTGCATTAGCAAGGTTGTACAATAGAATAAGTGATACTACTTGAGTTTGTGGGGCTCTGCAACCAAGAGTTGCACAAAGGCCAGGTGCGGTGGCTCACGCCTATAATCCCAGCACTTTGGGAGGCCAAGGTGGGCGGATCACAAGGTCAAGAGATCAGGACCATCCTGGCCAACATGGTGAAATGCCATCTCTACTAAAAATACAAAACTTAGCTGGGCATGGTGGCACATGCCTGTAATCCCAGCTAGCTACTGGGGAGGCTGAGGCAGGAGAATCACTTAAACCTGGGAGGCGGAGGTTGCAGTGAGCTGAGATCACACCACTGTACTCCAGCCTGGTGACAGTAAGACTCCACCTCAAACAAACAAACAAAAAATGCACAAAAGGAAAAAATGTTCTGGATGAAGACCATATGAAAGGTACTTTCTTTTAGAACAGTATGAATGTATATGAATTTATCTTTATGTGAGAAATAATCTTTTTTGTAAGTTAAAGGTTAAAGACCCTGTTTGTTTCCTAAATCAGAGGGTTAGAGCTGTTGAAATTAAACCTTTATAGTGCTTAACCTGGAAACAAATGTACTACAGCCCCACTGAAGCCGCTCTATGGGTTTTTTGCTTACGATGTTTTAGCAACAGGCATTTATTTTGTAGAATGGTATACTTTCTGCTTTGTCTCCTCATCTTTCTCCACTGGTTTCCTGGGTACATTTTTTTTAAAGGGAGAGAAGTTTGTGAGTTTAATGTTTTAAAAAAACTCCCAAGAACATGGATAAGCCGGATTTCTCAGATGCTTATGATTAGGGAGTTAGGATTTAAAGATGCAAAGCAGAAGAACTGAAAGTAATAGCCAGTGAATATGTTTCGGTGGGCGAGATGTGAAACCTTGTCTAATATAGATGTGTCCTATGGCCTGTGACTGCTTATTCTTTATCAATGAGAACCCAGCAAACTAGTTTCTTGATCTGAGGAACCACACAGCTCACATCAGAATATAATAGTGGAACTAGGGTGACTTCACTCCCTTTCACCTGATGTCTATCTTGGCCTTTTAGCACCTTGACTATCCCTGAAAAGACTGGGTCTTTGTTTTTCCAGGGAAAAAACGAAGTGATGTAGATCTAAGAAATAGTGCCTCTTTAATATTTAATTCTTACATGACAACTAACACACAGGGAAAAGGCTATGTTAAGTTGATTATAGCTCCTCTTTAAATGTCCTATGCTGTCAGTTGGTCTTAGAGACATTGGAATAACCAAGCAATATTCAGACATCTGCACTATCTGGGGACAGCGCTACGTAGTACAATGATGTCAGCAGTTCAGTTACTTGGAACAATTAAAGATTACTCTTAACAGCCATGTTAATACATCTAAATGCTAAAATATACTACAAGTTTTTCCTAGTCTTGAAAGTATACAGTTAATTACTTTTCAAAGTTACTGTGGTCTCATGTTTACTCTTCTTGTATCTGTGATATGCAAAAAGATGAAGACTCTTGGCCTCCAGGAGTTTACATTCTCATGGTGCTGTTGGTTCAAGCAGATTGCTTTAGTTTATTAATGAACATTGCTTGGCTATTATATCCTATTTGGAAGGATCCCTTGGCGAACAGTTTTAAAAAGCAGAGGGCTGTGCTAAATTTCAGGGTATTGATAGCTTGAGTTTACATTGTATTAGCCCTGCTCGTTATCATTTTTTTCCCCAGGGAGCTATGCAGGTAATGCTCATTAGCATGAATCAGAAAAGAAACCATTCTGCCTAAGAGCATCTTAACCATCCTCCTAAACCACCTATGCTCTCCTGTTATAGTTGTCAGTAAATCGCCAAGAAAATTAACAGTTCCTTAAGACTCTACATCCCTCAATTCTCTTTCTTTTCCCAGAATTTGTACATCATTCTCTACTCAGATGGACCAGGATTTGCATATAAGCCTTTTAAAACTGACTAGTGGTCCTAATTTTAACATTTTTGTGTATGACTCCTATCCCTTTTCTGAAGCAGCATTGTGATAGATGTGGAGCTTCTACCTGCATTTCTAAGCAATTATTAACCCAACTTTTGAGTTGAAACTTGCATGGATCCTTGTTATTTCCCCTAATTCCTCTGAATCAAGGAATTTATTTTGCATGCTTATTAAACTCAAACTGGGTCTGATTGAAAGTGCAAGCAATAGTGACAGGACCTTAACTCTGGTTTTAGAGTACGAACATTCTAATGCATGACTCGAAATGTCCAGTGTTGTGGTTACTAGTTATTTTATATATGCATTTGTTAATAATGAAGCAATAGAGACTAAGACCAATAGCTTGAATATATTCAGATTACTTTCATGTTTTAATAAAGAATTTTTCTTACTTCCATTGAAAATGGGAAGTAGAAGATAAACGGGGGCAACCACAAGACATTCAAACTGTCAGGACTAGGGCGTAGCAGTGCCCACCCTCTAACCACTTGCCTGGTTCCATTAGTCCCCAAGCATGTTTGAAAACAAAAGACACAAACTAAGCATGCTGAATAAAACTAGCTGCTATGGCTATAATAATCAGAAAGGTGCAGAGTTTCAGAAAGAGTAGGAAAGTAGGGAATGCCAGTATGGAGTATGTAAAATAACTAGATATGGATGTGGGGTTTGTTTATGATATGGTTTATGTAGACAAAGTTTTAGGTCTTTTAAAACTGGGATTTGAGTTGAAAAGAGTCAGGATGCACATATTTCCACTATTTCAGGATTTTCAGATGACTAGGCACATGTTGTGGATGATAATGGTACCAACTACCAATGACCAACTATAAAGTACCCCTGCGATAAGGGAGACTTCCTTTTTGTAGAATAGTCCTGAAAATACTGACAGATCTGTGGTTAGTTTGTTATTTTATTGCATAAAAAAACAGTTTAAACAAATTTTATAGCCAAAGTTTTATCCTTGATGGGTTTGGCCAGACTACAATTTCTTGACTAAAGCTTTTAATGCCAGGTTAAACAGGAGAAACTTTTTCCACTAGAAGAAAATCCTTGCTATCTATTTTTTCCAATAGAAGAAAATCCTTGCTATTTATTTTATTTGATGAATAAACAAATTTATTGCAGTAGCTTAAAAAAAATTTTTTTTTTTTAAACAGTCTCACTCTGTCACCCAGGCTGGAGTGAAGCAATGTGATCTCAGCTCACTGCAACCTCCACCTCTCGAGTAGCTGGGATTACAGACATGCACCACCACCCTCAGCTAATTTTTGTATTTTTAGTAGAGATGGGGTTTCGCCATGTTGGCCAGGCTGGTCTTTAACTCCTGGCCTTACGTGATCCGCCCCCCTCTTAGCCTTCCAAAGTGCTGGGATTACAGGTGTGAGCCACTGCACCTGGCCTGTAGTAGCTTAAAATTTTCCTTGAGAAAATTCCTGACTTTAAAAATAACCCTTATATAAGTACAAGTGATTGTGACAAATGACGTAAAAATGGCATTCATGATGTCTGAAACAAGCCTAAATAGAATTCAAGATTAGACTAAATGATTTTCACAAGGCACATTCAAGGTTTTACATTCTATGATTGAAAAAAATTTTTTGAAAACTTTTTATTTCATTCTTTCCTGTAGGATTTTGCTACAAATAACTTTGGGAATGAATAAAGTGGAATGGTAACTTTTGAGTGGTTCAGAATTGAATTAGACTTCCTGTGACTGTGATGTTTGGTTTCCATTCAAATATATGAAGTGAGATGTCATATCCTGAATATAGTTTGTCTTCCCCAATTACTTGATAGCATGTCTGTCAGCCAGTAAAGATTAAGTACAGAGTTTCTCTAAATTCCTCCGATTATTCCACTAAGGCACATTAAAATACTTAATTTTGGGAAACCAAACATCACAGATTTCTCCATGAAGTCCTAAATCTTCTTTAAAGTTAGAATAGGTATCTTAGTTACTGACAGTATTCAGGTTTTTTTCTCCCTTGGTGATATGTCATTCCATCAGTGAAAAAATATTTTCTCCCAGGGATAAGAAAGGTATTCTGGTAATACATTATCATCAATCCTTAAACAGTAACAGTCTTGGCACTTATCATAAAACCGACCCATTTCTTATAACCAGAAAGATTATCTTAGACTGTCCTTCACATTATACTTTACTTACTGCCTTGTAAGAATAAGAGTTGCTCACTGTGTTTACTTGCTGTCCTCCATATTCTCCATTGCACCATTGGTGTATGACGTTAAGAGTTTCACTGAATATTATTTTAAGTATTACAAAAGGCAGCTTGCTTCTTAATCTATGCATCTTTGGGGTTTTTGAAGAAATTTAATTCTTTGATGTAAAAAGGAACTGTTAAAGTTGGAAACTCTGCACCTGTGTATATATATATTTTAGCAATAAAGCAGCATGGGCTGAGAATGCACTGAAATCTCATTGTGTGTCGTTACTTGAAATGGGTAATTTTAAATAATGCAGTACATACTGATGATGGGAGAAGGAGCCTTTCCAAAGACCTGTGCCAAAGTACTCTTCAGATGTTAAAGAACAAAGGACCAGGTTACTTGAGACCTAGCTGTAGCAGTTTCCAGTGTGTTGTACAGTGGAACAGGCAGCCATTCAAACCTCAATATGTAATGTTGCTTTTACAGCCATAAGGAGTTTTGGAATACTTTTTCTAACATATATGTAATTGCCTTTATTTTGTGTCTCTATGTGTGTATCCACATACATGGAGTTTAATAATAGTATTCATTGAGCACCAACTATGTGATAAGCACTGCTCTAATTACATTAGATGCATTAATTAACTCATTTAATGCTCACTACAGCTCTAATTACTATAGTTTTTATCCCTATTTTACATAGAAGGAACTTAAAACAGATAAATTGTTCCAGTTCATGGCTAGTAAGTACCCAAGCCACAGTTTCAATCCAGTTTGGTTCCAGAGCCTGCTCACTTACCAGGATGCTATATTGTGCTTCTCAAAAAATAGAAAAGGAAGAAGTATACTTTCACTCTATATTTTGTCACACATCTCTTTTTTCTAGAGTGAGCATGTAATCTGAAAAAAATCTATTTAAAGCTAGCCAGTTTAATTTGACATAAAGTTCAAGCATTTAATTTTATTTATTTATTTATTTATTTATTTATTTATTTAGAGACGGAGTCTTGCTCTGTCACCCAGAGCAACCAAGGGTGACTCAATGTGGTATTTATTAGGTCTTTTTTTTTTTGAGACGGCGTCTTGCTCTGTCACCCAGGCTGGCATGCAGTGGCATGATCTTGGCTCCCCACAACTTCTGCCTCCCAGGTTCAAGCAATTCTCCTGCCTCAGCCTCCCGAGTAGTGGGACTACAGACGCACGCCACATGCTCAGCTAATTTCTGTATTTTTAGTAGAGACGGGGTTTCACTATGTTGGGCAGGCTGGTCTGGAACTCCTGACCTCGTGATCCAACCGCCTCGGCCTCCCAAAGTGCTGGGATTACAGGCGTGAGCCACTGCACCTGGCCTATGTTAGGTCTTATTCTTTAAAAAGTAAAAGCTTTTATTGTGCTGGTTTTTGCCAGAAAGCATCAACCTTGCTTATAGGACCAAATTTTTGCAACTCTACGCATAATCAGACCTAGCACAATGGCTCACCACTGTAATTCCAACACTTCAGAAGGCTGAAGTGAGGATCCCTTGAGCCCAGTTTGAGCCCACAGTGAGGCCTTGTCTCTACAATTTTTTTTTTTTTTTTAAATTAGCCAGGCGTGGTGACACAAACCTGTGGTGCCAGCTATTCAGGATACAGTTGGGAGGATCACTTGAGACCAGGAAGTCAAGGCTGCAGTGGGCCATGTTCACACCTCTGCACTCAGGCCTGGGTGACAGAGTGAGACCCTGTCTCACCACCCTCCCCTCAAAAAAAGCATAAGCAGGCCAGTCGCAGTAGCTCATGCCTGTTATCCTAGCAGTTTGGGAGGCCAAGGCGGGTGGATTTGCCTGAGCTCAGGAGTTCGAGACCACCCTGGGCAACACGGTGAAACCCCGTCTCTACTAAAACACAAAAAATTAGCCGGGCGTGGTGGCATGCACCTGTAATCCCAGCTACTCAGGAGGCTGAGACAGGAGAATCGCTTCAACACTCGGGAGATGGCAGTCGCAGAGATCAGGCCACTGCACGCCAGCCTGGGCGACAGAGCAAGACTCCATCTCGGGAAGAAAAAAAAAAAAAATTCTGCTAGCTACATCCCAGCCAAGTTAGCTTTTCTATCCTCCACCACTTGGATATGTAATTTCTTGATTGTGCTAGTGCCAAAGGCTCTCCTTAGTGGTCTGCTTGCTGCCCTTCCCACCTGTTTTCCATAGGACAACCACAGTGACATTCTGAAAAAGTAAATTTGATTAGGCAGGCCTTCTTTTAAGGACCTCATAAAGGTCATCCCTCCATCACCTTATTAATTCCTATTCATCTTTCAGACCACCGCTGAAACTTCACTTCTACACAGAGGGTTTCTTTCCCAGAAACCCAGACCAGGTCAGTTACCTGCTTTATGTGCGTGTATCCCTGTGTTCCTTTACTTCAAAACCCTTACTAGCGTCATAATTTTACATATATTTTTTTTTTTTTTAGATGGAGTTTCACTCTGTCGCCCAGGCTGGAGTGCAGTGGCACGATCTCGGCTGACGGCAGCCTCTACCTGCTGGGTTCAAGCAATTCTTCTGCCTCAGGTTCCTGAGTAGCTGGGATTACAGGTGCGCACCACCATGCCTGGCTAATTTTTGTATTTTTAGTAGAGACGAGGTTTCACCACGTTGGCGAGGCTGGTCTTGAACTCCTGATCTCAAGTGATCCACTGCCTCGGCCTCCAAAAATCTGGAATTACAGATGTGAGCCACCGCGCCAGGCCTGTAATTTTACATATCTTTATGTGATTATTTGAATGTCCCTCTCTGACTAGATTATAAATTCTAAGGATAGTGTGTCTATTTTTGCTTACCTTTTATCCCCAGCACCTAGTCTAACACTTTACAAATATATATATTAAATTAATATTTTGATAAGTTACTCAAAGTGCTACATAAAACAAAATTATAGAAAATAGTACTTTGGTAACTGTTTCGTTTTATCATTGCTTTCATTATTTCTCTGTTAACCTCAGTTTACAACTGAAAAAGAGACAAATTGTATATTATTCAGGCAATTTATTAAACATTACCTATAGAATATTATGATCTGTATTTTACAGAAGTTAAAAAGTGATTTATTAGTATTCATAACAACTGCTCCATGCAGGAGTAATAGAAGTCAACATTAAGCCCAACTCTATTTTCAGACCAACCATGCAACTTTAGATCAGAGGACACATGAGACTCTGCATCTTAATTCCTAAATTTACAGTCAAAGACATTTTCAGAGATAAGTATTATGAATTCAATAAGAATCTAAAGTAAGTTCTTAAGGCAAATAGCTATAAAAGAGAAGAATCCTTAGTCTCTCATCTTCTAAAAACAGCTTCACAAATAATTTGGAAAATCAGCCTAAAGGTAAATAGAAACTGCATTTCCCCTCCATTCTTGAAGCCAATCTTTTTCAAGAAATGACTAAGCAGCACCTGTTGTTGAAGACAGCAATAAAGCCTGAACCTGACACTCAAGCTTTGGTACAGGATCAGTTTTCTGGCTTGGACTGGTCAGGAGTCACTTCACTCAGAATCTTCATTAGTGATTTCAAGCGATTGTGCGTTAGCACTATCTTCTCTTTCAGCTAGGAAGAGAAATATATAGATATGAGGGCATCTTTTTTTATTTTTACTTATTTTAAGAGACAGGGTCTCACTCTGTTGCCTGAGCTGGAGTACAGTGGCACATTCATAGTTCACTGCAGCCTCAAGCTCCTGCTCTCAAGTGATCCTCCCACTTCAGCCTCCTGATTAGCTAGGACTACAGTCATGTGTTTTAAATTTTCTTTGTAGAGACGGGGATCTTGCTTTGTTGCCCAGGCTGGTGTTGAACTCCTGGCAGTCAGTGATCCTCCTGCCTTGGCCTCCCAAAGTGCTGGAATTACAGACATGAGCCACCATACCAAGATGGATATCTGGGCATTTTAAGCTTAACTATCAATTTGCTGGTCACAAACACCATTTCAAATTTAAGCTAGTTTATATCTAGTAATTGGGAGCTGGCAATGTCTAAATGCATTTGAGGAATAAATTTCTTCTAATTCTGGAAGAACTTTATACAACGTAGCGTACAGTAAGATCTTCAGATGTGGCCAGGCGCAGTGGCTCATGCCTCTAACCCCAGCACTTTGGGAGGCTAAGTCGGGCAGATCACGAGGTCAGGAGATCAAGACCATCCTGGCTAACACGGTGAAAACCCATCTCTACTAAAAATACAAAAACAAAATTAGCCGGGCACGGTGGCGGGCGTCTGTAGTCCCAGCTACTCAGGAGGCTGAGGCAAGAGAATGAGTGAACCCAGGAGGCGGAGCTTGCAGTGAGCCAAGATCGTGCCACTGCATTCCAGCCTGGGTGACAGAGCGAGACTCCGTCTCAAAAAAAAAAAAAAAAAAAAAAAAGATCCTCAGATGTAAAGTTTCATGTGAAAAAAGACAAAACATTGCTGAGCAGCACTGCTACTGTGAAGATGAATAAAGTCTGGTCACAGAGCTTTGTGGAGACAGTCTTCTCCTCCTTTTCCAGTGGCAAGAATTTAGCTTTTCTTTTAACACTTTGTTAACAGTAACAAATGCCTCTCTGACTTTAACATTCTACTAATGGTCTGCAAAGTTAACTCTGGTTATTAGGTTTAGAACAGATAACTGTTGCAATTAGGTAATTTTTAAGAGTTCTTACAGCTATAGTTAGAATGAAATTTAGTGTTGTTACTCAGCAGGGCAAGAGCAGTGGCTTCTGATAATCTCCATTCGCCCCTCCCAGCATAGGATTTCCACCCTACAAGCAAGCTGGGGGCAAGGGCAACTGGGTTCCCAGCTACTGGGGAGGCTGAGGCAGAAGCACTTGAACCTGGCATTCACACCTGTAATCCCAGCAGTTTGGTAGGCCGAGGCGGGTGGGTCACCTGAGCTCGGAAGTTCGAGAACAGCCTGGCCAACATTTTTAGCAGAGATGGTAAAACCCCGTCTCTACTAAAAATACAAAAATTATCTGGCCATGGTAGTGCGCGCCTGTAGTCCCAGGTACTCAGGAGGCTTTTCAGTATTTTTAGTAGAGACAAGGATTCTCCATGTGGGAGAATCGCTTGAACCCGGGAGGAGGGGGTTGCAGTGACCCAAGACTGTGCCACTGCATTCCAGCCTGGGAGGCAGAGTGAGACTTTGTCTCAAAAATAAATAAACAAATAAATGTTTCTGTATTTGCCATATACCTTGAAGAAAATTTCCACAGACTTAAGACGGTTGTTTCCTTTATAATATTCTTCCTGGATCCTATCCATGGAACTCCTCATACTGCCATTCCAAAGTCATTTCCCATACCAATTATTATTATTATTATTTTTGAAACAGATTCTCACTGTCACCCAGGCTAGAATGCAATGGCGTGATCTTGACTCACTGCAACCTCTGCCATCCAGGTCCAAGTGATTCTCCTGCTTCAGCCTCCCGAGTAGCTGGGGCTGGGATTATAGGCGCCTGCCACTGCGCCTGGCTAATTTTTGTAGTTTTAGTAGAGACGGGGTTTCACCATCTTGGCCAGGCTGAACTCCTGACCTCATGATCCACCCACCTCGGCTTCTCAAAGTGCTGGGATTACAGGCGTGAGCCACCGCGCCCAGGCAAGAATTATTTTTTTTTAGACGCAGTCTCGCTCTGTTGCCCAGGCTGGAGTGCAGTGGCGCAGTCTCAGCTCACTGCAACCTCCGCCACCTGGGTTCAAGTGATTCTCCTGCCTCAGTCTCCTAAGTAGCTGGGATTACAGGCGCCCACCACCATGACCGGCTAAATTTTTTTTTTTTTTTGAGACAGAGTCTCGCTCTGTTGCCCAGGCTGGAGTGCAGTGGCACAATCTCAGCTCACTGCAACCTCCACCTCCCAGTTCAAGCAATTCTCCTGCCTCTGCCTCCCAAGTAGCTGGGACTACAGGCACGTGCCACCACGCCCGGCTAATTTTTTGTATTTTTAATAGAGATGGGGTTTCACTGTGTTAGCCAGGATGGTCTCCATCTCCTGACCTCATGATCTGCTCGCCTTGGCCTACCAAAGTGCTGGGATTATAGGCGTGAGCCACCACGCCTGGCGAGGAATTCTTAATAACTGTTTCATCACTCTTATGTCTGAGACAGTTGAGCAATTACAAGGTATTTGCAAAGAAGACAGCTCTATGGCAAGATGATGATATCCATTCCCAGCACAAAGGAGAATACAGGAGTGCAGCAGTTGAGCAGCTTTTCCTTTCTTCCTGAACTACACCTTACAGTGTGGTTTTAGTATTTTGTTTTTCATTACAAATTCAATAGGGAAGGTCAAATCAAGTAAAAAGGATTATTGAGCATCATACCATTTCATCATCCCCAAGTTCATTGGTAGAAGTTATCAAGAGTTGTCTGTATTTTAAAAAAGCATACAACCATCATGAAATTTTACCTCTGCAATCTTTTCTGATAGAGGAACATTTTGAATATCCATCTCTGATGCATTTACTATGGCTTTTGTTTTTAAGAGATAGCTAGATAGGAAAAAAGAGAAAATATTAGTGTCATACCATGGTTAAGATTATAAATGAACCAAACTTACCTTCTAAAGAAAATATGTGTCAAAAAAAGCCTGCCTTCTTAATGATTTTCATTTCAAGACTCATGATGTTACAGTTGGCCCACCATATCCATGGGTATAGCATCCATGGATTCAAACAACCACAGACTAAAAATATTCGGGAAAAAAAACTGGATTGTGTCTGTACTGAACAGGTACAGACTCTTTTTCTTGTCATCATTCCCTTAACATTACAACAAGTTTGTAAATTTCCTATGTAAATTTGTAATGTACATAGCATTTACATTACGTTAGCTGTCATAAGTAATCTGGAGATTATTTTAAAGTATAAAATACATAATTTTATACCTTAAAAAGGAGGATATCCAAAAGTAATATGCAAATATTACACCATGTAATATCAGAAACTTGAGTGTCCATGGATTTTGGTATGTGGTGAGGTCCTGGAACCACAGATACTGAAGGATGACTGCATTTTCTTGGAAAAACAAATTCAAAAATAAACAAATCGGAGAGGATCTCTGCCGCATCCTACCAGAGACAAAATTATCTCAGGGTAAATTAAAGACAAAAACCAGGCTCATATGAATAATTACGACGATTATAAGCTGTACACTTCATCAGTAGGATCCTGTAGCACAGTTTGAAGGAAAGTAATCCCAGTATGAGACATAGTGTTGGTCACCTATTCCCAGTAGCTGTTCCTCACTTTTTTTTTTTGAGATGGAGTCTCGCTCTGTTGCCCAGACTAGAGTGCAGTGGCACAATCTCAGCTCACTGCAACCTCTGCCTCCCGGGTTCAAGCGATTCTCCTGCCTTAGCCTCCCGAGTAGCTGGGATTACAGGCTTGTGCCACCACGCCCAGCTAATTTTTGTATTTTTAGTAGAGATGGGGTTTCACCATGTTGGCGAGGCTGGTCTCGAACTCCTGACCTCAGGTGATCCCCCTGCCTGGGCCTCCCAAAGTGCTGGGATTATAGGCGTGAGCCGAGCCCAGCCTTCCTCACTTCTTTATTGCCAACAGAATCCAGATTTTTGCCATGAGCCTACTGTTACATATTTGCTTTCTCAGATGAGGTGATCATGTGACATAGTTCTGGCCAACAAGGGTAAGAAAATGGGACGGGTGTGCTGGCTCACACCTATAATCCCAGCATTTTGGGAGGCTGAGGCAGGCAGATGGCTTGACATCAGAAATTTGAGACCAGCCTGGGCAACATAGCGAAACTCCATCTCTTTTTTTTTTTTTTTTGAGACAGAGTCTTACTCTGTCACCCAGGCTGAAGTGCAATGGCGAGATCTCGGCTCACTGCAACCTCCGCCTTCCAGGTTCAAGCAATTCTTCTGCCTCAGCCTCCCAAGCAGTTGGGATTACAGGTGCCCACCACCATGCCCAGCTAATTTTTGTATTTTTAGCAGAGACAGGGTTTCACCATATTGGACAGGCTGGTCTTGAATTCCTGACCTCAGGTGATCCGCCTGCCTCACCTCCCAAAGTGCTGGGATTACAGCTGTGAGCCAACATGCCTGGCCAGTGAAACCCCATCTCTACAAAAAATACAAAAATTAGCCAGATGTGGTGGCATGCCTGTAGTCCCAGCTACTTGGGAGGCTGAGTTGGGAGGATCACCTGAACCCAAAAGGTTGAGGCTGCAGTGAACCATGATCGCTCCAGCCTGTGTGACAGTGAGACCCTGTCTCAAAAAAAAAAAAAAAAAAAAAAGAATAAAAAAAAAGATTAAGAAAATTTATGCTGGCGGTGCGCAGTGGCTTATGCGTGTAATCCCAGCACTTTGGGAGGCCGAGGCAGGGGGATCACCTGAGGTCAGGAGTTTGAGACCAGCCTGGCAAACATGGTAAAACCCCATTTCTACTAAAAATACAAAAATTAGCAGGCCGTGGTGGAGTGCACCTGTCGTCCCATCTGCTTGGGAGGCAAGGCAGGAGAATCACTTGAACATGGGAGGCGGAGGTTGCAATGAGCTGAGATCACACCACTGTGTTCCAACTTGGGTGACAGAGCAAGACTCTGTCTCAAAAAAAAAAAAAAAAAAAAAAAAACAAAATTTATGCTGATGAAAAGGGGGAATTTTCTTGTGTTCCCATACTCTCCATATCCTTTTCCTTCATGTTTAGGATGCTATCATCAATAGATGTAATGACTGTAATTGCAGCAGCCATCCCGAATCCAAGAGGAAAAGGCCAAAGTTTCTACTTAATCAAAAAGAATGTCCCGACCTTTTATCCAACTCATTTTAAAGATTAAGAAATTAACCGAAATCCCATAATGCTTTTCAAATTTATGTTAAAAATGTGTTACTAAAAGCTTACTTCCCTGACAAAAATGCAATTATTGCTTCTCTAGAACATTTACTTTTGTACTGATTTCTAAAAAAGATGTGGGATTACTAACAGCACACATTTACAGTTTTTTTCCTGCTTTAAAGTTAATTCTAAATAGAAATTGCTTAAGAATCTAGAAATTGGCAGCGCAGTGGCTCACACCTGTAATCCCAGCACTTTAGGTGGCCAAGGCAGGAGGATCACAAGGTCAGGAGATCAAGACCATGCTGGCTAACACGGTAAAACCCCGTCTCTACTAAAAATACAAAAAAATTAGCCAGACATGGTGGCGGGCGCCTGTAGTCCCAGCTACTCGAGAGGCTGAGGCAGGACAATGGCGTGAACCTGGGAGGCGGAGCTTGCAGTGAGCCGAGATGGTGCCACTGCACTCCAGCTCCAGCCTGGGCGAAAGAGCAAGACTCCGTCTCAAAGAAAAAAAAAAAAGAATCTAAAAATTGAGGCTGGGCATGGTGACTAATGCCTGTAATCTTAATATTTTGGGAAGCCCAGGCAGGAGAATCGCTTGAACCCAGGTGGAGGTTGCAGTGAGCTGAGATCACGCCACTGCACTTCCAGCCTGGGTGACAGAGTGAGACTCCGTCTTTAAAAAAAAAAAGAGAATGATCAATCCATCTCAGGATCTCAGGTATATATTTTGTGTTGGAAATTTGCAATGAAGAACGAATGGTATACCTAATGCACAGTGAGCAACCCATGGTAAAGGACTGGCTGATAAGTTTTATTGTTTAGTCAACCATAACTCAGCCAAAAACATCTATCTAAGCATAAGAAATGAGAAAAAGCGGCCAGGCGCGGTGGCTCATTCCTGTAATCCCAGCACCTTAGGAGGCCAAGGCGGGCGGATCACAAGATCAGGGAGATCGAGACCATCCTGGCTAACACGGTGAAACCCCGTCTCTACTAAAAATACAAAAAATTAGCCAAGCGTGGTGGTGGGCGCCTGTAGTCCCAGCTACTTGGGAGGCTGAGGCAGGAGAATGGTGTGAACCCAGGGGGCGAAGCTTACAGTGAACCAAGATCACGTCACTGCACTCCAGCCTGGGTGCCACAGCAAGACTCCATCTCAAAAAAAAAAAAAAAAGACATGAGAAAAAGGAAACCTTTTAGTTTTATGAAAGGAAAATAAGCTTGTGAGTTAAGACATGCTCAAATCTCAGCTCTTCCACCTCTTTGAGCCCTAGTTTTCTTAAACTATATTAAGAACTCAGTGATATAAGCATAATGCCTACATAAACTAGGTTGTCAATGCTTGTTTTTGTTTTTTAATGGTCAAGGAAACACTTCTAAGGATGTTTCAGTTTCTTGTAATAAGTAAAAAAGCTTAAGTTAAAAGTGCAATTTATTAGGAAAATAATGAAATAGCCAATGTAATTCATGAGAAAGGATAACCAGTAGGGTAGTTTTTCTGACACTATGAGGCTACATGATCATTATTTTTACTTTTCTCTGTGTCTGCTTCATGTTTTACTGCAGAGAAGACTTCCCTGCAGCTACATGCATCACATGGGAAATAGCTATCCCATACATAGAGCTTTCCTTCCAAACTTCAACACTAGTACTATCTACACGTAACTGGTATTTCTGGGCCCTTGTTTCAAATTCCTAAGGTAGAAAACTGGTTGGCTTAGTTTGGGTCAGGTATCCATTTTTCTTTTTTTTTTTTTTTTGAGACAGAGTGTAGCTCTGTTGCCAGGCTGGAGTGCAGTGGCGCGATCTTGGTTCACTGCAACCTCTGACTCCCCGGTTCAAGTGATTCTCCTGCCTCAGCCTCCCAAGTAGCTAGGATTACAGGCATGCGCCACCATGCCCAGCTAATTTTTTTGTATTTTTAGTAGAGATGGGGTTTCCCATGTTGGCCAGGATGATCTCGATCTCCTGACCTCATGATCTGCCCACCTCGGCCTCCCAAAGTACTGGGATTACAGGCATGAGCTACCACGCCCGGCACCGTTTTTGTTTTTTAAGAGACAGGGTCTTGCTCTGCTCCCCATGCTAGAATACAGTGACACAATCATAGCTCACTGTAACCTTGAACTCCTGGGCTGTAGCTATCCTCCCACCTCAGCCTCCAGAGTAGCTAGGACTACAGGCATACACCACCACACACAGTTAATATTTTAAATTTTTTGTAGAGACAGAGTCTTGCTATGTTGCCTAGGCTGGTCTCAAACTCCTAAGCTCAAACAATCCTCCAACTCAGTCTTCCAAAGTGCTGAGATTACAGGCATGACCCACCATGCCTGGCCAGGTATTCATTCTTGATCCAGTACCTGGGAGTGGGAATCACACATGATACAAATCACACATGATACAAATATACAAGGCCCCACCTATTAGAGGGAGAGAGAGGCTGGGCACAAACCCAAAAGGTATCTACTACAACATTATTTTGCAAAAGCTTGCCTTCTAGAATGTTCTTTTTATCTTTTATTTATTTTTATTTTTTCTGAGACAGAGTCTAGCTCTGTCACCCAGGCTGAAGTGCAGTGGCTTGATCTTGGCTCACTGCAACCTGCGCCTCCTGGGTTCAAGCAATTCTCCTGCCTCACCTCCCGAGTAGCTGGGACCACAGGCGTGTGCCACCACACTTGGCTTATTTTTGTATTTTAAATGGAGATGGGGTTCCACCATGTTGGCCAAGCTGGTCTCGAACTCCTGACCTCAGGTGAACCCCCGACCTCAGCCTCCCAAAGTGCTGGGATTACAGGCGTGAGCCACTGCACCCGGCCCATAAGGGAGCAGTTTGAGACGGGAGGCTTCACTATGTTGCCTAGGCTGGTCTCAAACACCAAGATTGAAGGGATCCTCCTGCCTCAGCCTCCTGGGTAGCTAGGATTACAGGCACACACCACCACATCTGGCAACAAGTTTCTTTAATGAAAGAATACCCTCTGAATTCTCCCATGGTATGACTTTAAGATATGGTATGATAAGACATGGAAGATAATTGTAATGTTATAAGATTATATTTTGGTCCCACTGCTATCTTTTTTTTTTTTTTTGTCACCCAAAGCAGAATGCAGTGGTATGATCACAGCAAAATGGAACCTTGAACTCCTGGGATCAGGTGATCCTCCCACCTCAGCCTCCCAAGTAACTGGGACTATAGGGGCACGCCGCCACATCCAGCTAATTTTTTTTAATTTTGTGTAAAAAAAAAATAGGGGTCTCACTATATTGCCCACGGAGGTCTTGAACTCCTGCCCTCAAGCAGTCCTCCCACCTTGGCCTCACAAAGCATTGGCATTACAGGCGTGAGCCGTCACACCTGGCCCACTGCTATCTTTTTGTCAAAGACAGTGCCTGACTTTAGCATCTTTTTGGTACAAACACTTTGTCTTTTTTCTTTTTTTTTTTTTTTGAGACAGAGTCTTGTTCTGTCACCCAGGCTGGAGTGTAGTGGTGCAATCTCAGCTCACTGTGCAACCTCCACCTCTCAGGTTGAAGCAATTCTCTTGCCGCAGCCTCCCAAGTAGCTGGGATTACAGGTGTGCACTAGCATGCCCAGCTACTTTTTTTTTTTTTTTTTTTTTTTCCTTTGGACAGAATCTCACTATGTCTCCCAGGCTGGAGTGCAGTGGCGCGATCTCACAGTGGCATGATCTCAGCTCATTGCAGCCTCTGCCTCCCAGGTTCCAACAATTCTCATGCCTCAGCCTCCTGAGTAGCTGGGATTACAGGCGTCTACCACCACACCTGGCTAATTTTTGTATTTTTCGTAGAGATGGGTTTCACCATGTTAGCCAGGCTGGTCTCAAACTCCTGACCTCGAGTGATCCACCCGCCTCAGCCTCCTAAAGTGCTGGGATTACAGGCATAAGCCACTGTGCTCAGCCTACTTTGTCTTTCCTGAAAAATCTTTTAAAATTTATTTGATGGACTTTGTCTCAAAATAAATAAAATGTATTTGATGATCAATATCTAAGTTTACTCACCACACCATTTTGTCACTGGAAAGGCAGAAGTGACCTCTCAAGGCAGCCAGGGCAGCATGGGTAGAATACAGATGGAAACCAACGGGAATCCCACAAGAACCACAGAATAAAAGGTTGTAAGTACTGGGGTGGGGAAAAACAGAATATGGGTAAGAATAAAAAATCATATAAGAAATAAAAAATAACTAGTCTGAAGCATTCCTAAGTCAGGGTGAAAATTACATTGTAATAGGAATGAGACGGAAAGAATGTCACATTCAAGAAAGGGTAACTCAGATTGTAATTTAATTACATGCTGGATTGCGGATACCCTCTTATATTCTGGTCAAAGCAATCATGGATGTATAATTGTCGCTTCAGAAGAGAAAGGTAATTTACCCCTAATAAACACAAAAAGAGCTAACTAATCTGATTAACATTTAAACATTTAAAACTACAAATCATGTAAAATGTCTATCATTATATAAATTCACAGTTGTTGAAAAAACAATCAAGTTGACTGGGGCCTTACTAAACAAATTGTTCATAGAACTAAAATCAAGGTTTGTCTTTTGCTTATATTAAAAAAAAAAAGTTAATGAAAAAAATGCGCAGACTAAAAGAGAAAGAAAAGGGAATCCCATTACCCTAGCAAGCCATCTATTTTGTTTTCCTTATCCTCTGAAAAGATTACTGATGAAGAGTCAGATGTTGATTTTAGTTCTCAGTACAATTCTTGAGCAAGTCATCATATTTGCTGGTATATAAGACATATTTAAATATTAGAAAGAAACATTTTGGTCAGGCACAGTGGTTCACACCTACTGTAATCCCAGCACTATGAGAGGCCAAAGTGGGCAGATAGCTTGAGCCCAGGAATTCGAGACCAGCCTAGGCAACATGGTAATACCCCGTCTTAAAATAAAAAATAAATAAATGTTTTACAAGAAAAGCACTTTAAGAAAATATTTCATCATGCATGTGCTAAAAGCAATTTTAAAGTGGTTTGGTAAAGGAAAAATAAATTGTATTAATATATAGTATGAAGTTTTTTTTTGTTTTGTTTTTTGAGACAGGTTCTTACTCTGTCGCCCAGGTTAGAATGTAGTGATACAATCATAGCTCACTGCAGCCTTGAATTCCTGGGCTCAACTGATCCACCTGCCTCAGCTTCCCAAAGCTGGGACTACAGGTGCATGCTACCATGCCCTACTAATTTTTTTTTGGCAGAAATGGGGTCTTACTTTGTTTCCCAGGCTAGGAGAATTCTATTAACAAAATACAACATAAAAATCACATAGCTAGCCCGGGCATGATGGCTCACGCCTGTAATCCCAGCACTTTGGGAGGCCAAGGCGGGTGGATCACCTGAGGTCAGGAGTTCGACACCAGCCTGGCCAACGTGGTGAAACCCTGTCTCTACTAAAAATAAAAAAATTAGCCAGGCCTGGTGGCGGGTGCCTGTAATCCCAGCTACTTAGGAGGGTGAGACAGGAGAATCGCTTGAACCCAGGAGGCGGAGGTTGCAGTGAGCGGAGATTGTGCCACTGCACTCCAGCCTGGGCAACAAGAGCGTAACTCCATCTTAAAAAAGAAAAAAAAAAAAATCACATAGCTAAAAAGAAATACTCATGTCAGTGGATACTAAAAAAGAACAAATAACAATATATTGAGTTTATTGGTAAATGAAGTCCCACACCATACATATAGTAATATAATCTTGTGAATATAGTTAACCAAAAAGCAAAATATGAAATAAAGTATCATTAATTTGAAATTCCACGTAGGAATTAATTAATTCAGACAAAGCACAGTACTTATAAACAAATGTCTCAGTGGAAATTAATTTAATTTCCATTCGGGCGCAATGGCTCACGCTTGTAATCCCAGCATTTTGGGAGGCAGGCAGATCACTTGAGATCAGGAGTTTGAGAACAGCCTGGTCAACATGGTGAAACTCTGTCTCTACTAAAAATACAAAATTTAGCTGGGTTTCCAGAAGGTTTTTGATTTACTTTGCCCAGATCCATCAGAGGAATAACTATCTATAGTAGCTATAGATAGTAATAGTAAATGAGCATTGACTTCAACTTAAAGTCACTAGCTGCAATAGCCCCTAACAAGAAAGCCTGTCCTTTGAAGCTTTTTTTTCTTTTTCTTTTGGATGGAGTGCAGTGGTACAATCACAGCTCACTACAGCCTTGACATCCCAGACTCAAGTGATCCTCCCACCTCAGCCTTCCAAGTAGCTGGGACCACAGGTACACACTAAAATGCCCATCTAATTTTTAAATTTTTCGTAGAGACAGGTTCTTGCTATGTTGCCCAGGCTGGTCTTGAACTCCTGTGCTCAAGCAATCTTCCCACCTTGGTCTCCCAAAGTGCTGGGATTACACATGTGAGTCACTGTGACCAGCTCCTTTGAAGCCAGGTAATGACTTCTCCTTTCTACCTATGAAAGTCTGAGATGGTATCTTCTTCCAATAGAAGGCTGTTTCATCTGCACTGAAAATATGTTGTTTAGTGTACCCACTTTCATTTTCTGCAGCTTCTGCATCAGTACTTGCTGTTTCACTTTGGACTTTTGTTATGGAGAAGGTTTCTTTCCTTAAATCTCATGAACCAACCTCTGCTTTTTTTTTTTTTTTTTAAGATGGTCTTGCTCTGTCACCCAGGCTGGAGTGTGGTGGCACAATCACAGCTCCATTGCAGCCTCGACCTCTCTGGGCTCAAGCCAGCCTTCCTTCTCAGCCTCCCAAGCAGCTGGGACTATAGGTGTGTGCCATCACATCCGGCTAAATTTTTTTGTATTTTGTAGAGACAGCATTTCACCATGTTGCCCAGGTTGGTCTCAAACTCCTGGGTTCAACCAATCCACCCACCTCGGCCTCCCAAAGTGCTGGGATTACAGGCGTGAGCCATTGCACCGAGCCAACATTTGATACTCTAAACTTCTTCTGCAGCTTCCTCACCTCTCAGCCTTCACAGAATTGAAGAGAGTTAGGGCCTTGTTCTGGATTAGGCTTTAGTTTAAAGGAATGTTGTGGCTGATTTGATCTTCTACTCATACCACTCAAACTTTCTCCATATCAGCTTATCACTGGAATAGCACTTTTAATTTCCATTTATTTATTTGTTTGTTTGTTTGACGGAGTTTCGCTCTTGTTGCCCAAGCTGGAGTGCAATAGTGTGTTCTTGGTGCACTGCAGCCTCCGCCTCCCGGGTTCAAGCGATTCTCCTGCCTCAGCCTCCCAAAGAGCTGGAATTACAGGTGTGCGCCACCATGCCCAGCTAATTTTGTATTTTTAGTAGAGATGGGGTTTCACCATGTTGGTCAGGCTGGTCTTGAATTCCTGACCTCATGTGATCCACCCGCCTCAGTCTCCCAAAAGTGCTGGGATTACAAGCGTGAGCCACCGTGCCTAACCCCATTTTTTTCTTCATATTCACAATTTGGCATGACTTCACATGCCTTCCTCACTAAGCTTAATCATTTCTAGCTTTTGATTTAAAATGAGAGACTTGAAACTTTTTCTTTCACTTGAACACTTAAAGGCCATTGTTGGGTTATTAATTGGCCTGAGAAGGCAAGACTGAATGGCTAGTTGGTGGAAGTCAAAATGGCTAGTTGGTGGAAGGCATGTATTGATTAAGTTTGCTGTCTTCAATGGGTGCGGTTTGTGGCATCCCACAATTACAATAGTAACAGCAAAGATCACTGATCACAGATCAGCGTTAACAGACATAATGATGAAAAGGTTTTAAAAACTGCCAGAACTGGCCGGGCGCAGTGGCTCACGCCTGTAATCCCAGCACTCTGGGAGGCCGAGGGAGGCAGATCATGAGGTCAGGAGATCAAGACCATCCTGGCTAACATGGTGAAACCCCATCTCTACTAAAACTACAAAAAAATTAGCCGGGTGTGGTGGCGGGCCCCTGTAAGTCCCAGCTACTCGGGAGGTTGAGGCAGGAGAATGGTGTGAACCCAGGAGGCTGAGCTTGCAGGGAGCCTAGATCACGCCATTGCACTCCAGCCTGGGTGACAGAGCGAGCCTCCGTCTCAAAATAAATAAATAATAAAAATAAAAACTGCCAGAATTACCAACATGTGACACAGAGACACAAAGTGAGCACATGCTGTTAGAAATGGTGTCAACAGACTTGCTCAACAAAAGCTTGTCACAAACCTTCAATTTGTTAAAAAAAAAAAAAAAAAAAAAAAAGCAGTCCCTGGGCTGGGTGCAGTGGCTCACACCCGTAATCCCAGCACTATGGGAGGCCAAGGCAGGTGGATCATTTGAGGTCAGCAGTTCGGGACCAGCCTGGCAAACACGGCGAAACCCATCTCTAATAAAAATACAAAAATTAGCTGGGCGTGGTGGCATGCACCTGTAATCCCAGCTACTAGGGAGGCTGAGGCAGGAGAGTTGCTTGAACCCGGGACGTGGAGGTTGCAGTGAGCCAAGATCATGCCACTGCACTCCAGTCTGGGCAACAGAGCAAGACTCCGTCTCAAAAAAAAAAAAAATTGCATTACCTGGGCTGGGCATAGTGGCTCACACCTGTAATCCCAGCACTTTGGAAGGCCAAGGTGGGCAGATCACTTGAGGTCAGGAGTTCGGGACCAGCATGGACAACATGGCAAAACCCTGTCTCTACTGAAAATACAAAAGTTAGCTGGGTGTGGTAGGGCACACCTGTTATCCCAGCTACTAGGGAGGCTAAGGCAGAAGAATTGCTTGAAGCCAGGGGGCAGAGGTTTCAGTGAGCCGAGATCATGCCACTGGACTCTAGCCTAGGTGACAGAGTGTGACTCCATCTCAAAAAAACAAACAAAAAAAAAAGCAGTATCTGCAAGTGCAGTAAAACACAGTATATTTTATTGAATATTACTATAAAACAAGGAAAAGAAAATTGCAATAAGTTCAGATAGTGAGATTAATGATATAGCGGTGCCTCAGTGGCTAAACCATGGTTTATGATTTAAAAAAATTTATCCTAAGTTGACCACTGTAGAAGAAAAAAAGAACTTCATTCCCACACTTTGCCTCTGATCATGTGTATAGTCTGTGGCTCCTTATTGTTTTTTGTTTTTTATTTTTTGAGATGGAGTTTCGCTCATTCCCCAGGCTGGAGTGCAATGGCGTGATCTTGGCTTACCACAACCTCCGCCTCCTAGGTTCAAGTGATTCTCCTGACTCAGCCTCCCAAGTGAGTAGCTGGGATTACAGGCGTGCACCACCATGCTTGGCTAATTTTGTCTTTTACTAGACACGGGGTTTCTCCGTGTTGGCCAGGCTGGTCTCGAACTCCTGACCTCAGGTGATCCGCCCACCTAGGCCTTCCAAAGTGCTGGCATTACAGGTGTGAGCCACCGTGCCCGGCCCCATGTTTTTAACAATCTTACCACAGTAGGTACTACGTCTCTAACCATCCGTGCTGAGCTGCTTTGGGTTGCCTTGCTCTGCCACTAAGGGTTAGCATCACCTAGCTTGCTGGGCCTTCCATCATTACGTTGGATCATGGGCACTGGAAGATATTATGGGAGGAAAATACTTCCAATACACTACCAAATACAACTGTTTCTCCATATCCTTATCAGTAGAATGAGGTCAACTAGATTATGTTATCTTTTGGTTATAATAGTCTGTGAATCTACAAGACAACAGGAAGTAATACCAAAGTGATGAAGAGTTGATTTACTGTATGTGATTTGTTTCAAAATACTCCAGGAATTAAAAAAAAAAAAAAGTGAAGAGTATAGAGGAAAATAATTGTCAAAATATTAATAACTGTTGAAACTGGGTACCTGGGGCTTATTATAGTGTTTGTGGTATGTTTAAATTTTTTTTTTTTTTCTGAGATGGAGTCTTCCTCTTGTCACCCAGGTTGGAGTGCAATGGCGTGATCTCGGCTCACTGCAACCTCCGCCTCCTGGGTTCAAGCGATTCTCCTGCCTCAGCCTCCCCAGTAGCAGGGATTACAGGCGCCCGCCACCACGCCCAGCAAATTTTTGTATTATTAGTAGAGATGGGGTTTCGCTATGTCATCCAGGCTGGTCTTGAACTCCTGACCTCGTGATCCTTCCGCCTCGGCCTCCCAAAGTGCTGGGATTACAGGCGTGAGTCACTGCGCCCAGCCACAATTGGGATATATCTTTAAAAAGAAAAGAGGCTGGGCGCAGTGGCTCGCGCCTGTAATCCCAACACTTTGGGAGGCCGAGGTGGGAGGATCACGAAGTCAGGAGATTAAGACCATCCTGGCCAACATGGTGAAACCCCATCTCTACTAAAATACATAAAATTAGCCAGATGTGGTGGCATGCACCTGTAGTCCCAGTTACTTGGGAGGTTGAGGCAGGGGAATCACTTGAACCCGGGAGGCGGAGTTTGCAGTGAGCCAAGATCCTGCCACTGCACTTCAGCCTGGGCGACAGAGCAAGACTCCATCTCAAAAAAATAAAAAATAAAATAAAAAAATTGAAAAAGAAAGGCTGAGTGCAGTGGCTCATGCCTGTAATGCCAGCACTTTGGGAGGCAAAGGTGGGCAGATCACTTGAGTTCAGGAGTTCAAAACCAGCCTGGGCAACATGTTGAAACCCTATCTCTACAACAAATTAGCTGGGCATGGTGGTGCATGCCTTATAGTCCTAGCTACTTGGGAGGCAGAGGTGAAAGGATGGCTTGAGCCTGGGAGGCAGAGGTTGTTCTCCATCCTGGGTAAAAGAGCCAGACTCCATCTCAAAAAATAAATAGAAAAAAGTTTCTTATAAAGATCCTTACCAAAATATTTATGGATGGAATGATATAATTTCAGGTATCTGCTTCAAAACATTGTGGAGGATAGATATTTTGTTTTGTTTTAGAGACAAAGTCTCGCTATGTTGCTCATGATGGTCTTGAACTCCTGGGTTCAAGTGATCCTCCCACCTTGGCCTCCAAAAGTGTTGGGATTACAGGCGTGAGCCAGCATGATAAGCCAACTATGATTTTAGATTAAACAAGATTGGCCAAGAGTTGATAAGTGCTCTAGTTTAGTGACAGGTAGACAGAGGTTCATTATATTCTTCTCTCGGGTTTGAATTTGCCATAACAATTAGAAAAAAATGTACTTCACTTATAATACAAACAAAATTCCATTTAAATATGCTGTTGAGCACAACAAAAGCTCAGGGTAACAAAGCTATTTCTAAGTGTCAACATACTATAATAATCCTTTTTAAAATTAGTTACAATAAATCCTCTACCAGTAAGAGAACAATAAAATGTAGATGGAAGTAACCTTGTATCTGTCTGCTTTATGACTTTGAATCTAAGAGGTTCATGCCAATTGTAGAATGTTTAAATGTCGGAGGGAGTATATTTTAGGAGTATTCAAATATGACAGATTGAGAGGGATCAATTTATTTCACATGCCTCATTAAGAGTAAAGTTAAGGCCTGGCGCGGTGGCTCACACCTGTAATCCCAGCACTTTGGGAGGCTGAGGCAGGTGGATCACAAGGTCAGAAGTTCGAGACTAGCATGGCCAACATGGTGAAACCCTGTCTCTACTAAAAATATAAAAATACAAAAATTAGCCAGGCATGCTGGTGTGTGCCTGTAATCCCAGCTACTCGGGAGGCTGAGGTAGGAGAATAGCTTGAACCCGGGAGGCGGAGGTTGCAGCGAGCCAAGATCCCGCCACTGTGCTCCAGCCTGGGACAGAGCAAGACTCCATCTCAAAAAAAAAAAAAAAAAAAAAGAATAAAAAGAACCCGAGTCTGCTGTCTCTAAAATTTATGCTCTTTTAGCTGCATCAGTAATCATCCTCTTAATTCATTCTCTGACCCCATCTAGGTAATGAACCTACACTTAGAAAAAAATCAAGTTGTCTTGAGCTGTGCCATTTCATAACCCTCTTCGCAAGTCCCATATAGCTCATCTTACTCCACAAATACAGAAACACATAGGGCTTTCCCTCTAGTTGTTTTTTTTTTTTTTCAGACGGAGTCTCGATCTGTCATCCAGGCTGGAGTGTAGTGGTGTGATCTTGGCTCACTGCAACCTCTGCTTCCCAGGTTCAAGCCATTCTCCTGCCTCAGCCTCCCAAGTAGCTGGGACTATAGGCGCTTGCCACCTCGCCCCCCTAATTTTTGTACTTTTAGTAGAGACGTGGTTTCACCATACTGGCCAGGCTGATCCCGAACTCCCGACCTTGTGATCTGCCTGCCTTGGCCTCCCAAAGTGCTGGGATTATAGGTGTAAACCACTGCACCTGGCCTTCCTCCAGTTTTTTTACAAAGCATCTAAACCAGCATTGTCTAATAGGAATATAATGTGAGTCACATATGTAATTTTAAATTTTCTATTCATTTTGCTTTTTTTTTTTGAGAGAGTCTCGCTCTGTTGCCCAGGCTGGAGTACAGTGGGATGATCTTGGCTCACTGCAACCCCCGCCTCCCGGATTCAAGCAATTCTCTGCCTCAGTCTCCTGAGTAGCTGGGATTACAGGTGCCCGCCACCACGCCCAGCTAATTTTTGTATTTCTAGTAGAAACGGAGTTTCACCATCTTGGCTAGGCTGGTCTTGAACTCCTGACCTCGTGATCCATCCGCCTTGGCCTCCCAAAGTGCTGGGATTACATGCATCAGCCACGGTGCCTGGCCTAATTTTGCTTTAAAAAATAAAATAAAAACAGGTGAAATTAGTTTTAAAATATTTTATTTAACCCAATATATCAAAAATGTCATTTCACCATGTAATCAATTTTTTTTTTTTAAGACAGAGTTTCGCTCTCGTTGCCCAGGCTGGAGTGCAATGGCGTGAACTCGGCTCACCACAACCTCCACCTCCCGGGTTCAAGTGATTCTCCTTCCTCAGCCTCCTCGGATTACAGCCTAGCTGGGATTACAGGCATGTGCCACCATGCCCGGCTAATTTTGTATTTTTAGTAGAGACAGGGTTTCTCCATTTTGGTCAGGCTGGTCTCGAACTCCCGACCTCAGGTGATCTGCCTGCCATGGCCTCCCAAAAGTGCTGGGATTACAGGCGTGAGCCACCGCTCCCAGCCGTAATCAGTATTTTTTTTTTTTTTTTTTTTTTTGATACGGAGTCTCGCTCTGTCGCCCAGGCTGGAATGCAGTGGCGCAATCTCGGTCACTGCAAGCTCCGCCTCCCGGGTTCACGCCATTCTCCTGCCTCAGTCTCCTGAGTAGCTGGGACTACAGGCGCCCGCCACCATGGCTGGCTAATTTTTTGTATTTTTAGTAGAGATGGGGTTTCACCGTGTTTGTCAGGATGGTCTCGATTTCCTGACCTTGTGATCCACCCGCCTCGGCCTCCCAAAGTGCTGTGATTACAGGCGTGAGCCACCACGCCCGGCCCGTAATCAGTATTTGTAAATGATTAATTTTTCTGTACTAAGTCTTTGAAATCCAGTGTGTATTCTGTGTTCACAGCATATCTCAATGCAGATTTAATAATATATAATAGCTACATATGACTAGTGATTACAGTATAGGACAGCACGGGTCTAGATTCATTAGCCTCCTCTCCAAGAGCACATTCAGGAACCTTCTGCCTCTGGCCCCAGAATACACCCAATTCCAAGCAGGCAATTGCTCCTTCTTGCTTTGTCCCCTTTGGGTGGGAAGGGGACTCCTATAGCGATAGGGAGTGTCTTTTATTCAGGAAAAAGAAAGGGAGCTGTGGGTCTAACTCCGTTTTTGAAGTTTGTCCAAGCTGCAGAAATCTTCCTGGTTACTGGACAAAGCAACTAAGAATTCCTATACTTTAACCCTAACGTTGAATCAAACTGGTCAGAATGAAATGAATTGTCTCAATGTTAAAGCCAAAACTCAAAATTGAGGAGCCTTGCAATACCAAATTCACTGACTACTTTATTGTCACTTGTAAATCATAGTACAGGCAGGTCGCAAAGTTTACCAGGCAGTATTCAAGTACATAACATTCTATTTGTGTTTTTCTCCAGTTTCTGAGGTTACTGAAGAATTAGCCCTGGCATAGCTTATTACAAACTAACCATAATCGCAAACTTAAAAGTTCTAATATCAAGCGTGGGCAACATACTAAGGCCTCTACAATAAAAATTAGCCGGGAGTGGTGGTGTGTGCCTGTAGTCCCAGCTACTCCGGAGGGTGAGGTTGGGAGGATAGCTTGAGCCAGGAAGGTAGGGGCTGTAGTGAGCTATGATCGCACCACTGCACTCCAGCCTGGGCGAGAGCAAGACCCTGTATCAAAAAGTTCTAATATCTAAAAGGATTGTAGTTTATAGTATGTTATTCTCACTGTAAACCAAAAGGTTATTTTTTTCTTTTTTCCACTACTAGATACATCTTTCTTAGCCTCACTTCACTTCTACAAGCCACCTGGAAGAAGTGGCCCTCAGGAAGATCCTAAAACCAATACACAAATACAACTTTTTCATTTCACTAATACATCAAGTTCATATAAGAGTCAAACAGATAAAAGCAGCATCCCAAACTGTTTTCTCCTCGTACATGTCAGTTCCACGCTCCTCAGTCTCATAAAGTCAGGGACTAGAGACCAATGTAATTATCAATACGTACCTGCCTTTGAGTGAACCTTCAATGCCAACTAGGAAGGGCGCTTCCAAAACGACGTTATTTGTAACTCCTAGGAAGACAAACACGGGTCAGAACCCATACTCTGCGGGCCTTGAAATGGAAAATCTCTCCTCTAGACAGACTCATCCTGGCCATAAATATCAGGAGACTCCCCGATTCCCTGCCCCAACCCCAGGCCAAGGAGTTATTTGCTTCCAACTTTTCATCCCGTTTTCTTCCCCAGGTGGTTCTCCGCCACCCGGTGGAGAAAGCGGGAACACCCTCTCGGGCTAGCCTCTGCCTTTCCCGAACGCCTCACTGCACTCACTGGAGAAGACCACGGCCCCGAGGGACCGCGACAGGTCCCAGGCGAGGTGCACCGAGTCGGCGAGCACTGCGTGGCACTGTGCGCACTGGAACACAGCGCACCTCTCAGGCTGCAGCCAAGACGGCAGCTGCGGGCCGGCGGCTGGCTCCTCAGCCCCCAGCCCTGCGGGGCCAAGCGGCGAGGACCCCTTCACCACCTGCGTATCCCACTCCATGGAGGTCGTAAAAGAAGCTTGGTCGATCGCCCTCTCAGTGCTACCACAAAAGTTCCCCCGGGGCGGCGTTGCACAACGTGAGCGATGCCGCAACGGCTGAGCCGCCATTTTCCCGCAGCCGGCGCCTTCCTTTCGAATACACGCCAGGCCCCGCCCCAAGCACAGCTCCTGCGTCCTCATTGGACATCATGGGCAATCCAAGCACCGGAGTACGAGTCCGCGCACTCGTTACCTGAACAGGCGTTACAGGCCCTTT
This sequence comes from Gorilla gorilla gorilla, assembly GCF_029281585.2. Taxonomy (NCBI): domain Eukaryota; kingdom Metazoa; phylum Chordata; class Mammalia; order Primates; family Hominidae; genus Gorilla; species Gorilla gorilla. Next base: position 42,040,128 of record NC_073240.2, read on the forward strand.
GGCGCCTGCGTATTCATGAAGTGTGAAAAAAGCGCGCCTCTGTTGGGACGGGAAGTCAGCCTTTCTATTGGTCAGGGTTAGAAACCCCGCCTTTGAGGCATTTTCAACCAATGGAAACGCGGCATTCTTCATTTAAACTGTCTATAAATTTCTGCTTAGTCAAAGTTAAGGGTGGCGCCAGGGATTTGAACCGCGCTGACGAAGTTTGGTGATCCATCTTCTGAGTATCGCCGGGATTTCGAATCGCAATGATCATCCCCTCTCTAGAGGAGCTGGACTCCCTCAAGTACAGTGACCTGCAGAACTTAGCCAAGAGTCTGGGTCTCCGGGCTAACCTGAGGGTACGGCGCTGGCGGTGCAGGTCCTTGGGCGGGCGCGGCGGGAATAGCGGCCTCGGGGAGATGCGGTGCGAAGGGACCGAGAGGGAAGCCCGGGGACTGAGGCAGCTGTCCCTGCCCCTCGGGCAGTAGATGTGGTTCACGGTAGTCCCAGTTAGAACTCTGATAAACGGAAGAGAAACTGTAGTTTTCACCTCATTTTGAAGCTGGCTTGTCTGGGTGCTCACATGATAAGCTCTATTCCGAGGGATGGTTTATTGTTTTTTGTTTTGTTTTGTTTTGAAATTACTGTATACCTCTCAGGGCGTCGATTACGAAACTCAGGCCCAGAAAGCACAAGGGGTGTCGTTAATCGTTAGAAAATTAAGTAAATAATTGGCTCAGCTTCTGGAAAACCCCAAACAGACTCCAGTGATTTGTAATATTGCCGATAATCTCTTGATACTTTATTGATGGACCTGTCAGAAAAAAAAATTCGACTTTTAGGGGAGCACCTCCTTGGGTAAATTTTTATTGATGACCGTTGTGTTGATGGTCTCTATCAAAACCAGTAAGGTCTTTGACTCCGAGGCTACAAGATGTTTGGAGAGTTGGCCCGGCGCTGTGGCTCACGCCTGTAATCCCAGCACTTTGGGAGGTCGAGGCAGGCGGATCACCTGAGGTCAGGAGTTCGAGACCAGCCTGGCCATTAAAAAATTAGCCGGGCGTGGTGGCACACGCCTGTGATCCAAGCTTTTTGCCTGTGATCCCAGCTACTTGGAAGGCTGAGGCAGGAGAATCGCTTGAACCTGGGAAGCCGAGGTGGCAGCGAGCCAAGATCGCACCACTGCACTCCAACTTCGGTGACAGAGCGAGACTCAGTCTCAAACAAAACAAAAACAAACAAAAAAACCAAGATGTTAGGAGAAGATTTGGGGATTTAATGTAGGATAGCGGTTTTATATATTTTGTTAATAGTTGAGACTTCCCACATAATACTGCTATATACTCTGGAGGTTTCTCCTGCAGGCTGTGATACTGACAGTGAGTAAATGCCTAAATAAATCGTCACAATTTTTTTTTTATTTGTTTGTTTGTTTTTTCTTTGAGACGGAGTCTTGCTCTGTCGCCCAGGCTGGAGTGCAGTGGCGCGATCTCGGCTCACCGCAACCTCTGCCTCCCGGGTTCAAGCGATTCTCCTGCCTCAGCCTCCTGAGTAGCTGGGATTACAGGCGCGTGTCACCACGCCCGGCTAATTTTTGTATTTTTAGTAGAGATGGGGTTTCACCATGTTGGTCAGGCTGGTCTCGAACCCCTGACTTCCTGATCCGCCCGCCTCAGCCCCCAAAGTGCTGGGATTACAGGCGTGAGCCACCCCACCCGGCCTAAATTGTTTAAACAAAATAATCAGGGCCTAAGTGCCTGTTGGGGCTGAATGACCAAAGGGTTTTCCTTGGGGATATTTCTGGGCTGTAGTGGTTAGTGGCTCCCCTATACTTCGTAAACAAAGCCTTAATATCTCAGCCTAAATTCCTTAGGCTTTTTTGCTGCCTAGCTAGAATCTTTTATCCAAGGCTGCATCCCTGAACACTTGGCACTTTTATCTATCGTTGTCCCATTGCTCATTTTGACCCTCTAGCCTCAGATCACCTTCTTTCTCCATTATCTGCCTGGCTGTGTGTGTGTGTGTGTGTGTGTGTGTATTTTTAGTAGAGATAGGGTTTCACCATCTTGCCCAGGCTGGTCTTGAACTCCTGGGCTCAAGCGATCCTCCGGCCACGGCCTCCCAAAGTCCTGGGATTACAGGCGTGACCCACCACACCTGGCCCATATCAAGTATTTATATGTGAATCAAGTATTTATAGGTGAAATGTTATGATACCTGTAAAATTTGCTGTAAAATACTCAAGGAAAAAGAGAGGGAAACTAGATGAAGTAAGAAAAGAAGAATGTTAATAATTACTGAAACTGGAGATAGGTACATGGGGGGATTGCACTATTCTCTCTACTTTTTTAGGTTTGAAATTTTCCATAATAAGATGTTTTAAATTATTAACTTGGTACAACCCAAGAGCTCATTAAGTCAATTGCCTTTTGAAATTTTAGTACATAGCAAAAAAATTAATAAATTGCTCTGAGAAATTATCAAGATTTGATTAAAATGAAACACTACAATTTAAATAAATTTTACTAGCATAAATATACTAGTATATTTATGCTAGTAAAACTTATAATTTATACTAGTATATACTATATTTATATATTACTAGTATAAATAATATATATACTAGTATATATAAATATACTAGTATACTAAATATACTAAATACACTAAAATAAACTAAATATATAAATGTACTATATATACTAAATATACTATATTAATACACTATATATACTAGATAAATATACTATAAATATACTATATAAATATACTAAATTTATATATTTAGTATTTAGTATGTATTAGTATATATATTTAGTATAGATATACTATATACTAAATATACTATATATACTAATATGTATACTAAATATATTTAATATACTAAATATATTATACTATAAATAAATATAAATACTATAATATACTAAATATTATACTATATACTAAATATACTATATATAAATATACTAAATATATAAATATACTAAATATAGTATGTATGTTTAGTATAAATATACTAAATATACTATATTTATACCGGTATAAATATACTAAATATACTATATTTATACCGGTATAAATATACTAAATATACTATATTTGTACCGGTATAAATATACTAAATATACTATATTTGTACCGGTATAAATATACTAAATATACTATATTTGTACCGGTATAAATATACTAAATATACTATATTTGTACCGGTATAAATATACTAAATATACTATATTTGTACCGGTATAAATATACTAAATATACTATATTTGTACCGGTATAAATATACTAAATATACTGTATTATACCAGTATAAATATAAATATACTAAATATACTATATTTTTATGTATACTGGTGTATTTGTACTAGTAAAATTTATTTAAATTGTAATGTTTCATTTTAATCAAATCTTGATAATTTTACTAGTATGATATTATTAAAAATAAATTTATGGCTGGGCATGGTGGCTTGCGCCTGTAATCCCAGCATTTGGGAGGCCAAGGCAGGTGTCTCACCTGAGGTCAGGAGTTTGAGAGCAGACTGGCCAGCATGGCAAAACCCCATCTATACTAAAAATACAAAATTTAGCCCGGCGTGGCAGGGGGCACCTGTAATCCCAGCTACTCGGGAGGCTGAGGCAGGAGAATTTCTTGAACCCAGGGAGGCAGACGCTGCAGTGAGCCAAGGTCACACCATTGCACTCCAGCCTGGGCAACAAGAGCGAAACTCCGTCTAAAAATAATAATAATAATAATAATAATAATAATAAATATATAGGAGATAATATTCCCTCTTTTGAGAGACTTCTCTTAATGGTATAGCAATTTGAAGGAGTCAGTTATTAATGTTAGTGGGGCGACTGGTCCTTTTGTCACTCATGCCCTCACTTCCTTTCTTGCGAGCTTAAATTACAAACACTGGCACTATTTCCACTTCCTTGCACCTCCCTATACTCACCTGGCAAAACCCAAGCCTGATTAAACCCAGCTGTGTGCTTAATCTTTGCCTATACCTCTGCAGCTAACTCTAGTTGGAGAAAACACCTAACTTTGTTGAGCGAACTTATTTTAAATATGCAACTCTAAACCTTAATATGGGCATTTGATCTTCCTCCTTTTTTTTTTTTTTTTTGAGATAAGGTCTCGCTCTGTTGCCCAGGCTGCAGTGGCACAATCAGGCCTCACTACAGCCTCAACCTCTCAGGCTCAAGGCATCCTCCCACCTCAGCCTCCCAAGTAGCTGGGATTACAGGCACGTGCCACCACACCTGGCCCATTTTCTTCTTAGTCATGAACTTTCCTACTTTTGAGGATAATTACTTTTTATCATCTTGACTCAACTTGGTTCCCTTCCCTCCCTTGATGACTTTACCTCATAGGTCATGGGAAAATAGATGCAATCAACAGAAAACTGCCTCATCGTTCAACCACCAAATCCCCCCCTTTTTTCCTTTTCTTTTCTTTTCTTTTCTTTTTTTTTTTTTTTTTGAGACAGGGTCTTGCTCTGTCAGCCAGCCTGGAGTTCTCTGGAGGGCAGTGGCACAATCAGGGCTCACTGCAGCCTCAATCTCCCGGGCTCAAGCAATCCTCCCACCACAGCCCCCTGAGTAGCTAGGACTCCAGGCATGACCACCCTGCCTGGCCAGTGTTTTTTTGAATTTTAGTAGAGATGAGGTCTGACTATGTTGCCCTGTCTGGTCTCCAACTCCTGAGATTCAGCAATCCTCGCGCCTTGGCCTCCCGAAGTGCTGGGATTACAGGCGTGAGCCCCTAGGCTCGGCCCCACCACCAAACCTTTTAGCCACCCTGCATCTACATCCACATACTCTGCTTCTTTCCCTGTCTAAGGGCAACCTTTCCATTTATGCTGAAGATCCTGGGCCCTCTTGCTTCCCCTAGGACTACATTCCTACAATTAGAGCCTCTCTCCTGCATTAATTTCTCCACTCTGCTAGCTTATTTGCCATAAGGCATGCAATCATGTTTTACTATCACCCATCTTTTAAAAAAATAAAAAAGCCAAAATCCTCTCCTGATCCCATGTCCTCATTCCATCTACTGCCCTATTTCTCTGTTCTTTTCTACTGAAATTGCTTTATTAAGGTCACCATCTTACAAAGCTTGTGTTCCCTCTCTCCCCTCACCTGTGCCTATCAGTAGCATTTGGCATGACTGAACATTCCCCTCTGCTCCAGCCACTTTCTGTTCTAGGCTTTGATATTTCACGCTGTACTGCCTTACTAGCACTTCTTTCTAGTCTCCTTGGTTGGTTCTTCCTCTGCCAGATCTCTAAATGTGGAGTGCCCCCAGGGCTCTCTTCCTGGTTCTCTTTTCTCTAACTGTGCTCTGTCCCTCAATGATCTTATCCACCCCATTTTTTTTTCTTTTCTTTTTTCTTTTTCTTTTTTTTTTTGAGTCACAGTCTTGCTCTGTCACCCAGGCTAGAGTGCAGTGGCGCAATCTCGGCTCACTGCAACCTCCACTTCCCAGGTTCAAGCGATTCTCCTGCCTCAGCCACCCGAGTTCCTGGGATTACAGGTGCCTGCCACCATGCCCAGCTAATTTTTTTGTATTTTTAGTAGAGACAGGATTTCACCATGTTGGCCTGGCTGGTTTCAAACTCCTGACCTCAAGTGATCCACCTGCCTTGGCCTCCCAAAGTGCTGGGTTTACAGGCATGAGCCACTGCATCTGGCCCATTCCCATAAGTTAAAATTTACTCAAAAGCTAATGCCTCCCAAACCCACATCTCCAGTAGGACCTCTCTCTCTCCTGGGATGCTGACTCGTGTATTTAAGTGCATTTTCAACAACACGGTCAGGTCCAAGCATTGACAGTCTCTTCCCCATCTCAGTACATGGTTCAGGCCCAGTTTGGATCACCCTGGATTCCTCTCTTCTTCACCCACAGCCATCCATTCTTGTCAGCACCTCCTCCTAAATAGACCTGAAATCTGACCTCTGGACACCATCTCCAGCGCTGCAAACCTGTGCCACAGCACTCTCATCTCTTGACCACTGCCTCAGTCTCCCTACTGGGCTTCCTGCCTCAACTCTTACCTCACAATAGTGTTCTCTTGGTAGTTGGAGTGATATTTGAAACTTAGGGAAAAGAAAAAAAAGAGAGAGAGACCAGGCGCAGTGGCTCATGCCTGTAATCCCAGCACTTTGAGAGGCCGTGGTGGGTGGATCACTTGAGGCCAGGAGTTCAAGGCCGGCCTGGCCAGCATGGCAAAACCCCGTCTCTACTAAAAAACAAAAACAAAAACAAAAATTAGCCAGGCGTGGTGGCATGTGCCTATAATCCCAACTACTCAGGAGGATGAGGCACGAAAATCCCTTGAACCTGAGAGGTGGAGGCTGCAGTGAGCCAAGATCACGGCACTGCACTCCACCCTGGGCGACAGAGCGAGACTCTGTCTCCAAAAAAAAAAAAAAACTTAGAACGTGTCTTTTTCTGCTCAGTGCCCTCCAATGGCTTCCCTCACATCTAAAATAAAATCTAAACTCTTTCCAGTGTAATGAGAGAAACTTAGTTTGACCCTGATTTGGAGGGAAATTTTTTTAAAAAGAAAATAGCTAAAATTGGAGAGAAGGAAATTTCATTATGGGCCACATATTAGGTGATATTAGGAAATTATTGCTTTTCCTGAGTACACTAATGCGTTAGAGGTCATGTGGGGAAATCTCTTCTTATTTTTAGGAGATGTGGCTGATATATTTAGTGGTAAAGAATCATGATGTCTGGAACTTATTTTCAAATTCTTTCACAAGAATTATATATTAATATAGAGAAACCAAATATGAGACAATGCAAATGACTATTGAATCTTGGTGGGAAATATGAGTGTTTATTACATTACTTCGACTTTTCTTTTCTTTTTTTTTTTTTTTTGAGACGGAGTTTCGCTCTTGTTGCCCAGGCTAGAGTGCAACGGCATGATCTCAGCTCACTGCAACCTCCACCTCCTGGGTTCAAGCGATTCTCCCACCTCAGCCTCCTGAGTAGCTCAGACTACAGGTGCCCACCACCACGCCCGGCTATTTTTTGCAGAGACAGGGTTTCACCCTGTTGGCCAGGCTGGTCTTGAACTCCTAACTTTGAGTGATCTGCCTGCCTCGGCCTCCCAAAGTGCTAGGATTACAGGCATTAGTCACTGCACCTGGCCAAAATTCATAATTTTTGCTGTGGCCTTTACCTCTCTACTTGACCCAGCCTCTGGTCACATCTCTGATCTCCCTGCCCTCCATATACCTCGGTGTTTACCATACTTCTACCATAAGGGCAGTTTCTGTCTTTCAACTCATGAGTCCACCTCAGGGCTCCTGTTCTTGGTGCTCACTCTGCTTGGAGCGCTCTTCACCTGCTGCCTCTTTCCTCATTCACATCTCGGGAGGCCTTTCCCAGCCATCCTAATTCAGGTATCATCCCCACCCCACCCCAGTTGCCCAGTTTTATTTTTGCATCATAATACCTGACGTCATATCATTCATTTCTAGCTTTCTTGGGTAACTGTTTCACCTCTGCTAGAAGATCCTGGAGGGCAATCACCTTGTCTGTTTAATTCATCACTCTCTAGTGTCTGGAACAGTGCCCAGCACAATAAATGCTTGTTGAAGGAATGCATGAATATATGCTGATAACTAACATCTGCACCTTCAGCACAACTCTTGAACACCACCTCATATCCTTCAACCTCCTCACTGGGTTCTGCCACAGGTGCCTCACTTCATGCATTTTTGTATGTTTGGTGAGATTTTGAAGGTATATTAAGAGAGTATTAGAAAAATCAAGAATGCCTGAATTCTGCCCTGCCAATCATCCCCTTCCCAGAGAAAACCTCAAGGGTGGTTCAAGGAACAAGTAGAAAATAAGGTACTACTTTATTACTAGCTGAAATAGTGCCTGATATCTTGATGCAGAGCATTCTGGTAAAGTGGATTGGAGACTGTGGCTTAGGCTTGCACCACAAGCAAAAGCTTGAGCACAAACCAAATTTCAGGATCTCTGCTATTCTCTACTGGACACATGGCCCATGATAAAAGGCATGAGAAGAATAGAGCCAAGCCTGGTGGCTGGGCCCACCTTGAGAACGATGGCTGTGGCCCTCAACTGCATGGCTGGGTGGAAGAGGAAGAAAAAAAGAACCCAACCAAAAAACTTGACTTTTTTTTTTTTAAACGGAGTCTTGCTCTATCGCCCAGACTAGAGTGCAGTGGCATCATCTCCTCGGCTCACTGCAACCTTCGCCTCCTGGGTTCAAGCAATTCTTCTGCCTCAGCCTCCCAAGTAGCTGGGACTACAGGCGCACACCACCATGCCCAGCTAATTTTTGTTTTTTTATTAGAGACGGGGTTTCACCATGTTGGCCAGGCTGGTCTAAAACCCCTGACCTCGTGATCCACCTGCCTCGGCCTCCCAAAGTGCTGGAATTACAGGCATGAGCCACCCCGCTCGACCAAACTTGACTTTTAAAGCACAGGAAAATGTAACCAATCAAATTAACATTGTTCTTTCAGGAAAGAACAAGAAGGGAGGTTTTCCTAGGCTGGGAAGAGAAGCTCAGTGTTCCCTTCCCCCCGCAGAGACCTACAACCATCCCCCTAAGACCCTGTCACCTTTTGCATTCCTCATCTTAGGGACTGTTCCACACTTCACCAGCTGTCCAAGCCAGAAACCTTGGCATAACAAAGTTTCCCTCTTCCTCAACTCTCATGTTCACACTGATTTCACTTCCTAAGAAGGTTTTGACTTCATCCATACTGCCTTAGCCCCGCTCCAGTTCAGGCCACAGCATCTCTGGCTCATTCCCATCAAATGCATCTTGCACATTGTGCAGGTAGACTACTCATTCTGAGTAATGCAAAATTGGTCACCCACTGCCTTGCTGCAAACTCTTCAGAGACTGCCCTTTTCTCTGAGAGTAAAGTTCATACTCTTTAAAGGCTTACAAGGCCTGGTAACATCAGGGCCCTGCTCACTTTCCCAACATTGTCTCTTACTATCTCCTACAACAGCTCCATGTTCCAGCCACACTGAACTTAAGTTCTTCAAACTCTACCCTCATTGTTGCCTTGCTGTGCCATTCCTCTACCTGTTTCTCTGCATTCTCTCTTTTCATCCTTCAGATCTCAGCAATTAGAGACATCACATCTTTATCTGAGAACTGCCCTGTGCAGATACTTGCTGAAGTCTAACCTAGCAGTCCCAACTTTGATGGCCATGCCTACCTATGTTCTCATGACAGCCTGAGCCTCCTAGCGTGGGCATTTAGCCCACTGTATTGCAATTGCCTCTTTCCTTGTCTAACTTTCCCACTCAGATGTGAAATTCCTTAGAGCAGAGACTCATTCTTTCTAAGTAATGGTTCTAGTCCTATGGTCTGACCAGAGTACATTTAATGAATACAAGAACAGCAAAAAATGTTCAACGTATCTTCCTTGTTTATTTGACTTTTGGCTCTAATAATAAGTCTCTCTTGCAGGCAGACAAGTTGTTAAAAGCCTTGAAAGGCCACATTAAACATGAGGCAAGAAAAGGAAATGAGAATCAGGTGAGTAATGTTTTTCATGTTTACCTGTTAGCTAGCAAAACAATCATATTTGGTTAATGGGCAATTAACACACAACTAGTGATGATTTAAGACATGCTGTTGGCCGGGTGTGGTGGCTCACGCCTATACTCCTAGCACTTTGGTAGGCAGAGGCAGGCAGATCACTTGAGTCCAGGAGTTCGAGACCAGCCTGGCCAACATGGTGAAACCCCGTCTCTACTAAAAATACAAAAATTAGCCAGACGTGGTGGCGGGAGCCTGTAATCCCAGCTACTCAGGAGGCTGAGACAGGGAGAATTGCTTGAACCCGGGAGGTGGAGGTTGCAGTGAGCCAGGATCGCGCCACTGTACTCCAGCCTGGGTGACAGAGCAAGACTCTGTTCAAAAAAAAAAAAAAAAAAAGATACGTTGTTTATTAAAAAGAGATCATTATTGGTAATAGTGCCAAGGACTGAATCCTTTCAGATTAACTCTCTGCTGTTGTGAATGGTGAAACTGTTTTGCGCCAAGTAATCTGTTGAATAACATGTTTTTACACAAATACAAAGGCTGAGTACTAGTTGCCAAATACTGCGAGAGATGGCATGATTTAAGTAGAGAGGGAACTGGATTTGAAATCAGAAACACCTCGGTCAAGTACCAGCTCTCATTTATTTCTCTGCAACGTTAGAAAACTCAAACTCCTCTTCTTTAAAATGGAAATAATATCTGTTCTGCTGAACTGAGTGTTGTGAGCATCACATGAAGTAGGGATTGTGAAAGTGACTTGTAAGCTATAAAACACTGCTGATGGCTGATGGGAGTTGTCATGGCTGCTTCAGACCCACATCAAAGATTTTTGATAAGGCATGACTCCTAAACGGATGAATGAGTGCCCCATTAGAGCCAAGATTCTTTTATTCTTTTTGTGGTTGTAGTTGTTGAGACAGAATCTTGCTGTCATCCAGGCTGGAGTGCAGTGGTGTGTTCTCAGCTCACTGCAACCTCCATCTCCTGGGGTCAAGCAATTCTCCTGCCTCAGCCTCCTGAGTAGCTGGGATTACAGGCATGCACCACCACACCCGGCTAATTTTGTATTTTTAGTAGAGACAGGGTTTCTCCATGTTGGTCAGGCTGGTCTCAAACTCCCGACCTTGGGTGATCCCCCCACCTCGGCCTCCCAAAGTGCTGGGATTACAGGGGTGAGCCACCGTGCCCGGCCCATTTTTTTGTATTTTTAGTAGAGATGGGGTTTCACCATGTTGGCCAGGCTGGTCTCGAACTCCTGACCTCAGTTGATCTACCTGCCTCAGCCTCCCAAAGTGCTGGGATTACAGGTGTGAGCCACCGCACCTGGCGTCAAATTTATTTTTGATTCCAGGCTTTAATTAACTGAAAATAGACAAGAACTATTTTTGATTTCTAGCTTTAAAAGTTTCTATATCAATGAATTTCTTTTTTATGGTTAAGGATACATGATTGTAGTGCCATTTGAAATTAAAATTATAGGCCAGGTGCAGTGGCTCACACCTGTAATCCCAGCACTTTGGTAAGCCGAGGTGGGTGGATCACTTGAGGTCAGGAGTTTGAGACCAGCCTGGCCAACATGGTGAAACCCCATCTCTACTAAAATACAAAAATTAGCTGGGCATGGTGGTGTACACCTGTAGTCCCAGTTACAGGAGGCTGAGGCAGGAGAATCACTTGAATCCGTGAGGCAGATGTAGTGAGCAGAGATCAAACCATTACACTCCACCCTGGGAGACAGAATGGGACTCCATCTCAAAAAAAAAAAAAAAAAAAAAAAAAGAAACAACAACTAAAAATTGTCTCTTTATATTCCAGCAACATGTGTAACTCAAAGGTACTGCTTCTAGTTTGGTGCAAATGTAATTGTGGTTTTTGCCATTACTTTAAAAAATGGCAAAAACCAGGCCAGGCATGGTGGCTCACACCTGTAATCCCAGCACTTTGGGAGGCTGAGGCAGGTGGATCATGAGGTCAAGAGATCAAGACCATCCTGGCTAACACGGTGAAACCTTGTCTCTACTAAAAATACAAAAAATTAACCAGGTGTGGTGGCGGGCGCCTGTTGTCCCAGCTACTAGGGAGGCTGAGGCAGGAGAATGGCGTGAACCCGGGAGGCGGAGCTTGCAGTGAGCCGAGATCATGCCACTGCACTGCAGCCTGGGCGACAAAGCGAGACTCCGTCTCAAAAAAAAATGACAAAAACCAGGCTGGGCACGGTGGCTTACGTCTGTAATACCAGCACTTCGGAAGGCCAAGACGGGTGGATCACCTGAGGTCAGGAGTTCAAGACCAGCCTGGCTAACATGGCAAAACACCGTCTCTACTAAAAATACAAAAATTAGACGAGCATGGATGCACACAGCTGTACTCCCAGCTACTCGAGAGGATGAGGCAGGAGAATTATTTGAACCTGGGATTCAGATGTTTCAGTGAGCCAAGATTACGCCGCTGCATTCCAGCCTAGGCAACAGAATGAGACTCCGTCTCCGAAAAAAGAAAAAAAAACCACCGCACTTATTTTTGCACCAACCTAATACATGGAAACAGTTTCTCTTACTTTTTTTTGAGACAGGGTCTCACTCTAACCCAGGCTGGAGTGCAGTGGTACAATCAGGGCTCACTGCAGCCTGGACCCCCCAGGCTCAAGCGATCCTCTTGCCTCACTCCCCTGAGTAGCTGGGACTACAGCCTTGTATCACCATTCCTGGCTATTTTTTGTATTTTTAGTAGAGACGGGGTTTCACAATATTGCCCGGGCTGGTCTCAAACTCCTGGGCTCAAGTAGTTTGCCTACCTCTGCCTCCCAAAGTGCTGGGATTACAGACGCTCTGCCAGTTTCTCCTCTTTTACTTTCTTCTCCATGACTATCAGGGAGTTGGAAAGTGGGATCCACATTTTTCTATTCTCATGTAAAAACCCCTGCTCCTTTTTTAGCTCATCTTGAAAAGGCCAAAGATAAAGGGAAAAAAAATCTCTGCTCCTTTGAAATTTATGATCACCTATTTTTTTCTTTCTTTTTTTTTCTTTTCTGAGTTTCACTCTTGCTGCCCAGGCTGGTGTGCAATGACACGATCTTGGCTCACTGCAACCTCCACCTCCTGAGTTAAAGCGATTCTCCTGCCTCAGCCTCCTGAGTAGCTGGGATTACAGGCATGCGCCACCACACCCGGATAATTTTGTATTTTTAGTAGAGATGGGGTTTCACCATGTTTGTCAGGCTGGTCTCAAACTCCCAACCTCAGGTGATCCTCCCACCTCGGCCTCCCAAAGTGCTGGGATTCCAGGGGTGAGCCACCACATATACTTACCTATTCTAATCTCCCATCTGCTGAGCTCCTAGTTACTCTCTAGTGTTCTCTGTCTCATTGTCATCATTTCCTCATGTCCTCATCTTATTTTGGACAAGTTCAAAGGTCCATCTGGATGTCTCTTCTTACTACTGTGGCCTCCTTGTCCCTTAATGCTAGTGATCTTTGTTTTTGCTCTTGATCAACCATCTACTTCTCTGGGCATATCCTAGACCTTACAACACTTGGAACTATTCCGCTTCTGTAATATTTCACCTCTGGTTAAGGCCTTTTATTCTTTTTTTTTTTTTTTTTTTTTTGAGATGGAGTCTTGCCCTGAGTAACTTGGATTACAGATGCACACCACGATGCCCAGCTAATTTTTGTGTTTTTAGTAGAGTGGAGGTTTTACCATGTTGGCCAGACTGGTCTTGAACTCCTGACCTCAAGTGATGTGCCAACCTTGGCCTCCCAAAGTGCTGGGATTATAGGCGTGAGCCACCACACCCAGCCAGACCTTCTATTCTTTAAGCTTTATTCTTTCATTCCCAACAGACATATTTTATATTTTTTTATATATTTTTTCTTAATTAATTATTTTTGAGATGGGGTCTCACTCTGTCACCCAGGCTGGAGTGCAGTGGCATAATCATGGCTTGCTTTTGGCTTGACCTCAAGCAGTCCTCCCACTTCAGCCTCATAAGTAGCTGGAACTGCAGGCACACTCACTACACCTTGTTACTTTTTAAGAAATTTTTTTCGTAGAGACTGGGGTCTCATTATGTTGCCTAGGCTGGGGAACTTTTTAAAAATACGGATGGCTGGGTGCGGTGGCTCAGGCCTGTAATCCTAGCACTTTGGGAGGCCGAGGCGGGTGGATCATGAGGTCAAGAGATCAAAACCATCCTGGCCAAAATGGTGAAACCCCATCTTTACTAAAAATACAAAAATTAGCTGGGCGTGGTGGCAAGCACCTGTAGTCCCAGCTACTCGGGAGGCTGAGGCAAGAGAATCGCTTGAACTCAGGAGCCAGAGGTTGCAATGAGCCGAGATTGTGCTATTGCACTCCATCCTGGGCAACAGAGCCAGACCCCGTCTCAAAAATAAATAAATAAATAAATAAATAAATAAATAAATAAATAAATACTGATGTATGGCCAGGCACAGTGGCTCACGCCTGTAATCCCACCACTTTGGGAGGTCAAGGTGGGTGGATCAACTGAGGTCAGGAGTTCGAGACCAGCCTGGCCAAAATGGTGAAATCCCGTCTCTACTAAAATACAAAAATTAGCTGGGCATGGTGGCATGTACCTGTAATCCCAGCTAGTCATAAGGCTGAGGCAGGAGAATTGCTTGAGCCTGGGAGGCGGAGGTTGCAGTGAGCCGAGATTATACCACTGCACTCCAGCCTGGGCAACAGAGCTAGACTCTGTCTCAAAACAAAAAAAGTACTGATGATAGGCCTCACTAAACCCAAGGCCAAATAAATAGACTATCAAGGGATGGCCTGTGGCCATAATAGTGAAATTGACTGACTACTAATAGTGAAATAGACATCCAGTAGACTGCCTGTAATCAGTCTACCAGATGTCTCCTACCCTCTAAACTATTGGAAGATTTCTCATTAAGGAAATTAAATAGTTATCAGACAAAGGCTCCTGCCTTTGGGCATTCAAGGAACCACCAGCATAATGGCCTCCTCCCTACCCAAGGAATCCTGCCAAATAACACACATTTCCTGCACACTCAAGCTCCTAATGAGGTTTTTCCTGATTTGCTATGAAATATGAATAGACATGGCCGGGCGCAGTGGCTCACTCCTGTAATCCCAGCACTTTGGGAGGCCGAGGTGGGCGGATCACAAGGTCAACAGATCGAGACCATCCTGGCTAACAGGCGAAACCCCGTCTCTACTAACAATACAAAAGATTAGCCAGGCGTGGTGGCGGGCGCCTGTAGTCCCAGCTACTCAAGAGGCTGAGGCAGGAGAATGGCATGAACCCAGGAGGTGGAGCTTGCAGTGAGCCAAGATCATGCCACTGCACTCCAGCCTGGGCAACAGAGTGAGACTCCGTCTCAAAAAAAAAAAAAAAAAAAAGAAAGAAAACAGACTGGGCATAGAGGCTCACGTGTGTAATCCCAACATTTTGCGAGGCCAAGGCAGGAGGATGACTTCAGCCTAGGAGTTCACAACCAGCCTGGGCAACATAGTGAGACCCCATTTCTACAAAATTAAAACAATTAGCTTACGTGTGGTAACACATACCTGTGGACCCAGCTGATTGGGAGGCTGAGGTGGGAGGGTCAGTTGAGCTCCAGAAATTGAGGCCGCAGTGAACTTAGATCAAGCCACTGTAATCCAGCCTAGGCAACAGAGCAAGACCTTGTCTCTAAAAAAGAAAGAAAGAAAGAAAAAGGTGACCCTAAAGGAAATGAAGATAATACAAAATATAACTCCTGGCTTAGCCTCCTGAGTAACTGGGATTACAGGCACATGCCACCACGCCTGGCTAATTTTTGTATTTTTAGTAGAGACAGGGTTTCACCGTGTTGGCCAGGCTGGTCTCGAAATCCTGACCTCAGGTGATCCACCAGCCTCGGCCTCCCAAAATGCTGGGGTTACAGGTGTGAGCCACTGTGCCCGGCTTAATACATTTTTAATAATTTTAAGTAGAGATGGGGTTTTGCCATGTTGCCCAGGCTGGTCTCAAAGTCCTGGGCTCGAGTGATCCACCTGCCTCAGCTTCCCAAAGTGCTGGGATTACAGGTGTGAACCACTGCACCTGGCCCAATTTCTGTATTTATTCACACTAAAATAACTTTGAATGCTTTACTACCCTAATTTATTAATTTGGGTTGCTAAGTGTGATTATTTCTTTTTAAATAATCCATAAGGGTTTGTTTGTTTGTTTGTTTGCTTGTTTGTTTTTGAGACGGAGTTTCATTCTTGTTGCCCAGGCTGGAATGCAATGGTGCCATCTTGGCTCACTGCAACCTCCCCTTGCCGGGTCAAGTGATTATCCTGCCTCAGCCTTCCAAGTAGCTGGGATTACAGGCATGCACCACCATGCCCGGGTAATTTTCTATTTTTAGTAGAGATGGAGTTTCACTATGTCAACCAGGCTGGTCTCGCTAACCTCAGGTGATCCACACACCTCGGTCTCCCAAAGTGCTGGGATTACAGGCGTGAGCCACCGTGCCTGGCCTAAATACTCTATAATTCTTGTCTTTGCCTACAATTTACCGCTAGAGAGTTTTAAATTTTTTCTTTTGCATATGTAATATGTTTTTTATTCTGTCTCAATTCCGATTCTTCCTGAGCATTATAACTGTAGACATAGCACATAGCAGATTAATACCTCTCTTTTCAGGATGAAAGTCAAACTTCTGCATCCTCTTGTGATGAGACTGAAATACAGATCAGCAACCAGGAAGAAGCTGAGAGAGAGCCACTTGGCCATGTCACCAAAACAAGGAGAAGGTGCAAGACTGTCCGTGTGGACCCTGACTCACAGGTGAATGGAAATATACAAACTGAAAATATACCACCTATGCCAAAATTGGCATACTTTTATGGAGATTTCTTTTTAAATTCCCATGTGATGTCATGTGTTTGTAAGCTTACTGTGTGCTGTAAGCTCCATGAAAGCCCAGACCCAAGTCCAGCTGCTCATCACTGCATCCCAGGGCTTGGGCCTCAGGAAGCACTTTTTAAGTATTAAGCTCACGTTAAATATTTGTTATATAAATATGAACATTCATCGAGTGTTCACTTAAGTGAGGTGTAGTAGGTAGGAAGGAAAGAGAAACAAGCATTAAATGTGTTTCTTGTTGTTTTTTCATTTGTTTGTTTAAATTCTCCTTCCTACCTTGTCCCTGGCCTGGTGATCACCCTGTACTTAGTCTTTCAGCAGTGTGATCACATGATTAGCAAGGGGCTTCCCTCGCTTGCTTTCCGTAGACTCTGGTTTTATTCTTTTATCTTATCCTTTTATTCAAATGTAATTTTTACAAAGCACAGTCTTTTTTTTCTTTTTTCTTTTTTTTTTGAGACAGAGTTTCACTCTTGTTGCCCAGTATGGAGTGCAATGGCACCATCTCAGCTTACTGCAACCTCCACCTTTCAGGTTCAAGCAATTCTCCTGCCTCTGCCTCCTGAGTAGCTGAGATTACAGATGGCCACCACCATGCCCAACTAATTTTTGTATTTTTAGTAGAGACGAGATTTCACCATGTTGGCTGGGCTAATCTCGAACTCCTGACCTCTGGTGCTCTACCCACCTCGGCCTCCCAAAGTGCTAGGATTACAGGTGTGAGCCACCATGCCCAGCCCTGAAACACAGTCTTAATTTTCTTTTCTATGTTCATATTTTTGCAGTAAACTGAGGAACGGAGAGACTAATACGGAGTACAGGAGGATTTGTTTATTTTAGGCACGCACCGGCTCGGAGGATTCACATCTAAAAGCTGAGCCTTGAACAAAGACTGAGCGGGTTTTTATAAGTGGCTTTACAGAAGCAAAATAAAAGCAATTAATCATACAGTAACAGGTTACATAATCTATAGCATAACATAACTTGTGACTTAGCCAGTGGCCTTGTAGCTGCATTAAAAGAAAAACAAGAACTGGCTAAATACAGACATTTGTAAAACATAATCATGCTAATCATGCTTAAGAAGCCCAGGAAAAGAGTAACATTAAAAGAACTTGTATTTCTCTTTTTTTTTCATTCAACCTTGCTCTGGAACCAGGGGTCGGGGGGAGGGTGGTGTCTGGAGCTTATTCCTTTGGCCTTGGCTATTCGGACAGCGTTATCTTCTAACTGTCTTCAAAGTGAGCCACTAGGCAGAGGAAAACTTGTTCTTTTCTTTTTAACTCTTGCCTTGCCACATTCTGGGCCTTAGTTTTTACTTTTCTTGGAGTGAATAAATGAATTACTTATTATTATTTAAATTTCTGCCTCAATGTAGTCACTTGCTCAGTAGACTATCTAGGTTTCTTCATTTGACCTTGCTAACAGAGCTAATCTTGCCATTTCTATTTTCCTCTTAATGTGCCCTAGTATCTCCTGTTCTCAAATTTACATTCTCGTGACACTTGATAAGGCAGAGAACCAAATCTGCCACCAAAAATCTCATTCTCCTACTTTTCTTCCTTTAACCCCTTTTCCCCCTCACTTTGGTACTTATCTTTGGAAGGCAGCAATTACTTCTTATTTATCATCGAAATCTTTCATTTCCTTTTTAAATTTGTAGCAGAATCATTCAGAGATAAAAATAAGTAATCCCACTGAATTCCAGAATCATGAAAAGCAGGAAAGCCAGGATCTCAGAGCTACTGCAAAAGTTCCTTCTCCACCAGACGAGCACCAAGAAGCTGAGAATGCTGTTTCCTCAGGTAAACGTGGAATAAATGGTATGTCAAGTAACTTTAAAAACCAAAATTGCTAGAAGTAGCCAGGTACATTAATTTCCTAGGACTGTTGTGACAAAGCACCACAACTGGGCAGGTTAGAACAACAGAAATTTACTCTTTCATAGTTCTAGAGGCTGGAAGTCCAAAATCAATGTGTCAGCAGGACCATGCTTCTCTGAGACTCTGGGTGGACTCCTTCCTTGCCTCTGACTACTTTGCGATGGCTGTCGACGCTTGGTGTTCCTTGGCTTGCAGCTGCATCATTACCAGTCTCTGGCTCTGACAGCACATGACATTCTCTCTCTATGTCTTCTTAATAGGACACCAGTCATATTGGATTAGGATCCACCCAAATAGGCCAAGCATAGTGGCTGGTGCCTATAATCCCATTACTTTAGGAAGCCAAGTCAGGAGGATTGCTTGAGCCTAGGAGTTCAGGACCAGCCTGGGCAACATGGTGAGACCCTGTCTCTACAAAAAGTCAAAAGAATCAGCCAGCCATGATGGTGCACACCTGTGGTCCCAGCTACTCAGGAGGCTGAGGTGAAAGGGTTGCTTGAACCCAGGAGGTTAAGGCTGCAGTGGGCCATCTTCATTCCACTTCACCCCAGCATGGACAGAGTGAGACCCTATCTCAAAAAATTAAAAGAACATCCAAATGATGTCATTTTAACCTTAATACATCTGAAAAAAATTCCTATATCTAAATAAGGTCATATGACAGGTACCAGTGGTTAGGACTTCAACATATCTTTTAGAGGGCCACAATTCAACCCATAGCACCATGTTATAGAATTTCTTTTTTTTTTTTTTAGACAGAGTCTTGCTGTGTCGCCCAGGCTGCAGTGCAATGGTACGATCTTGGCTCACTACAACCTCCACCTCCTGGGTTCAAGCGATTCTCCAGCCTCAGCCTCCCAAGTAGCTGGGATTACAGGCTCGTGCCACCAGGCCCAGCTAATTTTTGTATTTTTAAGAGAGACGGGGTTTCACCATGTTGGCCAGGCTTCTCTCGAACTCCTGACCTCGTGATCCACCCACCTCAGCCTCCCAAAGTGCTGAGATTACAGGCGTGAGCCACCGCACCCGGCCTTCCTTTCGCTTTCTTTTGCCTACTAAACCTCTGCTCCTAAAAAATAAAAAATAATAATAAATAAATGAAAATAAAATATCTCAGTATTAGTTTCACCTGGGCAAATCTGCTAGGGCCCTGAGCCTTGCCAGAGGAGGAGTTAGAGAGACTGAGAGAGGATAATTCATTCCAGTATCCACCAGGCAGTTAAATCTGGAATTTCTAATCCTGAGCCTTCTCATTTTCCCTAAAACTTTGAGTGTCATACTGAATCTAGAAAATTACAGGATTCCTTGGGTCTGAGATGGGCTTGGGAATCTTCAGTTTTTAACAAGTCTCCCAGGTAATTTTTAATTTTTATTTACTTATTTATTTATTTATTTTTGAGACAGGGTCTTGCTCTGTTGCCCAGGCTGGAGCGCATTGGCACGATCTCAGCTCACTGCAGCCTCAGCCTCCTGAGTAGCTGGGACTACAGGCATGCACCACCATGCCCGGCTAATTTTTGTATTTTTAGTAGAGACAGGGTTTCACTATGTTGCCCAGGCTAGTCTCAAACTGCTGAGCTCAAGTAATCTGCCCACTTCAGCCTCCTAAAGTGCTGGGATTACAGGTGTGAGTCACCATGCCCAGACAACATTTTTTAATACAGGCCAGTTTTTTGTCCTCTGAGTTGGTTTGTCTAATATGTCCTCATGCTTAGAATCAGACTATGGGCTGTTGGCAGGAATCCCAAAGAGCAATGCTGTTGCTTCCTCAGTAAGCACCCTAGGAGGCACAAGTGCTGGTTTTTCCTATGGCTAGTCACGTTAACTTCCATCAGTTGGTTATGGTGGTGTCTGCTAGGTTGTTTCTTTGTGAAGTTACTCTTTTACCACTTGGAATTAGTAAGTATCCTGTGGAGAGTTACTCTACATAAATATCCTTTCTTTGTTTTGTTTTGTTTTGTTTTGAGACAGAGTCTCTCTCTGTTTCCCAGGCGGGAGTACAGTGACAGGATCTCGGCTCACGGCAACCTTTGCCTCCCAGTCTCAAGCAATTCTACTGCCTCAACCTCCCAAGTAGCTGGGATTACAGGTGTGCACCACCATGCCTGGGTAGTTTTTGTTTTTTCAGGAGAGACAGGGTTTCACCATGTTGGCCAGACTGGTCTCGAACTCCTAATCTCAGGTGATCGGCCCACTTCGGCCTCCCAAAGTGCCAGGATTACAGGCGTGAGCCACCAAACCCTGCCAAATATCCTGTTTCTCATGAAACTTTCACCTTCTGGTTTTATAGCCAAAGTCTAAGCAGAAGCCCCTGCGACCATTCCAACTCTGACAGAACATTCTTCTGCCTTGTTTTACGGATACATTGGGGAAACTTAAGGATGAGAACTTTAGAAATGGTATTTCTTGGAAACCCACTTGCTTGTAAATCAGTGGTTGAAAGAAAAGAAAAAAATAATTAAAAAGAGATGAAAGCTCATTGCATATTTTTAAAATAGATTGCCTGAAGTTGAAAAAGATGTAAGATTGAGGCTTTCTTATATTTGTAAGATTAGACTCATAGCTCTATAGCATATTATACGGGGCCCTTTATGGTTTAACCCGCTACCTGTCCTATTCTCAACATCCTCCACTCCCTCTTATGCACCCTACACTTCAGCAATTTCAGCCTACCTCAGTTTCTCTGAATGTCATTATTTCCACTGTACTACAGCTTTATATATCACTATTGTTCCCTCTGCCTGGAATGGTTCTTTTCCATCCTTGCCTAATAAATTCCATTAAGGTCAAAAAAATAAAGAAACGACAGAATTTGGAAAATGATTATGGTAAGTGGGAAAAAATACCTAACCTAATATATACCATAATTTCAACTGAAGTTAAAAAATAATAATAATAAGCTGGCTACAGTGGCACATGCCTATAGTCCCAGTTACTCAGGAGGCTGAAGCAGAAGTATCACTTGTGCCCAGGAGTTTGAGGCCAGCTGGGCAACATAGTGAGACCTTGTCTCTTAACAGAAGCAAACAGGCCAGGCGCAGTGGCTCACGCTTGTAATCCTAACACTTTGGGAGGCCACGGTGGGTGGATCACCTGAGGTCAGGATCGAGACCAGCCTGGGTAACATGACAAAACCCTGTCTCTACTAAAAATACAAAAATTAGCCGGGTGTGGTAGCTCACACTTGTAATCCCAGCTACTTAGGAGGCTGAGGCAGGAGAATCTCTTGAACCCTGGAGGCAGAGGTTGCAGTGAGCCAAGACTGTACCACTGCACTCCAGCCTGGGCGACAGTGTGAGTCCATCTCAAAACAAACAAACGACAACAACCAAAATAAGTATAGGAAGCAGAGGACCAGAGGAAATATGCCATACGTTAATGGTGTTTTCTTTGGCTGATTGGATTACGTGACTTTTATCACTTTAGTTGTAACAATATTATGTTCATAATAAAAACTGAAAAAGTTTTTTTTAACCGATATATATATATATATATGTTTAATTTATATTAAATAATTTTTTAGTAATAGAGACGGGGTCAGGGCAGGGCACAGTGGCTCACTCCTGTAATCCCAGCACTTTGGGAGGTTAAGGCAGGCAGATCACGAGGCCAGGAAATGGAAACCATCCTGGCTAACACGGTGAAACCCTGTCTCTACTAAAAATACAAAAAAAATTAGCCGGGTGTGGGGGTGGGCGCCTATAGTCCCAGCTACTCGGGAGGCTGAGGCAGGAGAATAGCTTGAACCCGGGAGGTGGAGCTTGCAGTGAGCCGAGATCACGCCACTGCACTCCAGCCTGGGCGAAAGAGCGAGACTCCATCTCAAAAAAAAAAAATAGAGACAGAGTCTTGCTGTGTTGCCCAGGCTCGTCTCAAACTCCTGGACTCAAGCCATCCACCCACCTCAGCCTCCCAAAGTGCTGGGATTACAGGCATGAGCCACTGCACCTGGCCAACTTTCTGTATTTTTATTTTATGTATTTATTTATTTTTTTGAGACAGAGTCTCGCTTTGTTGCCAGGCTGGAGTACAGTGGCGTGATCTCAGCTCACTGCAACCTCCACCTCCTGGGTTCAAGCGATTCTCCTGCCTCAGTCTCCTGAGTAGCTGGGATTACAGGCGCGCCCCACCACGCCTAGCTAATTTTTGTATTTTTAGTAGGGACAGGGTTTCACCATGTTGGCCAGGATGGTCTCCATCTCTTGAACTCATGATCCACCCGCCTCGGCCTCCCAAAGTGCTGGGATTACAGGTGGGAGCCACCGCGGCGCCTGACCAACTTTCTAATATGTTTATATAACTTCTCCACAGGTGTCAGAAAATTTCTGAATGCCTACTTGAAGCATATGACCTGTAATCGTAGGAATGCTGTAACTAATTCTTTGTGCTCCCTATGTGCTGTTTCTACCACCATCATGACAGAGCCTACCATGTGAAAATACTCTGTTAACTTACACACTTTTTTTTGTTTTTGTTTTTGTTTTGTTTTTTTAGAGGTGGAGTCTCACTCTGTTGCCCAGGCTGGAGTGCAGTTGCGCGATCTCGGCTCACTGCAAGTTCCGCCTCCCGGGTTCACACCATTCTCCTGCCTCAACCTCCCGAGTAGCTGGGACCACAGGCGCCCACCACCACGCCCGGCTAACTTTTTGTATTTTTAGTAGAGATGGGGTTTGATAGTTTATAAGCCAGGATGGTCTTGATCTCCTGACCTCGTGATCCACCCGCCTCGGCCTCCCAAAGTGCTGGGATTACAGGCGTGAGCTACCGTGCCCGGCCACATATTTCTTAATGAGAACTTTTTTGAAATCCTTCATTATTTCTGTGTCTTTGGATTTAGGTAACAGAGATTCAAAGGTACCTTCAGAAAGAAAGAAATCTCTCTACACAGATGAGTCATCCAAACCTGGAAAAAATAAAAGAACTGCAATCACTACTCCAAGTAAGTTTTGTAGACAAAGCCATAATAAGTAATGGTTGCCCCACTTCGGACTGATGTTGGACTGTAACAGCTGAAAGCATAGGCTGGAACCAGTTTACATTCTAGTTCTCTCGTCTTTTAGGTTTGATATCTTGGGGAACTTACTCATCCTCAATAAACTTACTTCCTCAGTGCAAAGTGGAAATAGTTATACTATAGTGCCTATTTCTTTTTTTTTTTTTTTTTTTGAGACAGAGTCTTGCTCTGTCACCCAGGCTAGAGTGCAGTAGCGTGAGCTTGGCTCACTGCTACCTCCACCTCCCAGGTTCAAGTGATTCTCCTGACTCAGCCTCCCTAGTAGCTGGGACTACAGGTGTGCTCCACCATGCCCAGCTGATTTTTGTATTTTCAGAAGAGACGGGGTTTCACCATGTTGGCCAGCATGCTCTCAATCTCTTGACCTCATGATCCGCCTGCCTCAGCCTCCCAAAGTGCTGGGATTCCAGGCGTCAGCCACCCTGCCTGGCCTATAGTACCTATTTCATCAGGTTGATAGATACATAAATTGAGAATACTTTTTCCACTACTGCTTCCCTATCACGGCAAATAGCATGCAGCAAGGATTCAATAAACAACTGATGAATGAATGTATGAACTACTTGGTACAATGCCCACCTTCTAATGAGTTTTTCATAAGTCTAAATGATTCTGTTTTTGGGCATGTAAGTCTTCTCTATCTTATATTGTTGGAACATTGGCACATAGAATGTTGATTATTATATTTATAGTAGTTGCAATGCTGCTTATCGTATATTCAAAATTCAATAAATGTTCATATACTTAATCAGAATAGGATACAGTTGGGGTCAGCAAACTGCTGCCTGCCTTGGCCTGTCTTGTATCCTTTGAGCTAAGAGTGGTTTTTACATTTTTTAAAGAATTTAAAAACAAGAAGAATGGCCGGGCGCGGTTCTCACACCTGTAATCCCAGCACTTTGGGAGGCCCAGGGGGCTGGATCACCTGAAGTCGGGAGTTTGAGAACAGCCTGGCCAGCATGGTGAAACCCCATCTCTACTGAAAATACAAACATTAGCCGGGTGTGGCAGCAGGTGCCTTTAAACCCAGCTACTTGGGAAGCTGAGGCAGGAGAATCGCTTGAACCTGGGAGGCAGAGGTTGCAGTGAGCCAAGATCATGCCATTGCACTGTAGCCTGGGCAATAGAGCAAGACTCCGTCTCAAAATAAATAAATAAATAACATAAAAACAAGAAGAATATGAGACAGAGACCATACCATATGTGGCCATAAAGCCTAAAATACTTTTTTTTTTTTTTTTGAGACGAAGTTTTGCTCTTGTTGCCCAGACTGGAGTGCAATGGCGCAATCTAGGCTCACCGCAACCTCCACCTCCCGGGTTCAAGCGATTCTCCTGCCTCAGTGTCCCGAGTAGCTGGGATTACAGGCGTGCGCCACCACACCTGGCTAATTTTTGTATTTTTAGTAGAGATGGGGTTTCTCCATGTTGGTCAGGCTGGTCTCGAACTCCTGACCTCAGGTGATCTGACCGCTTTGGCCTCCCAAAGTGCTGGGATTACAGGTGTGAGCCACCATGACCAGCCAAGCCTTAAATACTTTTATCTAGCCCTTTATACAATAAATTTGTCAGTCCTTGACATACAGCATTCTAAAATATCAAATTCATGATTAAATAAAGACCACTTGTGACTAATTGGTAGGGGAGAAGGTAAATCTTCTACTCTAATCCTCTGGATTAAACCAAGATGTCAATTTAGTGAAATTTGTCAGTGGGGAGATGGTGAATGTTTGATAGTTTATAAGATGAATGTGCTTTGCCCCTGAGTTTCCAAAAACTAAGTATTTTGAAATTAATGTTTTAGCAAAAATTATATTGAAGTTGAATGTCAGGGATGCAAAGAAGAGAATAAGTGTTAACAGAAAAACACAGAGAAGATAAATAAATGGATTTTGTTTTGTTATTAATTTTTATATTGGAACATTCTAGACTTTAAGAAGCTTCATGAAGCTCATTTTAAGGAAATGGAGTCCATTGATCAATATATTGAGAGAAAAAAGAAACATTTTGAAGAACACAATTCCATGAATGAACTGAAGGTATGCAGATAAAATTATGTTCTTAATGGAACTAAACTGTTTGATTATAATTTTGAAACTATATAACACCGTGGTTACAACAACTGGCTGTCACTCTACCAGTAGATTTGTTTGAATTTAATATATCTTTATCTAAAACTTGCTTTCCCCTACCCTGAGAATTTTCAAAGTCCTCTAGATAAAACAGTGAATCCATGGCCAAGCGCAGTGGCTCATGCCTGTAATCCCCGCACTTTGGGAGGCCAAGGCAAGTGGATTACCTCAGGTGAGGAGTTCAAGGCCAGCCTGGGCAACATGGTGAAACTCTGTCTCTACAAAAAATACAAAAAATTAGCGGGGGGTGGCATATGCCTGTAATCCCATCTACTCAGGAGGCTGAGGCAGGAGAATCACTTGAACCAGGAGGCCAACATAGCAGTGAGCTGAGATCGCGCCACTGCACTCCAGCCTGGGTGACAGAGCGAGATTCCGTCTCAAAAAAAAAGAAAACAGTGAATCCTGACTATGAGAAACTATTTCCAAAATGGCAATGTCATTCTACTTTCCATATTCAGATGTTTTGCCTATTACTTTCATTGATGATGAACCAACTTATGGCTGAAGCCATCTTCTTTCCCTTGTCCCTTATGTAAAGGAAAATGGGTGATTAATAGTGGCAAACCTGAAGGGTTCCTGTGGTAACAGCTCCCTCGAGGGCTTTCAGTCCAGGTCCCACAGGACTCAAAGCCTCCTCAAATAAGAGAAGGTGATAAAGTCAACTCTGAGGCTGAGTTAGCAGAGTAGTGAGTAACATTCTAGCAAGTTGATGTTATTGGTATCTGGTGTTAAGGCAGTGCCGAATGGAGGGCAAGAAACACATTTTTAAATATTTATTGATTTATGTATTTTTCTCATAAAGACAGGGTCTCCCTATGATTCCCAGGCTCTCCTTGAACGCCTAGGCTCAAGTGATCCTCCCACCTCAGCCTCCCAAAGTGCTGGGATTACAGGTGTGAGCCACCAGATTATATTTATTTCTATTCGCTGTATTTAATTCTTAACCCCATGTTTATTTTACATAACTTCCTATTTCTCAAAAAGAATTTAAGGCCTATTCTCAAAATAATGTAAGTTTATGGTATTAAATATAAAATAGTATAGTCAATTTAAAAGCGGCAGAAAATTAGCACTGTTAGTAGGTACAGTATTTACTACCATCAGTCACTCAGCTGAGTTTAAGTTTTCTGGCAGCTAGGGCCAAGAGGAAAACTCACTGGGTGATAAGCTGTAAGTAATTTAAGTACTTAAGCTTCTTGGTGAGAAGCTTAATTGAAATAATAAACATTCATTTTAATGATGTGAAACCACTGTTACAACAATTTTTTTTCTTTTTCTTTTTCTTTTTTTTGAGACAGAGTTTCGCTCTTGTTGCCCAGACTGGAGGGCAATGGTACAGTCTCAGCTCACTGCAACCTCTGCCTCCCTGATTCAAGCGATTTTCCTGCCTTTAGCCTCCCCAGTAGCTGAGATTACAGGCGCCCACCACCACACCCAGCTAATTTTTTTATTTTTACTAGAGACGGGTTTTCACCATGTTGGCCAGGCTGGTCTTGAACTCCTGACCTCAGGTGATCAACCCACCTCCCAAAGTGCTGGTATTACATGCATGAGCCATTGCTCCCATCCTCACTGTTACCACATTTGAAGGCACTGTTTGTCAAACTTTTTTTTTTTTGAGACTCAGTCTCACTCTCTCACCCAGGCTGGAGTGCAATGGTGCGATCTTGCCTCACTGGAACCTCTGCTTCCCGGATGCAGCAGATTATTTTGCCTCAGCCTCCCAAGTAGTTGGGATTACAGGTGCCCACCACCACACCCAGCTAATATTTGTATTTGTAATTTTATTTATTTTTTTTAGATGGAGTCACATTGTGTTGCCCAGGCTGGAGTGCAGTGACACAATATTGGCTCACTGCAACCTCCACCTCCTGGATTCAAGTGATTCTCCCACCTCAGCCTCCCAAGTACCTGGGATTACAGGCAACCACCACCACACCCGGCTAATTTTTGTTTGTTTGTTTTGACACAGAGTTTCACTCTTCTTACCCAGACTGGAGTGCAATGGCGTGATCTTGGCTCACCACAACTTCCACCTCCCAGGTTCAAGCGATTCTCCTGCCTCAGCCTCCTGAGTAGCTGGGATTATAGGTGCCTGCCACCACGCCTGGCTAATTTTTTGTATTTTTAGTAGAGACGGGGTTTCACTATGTTGGCCAGGCTAGTCTTGAACTCCTGACCTTGTGATCCACCTGCCTCAGCCTCCCAAAGTGCTGGGATCACAGGCATAAGCCACGGCGCCCAGCCCCTGCTAATTTTTATATTTTCAGTAAAGATGGGGTTTCACCATGTTGGCCAGGCTGGTCTCGATCTCCTGACTTCAGGTGATCCACCCACCTCAGCCTCCCAAAGTGCTGGGATTACAGGCGTGAGCCACCACTCCTGTCCTCACTGTTACCGCATTTGAAGGCACTGTTTATCCATCTTTTTTTTTTTTTTTTTTTTGCGATGAGTCTGACTGTGTCACTCAGGCTGGAGTGCAGTGGTGCGATCTTGGCTCACTGCAACCTGCACCTCCCGGGTTCGACAGATCTTGTCAGCATGGCAAAACCCTGTCTCTACTAAAAATACAAAAATTACCTGGCCGTGGTGGTGGGTGCCTGTACTCCCAGCTACTCGGGAGGCTGAGACAGGAGAATCGCTTGAACCCAGGAAGTGGAGGTTGCAGTGCATGGAGGTCACACCACTGCACTCCATCCAGCCTGGGCAACAGACCAAGACTCCATCTCAAAAAACAAAAAAAATAGGCCAGGCCGTGGTGGCTCACACCTGTAATCCCAGTACTTTGGGAAGCTGAGGCAGGCAGATCACCTGAGGTCGGGGGTTTGAGACCAGCCTGACCAACGTGGAGAAACCCCATCTTTACTAAAAATGCAAAATTATCTCGGCATGGTGGCGCATGTCTGTAATCCCAGCTACTCGGGAGGCTGAGGCAGGAGAATTGCTTGAACCCGGGAGGCAGAGGTTGCGGTGAGCCGAGACCATGCCATTGCACTCCAGCCTGGGCAACAAGAGTGAAACTCCATCTCAAAAAAAAAAAAAAATTAATTTAAGTTAATTTAAAAAAGGTTTCAGCCAGACACAGTGGCTCACACCTGTCAATCCACAACTTTGGGAGGGTTAGGCCGAAGGATCACTTGAGCCCCAGTGTTGAAGACCAACCTGGGCAATACAGTGAGACTCCATCTCTAAAGAAAAAAAAAAAGTCAAGCTGCTGCTTTCTATATTTTGTAATATGGATGACATAATTTTCTAAGTAAAAGTTAAGGACAGAGCAAGAACGACTGTCTCAACCATAAACGTTGAGTATTGCTCTAGAAAATGTGTTGAATAAACGAATAGTTTATCTTACTTTTTAGTATAACTCCAGCCTGGTAGACCCATCTGAATGAGTTTAGTTCTAAAATAACACTGTTCACCCTGAATGTTTAAGGAACTGGCCTATCAGATATATAACTTGGTATGATCTCTTTGGAGACTAGAGAATTAAAAAAAACAATTACAATAACTTCACCATACCTGAGATGAAGTTGCTCCTGGCACATTTGGGGCTTGGTCATTTGGATGGTGATGGACAGTAATATGCAGATATCCTAAAGAGAATCATTCTGGCCATGACAGCCTCTCTTTGACTTTTATGATAACAAAAGACAGACTTCTTTGATCTAGTTGTCAAATGGCCCTCTAAAAAGATCACAAAACTATCTGGGTGTGGTGGCTCATGCCTATTATCCCACCTACTTGGGAGGCTGAGGTGGGAGGGTTGCTTGAGCCCAGGAGTCAAAGACCAGGCTGGGCAACAGAGAACAACCCCATCTCAAATAAACAAATACATATATACCTACATTTAATTAATTTATTTTAATTAATTTATCTATTTATTTATAATAA
Source organism: Gorilla gorilla gorilla (assembly GCF_029281585.2). Classification (NCBI taxonomy): domain Eukaryota; kingdom Metazoa; phylum Chordata; class Mammalia; order Primates; family Hominidae; genus Gorilla; species Gorilla gorilla. The sequence goes on from NC_073240.2 coordinate 42,069,478, forward strand.
AAAGATTGGAAAACTTGTATTCCAAGGTACCTTATACAGTTATAAATCTCTATATTTTATAATTGGCTATTTTTATGCAGATTTGCTTTTTCTCAATTATTATTATTTATCTATATTAATGGTATATATTATCTGTTTTAAATACTTTTCTATTGTTTATCTTTTTTTTTTTTTTTTTTGAGACGGAGTCTCGCTCTTTCACCCAGGCTGGAGTGCAGTGGCGTGATCTGCAATCTCAGCTCACTGCAAGCTCCTCTTCCCAGGTTCATGCCACTCTCCTGTCTCAGCCTCCTGAGTAGCTGGGACTACGGGCGCCCGCCACCACGCCCGGCTAATTTTTTTTTTGGTATTTTTAGTAGAGATGGGGTTTCACTGAGTTAGCCAGGATGGTCTGAATCTCCTGACCTCGTGATCTGCCCGCCTCGGCCTCCCAAAATGCTGGGATTACAGGCGTGAGCCACCATGCCTGGCCCCATTGTTTACCTTTTAACTAGATTAATAGTATCTTGCCTTGTGGAAGATTTTTAATTGTAGTTACATTTATCCAACTCTTCCTTTTAAGGCTTACTTTTTTGTCATGCTTAGAAAGGTCTTGACTTCAGCTACTCAGGAGGCTAAGGTAGGAAAAACGCTTGAAGCCTGTAGGCGGAGATTGCTGTGAGCTGAGATCGGGCCACTGTCCTCCAGGCTCAGTGACAGTGAGACCCTGTCTCAAAAAAATGTATAGACATATATACTTATATATATATGGCTGGGCACAGTGGCTCACGCCTGTAATCCCAGCACTTTGGGAGGCTGAGGTAGGTGGATCACCTGAGGTCAGGAGTTCAAGACCAGCCTGCCCAACATGGCGAAACCCCGTCTGTACTAAAAATACAAAAATTAGCCAGACGTGGTGGCAGATGCCTGTAATCCCAGCTGCTTTGGGTGCTGACCAGGAGAATTGCTTGAACTCAGGAGGCGGAGGTTACAGTGAGCCAAGATCACGCCATTGCACTCCAGACTGGGCGACAGAGCAAGTCTCCATCTAAAAAAAAAAAAAAAGATCTTGCCTGTCTGTCTGTCTCTCTCTCTCTCTCTCTCTATATATATATGGGTGTATATATATATATATATACAATTTTTATATAAAATTATATACATATATTTTTTTTTTTGAGACAGAGTCTCACCCTGTAACCCAGGTGGTAATTCAGTGGTGCAGTGATGGTTCACTGTAGCCTCAACCTCCTGGGCTCAGGTGATCCTCACACCTCAGCCTCCTTAGTAGCTGGGACAATAGTCATGCACTACTACACCCAGCTATTTTTCAGTTTTTTGTAGAGACAGGCCTCCCTATGTTGTCCAGGCTGGTCTCAAACTCCTAGGCTCAAGTGGTCCCCCGTCTTCTGCCTCCCAAAGTACTGAGATTATAGGCATGGGCCACCAGATTATGTTTATTTCTAGTCCCTGTATTTAATTCTTAACCTACATTTTTATTTTTCTAAATATTAATTTCAATTGTCGTATCTCAGTTGACAGGCAATAAAGTTAATTTTTTCTGCTTGCAACAGATGTTAGACTAATGATAATAAGATATTCAATTACTCTTTGTGCCTTGACAATATCTAAGAAAGATACCCTAAGTGAAACCCTTCAAGCATTTATTTCCTTCCCTCTTTTTGTTTTTTGTTTCAAAGGACTTCAAAAAGCTATTGTTTGGGGATAGAGGGAGAGGGTAGAATTATTTGTAGATTCCACATGTTAAATATATAATAGGTTCTTTAGGTTTGTTTTTGTAGAGACAAGATCTCCTAATGTTGCCCAGGCTGGTCATGAACTCCTGGGCTTAAGCATTCCTCCTGCCTCAGCCTCCCAAAGTGCTGAGATTGCAGGTTGTGAGCCACTACACCTGGCCTAAGTTTATATTTAATAAACTGTATATAACGTCTCAAAGCTTCCGTATTTCCAAAATAATCTTTTTTTCCTCCTTTGTGGCTACAAGGGACTGTTTTTCTACATTATGTCTCTAGTTAGAAAATGTCTGGCTAGGCTGGGCGTGGTGGCTCACACCTGTAATCCCAGCAGTTTGGGAGGCTGAGGCAGGCAGATCACAAGTTCAACAGACCAGCCTGGCCAACACAGTGAAACCCCGTCTCTACTAAAAATACAAAAATTAGTCGAGCGTGGTGGCGGGCGCCTGTAGTCCCAGCTATTTGGGAGGCTAAGGCAGGAGAATCGCTTGAACCTGGGAGGCAGAAGTTGCAGTGAGCTGAGACCATGCCATTGCACTCCAGCCCAGGTGAAAGAAAGAGACCCCGTCTCATTTTAAAAAAAAGAAAGAAAGAAAAGATAATTCCCAGATAGCTGGGCACAGTGGCTCACGCCTGTAATCCAAACACTTTGGGACACCAAGGCAGGCAGATCACTTGAGGTCAGGCATTTGAGACCAGCCTGGCCAACATGGCAACATCCTGTCTCTACTAAAAATACAAAAATTAGCTGGGCATGGTGGCAGGTGCCTATAATCCCAGCTACTCAGAAGGCTAAGGTGGGAGGATCGCTTGAACCTGGAAGGTGAAGATTGCAGTGAGCCCATATTGTGCCACTGCACTTCAGCCTGGGCAACAGAGCCAGACTCTGTCTCAAATAAAAAAAAAAAAAGAAAGAAAATGCCTGGGTCCATAGCAGCCGGGAAAGGCTTTCTTGTAACTCCTTACTCAGCCACAACTGGAAATTGCTCTTTATAACAGAATCCCCATAGCAATAAATGGCAGGTAACTGTGGAGCCAGCCAGACAGGTAGAATAGGATGAGGTGAGGTAGTGAGGAAAGAAAAGATTCCAAATGGAGTTACAAATGAGGAATGAAACAGGGATAAATGGAAACGTTCTTCTGAACTTTGCCTAGGAGACAATACTGTATCAGAGGCCAAGCCTTTTTGTTTGTTTGTTTTTGTTTTTGTTTTTTGTTTTTTGAGATGTAGTCTCGCTCTGTTGCCAGGCTGGTGTGATCTCGGCTCACTGCAACCTCCGCCTCCTGGGTTCAAGTGATTCTCCCGCCTCAGCCTCCTGAGTAGCTGGGACTATAGGCACACGCCACGACGCCCGGCTAATTTTTGTATTTTTAGTAGAGATGGGGTTTCACCATGTTGGAGAGGCCAAGCTTTTAAAATGATGCATTTTCTCTTCAGCAGCAGCCCATCAATAAGGGAGGGGTCAGGACTCCAGTACCTCCAAGAGGAAGACTCTCTGTGGCTTCTACTCCCATCAGCCAACGACGCTCGCAAGGCCGGTCTTGTGGCCCTGCAAGTCAGAGTACCTTGGGTCTGAAGGGGTCACTCAAGCGCTCTGCTATCTCTGCAGCTAAAACGGGTGTCAGGTAAAGAAATCACTCCAAAATGTAATCATGAACAAGATTTCACATGGACTATATAAAAAAAAATTTTTTAATTGGCAAATAATATTCGTACATACTCATAGGGTACATAGTGATGTTTCTTTTCTTTTCTTTTTTTTTTTTTTTTTTTTTTGAGATGAGGTCTCACTCTGTCGCCCAGGCTGGAGTGCAGTGGTGCAATCTCAGCTCACTGCAACCTCTGCCTCCCAGGTTCAAGTGATTCTTCTGCCTCAGCCTCCCGAGTAGCTGGGACTACAGGTACATGCCACCATGCCCGGCTAATTTTTTGTATTTTTAGTAGAGACGGGCTTTCATCATGTTAGCCAGGATGGTTTCGATCTCCTGGCTTCATGATCTGCCCACCTCAGCCTCCCAAAGTGCTGGGATTACAGGCGTGAGCCACCGCGCCTGGCCCATAGTGATGTTTCAATACATATATTGTATTGTAGTCAGATCAGGGTAATTAGCATATCCATTATCTCAAATAGTTATCATTTCTTTATATTTAGTATCCTCCTTCTAGCTGTTTGAAACCACCATGCCCAGCTAATTTCACAAGGTCTCACTACGTTGTCCAGTCTGGTTTTGAACTCCTGGGCTCAAGTGATCATCCCACCTTGGCCAACCAAAGTGCTGGGATTACAAACGTGCCATTGCACCCAACCTTTCTTTTTTTTTCTTTTTCTTTTTCTTTTTTTTTTTCTTCATTCAGAGTCTCACTCCATTGCCCAGGCTGGAGTGCAGTGACGAGATCTTGACTCACTGCAACCTCTGCCTCCCAGGTTCAAGCGATTCTCAGCCTCCCGAGTAGCTGGGACTACAGGCACGTACCACCACACCCGGCTAAGTTTTTATTTTAGTAGAGACGGGGTTTCACCATGTTGGCCAGGCTGGTCTTGAACTCCTGACCTCAGGAGATCTACCTGCCTTGGCCTCCCAAAGTGCTGGGATTACAGGCGTGAGCCACCACGCCTGGCCACACCCAGGTATATGTACCTCTTAAATTTCTCATTCAAATCATGAATTGTTTTCCTGATTTCATTGACTTGTCTGTATTCTCTTGTGTATCTCACTGAGTTCCCTTAAGATTATTATTTTGAATTCTTTTTCTGGTATTTCATATATTTCCCTATGAATAGGGTTATTGGAGAATTACCATTTTTCTTTGAAGGTGACTTGTTTCCCTACATTTTCATGGTTTATGTGTCCTTGCATTGATTTCTACACATCTGTTAGGAAAGTCACCTCTTCCAATTTTATAGAGGAGGTTTCATAGGGAAGAACATACTCATATGAATAGGTCTTAGGGTGTCATTTAAGTGGGGTGTGTTGGCCTTGGTTCTAAGTGGGCACAGGAATATAGTCTCTGTGTAGTTTCTTCAGCTATAATGCATTTTAGTGGCATTTGTAAGTCTCTCAGTAGCCTAGGCTAAGAGAGTTGGTGGTGATGGTGGCTTTGCCAGGTTTGGGACCGTGGGGCTGTTTCTCAGCCCTGGTATGCAGTTGCATGGCTGCTTGGCTGGCCTTCGGGCATGTCTACCAGAAGCTGCTTACAACGCTGCCTCTCAGGCCCTTACTAGGAGTACAGGGGCGTTGAGCAGGTCAGGGGCTTCTCTGCAGGGGTGAGGCATCTCATGGCTGTTTCTCAGGCCCTAGCCACAGGCACATAGCCACTCAGCCAGCATCAGAGTATGTCAGCTGCTTGCGAATCTCTCCCGTTCCAGGGAGGGCATGTGGCAGTTTGGCCAGCTCAAGGGCAGGTTCGCCCTGAGCACATCTGCCTAGGCTCCAAGCAACTGGGGTCATGGTGTTGCAGCCACCCCTACCAAGCCCCTGTGGGCTTGGTAGAATGAATATTGAGCCCTAGTAATGGATACATGCAGTGGCCACTGGCCCCCAGCAGAGCACAGTGCACTCCAGAAGTGGCTCTGGTCTGAAGATGGTTCTGTGCTGCAGAAGCTAGTGGCGGGTAGATAATGCACACCTTGTGCTCCTAATCCACGGCAGTGCAGCTGCAGGAATTCCTGGCAACTCTCCAAACTGGGAGACTTGGGTATTATTAGACTTGGGTATTCTCCCATAGTAAGGACTGTAGGTGCTTGCAGTAGCAATGGGGGCTGGTGGGGATCTTCAGTTTAGTGTTTCTTCACAACAGGAATCCCCTCCTGACTGCGGGCAGATCTGATTCTGGTAGAGGAGACAGGGCTGCAGAGGCTAGATGCCTCTGGCGGCCCTCCTGGGCTTCCATTCACCACAGGTGCATCTCCACTCCCCTGATGCACTCCAGTGCTTTCCCGTTGACACTCCAGTCAAATCTTAGCTTTTTTCTGTGGTGGCTCCCACCTGTATTCCCAGCTACACGGGAGGCTGAGGCAGGAGGATCATTTGAGTCCAGAAGTTTGAGGCCAGCCTGGGCAACATAGTGAAAGCTGTCTCCAAAAATAAAATTCTAAAAATCTTAGCTGTTTATTTGTTGCCTTCATCGTTTCTTGTGGGGGGATGAATGCCAGGCATCTCTAGTCAGCCATCTTGCTGACAGCACTCTGAAATATGTGTTCTTTTGCTTTTGTTTCTGTTTTGTAGAGATGAGGTCTTGCTATGTTGCCCAAGATGGTCTTGAACTCCTGGCCTCAAGCGATCCTCCTGCCTCAGCCTCCCAAAGTACTAAGAATACAGGCATAAACCACCATGCCCAGTCAGATATTCTTCATTTTATTAATATATGACTGCCAAGATGCCTAAGGAGAAACTTTTCCATTGACTTAAATATAGAAGTGAAGCTAAATGCTTACAGAAAGTATCTCATTACAGTGAACTGAAAAATTAACTCTTCCTCAAATACCAATATCATAACCTAGTGGGAACTACAGTATCATCACTATCTCATGCCCCATTGATCCCTGTTTTTGTTTACTTGTAACTTTTCTGACATCAAAGTCACCTTCAGTGGGACTCTCCCCATAGATGAAAGTCTTCAGATTACTTCTAATATCAAAACTTTATTTTCTACTTTTTTAAAGACATTTGCAGTATCTAATAGAACTGGTGCACGACAGCCCTTCTCCAATATGTGCAATTATCTAACATAATTGTATTTTTTATTTTATTTATTTTTTTTTTTTTTGAGACAGTATTGCTCTGTCACCCAGGCTGGAGTGTGGTGGCGCGGTCTCGGCTCACTACGACCTCCATCTCCTGGGTTCAAGCAATTCTCATGCCTCAGCCTCCTGAGTAGCTGGGACTACAGGTGTGTGCCACTACATTCAGTTAATTCTTTTTTTTTTTTTTTTTTTTTTTTTGTATTTTTAGTAGAGGTAGTGTTTCACCATGCTGACCAGGCTGGTCTAGAAATCATGGCTTCAAGTGATCCACCTGCCTTGCCCTCCCAAAGTGCTGGGATTACAGGTGTGAACCACCACACCTGGCCTATTCTATTTTTGAGACAGGATCTTGCTCTGTCACCCAGGCTAGAATTCAGTGACACAGTAATGGCTTACTGCAGCCTTGACTTCCCAGGATGAAGCGATCTTCCTGCCTTGGCCTCCCAAAGTACTGGGATTATAGGTGTGAACCATCTCACCCAGCCTGCCCATGTTTTAATCAGATTTTTTTTTCCTGTTCCTCCAATGTAGTTTTTCAAACTTAAAAATGGCTTTAAGTTTAGAATTCTATTTATTGAATTAGCTTGGAATATGAAGTACCTGTAATTGGTGGTTCTGATTTCATTTAAGAACACCATGGTCCAGGTGCGGTGGCTCACACCTGTAATCCCAGCACTTTGGGAGCCCGAGTTGGGTGGATCACCTGAGGTCAGGAGTTCAAGACCAGCCATGACCAACATGGTGAAACCTCGTCTGTACTAAAAATACAAAATTATCTGGGCATGGTGGTGCGCACCTGTAATCCCAGCTACTTGGGAGGCTGAGGCAAGAGAATCGCATGAACCCAGGAGGTGGAGGTTTCAGTGAGCCAAGATCATACCATTGCACTCCAGCCTGGGCAACAAGAGCGAAACATTGTCTAAAAAAAAAAGAACACCATGGTCAGAGGTTTGGCCCTTGCTTCACTGCAATGTACAGGTGGGTCTGGACTTCACACCATAAGATACCATTAATTGAATGAAGGTTCATTGTTATTTTATGAACCATTAAGACAAATTAGACCGGGCATGGTGGCTCACACCTGTAATCCTAGCACTTTGGGAGGCCGAGGCGGGCAGATCACGAGGTCAGGAGTTCAAGACCAGCCTGGCCAACATAGTGAAACCCCGTCTCTGCTAAAAATACAAAACAATTAGCCAGGCATGGTGGCAGTCGCCTGTAATTCCAGCTACTTGGGAGGCTGAGGCAAGAAGAATTGCTTGAACCTGGGAGCCAGAGGTTGCAGTGAGCCGAGATCGCGCCACTGCACTCCAGCCTAGGTAACAGTGCGAGACTCCATCTCCAAAAAAAGAAGAAAGAAAGAAAGAAAAATCAGCCAGGCGCAGTGGCTCACGCCTGTAATCCCAGCACTTTGGGAGGCCGAGATGGGCGGATCACAAGGTCAGGAGATCGAGACCATCCTGGCTAACACAGTGAAACTCCGTCTTTACTAAAAATACAAAAAAAATAGCCGGGTGTAGTGGCGGGCGCCTATAGTCCCAGCTACTTGGGAGGCTGAGGCAGGAGAATGGTGTGAACCCAGGAGGCGGAGCTTGTAGTTAGCTGAGATCACACCACTGCCCTCCAGCCTGGGTGACAGAGTGAGACTCCGTCTCAAAAAATAAAAAAAAGAAAAATCACTACTGGCCGGGCAAAGTGGCTCACGCCTATAATCCCAGCACTTGGTGAGGCCAAATGGGTGAATGGTTGAAGCCCAGGAGTTTGAGAGCAGCCTGGCCAACATGGCAAAACCCCATCTCTACTAAAAATATAAAAATTAGCTGGGCGCGGTGGCTCATGCCTGTAATCCCAGCACTTTGAGAGACTGAGGCAGGCGGATCACCTGAGATCAGGAGTTTGAGACCATTCTGACCAACATGGTGAAACCCCATCTCTACTAAAAATACAAAATTAGCCGGGCATGGTGGCGCATGCCTGTAATCATAGCTACTGGGGAGGCTGAGGCAGTAGAATCGCTTGAACCTGGGAGGCAGAGGTTGCAGTGAGCCAACATCGCACCATCGCACTCCAGCCTGGGTGACTGAGCAAAACTCCATCTCAAAAAAAAAAAAAAAAAAATTAGCCAGGCGCAGTGGCACATACCCATAGTCCCAGCCCCAGCCACTTGGGAGGCTGAGGCAGGAGGATGGCTTGAGCCTAGGAGGCAGAGGTTATAGCAAGCTGAGATCATACCACTGCACGCCAGCCTGGGTAATAGAGCCAGAACCTGTCTCAAGAAAAAACACTACCAATTAACTATTGATATCTTATGAATTGTAAAAACACATCCCAATTTCAGAGATGTTAAAATGTAGAAAAAATACTATCAGTCAATCAATCAAATACATTTGTGGTAATTTGCCATATGTAAAGAATGGTAAAGAATGGGCTTATTTCTCTACCACACAAATGAATGACATTCTTTTAGGAACATACAAGACCTGTTCTCACCACTCACCTAGCATAGCAGTCTTCTGCTACCTGTGACTTCCCCTCACCTGGAGGAGGAGGAGGAGGAGGAAGAGGAGCTTTTGGCTTGCCTCTTGGACTATAATGAGGCCTCCACACCTATTCCTCCATCACCATCATTGTCCAAGGCAGGGAGAGCAGAAAAGACAAGAACATATTTTACAAATAACGTTAGTTGATATGTGATTTAATTTAGCATTAGCCTTTTAGGAATATGTCTCTTCTGCAAAAGAGGTTCGTTCCTATGACAATTATTAATTGAGGCCCTTTTCACTGCTTGCTGATAGTCAAGTGGTTTTATTTATAAGCTAGACACAAGTTACTCTTGCCACAGTACTCATGTCTTGTACTCTGCTGTCCTATTTAGGTTTTCAGCTGCTACTAAAGATAATGAGCATAAGCGTTCACTGACCAAGACTCCAGCCAGAAAGTCTGCACATGTGACCGTGTCTGGGGGCACCCCAAAAGGCGAGGCTGTGCTTGGGACACACAAATTAAAGACCATCACAGGGAATTCTGCTGCTGGTAAAAAAAAAAAACAAAAAAAAGAAATCTGTTTCATTTTTAAGCCATGTAACTTCCCAAAATGATTAGGTGTATCTGTTTTTTTTGTTTGTTTGTTTTTTTCTGAGATGGAGTTTCGCTTTTGTCACCCAGGCTAGAGTGCAATGGCGGGATCTCGGCTCACTGCAACCTCTGCCTCCCGGGTTCAAGCAATTCTCCTGCCTCAGCCTCCTGAGTAGCTGAGACTACAGACACATGCCACCATGCCCGGCTAATTTTGTATTTTTAATAGAGACAGTTTCACCATGTTGGTCAGGCTGGTCTCAAACTCCTGACCTCAGGTGATCCGCCCGCCTTGGCCTACCAAAGTGCTGGGATTACAAGCGTGAGCCACTGCACCTGGCCTGTATCTGTTTCCTTAAACCCTTTCCATTTCTATAATCAAAAGCAAAAATTTTACCATAGTGTATTTTTAATTGTGTACTAGTGGGGGAAATGCCAGAAACATAAGCAAAAACCAGATATCTGCCTGAGAGCTCCATCTAATCCTAAAATGGTGACCCTCCAGGAAGGGCACTGTGCCCCTTGTGGGACTCAGGGATTCGGAGGATGAGCACAGTATTCGTTGCAGCCTTGGAAAGGTCCTGGAGGACTCTGACACTAACAGGATCCCAGACTACAGACTTCATGTTTCAAGATTCAATCATGTTGACTCGTTTTCACAGTATTTTTCAGTGGTATGGGTATATGTCAGTTTATCTATTTTACTATTCACGAACATGTGGGTGGTTCCAGCTTCCATTATTATATATGATGTTGCTATGAATACTCTTAAACATGTCTCCTGTACATGTGCAAGAGTTTCCCTAGACCTAGGAGCAGGACAGCTGGATTGGAAAATATGCAGACATTTACTGTCCTGAATGAATTGTACCAATCTGTGCTTCCAGTGGCAGTGTATGGCAGCCCCTTGTTCTACTCCCTGTCAGCATTTGATACTGATACAGTGGGATAGCTTGAACACAGGGTTTTGTGCTTTTTTTAACTAAGTGGTCTTAGATCATGATTGCTGTTTCACAGATGTAGGCAAGGGTTCACATTTGGCAATGACCTGTGGCTTCCCCCTATGAAAAGAAAGGATTGGCCGGACGCAGTGGCTCTTGCCTGTAATCCCAGCACTTTGGGAGCCGAGGTGGGTGGATCACTTGAGGTCAGAATTTCAAGACCAGCCTGGCCAACATGGTGAAACCCCAACTCTACTAAAAATACAAAAATTAGCCGGGCATGGTGGCATGCACCTATCATCCCAGCTACTCAAGAGGCTGAGGTAGGAGAATCGCTTGAACCAGGAAGCAGAGGTTGCAGTGAGCCGAGATTGTGCCACTGCACTCCAGCCAGCCTGGGCAACACAGTGAAACCCTGTCTCAAAAAAAAAAAGATTGGGAGAGAAAGGATTAACTGATGGCCAACTGTAGCAAAAAGGCTAACTAAACTACACCATCCTTAGGCCGGGCATGGTGGCATGGAGACCAACCTGGCCAACATGGCAAAACCTCGTCTCTACTAAAAATACGAAAATTAGCCGGGCGTGGTGGCATGCGCCTGTAATCCCAGCTACTCGCTTGAGAATCACTTGAACCCAGGAGGCAGAGGTTGCACTGAGCTGAGATCACATCACTGTACTCCAGCCTGGGAGACAGAGCAAGACTCTGTCTCAAAAAAATTTAAAAAAACTACACCATCCTGGATATTTTTAACTTCATGGTACAAAAATTCATGTTCTTTTTTTTTTTTTTTTTTTTTTGAGACGGAGTCTCGCTCTATCACCCAGCCTGGAGTGCAGTGGCACCATCTCGGCTCACTGCAACCTCCGCCTCCTGGGTTCACGCCATTCTCCTGCCTCAGCCTCCCGAGTAGCTGGGACTACAAGTGCCCTCCACCACGCCTGGCTAATTTTTGTATTTTTGGTAGAGACAGGGTGTCACCGTATTGGCCAGGTTGGTCTTGAACTCCTGACCTCGTGATCCGCTCACCTCGGCCTGCCAAAGTGCTGGGATTACAGGCATGAGCCACCGCGCCCAGCCAAAAATTAATATTCTGAAGTGATAAGAGCCCTTATTAATAATATTCCTGACTTTAAACAATCCTCCTGCCTCAGCCTCCCAAAGTGCTGAGATTACAGGTGTGAGCCATATCTGTTATCAGGGAAATAAGCTGAAAAGTTACCGTCATTTCCTTCAACAGAATTCTAAACTCCCAGCTGATCCTAGGATCCCAGCACTTTGGGAGGCCAAGGCAGGCGGATCATGAGTTCGGGAGATTGAGACCATCCTGGCTAACACACTGAAACCCCGTCTCTACTAAAAATACAAAAACAAAATATTCAAAACATTTACAAAGCTGCTTAGCAAAGGAAATTAATCTCAATGGTTAGCTTTCCTCAATTATTGTTTTCTTCCCTTTTCTCCATTTTCCCTTATTTCAGACTCTCATCTATTTCAGACTATTCATGTAGATTGTCTTAGTCCTTTGCGGCTGCTATTATATAACAAAGCACCAAAGACTGTATCTTATAAACAGCAGTAATTTCTTTCTCATAGTTCTGGAGGCTGGATGAGGGCAGATCAGGGCACTAGCATGATTCTGGTGAGGGCTGTTTTCCAGGTAGCAGACTACCAATTTCTTGTTGTATGCTCATGTGGCAGAAAGAGAGCTAGAGAAAATTCTATGGGGTCCCTATATAAGGCCCTGAATCCCATTCATGACCTATTTACCTCCCAAAGGCCCTACTTCCTTACACCAGTCATATTGACAGTTAGGATTTCAATATGAATTTGGGATTGCAGGAGATACAAACATTCAAGCTATAACTTTTTTCTTTTTTTGAGACACAGTCTCACTGTCGCCAGGCTGGAGTGCTGTGGTGCAATCTCGGCTCGCTGCAACCTCCGACTCCCTGGTTCAAGGGATTCTCCTGCCTCAGCTTCCTGAGTAGCTGGGATTTCGGGCACACGCTGCCACGCCTGGCTAATTTTTGTATTTTAGTAGACACAGAGTTTCACTATGTTGGCCAGGATGGTCTCGCTCTCTTGACCTCATGATCCACCTGCCTCGGCCTCCCAAAGTGCTGGGATTATAGTCGTGAGCCACTGCACCCAGCTTCTTTTTTTTCTTTGTTTGTTTCTTTTGTTTTTTTGAGATGGAGTCCCATCCTGTTGCCCAGGCTGGAGTGCAATGGCGCAATCTTGGCTCACTGCAAGCTCCACCTCCCGGGTTCAAGTGATTCTCCTACCTCAGCCTCCCGAGTAGCTGGGATTACAGGCATGTGCCACCACACCTAGCTAATTTTTTTTTTTTCCCCTCTGAGATGGAGTCTTGCTCTGTTGCCAGGCTGGAGTGCAGTGGCACGATGTTGGCTCACTGCCACCTCTGCTTCCCGGGTTTAAGCAATTCCCCTGCCTCAGCCTACTCGGCATGGGACTACAGGCATGCACCACCACGCCCAGCTAATTTTTTTTTTTTTTTTTTAAACCAAGTTTCGCTCTTGTTGCCCAAGCTGGAGTGCAATGGCGCAATCTCAGCTCACCACAACCTCCGCCTTCCGGGTTCAAGCGATTCTCCTGCCTCAGCCTCCCGAGTAGCTGGGATTACAGGCATGTGCCACCTGGCTAATTTTGTATTTTTAGTAGAGATGGGGTTTCTCCATGTTGGTCAGGCTGGTCTTGAACTCCTGACCTCAGGTGATCCACCCGACTCGGCCTCTCAAAGTGCTGAGATTACAGGCGTGAGCCACCACACCTCCAGATAATTTTTTGTATTTTAGTGGAGACAGGGTTTCACCATGTTGGTCAGGATGGTCTTGATCTCCTGACCTCGTGATCCACCCACCTCGGCCTCCCAAAGTGCTGGGATTACAGGCGTGGGCCACCATGCCCAGCCTATAACGTGTATTTTTAAGATTGAGAAGTAACACTTTGATAAACACTTTACCAGGTCTTTGTTTCTAATTAAGCTCTTGGGTTTTTTCGGTGTGTTTTTAGTTATTACCCCATTCAAGTTGACAACTGAGGCAACGCAGACTCCAGTCTCCAATAAGAAACCAGTGTTTGATCTTAAAGCAAGTTTGTCTCGTCCCCTCAACTATGAACCACACAAAGGTACGTGGGAGTGTTTTGAGCTACAGGGCCTGTAAAATACTTAAGATTGGTGGGACGCAGTGGCTCACACCTACTAAACATACAAAAATTAGCCAGGCGTGGTGGCAGGCACCTGTAATCCCAGATACTTAGGATGCTGAGACAGGAGAATCACTTGAACCTGTTAGGTGGAGGTTGCAGTGAGCCGAGACCGTGCCATTGCACTCCAGCCTGGGCAACAAGAGCGAAACTCCATCTAAAAAATAAAAATAAAAAATAAAAACTTAAGAATAAACAAATTCTGCGGCCGGGCGCAGTGGCTCTTGCCTGTAATCCCAGCACTTTTGGGAGGCTGAGGTGGGCAGATCACTTGAGGTCAGGAGTTCGAGATCAGCCTGGCCAACATGGTGAAACCCCGTCTCTTCTGAAAAAAAAAAAGAAAATTAGCCTGGCGTGGTGGCGGCGCCTGTAATCCCAGCTACTTGGGAGGCTGAGGCAGGACAATCGCTTGAACCTAGGAGGCAGAGGTTGCAGTGAGCCGAGATTGCACCACTACACTCCAGCCTGGGCGACATAGTGAGGCCATGCCTCAAAAACAGGCTGGGCGCGGTGGCTCACGCCTGTAATCCCAGCACTTTGGGAGGCCAAGGCAGGCGGATCATGAGTTCAGGAGATCGAGACCATCCTGGCTAACACATTGAAACCCCGTCTCTACCAAAAATACAAAAACAAAATTAGCTGGGCATGGTGGCGGGCGCCTGTAGTCCCAACTACTCGGGAGGCTGAGGTTGGAGAATGGCGTGAACCCGGGAGGTGGAGCTTGCAGTGAGCCGAGACCACACCACTGCACTCCAGCCTGGGCGACAGAACGAGACTCTGTCTAAAAAATTTAAAAAATAATAATAATTAAATTTAAATTAAAAAAAAAGCAACACATAAACTTCAAGAAATTTGGTCCCAGTTCTTTTTGTAAAATTGCAAATTGGTTGGACACAGTGGCTCATGCCTGTAATCCCAGCACTTTGGGAGGCCAAGGCAGGCAGATTGCTTGAGAACAGGAGCTCAAGACCAGCATGGGCAACATGATGAAACCCCGTCTCTACTAAAAAATACAAAAATTACCTGGGCATGGTGGCATGTGCATGTAGTCCCAGCTACTCATGAGTCTAAATTGGGAGGATCACTTGAGCCCAGGAGGCGGAGGTTGCTGTGAGCTGAGATCAGATCACACCACTGCACTCCAAACTGAGCGACAGAGTGAGATTCTGTCTCAAAGAAAAAAAAAGTATAAATGTTGATAGCAGGTAACCCCACAGATGAAGAGAATGAAGTTGGGAATATAAATCAAACGATCTTTTTAAAATTCTTTGTCTCTGTCCTAAACTAGGAAAGCTAAAACCATGGGGGCAATCTAAAGAAAATAATTATCTAAATCAACATGTCAACAGAATTAACTTCTACAAGAAAACTTACAAACAACCCCATCTCCAGACAAAGTAAGTACATAATTATCCAACTTTATAATTAATTTCAAAAGCAGCACCTCTGACGGATAGGGGCTCAGTAATAGTGGTGTTTTAAGAGGAGGTTAGAAGTGGTATTATGGCCGTGTGCGGTGGCTCACGCCTGTAATCCCAGCACTTTGGGAGGCCGAGTTGGGCGGAACATGAGTTCAGGAGATCGAGACCATCCTGGCTAACAAGGTGAAACCCCGTCTCTACTAAAAATACAAAAAATTAGCTGGGCGTGGTGGCGGGCGCCTGTAGTTCCAGCTACTCGGGAGGCTGAGGCAGGAGAATGGCGTGAACCCAGGAGGCAGAGCTTGCAGTGAGCCGAGGTCGCGCCACTGCACTCTAGCCTGCATGACAGAGCCAGGCGCCATCTCAAAACAAAAAAAAGTGGTATCATGAGCCGGGCACGGTGGCTCATGCCTGTAATCCCAACACTTTGGGAGGCCGAGGGGGACAGATCACGAGGTCAGATCGAGACCATCCTGGCTAACGCATCGAAACCCCATCTCTACTAAAAATACAAAAAATTAGCCGGGCGTGGTGGCGGGCGCCTGTAGTCCCAGCTACTCGGGAGAGTGAGGCAGGAACCTGGGAGGCAGAGCTTACAGTGAGCCGAGATCACGCCACTGCACTCCAGCCTGGGCGACAGAGTGAGACTCCGTCTCAAAAAAAAAAAAAAAAAGTGGTATCATGTATAGAACTTTCTGAGTACATCTGCCTAGGTTCCAGTGTAATGGACTGCAAATCAGCAGATTTGGGGTGAGGCCCAAGCACCTGCATTGTTTCCAAGGCTCTGCAGGTGATTCAGAAGAAGACCCAGATTCAGAGCACTGCTCTTGCATGACTCATCTGCCTAAACACAGGGCATGTGGGTATCTCTCCAGATACCAGTGCCCAGCAGCCCAGGGCATCTACGTATCCAGATAGACATAAATTCCTCACTCCTAAGGAAACCAGGCTTACAAGGCATCGAGACCCTATAAAGAGGAAAAACCCAGGACGGTCCTTAGAGGCTTCCTTCAGCATGAAAACCAAGTTAAAGCCAGAGCTCATCCTGGGTTGCAGCAAGTCATGGTTGGGCCCAGATTCCCTGCTTGGACCCTCGTGACACAGGGTTACCTGTCAGTTGACTCATGGCTATACATGACTGCCACCAAGGCCTTTGCACACCGTTATTAAGTTGGCCGGGCAAGGTGGCTCACGCCTGTAATCCCAGTACTCTGGGAGGCCAAGGCAGGTGGATCACGATGTCAGGAGTTGAAGACATGGAGAAACCCCATCTCTACTAAAAATACAAAATTAGCCAGGCGTGGTGGCACATACCTGTAATCCCAGCTACTCGGGAGGCTGAGGCAGCAGAATCGCTTGAACCCGGGAGGTGGAGGTTGTGGCGAGCTGAAATTGCACCATTGCACTACAGCCTGGGCAACAAGAGCAAAACTTCTCAAAAAAAAAAAAAGAAAAAAGAAAGTCAAAGGTCAAGCTCAAAATCACATAGTTTAGTGAAAGGAATAGAACTAGAACCAGGATCTACTGAGTTAGCCATTACGCTCTACTTTCAGAGGATTAGACAAACCAAAAAAAAAAAAGAAAAAGCCCAAGATTATATTAACTTATCTTGGTTTTTTTTTTTTTTTTGAGATGGAGTCCCGCTCTGATGCCCAGGCTAGAGTGTGGTGGTGCGATCTTGGCTCACTGCAACCTCTGCCTCCCAGGTTCAAGTAATACTCCTGCCTCAGCCTCCCGAGTAGCTGGGATTACAGGTTCCTGCCCCCGCGTGCAGCTAATTTTTGTATTTTTAGTAGAGACGGGGTTTCACCATCTTGGCCAAGCTGGTCTCAAACTGCTGATCTCAGGTGGTCCACCCACCTTGGCCTCCCAAAGTGCTGGGATTACAGGCGTGAGCTACCGCACCTGGTCAACTTTGATTTCTAGGTGTAGACATTTCTCATTTAAAACAAATTTTTTTTTTCTTAGAAACAGGGTCTTACTTTTTGTCACCCAGACTGGAGTACAATGGCATGATCATAGCTTACTTTGGCCTTGAACTCCTGGGCACAAGGGATCCTCCCACCTTGGCCTCCCAAGGGAGGCTGGGATTATAGGTGTGAGCCACTGCATCTGGCCTAAAGCAAACTGTAAAATAACAAGAGTTGGATTCAATCACCAAGGTGTCTCCTGACTCCAATTCCATGCATGATTTTATTATTTATTTTTGTTTGTTTGTTTTGAGACAGAGTCTCATTCTGTCACCCAGTCTGGAGTGCAGTGGCGTGATCTCGGCTCACTGCAACCTCCACCTCCTGGGTTCAAGGGATTCTCCTGCCTCAGCCTCCCCAGTAGCTGTGATTATAGGCATGCACCACCACACCTGGCTACCTTTTTTGTATTTTTAGTAGAGACAGGGTTTCACCATTTTGGCCAGGCTGATCTCGAACTCCTGACCTCAAGTGATCCACCTGCCTTGGCCTCCTAACGTGCTGGGATTTCAGGCATGAGCCATCGTGCCCGGCCTCCATGCATGATTTTAGAGTGCTGAGTTAACAAAAGGAAAATACCAGTTTCTAACCCTTTAACACAACAATGACGAACAGGTGTTAGAAACACCAGGCAGAGCACAGTGCCCTCTAAGAGTCTGTTTTACACAAGTATGCTGGATGTCATTGCTTGGAAGTTTGGGTGTTAGTCCAACAATAGTTGCTTTAAAGTATCTGTTTTGGAGCCTCCTTAGAGCTTAACGTGTGACCTATCCCTCTCAGGGAAGAGCAACGGAAGAAACGCGAGCAAGAACGAAAGGAGAAGAAAGCAAAGGTTTTGGGAATGCGAAGGGGCCTCATTTTGGCTGAAGATTAATAATTTTTTAACATCTTGTAAATATTCCTGTATTCTCAACTTTTTTCCTTTTGTAAATTTTTTTTTTTTTTTTTTTTTTGGCTGTCATCCCCACTTTAGTCACGAGATCTTTTTCTGCTAACTGTTCATAGTCTGTGTAGTGTCCATGGGTTCTTCATGTGCTATGATCTCTGAAAAGACGTTATCACCTTAAAGCTCAAATTCTTTGGGATGGTTTTTACTTAAGTCCATTAACAATTCAGGTTTCTAATGAGACCCATCCTAAAATTCTGTTTCTAGATTTTTAATGTCAAGTTCCCAAGTTCCCCCTGCTGGTTCTAATATTAACGGAACTGCAGTCTTCTGCTAGCCAATAGCATTTACCTGATGGCAGCTAGTTATGCAAGCTTCAGGAGAATTTGAACAATAACAAGAATAGGGTAAGCTGGGATAGAAAGGCCACCTCTTCATTCTCTATAGAATATAGTAACCTTTATGAAATGGGGCCATATAGTTTGGTTATGACATCAATATTTTACCTAGTGAAATTGTTTAGGCTTATGTACCTTCGTTCAAATATCCTCATGTAATTGCCATCTGTCACTCACTATATTCACAAAAATAAAACTCTACAACTCATTCTAACATTGCTTACTTAAAAGCTACATAGCCCTATCGAAATGCGAGGATTAATGCTTTAATGCTTTTAGAGACAGGGTCTCACTGTGTTGCCCAGGCTGGTCTCAAACTCCACCAAATGTACTTCTTATTCATTTTATGGAAAAGACTAGGCTTTGCTTAGTATCATGTCCATGTTTCCTTCACGTCAGTGGAGCTTCTGAGTTTTATACTGCTCAAGATCGTCATAAATAAAATTTTTTCTCATTGTCATAGATTCATTCTTTGTAAACATAGTCTTCCAAGATTTAGGTGAGCAGCTAGGCTTAACAAGAGTTTATACATACCCTTGGTATGCCCTTTCCTGACCACTGCTTCCATTCAAAAAAGAAACGGCAGTATGCTTCCTTTATATTCCCAGAGTACCTCTCAGGTTTTATTAAATGCTGTTTTGTATATACGAGGCTTTAGGACATGGCACACTTCCGGGTACTGGAAACATTCAGATTTTCCTATCAAGGGGAAGAGATCAGATCAATTTTAAAAATTCAGGGTCAAATACACATCTGATGGAAATGTAAAATGTCACAACCACTTTGGAAAACAGTTTGCTAGTTTCTTTGAAAAGTTAACAGTATGTCTACCCTGTATCTAGCCATGCCATTAGGTAGTGAGACCCTATCTGAAAAAAGAAAAAACCACCAGGATCTTACATAGAGAAAATCCTAAGGATTTCACTAAAAAGCTCCTACAACTAATAAATTCAGTAAGGCTGCAACGTACAAGATCAATACCCAACAATTCTGGCCAGACACAGTGGCTCACACCTGTAATCCCAGCACTTTGGGAGGCCAAGGCAGGCAGATCACTTGAAGTCAGGAGTTGGAGACCAGCCTGGCCAACGTGGTAAAACCACATCTCTAATAAAAATACAAAAATTAGCCAGGCATGGAGGCGGGTGCCTGTAATCCCAGCTACTCAGGAGGCTGAGGCAGGAGAATCACTTCAACCTGGGAGGCGGAGGTTGCAATGAGCCAAGATCATGCCACTGCACTCCAGCCAGGGCAACGGAGTGAGACTCCGTCTCGGAAAAAAAAAAAGATCAAGACCCAACAATTATATTTTTGGCTTTTTTTTTTTTTTTTTTTTTTTTTTTTTTTGAGGCAGAGTCTGTCTCTGTCACCCAGGCTGGAGTACAGTGGTGTGATCTTGGCTCACTGCAACCTCCACCTCTCCTCGAGTTCAAGCGATACTCTCTATCTCTTGACCTCGTGATGCGCCAGCCTCGGCCTCCCAAAGTACTGGGGATTACAGCGGTGCGCCACCGCCCCCGGCCTAATTATTGTGTTTTTTTTTTTAGAGAGACACAGTGTTGGTCTGTCACCCAGGCTGGTGTGCAGTGGTAAGATTATAGCTCACTATAACCTTGACCTCATGGGCTCAAGGGATCCTCCTACTGCAGCCTCCCAAGTAGCTAAGTCTACAGGTGTGTGCTACCACACCTGGCTAATTTATTTTTAGAGACAGGGTCTCACTATGTTGCCCAGGCTGGTCTCAAACTCCTGGGCAAGTGATCCTCCCACCTCAGCCTCCCAAAGTGCTGGGATTATAAGTGTGAACCACTGAGCCTGGCCCCCATATTTCCCATATACTAGCAATGACTAATAAAAAAAAGAGACAACTGGATACTCAGATGCAAAAAATGAATTTGGACCTTTATACCATACACAAAAGTTAACTTAAAATTGGTCATAGGGCTGAGCACAGTAGCATATACTACTGTAGTCTCAGATACTTGAGAGGCTGAAGTCAGAAGATCACTTTAGCCCAGGAGATCAAAGGCTGTGATGCATTATAAGCACTCCTGTGAATAGCCCCTGTACTTCAACCTGAGCAACAGAGCAAGATCCTATTTCTTAAAAAAAAAAGTGGGCACAGTGGCTCACACCTGTAATCCCAGCACTTTGGGAGGCCAAGGCAGGTGGATCATGAGGTCAGGAGATGGAGACCATCCTGGCTAACACGGTGAAACCCCATCTCTACTAAAAATGCAAAAACAAAATTAGCTGGGTGTGGTGGCGGGCACCTGTAGTCCCAGCTACTTGGTAGGCTGAGGTAGGAGAATGGTGTGAACCCGGGAGGTGGAGCTTGCAGTGAGCCGAGATCGTGCCACTGCACTCAAGCCTGGGTGATAAAGCGAGACTCTGTCTCAAAAAAAAAAAAAAAAGTCCGGGCGCAGTGGCTCACGCCTGTAATCCCAGCACTTTGGGAGGCCAAGACGGGCAGATCACGAGCTCAGGAGATCGAGACCATCCTGGCTTACACAGTGAAACCCCGTCTCTACTAAAAATACAAAAAAATTAGCCGGGCATGGTGGCGAGCACCTGTAGTCCCAGCTACTCTGGAGGCTGAGGCAGAATGGCGTGAACCCAGGAGGTGGAGCTTGCAGTGAGCCGAGATTGTGCCATTGCCCTCCAGCCAGGGCGACAGAGTGAGACTCAGTCTCAAAAAAAAAAGTGATGAAAGAGGGACCGGGTGCGGTGGCACACCTATAATCCCAGCACTTTGGGAGGCCGAGGTGGGTGGATCATGACGTCAGGAGTTCAAGACTAGCCTGGCCAAAATGGTGAAACCCTGTATCTACTAAAAATACAAAAATTAGCCAGGTGTGGTGGTGGGCACCTGTAATCCCAGCTACTCGGGAGGCTAAGGCAGAGAATCACTTGAACCTGGGAGGCAGGGAGGTTGCAGTGAGCCGAGATTGTGCCACTACACTCCAGCCTGGTGACAGAGCAAGACTCCATCACACACACACAAAAATTAGCCGGGTATGGTGGCGCATGACTGTAATCCCAGCTACTCAGGAGGCTGAGGCAGGAGAATTGCTTGAACCGGGAGGCAGAGGTTGCAGTGAGCTGAGATCACGCCATTGCACTCCAGTTTGGGCCACAGAGCAAGACTCCATCTCAAAAAAAAAAAAAAAAGCATAGACCTAAGTGTTAGAACTAAAATTACAAAAGCCTTGGAAGAAACCATAGGAGTAAGTCTCTGTGATTTACTGAGTTATTGCCTTGGGCGGATCACCTGAGGTCAGGGGTTCAGGACCAGCCTGGCCAACATGGTGAAACCCTGTTTTTACTAAAAACACAAAAAAAGTAGCCAGACATGGTGGTGTGGGCCTGTAATACCAGCTACTGGGGAGGCTGAGGCAAGAGAATCGCTTGAACCTGGGAGGCGGAGGTTGCAGTGAGCCAAGATCGCACCACTGCACTCCAGCCTGGACAACAGAAGGGAATTTCATCTCAAAAAAGCAAAACAAAATGAAATTAGAAGAAATCTAAATGCAACAGAGTGGTAGAAGGCCATTAACAGTCACCTCAGAGACTCCTGCCTTAGAAACTACTCATATAGGAAATGTTCCTAACAGCAACTGTTCTGAGCAAAAACACTGAGTTATTTACATAGTACATTTACATCAGTACTTGCATTCTATGAGATAAAGTACACCAGAGAACCTGGTTTCATGCTGTTCCCCTTATCCAGTCCCTCTTAGCAATAGCCTTTCTTTGTGGTTTCTTTTTTGTTCTTTTTTTTTTGAGACAGAGTCTCGCTCTGTGGCCCAAGCTGGAGTGTAGTGGCGTGATCTCAACTCACTGCAACCTCTGCCTCCGAGTTCAAGCAATTCTCCTGCCTCAGTCTCCCAAGTAGCTGGGATTACAGGCATGTGCCACCACACCTGGCTAACTTTGGTATTTTTAGTAGAGACGAGGTTTCACCATGCTGGTCAGGCTGGTCTCGAACTCCAGACCTTAAGTGATCCGCCCGTCTCGGCCTCCCAAAGTGCTGGGATTACAGGCGTGAGCCACCGTGCCTGGCCAGCAACAGCATTATAACTTGTCTTAGAGAATACGTACTAGCCAGCCAGGCACGGTGGCTCACGCCTATAACCCCAGCACTTTGGGAGGCCAAGGCGGGCGGATCACCTGAGGTCAGGAGTTCGAGACCAGCCTGACCAACATGGAGAAACCCTGTCTCTACTAAAAATACAAAATTAGCTGGGCATAATGGTGCATGCCTGTAATCCCAGCTACTCGAGAAGCTGAGGCAGGAGAATAGCTTGAACCCAGAAGGCGAAGGTTGTGGTGAGCCGAGATCACGCTACTGCACGCCAGCATGCCAGCCTGGGCGACAGAGCAGAACTCCATCTCAAAAAAAAAAAAAGAGAGAATACATACTAGCCATTGGTTGGATGCCATTAAAGAAATATTTTATTTTGTCTATATCATTGTAGATGCTAGTACCCTTAGATTAGTAAAACAAAACTACCATATGATCTTTATTTAAAAAGCCTTGGGTTAAGCTCTGGAGAATTTTCATAGGCAAATTCTTCTGTATGAGCTGGATCAGTAAACACGCCAATAAAATCTATCTCCAGGAAGAATGGACCATCCACTTTATCAGCCAAGGTGAATCCTATAGAAGAGATCTAAATTTAAAATAGAGAAATTGATTAAAATCTCATACAGTGACGTACTGATATTATTCCAGGAGTTTAAAATCCCATCAGGTGATGATTATAACTGGGTTTTAATGCTATCAGCCCTTAGCAAATACTACTAATTCTCACATAGCATACTGTAAGAGGAAATACAAGACTGCTTTTCTTTCCTCATTCAACTTCCTCCCCTCTCCTCATTAGGTAGTGCCACTTAAGACTAGGAAGGACGGCCGGGCGCCGTGGCTCAGGCCTGTAATCCCAACACTGGGAGGCCAAGGTGGGCAGATCACAAGGTCGAGTTAAAAACCAGCCTGCCCAATATGGTAAAACCTCGTCTCTACTAAGAATACAAAGATTAGCCAAGTGTGGTGGCAGGCACCTGTAATTCCAGCTACTCAGGAGACTAAGGCAGGAGAAATGCTTGAACCCGGGAGGTGGAGGTTGCAGTGAGCCGAGATCATGCCACTGCACTCCAGCCTGAGTGACAAAGCAAGACTCCATGTCAAAAAACAAAAAGACTAGTAAGGACAACATGAATGCCTAATGGAGTTCCTTGAAGCGTTCATAAACTCTTATTTTAAAGCTAAATTAGGAGAGAAGGGAGGGGGGAAAATAGCTAAAGTAAAATGTAGGCATGCTAAAAAATGATCCTTCTAAAATTCCTTCAGGATGGGGGTATGGTTCATAGGAGAGGTCTCAGTCAGCCTCTGGCTGGGTATAAGAGCAGTGGCCCTAAGAAGAAATTTTCATCTGCCAGCCTTCTCAAATGAACTCAGTCTCACCAGAGTTCCGATTCATTAAAAATGATACAGTTCTGAGTGAAAAATACAGGAATATGTTACCTTATCAAGCGGAAGCTCATGCTGAACATCCCGGATTCTTCCTCGATTAGAGAAGAAAAATTTGGAAAAAGGAATCTGAAAGAAGAAACCATTTACTTCATAACTGAAATGTAAGCAATTGAGGCATCTGCATGTAATTGTAACGATAAAATGAGTTTACATTTATTCTAAAATTATGTCATATATGTATTATGACAAATGGCTAGCCATTTGGATCAAAGATATAACTCAGGCCAAACGATAAAGGGTTAACTATGAAAAAAATATTTGTAACATTTTTGGAAAAAAGACTAGTATCCTAAACACAGCTTTTTTTTTTTTTTTCCTTTCTGTGGAGAATGGGGTCTCACTTTGTTGCCTGAACCCGGGAGGCAGAGGTTGCAGTAAGCCAAGATCACACCACTGCACTCCAGCCTGGGCGATAGAGCTAGATTCTATCTCAGAAAAAAAAAAAAAAAAAAGAAAAAAGAATTTTAACGTTTCCCTTCCTTCCTACATTAGAAACTGAACTAAAAGAAATGTCCTATTCCTTCTACTCTTGAACTTTCGAGTGTGCCTTTTTATTCATCAACTTTATTTTCATATTTCTTCTCTATGTAATTTACTTGTTATTAAGCACGATCTTTTAAAACTATATCTGGCTTTAATTGTTTGTGTTTTGTTTTAGGGTCTCACTTTGTTACCCAGGCTGGAGTGCAGTGGTGCCATCTTGGCTCACTGCAACTTCCGCCTCCCAGGTTCAAGCGATTCTCCCACCTCAGCTTCCTGAGTAGCTGGGACTATAGGCGCACACCACCACACCTGGCTAATTTTTTTTTTTTTTTTTTTTTTGGTAGAGACGGTGTTTCACCATGTTAGCCAGGCTGGTCTTAAACTCCTGAGCTCAAGTAATCTGCCAACCTTGGCCTACAGGTATGAACCACCACACCCTGCCTAAATAATTATACAGAAGCTCTCCAGGATATATTCCTAAATTTTAAAAACAGGTACAGACTATGCTAATTTTATTTATATTTTGAGTTTAACAAAGGAAGAAAAGGGCTGGGCCTGGTTGTGCATGCCTGTAATCCCAGCACTTTGGGAGGCCAACACAATAGGATCAACTGAGCCCAGGAGTTCAAGACCAGCCTGGGAAACATGGTGAAACCAAGACTCTAGTAAAAAAACAAAAAACTTATCCAGCCATCGTGGTGCATCCTTGTAGTCCTGGCTATTCAGGAGGCTAAGGTGGGAGGATCACCTGAGGCTGGGAGGTTGGGGCTACAGCGAGCCCATGCTGCACTCCAGCATGGACAACAGAAGAGAGACCCTGTCTCAAATAAGTAAATAAATTTTAATGAACATAAATAAAAATGAATTATACATATTAATATTTATTCCAGTAATTTTATCTCTAGGAATATAGCCTATGAAAATAGTTAAGGATGTTTACCTCAGAGTTTGTTCCGACAGTAGAAGACTCTGAAAACAATCTAAATCTACATGTACATAATGAAGAGCAAGTTAAGAAAAAAAAATTTTTTTTTTTGAGACAGGGTCTTACTCTGTCACCCAGGCTGGAGTGCATGCAGTAGGGTGATCTCAGCTCACTGCAGCCTCGACCTCCCAGGCTCAAGCAATCCTCCCACCTCAGCCTCCTGAGTAGGTGGGACTAAAGGCACATGCCACCACACTGGGCTAATTTTTGTATTTTTTGTAGAGACAGGGTTTTGCCATGTTGCTCAGGCTTGTCTTAGACTCCTAGCTTCAAATGATTCACTGCCTTAGCCTCCCAAAGTGCTAGGATTACAGATGTGAGCCACTGGACCCAGCCAAAATTGTTGTCTACTTATATAATATCATGCAGACATTAAAAATGATGTAGAAATATATTTGAAGAGAAAGTTGTAAACAATAGTTCAGTGAAAATACTGTATATATGTTATAAAACACCACTGGAAGGGAAAAGTGTGACTAGAAAAGTCTGGAAGATACATATTAAAAATAGTATTTTTGTGCCAGGCGCGGTGGCTCACGCCTGTAATCCCAGCACTTTGGGAGGCCGAGGCAGGCGGATCACGAGGTCAGGAGATCAAGACCATTCTGGCTAACACGGCGAAACCCCGTCTCTACTAAAAATACAAAAAATTAGCCAGGTGTAGTGCCAGGTGCCTGTAGTCCCAGCTACTCGGGAGGCTGAGGCAGGAGAATGGTGTGAACCCGGGAGGCTGAGCTTGCAGTGAGCAGAGATCGTGCCACTGCACTCCAGCATGGGCGACAGAGCCAGACTCCGTCTCAAAAAAAAAAAAAATAGTATTTTATCTGCTGGGTATGGTGGCTCATGCCTGTAATCCCAGCACTTTGGGAGGCCGAGGTGGGCGGATCATGAGGCCAGGAGATCAAGACCATCCTGGCTAACATGGTGAAACCCTGTCTCTACTAAAAATACAAAAAATTAGCTGGGCGTGGTGGTGGGCACCTGCAGTCCCAGCTACTCGGGAGGCTGAGGCAGAATGGTGTGAACCTGGGAGGCGGAGCTTGCAGTGAGCCGAGATCCCGCCACTGCAGTCCAGCCTGGGCGACAGTGCGAGACTCTGTCTTACAAAAAAAAAATAAAATAAAATAAAAATAGTATTTTATCACTGGATAGTGGTAGTACAAGATTTTTTTCTGTATTTTCCAAATTGTTTTTATAATGAAGTAGTTATTTTGTATAATTCATTATATATATATTACTTAAATACAAGTATATATAATTTGTGTTATATATCTGTATTACTACATATATATGTATTATTGAGTGCTTATTTTGTGCTAGGCACTAGGACAAAATTCTAGGTACAGGGAAAACTGGTAGGAACAATATAAGCAAGATCTCTGCTCTCACAGAATTTACAGAATTTAGGGCCAGGTGTGGTGGCTCAAACGCCTATAATCCCAATACCTTGGGAGGCGAGTCGGGTGGATCACTTGAGGTCAGGAGTTCGAAACCAGCCTGGCCAACTTGGTGAATGAAACCCCATCTCTACTAAAAATACAAAAATTAGCCGGGCGTTGTGGTACATGCCTGTAGTCCCAGCAGGAGGATCTCTTGAACCTGGAAGGCAAAGGTTGCCGTAAGCTGGGATCACACCACTGCACTCCAGCCTGGGCAATAAGAGTGAGACTCCATCTTAAAAAAAAAAAAAAAAAAAAAGAATTTACATAATTTATGTTTCAGGGAAGGCAGTAGAGTGACAATAAACAGATGAATGAATGAACAAAGTAATTTTAGTTAGTGATAAGTTCTATGAAGAAAGTTATAGGATGGTGGTGTTGAAATAACTGGATTAGAGGGTCCAACTTTAGTTACAGGAATCAGGAAAGGCCTCTCTGAGGCAACTTTTGAGCCGAGAGGTGAATGACAGGAAAGAGAAAGCAGGTGAAGACATGGGGGCAGAGCATTACAGCAAAGCAACACTAAGTGCAAAGCTCTGAGATGGAAATGAGGTTGTTGAATCTGACAGAAAAGGGGCTGGTGTGGAGGAAGGAGGTAGGAGGAGAGATGGAAGATGAAGACAGGAGGAGAGATGGAAGATGAAGACAGGGGTCCGATATTGTAGGCCCATAGGCCATGTTCAGGAGTTTGGACTTTATTCTTCTTTTTTTTTTTTTTTTCTTGAGATGGAGTCTTACTCTGTCACCCAGGCTGGAGTACAGTGGCGCGATCTTGGCTCACTGCAACTTCCACCTCTCAGGTTCAAGCGATTCTCCTGCCTCAGCCTCCTGAGGAGCTGGGACTACAGGCGTGTGCCACCACCTGCAGCTAATTTTTTGTATTTTTAGTAGACACAAGATTTCACCATGTAGACCAGGCTGGTCTCAAACTCCTGACCTCAAGTGATCTGCCCATCTCAGCCTCCCAAAGTGCTGGGATTAAAAGCATGAGCCACCTAGCCCAGCCTGGACTTTATTCGAATTGTAATGGGAAACCACTGAAGGGTCCTGATATGGTTTGGCGGTCTCCCCACCGAAAATCTCATCTTGAATTGTAGTAATCCCCAGGTGTCAAGGGAGGGACCAGGTGAAGTTAACTGAACCGTGGGCATGGTTTCCCCCATACTGTTCTAGTGACAGTGAGTTCTCACAAAATCTGATGGTTTTATAAGGAGATTACCCCTTCACTCGGCTCTCATTCTCTTTCCTGCCACCATGTGAAGGAGGATGTGTTTACTTCCCCTTCTGCCATGATTTTATAAGTTACCTAAGGCCTCCCCAGCCCTGCAGAACTGTGAGTCAATTAAACCTCTTTCCTTTATAAATTACCTAGTCTCAGGTATTTCTTCATAGCAGCAGCACGAGAACAGACTAATGCAGCTTACATGCTTAGGAAGTACACTTACATGCTTACAAGCATGTAAATGATGTCATCTGAACTATGCTTCAGAAAGATAACTCTGGCTGCTGTGGAGCCAGGATTTTAGTGGGGCAAGAAGACAAACAGGGAAATCAATAATGAAGCTGCTGCAATAATCCAAACACCTGGACCAGGGTGGGAGTAGAAGAGATGTCTAGAAATGGTCAGCTGCTGAGTGTATTTTGGAAGCAGAGGTGACAGGACTCGCTAATAGACTGGATGTGGGGCGAAGGAGAAGAATTCAGGATGACCCTCAAGTATATGACATGAGCAAAATGGGGGCTTTCTTGTTGAGTTTTTTTTTTTTTTTTTTTGAGACGAAGTCTTGCTCTGTTGCCCAGGCTGCAGTGCAGTGGCACGATCTCAGCTTACTGCAACCTCCACCTCCCAAGTTCAAGCAATCCTCCTGCCTCAGCCCCCCTAGTAGCTGGGATTACAGGCACACACCACCATGCCCGGCTAATTTTTTTTTTTTTTTTGAGACGAAGTCTCCCACCCAGCCTGGAGTGCAGTGGCACGATCTACAAGCTCTGCCTCCCGGGTTCACGCCATTCTCCTGCCTCAGCCTCCTGAGTAGCTGGGACTACAGGCGCCTGCCACCACGCCCGGCTAATTTTTTTTGTATTTTTTAGTAGAGATGGGGTTTCACTGTGTTAGCCAGAATGTTCTCCATCATCTCCTGACCTCGTGATCCACCTGCCTTGGCCTCCCAAAGTGCTGGGATTACAGGCGTGAGCCACCGCGGCCGGCCTTTTTTTTTTTTTTTTTTTTTTTGAGATGGAGTCTCACTCTGTCGCCAGGCTGGAGAGCAGTGGCCCATCTCGGCTCACTGCCACCTCTGCCTCCCAGGTTCAAGCGATTCTCCTGCCTCAGCCTTCTGAGTAGCTGGGGCTATGCCACCACACCCAACTAATTTTTTTATTTTTAGTAGAGACAGAGTTTCACCATGTTGGCCAGGATGGTCTCGATCTCTTGACCTCGTGATCTGCCCACCTCGGCCTCCCAAAGTGCTGGGATTACAGGAGTGAGTCACCGTGCCTGGACTCTAATTTTTGTATTTTTAGTAGAGATGGGGTTTTGCCATGTTAGCCAGGCTGGTCTCAAACTCCTCATCTCAGGTGATTCACCCACCTTGGCCTCCCAAAGTGCTGGGATTACAGACATGAGCCACCACGCCTGGCCTAGGACACCACCTTTTTTTTTTTTTTTTTTTTTTTTTTGAGACAAAGTTTGGCTCTTGTTGCCCAGGCTGGAGTGCAATGACACGATCTCGGCTCACTGAAACCTCCGCCTCCCGGGTTCAAGCAATTATCCTGCCTTAGCCTCCCGAGTAGCTGGGATTACAGGCATGCGCCACCACGCCCGGCTAATTTTGTATTTTTTTTAGTGGAGACAACAGGGTTTCTCCATGTTGGTCAGGCTGGTGTCGAACTCCCAACCTCAAGTGATCAGTCCACCTTGGCCTCCCAAAGTGCTGGGATTACAGGTGTGAGCCACCACACAGGCCTAGCACACCAACTTTAGCAGAGTTGTCTGGAAGACATGAAATGGCAGAAACTTCTAAAAAACAAACAAATCCCATCTATTTGGACACAGAGCAGAGATGTGCCTGTGACTTAGCATGGACCTGGCCACATCCATATCAAAAATATTTACTAGTTACTATGTTAACATTTATATTAATGAAACAAAATTCATTTATGTCTCTTAACCTTTCTTCTACCCACCCACCCCCACCTTCCAAGAAAGATTAGTAACAAAAAAGAAACTACGATGTAACAATCATCTCCAAGACTTTTTTTTTTTTTTTTTTTTTTGAGACAGAGTCTCATCTCACTCTGTTGCCCAGGCTGGAGTACAATGCCACGATCTTGGATCTTGGCTCACTGCAACCTCCACCTCCCAGGTTCAAGCAATCCTCCTGCCTCAGCCTCTCAAGTAGCTGGGATTACAGGCGTGTGCCACCTTGCCCAGCTAATTTTTTGTATTTTTAGTAGAGACTGGGTTTCACCATGTTGGCCAACCTGGTCTCGAACTCCTGACCTCAGGTGATCCACCCACCTCGGCCTCCCAAATTGCTGGGATTATAGGCGTGAGCCACCTCACCCAGCCAAGACCTCATTTTTATAAACAATGAAGATTTATGCTGTTACCTTGACCTCCTGCCAGTAGGGTCCCCCGCGGGTGAACATGAAGTAACTATACATCTGATTCGTCCTCTGGAAGAAATCTGTGTCCTCCTTGATATTCACCATCCAAGGCCGACCATCCCCACGTACACGGAGATACAGAGTATTGAACTGGGACCAATCATAAGACATCTTCCTCTCAAAAGCACCCTAAGATATTGAAAGTAAAGTTAATTGTACCTCATTCTCCACTATTAGCAAAATGTGAGTCATCACCAAGTCAGCATCATCAACAGGATGCACTAACCATTTTTCTGACTTTCTGCCCCATAAGAAGGCACATAAACCCAGTGATTATTATTTTAGCACAAAATACTGACATAGTTATATGTTTCTAAGGTAATATTCAACACAAAACTGGCCCAGGACAGTGTTTACATGGGGTAGGCACTCACCTGTGTTCAGTGAATGGAAATGAATGTATTTCCTTTACCTCGTCGTATGGAGCAATGACTTTTTCTTTTCTTTTCTTTTCTTTTGAGACGGAGTCTTGCTCTGTCACCCAGGCTGGAGTGCAGTGGCGCAATCTCAGCTCACTGCAAGCTCTGCCTCCTGGGTTCACACCATTCTCCTGCCTCAGCCTCCCGAATAGCTGGGATTATAGGCGCCCAGAACCACACCCGGCTAATTTTTTTGTATTTTTAGTAGAGACGGGGTTTCACTGTGTTAGCCAGGATGGTCTTGATCTCCTGACCTGGTGATCCGCCCGCCTTGGACTCCCAAAGTGTGGGGATTACAGGCATGAGCCACTGCGCCCGGCCTTTTTTTTTTTTTTTTTTTTTTGAGACAAAGTTTCGCTCTTGTTGCCCAGACTGGAGTGCAATGGCACGATCTCAGCTCACTGCAACCTCTGCCTCCATAGTTCAAGCAATTCTCCTGCCTCAGCCTCCCAAGTACCTGGAATTACAGGCATGCACCACCATGTCCAGCACTCTGGGATGCCAAGGGTGGGGTGGATCACCTGAGGTCAGGAGTTCAAGACCAGCCTGGCCAACATGGTGAAACCCTGTCTCTACTAAAAATACAAAAATTAGCCGGGCATGGTGGTGTGCACCAGTAGTCCCAGCTCTCAGGAGGCTGAGGCAGGAGAATCGCTTGAACCTGGAGGGCGGAAGTTGCAGTGAGCCGAGATCATGCCACTGCACTCTAGCCTGGGCGACAGAGCAAGACTCCGTTTCAAAAAAGAAAAAAAGAAAGCCACAGGCTAACCCTACATCCACTCTACAAAACCCCTGGTCATTACAGAGGTTGTGGTCTTTTTTAGAGGAGATGAAAATCTCTCCAAAAATCTTTCAAATGTCTAACCTCTCAGGATTCCTGAAGCATAACAATGCTCGTTCCTGGCCCAAAGCAATGCGCAGAAACAAGTTAACTCCTCCTCCTCAGAAACCACTTCCCCCTTGTGCTTCCACTTCACACTTGTGCCAATAGTTACTTATCCCCAGACACAGGTGAGGTGCCAAATATAACATGCCAGGTGTTTTCATTTACAGAAACAAAAGCTATCTTCTATAGTTTATGCTACAATGAAGTTCACCCCTGTTTACTAGAAAACGATGGCTCCTGGGCCTCACCTACCCTTGGAATCCTGGATTTCATTGCACAGTACCCACTTCGGGTAGACTCCCCGTCCTGAGGCGCCTCAGAGCTCAGAGTTCCATATAGCAGTGCACTTTGGTTATTCTTGCCCATTTTCAAAAACACTTCACTTCTGCCTCCAATCGTCTTATCAGAAGTCACTGTCCACTTATCCAAATCTTCTTTCCCCCGGAACTGCCAGACAACCTTGGCTTGTTCCAGCAAGACCTCATGCAGAGAGTGGCCTTCCGGTCCTCTCCAATGATCCACAATTTCATCCTTCAAATGCCTAAAATGGTACATTGCTTCATCTCTAATTGCTTTATCGAAACTAACATCAGGCTTCTCCTCAGAAGAAGTTATATCCAAAGCAACTTCTTTCTGGTGATCTCCTTGCAAATCCCCTTCAGTCTTCCTCTGTGAGGAGGCTTTGCCAGGAGAAGCCACTGGTTTCTGAAGACTACTGGAATACTCTGCAAAGCGAATACCCAAAAATGGATACAAGGCAGAAGTTGGCTTAGAGAATTTTCTGAGAATATAAGTATCACGCAGCAATTTGTGAACCAAAGCCATGGTACAAAAAACTCAAAATGTAAGTTTCTTCCTGGGCTAGCAAGGGCCACCAAGAAGCTTCAGCAAATAGCCCAATTCTACCTATAACAGAAGAGACATTGAAGAATTATCAGCATAGCAATGAATGCATCACAATTTCAAATTCAACAGAAATCAGGTATTTTGAAATTTGTTAACTTATTTGTTTACTATTATTATTATTATTATTATTTGAGACAAGGTCTTGCTCTGTGGCCCAGGCTGGGTACAGTGGCACAATCACAGCTCACTGTAGCCTCTACTTTCTGGGCTCAAATGATGCTCCCATCTCAGCCTCCCAAGTAGCTGGGATTACAAGCACACACCACCATGCCCAGCTAATTTTTAAATTTTTTGTAGAAATGGATCTCCCTGGCCAGGCACGGTCCCAGCACTTTGGGAGGCTGAGGTGGGTGGATCACGAGGTCAAGAGATCAAGACTGGGCCAGGCGCAGTGGCTGACGCCTGTAATCCCAGCACTTGGGGAGGCCGAGGCGGGTGGATCACGAGGTCAGGAGATCGAGACCATCCTGGCTAACACGGTGAAACCCCGTCTCTACTAAAAATACAAAAAATTAGCCGGGCGTGGTGGCGGGCGCCTGTAGTCCCAGCTACTGGGGAGGCTGAAGCAGGAGAATAGCGTCAACCCAGGAGGCAGAGCTTGCCGTGAGCTGAGATCCCGCCACTGCACTCCAGCCTGGGCGACAGAGCGAGACTCTGTCTCGGGAAAAAAAAAAAAAAAAAAAAAAAATTGAGACCATCCTGGCCAACATGGTGAAACCCCGTCTCTACTAAAAATACAAAACTTAGCTGGGTGTGGTGGTGCGCACTTGTGGTCCCAGCTACTAAGGAGGCTGAGGCAAAAGAATTCCTTGAACCTGGGAGGAGGAGGCTGCAGTGAGCCAAGATCGGGCCACTGCACTCCAGCCGGGCAACAGAGCGAGACTCTGTCTCAAAAAAAAAAAAAAAGAAAGAAAGAAAAAGAAATAGATCTCCCTGTGTTGCCCATGATGGTTTCGAACTCCTAGGATCCAGTGATTCTCCCCTCGGCTTCCCAAAGTGCTGGGCTGTAGGAATGATGCACTGTCCCCGGCCTTTTTTTTTCTTTTCTTTTTATAAGAGACTGGGTCAGGCCGGGTGTGGTAGCTCACCCTGTAATCTCAACACTTTGGGAGGCCGAGGCGGATGGATCACCTGAGGTAAGGAGTTCGAGACCAGCCTTGACAACATGGTGAAACCCCATCTCTACTAAAAATAATCCAGGCATGGTGGCAGACGCCTGTAATCCCAGCTACTAGGGAGCCTTAAGCAGGAGAATCACTTGAACCCGGGAGGCAGAGGTTGCAGTGAGCCAAGATCACGCCACTGCTCTCCAGCCTGGACAACAAGAGCAAAATTCCATGTGAAAAAAAAAAAAAGAGACAGGGTCTCTTGCTCTGTCACCCAGGCTGCAGCGCCATGGCAAGATTGATAACTCATTGTAGCCTTGAACTCCTGGGCCCTGGGCTGAAATGATTCTCCCACCTCAGCCTCCAAGGTAGCTGAGACTACAGGTGCACACCACCATGCCCAGCTAATTTTTTTAAAAAATGTTGGCCGGGTGCGGTGCATCACACCTGTAATCCCAGCACTTTGGGAGTCCAAGGTGGGCGGATCACTTGAGGTCAGGAGTTCAAGACCAGCCTGGCCAAAATGGTAAAACCCCATCTCTACTAAAAATACAGAAATTAGTTGGGCATGTTGGAAAGCGCCTGTAATCCCAGCTACTGGGGAGGCTGAGGCAGGAGAATCACTTGAACCCAGGAGGCGGAGGTTGCAAGTGAGCCGAGATTGCACCACTGCACTCCAGCCTGGGTGACAAAAGTGAAATTCCATCTCAAAAAAAAAAAAACAAAACAAAAATTGTAGCCCACCACGGTGGCTCACACCTGTAATCCCAGCACTCTGGGAGTCTTAGGCAGGCATATGACTTGTCGTCAGGAGTTGTAGACCAGCCTGCCCAACATGGTAAAACCCCATCTCCATTAAAAATACAAAAATTGGCCTGGCACAGTGGCTCGTGCCTGTAATCCCAACACTTTGGGAGGCCAGGGCAGGCGGATCACCTAGGTCAGGAGTTCAAGACCAGCCTAACCAACATGGTGAAACCCCTACAAAAATACAAACAATTAGCCAGGTGTGGTGGCCCATGCCTGTAATCCCAGCTACTTGGGAGGCCTAGGCATGAGAATCGCTTGAACCCAGGAGGCAGAGGTTGCAGTGAGCCGAGATCGTGCCATTGCACTCCAGCCTGGGCGACAGAGTGACTCCAACTAAAAAAAAAAAAAAAATTAGCTGGGCATCGTGGTGGGCACCTGTAATCCCAGCTACTCAGGAGGCTGAGGCAGGAGAATCACTTGAACCTGGGAGGCAGAGGCTGCAATGAGCCAAGACTGCACCATCGCACTCCGACCTGGGCAACAAAAGTGAAACTCTGTCTCAAAAAAAAAAAAATACAAAAATTAGCTGGGTGTGGTGGCAGGCACCTATAATCCCAGCTACTCGGGAGGCTGAAGCAGGAAAATCGCTTGAACCCAGGAGTGGGACGTTGCAGTGAGCCAAGATCAAGCCACTGCACTCCAGCTTGGGCAACAGAGCAGGACTCTGTCTAAAAAATAAATAAATAAAAATAAAAAATTGTAAGGCCAGGCGCGGTGGCTCACGCCTGTAATCCCAGCACTTTGGGAGGCCAAGGTGGGTGGATGACAAGGTCAGGAGTTTGAAGCCAGCCTGACCAACATGAAGAAACCCCATCTCTACTAAAAATACAAAATTAGCCCGGTGTGGTGGCGCACAACTGTAGTCCCAGCTACTTGGGAGGCTAAGGCAGGAGAATAGCTCGAACAGGAGGTGGAGGTTGTGGTGAGCCAAGATCACGACACTGTAGTCCAGCCTGGGCAACAAGAGCAAAACTCCATCTCAAAAAAAAAAATATATAGAGAGATGAGGTCTTGTTATGTTGCTCAGACTAGTCTCTAACTCCTGGGTTCAAGTGATCCTCCTGCCTCAGCCTCTGGAGTACCTGGGATTACAGGCGTGAGCCACTGCACCTGATGAATACCACTCCTAATACTTTTTTTTTTCTTTTTTGAGACAGAGTCTCACTCTGTCACCCAGGCTGGAGTGCAGTGGCACGATCTCAGCTCACTGCAAGCTCCGCCTCCCGGGTTCACGCCATTCTCCTGCCTCAGCCTCGAGAGTAGCTGGGACTACAGGCGCCCGCCACCACGCCCAGCTAATTTTTTTTTTTTTTTTTTTTTTTTTTTTGTATTTTTAGTAGAGACAGGGTTTCACCGTGTTAGCCAGGATGGTCTCGATCTCCTGACCACGTGATCCACCTGCCTTGTTCTCCCAAAGTACTGTGATTACAGGTGTGCGCCACCATGCCCAGCCTACTCCTAACACTTTCATATCACCCTGATATATATTATCTCATGCCATCCACACACAAATCCTATGAAACAAGTCAGGTACATATTTCCTTTCTGTAGGATACAGACACCAATAGGTAAAATGACATTATCAATACTTTTTTTTTTTTTTTGAGACGGAGTCTTGCTCTGTCACCAGGCTAGAGATCTCCGCTCACTGCAATCTCCGCCTCCTGGGTTCAAGCGATTCTCTTGTCTCAGCCTCCTGAATAGCTGGGATTACAGGCGGGCGCCACCATGCCCGGCTAATTTTTGTTTTTGTTTTTGTTTTTTCAGTAGAGATGAGGTTCCACTATGTTGGCCAGAGTGGTCTCGAACTCCTGACCTCAGGTGATCCGCCTACATGGGCCTCCTAAAGTACTGGGATTACAGGCATCAGCCACTGCGCCCAACCTTTTTTTTTTTTTTTGAGATGGAGTCTCGCTCTGTCACCCAGGCTGGAGTGCAATGGCACGACCCTGGCTCACTGCAACCTCCGCCTCCCGGGTTCAAGTGCTTCTCCTGCCTCTGCCTCCCGAGTGGCTGAAATTACAGGTGCCACCATGCCCAACTTTTTTTTTTTTTTTTTTTTTAAGACAGAGTCCAGCTCTGCCCCCCAAGTTGGAGTGCAGTTGCGCGATCTCGGCTCATTGTAACCTCCACCTCCTGGTTTCAAGCAATTCTCTTGACTCAGCCACTGGGATTACAGGCGTGCGCCACCACGCCCAGCTAATTTTTGTATTTTTAGTAGAGACAGGGTTTCACCATGTTGGCCAGGCTGGTCTCGAACTCCTGACCTCAAGTGATCCGTCCGCCTCGGCCTCCCAAAGTACTGGGATTACAGGCGTGAGCCACCGCGCCCAGCCGACATTATCAATCAGGTTTGTTGATAAATCAAAATCATGTAAACAGTATGTTTTCACATGTATTATAAACGTAAGGGAACCAGGAAAAATTAACAGTTGATCTAAGGTCCCGGAATTATGGATAATATTTAAATTCCCCCGCGCCGGTTGCACTTAAATGATTTTACCTCTACACATACCGAAATTTGAGAAACAAATGATAGCTCATAAAATGTTTTCCAAACCCTCCGTAGTGTTATTTCTCTAATAATATAACTTTAATTATAAATGCTTTGTTTCATTTTTTTTTTCTACCAGTAAACAGAAAATCTAACCTATTAACTGGACAATACCGCCCTGAGGTTGACGGTGGGTTTTGACAACACAATCCAAGCAGCTAGAAGTGAGTAGAATTAGTAAAGCTATCCATGCCTTACCATGTGCCAGAAACTGCTCTAAGTGTTTCACTGACGGCTCACAACAATCCTGAGAGAGGTACTATTATTTCAATTAAAGAAACGAAGAAACTGACGTTCCAAGGCTAATTTACCCGAGGTCACACAGGTAGTGAGTGGCAAAATTCTTCCGCCTTGGCGTATACCTCCCGCACTCACGACCCGGCCTCCGGAGGCTAGACGTTCGCCGCGCTGGGGAGGCCCCCCTCAACCCTCAAGTGCCAGGGCTCTGTCGCCTCCCCACACCCAGGACACACCAACCGCCGGCCTGCCGCCGCTTACCTCCCCGAGCCTATAGTGTGCCTTCCGCCCAGAAGCCACTTTACCCGTATAGGTCCATCTGCTTTTCCCTTCCGATGCCAAACAAGGCGTCAGAACACTAAAGTTCCGGCCGAGTACAGAAGCCCAGGAAGGACAGCAAGGACCCCGTAGCCCAGCCAACTGAGGTTTTTGGAGGTGTTTGCTCCACTTGGTCGCCAGTTGTAAGGAAGCAGTGAGAATTCAGATAAGTTTTTCGCCTCTCTTTCCTGTATCCTTTCAGGCGGGAAACTCCATCCCTGCGTCTTTTTTTTTTTTTTTTTTTTGAGACGGAGTCTCGCTCTGTCGCCCAGGCTGGAGTGCAGTGGCGCGATCTCGGCTCACTACAACCTCTGCCTCCCAGATTCCAGCGATTCTCCTGCCTCAGCCTCCCGAGTAGCTGGGATTACAGGTGCGCGCCATCATGCCCGACTAATTTTTGTATTTTTAGTAGAGACGGGGTTTCACCATGTTAGCCGGGATGATCTCGATCTCCTGACCTCGTGATCCATCCGCCTCGGCCTCCCAAAGTGCTGAGATTACAGGCGCGAGCCACCAAGCCCGGCCCCCTGCGTCTTTCAAATAGAACCCAGTTATTGCTAACGCGCCTGTATCCCTTCCTTCCTTATCTGTCGCCTCAGTCCCCACAAGAACTGCCTGAGGCCTCAAAAGGCCGATTCTGCTGGAATTGCCCCCATGAATTCTTGAGGACCACCACGCACCTGGACAGCAGCCCCTCCTACCAGCCCTTCCCGAGTCTCGCCCCACAGGGTCGCCAGTTCCTCAGGGCATCTGTTTGTACCTTGTGCACACCTCTCTTAAAGCACTTTTTTTTTTTTGAGACGGAGTCTCACTCTGTTACCCAGGCTGTAGTGCAGTGGCGCGATCTGCAACCTCCGACTCCTGGGTTGGAGCAATTCTCCTGCCTCAGCCTCCCAAGTAGCTGCGATTACAGGTGTGCGCCACCACACCCAGATAATTTTTGTATTTTTAGTAGAGATGGGGTTTCGCCATGTTGGCCAGGCTGGTCTTGAAATCCTGACCTCATGATCCACCCACCTCGGCCTCCCAAAGTGCTGGTATTACAGGCGTGAGCCACCGTGCCCGGCCAAAGCACTTAAACATTGTTTGTTTTTGTTTGTTTGTTTTCTTACTGCCAGGGAAGACAGAATCAACATTGTATCTTTCACTCACTTCTCACTTCCTTTGCCACGCTGTGAGCTTTCTTGGATCCAGACTGCGCTGTTTTTCCTTTCCCCAGAATGTACCATAGCGGCGGGAATTTAGTGCTTAGTGTGAATTTGAGAGCATATAGTTCCGTAACACCTTTGTTCTCTAAGGTTCCGAAGGAGCTCACTAAATACAATAGCCCTTTCCATGTTTTCTCCTTCACTAGTTTCCGCGCCGCCTCCTCTTCCTCAAATTCGGCTTGGCTTCTCTAGACTCTACACTTGCCCCCTCAAACCTTCCCTTTCTGCCCCCATCACTGACTCTTCTATTCTCTTCCCACAACCTTTAATGCGGGCTGTCTCTCCATGGCCCATCCTGCATCTACTTCTTTTCTAGTTTCAAATATAAGTTATCGGCCGGGCGCGGTGGTTCACGCCTGTAATCCCAGCACTTTGGGAGGCCGAGGCGGGCGGATCACAAGGTCAGGAGATCGAGACCATCCTGGCTAACACGGTGAAACCCCGTCTCTACTAAAAGTACAAAAAAATTAGCCGGGCGTGCTGGCGGGCGCCTGTAGTCCCAGCTACTCAGGAGACTGAGGCAGGAGAATGGCGTGAACCCGGGAGACGGAGCTTGCGGTGAGCCGAGATCGCGCCACTGCACTCCAGCCTGGGCCACAGAGCCAGACTCCGTCTCAGAAAAAGAAAAAATCGAAATGTCTTTTTGTTGTTGTTTTTTAGGAAATATCCTTGAGTAATAAAGAAAATTAAATGTCTAAAACTAAATGTGTCATTTTTCCTCCTACCAATTCCTCCTTTCTCCCTATTTCTGTAAATGGCCACATCCTTCTAGGATGGAAATGCTTGACTGTCCTTGGCTCCTCTCCTTAAAATCTTCTCTTACTGATTTTAAATCCTGTTGCATTCTCTTGCTGTTTTTGATCTTTGATCTTTTCACACCTTCTTTCCAAGCCCACTGACACGTTTCTTGTATTTTTGGTTTTTAAAATATAGTAGCCATCCTAATGAGTGTGAAGTGGTATCTCATTTTGGTTTTGATTTGCATTTCTCTAATCATTAGTTGTTTGCTGCTTTTTTTTTTTTTTTTTTTTTGAGCCACAGTCTTCCTCACCCAGGCTGGAGTGCAGTGGCGTGATCTCTGCTCACTGCAACCCCCGCCTCCCGGGTTCAAGTGATTCTCCTGCCTCAGCCTCCTGAGTAGCTGGGATTAAAGGTGCATGCCACCACACCCAGCTGATTATTGTATTTTTAGCAGAGTCAGGGTTTCGTCATGTTGGCCAGGCTGGTCTCCAACTCCTGACCTCAGTTGATCCACCCACCTCGGCCATCCAAGGTGCTGGGATTACAGGCGTGAGCCACTGTGCCAGGCTGTTTGCTTGTTTTTTAAGTATAGGAAGCCCCATATGTGTTTATTACCAGTGGAGAAAGGAAGGCTGGAAGAGAGAAAAAAATATTCAAGTAGAAAGGAAGGACATGACAATGCCAGGCAGAAGAAAAGGTAGAGTCATTAGGGGAAGGAAATATAGGAAATAAAGGAAGGAAATAAAGGCAAAGAGCTGAGGGGAAATGATTATGTAGGTTAACCCAACCATGTCTGTAGCACCTTCTTCCTTGGCCTCCCAGACAGTGGTAGTGGGCTCCACCAAATCTTAACTATACCTTTGTTCACAACAAAACTGAAACCCAGCCAGGCAGGGTAGCTCACACCTGTAATGCCAGCACTTTGGGAGGCCTAGTCGGGTGAATCACCTGAGGTCAGGAGTTCGAGACCAGCCTAGCCAACATGGTAAAACCCTGTCTCTACTAAAAATACAAAAATTAGCCAGGGGTGGTGGCGAGCACCCGTAATCCCAGTTACTCGGGAGGCTGAGGCAGGAGAATGGCTTGAACCTGGGAGGCAGAGGTTGCAGTGAGCTGAGATCTTGCCATTGCACTCCAGCCTGGGCAACAAGAGTGAAACTCTGCCTCAAAAAAGAAAACAACAACAACAACAACTGAAACCCATCCAAATTAGACATGGAGACAACAGGGGCCCATCTATCTATTTGTGGACATAGGGCTGACAAATGCCATAAATGATAATATGACAAAGGGAACAAAGTGAGGGAAACTAAGAGCAGGCAACTACAAAGAGAAGCCCCTGCCTAAAAGGAAATGAACAGTAAGAGCATCATTCAGAAGCCTGGGACCGGAGGACATTGAAGCTGTTCTGAATCCGAATATGAATGGGTGAAGCCCTGTAGTCCCCTATAGTGCAGGCAGTGACAAAAGAGGCAGAGGTGTTTTTCAGCCCTGGCCAACCTTAGAAGGTAGCAGGATGATTTTTTGTTTGTGTGTTTGCTTGTTTTGAGATGGAGTTTTGCTCGTGTTGTCTAGGCTGGAGTGCAATGGCGCAATCTCAGTTCACTGCAACCTCCACCTCTCGGGTTCAAGCGAATCTCCTGTCTGAGCCTCCCGAGTAGCTGGGATTACAGGTGCATGCCACCATGCCTGCCTAATTTTTGTATTTTTAGTAGAGACGAGGTTTCATAATATTGGTCAGGCTAGTCTGCAACTCCTGACCTCAGGTGATCCACCCGCCTCAGCCTCCCAAAGTGCTGGGATCACAAGCGTGAGCCACCGCGCCAGGCCTGTTTTTGTTGTTTGGAGACGGAGCCTTGCTCTGTCACCCAGGCCAAGGTGCAGTGGCCCAATCTTGGCTCACTGCAACCTCTGCCTCCCAGGTTCAAGCGATTCTCCTGCCTCAGCCTCCTGAGTAGCTGGGACTACAGGGGTGTGCCACCACGCCCAGCTAAGTTTTGTTGTTTTAGTAGAGACAGGGTTTTGCCATGTTGGCCAGGCTGGTCTCCAACACCTGACTTCAGGTGATCCACTCACCTTGGCCTCCCAAAGTGCTGGCATTACAGGCATGAGTCACTGCGCCTGGCCAGGAGGGTATTTTTTTTTTTTTTTTTTGAGACCGAATCTCACTCTGATGCCCAAGCTGGAGTGCAGTGGCGCGATCTCGGCTCACTGCAACCTCCACCTCCCGGGTTCAAGCGATTCTCCTGTCTTGCCCTCCCAAGTAGCTGAGACTACAGGTGCATGCCACCACACCCAGCTGATTTTTTTTTTTTTGGTAGAGACGGGGTTTCACCATGTTAGCCAGGATGGTCTTGATCTCCTGTCCTCGTGATCCGCCCGCCCCAGCCTCCCAAAGTGCTGGGATTACAGGCGTGAGCCACCGTGCCCAGCCAGGAGAGTTTTTTTTTAATTTTTTTTTAAGCTGCTGAGTTTGTGTTAAGCAGGATCCTAATGTCATTTCCAATCAGTATTAAATGAAATAATATATGTAAAATGTTTGCATAATTATTGGAATTATTTGGTAAATGTACAAAAAAGCTAGCTATGATTGCTGAACTATAGGACAGTGTTCAACAAGTACACAGTCCAATAGAGGGCATGTCATCAAACAAATAACTGCAGCACAGTTAGAAACTATAGCAGAGGAACAAGACTGGCCCAAAGAAGGGTGTAATGAGTGCTTCTAGGCTAGACATTGAGTTTAACACTTCTCAGGCATTTTCTCTTTTCATTGTCAGAACAATTCTGTGAAGTAGATACTCATATTACACCTATTTCCCAGGTAAGAAAACAGATGTTAAGTAACATGCTAGTCACATGCTTATCACAGCTGTTGAAGTAGCAGAGCTGGGATTCAAACCATGTCTGTCTGCTAAATCCAGGATACATGCTCATTATTCACTACATTGTATCATGTCTGCTCATCCAAGTTAGGGAGTAGTTCCTAGAGGAAGAACATGAACTGAGCATTGAAGGATAAGGCATTTAACAGACAGATGAGAGGGAGACGGGCACTCCAGGTGAGGGAGCATGTATATGCAAAGGCAGGGAGTTATGAAACAGACCATGTGCCCACAGAAATGGAAGACTTCCGCTTGTCAGAATAGTGATGATTTCTACTGTCTTTTTTTTTTTTTTCCAGACAGAGTCTCACTTTGTTGCCAGGCTGGAGTGCAGTGGCGCAATCTCAGCTCACTGCAACCTCTGCCTCCCGGGTTCAAGTGATTCTCCTGCCTCCCGATTAACTGGGAGTACAGGGGCATGCCACCACGCCCAGCTAATTTTTGTATTTTTAGTAGAGACGGGGTTTCACCATGTCGGCCAGGATGGTCTCCATCTCTTGACCTCATGATCCGCCCACCTCGGCCTCCCAAAATGCTGGGATTACAGCCATGAGCCATTGCATCCAGCCCGATTTCTACTGTCTAAAAGCAACATAGAGTCAAGCCCAGGGCCATGCACTTACCATACCATGTCTCTTAAGACTTACCAGGGGCCTGACGCAGTGGCTCATGCCTGTAATCCCAGCACTTTGGGAGGCCAAGGCAGATGAATCACTGGAGGTTGGGAGTCTGACACCAGCCTGACCAACATGGAGAAACCCCATCTCTACTAATACAAAAATTAGCCGGGCATGGGGGTGCATGTGTGTAATCCCAGCTACTTGGGAGGCTGAGGCAGGAGAATTGCTTGATTTGGGTGGGATTGACTCTAAATCCATCCTTAAGGGTTGTACTAACTGGTTTTATCCAATCAGCATATCTCACCTCTCTGGCCCCAGGGATTGGCTCAGAAGTTGACAATTAACTCAGGTAGTACCAGGGAGGGCCAGTGACCTCTGGGAACAAGCAGCTTC
Source organism: Gorilla gorilla gorilla (assembly GCF_029281585.2). Classification (NCBI taxonomy): domain Eukaryota; kingdom Metazoa; phylum Chordata; class Mammalia; order Primates; family Hominidae; genus Gorilla; species Gorilla gorilla. The sequence goes on from NC_073240.2 coordinate 42,113,073, forward strand.
TTCCTTCTTCCTTGGAGGCTACTGGAAGAGACCCTCTGTCTTCCTCTGGGTAATCTAGTGAGAGCTATTTTGTAACCATGTGGACAGAACCTAGAGCTGCCTGCCTGTGGGTGAGTTGGGATACCAAGGATTAAGGCAGAGCCAAGAACAGAAAGAAGCCAGACTTCTGACACCATCTGTGCTGCTGAATCAGGCATTCCCTGAGGCCAGACCTGCTTCTGGACTTTTCAGTCACGTGAGCCAAGATTATGTTGTTTAAACTAGCTTGTGTTGAGTTTTCTGTTACTTGTAGCCAAAAGCATCCTAACTGATACGGCTGTGGAGGAAGAAAACAGAACATGAAGTCAGCATGCAAGAGGCTTATTTTTTTTTAAATATATATTTTATTTTTCTTGAGACGGAGTCTCGCTGTCACCCAGGCTGGAGTGCAGTGGTGTGATTTCCGCTCACTGCAACCACTGCCTCCCAGGTTCAAGTGATTCTCCTGCCTCAGCCTCTTGAGCAGCTGGGATTACAGGCACGTGCCACCATGCCTGGCTAATTTTTGTAGTTTTAGTAGAGACAGGGTTGCACCATGTTGGTCAGGATGGTCTCGATCTCTTGACCTTGTGATCCACCCGCCCAGCCTCCCAAAGTGCTGGGATTACAGGTGTGAGCCACCACGCCTGACTGACATTTTTACTTTTTTTAATTTTTATTTTATTTTATTTTATTTTGAGATGGAGTTTCACTTTTGTCACCCAGGCTGGAGTGCAATGGCACAATCTCAGCTCACCGCAACCTCTGCCTCCCGGGTTCAAATGATTCTCCTGCCTCAGCCTCTGAGTAGCTGGGATTACAGGCATGCACCACCACGCCCGGTTAATTTTGTATTTTTAGTAGAGACGGGTTTTCTCCATGTTGGTCAGGCTGGTCTTGAACTCCCGACCTCAGGTGATCCGCCTGCCTCGGCCTCCCAAAGTGCTGGGATTACAGGCGTAAGTCACCTCGCCCGGCCCACGTTTTTACTTTTTATATGAAAGAGATATGTTAAAAAGGAGCCAGGGCACCTGTAATCCCAGCTATTCAGGAGGCTGAGGCAGGAGAATCGCTTGAACCTGGGAGGCGAAGGTTGCAGTGAGCTGGGATCCTGCCACTGCACTCCAGCCTGGGCAACAGAGTGAGACTCTGTCTCAAAAAAAAAAAAAAAAAAAAAAGGAGCCAGCTGAGAGAGACTGAAGGCACAGAAAATAAGAGCAATAATCAATAGAGTGATGCTTCTGAGAAACAGAAGTAACAAAACATAGGACATAGAAGGAGCTTTAGACAGAAGGGAATGCTCATCCATGCCTGCAACAAAGTAGGCGCTTAATAAATATTTGTAAATTGAGTAGATCAATGATTTGGGACCTTCTGAAAACTCTATATTGATAGAGGAATTTATAACTGATTTATAGAAGGCTACATTCTTCTGCATTTTGCATCTTGCCAAGTCATTCTCTGAGGTCACCCTAGCTTACTTAGGCTTTTGAAATACCTTGTTATCACATGCATGCAGACTTTTTCAGGAAATGTAGAGACAGAAAAGAATCTCTGATCCTGAACTCTTTACATGATTTTTAGGCTTCTCTCTGTGTGTCCAGTGTTTTTCAAAATGAGTCCCTCTCATAACTTACAAGGAAATCAGTCTAGGCATCTGTTAAAAATGCAGATTCTGGCCGGGCACGGTGGCTCACCCCTGTAATCCCAGCACTTTGGGAGACCAAGGCAGGTGGTTCACGAGGTCAAGAGATTGAGACCATCCTGGCCAACACGGTGAAACCCCGTCTCTACTAAAAATACGCAAATTAGCTGGGCGTGGTGGCACACACCTGTAGTCCCAGCTACTCAGGAGGCTGAGGCAAGAGAATCGCTTGAACCTGGGAGGCGGAGGTTGCAGTGAGCCAACATTGTGCCACTGCACTCCAGCCTGGCGACAGAGCGAGACTCCGTCTCAAAAAAAAAAAAAAAAAAAAAAGTGTAAACCAGGGAATCCTGTGTTGATAAGCTCACAAGTTTGGCTTTGATAAAGCAAGAATTTAAATTGCAGGGTTCACTTGTATTCATGGTTCCAAGCGTGTTGCAGTTAGCTGTGATATACATCTCAGGTAGTGAGTAATTAATCATACTCAATAATCAAAGTTGGCAAATAACTAACTTATACAAATAATTTTACTTTGGGAGGCCGAGGCAGGCGGATCACGAGGTCAGGAGATCGAGACCATCCTGGCTAACACGGTGAAACCCCGTCTCTACTAAAAACACAAAAAAATTAGCCGGGCATGGTGGCGGGTGCCTGTAGTCCCAGCTACTCGGGAGGCTGAGGCAGGAGAGTGGCGTGAACCCAGGGGGGCAGAGCTTGCAGTGAGCGGAGATTGCGCCACTGCACTCCAGCCTGGGCGACAGAGCAAGACTCCTTCTCAAAAATAAATAAATAAATAAAAATAATAATAATAATAATAATTTTAGCTGAGGTAGGAGGATAGCTTGAGCCCAGGAGTTCAAATCTAGCCTGGGTGACAGAGCAGAACCCCGTTTCTAAAAATATAATAATAATACAAATTAACACAAAAATACAAATAACTTTAAAGATATAAGATTGTTCCTATGGTAACATCCCTTTCACTCCTTGGTATTGTGATATGCTTTTCTGAAAGCTGTTTTTGAGTACAGTGGACACTTCAGGATATGTGTATATCCAATAAAAGACAGCCTCTGTTACATGTGCTGAGGTAGGAACAAAAGGTTATGAACTACAGAGCTATCCTGAGAGAGGCCAGAGAGAGGGCTGACCTTACAGCATCTTAAAATTAGTTCCCAGCTCAGCACAGTGGTTCATGCCTGCCCAACACTTTGGGAGGCCAAGGTGGGAGGATCACTTAAGCTCAGGAGTTTGGGATCAGCCTGGGCAACATATGGAGACCTCATCTCTACAAAAATAAAGAAAAATTAGCCAGGTGTGGTGGTGCATTTCTCTGGTCACAGCTACTTGGGAGGCTGAGTTGGGAGATCGCTGGGGCCTGGGAGGTTGAGGCTGCAGTGAGCTGTGATTGTGCCACTGCATTGCAGCCTGAGTGACAGAGTGAGACTCAGTCTCAAAACAAAATAAAACTTTGAGATGATGGACACTTGCATAGGAAAAAAAAATTAGTTCTCACTTACCAGGAGGAAACAATTAAATACAAAGAAGCCAAGGATTCCCATTTAATATATACTCACCATGTGTATTTTAGTCATGGAACTCAGGCCTCTGGTGGTAGACATTACCTCATGGATATACAAAGCATTTTCTGACACTCCCTGGTGCCACCTTGGCGTGGCACTCAAACCAGTCTAACGCTGCAGGGAGAAACCACATTATAGGATAACACATGTTGCATGATCCTGTTTTGGGGTGTGTTTACATGTATTCCCTAAGAGGTCTGGAACAATACACACTAAACTAGTCATAGGAGTTTTTCCTGGAGAATGAGATTGGGAGAGAAGAGGGATGAGGGTGAGGACCTCCTTTTTATTTTATATACTTCTGGATTTGGATTTCTTATTTTTTACTCTAAAAAATAAATTTGGCTGGGCATGTTGGCTCATGTCTTTAATCCCAGCACTTTGGAATTCCAAGGCAAGAGGATCACTTAAGCCCAGGAGCTCAAGACCAATGTAGGCACCATGGTGAGACTTTGCCTCTACAGAAATATTTAAAAATTAGCCGGGCATGGTGGAGTGCCTGTTGTCCCAGCTACTCTGTGAGCCATGATCCTGTCACTGTATTCCAGCCCGGGCAATGGAACAAGACTCTGTTTCAAACAAAACAAAACAAAACAAAACAAAAACCATAATAGTACATTATTTACAAAAAAAAAGTACATTATTTAAATCCAGGCACAGGGGCTCACATTTGTAATCCAAACACTTTGGGATGTTGAGGTGGGAGGACTGCTTGAGCCACGAGTTCGAGACCAGACTGGGCAACACAGGGAGACCCTGTCTCTGCAAAAAAATACAAAAATTAGCTGAGTGTGGTGGTGCGCTGTAGTCTCAGCTACTCGGGAGGCTGAGGTGGGAGGACTGCTTGAGCCTAGGAGGTTGAGGCTGCAGTGAGCCATGACGGTGCCATTGTACTCCAGTCTGGGGGACAGAGCAAGACCCTGTCTTTAAAAAATAAAAATAAATACAATTGGCCAGGCGTGGGGGCTCACGCCTGTAATCCCAGCACTTTGGGAGGCTGAGGCGGGTGGATCACCTGAGGTCAGGAGTTTAAGACCAGCCTGACCAACATGGAGAAATCCCATCTCTACTAAAAATACAAAATCAGCGGGGTGTGGTGGCACATGCCTGTCATCCCAGCTACTTGGGAGGCCGAGGCAGGAGAATTTCTTGAACCCGGGAGGCAGAGGTTGTGGTGAGCCGAGATCGTGCCAGCCTGGGCAACAAGAGCAAAACTGCCTCAAAAAATAAAAAATAAAAAATAAATAAATAAAAATAAATACAATAAATAAAGAGACTTTCAATACCTACAGTAAGAGGTCAAGGAAAGCTGAGCCTGAGGATAATCATCAGAGTAGCCGGAGCTCCAATAAGCTTAAACTCCCAAGCAAGGCAGTGTGCCTAAGCCAAAGGCCAGGCCCTAGTTGAGAAATAATGGGACCATGACAAATGGGATGGGGATATCTGGTTAATGCCCCTAAAGAATTTGAAATCCCAGGTACTCCCGAACCCTCTGAACCTGCAGAAATGATCTTCCTTCCAGCCTCCTCTCCTCCTTTTAGACACTGCAGAGGCTTGTCCCTGGCAGGACTGCAGGATTTCTCCTTCCCCTCAGAATCTGCTCTTACCCCTCTCCTGGCCACTAGACTTATATAGGGTTAAGTCACCACATAACCCAGTGGGGGACATATTGGGCCTAATAAAGGAGAAAAAGGACTATACGCCAAAAGAGCTGCAAGAACTAGCCAAGCAGGTGGTGGCAGGAGCTGGGAGAGTAGCAAACGACTGGATTCTGAGGGTGCCTGATCAAGAGGACCAAGTTGTAAGATTGGGCCGGATATGGTGGCTCATGCTATAATCTCAACACTTTTAAGAGACTGAGGCAGGAGGATCACTTGAGGATAGGAATTGGAGACCAGCTTGGGCAACATAGTGAGATCTTGTCTCTACAAAAAATAAAAATAAAAAAATTAGCAGGGTGTGTTGGCACATGCCTGTAGTCCCAGCTACCTGGTAGGCTGAGGTGGGAGGATTGCTTGAGCCCAGGAGTCTAAGGCTGCAGTGAGCCATGATCATACCACTGCACTCCAGCCTGGGTGACAGTGCAAGACTATGTTTCAAAAAAAAAAAAATTCCAAGATTAGATAATGGACAGTATTTTTTTTTTTTTTTGAGATGAGGTCTCGCTCTGTTGCCCAGGCTGGAGTGCAGTGAGTGATCTCAGCTCACTACAACCTCCGCCTTCCAGGTGCAAGCAATTCTCCTGCCTCAGCCTCCCGAGTAGCTGGGACTACAGGTGGGTGCCACCACGCCCAGCTAATTTTTGTATTTTTAGTACAGACGGGGTTTCACCATGTCAGCCAGGCTGGTCTCGAACTCCTGACCTCAAGTGATCCACCCTCCTTGGTCTCCCAAAGTGCTAGGATTACAGGCATGAGCCACCCCACCTGGCCTAACTTATTATTATCATTATTTTTTTAAATTTTGAGATGGAATTTCACTCTTGTTGCCCAGGCTGGAGTGCAATGGCGCGATCTCAGCTCACTGCAACTCCGCCTCCTGGGTTCAAGTGATTCTCCTGCCTCAGCCTCCCAGGTAGCTGGGATTACATGCGCCTGCCACAATGCACAGCTAATTTTTTTTTTTTTTTTTTTTTTTTTTTTTACTAGAGACGGGATTTCACCATGTCGGCCAGGCTGGTCTTGAACTCCTGACCTCAGGTAATCCGCCTGCCTCGGCCTCCCAAAGTGCTGGGATTACAGGCGTGAGCCACCACACTCGGCTTGGCCTAACTTACTATTTTTTTTGAGACGTGGTTTCTCTAAGTTGCCAAGGATGGATTCGACCTCCTCGGCTCAACCGATCCTCCTACCTTAGCCTCCCAAGTAACTGGGACCATAGACCTGTGCCTCCATGCCTGCTTTGTAAACTTACACCTTATAAGAACCCAAAGAGACAGACACTATCATTATCCTCATTTTACTAATTGGAAACTTTGACTGGTTGGGTTCTCTGGGAAGCTGACTCAAGAGGGAGTTTAAAGCAACGTTTATTCACTAAATTTAGACATTGATTAGACTCAATATGGACTAACTTCTGTAGGTGAATCATTAGAAGACCCCTTGCAGAAAGATCAAAATCTACAGATTTCGCTCAAAGAACATACTTTTATTAATTCCAGTCAAGGGCCACTGACCATGTCATGGCTTTCTTTTTAGCAGTACTGTGTATTAACACATTTAAAGAGGGTCCTCCAGAAGGGCACCACAGGCTTCAGGGTGGCTAGACATATGGAAGCTGGGCTGGTGATTCGGGGTCACCTTGGCCATTGTTCCAAGGATATGTCGGGGGAGAAAAGTCTATGAGCTGTATCTTAGGAAAACTCTTCTAGGGTAAAGAGGTAGTTGGACTTTATTTAGGTTGTTTTATTTATTTATTTATTTATTTGAGACAGGGTCTCACTTTGTCACCCAGGCTGAAGTGCAGTGGTGCGATTATTTTCTTTTTTCCTTTTTTTTTTTTTGAGAACAGGCTCGCTATTGTTGCCCAGGCTGGAGTGGTGGCACGATCTCGGCTCACTGCAACCTCCACCTCCCAGGTTCAAGCAATTCTCTGCCTCAGCCTCCCAAGTAGCTGGGAATACATGCGCCCGCCACCACGTCTGATTAATTTTTGTATTTTTAGTAGAAACGGGGTTTCACTGTCTTGGCCAAGTTGGTCTTGAACTCCTGACCTCGTGATCCACCTGCCTCAGCCTCCCAAAGTGCTGGGGTTACAGGAAAGAGCCACTGCACCCGGTCCAGATTATCATTATTATTATTATTATTATTATTATTATTTTTGAGAAAGAGTCACGTCTGTTGCCAGGCTGGAGTGCAGTGGTACGATTTCGTCTCACTGCAGCCTCCACCTTCAGGTTCAAGTGATTCTCCTGCCTCAGCCTCTCAAGTAGCTGGGATTACAGGAACGTGCCACCATGCCCGGCTAATTTTTGTATTTTCAGTAGAGACAGGGTTTTACCATGTTGGTCAGGCTGGTCTCGATTTCCTGACCTTGTGATCCGCCTGCCTCAGCCTCCCAAAGTGCTGGGATTACAGGCGTGAGCCACTGTGCCCGGCCTAATTTTTGTATTTTTAGTATAGATGGGGTTTTGCCATGTTGGCCAGGCTGGTCTTGAACTCCTGCCCTCAGCTGATCGGCCCTCTTCAGCTTCCCAAAGTGCTGGGATTACATGTGTGAGCCACCACGCCCGGCCCCTACTTTATATTCCTAATCACTAAAGGAAATAACTTCTGGAGCTGACCTTTTTATCAGCTGGCCTCAAACTTAAGTATAAAAGTGAACTTATTTCCTATACACACCAGTTCCCAAAACCTTCTTCTCTCCTCTTGTATTTCATTTTTTTGATGAAGGGCTCACCTGCCACTAGCTTCCTAAGCTAGAATCTGAACATCAATAGGTATCTGGGAGCACTCCTTCCCTTACCCCTATCCCAAATCCTAGGGATTCTACCTTCCAAATTATCCAGAGTCCATCCACTTCTTTCCATTCCCACAGCTTCGTCCTTAGATCAGGACACCATCATCTCTTGCCAAGAAGACAACAACAATCCAAGCGATCTCCCTGCCCTTAGTCCATTCGCCATACTGCGGTCAGAGTAATCTTTGAAAAACACAAATCAGGCCTGGGCGCAGTGGCTCATGCCTATAATCCCAGCACTTTGGGAGGCTGAGGCGGGCGGATCACCGGAGGCCAGGAGTTTGAGACCAGCCTGGCCAACATGCTGAAACCCCATCTCTACTGAAAATACAAAAATTAGCAGGGCGTGGTGAAGGGCGTCTGTAATGCCATCTATTCCGGAGGTTGAGGCTGGAGAATCGCTTGAACCCAGGCGGCAGAGGTTGCAGTGAGCCAAGATCGCGCCATTGCACTCCAGCCTGGGCGACAAGAACGAAACTCCGTCTCAAAAAAAAAAAAAAAAAAAAAAAAAAAAAAAAAAAAATTAGCCGCGCGTGGTGGCAGGAGCCTGTAATCCCAGCTACTCAGGAGGCTGAGGCAGGAGAATCGCTTGAACCTGGGAGGCGGAGTTGCAGTGAGCGCCACTGCACTCCAGGCTGGGCAACAAGAGCGACTCCGTCTCCAAAACAAACAAACAAACAAAAAAACACCACCACAAATCAGGCTGGGCACGGTAGCTCATGCCTGTAATCCCAGCACTTTGGGAGGCCAAGGCAGGAGGATCCCTTGGGCCCAGGGGTTCGAGACCAGCCTGGGCAATATAGGGAGGCCCCGTCTCTACTAAAACACAAAACCACACACAAATCAAATCATGTGGTTCTTCAGTTTAAAATCTTTCAACACTCAAGTTCAAACTCCCTAATTCAGCTTACTTATTAGGATCTGAGTGAGGCAGTCGCCGTGTCCTTCTCCAGCCTGGTCTGTCGCCTATCCCCACCCACAATCTCTGCTCTGGCCATAACTAACTTCAGTTCTCCGAACCTAACTTTATTATCGCCGGGCCATTTTGCCTACGCTGTTCTCTGCGTGCAACACTCTACTCTCCTTTTGGGTAATTCAGATGCATTCTCCAGGTCCCAGCTCAGCTGTCATTCGCACAGCCCGGGTCGGCAGGCTCCAGCCCCCAACCGGTGTCCACCGCGTGGTCCAGGCGACTTATGTCTTCCAGGCCGTCGGCCCCTTAAGTACACGCCATCAGTGTTGGACAGCTTGAAAGTAGGTAGACACGTGAGCCCCCTCAGAGAGAACCTGGATCCTTGCGGCTCCAGCCCCCGATAGGTAGAGAGCCCACCAAACTTCGGCTACGTAGCAGAGATATAGCCAAGGACTCCAGGGTAGTCGCGGGGGAAGCCATCACCATTCTCTGCCGGGAACCAGCGAGGGGGGAAGGCCCCGCCTCTTACGCTGCGTCGGGGGCGGGGCAGGGCGGGGCACCCGGCGACCTGCGAACGGCGTGCGGCGAGCAGGGGGCGGGGCCAGGGGCGGAGCGGAGCGCGCATGCGCGGTCGCCTTTGTGTGGGTCGAGCAGCGGCGGCGGCGGCGGCAGTGGCGGTCCCACTGGCAGGCGGGCAAGAGGGGAGTCCGGGCGGCGGCCGGCGTGGGAGCCGGGGGACCACCATGGTAAAGAAGCGGAAAGGCCGCGTCGTGATCGACTCGGACACAGAGGACAGCGGCAGCGACGAGAACCTGGATCAGGTAAGGGCAGGCCGCGGAGGCGCGGGCCGGCGGAGCCAGAGGGCTGTCGGGGCCGCGGGAGCCGGAGACGGCCGGGCCTGGAGCCTTCCTACCAGAGCGCCCAGCTCGCCCCGTGCCGTGGGCACCACTACAGCCCCTTTCCCGTCTTCCCGGAGTGTGCGGGGCCTTGGAGACCGGCCCGGGCCTGGAGACGGAGCCCCGAGGACTTGGCGCCTTGGGCGGGGAGGCGGGGCAGGGACCGGGCTGTTGGGCCTTGGGCTCGCGGGTAGCGAAAGGGGCCGCGATCTTCCGGGGCCAGATCGGGGCGGCGGGCTGTAGTCCAGGAGATCCGGGCTGGGAGAGATAGGAAGTATCGCCCGCCAACCTGGGAGGCTGGGAGGTTTTGGAGGAGGTGCAAGGGTGCGCGTCGAGCAGTGGGGGGCGAGGGCCAAGAAGATCCGGACTCTGGAAGATGGAAGTTTTTCGGACAAGGGGTGTGGACAGAGGGGAAGGACACTCGTAAATGTTCCTAGGAGCCTCTGCCATGCTTGCCAAGGATGACTTAGCTGTGGGCACGAGTTTATTTGGCGACTAGGGTCGTTTGTGTTTGAGAAGGGCCCCTGTTGAGGTGTCAGACCCAAAAAAACACTCTTGGGTGGAGGAAAGAGGGCAGATACTGGAAGTAATAGAGAACTATGTAGGACGACATGGAGGGACTGTGCATAGCCCAGGCCTCCTCTTGGCCCTTTCACGCAGCATCCCAGAATTCTTTCTTACTTGAAGACTGCAGGAAGCACTGAAAGTAACTTTTGGCCTCAGTGTCTTGGGGTTGAACTGTTTATATACTCTAGAAAACATTGTAGGGAGGAATCTGCTCTTTGTAGCGGTGCTCTAGTGATACCAGGCGATACAAAGATGGTCTCCTTTATGTTTAATGAGCAAATGATGTAAAGAAAGAATATGCAAGAGATAGTAGCTTTTGAGTAGAAAGAGTATTGAACTTGGAGTCTGAAAATTTGAATTCTAGGCTGGGCTTATGCTATTTTCTAGCTATGTATCTTTGGTCTTAAATGTAAAATGAAAATGTAACATCAGCCTTGTGTATCTAATTGGTTTATTGTAAAGATCAAGTGTTTGTAAAAATTGATGGCAGTGCAAGCATTTGCTAATTGTAAAGTTTTTCTATAAATGGCTTCTTGGGGGTCTTTTATATGAAGCCAGAGGTCTCAGTTTGAAAGTATTAGGGGCTGGGCGCGGTGGCTCACGCCTGTAGTCCCAGCACTTTGGGAGGCCAAGGCTCATCTGAGGTCGGGAGTTCGAGACCAGCCTGACCAACATGGAGAAACCCCGTCTCTACTAAAAATACAAAATTAGCGGGGCGTGGTGGCACATGCCTGTAATCCCAGCTACTCGGGAGGCTGAGGCAGGAGAATTCTTGAACCCGGGAGGCGGAGGTTGCAGTGAGCCTGGGCAACAAGAGCGAAACTCCATCACAAAAAAAAAAAAAAAAGAAAGAAAAAGAAAGTATTAAGGCATAAAAGGGGAGGACTTTTTATTTATTTATTTATTTTTTTGAGACGGAGTCTCGCACTGTCGCCCAGGCTGGAGTGCAGTGGTGCGATCTTGGCTTCACTGCAAGCTCCGCCAAGGGGAGGACTTTTAAGAAGAAAAGGACTGAGGAGGTGCTGTAGAAAGAAGACTGCTTTGAAAATGGTGGTAGGGAGGTGGAGAAGTAATGGGGCCTGTGTAGGACTATCTAAGGAATAGAAACTTTGTTTTGGGGTAGGAATTGAAAATGTTCTCATTGAAAGGCTCCTGAAGTTTACAAAAATATCAAAAGTATAATTTCGACTGTAAAAGTTTGATTGGTAGATAATTTTAGACTGGCAATTAGAAGGAGTAGAATCTATTTTTTTCTGTCTTTTCATCTACAAATGTGAATGTTTCAGATAATAACAACATTGGCTACCATTTATATAGTGCCTAGAGTAGGCACTTTAATTGTTTTGTTTACATTGTCAAGTTTTCACATTATGGTAAATTTGGAATTATTTCCTCTACTTTACAATGGAGGTTGAAAAAGTTAAATAACTCACAACTAGTAAGTGGTAGCATTGGGATTTCAACCCAGATCTGCATGAGTACAAAGCCTATACTGTTTCCACTATACCAACTCAATCTGTTAGTTTTAAATTTTTTTCATACTGCAAAATGATAATGTTTCACAGTCATTTTTCATGGTGCTAGAGTTCATGTTTATAAAGTACACTGGATAGTTTAGAGGAAATTGGTACATACATTAAAAGGATTATTTGGGGGGATTTCTTGGTAAAGCACTCTCAAGACATCTGTTCAAGTGATGAATGAACTGAACTGAAAATTATTGTCGTTAGTAGTTTCCCACAGAATTCTGATGAATAAAATAAGTTGAGTGCTTCTTTTCGTGGTAGAGATATTTCACCTGATCCACAAAAAGCTTTTTCAAAGTGGGAACTGCAGAGAATTGCCACTTTATTTATTTATTTATTTTTGAGACGGAGTCTTGTTCTGTTGCCCGGGGTTGGAGTTCAGTGGCACAATCTCAACTCACTGCAACCTCCGCCCCCTGGGTTCAAGCGATTCTCCTGCTTCAGCCTCCCGTGTAGCTGGGACTACAGGTGCCTGTCACCACACCTGGCTAATTTTTTGTATTTTTAGTGGAGACAGGGTTTCTCCATGTTGGCCAGGCTGGTTTCGAACTCCTGACCTCAAGTGATATGCCCACCTTGGCCTCCCAAAGTGCTGGGATTACAGGCATGAGCCACCATGCTTGGCCGGAATTGCAACTTTAAATCCAATTCTAAATATCTATTTGTAAAAGGAAATTAACATAAAATGTGTAAGTAATACCTAATACATTTTAACAACAAATTTAACTTCCTCCCCTTCAGCTTCTTATTTGCATTCTTGTTATCAGATGGGAACTAGATCAAAATTCCCTTTCCCTGCACATCCTAACGGGGTACTGATGTCTTCAGTTTGTCTGTTCAGCACTATGCCAGACTCTCAGAAGAATCAAAGAGGAAGATCTCTGTCCTCTAGACATTTTCACGAAAGACCTTTAGCACAAGTTCACTGTCAGTGCTGCTTGGGGGTCTTTAGGAATCCTAATGCATTCTGGATCTTTCCTGCCCCAAATACCTTGTGCTGCTCCATCTGGTTCTGAGTCTTCACTGGGGGTATAACATAAGACTTGCTGTCTAGCGTATGGTACTTGTGGAAGGAACAAACTATGACAGATCACCGAGTATCTAGTGTGGATTGGAACGCAGTTCGTAAGGAGGCCTTTTATCCCTGGGTTTTTCAGATGGGAATCTGAGCCATTATGTCAAAAATTTTACCTCCAGTTTATTCCTTACTGAAGGTGAGATAGATGGGCCTTCTAGGCTGGTTTTTCCTGGTGGTAGGGGCAGACCTCTGTGTCAGAAGCCACCTGGGTTGCTTATTTAAAATGTAGGTTGGGACTTAGAGGGTGCAGCAGTTCCCATCCTAGACCTACTGAATCAGACTCTCAGGGGATAGAGGTCTGGACTCTGCATTTGTAACAGGTATAGCTCAAGTAATTATGATTTATGTTAGTGATTAAGATCACTGCCTATATGCAAGTTAATCTTTTTAGTAACACACTATAAGTATTTAGAAGAGAAATAGCTTCCTGTGTCTGCCATAGTACTTCCAAGTTAAGCGTACATGTATAGGCTGGGCATGGTGGTTCATGCCCTGTAATCTCAGCACTTTGGGAGGCCAAAGTGGGAGGATCACTTGAGCCCAGGTGTTTGAGATCAGCGTAGGCAACAAAGTGAGACCTCATCTGTACAAAGACTTTAAAAATTGGCCAGGTGCAGTGGCTCACACCTGTAATCCCAGCACTTTGGGAGGCCGAGGCGGGCGGATCACCTGAGGTCGGGAGTTTGAGACCAGCCTGACCAACATGGAGAAACCTCGTCTCTACTAAAAATACAAAATTAGCCAGGCATGGTGGTGCTTGCCTGTAATCCCAGTTACTCAGAAGGCTGAGGCAGGAGAATCACTTGAACCCAGGAGGTGGAGGCTGTGGTGAGCCGAGATTGTGCCATTGCACTCCAGCCTGGGCAACAAGAGTGAAACTCTGTATTAAAAAAAAAAAAAAAAAAAAAGAATTTAAAAATTAGCTGGGCATGGTGGCGTGCCTCTAGTCTCAGCTACTTGGGAGTCTGGGGTGGGAGGATTGCTTGAGCCTGAGAGGTTGAAGTTGCAGTTACTTGTGGTCCCACCATTTCTCTTCAGCCCAGGTAACAGAATGAGACCCTGTCCCAAAGGAAAAAAAAAAAAAAGGCACTTGTATAACTAAAAGAACTTGACAGGGAGGTTTTAAGATGGCAAAACTGCTGGTTCTTTTTTTTTTTTTTTTCTTTTTTAGGCAGGGTTTCACTCCTGTCACCCAGGCTGGAGTGCAGTGGCACAATTACAGCTCACTGCTGTAGCGTTGACCTCCCTAGCTCAGTCATCCTTCCCCCTCAGCCTCTCAAGTAGCTGGGACTACAGGTGTGCACCACCACACCCAGCTAATTTTTAAAATCATTTGTAGAGATGGGGTCCCACTACATTGCCTAGGCTAGTCTCGAACTCCTGGGCTTAGGTGATTCTCAGGCTTTGGCCTCCCAAAGTGCTGGAATTACAAGTGTGAGCTGCCACACCAGGCCTTATTTATTTGTTTGTTTGTTTATTTATTTATTTTTGAGATGCAGTCTCACTCTATCGCTCAGGCTGGAGTGCAATAGCACGATCTCGACTCACTGCACCTTCCGCCTCCCGGGTTCAAGCAATTCTCCGGCCTCAGCCTCCTGGGTAGCTGAGATTACAGGCGCCTGCCACCACACCTGGCTAATTTTTTGTAATTTCAGTAGAGACGGAGTTTCGCTATGTTGGCCAGACTGGTCTCTAACTCCTGGCCTCAGGTGATCCAGCACCTGGCCTTATTTTAACCTTTGAAAGTTTTTAAAACTAAGACCTAGTTTGAGAGTTTGAAAGCTTTTCTTTTAGCATTTGACCTGATAGTGACTCTGTCCTTATTTTGACCACACCCTTCAACATTTTTAAATTTCAAGATACTTGCTGTTGGTGCCTATTGGGAAATAATAATTTGAGGCAAACCTCTGGGCTCTATGTCATCTCCCTTTATGGAATAATATTTATGCAGTAAGTCCTATAAAATGAAAAGCATTCAGGATAATAAAGGAACCAGAGTTCTCAATTCAAATCAGTACAACTCAGTATTTATAAAAATTTTACTCTGCCTTTCTAAAAAACTAAAAATTGAGCTATGTGCACACTGGGATGCTTTATTTTATAGGTTTCTTATTTAAAATGGAGATTATATTGTCATGTCCTGTTTTTCTCTGTTTATCTAACTTGAAGTAGCAATAATTAAATTTGTCTTTGAGAGAATAGGTCCCCCTAAGTATTTTCTTTTTTCTTTTTTTTGAGATGGAGTCTCGCTCTGTCACCCAGGCTGGAGTGCAGTGGCGCGATCTTGGCTCCTGCAGCCTCCGCCTCCCGGGTTCAAACAATTCTCTGCCTCAGCCTTCCGAGTAGCTTGGATTACAGGCGCACGCCACCACGTCCAGCTAATTTTTGTATTTTTAGTAGAGACGGGGTTTCACCATCTTGGCCAGGCTGGTCTTGAACTCCTGACCTTGTGATCCACTCTCCTTGGCCTCCCAAAGTGTTGGGATTACGGGCATGAACCACCGTGCCCGGCCAGCCCTGTAAGTATTTTCTAGGAGCTGTTTTTAGATACTACATGTAAAGAATATTATTATTATAAAGTATACTTCTATAAACCTTCCCCATAAATCTTGAGAAATTTAAAAGTTGTGCTTCTTGTTAATGTAGTGTTTTCCGCATTAATCAGAGGCAAATTTTGAAGTGTAGGAAGAGTTTGTGAGAAGTGTCAGTGTTAATTTGTGAAAACTTTGTGTCATGTTGCATCAAGCTTGATGTAATTCCCTTGTTAATTTCACTCTTTTCTTTTTTTTTTTTTTTTTGAGATGGAGTCTGGCTCTGTCGCCCAGGCTGGAGTGCAGTGGCGCAATCTCGGCTCACTGCAAGCTCCGCCTCCCGGGTTCACGCCATTCTCCTGCCTCAGCCTCCCAAGTAGCTGGGACTACAGGCGCCCGCCACTACACCCGGCTAATTTTTTTGTATTTTTAGTAGAGACGGGGTTTCACCGTGTTAGCCAGGATGGTCTCGATCTGACCTCGTGATCCGCCCGCCTCGGCCTCCCAAAGTGCTGGGATTACAGGCGTGAGCCACCGCGCCCGGCCAATTTCACTCTTTTCAAAGAGTGAGTCCCATGGGAGCTCCCTCCCCACCCAACCCCCGCCCAAGTTGGAGTCTTGCTCTGTCACCCAGGCTGGAGAGCAATGGCGCGCTGGGCTCACTGTAGCCTCCGCCTCTAGGTTCAAGTGATTCTCCTGCCTCAGCCTCCCAAGTAGCTGGGATGACAGGCACGCGCCACCACTCCCGGCTAATTTTACATTTTTATTAGAGATGGGGTTTCTCCATGTTGGTCAGTCTGGTCTCGAACTCCCGACCTCAGGTGATCCACCCACCTCGGCCTCCCAAAGTGCTGGGTTTGCAGGGGTGAGCTAACACGCCCAGCCCTGGGAGCTTTAACAGTGAGGCTTTTAGGAAAAATACAAAACTGATCTTCAGACACAGGTCATATTGGTGTATTTATTTTTATTTATTTATTTATTTATTTTGAGATGGAGTCTCACTTTGTTGCCCAGGCTGGAGTGCAGTGGGACGATCTCAGCTCACTGCCACCTCCGCTTCCCGGGTTCAAGCAATTATCCTGCCTCAGCCTCCCAAGTAGCTGGGATTACAGGCATGCACCACCATGCCCGACTAATTTTTGTATTTTTAGTAGAGATGGGGTTTCACCATGTTGGCCAGGCTGGTCTCAAACTCCTGACCTCAAGTGATCCGCCCTCCTTGGCTTCCCCAGAGTGCTGGGATTTCAGGCATGAGCCACCGCATCCGGCCTGATTGTTCATCGTTCAACAGATGTATTAGACAGCGTTAGACACTAGAGCTATTGGGTGAACAAAATGGAAGCAGTTTCCACCTTCAAGGAGTGTAAAGTGGAATGAGAGAGAGATGAGGTGGGGAGATTGCTCAGAGAGAGTAATTTCCTTACAATTGCACTACAGGCCATGAAGCAAGGACAAGAATACTGTGGAAATATTAACCAGGGACCCTATTCTAGCCTGATGAGAGTGACATTGAAACAGACCTGGAATATGTGTTAAGGAGAAGCAGATTAGAAGACTGAAGAGTAAAGGGAAGAGTGTTGAATGTTCGTGGTTGAGGCACCAGCATATATAAAAGAAATGAGGCAGGAAGGACCTAGAACCCTTATGAAACTGAAAGAAGCACAGAGTGAGTAACATAAACTAGTTGCATAGTTGCAGAGAGAATAGTACAAATGAAACTGTAGAGGTAGATTCTGTTTTGACCCTTTGAGGATGGAGAAGTCAGTTTACGGACTACACTCAGCAGTAAAAATAAAATTGAATTGATAGAAAACATCAAGTGTGTCATACATAGTAAATATAAGTGATGAAATTTGTGTGTCTCATATGTACATGTACGTGTATACTGGGTTATGAGGTATAATTTATCTTACTGTGGGCTGCGTTAAAAAGAGAAAAGTTTTTTGGCCAGGCGCAGTGGCTCACGCCTGTAATCGCAGCACTTTGGGAGGCCGAGGTGGGCGGATCATATGAGGCCAGGAGTTCGACCAGGCGGGCCAACATGGCGAAACCCCATCTCTACTAAAAATACAAAAATTAGCCAAGTGCGGTGGCACACACCTGTAGTCCCAGCCACTGGCGAGGCTGAGGCATGAGAATCCCTTGAACCTAGGAGGCGGAGGTTGCAGTGAGCCGAGATCACCACTGTATTAGCCTGGGTGACAGAGAGAGACTCGTCTAAAAAAAACAAAACAAAAAAAGAAAAAAATTTAAAGCCACTGGAGGGCGTCAGCCTCCCCAGTGGCTGGGACTACAAGTGTGTGCCACCACACTTCGCTAATTTTTGTTTTTTGTTTTTGAGACGGAGTCTCGCTTTTTTGCCCAGGCCGGACTGCAGTGGCGCTGTCTCTGCCACTGCAAGCTTCGCCTCCCAGGTTCATACCATTCTCCTGCCTCAGCCTCCCAAGTAGTTGGGACTATAGGCGCCTGCCACTGTGTCCGGCTAATTTTTTTTTGTATTTTTAGTAGGCACGGGTTTCACCGTGTTAGCCAGGATGGTCTTGATCTCCTGACCTCATGATCTGCCCGCCTCGGCCTCCCAAAGTGCTGGGATTACAGGTGTGAGCCACCGCGGCTGGCCAATTTTTGTATTTTTAGTAGAGACTTTGGACTTTATTCTGAGAGTAATAGGAAGCCATTGAAGGATTTTAGGTTGGAGAAGATTTTCAGATTTGCCTTACCCAGACTATTGTGGAGAGTAATATGGTGGGGGACACTAATGAAGTGGCAGAGAGAGGAGTCCAGATGAGAGATGATGGAGAACATAAGTTCCATTAGAATGGAAGCTCCAGGAGGGTAACCGTATGTGTTCACTATGCTGTCCCTGGCATCTAGAGCAGTGCCTATATGCAGTTGGCACCCAGTCAGTATTTATTAAATGAAGAACTGACTTGGATTGATATGGTTATTATAGAGATGACAGATAGTGGAATTGGTTGGACATAATGTTCAGTATGTAGAACTAAAAGGCCTTGAAGACTGAGGACTGATTAGATGTTAGGATGAGAAGAGGAGTATTTAGGATTGATGCCAGGCACTGGCATGAGATGGGGAGTGCTGGAGGAGCAGGTTTAGAGGTGAAGATCCTGCATTCAGTCTGGGATATGTGGAGTTCGAAGTGACTATGAGATGTCTAAGTGGAGACATCAAGTAGGTGGTTGAAAATAACACTTGAGGGCCGGGCACAATGGCTCACGCCTGTAATCCCAGTACTTTGGGAGGCTGAGGTGGGAGGGTTGCTTGAGCTCAGGAGTTTGAGATCAGCCTAGGCAACATGATGATGAAACCCGGTCTCTACAAAAAAAAAAATTTTTTTTTTTGAGGTGGAGTCTCGCTGTGTTGCCTAGGCTGGAGTGCAGTGACACCATCTTGGCTCACTGCAACCTCCGCCCTGGGTTCAAGCGATTCTCGTGCCTCAGCCTCCTGAGTAGCTGGGATTACAGGCACATGCCACCATGCCCAGCTAATTTTTTTGATTGTTTGTTTTTATTTTTATTTTTTGAGATAGAGTCTCGCTCTGTCGCCCAGGGTGGAGTGCAGTGGCACCATCTCGGCTCACTGCAACCTCCCCCTCCTGGATTCAAGCGATTCTTCTGCCTCAGCCTCTCGAGTAGCTGGGACTACAGGCGTGCGCCACCATGCCTGACTAATTTTTTGTATTTTTAGTAGAGACAGGGTTTCACCATATTGGCCAGGCTGATCTCGAACTCCAGACGTCATGATCTGCCCACCTTGGCTTCCCGAAGCGCTGGGATTACAAGCGTGACCCACTGTGCCTGGCCATTTTTTTGTATTTTTAGTAGAGACGGGGTTTTTCCATGTTGGCCAGGCTGGTCTTGAACTCCTGACCTCAGGTGATCCACCCCCACTGCCCGCCCCCCGCCGGCCTCCCGAAGTGTTGGGATTACAGGTGTGAGTCTACTGTGCCCAGCCGCTACATATATGTGTGTGTGTGTGTAATTTTTTTTTTTTTTTTTTAGGCAGAGTCTCACTCTGTTGCCCAGGCTGGAGTGCAATGGTGTGATCTCGGCTCACTGCAACCTCCACCTCCCAGGTTCAAGCAATTCTCCTGCCTCAGCCTGCCAAGCAGCTGGGATTACAGGGGCCCACCACCACACCCGGCTAATTTTTTGTATTTTTAGTTGAGATAGGATTTCACCATGTTGGCCAGGCTGGTCTTGAACTCCTGACCTCGTGATCCACCCACCTTGGCCTCCCAAAGTGCTGGGACTACAGGCATGAGCCACCATGCCTGGTCTACAAATTTTTTTTTTTTTTTTTTTGAGACAGAGTCTTGCTCTGTTGCCCAGGCCGGAGTGCAGTGGTGTGATCTCGGCTCACTGCAAGCTCCGCCTCCCGGGTTCACGCCATTCTCCTGCCTTAGCCTCCCGAGTAGCTGGGACTACAGGCACCCGCCACCACGCCCGGCTAATTTTTTGTATTTTTAGTAGAGACGGGGTTTCACCGTGTTAGCCAGGATGGTCTCGATCTCCTGACCTCGTGATCCACCCGCCTCGGCCTCCCAAAGTGCTGGGATTACAGGCGTGAGCCACCACGCCCGGCCCTACAAAATTTTTTAAAAATTAGCTGAGTGTGGTGGCATGCGCCTGTGGTCCCAGCTCTTCATTCAAAATAAAAGCTACATAAGCTGGGTGTAGTGGTGTGTGCCTGTAGTCCCAGCTACCCAGGAGGCTGAGATAGGAGGATCACCTGAGCTTAGGAGGTTGAGGCTGCAGAAAGCCATGATCACACAACTGCACTCCAGCCTGGGTGACAGTGAGACCCTGACTCAAATAATAATAACAGTAATAATAATTATGCCGATGCTCGCCTGACAGAGTAGGCACTTAATAAATTTTTCTTGAATAAGCAAATGCTACTTGGCATACCTATGGTGTCAAGTTTTATTTTTTTTTGAGACGGAGTTTTGCTCTTTGTTGCCCAGGCTGGAGTGCAGTGGGGCAATCTCAGCTCACTGCAACCTCCGCCTCCAGGGTTCAAGTGATTCTCCTGTCTTAGCTTCCCAAGTAGCTGGGATTACAAGTGTCCGCCACCACACCTGGCTAATTTTTGTATTTTTAGTAGAGACGGGGTTTCACCATGCTGGCCAGGCTGGTCTCGATCTCCTGACCTCAGGTAATCTGCCTGGCTTGGCCTCCCAAAGTGCTGGGATTACAGGCATGAGCCACCATGCCTGGCCGCCTTCTTTTTTTTTAATTTTATTTTTAGAGCTGGGGTCTCACTGTGTCACCGAAGCTACATGGTGGGACATTTTCTAACTTGGTTACATTGAGATTACTTGAAGACATAAAGGACACAGTCACTTTGGGGGTTCTTCTTCCAACCCCTCTACTGCAATACTGATATCCCTTTTTTTTTTTTTTTTTTTTTTGAGACGGAGTCTCGCTTTGTTGCCCAGGCTGGAGTGCAGTGACGTGATCTCAGCTCACTGCAGGCTCTGCCTCCCGGGTTCACACCATTCTCCTGCCTCAGCCTCCCGAGTAGCTGGGACTACAGGTGCCCGCCACTACACCTGGCTAATTTTTTTGTATTTTTAGTAGAGACGGGGTTTCACTGTGTTAGCCAGGATGGTCTCGATCTCCTGACCTTGTGATCCGCCCACCTCAGCCTCCCAAAGTGCTGGGATTACAAGTGTGAGCTACCGTGTCCGGCCCCCTACTCCTTTTTTTTTTTTTTTTTTATTATTATTATTATTTTTTTTTATTGATCATTCTTGGGTGTTTCTCGCAGAGGGGGATTTGGCAGGGTTACAGGACAATAGTGGAGGGAAGGTCGGCAGATAAGCAAGTGAACAAAGTTCTCTGGTTTTCCTAGGCAGAGGACCCTGTGGCCTTCCGCAGTGTTTGTGTCCCTGGGTACTTGAGATTAGGGAGTGGTGATGGCTCTTAACGAGCATGCTGCCTTCAAGCATCTGTTTAACAAAGCACATCTTGCACCGCCCTTAATCCATTCAACCCTGAGTGGATACAGCACATGTTTCAGAGAGCACAGGGTTGGGGGTAGGGTCACAGATCAACAGGATCCCAAGGCAGAAGAATTTTTTCTTAGTACAGAACAAAATGAAAAGTCTCCCATGTCTACCTCTTTCCACACAGACACGGCAACCATCCAATTTCTCAATCTTTTCCCCACCTTTCCCCCCTTTCCATTCCACAAAACCGCCATTGTCATCATGACCCGTTCTCAATGAGCTGTTGGGTACACCTCCAAGACGGGGTGGTGGCCGGGCAGAGGGGCTCCTCACTTCCCAGTAGGGGCGGCCGGGCAGAGGTGCCCCTCACCTCCCGGACGGGGCGGCTGGCCGGGCAGGGGGCTGACCACCCCCACCTCCCTCCTGGACAGGGCGGCTGGCCGGGCAGAGGGGCTCCTCACTTCCCAGTAGGGGCGGCCGGGCAGAGGCGCCCCTCACCTCCCGGATGGGGCGGCTGGCCAGGCGGGGGGCCGAACCCCCACCTCCCTCCCGGACAGGGCGGCAGGCTGGGCGGTGGGCTGACCCCCCCACCTCCCTCCCGGACGGGGTGGCTGGCCAGGCGGGGGGCTGACCCCCCACCTCCCTCCCGGACAGGGCGGCAAGCTGGGCGGTGGGCTGACCCCCCCACCTCCCTCCCGGACGGGGCGGCTGGCCGGGCTGAGGGGCTCCTCACTTCCCAGTAGGGGCGGCCGGGCAGAGGCGCCCCTCATCTCCCGGACGGGGCGGCTGGCCGGGCGGGGGGGCTGACCCCCCCACCTCCCTCCCGGACGGGGCGGCTGGCCGGGCGGGGGGCTGACCCCCCCACCTCCCTCCCGGACGGAGCGGCTGGCCGGGCAGAGGGACTCCTCACTTCCCAGTAGGGGCGGCCGGGCAGAGGCGCCCCTCACCTCCCGGACGGGGCGGCTGGCCAGGTGGGGGGCTAACCCCCCCACCTCCCTCCCGGACGGGGCGGCTGGCCGGGCGGGGGGTTGACCCTCCCACCTCCCTCCCGGACGGAACGGCTGGCCGATCAGAGGGGCTCCTCGCTTCCCAGTAGGGGCGGCCGGGCAGAGGCGCCCCTCACCTCTCGGACCGGGTGGCCGGCCAGGTGGGGGGCCGAACCCCCACCTCCCTCCTGGACAGGGCGGCAGGCTGGGCGGTGGGCTAACCCCCCCACCTCCCTCCTGGACGGGGCGGCTGGCCGGGCGGGGGGCTGACCCCCCCACCTCCCTCCCGGACGGGGCGGCTGGCCGGGCGGGGGGCTGACCCCCCCACCTCCCTCCCGGACGGAGCGG
The DNA here is from genome assembly GCF_029281585.2 of Gorilla gorilla gorilla. NCBI lineage: Eukaryota > Metazoa > Chordata > Mammalia > Primates > Hominidae > Gorilla > Gorilla gorilla. The sequence continues at coordinate 42,135,590 of NC_073240.2, forward strand.
CTGGCCGGGCAGAGGGGCTCCTCACTTCCCAGTAGGGGCTGCCGGGCAGAGGCGCCCCTCACCTCCCGGACGGGGCGGCTGGCCAGGTGGGGGGCTAACCCCCCACCTCCCTCCCGGACGGGGCGGCTGGCCGGGCGAGGGGGCTCCTCACTTCCCAGTAGGGGCGGCCGGGCAGAGGTGCCCCTCACCTCCCGGACGGGGCGGCTGGCCAGGTGGGGGGCTAACCCCCCCACCTCCCTCCCGGACGGGGCGGCTGGCGGGGGTGGGGGGTTGACCCCCCCACCTCCCTTCCGGACGGGGTGGCTGGCCGGGCGGGGGGCTGACCCCCCCACCTCCCTCCCGGACGGAGCGGCTGGCCGATCAGAGGGGCTCCTCACTTCCCAGTAGGGGCGGCCGGGCAGAGGCGCCCCTCACCTCTCGGACCGGGTGGCCGGCCAGGCGGGGGTCCGAACCCCCACCTCCCTCCTGGACAGGGCGGCAGGCTGGGCAGTGGGCTAACCCCCCCACCTCCCTCCCGGACGGGGCGGCTGGCCGGACGGGGCAGCTTGCCGGGCGGGGGGCTAGCCCCCCCACCTCCCTCCCGGACGGGGCGGCTGGCCGGGCGGCGGGCTGGCCCCCCCACCTCCCTCCCGGACGGGGCGGCTGGCCGGGCGGGGGGCTGACCCCCCCACCTCCCTCCCAGACGAGGTGGCTGCCGGGCGGAGATGCTCCTCACTTCCCAGACGGGGTGGCTGCCGGGCGGAGGGGCTCCTCACTTCTCGGGCGGGGCGGCTGCCGGGCGGAGGGGCTCCTCACTTCTCGGGCGGGGCGGTTGCCAGGCAGAGGGTCTCCTCACTTCTCAGACGGGGCGGCCGGGCAGAGACGCTCCTCACATCCTGGACGGGGCGGCAGGGCAGAGGTGCTCCCCACATCTCAGATGATGGGCGGCCGGGCAGAGCCGCTCCTCACTTCCCAGATGTGATGGCGGCTGGGAAGAGGCGCTCCTTGTTTCCTAGATGGGATGGCGGCCGGGCAGAGAGGCTCCTCACTTTCCAGACTGGGCAGCCAGGCAGAGGGGCTCCTCACTTTCCAGACTGGGCAGCCAGGCAGAGGGGCTCCTCACATCCCGGACGATGGGCGGCCAGGCGGAGACGCTCCTCACTTCCCAGACGGGGCGGCAGCCGGGCAGAGGCTGCAATCTCGGCACTTTGGGAGGCCAAGGCAGGCGGCTGGGAGGTGGTTGTAGCGGGCCGAGATCTCGCCACTGCACTCCAGCCTGGGCACCATTGAGCACTGAGTTAACCAGACTCTGTCTGCAATCCCGGCACCTCGGGAGGCCGAGGCTGGCAGATCACTCGTGGTTAGGAGCTGGAGACCAGCCCGGCCAACGCAGCGAAACCCCGTCTCCACCAAAAAAATACGAAAACCAGTCAGGCGGGGCGGCGCGCGCCTGCAATCGCAGGCACTCGGCAGGCTGAGGCAGGAGAATCAGGCAGGGAGGTTGCAGTGAGCTGAGATGGCAGCAGTACCGTCCAGCTTCGGCTCGGCATCAGAGGGAGACCGTGGAAAGAGGGGAGAGGGGAGAGGGGAGAGGGGAGAGGGAGAGCCCCCTACTCCTTTTTTTTTTTTTTTGAAGACAGGGTCTCACTCTGTTACCCAAGCTGAAGTGCAGTGACGTGATCATGGATCACTCTAGCTTTGACCTCCTGGCTTCAAGTGATCCTCCCTCCTCTGCCTCTGGAGTAGCTGGGATCACAGGTGTGTGCCACCATGCCCAGCTAATTTATTTATTTATTTTGAGACAGAGTCTTGCTCTGTTGCTCAGGCTGGAGTGCAGTGGTGTGATCTCAGCTCACTGCAACCTCTCTGCTTCCTGGGCCCAACCAGTTCTCCCTCAGCCTCCTGTGTAGCTGGGATTACAAGCATACACCACCACATCTGCCTACTTTTTGTATTTTTAGTAGAGACGGGGTTTTGTCATGTTGGCCAGGCTGGTCTCAAACTCCTGACCTCAAGTAATCTGCCCATCTTGGCCTCCCAAAGTGCTGGGATTACAGGCGTGAGCCACCACTCCTGGCCGCAGCGAATTGATTTTTAATTTTTTGTAGAGACAGGGTCTCCCTATGTTGCCCATGCTGGTCTCAAATTCCTGGGCTCAAGGGATCCTTCCTCCTACCTTGGCCTCCCAAAGTACTGGGATTACAGGCCACCTGTAAGCCACCTGTGAGCCACCATGCCCAGCCAATATTCACTGTTTAAATCAAGCAACAGTTTTGCTATGAAAGGGACACTAGGAAGTAACTTCTCGGATTTAAAGCTCTGCGAATTACTGTTTTTTCTTCGTCATCTCGTAGATCCTTCTGCTTCTCTCTGTCCCTGTGGCTACTTGTTTAATGCGACTGCTGTGGGTTCCTTCTGAGTCCTCTCTGTACTTCCACCCTGGCCCCTCTAGTCTGTTCATCTACCAGTTGTAGTGCTCTTTTTTTTTCTCTCTCTCTCTTTCCAGGAGTGCTCTTTTAAAACCCTTGCTGGATTGGGTTACTCCCCTGCTTCAAACCATTTGATGGCTTCCCACTGCCTAACTTCCATGCTCCTCACCCTGTTTTATAAAGCTCAGAAAGATCTGGTTTCTTCTTACCACTAACCCACCACATTCAATTCTCCTGCTTGCCTGCTAAACTTCAGTCACAGTTTCTCTTTCAGTTCTTTGACTAAGCCAAGCTGTTATCAGCTTCAGGGCCTTAGCTGTTCCATCTGAAGGCCTCTGTCCAGAAAACTCTACCATCTTTTCCTCTCGTGAAGTTTCTAGTCTCAGCCTCAGTGCCTCAGAGAAGCCTCTCTAACCACCCTACTGCAGATAGCCCCTGCACTCATTTGATTCACTTCCTTCTTAACACTTACCATTAGATGGAATTCATTGTTTCTTTACTAGTTCATTGTTTGTCTCCCATACTTGATTTTAAATTCCATGAGGTCAAGGACCATGTATCTTTTCCTTATTTGTTCTTTGTTTTTAATTGAATTGAATTGAATTTATTTTTTCTTTTCTTTTTTTTTTTTTTTTTTGAGACAGGGTCTTGCTCTGTTGCCCAGGCTGGAATGCAGTGGCACGATATCAGCTCACTGCCATCCCTACCTCCTGGGTTCAAGCAGTTCTCCTGCCTCAGCTTCGTGAGTAGCTGGGATTACAGGTACATGCCACCATGTCTGGCTAATTTTTTTTTTTTTTTTTGAGACGGAGTCTCGCTGCCCCCTAGGCTGGAGTGCAGTGGCGCGATCTCGGCTCACTGCAACCTCTGGCTCACTACAAACTCCACCTCCCGGGTTCAAGCGATTCTCCAGCCTTAGCCTCCCAAATAGCTGGGACTACAGGCGCGTGGCACCACACCCAACTAATCTTTTGTATTTTTAGTAGAGACAGGGTTTCATCGTGTTAGCCAGGATGGTCTCGATCTCCTGACCTCATGATCCGCCTGCCTTGGCGTCCCAAAGTGCTGAGATTACAGGTGTGAGCCACTGTGCCCAGCCTAATTTATGTATTTTTAGTAGAGATGGGGTTTCACCATATTGGCCGGGCTGGTCTTGAAATCCTGACCTCAAGTAATCCACCTGCCTCAGCCTCCCAAAGTGCTAGGATTACAAGCATGAGCCACCATGCTTGGCCTCTTTTTTATTTTTTAAGGCACAGGGTTTCGCCCATTGCCCAGCCTGGAGTGCAGTGGCGAGATCCTAGCTCACTGCAGCCTCGACTTCTGAACTCAAGCGATCCTCCAACCTCACCCTTCCAAGTAGCTGGGACTGCAGGCTCCTATCACCACGTCCAGCTAATTTTTTTTTTTTGGAGACGGAGTCTCAGTCTGTTGCCCAGGCTGGAGTGCAGTGGTGTGATCTCAGCTCACTGCAACTTCCACTTCCTGGGTTCAAGTGATTCTCCTGCCTCAGCCTCCTTAGTAGCTGGGATTACAGGTGCCCTCCAACACGACCAGCTAATTTTTGTATTTTTAGTAGAGACGGGGTTTTGCCACGTTTGGTAGGCTAGTCATGAACTCCTGACCTCAGCCGATCCGCCTGCCTTGGCCTCCCAAAGTGCTGAGATTTCAGGTGTGAGTCACCATGCCTGGCCCACGTAATTTTTTTAAAAATCCTTTTGTCCAGGCGGGGTCTCCTTATGTTGCTGAGGCTGGTCTTGAACTCCTGGGCTCAATTTTCCCACTTCAGCCTCCCACAGAGCTGGAATTACAGATATGAGCCACTGTGCCCAGCCATATCTTTTCTTCACTACTGTTTACCCAGGGCTTGCTACATAATGGTTGCTGTTAGTAGGGTGACCAACCATCCTAGTTTGCCAGGAACTGAGAAGTTTCCCAGAATGTAGAACTTTTAGTGCTAAAACCATGACAGTCCTGGGAAAACCAGGATATTTGGTCGCCTTAGCTGGTAGTTGGTGACATTAGTTATATTGGTGGCATGAGTGAGAAAGATCTCAGCATGCTAATTAGCTATAAAACCTGTTGAGATTTATTCATATGGGCTTTTATTCTCCTTTCTTGCCTTGTTTCACGGTCTCAGTTTTGGCAGTCTAGTTTAATGTTAAATATGGCTTTTAAGCAATGTTAATGAAACTGCTGTAGAAGCCAGATGCGGCATCTCTGCACAGCCATCCTATAGTAAGTAGGTTGGGCATTGGCATTATTTCAAGTAGATCTTTAGTTCAGCCTTCATTTGATATACCATGCTGGCACCCCCTGCACCATTCCCCTAGAGGAATGTCGAGATAAATAGGGAAGGCTTTCACTGGATGGCTTGAAATACAGGGACAATGGTAAGAGATATTCACCAGACACATGAAATGTTGTCTCAACCAGTGTGGCACAGTGAAGTGGGCTGGTAGGAGAGAGTTGCAGATGGATTTACCTCTGTTGTGTGGATCAGTTTCAGATGGACTTAATTTTTTTTTTTTTTTAATTTCTTGTAGAGATGTGGTCTTACTGTGTTGCCCAAGTTGGTCTCGAACTCCTGGCCTTAAACAATCCTCCCACTTTGGCCTCCCAAAGTGCTGAGATTACAGGTGTGAGCCACTATGCCTGGCCAGATTGACTTTTGACTACAAGTGTTAGATAGGTCATCTCTAACTGATTAACTGATTGTCCCTAATCTGATGGTCTCTATGTGTGTAGTGTTGGAAAGACTTTTCTTTTCTTTTCTTTTTTTTTTTTTTTGAGACGGAGTCTTGCTCTGTTGCCCAGGCTGGAGTGCAGTGGCACGATCTAGGCTCACTGCAGCCTCCGCCTCCTGGGTTCAAGCAATTCTCCTGCCTCAGCCTCCCGAGTAACTGGGACTACAGGCGCACACCGCCACCGCCAGCTAATTTTTGTATTTTTAGTAGAGACGGGGTGGGAAGACTTTTTTGTTGCATATTGGTCTATTCAGCTACTACGAGCCCTCAGTAGAATATAAAGGACTCGCTGGGCATCGTGGCTCACACCTGTAATCCTAGCACTTTGGGAGGGTGAGGCAGGTAGATTGCCTGAGCTCAGAGGTTCAAGACCAGCCTGGGCAACATGATGAAACCCTGTCTCTACTAATAATACAAAATATTAGCTGGGCGTGGTGGTGCATGCCTGTAGTCCCAGCTACTTGGAAGGCTGAGGTGGGAGAATCGCTTGAACCTGGGAGGCAGAGGCTGCAGTGAGGCAAGATCATACCACTGCACTCTCGTCTAGGCGACAGACCAAGATTTCGTCTCCAAAAACAAACAGAAAGCATATAAAGGACTGAGCTAAAAAGTAATCTTACTGTGAGTTTTCCCAGTAACTTCCTATACAATCCTCAAGTTGTGGGAAGTGCATCTTGTATCTTTCACACTGTTAAGAGAGTCTTTGCTGTCTCCATAGTATTGTGGGTTTTCTTTTCTTTTTTTTTTGTATTGAGACAGAGTCTTGCGCTGTCGCCCGGGCTGGAGTGCAGTGGTGTGATCTCGGCTCACTGCAGCCTCCACCTCCTAGGTTCAAGCAATTCTCCTTGCCTCAGACTCCCAAGTAGCTGGGATTACAGGCGCCTGCCACCATGCCCAGCTAATTTTTTTGTATTTTTAGTAGAGACGGGGTTTCATCATGTTGGCCAGGCTGGTCTTGAACTCCTGACCTCGTGATCTGCCCACCTTGGCCTCCCAAAGTGCTGGGATTACAGTCGTGAGCCACTGCGTCCGGCGGGTTTTTCTTTTTTCTTTTTTCTTTTTTTTTTTTTTTTGAGAAGGAGTTTTGCTCTTGTTGCCCAGGCTAGAGTGCAGTGGTGCAATCTCGGCTCACTGCAACCTCTGCCTTCTGGTTTCAAGCAATTCTCCTGCCTCAGCCTCCCAAGTAGCTGGGATTACAGGCGCCTGCCACCACACCCAGCTACTTTTTTTGTATTTTTAGTGGAGACAGGGTTTCACCATGTTGGTCAGACTGGTCTCGAACTGCTGACCTCGTGATCCACCTGCCTCGGCCTCCCAAAGTGCTGGGATTACAGGCGTGAACCACCGCGCCCGGCCGGGTTTTTCTTTTTAAGGCAGTGTCTTGCTCTGTTTCCCAGGCTGGAGTGAAGTGGTTCACTGCACTCTCAACCACCCAGACTCAAACAATTCTCCTGCCTCAGCCTCTTGAGTAGCTGAGACTATAGGCATGTGCCACCACACCTGGCTGAGTTTTTGGATTTTTTGTACAGACGGGGTTTCACCACATTGCCCGGACTGGTCTCAAATTCCTGGGCTCAAACGATCAGCCCTCGTCGGCCTCCCAAAGTGCTAGGACTACAGTTGTGAGCCAGTGTCCCTGGCTCATACTTTTTTTTTTTTTTTTTTTTTTTTTTTTTTTTGAGACGCAGTCTCCCTCTGTTGCGCAGGCCGGAGTGCAGTGGCACGATCTTGGCCCACTGCAACCTTCGCCTGCCAGGTTGAAGTGATTCTCCTGCCTCAGCCTCCCGAGTAGCTAGACTACAGGTGCACGCCCCCATGCCTGGCTAATTTTTTGTATTTTTAGTAGAGATGTGGTTTCACCATGCTGGCCAGGATGGTGTTGAACTTCTGACCTTGTGATCCGCCCACCTTGGCCTTCCAAAATGCTGGGATTACAGGCATGAGCCACTGTGCCCGGCCATACTATTGTTAATATGGTATTTAATGTAGTAGAAGAGGGATTGTACTTATCAGATGCAGTTGTTTGTTGATGAAGGAGAGCTGTTTGTTAGGTTTTCTTTTTTTTTTTTTTGAGACGGAGTCTTGCTCTGTCACTCAGTCTGGATGGAGTGCAGTGGTGCAGTCTCGGCCCACTGCAAGCTCCGCCTCCCAGGTTCACGCCATTCTCCCACCTCAGCCTCTGGAGTAGCTGGGACCACAGGCACTCGCCACCATGCCTGGCTAATTTTTTGTATTTTTAGTAGAGACAGGGTTTCACTGTGTTAGCCAGGTTGGTCTCGATCTCCTGACCTCGTGATCCGCCCGCCTCAGCCTCCCAAAGTGCTGGGATTACAGGCGTGAGCCACTGCGCCCGGCCTAGGTTTTCAGTATGTAGAGCGGAACCTCCTTAACAGGAAGGCAGTACTAATGTCTTAACACTTAAGTTACAGTAACTTTTAACAGATGTCTACTATGGTTTGATTGATAGCAAATCCAAATTTCTCTTATAACGAATTGGTATTAAAACAGGCATACTAGGCTGGGCATGGTGGCTCACACCTGTAATCCCAGCACTTTGGGAGGCCAAGGCGGCGGATCACCTGAGATCAGGAGTTCAAGACCAGCCTGGCTAACGTGGTGAAACCCCACTTCTACTAAAAATACAAAAAATTAGCCAGGTGTTGTGGTGCGCACCTGTAATCCCAGCTACTTGGGAGGCTGAGGCAGGAGAATTGCTTGAACCAGGAGGCCGAGGTTGCAGTGAGCCGGGATCGCACCATTGCACTCCAGCTTGGGCAACAAGAGTGAAACTCCGTCTCACAAAAAAAAGAAAAACAAACAGGCATACTAAGGTCGGCTGCGGTGGCTCACGCCTGTAATCCCAACACTTTGGGAGGCTGAGGTGGGCAGATCATCAGGAGTTCGAGACCATCCTGGCCAACATGGTGAAACCCTGTCTCTACTAAAAATACAAAACTATTAGCTGGGTGTGGTGGCGTGCGCCTATAGTCCCAGCTACTTGGGAGGCTGAGGCAGGAGAATCACTTGAACCAGGGAGGCAGAGGTTGCTGTGAGCCGAGATCACTCCACTATACTCCAGCCTGGGAGACATAGTGAGAGTCCATCTCAAAAAAAAATAAATAAATAAAAATATAAAACTGGCATAATAATTAATGCATTTGTGAACCTGAAGGGGTCAGAGAAGAGATTACTTACCAGAAGTCTTTTTTGCCTTTTTGAGACAGAATCTCACTCTGTTGCCCAGGCTGGAGTGCAGTGGCATGATCTTTGCTCACCGCAACCCCCACCTCCCAGACTCAAGTGATTCTCCCACCTCAGCCTCCTGAGCAGCTAGGACAGGCGTGCGCCACCATGCCCAGCTAATTTTTGTATTTTTAGCAAAGATCAGGTTTCACCATGTTGGCCAGGCACACCTCAAGTGATATACCTGCCTCAGCCTCCCAAAGTAGTGGTATTACAAAGGTGAGCCACTGCACCCAGCCCAGAAGTCTTTAAAGCTTATAAATTTACATTGAAGTAATATGGGAAAAAAGGTAATGGTAAAGACCATAAACGTATTACTATATAACCCAGCAATCCCAGTCCTAGGTATTTACTCAAAGTGAAGTAAAAACTAATGTTTACATAGAAGACTATACATGAACATACAATTACCCACAAATGGTAACAACTCAGATGTTTTATTGTTGTTGTTGTTTGCTACCACACTTTTTTTTTTTTTTTTTTTGATGGAGTTTTGCTCTTTTTGCCCAGGCTGGAGTGCAATGGCGCTGTCTCAGTTCACTGCAACCTCTGCCTCCCAGGTTCAAGCAATTCTCCTGCCTCAGCCTCCCAAGTAGCTAGGATTACAGGCATGCACCACCACGCCCAGCTAATTTTGTATTTTTAGTAGAGATGCGGTTTCTCCGTGTTGGTCAGGCTGGTCTCGAATTCCCAACCTCAGGTGATCCGCCCACCTTGGCCTCCCCAAAGTGCTGGAATTACTGGCGTGAGCCACCGCGCCCGGCCTTTTTTTTTTTTTTTAAAGTAAAGACGAGGTCATGCTATGTTGCCAAGCTGGTCTCAAACTTTTGGGCTCAAGCGGTCCTCCCACCTTGGCTTCCCAAAGTGCTGGGATTATAGGCGTGAACCACTGCACCTAGCACAAATGTTCTTCAGCTGGTAAATGGTTCAACAAACTGATACATTCATACAGTGGAATACTTCTTAGCAAAAATAGAGACAAACTATAGTAATGATACATGCTGTAATGTGAATGAATCTCAAATGCACTATGCCAAATGAAAGAAGCCAAACTCAAAAGGCTAAGATACTGTATGATTCCATCTATATGATGTTCTATAGGGACAGAAAACAGGTCTCTGGTTGCCAGGGAATGGGAGAAGGGATGTATAAAGATGAGAGAATTGAGGGATGATGGAACTATAGAGTGTAGATGATGGGATATGGAGTGGAACCTCCTTAGCAGGAAGGCAGTACTAATGTCTTTTTTTTTTTTTCTTTTTGAGATGGAGTCTTGCACTGTCACCCGGGCTGGAGTGCAGTGATGCGATCTCTGCTCACTGCAACCTCCGCCTGCCAGGTTGAAGCAGTTCTTCTGCCTCAGCCTCCCGAGTAGCTGGGATTACAGGCGCACGTCACCATGCCCGGCTAATTTTTTGTATTTTTAGTAGAGACGGAGTTTCACTATGTTGGCCAGGATGGTCTCGAACTCCTGACCTCGTGATCTGCCCGCCTCGGCCTCCCAAAGTGCTGGGATTACAGGCGTGAGCCACCGCACCTGGCCAGCGGTACTAATGTCTTACTTTAGTTACAGTAACCCTTTTTTTTTTTTGAGATGGAGTCTTGCTCTGTCGCCCAGGCTGGAGTGCAGTGGTGTGATCTCAGCTCACTGCAACCTCTGCCTCCTGGGTTCAAGCAATTCTCCTGCCTGTAGCCTCCTGCCTACAGTAACTTTTAGCAGATGTCTACTGTGTTTTGATTAATAGCAAATACAAATTTTTGTTATAATCAGTTGGTATCAAAACAGGAGTACTAGTGTATTTGTGAACCTGAAGGAGTCAGAGATGAGATTAGATCTTCTCTGTATCAGAGAAGATAAAGATCTTGACTGTGGTCGTGGTTTAAAGTATTTGTCAAACTCATAGAACTATATGTATTAGTATATTAGAAAAGTATATTAGAAAGGATAAAATATATATAAATTATACCTCAAGTTTGGGTTTTTTGTTTTGTTTTATTTTGTTTTTATAGAGACTGGGTCTCTACAAGCAAGCCTCCCACCTTGGCCTCCCAAAGTGTTGGGATTACAGGTGTAAACCACCGTGCCCAGTTTACCTCAGGTTTTAAAACGACTGTAAACACACAAGTGTTGATATAATTTGCATTTGGTCCATAGAGTTAACATTTTGGTATGAAAAAGCAGAGTATGATTTCAGTCTTTCAGGAAGTTGGTATGTTAACTCTGTCTAGTGAAATGACAAGAGTTAACATTTTATGAGTGTTTATCAACAAGAGAGTCAGTTGTTTAATCTGAGAAGGTCATTTCTCATTTTAGCCAAGGAGGGAGGATATACTCCTAAAATAGAGACTGGAAGAATAAAACAGATACTTTGTAGCAGTCTATTATTTTACAGTCTGTCTTGGCACTTGATCCATAATTGTATAGCACCATCATCATTAAGGAATATTACTACTAGTGTTTATTAGCTGTATCTTCTCTCTTTTGGCAGAAGGGAAAAATGTTTTAGACTAGTAAGCCATGACTCAGTTAGGAGCCAGGATTCTGTCTGCCGAGGTTTGAATCCTGGCTCTGTCATGTACCAGCTGTGTTACTAGGTAAGTTACACAGCTTGGGTAAGTTACTTAAACTCCTTAGTTTCTTGGCCTGGTGTGGTGGTTCACACCTGTAATCCCAGCACTTTGGGAGGCCAAGGCGAGTGAATCACCTGAAGTCAGTAGTTAAAGACCAGCCTGGGCAGCATGACAAAACCCCATTTCTACTAAAAGTACAAAAATTAGCCAGGCATGGCCGGGTGCAGTGGCTCACGCCTGTAATCCCAGCACTCTGGGAGGCCAAGGCAGGCGGATCACGAAGTCAGGAGATTGAGACCATCCTGGCTAACACGGTGAAACCCTGTCTCTACTAAAAAAAAAAAAAAAATTAGCTGGGCTTGGCTGGCACCGGTAGTCCCAGCTACTCAGGAGGCTGAGGCAGGAGAATGGTGTGAACCCGGGAGGCCGATCTTGCAGTGAGCCGAGATTGTGCCACTGCACTCTAGCCTGGGTGACAGAGCGAGACTCCGTCTCAAAAAAAAAAAAAAAAAAATTGCCAGGCGTGGTGGTGGGTGCCTGTAGTCCCAGCTACTTGGGAGGTTGAGGCAGTAGAATGGCATGAACCCGGGAGGCGGAGCTTGCAGTGAGCCAAGATCACACCACTGCACTCCAGCCTGGGCGACAGAGCAAGACTCTGTCTCAAAAAAAAAAAAATAATAATTAGCCAGACATGGTGGCATTCTCCTGTAGTCCCATCTACTTGGGAGGCTGAGGCACGGCCATTGCTTGAATCTGGGAGGTGGAGGTTGCAGTCAGCAGAGATCGTGCCACTGCACTCTAGCCTGGGCAACAGAGCGAGTCTCTGTCTCAAAAACAATAAGAGACCAGGCATGGTGGCTCACGCCTGTAATCCCAGCACTTTGGGAGGTCGAGTTGGGCGGATTACAAGGTCAGGAGATCGAGACCATCCTGGCCAACTCGGTGAAACCCCGTCTCTACTAAAATACAAAAAATTACCCAGGTGTGGTGGCACGCCCCTGTAGTCCCAGCTACTCGGGAGGTTGACTCAGGAGAATCGCTTGAACCCGGGAGGCGGAGGTTGCAGTAAGCCGAGATCACGCCACTGCACTCCAGCCTGGGCGACAGAGCAAGACTCCATCTTGAAACAAACAAACAAACAAACAATAAAAACCAAGAACAACAAAAAAATCTCTTTTCTTTCATTATCTTTAAATGGTAATGATATCAGTTGTTGTGAAGATTAAATATCAGATGTTTAGAAAAGTACCTTGCATTGGGCCGGGTGTGGAGGCTCACACCTGTAATCCCAGCACTTTGGGAAGCCAAGGCGGGCGGATCACGAGGTCAGGAGATCGAGACCATCCTGGCTAATGTGGTCAAACCCCGTCTCTACTAAAAATACAAAAAAAAAAAATTAGCCGGGCGTGGTGGTGGGCGCCTGACAGCTACTCGGGAGACTGAGGCAGGAGAATGGCGTGAACCCGGGAGGCAGAGCTTCCAGTGAGCCGAGGTCGCACCACTGTACTCCAGCCTGGGTGACACAGCGAGACTCTGTCTCAAAAAAAAAAAAAGAAAAAAGAAAAGTATCTGGCATCTAGTGAGTACAGTATAATTGTGGACTGGTATTGGTATTAGCAGAAAGCAGAGCAAGTAACCTTTTGTTGCATTTTTGAGTGACTGGACTGAGTTGGGGAGACTTCAAGTGAGAAGGGAACCATGTGACAGAGCAAATCTTGGTTGTAGTCATGGCTTACTTACTGGTACTTCCTTCTTACTGTCATCTCGCTTAAATGACCAGGACAAGGCAGAGGTGGTGAATTGGGAGAATAGGGCTTGTGAAATTAGGATTCTGGTGTAGTGGCCAGCACACTTACTGCTTGTTGTCACAAACTGGATTAAACACTGGACACTTTTTTTCTGGTTTAAGTATTCAAAATATAAAATGACCTCAGAAATTACAGTTTGTAAGCTTATTCAAAACTGCCCCACAAATGCCAATTTTACCATTAAAATACTAAACTGGATAAAACAGTGACTAGGTTACCTTTGTAAACGTGTTTCTTACCAGTCCCAGAGAATCAGTGCTTCTGTTGTTTAGGGTAGAATCAGGAACAATTTGGGGATAGCCTCCAGTTTGGTTCCATTTCCTGTCCAACTTCAGACATATATTATCCATTAAAAAGGTGGGGCAGATTTTGTAAACATTTCTTCAGCACCTTGGAATCCTAGCAGTCAGTCTGTTCATGCTGATAGAAGTCCCTGTGACAATGTCCTTTAGTTGAAAACACAAAAATATAAAAAAGATCTAGAGAGGGTGGGCATTTTATTCTTGGATATTCTTTCTCTGTTGAACAAAACTGATGTGCCTATTTTTGTCCCATTAGGAGCTCTTGTCCCTGGCAAAGCGAAAGCGCAGTGACTCTGAGGAGAAGGAGCCGCCTGTAAGTCAGCCTGCAGCCTCGTCAGACTCGGAGACATCTGACAGTGACGATGAGGTGGGTGTGGAGGGTCTCGGCTTCTGGGACCATTAGATAGTTGAGGGTCCTCGCTTTGGTGGCTCCTGTTGGCCTAATTTCCTTAAATGGAGACTTACAGCCTAAGATCTACAAGAATTTATTGGGGAAAGAAAATGATGTAAGGAAGGCCGGGCGCTGTGGCTCTCTCCTGTAATCCCAGCACTTTGGGAGGCTGAGGTGGGTGGATCACCTGAGGTCAGGAGTTCGAGACCAGCCTGGCCAACATAGTGAGACCCTGTCTCTACTAAAAATACAAAAATTAGCCAGGCATGGTGGTGCACGCCTGTAATCCCAGCTACTAAGGAGGCTGAGGCAGGAGAATTGCTTGAACTCAGGAGGCAGAGGTTGCAGTGAGCCGGGATCGCCCCACTGCACTGCAGCCTGGGTGACAAAGCAAGACTCTGTCTCAAAAAAAAAAGACAATGGTGTAATGAAAGCAGTTGAATGTCATGTTCATTGTACTGCTAGTTACCTAGTGGGTCCCTCTGCAGGACATGCGTAGTCATTCTGTAGCTTTTTTTTTTTTTTTTTCAGCCTTATTGCAGAAGTGGTACAGTCAGTAATCCTATTTTTTCTTTTATTTTCTTTTTTTTTTTTCGAGACAGAGTCTCACTCTGTCGCCAGGCTGGAGTGCAGTGGTGTGATCTTGGCTCACTGCAACTTCCGCCTTCCAGGTTCACGCCATTCTCCTGCCTCAGCCTACTGACTAGCTGGGACTACAGGCACCCGCCACCAGGCCTGGCTAATTTTTTTTTTTATTTTTAGTAGAGACGGGGTTTCACCGTGTTAGCCAGGGTGGTCTCAATCTCCTGACCTCGTGATCCACCCGCCTTGGCCTCCCAAAGTGCTGGGATTACAGGTGTGAGTCACTGCGCCTGGACTCTCTTTTTTCTTTTTGAGTCATCTTTTTGATCTCACTTTCATTTTAGAAAATAAATTCTATCAAGGATGCTGTAGTTTAATGGGAAATACTTTAGTGAGAAAAGAAACTTTGGGAAGATTGATTCAACATCCCTCAGAGTGATGGTGTTAACTTCAAAGGAGGAAAATCCAACTGTTCATTGTCTAGACCAAGGTCACTTTCCCAAATTACCTACCAACAATGGCAGGCCCTAAAAGATCCAAAACCTTAATGGAAGACAGGGATGAGGGGAAAGATATTTGAAACACTTCTACATGTTTCTCATTTGATTTATTTATTTTATTTTATTTTTTTGAGATGGAGTCTCACTCTTATCGCCCAGGCCAGAGTGCAGCGGCACGATCTCGGCTCACTGCAACCTCTGCCTCTCGGGTTCAAGCGATTCTCCTGCCTCAGCCTCCCAAGTAGCTGGAACTACAAGCATGCACCACAGTGCTCAGCTGATTTTTGTATTTTTAGTGGAGACAGGGTTTTGCCACGTTCGCCAGGCTGGTCTCAAACTTCCGACCTCAGATAATCCACCTGCCTTGGCCTGCCAAACTGCTGAGATTACAGGCATGAGCCATTGCACCCAGCCTTTCATTTGATTTAAAGTATTTTCTTCCCCTTAGTAATTCCTTGCAGAGAAGCCGGATATCACCTTTCAGTGTGATTTCTTACCCTACAGCCTAGGAAAATATTTGTTAACAGTAAAGTAAAAAGTGTTTATTTAATATAATGAAATTTAATTAGCAGCTGAATAGTATTTACCGGTGCCCTGCATGTGCATATTGGAGTGATTGCCTTCTGATCAACTGTAGTGATAATTTCTTTTTTTTTTTTTTTCTTGAGACTGCGTCTCACTCTGTCACCCAGGCTACAGTACAGTGGCGCAATCTCAGCTCACTGCAACCTCTGCCTTCCGGGTTTAAGAGATTCTCCTGCCTCAGCCTCCTGAGTAGCTGGGACTACAGGCGCGTGCCACCACACCTGGCTAATTTTTTATTTTTAGTAGAGATGGGGTTTCACCATGTTGGCCAGGCTGGTCTCAAACTCCTAACCTCAGGTGACCCACCCCCTTG
Source organism: Gorilla gorilla gorilla (assembly GCF_029281585.2). Lineage (NCBI taxonomy): Eukaryota > Metazoa > Chordata > Mammalia > Primates > Hominidae > Gorilla > Gorilla gorilla. Next base: position 42,151,040 of record NC_073240.2, read on the forward strand.
GCCTCCCAAAGTGCTGGGATTATAGGCGTGAGCCACCGCACCTGGCCTCTTTTTTTTTTTTTGAGACAGAGTCTCGCTCTGTTGCCAGGCTGGAGTGCAGTGGTGCGATCTCAGCTCACTGCAACCTCTGCCTCCTGGGTTCAAGCAATTTTCCTGTCTCAACCTCCCAGGTAGCTGGGACTGCAGGTGCATGTCACCACACCCAGCTAATTTTTTGTATTTTTGGTAGAGTCGGGGTTTCACCATGTTAGCCAAGATGGTCTCATTCTCCTGACCTCGTGATCCGCCTGCCTCGGCTTCCCAAAGTGCTGGGATTAGAGGCGTGAGCCCTGCGCCTGGCCAAAAGTTTATTCTTTTGTTTATTTTTAATGGACAAACTATAATTTCTCTCAAATTAACAAAAAATCAGTGGGGGTCTATGAAATAATTTGCTTTTTCATTTTGTTTTCTGTTTTCTTTCTTTAAATGCCTAGACAATACAGAAAAACCTTGAAATAATTTTCTCTCCCACTAGTCCTCTTTTTTTTTTTTTTTTTGAGACGGAGTCTCACTCTGTCACCCAGGCTGGAGTGCAGTGGCGTGATCTCGGCTCACTGCAAGCTCCGCCTCCTGGGCTCACTCCATTCTTCTGCCTCAACCTCCCAAATAGCTGGGACTACAGGTGCCTGCCACCACTCCCGGCTAATTTTTTGTATTTTTAGTAGAGACGGGGTTTCACCATGTTAGCCAGGATGGTCTCTATCTCCTGACCTTGTGATCCGCCCGCCTCGGCCTCCCAAAGTGCTGGGATTACAGGCGTGAGCCACCATGTCCGGCCTCTCTCCCACTATTCTTATAGCTACTTTTATTTTTCATGTTTCAGAAGTCAGCTGCTGTGGTCCACCCTTGCCACTCAGTATTGTATTAAGTTTGAATATGTGTTATGCCTGGAATACCCTGTAATGTGTTTGTGGTCTCTGGTATTCCTTAAGATAAAAGCAGTAAGTCTGCTTGGAACACATTCATTCTCCATATGTCTGTTGTTAAAATTTAGGTCAGAGTCCTAACTTTTGCAGTTACTACTGAGATTCCCTTCCTCCTTTTTTAGCCAAAGCATTAGAGGAGCCCACAACTTGTGTTAGAGGAGATCCACATCCATAAAATTCTTCATGGTTTAGGGTTCCCTTTGTTACTCACAGCTGCTTAATGAAGTAAAAAACTGCTCATCTTAGAACACTACCCAATGATTTGTGCACATATTGGAGAAAAAGCTGACAGCAAGCTCCACCCTGCCCAGCAAGAAATGAGCGTTTGAGTGACTTTTCCCCTACAGGATTCTTAGCTCCTGCTGCTGCCTTCAGATTCTAGTACTCCAGGCCCTCAGGCTTATTGTAACTCTACTCCAGTCCCTCTCTCACGAGAGCAGCAGCGTCTGTATCATGGTCATTCTGAAAGATGCCTGTTTTTCTGTTTCCATCATGTCTCTTTGGCCCAAGATACTAGCTTAGCACGAGCACCTCAGAGTTAGAGCAAATAGTTCATTATTTTGGACAGTTCAGAAAATAACTATTAAAATCTTTATTAAAAAATTCTTCCAGCCACTGTGTAACTCAATGTTATTACTGTGAGCTCAAACTTGTTGCTGCTGTGGACATTTTAGATTGGGTAGGGGACTTCTGAGAGATTCTTAGGATATAAAGTTTGAGACAGTGGCTCTTTTTTTCCCCTTTCATAATGATTTTTTTTTTTTTTTTTTGAGATGGAGTCTCTCTCTGTCACCCAGGCTGGAGTGCAGTGGCGCGATCTTGGCTCGCTGTAAGCTCTGCCTCCCGGGTTCACGCCATTCTTCTGCCTCAGCCTCCCGAGCAGCTGGGACTACAGGCACTCACCACCACGCCTGGCTAATTTTTTGTATTTTTAGTAGAGACGGGGTTTTACAGTGCTAGCCAGGATGATCTTGATCTCCTGACCTCATGATCCGCCAGCCTCATCCTCCCAAAGTGCTGGGATCACAGGTGTGAGCCACCATCATAATGATTATTAATACATCTTTCATGGGTGAAAAAACACATACTGAAGTAGTTTGCTATGTCTTCTCGTTTCTTCAACTTTTGTGTCTTTAACGCCTGCAGATTAACCTTTTAGAAATTTGGTTGTTAAAGTGGCAATTCTCGGGCCAGGCATGGTGGCTCACACCTGTAATCCCAGCACTTTGGAAGGCCAAGGCAGGTAGATCACTTGAGGTCAGGAGTTCGAGACCAGACTGGCCAACATGGCGAAACCCTGTCTCTACTAAAAATGCAAAAATTAGCCAGGCGTAGTAGTGGGCGCCTGTAGTCCTAGCTACTCGGGATGCTAAGGTATGAAAATCGCTTGAGCCCAGAAGGCAGAGGTTGCAGTGGGCCAAGAACGCTCCACTATATTCCAGGCTGGGCCCCAGAGTGAGACTGCATCTCAATAAAAATAAATAAATTAAATAAAGTGGCAATTTTCCATCAGAGGAAGCCCTCTTTGTACCAGAAGCTGCCCTGGAGTTTTTTCAAACTTATATATGTCTCTCATACCGTTTGTTTTCATTAGTGAGCCATTAATATAGGTAGAAAGAAATACGTTTGTCCCCTCAGATTTGCTAGGACAGAAAATTGGTCAAGAACAACTGAGCTAAAAAGTTAATCGGTAATTTGTTTATAAAATCAGAGACATGCACTGATTTTAGAGCAAAAAGATATTTAGCTAATTGATGAGGGAGAGGGGAAATGGAGAGAAGCTCTGAAAGTTTTCTATCCTGAAAAAAAATGGGTACACTGGACATTCAGTATAATGTCATATTAGTGAGGAAATAAGTAGATGTTTCACGTATAATGTATCTTGGTGGGGGGAAACACCAACATTTAATGACAGAGTATATACTTGTCCTATTATTTTTAGTGATTGAATTATTCTCGATATCTGGAGGCACATGTAAAACTAAGAAGCAAGGCTGTTTGTAAGATTTACATTGGCCAAGGTCAAGGTCAGAATGCTGTGGTGTGGCACTTTGATGCTGTCACTTCCTCTCCTTGAAAGCATTTGATCAGAGAAGAAGCATCAAGGGTTCAAACAAGAGTGATTGGAAGGGAAAATAACAAGGTGAAAAGGAGGGGAGCTAGCAGCCATTCAATCATGAGTTGGGGTTAAAAAAAAAAATGGCCAGCAGGGTGTGGTGGCTCACACCTATAATCCAGCAATTTGGGAGGCCAAGGTGGGAGGATTGCTTAAGCTGGGAAGTTTGAGACCAGCCTGGGCAATATGGCAAAACCCCATCTCTACTAAAAATACAAAAATTATTGTAGCTAGAGGTGCAATAATAGAAAAATTAGGCTGGGTGCAGTGGCTCACGCCTGTAATCTCAGCACTTTGGGAGGCTGAGACAGGCAGATTACAAGGTCTGGAGCTCGAGACCATCCTGGCTAACATGGTGAAACCCTGTCTCTACTAAAAATACAAAAAAATTAGCCGGGCGTGGTGGCGGGCGCCTGTAGTCCCAGCTACTCTGGAGGCTGAGGCAGGAGAATGGCGTGAACCCAGAGGGCAGAGCTTGCAGTGAGCCGAGATTGCACCACTGCATTCCAGCCTGGGAGACAGAGCGAGACTCCATCTCAAAAAAAAAAAAAAAAAAGAAAAATTAAAAAAAAAATTTTAATACAAAAATTAGGTGTGGTGGTGTGCATCTGTTACCCCAGCTACTCAGGAGGCTGAGGTGGGAGGATCACCTAACCTCGGGAGGTCAAGGGTGCAGTGAGCTGTAATCATGCCACTGCACTCCAACCTGGGCAACAGAGTGAGACTCTGTCTCAAAGGAAAAAAGAAAAATACTTGCTAGGTTTTTTTTTTTTTTGAGCCAGAGTCTTGCTCTGTTGTCCAGGCTGGAGTGCAGTGGTGCAATCTCAGCTCACTGCAACCTCCGCCTCCTGGGTTCAAGAGATTCTCCTGCCTCAGCCTCTCGAGTAGCTGGGATTACAGGTGCCTGCCACCACGCCCGGCTAACTTTTTGTACTTTTAATAGAGATGGGGTTTCACCGTGTTACCCAGGCTGGTGTTGAACTCCTGAGCTCAGGTGATCCGCCTGCCTCGGGCTCCCAAAGTGCTGGGATTACAGGCATGAGCCATTGCGGCCGGCCCGTTAGATATTATATGTAGTAGTTTTTCTGTTGATTTAAAGCCATGATTACGAATAACAGTTCTTGTACTGTGAAAAAATGTCTTCCAAAATATCCAGCTGTGTGGTACTGCTTTATACAGCTTCCTTTTTCCTCTGTTATATTGGTAAGAAGTGACCATTGTGCTCTTTTCTTGGTAATGTCTTCTATAACACTTCCAACTTACTGCATATTTTCTGTCGTGGGGTCAGGAAGCCAGAGAATGCCATAGAGTTTAGGCTGGAATACCGCGCTTTAATACTTGAACTTAGTGACAGCTGTTTAGATTGCTCGTGAGCTTTATTTATTTATTTATTTATTTATTTATTTATTTATTTTTTTGAGACGGAGTCTCGGTCTGTCGCCCAGGCTGGAGTGCAGTGGCACGATCTTGGCTCACTCCAAGCTCCACCTCCCGGATTCACGCCATTCTCCTGCCTCAGCCTCCCCAGTAGCTGGGACTACAGGCGCCCACCACCAACGCCCAGCTAATTTTTTTTTGTATTTTTAGTAGAGACGGGTTTCTCTGTGTTAGCCAGGATGGTCTTGATCTCCTGACCTCGTGATCCGCCCGCCTCAGCCTCCCAAAGTGCTGGGATTACAGGCATGAGCCACTGCGCCCAGCCTCATAAACTTTATGTTTTACATATTGGCTCTTAACTGTGTAGACAAATAGACAGTAACACCTTATCTTTCTAGACACCATTAAGATCTCATTGCAAGAATTTGGAATAAGGTGATTTTCATGGACTAGTAAATTGCTCAAATGTATTTTCAAGAAATTCCGACACTCCCAACCTAACAGTGTAATGTAGTATTAATTATATTGTTCATTTTTTGGTATCACTTCTGTTTTGTTTGTGCTTTTGTCTTCATAACTAGACTGCAAGTTTTTGTGATTGAGTGCAAGGATTCTCTATGCTTTCCAGTTAAATGTATGTGATTGCTTGATGATGAAATACAATAGTGTCTTTTGTACTTTATCTGATGACACAGTAGAAAGGAAAAGAAAGCTAAGAAAGCTAAGGTATTCTTCATGTCTTCAGGCTGACATTAAATTGCATTTACTGCCTCCTGTCACTTGGGATTAAAAAAAATTGCATTTACTCTTCAACTCCTGACCCCATTTTTTTTTTTTTTTTTTGGAAACAGAGTCTTGCTCTATCAAGAGGGCTGGAGTGTGGTGGCTCAATCTCCGCTCACTGTAACCTCTGCCTCCTGGGTTCAGGCAATTCTTGTACTTCAGTCTTCCAAGTAGCTGGGATTACAGGCACATGCTACCACGCCCAGCTAATTTTTTTGTATTTTTAGTAGAGACAGGGTTTCACTATGTTGGCCAGGCTGGTCTCGAACTCCTGGCCTCAAGTGATCTGTCTGCCTCAGCCTCCCAGAGTGCTGATCCCAGCACAGGTGTGAGCCACCACACCCAGCTTCCTCTGACTCTTTTTTTATTTTCAGAAAAAAACACCTAAATCAGGAACCTCTCAAACACATCTCTTTTGTGGCCATTGTCCGTATCTAGAATAATGACTATAGAACTTTTCTTATGATTAGTTTGACTCAGAATAACATTCAGTTCATATGGAAACCTACAATGTTACAGGGTCTTAGAGATCATCTGAACTTTTTTTTCCCACAGATGAGAGAACAGACAGACTCACAGAAATTCTCATTTTTGGCCGGGTGCGGTGTCTTAGGCCTGTAATCCCAACACTTTGGGAGGTTGAGGCGGGCGGATCACGAGGTCAGGAGATCGAGACCATCCTGGCTAACACAGTGAAACCCCTTTTCTACTAAAAATACAAAAAATTAGCCAGTCATGGTGGCGCACGCCTGTAGTCCCAGCTACTCAGGAGGCTGAGGCAGAATCGCTTGAACCCAGGAGGTGGAGGTTGCAGTGAGCCGAGATTGTGCCACTGCCTGGGCGACAGAGCAAGACTCCGTCTCAAAAAAAAAAAAAAAATTACTTTATTTTCATAAAATAGTACCTCACATGTATGTAGAACTTCCTGGTTTCTAGTGTGCTCTAAAACTTTTCTTATTCTCTCCCCTTTTAGTCTCACACTACCCTGGTAGGTGGTCAAAGCAGTGTTATTATTCCTACTTTACAGATAAGGAGATACTCTCTGGTTAGAGGCTTGGGCTCTATCCCAGTTCTTTAGACCCTAATCCCAGTGTAGTTTGTCACTAGCCCAGCTGTTATTTTTTTTTTTTTTTTGAGACGGAGTCTCCCTCTGTCACCCAGGCTGGGGTGCAATGGCACGATCTTGGCTCACTGCAACCTTCACCTCCCAGGTTCAAGCAATTCTCCTCCCTTGGCCTCCTGAGTAACTGGGATTATAGGCGCCCGCCACCAGGCCTGGCTAATTTTTGTATTTTTAGTAGAGTCAGGGTTTCACCGTGTTGGCCAGGCTGGTCTTGAACTCCTGACCTCAAGTGATCCACCTGCCTCAGTCTCACAAAATGTTGGGATTACAGGCATGAGTCACCACGCCCAGCCCCAGCTGTTATTCTTGAACCTTACTTACTGAAAGGTATTTTATTTCACTTGTAAATTCAGTTCAGAGTCACTGGGTTGGAATGGTTTCTATGCTGGGTCCTGAGACCTAGGAATATGGGTATTCCTTGCTCATTAGAGATAATTTGCTCTCTGAAATCTTGAAGTTTCTTTACTTTCCTGCCTTCATCATGCTCAAAATACTCAGCATCTCAATGCCACCCTATTCCAGAGCAACCAGTCCCCGCCTTGTGTTTCTTCCCATCTTTCAGTTGCGTGCCCAGAAGGATAGCTGCTTCACAGAATGGGGACCTGCTTATAACATTCTATACACACTCAGCGTGACATGGGGGAATATAGTACTCACCTTCCTTGTTTCACTAGGTAATTGTTGCCCATTAAAATACCTGTTACATCAGTGAGAGTCAAACTGCCGATCTCTGTTATTAGGAAGAAAACATATTCCATCCAGTCTCTTTTTAAGTTTTCTTCATTGCATATTTACAAAATACTTTTCTGGTGTTCTGTGGGGTTGCATACATGTACACCTAGGAAAGCAGGATGTCAGTGTGTACGAGTCCTGACAATGGATCCTTTCCTTTACCCAGATGGTTTTTGAGCAGTGGTCATTGGGAGATCCTCTGGCCTCTGTACTTGGTTCAGATGCAGACCAGTGGGTGCTCATTTTCTCATTCTTGGCTTATGTTTGGTGCATTTGAGGGCAGTTTGAAGGTTATAACAGAGCTTACCTTTCAGTAGAACCATAGTTCTCGAAACAGATTAAGAAGTGCCAGGTCATTTCCTCTACTTCCTTCTGGATGGGGAAAGTATAAGAGCATCCCTTTAATTCTTTCCTTTATTCTTTAGATCCCATTTACTACTACATTCTGGTGAAATCATTCATTTTTCCTCTGTCTCAGAATCAGGTGAATAAGATTTTTGCAGGGATGGGTGAGCCATCTCTGGACTAATAGCTGGATTAAGATATTTCCATATCAATTCTGCTTAGACTCTGTTCTTGGGAGAAGAGGTACAGAGCAAATATTTTAAGTGTGTGCTTAGACAAAAAAGCATTCAGGAATCTCTGGTTTATGGGAGTAAATGATCTATTCTTGAGAAAAAAAATCTTTGGGAGATTATTGGGACCTATTTGTGTCTCTTTCCCTGAATTAAATAAGAATAATACTGAGACTGGCTTCCAGATTTTTTAAGTGATCATTTATCTTTGAGTGGTGGCTATACAGGTGATTAAAAAAATAAAATTAAAAAAAATGGGAAATGTTGGCCGGGAGCGGTGATTAACGCCTGTAATCTCAGCACTTTGGGAGGCCGAGGCAGGCAGACCCCCTGAGGTCAGGAGTTTGAGACCAGCCTGACCAATATGGTGAGAGAACAGACTCACAGCAGTTCTCATTTTCGCCCGGGTATAGTGGCTCTACTAACCCTGTCTCTATTAAAAATACAAAAATTAGCTGGGTGTGGGGGCAGGTGACTGCGTTCCCAGCTACTCGGGAGGCTGAGGCAGGAGAACCCAGGAGGCGGAGGTTGCAGTGAGCCTAGATCACGCCACTGCACTCCAGCTTGGGTGACAGAATGAGACTCCATCTTGAAAAACAAAACAAAACAAAACAAAAAATAGGGAATATTTCACGAATTTGCATGTCATCTTTGCACAGGGGCCATGCTAATCTTTTCTGTATTCTAATTTTAGATACGTGCTGCTGAAGCGAGCAGAAGTGATTTTTTTAAAATTAATTTTTATATTAAATTAAATTTATTTATTTATTTATTTGAGACCGGCTCTCACTCTGTCACCCAGGCTGGAGTTCAGTGTCGTGATCTTGGCTCACTGCACCCTGGACCTTGTGGGCTCAAGCCATTCTCCTACCTTAGCCTCCTGAATAGCTGGGACTATAAGCGTTCGCCACCACGCCCAGCTAATTTTTGTATTTTTTGTAAAGACTGGGTTTCACCATGTTGCCCAGGCTAGTCTTGAACCCTGAGCTCAAGCAATCAGCCTGCCTCGGCCTCCCAAAGTGCCAGGATTTCAGGCGTGAGCCACTGCGCCCAGCCTATTTTATTTTTATTTTTTTGTCCCTGTTGTGGAGGCAGGTGAATTTTTTTTTTTTTTTTTTTTGAGACAGAGTCTCGCTCTGTCGTCCAGGCTGGAGTGCAGTGGTACGAACTCGGCTCACTGCAAGCTCCGCCTCCCGGGTTCACACCATTGTCCTGCCTCAGCCTCCCTAGTAGCTGGGACTACAGGCGCCCGCCACCATGCCCGGCTAATTTTTTTGCATTTTAAGTAGAGACGGGGTTTCACCATGTTAGCCAGGATGGTGTCGATCTCCTGACCTCGTGATCTGCCCAGCCGGCAGCAGGTCATTTTTTAAATTAAAAAATATATTTCCTTAAATAGAGGTGGGGTCTTGCTATGTTTCACAGGCGGTCTCCAACTCCTGTGTTCAAGTGATCCTCCGACATTGGCCTCCCAAAGTGCTGGGATTATAGGTGTGAGCCACCACACTTGGCCTGGTGATTTTTTTTTTTCCCCAACTTTACAAATACTTTTCTGGTTGTGCACTGTGGTGTGTTTCTCTAGTAATAGCTACTCAGGAGGTTGAGGCGGGAATATCACTTGAGCCCAGGAGTTTGAGTACAGCCTGGGCAACATAGTGAGACCTCATCATAAAAACGAGAAGAAAACAAAAAGCAAACAACTTTTCTATATTTTTAAGGCCTAATATAATGAACATTTATTATTATTAAAATTATATTTTAAAGTTTTATTAAAAATAAAATACAGGCTGGGCGCAGTGGCTTATGCTTGTAATCCCAGAATTTGGGAGACTGAGGCAGGAGAATTGCTTGAACTTAGGAGTTTGAGACTAGCCTTGGTAACATAGTGAGACCTCCTCTCTACAAAAAGTTAACAAATTAGCCAGGTATGGTGGCATGCACCTGTAATCTCAGCTGCTCAGGAGGCTGAGATGAGAGAATCTCTTGAGCCCAGTAATTCAAGGCTGCAGTGAGCTATGATCATGCCACTGCATTCCAGCCTGGTCAACAGAGCAAGACCCAGTCTCAAAAATAAAAAATAAAATGAAATAAAATGCAAAGTAAATATACAAGTAGTGGCACTCCAACTTCTCAGTACTGTAAGATATAAGAAGTTTCAGGCCAGGTGCGGTGGCTCATGCCTGTAATCCCAGCACTTTGGGAGGCCAGGGCAGGCAGGTCAGGAGTCCAAGGTCCAGCCTGAGGTTGGGAGTTCGAGACCAGCCTGACCAACATGGAGAAACCCCGTCTCTACTAAAAATACAAAATTAGCCAGGCGTGGTGGCATATGCCTGTAATCCCAGCTACTCGGGAGGCTGAGGCAGGACAATGGCGTGAACCCGGGAGGCGGAGCTTGCAGTGAGCCAAGATCGCACCACTGCACTCCAGCCTGGACGACAGAGCGAGACTCCGTCTCAAAAAAAAAAAAAAATTATCTTCCTTGAAATGATTAAAATGTGAAATGGTTGAAAACTCAGACTTAAAAGGGAAGCATTAGGGCTGTGCAAGGTGGCTTGTGCCTGTAATCCCAGCACTTTGGGAGGCCAAGGCTGGAGGATTGTATGAGTCTAGGAGTCTGAGACCAGCCTTAGTGACATAGCAAGACCCTGTCTCTACAAAAAAATTTAAAAATTAGCTGGGCATGATGGTGCACACCTGTAGTCCCAGCTACTCAGGAGGCTGAGGTAGGAGGATCACTTGAACCTCGGAGGTCAAGGCTGCAGTGAGCTATCATCCTGCTGCCCTGCACTCCAGCCTGGGTGACAAACGAGACCCTGGCTCAGAAACAAAAAGATTAAAAATAGCACCCTTTTACAATGTTTTGTGAAGGTAAACTAGCTGACTGTTGTTCTTAAGAATAGCTCATATGGAAAATTTCTAAGTTGGAAACATCTTCAGAACTACACCTCTACCCAACCCCACCCCCTCAAAAAAAGACCAAAAGAATTTACTTCTTTTATTACCTATTGTGAAATAGGAGGTTAATTTCTCATCCTATTATAGAAGGAACAAAGACTTTGTGCCTTTGTTGGATATTAGATGTAGAAATATTATGTTAATACCAGACTTAATATTCAGTCTGTGATAATAAAAGATGATTATTCTTTATGGTAATTAGAATAAAGTTTCTGACTAAAGTATTTTTCACCTAAAATCATTTTAAGTTGGCAAGTTAAAATATCAAAGGAGATATGGTTTAATGTAACTAAATAGTCTGCAAATTTGTAAAATGGTTGTATGGCCTTTCAACTTATAATTAAAGTGCTTGATGAAGATGGTTTTTTGGCCTTGGGGTAGTTAACTGTATTGCCTGCCTGTTTGACAGTGCAAATTACAGGTTCCTTATGTCTTGATTTCTGGGATTTCCTGTTTCTGATCCAGTTTAAATGTCATGTTATTGTGTAATATATGCCAATGTTTTAAAAAGTATATGCACATATATTTAATGATGTACATTACTTTCTGCCTCTTTGGAGTTAGTGCCAGTGCTGCCATTCATGCCAAAGAATGGCCTTCATCCTTTCTCTCTGTGCTTTCTGCAGTTTTCTCCTGGGCACAAGCTACATTCCCTGCCTTCCTGAGGACCCACCCCAGAACTAAACCATTCTCTGTACTGAAACCCAGACATATCAGCCATTAACAATTACTGCCATCTCTGCCACATAAAACATCAGAAGTGTTTTTTGACTTGCCATAAAGTTGATATCTTTTCTGTTTTCTATTGGCAATAAAACATACATGAGCTGGGTGCAGTGATGCGCACCTGTAGTTCCAGCTACTTAGGAGGCTCAGGTGAGAGGATCACTTGAGCCCAGGAGTTCAAGGCCAGCTTAGGCAACATAGCAAGAACCTGTCTGAAAAAAAAAAAGAAAAAATAATATTAAATTATATGTTTATTATGCAACTTTTCTCTTGTTTCTAAGAGATTCCAGACCAGAAGTTCTAAAGTTTTAAGCAAGTTTTCAAAAATCTAGGCTGGGGCCAGGCACAGTGGCTCACGCCTGTAATCCCAGCACTTTGGGACGCCAAGGCAGGCGAATTGCTTGAGCTCAGGAGTTTAAGACCAGCCTGGGCAACGTGGTGAAACTCCGTCTCTACAAAAAATACACAGCTTAGCCGGGTGTGGTGGTACACGCCTATGGTCCCAACTACTTGGGAGGCTGAGGCAGGAGGATAAGTTGATCCTGGGAGGTCAAGGCTGCTGAGAGCCCGAGATTGCACCACTGCACTCTAGCCTGGGTGACATAGCGAGACCTTGTCTCAAAAACAAAAATCTATGCCAGGTGCAGTGGCTCATGTCTGTAATCCCAGCACTTTGGGAGGCCGATACAGGAGGATTGTCTGAGCTCAGGAGTTCAAGACCAGCCTGGGCAACATAGTGAAACCCCGTCTCTACAAAAAAATACAAAAATTAGCTGGGCATGGTGGGGCACACCTGTAGTCCCAACTACTCTAGAGGCTAAAGTGGGAGGATGGCTTGAGCCTGGGAATCAGAGGTTGTAGTGAACCAAGACTGTGCCACTGCACTCCAGCCTGGACAATAGAGTGAGACCCTGTTTCAAAAAAAAATTTTTTTTTTTCAAAAATCTGTATTTTTTTTTCATATGAAGTGTATTTGTTTTGGATTCCAAGATGAATGCCAGAGACTCTTAACTCTTGAGTCTTCCAGCTTTTCCCAATAAAGTCCCTATTCCTATTTCAGTCTTCCTTTTTCTTTTCTCCTTATAGTGGACATTTGGGAGCAATAAAAATAAGAAGAAAGGAAAAGCCAGAAAAATAGAGAAGAAAGGAACCATGAAGAAACAGGCCAACAAAACTGCCTCCTCAGGCAGTTCAGACAAAGACAGTTCAGCTGAGAGCTCAGCCCCTGAGGAAGGTGAGCTGAGCAGCCTAGACCTGGAAGGTCAACTCCCACTCTTGTCAGCTTGAAGGTTCAAAGGCAGAAGTGGGGAGGAAGGGGGGTACTTGCATTCAGCATGACCTCTTCTTTAGAGCAGTGGTTCTTAACTTTTTCCATGGTCATGGATGCTTTGAGAATCTGAATGAAGCAAGAAAAATGCATGCAATTCCAAAGGTTGGTGAGACCCCTGAAACCTATCCCTGGAACCCACGAAGATTCCTGCATTAGTCTTGAATACCCTGAGTGCCTTTCCCTCCCCCTTTTTTCTTGCTTATGCATAGTCTGACTGAGGAGGGAATCTCAGTAGAAAATGTTCCTTTCCTGGAAGCCAGTTCCAGAATTTTTCAACACTAGTTTGAAAAGTGAACTTGGGCCAGGTGCAATGGCTCATATTTGTAATCTCAACACTTTGGGAGGCCAAGGTGGGAGGATTGCTTGAGCCCAGGAGTTCAGGACTAGCCTGGGTAACATAGTGAGATCCCATCTCTACAAAAAAATTTAAAAATTAGCTGGGTGTTATGGTATGCACCTGAGGTCCCAACTACTTAGGAGGCTGAGGCGAGAGGCTTGCTTGAGCCCAGGACTTCGAGGTTACTGTGAGCTATGATCACACCACTGCACTCCAGTGACAGAGCAAGACCCTTTCTCAACAACAACAAAAAAAAAAGTAGGAAAAAAAACAAAAGAAAAATGCAGGGACACTGGAAGAGAAAATAGAAGTGAACTTGTTCCAGGACTAGAGTGATAACCTGTAAATTATAAAAATTTTAAAAACATTTTAAAAAATAATGTTTACATAAAAGCTGACTTTATAAAATTGGCCTAACCCAGTTTTGAGCACATGCCTATGAATGTTAGCTCAAATTGAGTCAAGTGCAGTTCCTGTTAAATTGCTGACTTAGTTCAATACTCATTGTACTCACATACTTTTTCCATGCCAACATTTGTCCTATTAAGATCCACTGTTATGATAAATTCACTAATCAATTTTTAATTGTTCATTAAAATGTGTTTTTTTATTTTTTATTTTTTTAATTTATTATCGAGACAGTTTCGCTCTTGTCGCCCAGGCTGGAGTGCAGTGGCGCGTTCTTGGCTCACTGCAACCTCTGTCTCCCAGGGTTCAAGAGATTCTCCCGCCTCAAGTAGCTGGGATTACAGATGCCCACCAGCACACTTAGCTAATTTTTTTAATTTTTAGTAGAGATGGGGTTTCACCATGTTGGCCAGGCTGGTCTTGAACTCCTGACCTCAGGTGATCCACCCGCCTTGTCCTCCCAGAGTGCTGGGATTACAGGTGTGAGCCACCACACCCGGCCATAAAAAAAAATTTTTTTTTTTAATGCCAGCTAATAAATGAAAAAGAAATTATAGGGTTAGAAGAATCACCACTTTTCAATCATAGTGATAAAGTTGATTTACTCAAGAATCCTCAATGATTGTTAAAACCACTGGGTGAGAGTTTGTTGGAAAACAAAATTTTATAGTCTTAAACCTCCCTATACATACTATTACACAAAGAGGAAAAGGTGCCTTTACAAAGGGAAAATCTGGGAGACACCACCTTTACCAAGTAATCCAAATTAAAATAATGGGACAAACAGATGTTAGGGCTTCCTGATGTGATACATTGAAAAGGACACAATCACTTATGGAGTATTCTTGCCAGAAATTCATAACCTGAATTGTTTCTTAACAAATCAACCAAACCAAATGAAGTGGACATTTGATAACTGTTGCTATTTCAACTTAAATTAACTAAAAAGTAATGTTTAAAATTTAGTTTTTCAGTTGCACTAGCCACATTTGAGTTTGTGAATACCCATATGTGGTGACTGCTGTTCAGATAGACAAAATTTTCATCACCACCTCACAAAATTCTACTAGACAATTTTTTGGGGCTTATACTCTTCAAAAATTCAGTGCACCAACAAGTGGATAAAGAAAATGTGTATGTATGCCAGCCGGGCGTGGTGGCTCACACCTGTAATCCCAGCACTTTGGGAGGCCAAGGCAGGCGGATCACAAGGTCAGGAGTTTGAGACCATCCTGGCCAACATGGTGAAACCCCGTCTCTACTAAAAATACAAAAATTAGCTCAGCATGGTGGTGCATACCTATAATCCCTAATACTCTGGAGGCTGAGGCAGGAGAATCGCTTGAACCAGGGAGTTGGAGGTTGCAGTGAGCCGAGATCACGCCACTGTACTCCAGCCTGGTGACAGAGTGAGACTCTGTCTCCAAAAAAAAAAAAAAGAAAATATGTATGTATGCCATGGAATATTAGCCACAAAACGGAATGAAATAATGGCCTTTGCAGCAACTTCAGTGGAGCTGGAGGCCATTTTTCTAAGTGAAGTAACTAAGGAACGGAAAACCAAATATAGTATGTTCTCATGTATAAGTGGTGTTTAAGCCATCAGGATGCAAAGGCATAGAATGATATAACGGGGCCAGGTGTAGTGGCTCATGCCTGTAGTCCCAGCACTGTGGGAGGCCAAGGCAGGTGGATCACTTGAGGTCAGGAGTTTGAGACCAGCCTGGCCAACACAGTGAGACCCTGTCTCTGCTAAAAATACAAAAATTAGCCAAGCATGGTGGTCCGCTCCTGTGGTCCCAGCTACTCAGGAGGCTGAGCCCCAAGAATCGCTTAAAGAGGAGGTTGCAGTGAGCCGAGATCAGGCAATAGAGTGAGACTCTGTCTCCAAAAAAAAAAAAAAATGATATAATGGACATTGGGGACTTGGGGAGGGAGTGAGGGTTAAAAGAGTACATATTGGGTACAGTGTACACTGCTTGGGTGATAGATACACCAAAATCTCAGAAATCACCACTAAAGAACTTATCCATGTAATCAGGCCAGGTGCGGCGGCTCACACCTGTAATCCCAGCACTTTGGGAGGCCAAGATGGGGATCACGTGAGGTCAGGAGTTCGAGACCAGCTGGACCAACATATTTTCATCTTTACTAAAAATAGAAAAATTAGCCGGGCGTGGTGGCATGTGCCTGTAGTCCCTGTTACTTGGGAGGCTGAGGCAGGAGAATTGCTTGAACCCGAGAGGTGGAGGTTGCAGTGACTGAGGTCAGCCTAGGCAACAAAAGTGAAACTCCATCTCAAAAAAAAAAGAGGCTGGGCGTGGTGGCTCATGCCAGTAATCTCAGCACTTTGGGAGGCTGAGGTCGGCGGATCATGAGGTCAGGAGATTGAGACCATCCTGGCTAACATGGTGAAACCCCATCTCTATTAAAAAAATACAAAAAAATTAGCCAGGCGTGGTGGTGGGCACCTATAATCCCAGCTACTCAGGAGGCTGAGGCAGGAGAATGGCATGAACCCGAGAGGCGGAGCTTGCGCTGAGTCGAGATCGTGCCACTGCACTCCAGCCTGGGCGACAGAGACTCTGTCTCAAAAAAAAAAAAAAAAAACTGCTGGGGGCCAGGCGCAGTGGCTCACTCTTGTAATTCCAGCACTTTGGGAGGCCGAGGCGAGCGGATCACTTGAGGTCAGGAGTTCAAGACCAGCCTGGCCAACATGGTGAAACCCCATCTCTGCTAAAAATATAAAAATTAGCTGAGTGTAGTGGTGAGCGCCTGAGCTACTCGGGAGTCTGAGGCAGGAGAACTGTTTGAACCCGGGAGGTGGAGATGGCAGTGAGCCGAGATTGCGCTGCTGCACTCCAGCCTGGGTGACAAGCAGAAACTCCGTCTCAAACAAAATAAATAGGCCAGGCATGGTGGCTCACACCTGTAATCCCAGCACTTTGAGAGGCCAAGGTGGGCGGATCACGAGGTTGAGAGATTGAGACCATCCTGGCCAACATGGTGAAACCCCATCTCTACTAAAAATACAAAAATCAGCTGGACGTGGTGGTGTGCACCTGTAGTCCCAGCTACGCAGGAGGCTGAGGCAGGAGAATCGCTTGTGAACCAGGGAGGTGGAAGTTGCAATGAGCTGAGATCGCACCACTGCACTCCAGCCTGGGGCAGAGCGAGACTCCGTCTCAATAATAATAATAATAATAAATAAGATGGGGCCAGGTCTGGTGGCTTATGCCTGTAATCCCAGCACTTTGGGAGGCCAAGTCAGGAGGATTGCTTGAGCCCAAGAGTTCGAGACCAGCCTTGGCAACAAAGTGAGACCCCAATTCTATTTAAAAAGTAAAAATAAATAGGCTCAGTGGCTCACGCCTGTAATCCCAGCACTGGGAGGCCGAGGCAGGCAGATCACCTGAGGTCAGGAGTTCGAGACCAGCCTGAACAATATGGCGAAACCCCATCTCCAATAAAAATACAAAATTAGCTGGGTGTGGTGGCACACACCTGTAATCCCTGCTACTTGGGAGGCTGAGGCAGGAGAATCGCTTGAACCCAGGAGGTGGAGGAGCTGAGATTGTGCCACTGCACTCCAGCCTGGGCAATAAGAGCAAAACTCCATCTCAAAAAAAAAGTAAAAACAAATAAGTAAAATAACAAACTGGTTTCTTACTGTAGCTGAAAGAAGGGTGATGTTGTCAACATTGTGGAGCCGCTTGTGGCCTGTCTTCTGTAGCATAGTGTAATCTTGTGTTTGGGCCTTTGTTGCAGGTGAAGTGTCAGACTCTGACAGCAACAGCTCCTCTTCCAGTTCAGATTCAGACTCTTCCTCAGAAGATGAAGAGTTCCATGATGGCTATGGAGAAGACCTCATGGGAGATGAGGAAGACAGGGCCCGTCTGGAGCAGATGACAGAGAAAGAGAGAGAGCAAGAACTGTTCAATCGCATAGAGAAGAGGGAGGTGTTGAAAAGAAGGTAAGGTTGAGTCCTCGTTGTCGTCCCCCCCCCGCCCCCACCTTTTCTGTTCATCTCTTTTCTCAGACTTCCTCTGTCCTTCACACTTGACCTACACATGGAGACTGGCATTTGGAATTGACTGTGAACATGATGAGACGCAAGTGACATTTCAGTCACATTCATTATTTACTCAGTGCCACTGGCTTTGTTTACTAATGTACGTTATTCAGAAGGTTTTATTCATAAGACATTATTTATGTGCATTATTTAATCTTCACAACTGCTCTGTGAGGTTGGTTATACCGTATTACAGAGGTAGACGCTTAGGCTTAGAGACATTAGGTAACTAAAGAGTAAGCTGCATGAAGGGAGAGACTTTGTCCTTTTCGCCACTCTATTCTTGGTGCCTAGAACAGTACCTGGCACAGAGATATGCACTAAATACTTGTTGAGTGAATGAATGAAGAAACTTGCCCAAGGTGATTTAGCTGGTAAGTGGTAGAACTGGATTTCAAACCTGGGACCCTCTGACACCATAAAACACGCTGTGGCCATATCCTCTCCTGCCTCACGTTTCCTATCATTTTACCTATTCTGTAACACCGCACTACAGGCAGCATTCTAAAGGGAATTACATACTTTGGGAGGCCGAGGTGGACGGATCACCAGAGATCAGGAGTTCTAGACCAGCCTGGCCAACATGGTGAAAACCCATCTCTACTAAAAATACAAAAAAATTAGCCTGGTGTGGTGTTGTGCACCTGTAGTCCCAGCTACTCAGGAGGCTGAGGCAGGAGAATTGCTTCAACCCAGGAGATGGAGGTTGCAGTGAGCTGAGATGGCGCCACTGCACTCTAGCCTTGGCGAGAGCGAGACTGTCTCAATAAAAAATAAAAATAAATAAATAAAAGGAATTACAGGCCAAGTGTGGTGGCTCACACTGGTAATCCCTGCACTTTGGGAGGCCAAGGCGGGCCGATCACTTGAGGTCAGGAGTTCGAGACCTGCCTGGCCAACATGGTGAAACCCATCTCTACTAAAAATACAAAAAATTAGCCAAGCATGGTGGTACGCGTCTGTAATCCCAGCTATTCGGGATCCTGAGGCAGGAGAATGGCTGGAACCCAGGAGGCGGATGTTGCAGTGAGCCAAGATTATGCCACTGGACTCCAGCCTGGGCGACAGAGGGAGATTCCGTCTCAAAAAATAAAGGGAATTACAGGCCTGGCGCGGTGGCTCACACCTGTAATCCCAGCACTTTGGGAGGCTGAGGTGGGTGGATCAGTTGATTCCAGGAATTCAAGACCAGTCATGGCAACATGACAAAACGCTCTCTCCTACAAAAAATAGTCAGGCATGGTGGCCCATGCCTGTAGTCCCAGGTACTTGGGAGGCTGAGTCAGCAGGAGTATCATTTGAGCCCGGAATGTAGAGTTTGCAATGAGCTGAGATTGCACCACTGCACTCTAGCCTGGGTGACAGAGTGAGACCCTGTGTCAAAAAAAAGGGAGGGGAATTACAGAGATTGTTTTTGTCTTGATAAAGATCAGTACATGATTTGATTTCTACTGAGCAAAAAGTATTGAAGTAATCATAAGATTGCGTTGGTTTTAGAACATGAATACAGTAATGATTGAGAGTAATATGGGAACACATGAAATGATATGTAAAAATTAAATGAACAAATGGTGTTTTAAAGCTTTATATTTTACAAATTGGCTTCAAATTGTTCACGCTCCTAGGTTGAAATAATTTTCCAAAATTCATATTTGGAGCCCTGTCTTCACAGGATTCAAGACTTGGAATTTCTCCTCATTATGTACAAGTTAGGTATCTGACTATCCTCTAGCATGGTTTTTGTATTTTTTTAAAAAGTCAAATGTTAAATTACTTTTTGATATTTAGAAGCTGCTTCAATGTTTTGAACTTTTGCCATATTTTAAATGGAAAAGTTTTAAATATGGCAGTAGTTCTTCCTTATCTCCTAACAGAATTTCAAGGTAAAAATAAACTTGGCTTTTGTCTTGGAAATAAAATAGCCCTCAGAACAAGGATCCTACCTATTTAATCTTATGAAAGGAGAATAGAAGCGTTTTCTTTGGCAGCACTTAGTTCCTTTTCATCTGGGAGTTTTGTTTGTCCCTTCTGGAGACCATATTAAGTATGCTGAGTTATCCTAGAGAAGATGTTTTGGCTTTCAGTCAGCAGCAAGCAATAGACATTTGATTTTTGTTTTTGTTTTTTTTTTTGAGACAGACTTTCACTCTTGTTGCCCAGGCTGGAGTGCAATGGCACGATCTCGGCTCACCGCAACCTCCACTTCCTGGGTTCAAGCGATTCTCCTGCCTCAGCCTCCCAAGTAGCTGGGATTACAGACGCCCGCCACAACGCCCGGCTAATTTTTGTATTTTTAGTAGAGACAGGGTTTCACCATGTTGGCCAGGCTGGTCTCAAACTCCTGACCTCAGGTGATCCACCTGCCTCAGCCTCCCAAAGTGCTGGAATTACAGGTGTGAGCCACTGCGCTCGGCTTCAGCATTTGTTTTGAGTGTGAATCCTTCCAAGTTTACCTATATTGGAACAAATAGGACTTAATAAACTGTGCTGGAGTTACCAGACGGTTTAAAATTTGTATATCTGAACTGTGGAAAGCATAGCAAGATGTTGTCATGTAAGGCCAATAAGTCCTATGACAAAATCACAAAGTAGCTCAAGGGTAATAGGTGGCTTGTCTCAAACTTAGTTTTTATGTTTTTCACCTTATGTGAATGAGACAGTTGACTGATTCAGTGACTTCTTAAAAAAAATTTTTTTTTTTTTTTAGACAGAGTCTGGCTTTGTTGTCCAGGCTGGAGTGCAGTGGTGTGAACTCGGCTCACTACAATTGCCACCTCCTGGATTCAAGCCAGCCTCCCACCTCAGCCTCCCAAGTAGCTGGGACTACAGGCTGTAGGCTACCATGCCTGGCTAATATTTTTTCTTACTTTTTTTTTTTTTTTTTTTGAGATGGAGTCTCACTCTGTTGCCCAGGGTGGAATGCAGTGACATGATCTTGGCTCACTGCAACCTCTGCTTCCCAGGTTCAGTGATTCTCCTGCCTCAGCCTCCTGTGTAGCTGGGATTACAGGCATGCGCCACTATGTCAAGCTAATTTTTTTTTTTTTTTTTTTTTTGAGATGGAGTTTTGCTCTTGTTGCCCAGGCTGGAGTGCAATGGCACAATCTCGGCTCACTGCAACCTCTGCCTCCCGGGTTCAAGCAATTCTCCTGCCTCAGCCTCCCCTGTAGCTGGGATTACAGGCGCCCACCACCACGCCCAGCTAATTTTTGTATTTTAAGTAGAGACGGGGTTTCACCATGTTGGCCAGGCTGGTCTCCACCTCCTGACCTCAGATGATCCACCTGCCTTGGCCTCCCAAAGTGCTGGGATTACAGGCGTAAGCCACTGTGCCTGGCCCATTTTTGTATTTTAAGTAGAGACAGGGTTTCACTATGTTGGCCAGGCTGGTTTCCAAGTCCTGACCTTAAATGATCCTCCTGCCTTGGCCTCCCAAAGTGCTGGGATCACAGGCGTGAGCCACCACACCCGGCCTGGCTAATTTTTCTTTTTTTTTTTTTTTTTGAGACTGAGTCTCGCTCTGTCCCCCAGGCTGGAGTGCAGTGGCACAACCTCGGCTGACTGCAAGCTCCGCTTCCCGGGTTCACGCTATTCTGCCTCAGCCTCCCAAGTAGCTGGGCTTACAGGCGCCCGCCACCACACCCAGCTAATTTTTTGTATTTTTAGTAGAGATGGGGTTTCACCGTGTTAGCCAGGATGGTCTTGATCTCTTGACCTCGTGATCTGCCCGCCTTGGCCTCCCAAAGTGCTGGGATTACAGGTGTGAGCCACCATGCCCGGCGGCCTGGCTAATTTTTCATATTGGCCAGGCTGGTCTGGAATTCCTGACCTCAGGTGATCCACCCACCTCGGCTTTCCAAAGTGCTGGGATTACAGGCGTGAGCCACCTCTCCTGGCCCTGTAATTTTTCTTTCTTTTTTTTTTTTTTTTTTTAGAGAGGGGGGTTTGCCATGTTGCCCAGGCTGGTCTTGAACTCCTGGCCTCAAGCAATTCGTCCACCTCGGCTTCCCAAAATGCTGGGGTTACAGGTGTGAACCACCACCCCCAGCTTCAGTGACTATAAGAATGGTTTAGTGTGCTGATTGTTAAGACAGAGGTTCAGAGCCATCATAGAAAATTGATATTTTTGTAGTTCGTTTGTTTAGCTTCAGGGCAGTGCAATATGGAAACTCTGGAATTTCCTGAATCTTTTTTACTTTAAAAGCTCTTTATATGGATCGCATTTAATCTTTGTAGTCTTTTTTATGTAAGCACCATTAGCATCCTGTTCTCTAGCCAGCAGCACCAGTAGTGAGATGTCATTTTCAGTTGTTAGATTATTCATGGGGGCAGGAAGCATAAAAGGTAGCCTGGTTGTAGAAAGGGCACTGACATTGCAGTCAGAAGGTCTAGGTTCAAGTCAGATTCGCTGGAGGGGTGATCGGAGTTAAATCACTTTCTCTTCCTGCCTCAGCTTCCTCCTCGGGGTTGTTGTAAACCTCAAGAGAGATTATATACATAAGAACATTATGTAAATGTAAACTATCACTAATTCTAAAAAATAACTTTGTTTAAAATAACCCACTTAGAGTGTATAATTCAATGGTTTTTATATGTCCACAGAGTTGTGCAATCATCACCACAATTAATTCTAGAGCATTTTATCACTCCTCTATTTCCTCATAAGCCTCCCAGCCCTAGGCAACCACTAATCTCCTTTCTGTCTCTCTAGATTTGCCTATTCTGGATATGTTTATTATTATTGTTGTTGTTATCAAGACAGGGTCTCGTTCTGTCACCCAGGCTGGAGTGCCGTGGCATGATTATAGCTCATTGAAGCCTCGACCTCCTGTGTTCAAGCAATCCTCCCACCTCAGCCTCCCAAGTAGCTGGGACTATAGGCGTGTGCCACCACCTGGCCAATTTTTTAAACTTTTATTAAAGAAGAGGTCTCGCTATGTTGTCCAGGCTATTCTTGAACTCCTAGCCTCAAGCAATCCTCCTGCCTTGGCCTCCCAAAGTGTTTAGATTACAGGCATTAGCCACCATGCCCGACCTGGATATTTTATATAAATGAAATCATAATATGTAGTCTTTTGTGACTGACTTCTTTCACTTAGTATGTTTTTGAGGTTTATCCATTTAGCATGTATTAGTACTTCACTCCTTTTTATGTCTCAGTAATATTCCATTTTATGTATATACCACATTTTGTTTATCTGTCCATCTGTTGATTTATATTTGTGGTGTTTCCTCCTTTTTGCTATTGTGACTGGTGCTGCTGTGAACGTTTATATACAACAATTTGAATACCTATTTTCAGTTCTTTTGAGTGTATACTGGAAAGTAGAATTGCTGGCTGGTACGGTAATTCTTTCTAACTTTTTGAGAAACTGCAGCTGCATCATTTTAGATTTCCCATCGGCAATAAGTGTACTAGTTTCTCCACATCTTCACTAACACTTTAACACTTGTCTTTTCCTTTTTTTGTTGTTGTTGAGACAGGGTCCTACTCTGTCTCCCAGGCTAGCTAGAGTTCAGTGGTATGATCATGGCTTGCTGCAGCCTCAAATCTCCTGGGCTCAAGCAGTTCTCCCACCTCAGCCTGCCAAGTAGCTGGGACTACAAGCATGTACCACCATGTCCAGCCAATTTTTAAAATTTTTGTAGAGACAGGGTCTCACCATGTTGTCCAGGCTAGTCTCCAACTCCTGGACTCAAGTGATCCTCCTGCCTTGGCCTCCCAAAGTACTGGAATTACAGGTGTGAGCCACCGTGCCTGGCCTCCCTTTTTGTGATAATAGCTATCCTGGTGGGTGTGAAATGGTCTTTCATTGTGTGTTTTTTGTTGTTGTTTGTTTGTTTGTTTGTTTTCAAGACGGAGTCTCACTCTGTCGCCAGGCTGGAGTGCAGTGGCGTGATCTTGGCTCACTGCAACCTCCGACTCCTGGGTTCAAGCGATTCTCCTGCCTCAGCCTCCTGAGTAGCTGGGATTACAGGCACATGCCACCATGCCCAACTAATTTTTGTATTTTTAGTGGAGATGGTGTTTCACCATTTTGGCCAGGATGGTCTCAATCTCCTGACCTCGTGATCCGTCCACCTTGGTTTCCCAAAGTGCTGGGATTACAGGTGTGAGCCACTGCGCCGGGCCTGTTTGTTTGGTTTTTTTTTTTTTTTTTTTTGAGATGGAATCTCACTCTGTCTCACTCTGTCGCCCAGGCTAGAGTGGCACAGATGAGTACAGCAATACCCTGTATATGTTCTCTTTCTCTCTCTCTTTTTTTTTTTTTTGAAACAGATTCTTGCTCTGTCGCTAGGCTGGAGTGCAGTGGCACGATCTTGGCTCACTGCAACCTCCGCCTCCCGGATTAAAGCGATTCTCCTGCCTCAGCCTCCCAAGTAGCTGGGACTACAGGTGTGCGCCACCATGCCCAGCTAATTTTTGTATTTTTAGTAGAGACGGGGTTTCACCATGTTGGCCAGGATGGTCTCGATCTCTTGATCTCCTGATCCCCCTGCCTCGGCCTCCCAAAATGCTGGGATTACAGGTGTGAGCCCCTGTGCCCGGCCCATAGTCTCTCATTTTAAACATATTCCAACTTGATGCTATCAAATATTTTATATTTTGTTGTAATTAACATATTAAATATTTTTAATGTACTTAAAAGGTACACCAGAGTTTCTTGCAGGAAAGCCAAAATATCTATTAGCTCCTTTCCCTTAGTTCCTTTCTCCTATCTAATAGAAATCAGTTTTTATATACATTTCATTGCTACTTAAAAACCAAATATCTTTTAACCAGATTTGAAATAAAGAAAAAACTAAAAACAGCCAAAAAGAAAGAAAAGAAAGAAAAGAAGAAAAAGCAAGAAGAGGAGCAAGAAAAGAAAAAACTGACACAGATTCAAGAATCTCAGGTAGGAGATTCAGTGTTCCTCATTGTCCAAAGAATAAACCTGTTTTGAGTGTGTGTGTGTGTGTGTGTGTGTGTGTGTGTGTGTAAAAGGTGGATTTATATTAATCAGCCTAAGTTTATTAGTACAAGACTTGTGACATGGTTTCATTAATCTCTGGACATATCACCATTAGCTGTGCTGTTAACTCTTTAGCACTTTTTCCTTTGCTTTCCTTTTTCCTTTTCTTTTTTTCTTTCTTCTTTCTTTTTCCCTTTTCTTCCCCTCCCTTCCTCCTTTCCCCTTCCCTTCCTCCTTCCCATCCTCTTTCCTTTCCCTGGTCTCATTATGTTGCCCGGGCTAGAATACAGTGGCTATTCACTGGCACAGTCATAACACACTGAAGCCTCAAACTCCTAGTCTCAAGCAGTCCTCCTGAGTTGCTGAGACTACAGGCATATGCCACCGTGCCCGGCTTTCACTGAAGTCTGCATTTAAAAAGCAGCCCTCAACTGCAGTGACTCACATGTGTAATCCCAGCACTTTGAGAGGCCGAGGCGGACAGATCACTCAAGGCCAGGAGTTTGAGACCAGGCTAGCCAACGTGGCGAAATCCCGTCTCTACTAAAAATACAAAAATTAGCCTGGCGTGGTGGCTTATGCCTTTAATCCCAGCTACTCGGGGGGCTGAGGCACAAGAATTGCTTGAACCTCAGAAGCAGAGGTTGCAGTGAGCTGAGATCATGCCATGGCCCTCCAGCCTGGGCAGAAGAGCGAGGCTCTGTTTTAAAAAAAAAAAAGCAGCCCACTAGTGAGTGAGCATCCCTTAAGGAAAAGTTGGTAAACAACCTGTCCTAGGTAGCCAGATGCTTATGATGTTTACTTAGATGTATATCATCCTTTACTTGGTATAAATATAATCTCTGTATTTATCATAAATGAGACTCCATCTCAGAAAAACAACAAAAAAAGATAATGTGGGGCTGAGTGTAGTGGCTCATGCCTGTAATCCCAACATTAGCTGTGTTGTAGTGTGTTCTTCCAGAAAGAGTTTTTTCGGATAATTCTTGAACTTGCTGTTAGGCATTTTAGACAGGGCTTACTTTACTGCGCTATCCTCTTTGTCCACAAGAGGATGCTCTCTCCCCTTACATAAAAGCTCTAAGTTTTTGCAACCCATATAGATTCATGTTGGAGGACTAAATGCATTAAGTAGGTTTAGAGAATCTTATCAGCTGTTGGTAAAAAGGGCCATCCTATATATCCTTCCCTTCCTAGGTAACATCCCACAACAAGGAACGGCGTTCCAAGCGGGATGAGAAACTAGACAAGAAATCTCAAGCCATGGAGGAGCTAAAAGCAGAGCGAGAAAAACGAAAGAACAGAACAGGTAAGCGAGGGAAATATAATGGCTACTTATGTCTTTAGATGATTTGACTTCCTGGTGTCCATTTTCATTTTGCCCTCTTGTTATATCTTTCTCATATAAAATTCCAGCACATACCCAGAATAGTATAAACATCCACAAACCCATCATCCAGCCACAGCAGTCAGCTCTTGGCCAGTCTTGTTAAATCTATAATCCTTTCATCGATTATTTTAAAGCAAATACCAGCATTATTATATTTTAACCATAAATATTTCAATATGTTCCTCTAAAAGATAAGTACTTTTGTTTTAAACCTAACTATAATACCATTATTACACCTAGAAATAACAATGAACTCTTTGTCAAATATCTAGTCAGTGTTCAAATTTTTCTATTTGTTTTGTAATTTAAAAAACAAGATTTTAAAAACATTTCTATTGTTTTGTAATTTAAAAAACAAGATTTTAAAAACATTTCTATTTGTTTTGTAATTTAAAAAACAAGATTTTAAAAACATTTCTATTTGTTTTGTAATTTAAAAAACAAGACCACTTGAATCAGGATCTTAAAGTCCATACATTGTGATCTGTTAATATGTCCCTTAAGGCATTTAATCTGTATGTTTTCTTCCCCATCTCTTTGCCCTGCCTTGCAGCGTTATTTGCTGAAGGAACTGGGTCATTTGTCTTCTGGTTTCTCACATTGCTGACTGCATCTCATTTTTGTTGTTGAATGTGTTTCTGGTCCCTTGGGTTTCCTGTAAATGGTTAGTTAGAGCTACAGAATTGGTCAGATTTGGGTTTGTTCTGTTGTTGTCATTGTTGCTTGTTCTTGGGGAAGGCTGATTTTTAGGTACTGGTATGTATTTCCATCAGGAGACACATGATATCTGATTGTCTCTCAGTTTGTGATGTTAACAATCCTGTCAGTTAGCTCTTACACAATAATGTGAAGTAACAAACTAACCCCTGTTCTGCTCATGCATCTGAAGTTCAACTGCAATTCACCCGCCTGATGGCATGAGTTCAGCTGGAATTATCTCCAAGCTATAGGTGGTAGCCAGGTCTGTTCTACCTCTCTCTTCCTCCCTGGGCCAGTAAACCCCGAGCACTTTTATATGGTGATGACAGAAGTATAAAAGGGGTAAGCAAAGACACACATGCCTCTTAGGGCCTAGACTTGGAATTGGCATAGTGTCACTATGGGGCCGGGAAGAATGACTAAGGCGTATAGCAAAGGACATGGGTATAGAGATGGGTGAAGAATTAGAAAGGATACTGTGGGGCCGGTCGTGGTGCCTCACAATTGTAATCCTAGCACTTTGGGAGGCCAAGGTGGGCGGATCACCTGAGGTCAGGAGCTTGAGACCAGCCTGGCAAACATGGTGAAACCCCATCTCTACAAAAAATACAAAAATTAGCTGGCCATGGTGGTGCATGCCTGTAATCCCAGCTCCTCAGGAGGCTGAGGCAGGAGAATCCCTTGAACCCGGGAGGCGGAGGTTGCAGTGAGCTGAGATTCCGCCACTGCACTCCAGCCTGGACAACAGAGTGAGACTCAATCTTAAAAAAAAAACAACAAAAGATAATGTGGGGCTGAGTGTAGTGGCTCACGCTTGTAATCCCAGCACTTCGGGAGGCTGAGGCTTGAGGATTGCTTGAGGCCAGGAGTTCAAGACCGGCCTGGCCAACATGGTGTAACCCCATCTCTACTAAAAATAAAAAAATTAGCCAGGCCAGGCACGGTGGCTCACACCTGTAATCCCAGCACTTTGTGAGGTCAGAGCAGGCAGATCACGTGAGGTCTGGAGTTGGAGACCAGCCTGGCCAACAGAGTGAAATCCCATCTCTACTAAAAATACAAAAATTAGCCAGGCGTGGTAGTACATGCCTGTAATCCCAGCTACTTGTGGGGCTGAGGCACCGAAAATCACTTGAACCCGGGAGGTGGAGGTTGCAGTGAGCCAAGATCCTACCATTGCACTCCAGCCTGGGCAACAAGATGAGACTCTGTCTCAAAAAAAAGAAAAAGAAAAAAGAAAAAGAAATAATGTGTTCTGTCCTAGTAGCCACTGATGGTCATTACCTAGATAATTTAATTCATTAGGAGTTGCAAAATGGTGATATTTCGAATCTGTCATTCTTTCCTCATTCATTATCTAGCCTGCTTCTATAAAGAGAAACTTTTTTTTTTTTTTTGAGACGGAGTCTTGCTCTGTCGCCCAGGTTGGAGTGCAGTGGCGCAATCTCGGCTCACTGCAAGCTCCGCCTCCCGGGTTCACGCCATTCTCCTGCCTCAGCCTCCTGAGTAGCTGGGACTACAGGCAGCTGCCACCACGCCCAGCTAATTTTTTGTATTTTTAGTAGAGACAGGGTTTCACCATGTTAGCCAGGATGGTCTTGATCTCCTGACCTTGTGATCCGCCCACCTCGGCCTCCCAAAGTGCTGGGATTACAGGTGTGAGCTACCGCACCCGGCCTAAAGAGAAACTTCTAATCAGCTATTTAGTTACCCCCCAGGCACATTTTGAACAGGAAAGGCAAGATAAATGCTTGATTAATTTTCCTTTCGTTTACCAGTTTTTGAAAGAATGAGATAGTTCCTGGCAAGGTATAGTGGCTCACATGTGTAATTCAAGACCAGCCTGGGCAACATAGTGAGACCCTGTTTCTGCAATATTTTAGAGAGAGAGAGATAGTTTTTAGCAACTTCCAAAGATGACCGATGAGTTTTATTTATTTTGAATATCCTTGTGAATTCATCATTTTTAACATGCTTTATGTGTTTTAATCCATTGCAGTTATTTTTCCTTCCTTCCTTCCTTCCATCCATCTTTTTCTCTCTCTCTTTTTTGAGACAGGATCTCTCTCTGTTACTCAGTCTGGAGTGCAGTGGCGCGATCTCGGCTCATTGCAACCTTCACCTCCCGGGTTCAAGCGATTCTCCCACCTCAGCCTCTTGAGTAGCTGAGACTACATGCGTGCACCACCACCTGACTAATTTCTTTTTGTATTTTTAGTAGAGATGGGGTTTAGCCATGTTGGCCAGGGTGGTGTTGAACTCCTGACCTTAAGTGAACCGCCTGCCTTGGCCTCCCAAAGTGCATGAGCCAACACTCCCAGCCTAAAATTTTTTTATATTATTCTTTTTTCTTTTTAAATCATAAGTACACAGATTAACCTGCCATCTTAGATTAATGGTAGCATATTGTACACACTTTTCTCTCTCTTTTTTTTTTTTAGCCACCACTCCTGGCTTGTTTTTTGTATTTTTGGTAGAGATGCAGATTCACCATGTTGCCCAGGCTGGTCCCAAACCCCTGAGCTCAAGTGATCTACCCACCTCGACCTCCCAAAGTGCTGGGATTACAGGCATGAGTCACCATGCCTGGCCACGTTCCTTTTTTTTTTTTTTTGAGATGGAGTCTCGCTCTGTTGCCCAGGCTGGAGTGCAGTGGTACAGTCTTGGCTCACTGCAACCTCTGCCTCCTGGGTTCAAGCGATTCTCCTGCCTCAGCCTCCCAAGTAGCTGAGATAACAGGTGCCGGCCACCACGCCTGGCTAATTTTTGTATTTTAGTAGAGACAGAGTTTCACCATGTTGACCAAGCTGGTCTCGAACTCCTGACCTCAAGTGATCCACCTGCCTCTGCCTCCCAAAGTGCTGAGATTACAGGCGTAAGCCACCGCACCCGTCCCCACATTCCTTTTTTATAGCTGCATAGTAGTTCATTGGTAGATGTAACAGTGGTGATTTAGCCACTCTCCTATTTTAAATTTTCCTCAGAAGCTTCTGAAGTCATCATGAGTCTTTCCCCCTCTTTCCTCCCCATAGTCAAGTGTCTTGAGTGCCATAAAAGAGAACTGTCATTAGTGTTGGTGACCCTTTCTGCCCACCTAGTATCAATCTTCCAGCCCTTTTTTCATCTGCTGGGGCCTGACATTTGGCACCTGAATAATTTTAACTCTGTGTTTTAACTCATTTCTGTATATACCCCAAGTTAGCACAATCCAGTCTAGAGAGGACAGAGCTGTGTATTTGAGTCCTCTTCCATTTCCAGTTCTTTTTCAAGGATGAATTCATTTTCTTGTTGAGAAAACCTAGGTAAACATCTCTTCTTTCTTTCTAGCTGAGCTCCTTGCCAAAAAACAGCCATTAAAAACCAGTGAGGTCTACTCTGATGATGAAGAGGAGGAAGAGGATGACAAATCCAGTGAAAAGTCAGACCGCTCATCACGAACATCATCGTCTGATGAAGAAGAGGAGTAAGCTCTTGTACATTTTGGTCTAGTAGGCAGGATAGGTGGGTTTTTGAGGGAGAGCTTGGTATCGTTTCCAAAATCTCCCTGGTTGGGCCACTAACTCTGACGTGGTTACCTTTGGTTTCCTGAACTGAGTTCCCCAGCACGTCAGCCCATTCATTTGGCTGCTAGCCTGTACGCTTAGACATTTCACCTGGGCCTGGAAGGTAGGAACTGACTTCGTGTCATTTTCAGATTGGCCTGGAGCTTTCATTCATTTTCTTACTCTGATGGGTTATCTAAGATGGCAGCCTCATTTGAAACAGCTCACACTACTGGTCAGGAACAGGATCCTATTACAAGTCTTTGCTGGTGCTTCATTTACTTCTCCTCCTAGGCTAGTCACATGTACTTTGGTTAAGTTTTGAGGAGTTGATATTATTTTTCTGTCTTGTTCTGTTTTTATGATGAACATTTTTTCCAGTGCCCCTTTGTTCCTCTTAGGAAAGAAGAGATCCCTCCCAAATCCCAACCAGTTTCCTTACCTGAAGAATTGAATCGGGTTCGATTATCACGGCATAAGCTAGAACGCTGGTGTCACATGCCCTTCTTTGCTAAAACTGTCACAGGATGTTTTGTGCGGATTGGCATTGGAAACCACAACAGCAAACCAGTTTACCGGGTTGGTATTTCTTCCCTTGGACAATTGTCCATGCTTTCAGTATAATTAGTCTCAACTGAGGGCAGGAGCTACTGAAAAAATCGATCACTCTTCTGTCAGCATTTGATGGAAAGTAGACTCCAAGTGGGATCCCCATAGAGCAGTGAGGTGCCCAGGAATCCTTCGTGACTCGTCGTCAAGAGGAGGACTTGGAGCCCAAGGGCCTGGAAGATTTGGATGTAGAATAATTTTCTCTATTCTCCCTTCAGTATAAAAGGGAGAAGGGAGGCATTTATGAAGTGTTCATTGGGAGTTACATAATCTAAAAGATTTGTTCATTTGAAAAACCAATGAATGAAAAGTTTCATGTTGCATACCAAGTGACTTCTACGCCAGGGAATTGTATTGAGGTTAAAAAAAACCCTACAGACTAATACAGGTTATTATGTAGGTTCCAGCACTGCTTCTGTGGTCCAGGTGGACTGGGCACAGTGGCTTACGCCTGTAATCCCAACACTTTGGGATTTATTTATTTATTTATTTATATTTTATTTTACCATTATTATTATTATTTTTTTTTTTGAGACGGAGTCTCATTCTGTCACCCAGGCTGGAGTGCAATGGTGTGGTCTTGGCTCACTGCAACCTCTGCCTCCCGGGTTCAAGTGATTCTCCCGCCTCAGCCTCCCAAGTAGCTGGGACTACAGGCGCATGCCACCACACCTGGCTAATTTTTGTATTTTTAGTAGATACGGGGTTTCACCATGTTGGCGAGGCTGGTCTTGAACTCTTGACCTTGTGATCCACCTGCCTCGGCCTCCCAAAGTGCTGGCGTGAGCCACCGCACCTGGCCTATTTTTATTTTTATTTATTTGTTGTTTTTTTTTTTTCAGACAGAGTTTTGCTTTTGTCGCCCAGGCCGGAGTGCAATGGCACGATCTTGGCTCACTGCAACCTCTGCCTCCCGGGTTCAAGCAATTCCCCTGCCTCAGCCTCCCGAGTAGCTAGTGTTACAGGCGCCCGCCACCGTGCCTGGCTAATGTTTGTATTTTTAGTAGAGATGGGGTTTCACCATGTTGGCCAGGCTGGTCTTGAACTCCTGACCTCAGGTGATCCACCTGTCTCGGCCTCCCAAAGTGCTGGAATTATTGACATGAGCCACTGAGCCCGGCCTTATTTTTAATTTTTTGTTTTTTATTTTTGGAGACAGAGTCTCACCCTGTTGCCCAGGCTGGAGTGCAGTGGCACGCTCTCGGCTCACTGCAGCCTCTGCCTCCTGGGTTCAAGCGATTCTCATGCCTCAGCCTCCAAGTGGCTGGGACTACAGTGGGACTGCAGGCACGTGCCACCACACCTGGCTAATTTTTTTTTAGACGGAGTCTCTTTTTTTTTTTTTTTTTTTTTTTTAGACGGAGTCTCGCTATGTGGCCCAGGCTGGAGTTCAGTGGCGTGATCTCTGCTCACTGCAAACTCTGGCTCCCAGGTTCACGCCATTCTCCTGTCTCAGCCTCCCTAGTAGCTGGGACTACAGGCGCCTGCAACCACGCCTGGTTAATTTTTTGTATTTTTAGTGGAGATGAGGTTTCACCGTGTTAGCCAGGATGGTCTTGATCTCCTGACGTCGTGATCCGCCCGCCTCAGCCTCCCAAAGTGCTGGGATTACAGGCGTGAGCCACCGCACCCGGCCTCACTTTGGGATTTAAAAAAAGATTTTTGTAGCAACAGCCTCTCTCTGTTTCTTATGCTGGTCTCAAACTCTGGGCCTCAAGTGATGTTCTGGCCTCAGCCTCCTAAAGTGCTTGGTGTTGGTTTTTTGTTTTGTTTTGTTTTGTTTTTTTGAGACGGAGTCTCGCCCTGTCATCCACGCTGGAGTGCAGTGGCGCGATCTCGGCTCACTGCAAGCTCCCACTCCTGGGTTCACGCCATTCTCCTGCCTCAGCCTCCCGAGTAGCTGGGACTACAGGCGCCCACCACCATGCCAGCTAATTTTTTGTATTTTTAGTAGAGACGGGGTTTCACCTTGTTAGCCAGGATGGTCTCGATCTCCTGACTTCGTGATCTGCCTTCCTTGGCCTCCCAAAGTGCTGGGATTACAGGTGTGAGCCACCACGCCCGGCCCAGGTGTTGGGTTTGTTTTTTTTTTTTTTTTTTGAGACAGTGTTTTAACCATGTTGCCCAGGCTAATCTGGAACTCCTGGACTCAAGCCATCTTCCTGCCTTGGCTTTCCAAAGTGCTAGGTTTGCAGGTGTGAGACACTGTGCCCAGCCTGTTTGAGACAGGATCTCGCCCTGTTGCCCAGGCTAGCATGCAGCGGTGTGATCAGAGCTCATTGCAACCTTGAACTCCTGGACTCAAACGATCCTCCTACAACAGCCTCTTTGAGTAGCTAGGACTGTAGGTGCACACCACTATGCCCAACTAATTTTTTTTTTCTTTTTTGTAGAGACTGGGTCTCGGCTGGGCGCAGTGGCCCACGCCTGTAATCCCAGTACTTTGGGAGGCGGGCGGATGACGAGGTCAGGAGATCGAGACCATCCTGGCTAACATGGTGAAACCCCTCTCTACTAAAAATACAAAAAATTAGCCTGGCGTGGTGGCACGTGCCTGTAGTCCCAGCTACTTGGGCGGCTGAGGCAGGAGAATCGCTTGAACCAGGGAGGCAGAGGTTGCAGTGAGCCAAAATCATGCCATTGCACTCCAGCCTGGGCGACAGAGCAAGACTGTCTCAAAAACAAAGAACAAAAAAAAAAGAGAGACTGGGTCTCTCTGTGTTGCTGAGGTTGGTCTCAAATTCCTGGCTTCAAGTAATCCTCCTACCTCAGCCTCCCAAAGTGCTGTAATTACAGGCCTGAACCTCGGCGCCCAGCCTGGATTATTTTTGTTTTGTTTTATTCTTGTCTGGTTTTTATGTGTGTTATCCCCTTGTATGAGGACCTGCAGCCATGCCATATCCTGAAATGCTTGGCAACAGAAACTGACCTACATGGCTTCACATTTGGTTGATAAAAATCAACTGGTGAAATCCCAAATACATCCCTTGTAAGTCAGAATTAGTTGGAGGAAAAGCTTCCAGTGGGCCCCATCGGGCTCCTCTTCTGCTGGCACTTGCTCCTCCTGGGCACAAGGCTCCCTGTGCTTGGCCATCTGGATTCTAAACCTGAGAAACCTTTCCCAGAACCCCTGGCAGCTGTGGACTCTACTCAGCACTCTATCGGTTGTCTGCGTTCAGGTAGAGAGACGCAAAGGAAGAGTGTTGTGGAAAGCTCTGGAAGAGTCTGGTTTTGACTGGTGTCTCTGTCCTCTCACTTAGGTTGCTGAGATTACGGGTGTTGTGGAAACCGCCAAAGTTTACCAACTAGGCGGCACCAGAACAAACAAAGGGCTGCAACTACGGTAGGAGGCACTTCTGGGGCAGCTTCTGCTTCCACTTCAAACAGGCACTGGCTTTGGGGGCTGCTATTCTCTCTGTGTGATGTTCCTTGTTACCATGAATGCTACATACGCAATCCCCACAAGGTACACTTGGAGGGAGACTTGTCTATAGGGAAGGTAGGATATTCTCTCCTCTAGAGGGAACCAAATATATGAAGGGGTAGGACACAGAGAAAGGAAATGTCTGGTTGTGAGAGACCCTCCTAGAGCCTCGCTGTCATTTCCTTGGCAAGCATGGCCAAGAGGCTTGCTTCTGGTTCTGGCTCTATCTCATAACCTCATCTGTGACAAGAAAGATCATTTTTATGGACTTCATTTCCTCTTCAGTAAAATGAAAGTGTCATTCACTCAGCAAATATTTACCGAATGTACAGTGTGCCAGGCACTGCCCTAGGTGCCATCATAGTGCACTGCAGCTTGGAACTCCTGGGCTCAGGTGATCCTCCCACCTCAGTCTCCTGAGGAGCTGCGACCACAGGCATGTAACCCTGTCCCAGGCTCTGTTGCATATTGTTGATGTTGACTGTAATGGATTTTATTGTAAATTGACTTTTGAAGCACTGACCAAGCCCATTTGGTTTCCAGTGCTAGCTTTGGGATCTCAATCTTGGCAGCTCATTAAAACAGCCTGGGATGATTTTATAGGGTAGCTAGGATTGAGAACCACTGCAATAGGTATATATAGGTGGTACATAGTCTGGTAAGGTTGCTTTGCTTGTACTACAGTCAACATGCACATTTCTTGGAGATGCTGTCTCTCTTTTATGTAGGCATGGCAATGACCAACGCGTGTTCCGTTTAGAGTTTGTCTCAAACCAAGAATTCACCGAAAGTGAGTTTATGAAGTGGAAAGAAGCGGTACGTGGCTAGAGATTACCTAGCAGTTGTTCGTGCACGTTGAGAAAATATCTTTCCAAAATCCCTTACTAATAATCTCGTATCGTGTTTTTGATCCAGATGTTCTCTGCTGGCATGCAGTTGCCCACTCTAGATGAAATCAATAAAAAGGAATTATCTATTAAAGAAGCTCTTAATTATAAATTCAATGATCAGGACATTGAAGAGGTAAGAAACCTGGTGCCCCAGAACCCGGAGGTTCATCAAGAACCAGTGTTGAGAGAACATGATTCTCTTTTATTTCCCTATATCTTGACATTTTTAGCTATGCATGAAAATGAGGGAATACTAATATTACTACCTGATTATTTATAGTTCATCAAGCTTTTTTCTATACATTCTCATGTCCGGATGAGGCTAACATAGACTGAAGTGTATTCAGAGTTCAGATGAGACAACAAATGAGGCTACATACACTAAAGTGTATTTAGGGTTCAGGGGTCTGTATTCTGCTAGGCTTGATCCTTCAAGAGTTTTCCTTTTCTAAAACATCTTGGTAAAATTATTTGATCTCTGTTCTCTTGGACAGTGGCTAGCCTTACACTACCAGGCCCTTGGGCTGCTGTTTCTTGGTGCATGTTCCTTCAGCCTGTCCCAGAAGAATCTCCGTGACCCAGGAAGCAGCATAGTATCCCTTGGAATGAACCCGCTCTCTCTCTCTCTGGGGCATGACACTGCTGTAGGAAGAGCAGCCCCCTTGTAACTAGCTGTTTGCATCCAAAATGGGCTCACTTAGCCTGTCTACAAAAATAGCTTAGGAATACCTCACTGCTGGTATCTCCTCTCTGGTACAGATTGTAAAAGAGAAAGAAAGGTTCAGAAAAGCTCCACCCAACTACGCTATGAAGAAGACTCAGCTACTGAAGGAAAAGGTAAGGAGTTGTACTCGAGCCTCTTTCCTCATCCTGTAAGGAGATGTGGAAATCAAACTTGTTCATCCTCTGCCAAGTTAGTGGTGGCAGGATTGGGAGAAAATTCTGGGCTCGATTATAAGCACCACAGTGTGTTCTTGGCACCTGGGCAACGTTCCTTGGCCATTTTCCATTCCCTAAATTCAAACTCATCTTCTGCGTGTGTGCCAGTCTTCTTACTTTCTAGTCACTTCAGTTTCCTGTGTAATAAAATAGACCCTGGGGTGGTATTTAACACTGAGTCTGAACAGACAGATGACACTGTCAAGGCCACCTGTGGCTGGTGATTTTCCATTCTTCAGACTGGGTTGGGGTGGGCCTTGTTATGGTGGTTTAGCCACCCTATGAGGCCTGGGGTTCTACTGCCACCAGGGACCCACAGCCAGGTAGCTGTATGGGAAGGTGTTCCCCACTGTACTGTGCACTACTATAATATAAATTATATCTTGTATTTGTAAAGTACTTCTACAGTATTCTTCCACATCTCCTGTCCTTTGCTCACCACATGAGATATCTTTGCCTGTGCTGGAAGTAAGGGGATACCTGATACGGAGTCAGTTGTATGTAGCCAAGAACGAACTCACACATCTCTCTATGTGTAGGCCATGGCTGAGGACCTGGGAGATCAGGACAAGGCCAAACAAATCCAAGATCAACTGAATGAGCTGGAGGAACGGGCAGAGGCCCTGGACCGCCAGCGGACCAAGAACATATCCGCTATCAGGTGTGTTATGGAGCCTATTTTTGGCCCACAGACCTTGGCCAAAATTATCAGGCAAGCCTGTGGCCTGTACACTCTGTGCTGCACTGACCCCATAGATATCTGGGTTCAGGGCTCAGTGGTTCCCTCCCTCCCTTGTTTCACAGCCACTGACTTATCCCTCTTACCCCACAGTTACATCAACCAGCGGAACCGGGAGTGGAACATTGTAGAGTCTGAGAAGGCCCTTGTGGTAAGAAAACTTTATCTGAATCACTAAAACAAAGTTAATTAATAAACCATGACATCTTTTCTACATCTTGCCTAAGTTTATTTTTTAATTATTGAAATAACATAGGCACTTAACATATACACACTCTCTCTGTATGTCCATGTACATCGATATAATTTATTCATAATGAAAAGCAGCAGGCTTCTGCCCTGTCCTACCTCTTCCCACCCTTAGATTCTACTCCACAGGTATTTGTTTTTTCTCAATTTCTGTTTCTTGGTTGTTTCCCCCATATCTACTCTGGTATTCTTGAAGGGAAAAGGATAATATGCCGGGCGTGGTGTCTCAGGCCTGTAATCCCAGCACTTTGGGAGGCCGAGGCGGGTGGATCACCTGGGGTCAGGAGTTTGAAACCAGCCTGGCCAACATGACAAAACCCTGTCTCTCCTAAAAATACAAAAATGAGCCGGACATGGTGGTGCACGCCTGTAATCCCAGCTACTTGGGAGGCTGAGGCACGAGAATCACTTGAACCTGGGATGTGGAGATTGCAGTGAGCTGTCGGGCCACTGCACTTTAGCCTGGGCAAGAGAGCAAGAATCCATTTAAAAAATAAAAAAAATTAGCCGCGCACGGTGGCTCACGCCTGTAATCCCAGCACTTTGGGAGGCTGAGGTGGATGGATCACCTGAGGTCAGGAGTTTGAGAGCAGCCTGGCCAACATGGCGAAACCCTGTCTCTACTAAAAATACAAAAATTAGCTGGGTTTGGTGGCTTGCACCTGTAGTCCCAGCTGCTGGAGAGGCTGAGGCAGGAGAATCACTTGAACCTGAGAGGCAGCAGATGCAATGAGCTGAGATTGTGCCACTGCACTTCAGCCTAGGCGACAGGGCGAGAC
Source organism: Gorilla gorilla gorilla (assembly GCF_029281585.2). Classification (NCBI taxonomy): domain Eukaryota; kingdom Metazoa; phylum Chordata; class Mammalia; order Primates; family Hominidae; genus Gorilla; species Gorilla gorilla. The sequence goes on from NC_073240.2 coordinate 42,188,755, forward strand.
TCCATCTCAAAGAAAATTTAAAAAAAAAAAAAAGGAAAAGGATAATAGCTTTTTTTTTTCAGTCCCGTGCAAAGACTTATTTGCCTGTGAGCTTATGGTGAATGAGAAGAGGGGATGGAGGTGCAGTTCTGTGGTGCATGCTTTCTGTTTCAGGCTGAAAGTCACAACATGAAAAACCAACAGATGGATCCCTTTACTCGGCGGCAGTGCAAGCCTACCATCGTTTCTAATGTGAGTGCTGAAAGAGGACGTTTTAGTCAGGACCTAGATTCTAGGACACAAAATGAATTCCATTAGGAAATTAATAACGAAGTTAAAAATAATGTTTTCTTAGCTGGGATTTGCTTGTCTGAAGCTCTTGGGTCTGGATACTTCCTTTTTTATCTTGCTATAGGACATATCGGTAGTGAAAACGTGGCATGGATTTATAAAAACCTAGTGACTGATCCTCCTGTATCAGGGTGGGTTTACAGTGCAGCAGACATTAGTAATGTGTCCCTTAGCTAGGGCCTGGCTGGGCTGGGCTTGGCTTTCAAGCTTGTAATTGCCTTTTTTTTTTTTTTTGCTGCTTTGAGGAAAACCCCACTAGCTGCTGATGGGTCGGCTGTGGTGCTTGTGATGTTAGTTTGGTAGGTGGGAAAGAATCTGGCAGTAGGACTCTGTGAGTGTCAAACCATCTCTAAAACAACTTATTTTCTCTCTCAGTCCAGAGACCCAGCTGTTCAAGCTGCCATCTTGGCCCAGCTGAATGCAAAATACGGTTCTGGAGTGTTACCAGATGCTCCAAAGGAAATGAGCAAGGCAAGTGTGGTACCACCCTGTTGCCTGCTGAGTGAGGCTGCTGGCTGAGATACCGAACAAGTACCTTGTCTAGTTTGGGCTTGATTTTTCCACCTTGAGGAACAGGGAGTCCCTCTTGGAGTCCCTTCTCCATCCCAGTTATTTACAGATATAATCAACAGACAACCTTAATTCCAAACCTAACACCACTACTTACCTAGGGCCTTGACTATGTCCTTCAGCAGCTGGCTTCCAGCCCTCAGCATCCCCTTTTCTCCTGTGCAAAATGAGGGTACTACTATATACCCTGCCAGCTTCACAGGAGGAGAGATAACATACAAAGATCAGACATTGTAAAAGTGAAAGCTTGTTGAAAATGGCACATTTAAAAGCAGTTTTCTTGCTGGGTGCAGTGGCTCATGCCTGTAATCCCAGCACTTTGGGAGGCGGAGGTGGGCGGATCACCTGAGGTCAGGAGTTTGAGACCAGCCTGGCCAACATGGTAGAACCCCGTCTCTACTAAAAATAGAAAAAAATTAGCTGGGCATGGTGGCGGGTTCCGATAACCCCAGCTACTGAGGAGGCTGAGGCAGGAGAATCGCGTGAACCTGGGAGGGGGAGGTTGCAGTGAGCCAAGATTGCACCGTTGTACTCCAGCCTAGGTGACAAGAGTGAGACTCCCATCTCAAAAAAAAAAAAAAAGCAGTTTTCTGTCCAAGTTAAGTCTTTTCCTGTTGGAGTCTAACTGGTCTCAGGATTTCTGAAATCTTAGGTCAGGAAGTGACCCGTTGCTTAAGCCCACCCTTTCTACAACTCATACTACAGACACAAGCCTGCCCTCTTCTCTGTGCTTGTAGCCTTCAGGAGAGAAAGCTCTTTGTTTGTGGCCTCCCTCTGAGAGAAGGAATCAGAAAGGGGCCTTAGTAGGAAAATCTAATGAACTCAAATAAGAGCCTCGTACCGTTAGTGGCTGCTGCTGCTTGAAATCCCCTTGCATTTATGCTCTTACCATTAGCTTTCCTCTTCACATTCCAGGGTCAAGGCAAAGATAAAGATTTGAATTCTAAGTCAGCCAGTGACCTCTCAGAAGATCTGTTCAAAGTACACGATTTTGATGTGAAGATTGACTTACAAGTTCCCAGCTCAGGTATGTGAGGGTGGGGCGGGTGGTGAGGGCTGAGAACCAGATGGATCCATGGTTTTCTGGGGCAACAAGGAAGCCCACTTTTAGGGAAGAAAGGGGAATGCTGGCTCATCAGCATCCACAGGCCAGGCCAAGACAGGCTGCGGGTATGGTGAGAGGGACCAGGGCCACAGTCAGGAGGCTGCCTGCAGGAGTGCAGCACAGGACTAAGAGGACTTTGTGGGACCTCAGCTGCAAACTTGCTCTTCTTTCCCACAGAGTCAAAGGCTTTAGCCATCACCTCCAAGGCTCCGCCAGCCAAGGATGGGGCTCCAAGGAGATCTCTGAACTTGGAAGACTACAAAAAACGACGAGGGCTTATTTGAGCACACCCAGCCTGCTGCTTCTGACCCTGCATGCCCCATCGCAGCGTCCCACCTTTCCTCCTTTCCTTTGATTTAGCCTCTTTGGGCTGGAGCAGCTGTTGAACTGGGAAGAGACTCTAAATTGCCAGTCATCTGTAATATAAACCATTTGCTGTATAGACCTCCTTTGTCTGCACACCATCTCCCACCAGCCTCCCCTCCCCCAGGGCCCCACCCAGTGTGGGCCTGGGCTCTCTTGGGCTTTATCCATGTCTTTAGATTTGTGTTTGCCTTTTGTTTTTTTAACCGCGCAGTTCATTGGCCACTCTGCACGCATTCAGTATTACCATGGAGCTGGGAATCTTGCTGGAGCCCCTGGGGCAATAGCAGCAGCACCAGGCGGTCTCCTCTACAGACTGCCTTGGCCCACCCATTGAACATTCGGCACGTGACCTTGTGGAGGGAGCGGGGATTGGGCACCTGCGATCCTCTTTCCTCTCTTCATCTTTCTCTTCTGCCCTTCTTTTTGGAAGAAGGGGTTTCAAAACCAGTTTAGTTTCCAAAAAGTGTACATTTGTTGGGGGGGGCTCTAATTTGAGAGCGAGAGTGTGTATGTGTGTGTGTGTGTAAGTGTGTGGATTTTTTTATCATTTTTTTAAAACGCAGTACTCTTTGTATCAGTCTGTCATGGGTCTATAGCTGTTTCAGATTTTTTTCAGCTGTACTTGAGCATCTGAAACTGCAAGAAAGAAACTCATTAAATGTGATTCTTCTTACTAAACAGGCCTGACTGCTGTAGCTGTGTAACTTCCCCATTCCCACCTACTCTTCCCATCCCTTCCCAACTTTGGAGAAAACTCCCCAGTTTAGCCCCCTGACCTGCAGGCTGTGTCCTGGCAGGTGTGGGAGGGAAGCCCATGGCCGGGTACCAGGGAGGGCAGTGAATGTCTTGCTCATCCCATGGGTACAGCCCACAGCTTCTTGGCTGAACGTAGAACTTCTTTTTCTCACCCAGTATACCAGCCTCTTCCTGGTGATTCTGTTTTGCTGCTTTGGCAAGAATTACATTTTGTTTTTAAGAGAAATTTCTGAATATGAATGTGGAGAGCAAACACAAAAAGATTTAGGTTACGCCGGGTGCGGTAGCTCACGCCTGTAATCCCAGCACTTTGGGAGGCCGAGGCGGGTGGATCACCTGAGGTCAGGAGTTCAAGACCAGTCTGACTAACACGGTGAAACCCCATCTCTACTAAAACTACAAAACTTAGCCGGGCATGGTGGTGCGCGCCTGTAATCCCAGCTACTCGGGGGGCTGAGACAGGAGAATCCCTTGAACCTGGGAGGCGGAGGTTGTGGTGAGCCAAGATCGTGCCACTGCACTCCAGTCTGGGTGACAGAGTGAGACTCTGCCTCAAAAAGATTTAGGTTGCAAATGTTTCAAGCATGTGCAGTTTTGTGTGTGTGTATACATATATATGGTCAGCATATATATTGTGCAGCTAGGGCGAAGCCAGCAGAGGTGTGTGTATGTCTTTATGAAATGTTTGAAAAGAGATAAGCTGACTGCTTGATAATCACTCTCAGGTGTAAAGCTCCAAGTGTAAATAAAAGTGGCATTTAACAAATCTTTCAGAACAAAGTACAGCTGACTATATATACCAAGAGCTAAGCTAAAGGAACAGCTGAGAGCTCCGATCTCCATGAGAGACGAATCTAAAAGCTCTGCTTTGTATTTCCTCACCCTGCTTTCGTACAAGGAAGGGGGACGATGGGAAATCATGGACTTGTAAGTTGTATTTAAACATAAAAATGAACTTGGTAACTTCTGGGTTTAGTAGAGCCTCAGTGTCGCTTTAACTTAGTTTACTTTTTTTTTATTTTTAAAGCAGCAATGGATGGTTTTAAAGGAGTATTATGATTGTAAAATTGCTAAATATGACTGTAACACAGCTATGTGGTAGCTGCGACACAGTTCACTTGGGCAAAGGAGTGGTGATGGACTCGTTAAAATCATATATACTTGAATAGTCCATTGACCGAAACTCTTTATAGACTATTGTGTAAATGTGGAATCACAGACTGTTAACATTGCCTGGACTTCAGCAGAGTCCTGGAGCTGCTGGGACCTCTCCTATCATGATGAACTTGGACTTTTTTTTTTGATTTCTGGTTTTAAAAAACATAAAATTATAGAATCCAGATAATTTGCTGGAGTCATTCTGATCCACCATGTAGATCTGTATTTAGTATCATTTGGATTTGGAGAAGTGTTGATTACATTATGGCTGTGTAATAAAATTTTTATTAAAACTGCATCACACTGTAGCCACTTTGCCACCACCTCCCCACATGTAGCCGCTGAAACCCCCACGAATGCCAGTGCACACAGCAGGGAGAAAAGCCAACCAAAGAAGACCGAAGGGTATCTTTCCACCCGAGTAGCCTCTGTAGTGATTGGGACCAAGACTAAGGACTTGTCTCCAATCTCAGCTGAGGCAGTGCCTCTGAACCAAGATCTTGGCCAGGCATTAAGACACTGGCTTTGTCCTACCAACTAGGATTTCTTGATGGTTCACACTATTTCTTGTGCTGGGGAATTCCCTCACTGGGCCCCTCCTCCCTCCACAGTGTGGTTTCAGTGTTGAAGGGTGCAGCACCCACGGTTGTTTTTATGCATTTTTTCAGTTCCTTCCAAGAAGCAAAAAGGCCAGTGTCCATCTGCCTAGTTCATAATGTTTATAGGTCTGTTTGTCTGTCTTGCTTCTGGCAGGTGTAGGGAAAGTCTACTGCCTGCCACTCCCTTCAAAAAGAATGTTTTTGCTTTTGTGAAGTCCTGACTTGTCACTCAAACTGTACCAATATTGTAAATAAATGTTATGCCATTTTAACAAAGGGATCAGATTGAGTCTAAGGATTGCATCCTGAGTGGCAACTCCTAAAGCCATGTTTTGAAAGTCCAAGAGAACCTCTCTTGCTCCTTTTCCTTCTTCTCTTAGCCCCGTGCCCACAAAAGTGAAAGTGGCCATCGTCAACTCTTTAGCAGCCTGGTTCCCCGGAAGCCTCTCTGGTAGGGTAGTTGCCTAGACCCAAGGAAACCTCCAGTTGTCCTGGTTTACTTCCTGTCTTGGTAAGAGACCAATAAGTTTTAACAGAGCTAAGTAGACCCCTGATGTATTGCCTAACCCTAGTGAGAATCTGGGCCTTTCAACCTTTTTTTTTAAGCTGGGGTCTCTGCTGTCTAGGCTGGAGTGCAGTGGTGTAATCACAGCTCACTGCAGCCTCAACCTCCCGGGCTCAAGTGATCCTCCCACCTCACCATTCCAAGTAGCTGGGACTACAGTCATGCACCATCACACCCAGCTAATTTTTAAATTTTCTGTTGAGACAGAATATTGCTATGTTGCCCAGGCTGGTCTTGAACTCCTGGCCTCGAGTGATCCTCCCGCCTCAGCCTCCCAAAATGCTGGGATTGCAGGCATGAGCCACTGTGCTCAGCTCCTTTCAACTTTAAATTGGCCTAGGCACAGTTTCTTTGCTCTTCTTTTTTCTGGCTATCATGAGTTTGAAGGGGGTGCCCAGGGGCCATGAGTGTGGCTATGGAGGAAACACTGATCTTCCTTCATCCACTCCCCGCTCATGCTGGGGAGGTCTATAGGCCTCCCCATCCCCAGTGCCTGAGGCTGTGTCTCCAACCTTTCTGAACACATTTTAGCTAGGAAGCAAGAAGATCCTGGATCTTCCACACCCTTTAAGAAGGCAAGGGATGGCAATCACAGTGATAAGAGCCACGTCCAAGACCGCTTCTGGTGGTGGAGAGGTTGCTTACCTGCAAGTGCGTCCAATGAGGTTTTCTCCAACTCCCCAGCACTCCCACTACCTAACTGTTGGGAGCAGTGGGACCTAGAGAGCAGGGGTTCTGGGCAGATGACAACATAGCTTGCTTATCTTCCACGATTTGGGTGCTGTGGGGCAGCAACTTGCTACCTATCTCTGAGAAGCAAGAAAGACCACCTGGGGTGCAAGTGGAGAGAAGAAGGGTGCTGGGTTGGTCAGCTTCATCTCCCTGGCCACGTTTTTCCAGAAGGGAGATCTTCCTTCAGTAACTATAATGTGGCTGTGATCCAGCAGCCTTAGGAAGCCATCAACTCCCAGCTCAAATTTTTTTCACGATTTCCCTGACTTAAGCGGAGACTGCTGAGCTCCCTTGGCAAGGAGGTTGTTAAGGAGCTGAAGGGAATGGCAGTGCTAAGACAGGGCCAAAAGGCATGCCTTCTCTAAGGTTCCACAGGCCAGCCCCAGGGAACATGGAGATACGGCTTTTAGGCACTGGAGCATAGATAGGCATGTCTAGGGCTTCCAGACCATGCTCAGGATACAAGGGAGGGTCAAGAGCCAAAAGGCACCCAGGCTCGGGAAAGGGTTCAGATCCCCGCTCTGCCACTTGCTACTACCTAGGGCTGAGCTACTTAACACTGTTGAGCCACAAGTTTTCCACCTTTCAAAAAACAACCTGTCCCCAGTAGGGGTCCAATAAATGCTGTTGTTAATGAGAGTGAAGCCGCTGGACCCGGGAGGAGAGGAACGGCCCTCGGAGTGGGCTGATGGAGGGCGGAAGCACTGGGCAGTGGGCAGGACCCAGAAACTCCACTTGGGCTGGGGGTGGGGGTGGGGGAAAAGAATCCCTGACTCCAGATGGAGGCTCCCATTGGGAGACCCTGGGCTGGCCTAGGGATGCGTCCAGAGAAAGTGTGCTGCCTCTGGGCCAGGCCCTCGTTGCTGTCATTCCCCACAGGCCAATGCACACCACCTTTACTGACCAGGCTTCTGAAGGCGTTGAAGGCTTGCCACCTTACCACCCTCCAGCTGGCCCCAACTGAGGCCCGACCTACCCACAACCCCCAAGAGTAGTGAATACTCAAAATAGCACCAATAGTACCAAACCAGAAGGTAAGTGTAAAAGAAGCACAACAAAGCTCTGACCCTTCCCATGATGATTACCTTGATACTTCTTCAAAAGATAGATACTTTTGGGCCCTGCGCCATGGCTCCTGCCTGTAATCCCAGCACTTTGCAAGGCCGAAGAGGGAGGATCGCTTGGGGCCAGGAGTTCGAGACCAACCTGGTCAACATAGCGAGACTCCATTTCTTTTTTTCTTTTTTCTTTTTTTTTTTTTTTGAGGTGGAGCCTCGCTCTGTCCGCCCAGGCTGGAGTGCAGTGGCGCAATCTCGGCTCACTGCAACTTCCGCCTCTCAGGTCCATGCAATTCTACTGCCTCAGCTTCCCAAGTAGCTGGGATTACAGGCATGTGCCACCATTCCTGGCTAATTTTTGTATTTTTAGTAAAGGTGAGGTTTTACCATGTTGGCCAGGCTGGTCTTGAACTCCTGACCTTGTGATCCTCCCGCCTCGGCCTCCCAAAGTGCTGGGATTACAGGCGTGAGCCACCACGCCCGGCCTCTATTTTTTTTTTTTTTTAAATCGAATACTTTTGATTTCTTTTTCTCTTTTAGCGATGGATAGCCCTGCTTCGCTAAGCGCGTGCGATGCAGCACAGCCCTTCACCTGGCAAGCCCGGAAGGCTCAGGTTGACTCCATCAGTTTTGCCGGGAGAGCCCTTCGGCGCTCCCCGCTTGGTGTCTCCACCACCCCCCGCACCGGCCTGGGCGCCACCCGTGTCCGCGCCAACGGTCCCCGCATCCCTCGCCCCGTGCGCCTCCTGCGCCGTTAGCGCCCAGTCCACGCAGGAAGGGAGGAGGCGCGCGGCCGCTGCGTTCCAGGGCGCTCTGCCCTCGTTCCCCACTCCGGGCCCGCAGCCTCAGAGCCAGGGTCTCAGTGGCCCGGGGCCTGCATGCGTCTCCAGCCGTGGATCCCCCGGGGCGCGCGCCTTGGGAGTTGTGAGCTGGACCCCGGTTCGCACGCGGCCCACGCGGAGACGCATGGGCACTACGGTCCCAGACCCCGGGCCACTGCATGCTCTGTGGACTCGGTCCCCAGGCACACCCGAGGTGTGGAGGTCACGCCTGCAGGCGCAGAGCTCACAGATGGAATTAGGAGGCGCCTCCTAACCCCCGCCGCCCCCCCTCACATGCCACCGTGACTACACGATGCAGGGACCCCCGACGACGTCCCAGGCATTCCTATAGTGGTCGCCTCCGCAAGCTGAGTCCCTGACCTCAGACCCTTCCTGTCCCCTTCGCCTTCCCTCGCACTGGGTGAGGTTCTGCGGGTTCTGAGTTCTGGAGAAGAAGGAGAGTCACAGGAACACAGGCTCCTGAGTGGGATCGGAAACCTTGTTTCTGAAGTGTCAGGAGAGAATATGTTCTTACTGCGCACACACAGGTGTGGTGACACATTTTGTTCGTTTTAGACAAGAGTGACTCAGACTGTGGAGGGTCAATGAACACTGCTAGATCCTGAGCCCTGCTGAGGTAACCTTGCACCCAACCCTGGATATTCCCACAAAGTCTAGTCCATCCACTTATGAGGTCAGAGATTGCCGGGAAGGAAGGGAAACCTAGAGGCCAGGAAAAGAGGCTGGGGCTGGGAGCTGAGGGCTCGCCTGTCAGGTGAAGACCCATTCACGCCTCTTTCCAAGAGAAAGGAGACCCTCACCTCTCTCCCATTCTCACGTGTCCACTGGGCTCTGGCCAGCCCTCCAGCACCCTCTCTGGTAGGCCCTGACGGAGAAGGACATTGAACCCACCAGAGGTGAGGAATGTTTTGGATGCAGGAAGCAGCTGAGAAACCAAAATTCCCAGCGCCCACATTGACAACCTCTTGGAAAGGGAGAGAAGGCAGCCACTGAGCGTCCCAGGGCCTGTTTTCTTCTTGGGCCCTTTCTGGTTTCCTTCCTCGGTAAGACAATGAAAATGATACACTATCACTCCCGGAAACGGGCGGGGGCATCACAGGATCCACTCATTCCTGTGTCCTTTGCACCTAGCACAACAGCAGCTGCTCCATGGAAGTGTGTCTGCTCTGTGAATGCATGAGTGAATCACAGGTATTGTCACAGAATAGTGGGGTCTTAGGGTCATAAAGTCCCTTGGAAGGGCACCAAGTCCCACAGTGCATGTCTGGGAGTTGTTACTAGAATAAGACCTTGCACCACCGGGTCCAGTGGAACATGACAGCCCAACCCCCTCTCACCTCCCCACTCCTACCACACACACACACCGCACACACACTACACACACACACACACACCACACACACCACACTCACACCTACCACACCTACCACACACCACACACCACACCCACCACACATGCCACACTCACACCACACCCACACCACATACCACACACACACACCACATACAACACACAACACACACATACCACACACGTGCGCCACACATACATGCCATATACACCACAAACATAACCCCACACACACACCACACATGCCACAATGACACATACCACACACACACTAGAGAGGCTCTGCTCCTGCTGGAGAAGACTTGAAGTCTCCTCAAAGGAACAGATGCTCCATTCAGGAGGACAGGTCAAAGGCTGTGCCTTCCCTTCTCTCCCCAAGGTGAAAGGCCCTGCTTGTCATCTTAGGAAGCAGAAACCAGCACTGTGCCTGGCAGAGGGTGATGAGTGGTGATTTTGCTCCTGCCACTGGTGCTGCCCTGAGGATGGGACAGAGGTGGGCACAGCTATGAGGCAGGCTGGGGTGAGGACCCCAGAAACCCCTCACCTCACACATCCCATTTTCCAGGCCCTTTTTTCTTCCCTAGTTTTGTACCTGAGGGTGATGTTTCTCTAGAAGAGATGCAGCCCTCAGTCATGATAAATCCTGAAAAAAAAAAAATTTTTTTTTTTTTGATACGGGGTCTCTCAATCTGTTGCCCAGGCTGGAGGGCAATGGCTTGATCACAGCTGACTGCAGCCTCAACCTCCCTGGGCTCAGGTGATCCTCCCACCTCTTCCTCCTGAATACCTTGGACCACAGGCATGTGTCACCATGCTTGGCTAATTTTCTTATTTTTTGTAGAGATGGGTTTTCAGCATGTTGCTCAGGCTGGCCTCAAATTCCTAGGTTCAAGTGATCCTCTTGCCTGGGCCACCCAAAGTGCTAGGATTACAGGTACCAGTCACTGGGCCCACCCCTGAAGGTCTTTGATGGGGGTGAAGACTCAGGCACTTCAAGAAGCAGACCTCAGGCCAGGCACAGTGGCTCATGCCTATAATCCCAGCATTTAGGGAGGCCAAGGTGGGCAGATCACCTGAGGTCAGGAGTTCAAGACCAGCCTGGACAACATGGAGAAATCTCATCTCTATTAAAAATATAAAAATTAGCTGGGCATGGTGGCAGGTGCCTGTAATCCCAGCTACTCAAAAGCTGACACAGGAAATTTCCTGAACCCAGGAAGCAGAGGTTGCAGTGAGCTGAGATCACACCAATGCACTCCAGCCTTGGCAACAGAGCGAGACTCTGCCTCAAAAAAAAAAAAAAAGCAGACCTCTAGGGAACAGGAGGATCAACCAACTGAGATACCACAAGAAGATAGGTTCTGGCTGGGCACAGTGGCTCACGCCTATAATTCTAGCACTTTGGTAGGCCAAAGCAGGAGGATTGCTTGAGCCCAGGAATTCAAGACCAGCCTGGACAAAAGAGTGAGATCCCTGTCTCTACAAAAAATTTAAAAATTGGCTGGGCATGATGACACATGCCTCTGCCTGTGGTCCCGTCTACTCGAGAGGCTAAGGCAGGAGGATCACTTAGGCCCAGGAAGTTGAGACCGAAGTGAGCCGTGATTGTGACTCTGCACTCCAGCCTGGGTGACCGAGTGAGACCCTGTCTCAAAAATAAATAAATAAATAAAGGAAAAGAAAAAAGGTTATCTGCTCAGACATGTAAGCTGGCCTTGTGGCCAAGGCAGAGAGACTCTCATGGCCTATCTCAGAACAGCCACCTAATGACCATCAAAACCTTGACACACTGGCGGGGTGCAATGGCTCATGCCTGTAATCCCAGCACTTTGGGAAGCTGAAGGAAAAAGACTGTTTGAGGCTAGGAGTTCAAGACTTGGCCAACATAGGGAGACTCCATCTCTACAAAAAGTTTTTAAAATTAGTTGAGCATGGTAGTGTGTGCCTGTGGTCCCACCTACTCAGGAGGCTGGGGCAGGAGGATCCCTTGAGCCCAGGAGGTGGAGGCTGCAGTGAGCCATGATGGCACACTCTAGCCTGGGTTACAGAGTGAGTGAGACTTTGTCTAAAAAAAAAAAACAAAAACCCAAAAACAAACAAAAAACAACCTTGACACATTCCTCTACACCCCAGTGTCCCCCTTTTCTGTTGTTTAATTTTTTAAAAACTGTCTCTGGCGGTCAGGCGTAGTGGCTCACACCTGTAATCCGAGCACCTTGGGAGGCTGAGGCAGGCAGATCACCTGAGGTCAGGAGTTCGAGACCAGCCTGGCCAATGTAGTGAAGCCCTGTCTCTACTAAAAATACAAAAAATTAGCCAGGCATGGTGGCGCACACCTGTAATCCCAGCTACATGGGAGGCTGAGGTAGGAAAATCGCTTGCGCCAGAAGGTGGAAGTTGCAGTGAGCTGAGATCATGCCACTGCACTTCATCCTGGGTGACACAGCAAGACTCTCTCTCAAAAAAAAAAAAATTTATCTGGCCTGCTTAATGCTTAAGTGTTTGAACATCCCCACCATTTTTTTTTTTTTTTTATGGCACTCAAGAGGCCATCCCTTCCACCTCCATACTGGTCAGTCTGATTCTCTCCACATCCCTTCTATTCAAGCATCAAAGACTGAGAAAACTGAGTCATAAAAGAACAGATGTTCTAGGGTTTCAACGTTTATTCCTGGCATGACTAAGAGGACGGAAGAGCCTGCTGACCTCATCCTACAGCTATACAGGGACTCCCAGGCCTTGCCCCAAGACGTACCCTTATGTTTTCTGACTGTAGTAGGTGGGGGCAGACTCTACCTTCAGAAGGAACTACAAGATGTTTCTTTGTTTTGAGATGGAGTCTGGCACTGTCGCCTAGGCTCACTGCAACCTCTGCCTCCTGGGTTCAAGTGATTCTCCTGCCTCAGCTACCCAAGTATCTGGCATTACAGGTGCCCTCCACCATGCCCAACTAATCTTTGTATTTTAGTAGAGACGGGATTTCACCACGTTGGCCAGGCTGGTCTCGAACTCCTGACCTCAGGTGATCCACCCACCTCAGCCTCCCAAAGTGCTGGGATTACAGGTGTGAGCCACTACACCCGGCCAGGAAATACAAGATGTTAATGAAAGAATTTGAGAACATGAGCGAGGTGGCTCATGCCCATAATCCCAGCACTTTGGGAGGCCTGGGTGGGCGGATCACCTGAGGTCAGGAGTTCGAGACCAGCCTGGCCAACATGGTGAAACCCCGTCTCTACTAAAAATACAAAAACTAGCCAGGCCTGGTGGCGAGCACCTGTAATCTCAGCTACTCGGGAGGCTGAGGCTAGAGAAGCAGGCTGAGGCTCTTGAAGCCAGGAAGCAGAGGTTGCAGTGAGCCGAGATCACGCCATTGCACTCGAGCCTGGGCGACAAGCGCACAGGAAGTCAGGGGACCTAGCCAGGATACACTGCCTTTTCCATCAACTGGCTGTGTGTCCTTAACCTCCCTGGTGGAGCCACTTAACCTCTTTGGTACTTCCGTAATGTGAATGAGGAGGATAGATGGATATAAGGCCCCTTACTGCTCTAAGAATCTATGGGATTGGATTTCAGTTCAGCATCCATTTCCAGGTTTGCGCTCATCTTTCCAATGAGAGACACCTGGGCAGGTAGAGCAAAGAGCAATTCTCTGGCTGCTGGTATAGTAGACCTAAGGCTTGAGCAAGTGCCTGATACAAGAAGAAAAGGAATTGCACCTTTTTCTTGGCAGCCAGGACAGAGACCCAGTGCCCAGCCTGCTTATACCTCCAACCCTGCCCATCCATCGCCTGACACACAGGAGTGCAGGACAAGTTCTCGCCCCTTGTTGCCCTCCCTACCTTTCCAGTTCTGGCAGTTCCTTGCAGGCTCTCCCCACCTTGGGTTTCCTCCCAGCCCCGTCTCTGAAGGCAGCACCTTCCCACATCCTGCCGCAGGTCAGTGTAGCTGTGAAGGAGGCAGAGGAGTGAGTGTCTGAGACACGAGTGATCCAGGTCCTTCAAGCTGCAGAGTACATCCCTCACACACATACTCAAGATTCCTGCAGATGGTTGTCCTAGAGAAGGTGACGATGTGATTTCCCAGGTTCTCCGTGAAGGAGTCAAGTATTCAAACTCCTCTATGCCCTTCTTCCTCTTACCCCTTCATTCCCTCTATTTCTCCTGCCTCTCTCATTGCCATTCTTTCTTACATTATTTTGCTTCCTTCCTCAGTTCTCCAGGATCTTCACCTATTTGTTTATTTTGAGATAGCGTATGACTCTGTCACCCAGACTGCAGTGCAGTGGAATGTCATGGCTCTCTGCAGCCTCGACCTCCTGGGCTCAAATAATCCTCTCACCTCAGCCTCCTAAGTAGCTGGGACCACAGGTGCATGCCACCACGCTCAGCTTTTTTTTTTTTTTTTTGAGACAAGTTATCGCTCTGTTGCCCAGGCTACAGTGTGGAGTGTGGTGGTGGAGTGTGGTGGTGATCTCAGCTCACTGCAGCCTCGACCTCCCGGGCTCAAGTGATCCTTCCACTTCAGCCTCTCCCCGAGTAGCTGGGACTACAAGTGCACACCACCACACCTGGCTAATATTCTGTATTTTTAGTAGAGACAGGGTTTTGCCATGTTGCCCAGGCTGGTCTCGAACTCCTGGGATCAAGCAATCTGCCCGCCTTGCCCTCCCAAAGTGCTGGGGTTACAAGCCTGAGCCACTATGCTTTGCCGAAGATTCCCGTCTTCCCACTGAACCTTCCTCTTTCCTTCTCCCGGGCCATTCCTGAGCCCTGGCTGAGGGGAGAGAAGGGAAGGAAAGCCCCTCCTGCGGCCATCTCAGCATCCAAGGCAATCCTTCTGGGGCTGCTCTGTCTCCAGGGCCCCAGCCATCCCCAGACACTGAGTGCCTGAGGGGGGACCCTCACTCCTCTGGCACTATGGTAAGATAGGAAACAGTGGCTTCTCCTCAAAGCAGCCTCGCCGGTCGGTCAGCTGACTACCAACATGGGAAGTGGCCGAAGATCCACATGGAATGACACTGATAAGCACTTTGCAGTGTCTGAAACTCTTAAACATCAGTGCTGTCTTCCTAGTTTTACAGACACAACTCTGTGGGTTGGATGAGGTTTTTCTAAATGTACAAATGCAGAAATATACGGAGGGAGTAAAGGGACTGCCTACAAATCACATCTAGAGTGTGGTGTACCTGATTTCAAATCTTTTATTTTATTCTCGCAGCAACGGGAGAATCCGCAGTCGAGGGAGGTGAAATGACTTGCTGAACGCCACAGGGCGGACTCCAAGCCCCGAGCTCCTATAACAGAGGAGGAGGAAGGCGGGCTCAGCTCCTGCCACCCAGCAGCGGGGGAGATGCAGCCCGGGACTCGGCTGGGCCACGGGGACAGATCCAGGCCCCGCCCCCTGACCTTGTTCTCTGCCCGCCGGGAAGTGGGGAACTTGCGGGGAGCAGCCTCAGCTCGTCCCTGGGGCAGAGTCTCCACTTGGGTGCACGCCCTGGGGTGGGGCTTCTTCGGGAAGCCGGGGGCCTTCAACTCTGCTCAGGAGCTCGGGCCGGAGAAAGGCCCCGAGACTTGAAGCCCTTGCCCGGGAGGGATGAACACGCAAAGGAACCCGAGGAACGGGGTAGGGGACCAAGAGTAGGACCAGCTTCTCCTGCGCGGGGACAGGGCCTGTGGAGCGGCCTGGAGGAATCTCTCCCAGCCGCGAAGCCCGGGAAGGCTGCGAGGCCCCAGCGCGGAGCGGCCCCTCCCACCTCCCCGAGGGCAGGCGGAGCGAAGCCTCGGGGCCCGGGCCCAGGTTTTGTGCCTACGGAGGCTGGACTTCCCCGCCACCCCGAAGAGTCACCGAGAGCCTTCTCTCCCTCGCAGGGGCCCTGGGAGGCCCGCGCTTTCTCTGAAAGTGGAAGGAGTGGGCGGGGGGCGCGGCCGAGGCGGGGCGCGGGCGTGCAGCGGCGCAGGCTCCGCCCCGGGGCCGTCTCCAGCCGGGGGCGCCGAGCCGCTCCAGTCCCCGGCGCGCCGCGGGCTGGTGGGCTCAGCGGCGGCGCCGGCACTGGGAAATGACCCTGCCCGGGGGCCCAACGGGCATGGCGCGGCCGGGGGGCGCGAGGCCCTGCAGCCCAGGGCTGGAGCGGGCGCCGCGCCGGAGTGTCGGGGAGCTGCGCCTGCTCTTCGAGGCGCGCTGTGCGGCGGTCGCTGCGGCCGCCGCCGCGGGGGAGCCCCGGGCCCGCGGGGCCAAGCGGCGTGGGGGACAGGTCCCCAACGGGCTTCCGCGGGCTCCCCCAGCCCCGGTGATCCCTCAGCTGACCGTGACAGCCGAGGAGCCCGACGTGCCCCCGACCAGCCCTGGGCCGCCGGAGCGGGAGAGGGACTGCCTCCCGGCAGCGGGCTCTTCGCACCTGCAGCAGCCGCGCCGCCTTTCCACCTCGTCGGTCTCCTCCACTGGCTCCTCGTCGCTGCTCGAGGACTCGGAGGACGACCTGCTGAGCGACAGTGAGAGCCGGAGCCGCGGCAACGTGCAGCTGGAAGCGGGCGAGGACGTGGGTCAGGTACGGGCCGCGGGGGCGGGGCCAGCGCCGGGCGCGGGGGCTGCACGGGGGACCTGGCTCGGTGCTCCCGGAGGACCCGCTCCTGTCCATGTTCCCTCCAGCGGAAGGTCCTGTTCTCGCGGTTTAGGAGGAATCTGGGGGTCAGAGGGAGGCTCCTGGCCGACCTCTCGCCTGGGAAACTTTCACCTCGGCTCCGCCGGCGGGTCGTGGCGCTGGCCCTGGGGCGTCTAAGAAGCGGGGCTAGGAGCAGGCGACCCGCCGCGGGGACTGGGCGAAGCGGGGGTAGCGGACCTTGTTGGCTGTGGGTTAGGACAGGAGGGATCGGAGGGGCTGAGCCTTGCTGGGTGAACCCTCGGAAGGAGAGAGGCGAAGGAGAGTTTCCCTTACCCCCCGCCCCCTCTCCGGTGCCGCGGCCGCACCCCCGCCGTTGCCACGGTTTTCCTCTCCTGAGTGGGAGTGGAGCGGCGCTCCAGGCTCTGCTCGGGAGCCGCTGCCGTCTGCTCCCAGCGCCCGCACGAGGCGTGGACGCAGGGGAGGGAGGGGCGTGGGCCTGGGAGCTCTGGCTGGGAGCGGAACGCAGCCCACCCAGTGCGCGCCCTGCCTCCCATCTTCCCGGCTCGCCGCTCCTGAGCGCGGCAGAGAGGGGCGGTAAACTGAGGCTGCAAGGGGCAGGATCACTCTGCTAGTCTCTGCCTCTGATAGCCTGGGTGTTCTGGGACCAGGTCTGACCCTCGGAAAACACAGCCCTGGGCACTGTTAAGTCATTCCTGACGCCCGCCACTTAGGGATGTGCGGCTCCCGGGACACCCTCCTTGTTCCCCTCGTTTTAACCAAGGCCAAATACCTTGAATAACTGTCCGTGGTCAGCGCGAAGGACTTTCTTTAGATCCACGTTTCGCAAGTGTCCCTGAGGCCGAGGAAGAGGCGAGGGGCGCCCCCGGCCTCGGGCGTCTGGGGCCTGCCCAGAAGGCCGGGTCGGCGCGGCGGGGCGGGGAGAGCTGTGGCCGCGCGCCTGCTCCGCCGCACAATCGGCTGGGGCAAGGCAGGGAAGCTGTGGCGACCTGCAGTGGTTCACAAGCCCAGAGGCCGATGGGATTTATCAGTGACACCAGAGGGGAAAAGCCTCACAGAGCAGGAACACCCCCCGCCGCCAGGTGCTGGGTGCGCCGGCTCGGTCACTAGCCTGCCGCTTCCCCTTCTTCTTCCCCGGTGGTCAGGGCAGCCCCGGACCCAGGATCGTTTCTGGGGTAACCCTTGCCTAGGTCGGGGGGCGGATGTCGGGGCTTCCCAGGATGTGGAGTGTGGGGCAGTGAGAGGCCCCCCGCCCCGCCTCTTCGGAAAAGCCTGAGCAGCAGCTCCGGGGGCGCGGAAGCTCTGACACCTGAGAGGCGGTGCAGGCGAAAGGGCGCGAAGCGCGGGCGCGTCCCGCTTCCCTCTTCCGCCCGCAGGGACTCGGCGAAGTGCCTGGGAGAGGGAGTGCGCTAGGAGGAGGTCCTGCGGCCCAAGCCTGGGTGTAGAGGAGACCGCCCCGGTTAAGGTCAAGCCTCGGGGACCTGGGCGACCCCGCCGCCCCCCGAGCCGTCGGGAGCCGGTGCAAATCGCCGCTGAGGGCCCTTCCAGCTCCAAGGCTGCGGCTTCCAGGCCTTCCCCACCCCCAGGCCCGCCGCGGCCTCCCCGAAGGCAAACAGCCACAGCGGCGGCAGATAAGCCAGGGGCTGTTGACAGAGGCTGCCTGAGTCCGTGTGGAAGGGCCCAGGGCGGACTTTGCCTCGCCGCAGGTCCCAGAGCCGCACAGCGCGCCGGCCCAGGCCAATTTAGGGCTTCCCCAGGCAGGAAGCAAGGCTGGTCCGGCTGACCGTGAAGGATGCACGTGGGCCGGACTCTAGGACTCCTGGCTTACCAGCCCCTTACGCGCGGCCCAGGCAGGCCGGAGCCCAGGAAGTTTCTGCCTGCCTGCCGGCCTGCCTACCTCTCTGCCTGGGGCATACGTAGTCCCCTTCACCTCCTAGGAGCCCTCTCCAGCCTGCCCAGAGCAGGGAAATTGAAACTGGGCAGCCTCACTCCGGCAGAGGAAAAAGTCACGGGCAGGCTTTTCCTAACCAGCCAGGGGAGAAGTTGGAGGCCCACTCGCAAGGTCAGCTGCATGACTCTATGGCCTTGCCTGCCTCCTCAAACAATTGTGGGGTATTGCTGGAGGAAAAGAGAGGGTGTTTGGCTCCTGTTCATCTGGTTTTCTTCTTTCTGTGCTCCAGGATAGGTAAGGAGACCTGGATGCCATCCCCTCCTGGACTCAGAATTCCCACACATCGCTTTCCACTAATCATAGAGCAGAATTTAGGTTAACAGACTTCCTTTTTAAACAGCTAATGCCCATGGGAAGATGAAGTCGTGGGTCACTTATACCTTAGTGCAAATCGTTTTATAAATTTAAACTGATTGCTCTTCCCACCACCACGACCACAGGGAGTGCTAGTTTGATAGGGCAATTGGAACATGGGGAGGGTATTGGGCTGGTAGAGAGCTTCAACCAGAGCCTGGATGACTGGAGGCAGGGAGCAAGGGTGAGTGCCAAAGACAGAGCACTCACCCATCTGCTGGTCTGCTCCGGCAGAAGATACACTGTGTATCTGGCATGAGCAGGTGTCTTCAAGGCTTCCAAATGGAGTTTAGACAAAGGAGGGTCTGAGGCTAGTATCCAGCCAAGCCCTGCCCAGAGAGAGGTACTCCCTGTTCAGCCCTAGGAGTGAGGAATTATCAGAGGGCCCTCCTGTGACTTCATTAAAGTCTCTCACACAGTCAGCAATCCTAGCCTTTGCCTCAAGATACCCAGGTAGCCTCTGGCTGTGTGTTAGTCTCCCAGAGAGGGCACCTTCATGGAGGGAGGCCCGAGCCAGAGGATGTTCAAGCGTCTCCCGGGTTCAAGCGATTCTCCTGCCTCAGCCTCCCGAGTAGCTGGGATTACAGGCACCTACCACCACACCGGCTAAGTTTTTTATTTTTAATAGAGATGGGGTTTCACCATGTTGGCCAGGCTGCTCTCAAACTCCTGACCTCAAGTGATGCATCTGCCTTGGCCTCCCAAAGTGCTGGGACTACAGGTGTCAGCCACCGCGCCTGGGCTTACATTCATTTTTAGAAGCGTGATGTTCTCTGGGGGAGGTATCTCCCTAAGATGGAAGGTGGCAGTGAGTTGAGTTCCATGACACTTGCACAACTCCTGCCATGCTTGGCCATACCCATTACTAGCAGGGGGGCTAAATCCTGTCATAGCAACCTCAGGTGGTAGGATGGAGGGCTCAGATGAGATAATAGGTATGAAAATCTTTTGTAGGCTGGAAACAGTGGCTCACACTTGTAATCCCAGCACTTTGGGAGTCCAAGGCGGGAGGATCACTTGAACCCCGGAGTTCGAGGCCAGCCTGGGCAACATAGCAAAATCCTGTCTCTACTAAAAATACAAAAAAAATGTCACGGTGGCTCACACTTGCAATCCCAGCACTTTAGGAGGCCATGGCAGGTAGATCACTTGAGGCCAGGAGTTTGAGACCAGCCTGGCCAACATGATGAAACCCCGTCTCTACTAAAAATACAAAAATTAGCCAGGCGTTGGTGGTGCACGCCTATAATCCCAGCTACTCAGGAGACTGAGGCAGGAGAATCGCTCAAACCTGGAAGACAGAGGTAGCAGTGAGCCGAGATCGCACCACTCAAATAAATATGTACATACATACATACAAAAATACAAAAAATCAACCAGGCATGGTGACTCACATCTGTAGTCCCAGCTACTGTGGAGGCTGAGGTGGGAGGATCACCTGAACCCTGGAAGTCCAGGACGCACTGAGCTGTGATCGCACCACTGGACTCCAGCCTGGACAATGGGAGTGAGACCTTGTCTCGAAAAAAAAAAAAAAGTATTTTGTAACCTGCTAGCTAGGACCGGCCTTAGTTGCTGCTGCTCTTGATTCTTATGAGATGCAGAAAACCAAGGTCAAGAGAGTAGGTGATGACGCCATTTTACCCCTGCTTGGGAGCAGGTCCATCAATCAAATGGTAGTAGCCCAGGTTTTCAGACACACATCAAATCCTCTTCTGCCAGGCCCACCTGCCAGCCCTCCTCACTGTTTCTGCACAGTTCTAAAAGGATGGTTCAGTTCCCTCACCCTGCCTAACCCAAGGCAAGTTTCCTCTTCACTAAGTCCATTCTGGTCCCACTATCCCCTAAATTCTTCTAGCAGGTCCCTACAGCCATTAAACTCATTCTTTTGGATAAAGGCAAAGGTGGCCATCCAGTAGAGAAGGGCCCCCAGGCAGGTCTCAGTGTTCCCCAGAAGTCAAAACTCAGACTGCCTTATTGCTGCACATCACTTCACCACGCACAAAGCACTTTCTCAGGCCACATCCCATTTAACCCCCAAAGGGAGGCAGAATGGTAGCATCCTGCTGGGGATACTTTGGAACCTGCTGGGGCAGTTGGAACTTGGGGAGGGAGGATGGGCTGATAGCTTCAGCCAGAGATTGGGAGGCTGGAGGCAGGGCATGAGGGGATGTAACTC
This sequence comes from Gorilla gorilla gorilla, assembly GCF_029281585.2. Lineage (NCBI taxonomy): Eukaryota > Metazoa > Chordata > Mammalia > Primates > Hominidae > Gorilla > Gorilla gorilla. Next base: position 42,209,290 of record NC_073240.2, read on the forward strand.
CCCTTGATTTCCTTCTGTAAAATGGGAATGATACCACTTCACGCACTTGCTATGCATGTGCATTCATTATGGCTCTCAAACTGAGTGTGGGAGAAGGGGGTACAGGATGGTGCTGCTGAATATACATGGCACATACATCATCTTCCTGGAATTTTACTTGAGGGTTTGGAGGTGGTGAGTTTTATAATAAAACTTGGATTTATTATGCAGCAGAATGCAAACCTGGTGTGTATTTAAAGATTTTAAAAGGAGTTTTGAAAGTGATGTCATGCTTCTAGTGGGCTGCTTCTGGCTACACCCCCAGATCCCTGGGGATTGGGCACGTGATCACACCATAGTGTGCCATGTAAGGGCTTCAGTAGGAAAGTGGGAGCAATGCTGCCTGATGGAAGATGAGAAAGTGCCTGACATGCAATAGGCAGGCAGCATTTGATGGTTCGTGTTACGGCAGTAGCTATGTCCTCCCAGGGGAAACAGGCCCACAGATGGCAGTACTTGGTTGGGTTCACTCAGCTGGAAGGTGACACAGCCATGACTGGAACCAACTACTGACTTCCCACCCAGTGCTCTACCATAACCTCCATCTCCTCCCCATGGGAAAGGGCTTTATGGTCAGCAGCCCTCTTCTACTTAGGCCACCTCCTCAGTTCTCTCTCTCCCTCTTAGAACTCCCTCTTGTCAGGGAGGTGTATTCCTGTGGGGGTACAACATGTGTAACTGTGCTAAAAGGCAAGTGCCTCTGTGGGGAGGCGGCAGACACAGTTGACATGAGCCAATCTGTGTACTTCAGAGAGGACACAGGGCTGCCGAGTTGCGGGTGGTAAGAGGAGAGGTCCAGAGGATGGGATGCTCTCAGGATTAGCTGGAGGCTAGAAGAGATAAGGGGCACACCAAAAAAAAAAAAAACAAAAACAAAAAAAAACAACCTTCGTCTCCTTCCCAGGTTTGTCTAAGTTGACAGGCCCTCAGGTTTGCACCTTATTTTCTTTCTTTTTTTTCTTTTTTTTTTGAGACGGAGTCTCACTCTGTTGCCAGGCTAGAGTACAGTGGCTCGATCACGGCTCACTGCAACCTCCACCTCCCAGATTCAAGCGATTCTCCTGCCTCAGCCTCCCAAGTAGCTGGGACCACAGGCGCATGCCACCATGTCCGGCTAATTTTTGTATTTTTAGTAGAGACGGGGTTTCACCATGTTGGCTAGGATGGTCTTGATCTCTTGACCTTGTGATCCACCCACCTCAGTCTCCCAAAGTGCTGGGATTACAGGCATGAGCCACTTCGCCCAGCCCGGCATCTTATTTTCATGGCTTAAGATTTCTAGGTCCAGATAAAAACCAAGGGTGCCCTGGGCCTTGCCAGCTAATGAGTGCATAGAATCCAGGGATAGCAAGAGAGGCTTGGAGAGCCTTTTCTTTCTCCAGCCCTGTTCTTTCTCCAGGCCCTGCCAGGCTGGCCTTCCTGCCCTGGGCCTGTGTACAGGTTTGTTTCTGTGTATGTCTGTCTCCCTAAATGAGAGGAACCAAGGTCCCGAGTGAAGGAATCAGTGATTGAGATTTGTTCAGCTTCTGCCTCATACCATGGAATGGGATGGGGGAGCTGGGCGCCTATCATGCTTAAGCCTTATGTACTACTCACAGCAACCCAGTAAGGATAGTTATTTCCTCATTTTGTAGATCTTTTTCTTACAGATGCACAGACGCTTGTTTCTTGGGCCCTGGAATCTTTTGAGGCATTGGTAGTAATAAAAATTTGGGGGGCCGGGCGTGGTGGCTCACACCTGTAATCCCAGCAGTTTGGGAGGCCGAGGTGGGTGGAACACCTGAGGTCAGGAGTTGGAGACCAGCCTGACCAATATGGTGAAACCCTGTCTCTACTAAAAATACAAAAAAATTACCGGGCATGGTGGTGTGCACCTGTAGTCTCAGCTACTCGGGAGGCTGAAACAAGAGAACCGCCTGAACCCGGGAGGTAGAGGTTGCAGTGAGGCCAGATCGCGCCACTGCACTCCAGCCTGGGTGACAGAGCAAGACTCCATCTGAAAAAAAAAAAAAATGGCCCTACTCTAGACCAACTTAGAATTTCCCTGCGGTAGGCCTGATAATCTGCAATTTTTAACAAGGGTGACCATCAGGTAATTCCGATGTTCACAACAGTTCAAAAACCTCGACAGAGCATTTTCGTAACCTGCCCACGCGTTCTTCAGTGGCAGAGCTGGAGCGCAAACCGGGGGCTTCAGATGCTAAGTCCAGGCTCTTGACAGCTCACTGGAGACGCTGGAATCACCTTCACTGCGCCTGTATCAGCACCCGCCACACAGGCGCACAAATAAACCTTCCCAGAGTGAATGAATGAATTAATGACTCATCCAGCCCCAGCTGCTTCCGGTGGGTCGGGGGCGTGGCAAGACCCTGTTTCAGTGGAGGGAGGGCTTATGCATTGCCGAGACGCCGATTATCAGACCTTGACCTGTCGCTTTCAGAAAAACCACTGGCAGAAGATCCGGACCATGGTCAATCTGCCGGTCATAAGCCCTTTCAAGAAGCGCTACGCCTGGGTGCAGCTGGCAGGGCACACTGGTGAGCTGTGGGGCGGGTGGGCGGGTGCCCGCGACGGGAAGAGGCTGGGCGGCGCTGACGGATGCCGGTCCTCAGGGAGTTTTAAGGCGGCGGGCACCAGCGGGCTGATCCTGAAGCGCTGCTCGGAGCCGGAACGCTACTGCCTGGCGCGGCTGATGGCTGATGCGCTGCGCGGCTGCGTGCCTGCCTTCCACGGCGTGGTGGAGCGCGACGGCGAAAGCTACCTGCAGCTGCAGGACCTGCTTGATGGCTTCGACGGACCTTGTGTGCTCGACTGCAAAATGGGCGTCAGGTATGCGTGCCCTGCCAGGTCGGTTGGGGGGATCAAGTGGGGGTCCGGGGCCGGGACAACTGCTTGAGGGGGACCCGGGGCGAGTGCTCGAAGGGGTCTCCGTGTGCACCCCCTCATGCCCTGGCCGCTGCCTGCGCCCCCACAGGACTTACCTAGAGGAGGAGCTGACCAAGGCCCGTGAGCGGCCCAAGCTGCGGAAGGACATGTACAAGAAAATGCTGGCGGTGGATCCTGAAGCTCCCACGGAGGAGGAGCACGCGCAGCGCGCCGTCACCAAGCCGCGCTACATGCAGTGGCGGGAAGGCATCAGCTCCAGCACCACCCTCGGCTTCCGCATCGAGGGCATCAAGGTGAGGCAGGCGCGCTTCGCTGGCACCGCCCCAGCCCCACTGCGCGCTGTCTTTCCTGATCCCCCGCTCCCGCCCCGCCTGCCCCTCCGCCCTCTCCCACCGCCTCGCCGTCCCCTGCAACTGGGAGGTACCGCTGCTCTACGCTGTCCTCTTTCCCACTGGCGGGCCCGGGGCCCCTGACACTCCTGTCCCACATCCAGAAAGCGGACGGCTCCTGCAGCACCGACTTCAAGACTACGCGAAGCCGAGAACAGGTGCTTCGCGTCTTTGAAGAGTTTGTGCAAGGAGATGAGGAAGTGCTGGTGAGAGCGGGATCCCAAACCCTGAGGTGTTGGGGAGCCTGAAGCCGAGGACTGCCCCTGTAATCTGGCCCAGTGCCCTCGGCTGTGTCCCCACTATGGCCCTCACCGCGCTGGCTCGCAACTGCTCTACGCTCCTTCCCTTCTGGGCCACGCTGGGCGGGGTCCTGGGTCCTCCTCCTGGCGGCATTTGCCAAGCCCAGCGTGGGTGCCGGCTCCTCATCGTTAGCAGGGGCTCATTTGGCGTTTAGTTAATTTGCCCTCCTCTCCCACCCCACCCTCTGCAGAGGCGGTATCTGAACCGCCTGCAGCAGATCCGGGACACCCTGGAGGTCTCCGAGTTCTTCAGGAGGCACGAGGTAAGCGGCGGCTGCCCGGGTGCCCGGGCCGCGAGGGCTAGGGAGGGAACCCGGCGGGGGCGTCTCTGGGCAGGGCCGCGGCCTGACGGTGCGGGGCTCGCAGGTGATCGGCAGCTCGCTCCTCTTTGTGCACGATCACTGCCATCGCGCCGGCGTGTGGCTCATCGACTTCGGCAAGACCACGCCCCTCCCCGATGGCCAGATCCTGGACCACCGGCGGCCCTGGGAGGAGGGCAACCGCGAGGACGGCTATTTGCTGGGGCTGGACAATCTCATTGGCATCCTGGCCAGCCTGGCTGAGAGATGAGGCTGGACTCCTGTCCCCGCGGGCCGCTCACCTGACATGTGGACCTGCAGCTTTGTCCCCACCGTGCATGCCGGCTTGAGACTGGAGCCCCGCGGTGCAGGGCAGTTCACCGGGTCCTGCAGAGCCAGGTGCCAGCCACTAAGGGGGGGCACCGCCGATGCCAGGGGTTTTGCCCACCCGGGCCCCAGCGTTCCCAGAGCCAAATGACACTAACTTATAGAAGGGGAGGGGGCAAAGGGCTTCTTCCTCAGGCCAGCTCTTATGAGGAGGCTCTGCCCTCTCCAGAGGTGCCAGACCGTGGATTTTATTTAGCAAGCCTAGACCTTCTGGTCTAACCTCTCACACTACAATGGACTCCCCTTCCTAATAAAACTCAAAGACAAGATGCAGCTTCCTGTGCCTCAGGCCTCGGCCCCTCCCTCCTCTGGCCCCGTCTTCCTCAGTTCCGGTCCCTGGCATCCACAGATCGCTGGAGGATGAGAAGAGCTTTTTATTAGAAGCATCTGCAGGGTGGGGGTCTGCCCAGATGAAAGACGCTCATAATGGGAGAGCAATCCAGTGCTCCCCATGGACACCTGGGGTGTGTGTAAGGCGGCCTCTGGCCCCAAGATCAAAAGCTGGAAGTGGCTGGGCCCTTCCCTGGGAGGCCTGGGCTGGTTTCCAGCATGGCAAGTGCAGCGCTGCCAGGCCAGCCCCGAGACAGGCCCAGACACACAGCACAGACTGCAGGGAACAGAGGCCGCTGGCATAACAGGCCACCCAGGAGCCTGAGGAGTATAGGGAGGGACCCTCGGTGCCTCAGTCCTTACCCTCAGGGCCCCTTGGGGCTCAGGAGCGATAAGTGGGGTTCCAAAGGTTCTGAGGTTGGAGGCCCCTGGATTTGAGGGGCTTGAGGCCAGAGGACAGCCAGGGGCCAAGAGGGCTACCTCCCCAGCTTTTCAACTTCTCTGGACTCAGTTCCTGGGGCTGTGGAGGTCTTAGGCACTCCAAAGATCTGTTCCCCAGCCCAGAAGTCCCTTCCTCCTCTGGGGTGGGCCCCAGCTCCATTGGCAGGAGTGAATTCAGCACATCCGGGTCCTGTAATGGAAGAGTCAGGGAGCAGGGGGACATAGAGTTTTCTGGCCCTCCCTCCTGACCCACAAGACCAGGATGTTAGATTAGGTCGGGGGCACACCTGAGTGCAGTACTGCAGACGCTCCAAGATGCTGGCAAAGCTAGGGCGGAGCTCAGGCTCGTGCTGCCAACACTGGGTCATGATGCGGTACCTGGGGAGAGGCAGGAGTTCATGCCCACCCATGGTTGTGAAGGACCTCCCTTCCCGGGCAGCACTCAACTCACACAGGCCCTGGGCAGCCCCTAGGAGGGTCCATCCGGCCTCCTCCAACGACGAAGTCCAGCACCTCCTGGTTGGTGCGCCCAGGATAGGGCATGTAGCCCAGTGAGAAGATCTCCCAGAGCAGCACCCCAAAAGACCTGCATCAGAAGTGGGGGAACCAAGTGAGGCCCGTCAGGTGTAGCCTCCCCTCACATGAGGTGGCTGGAAAGGACAGGATTAGCCTCAGGGGAGGGGAACAGCGGGGAAGGGGAGGGGAAGGGTGTTATCACCAGGAATCTGTCTTGGATGTGAAGATGCCCTCCAGGAAGGCCTCTGGGGGCATCCACTTGACTGGGAGCAAGGCCCGGTCCCCCCTGCGGTAATAACTGGCCCTACAGGAGGGAGGAGGTGAATGATGAGTTGTTTACCACCAAGGTGCAGGGAAAACCCCCTTGGAGCAAGAGCCTTCCCACCTCCCAAGTCCCGCACCGGTAGATATCTCGTGCCATCCCAAAGTCCCCAATCTTGGCCACTCGGCTGGGTCCAGCACAGCTCAGCAGGCAGTTCCGGGCGGCAATATCCCTACAGAGTAGGCAAAAAAAATCACTGCCAGAATCTAGAAGTTCTTGCTCTTCCTGATCTATTTCCTTAAAAGCTGTGTGGAAGGGCTGTTCCTTGGGAAGGGAGTTGGGATGGGGGTCCCCTGAGCCAGGACTGCTCCTAACCTGTGGATGAAGTGATTTTCTTCCAGGTAGTGGCAGCCCTGGGCTATGTCCTGGGCCAGTTGCAGCAGGTCCCGCATGACCAGAGGTGATGGCTGGCTCTGGGTCAGGCAGAGGGGGCATCAGTCCATGTAGGTCTCAGACACATGGACAGGGTCTTTAGAGGGGCCTGGGGGGCTGAGACAAGGGTCTCACCAGGTGTGGCCGACTGTGCCTCAGGAAACTCTTCATGTCCCCTCCAGACATCAGTTCCAGCAGAATGAGGCGAGGGGTGGCCCTGAGGCTGAGCCCCACACACCGCACAATGTTCTGATGGCTAAACTTGCTGAGTGGGGTGGGGACATATCCCGTTACCAGGAGGGAGACAGAAACCATGTTTTAGGCTCCACAAAGCTGGAGAGGCCTTCTGTGTCCCCTGACTTGCTACCTCAGCCTCAGGGTGAAGAGAAGCTGTTCCCGGGCATTCCCCTCCCGCCTTCCAGCCCTGCCCCTGGTCCCAGGTGCACCTGATGATGAGGGCCTCCATGAGGAAATCCAGCTCATCCTGAGGCGAGCAGAGTTCTGGCAGGGTCTGGGGAGGAAAAGGACATAGTTTCTGAGCTGCCCTGCACGCTTCAGGATGGGGGGTTAACCCTAGCTCTAGTCATTATCCTTCCCTTCAGGGTGTTCCGCTCTCCTACCCCCAGCCAGAAGTCCCACTCCTCTCACCTTGATAGCTACCTGCAGGGGACTGGAGTCCCCAGGAAGGCCAATTACCAGTCCCTCATACACCTCCCCAAAGGCACCATGGCCCAGGGCTCTGCAGGAAGACACGTTGGAAGGGAGTGGGCAGGTGGCCTGGAGAAGAGTCCTAGAGAGTCTAGTACCCCCTTTACCTCCCCTGCCATATGCCCAGCTGACCCTATATAGGCTCTCTCCATACCATGGCATGTCCCCAGGTAGAAGCCCTGCAAGGGTGATGCTCACTGGCATGGAGCCAGGGCAAAAGAGAGGGCAGGCGCGGGCCAGAGTCAAGGTGGGAGTGCATGATGAGGCCTTCCCTGGTCCCTGCAGACGCCCTGGGAGGGAGGCAATCCGTGGGCTCCAAGAGTCATGATTTTTTTTTTTTTTTTAAAGAAGTCTCGCTCTGTCACCCAGGCTGGAGTACAATGGCGCGATCTCGGCTCACTGCAACCTCTGCCTCTCGGGTTCAAGTGATTCTCCTGCCTCAGTCTCCCGAGTAGCTGGGACTACAGGCAAGCGCCACAATGCCCAGCTATTTTTTGTGTTTTTAGTAGACACAGGGTTTCACCATGTTGGCCAGGCTGGTCTCGAACTCCTGACTTCAGGTGATCCACCTGCCTCGGCCTCCCAAAGTGCTGAGATTACAGGCGCCAGATCATATTTTTTTTATTGAGACAGAGTCTCACTCTGTCGCCCTGGCTGGAGTGCAATGGCGCAATCTCGGCTCACCACAACCTCCGCCTCCCGGGTTCAAGTGATTCTTCTGCCTCACCCTCCCACGTAGCTGGGATTACAGGCATGCGCCACCATGCCCAGCTAATTTTGTATTTTTAGTAGAGATGGGGTTTCTCCATGTTGGTCAGGCTGGTCTCGAACTCCCGACCTCAGGTGACCTGCCTGCCTCGACCTCCCAAAGTTCTGGGATTACAGGTGTGAGCCACCACGCCCAGCTGAGAGATCATATTCTAAGAACTGGGATGGAGAGGTGACATTGAGCAAGTTACTTCCCCTTCTGGAGCTTCTCAGGGCCTCCCTCTCCCTTACACAAGGGATGTGGGCCAGATTTTTTCTGGGATTTATAATTCACTACAGCAGGGAGAGAATCAGAGGTGGGGATTCAGAGTGCATAGGTTCTCAGAAGGAGGCAGAAGACTCACCTGAGCAGAGTAACATTGGCTGGGGAAACCTCGGTGACACCTGGGGGCAGAGACCAGGACTGGGCCGGGCCAAGCCCCAACTGGCAATAATAGGGATTGGGGGCTGTCCTGATGGCAGAGGTTCGAAGCTTGCTCAGCTCAAGCTCAGGGCTCGGCAGCCTCATCTCCTGCAGGCCCTGCCACTTCTTCTGCTTCACTGGGGGTGGGAAGAATAACGGCACACCCTCCACCTGCCCATCAACTCTCCCTCCCCCACCTGCCCAGGACACCCCTCCAGATGCTCTTTAAGGTAAACGTTTTCCCCAGGCCTCCCCAGCTCCTTCCTATCTTAGAATCCCAGGGGAGTCTACCACGGCTCTGCTGCCGTGAGTGGTCTTGAAGTCAGCCCCGGGACCCCGCAGAAACCCATCCCAGCTCACTGGAGAGGAGCAGCCTTGAATCAACTGTGCCTGCTAGACGCTTCGTACCCAGAATCAGGACCCCACACACCATAAGGAGGCTCAGTGTTGAGGTTGCCACCACAGCCACCATCAGAACCAGAGGGCCTGGGGGCTTGTGCAGGTCTAGGGAGAAAGAGAGACACCTCCAGTGGGAAGGTCTTCTCTGTTCCTTTACCCTCAAGTTTTACCCACGCTTCAAGACTCAGCTCAAGTGTTAATTTTTCCATGATGCCTTCCCCCATTATCCTGGGCAAAAGCAACCTCTCCCTCTTGAACACCCCTAAAGCACTTTATACCTCCCACAACAATCGTCACTTGAGATATACATTTACATAGCTATATCTAAACATCCTCCCACACTGGACGACAGGCCTCTGAAAGGCACTGTGCACCGATGAATCTCCAATCCCCTGCCCAGCACCCACCACAGGGCCTGGCACACAGCAAATCTCTATACCATCTTTCCCAGTGGCCTACTGCTCCTCCCAGTCTGTGACCCCAGGAGTCCAGACCTTGGGCAAAGGTAGGACATACCCATGCAGGTGACGTTATCCACAGCTAGCTCCATGCCTTCTGGGCACAGGCATTCAGCCAACTGGAGCTCTGCCTGCCATTGGCAGTCTCTCAAAGGGCAGTGACTGCAGTTGAGGTGCCTTCGGATCTCTACCTCTCCGTGGTTCTCGGTGACTGTGAGTAAAAGAACTGATATGATATGGTGTGGTGGGGCTGGGATATATTAAATACATGCCTTTGGCTGGGTACAGTGGCACACGCCTATAATCATTGCACTTTGGGAGGCCGTGGTGAGCGGATCACCGGAGGTCAGAAGTTCGAGACCAGCCTGGCCAACCCCGCCTCTACTAAAAATACAAAATTAGCCGGGTGTGGTGGCGCACGCCTACAATCCCAGCTACTCCAGCGACTGAGGCTGCAGAATCACTTGAACCCGGGAGGCGGAGGTTGCAGTGACCCAAGATCGCACCACTGCACTCCAGCCTGGGTGACAGAGCAAGACTCTGTCTCAAAAATAAAAATAAATAAATAAATAAATAAATACATGCCTTTTCCAGCCACATGGTTAATTCTAGCCCAGGACTTTAGAGCAAAGAGCAGCACCAAGCTTACAAGGGTGGTGAGAGAAGCTGGGGGACTTCTGTCAAGCCTGCACACTCCCAGGTATTTGAAGCGAATTCATAGCAAGGGGGTACTTGAAAAGCACACAGCATGCCCTGCATTGGCGTCCAGCACAACTGGCAGCCCACTTTTCTTTTTTTTAAGACAGAGTTTTGCTCTTGTCGCCCAGGCTGGAGTGCAATGGCATGATGACAGCCCACTTTTCAAATGACCCTATGCTATGCAAGAATCCTGTGCTATGCAAGGTTATTCACAGTGCAGGTGGCTCTTCAGTGCAGTGCAGGAGTGGGCTCAGGGACTGGGGAAGAAGTCCAGGCCAGGCTCAGAGGTGGGGTTGGGGCCAATACCTGCCAGAGGCTGCAGGAAGAGCTCGCTGCTGGGGTGTATGAAGGATACTCCATCTTCCCCATCAGCCCAGAGGTTGTCAGTCTCTGAAGCATCGCCCCCTGGAAGTGGAGAGTGATGGAGGGTTTGACAACAAAAATGGGGGATGGGGGAGAAGCTGGAATCTCCCAGTGGAAATCCCAGTGTGGCCTTCTCTTCTCCAGCATCATGATGCAAGTGCTGTCTGTTCACAAGTGGGAGTGAAGGAGGTGAGGAGGGGGTAATCAGCTGGAGCCTGAAGGCCTCACTGAGGCTGGCTGGGATGCCTCCTGCCTGCCTGAGCCCCTCCTGTCCCATGTCCTCACAGTCTCTTTCTGTGAGAATGTAGATCATATGTGTATGTATGAGCAGTACAGCCCAGACAGGCACAAAGGCATTTACACTAGTTATTTGATCAAAACACAGATGACTGGGACTCTCCCCTACAGTTTCTGATTCAGTATGTCAGAGAAGGGCTGAGAATTCGCATTTCTTTTTAAAAATTAATTTTTAATTAAAAATAAAAATTCAGGGCCAGGTGTGGTGGCTCACGCCTGTAATCCCAGCACTTTGGGAGGCCGACATGGGTGGATCATGAGGTCAGGAGTCCAAGACTAGCCTGACCAACATGGTGAAACCCCATCTCTACTAAAAATACAAAAATTAACCAGGTGTGGTGGCACATGCCTGTAATCCCAGCTACTCGGGAGGCTGAGGCAGGAGAATCGCTTGAACCCGGGAGGCGGAGGTTGCAGTGAGCTGAGATTTGTACTACTGCACTCCAGCCTGGGCAACAGAGCCAGACTCCATCTAAAAAAAAAAAAATCATATATTTATTGTATACAGCATGATGTTTTGAAATATGTACACACTGTGCAATGGCTAATTCAAACCAATATATACACCACCTCACATGCTTATTTTCTGTGGTAAGAACACCTATAATCTACTCTCTTACCAATTTTCTTTTCTTTTTTTTTTTTTTTGAGACAGAGTCTTGCTCTGTCACCCAGGCTGGAGTGCAGTGGCACGATCTTGGCTCACTGCAACCTCCGCCTCCCGGGTTCAAGCGATTTTCCTGTCTCAGCTTCCCGAGTAGCTGGGACTACAGGCATATGCCACCACGCCCGGCTAATTTTTGTATTTTTAGTACAGACGGGGGTTTCACCATATTGGCCAGGGTGGCCTCAAACTCCTGACCTCAAGATCCACCTGCCTCCGCCTCCCAAAGTGTTGGGATTACAGGCGTGAGCCACCGCGCCCCGCCTCTCTTAGCAATTTTCAAGAATACATCGTCATTAACTACAGTCACCATGTAGTACAGTAGATTCTGGAAGGTATTCCTCCTATTTAACTGCCATTTTGCATTGTTTTGACCAGCATCTCCCCAACCTTCCCCCAACTCCCAGGATAATTTCCATTTTTTTTTTTTTAATCTTTGAGACAGAATTTCCCTCTTGTCGCCCAGGCTGAAGTGCAATGGAGTGATCTCAGCTCACTGCAACCTCCGCCTCCCAGGTTCAAGCAATTCTCCTGCCTCAGCCTCCAGAGTAGCTGGGATTACAGGCTCCCGCCACCACGCCCGGCTAATTTTTGTATTTTTAGTACAGACAGGGTTTCACCAGGTTGGCCAGACTGGTCTCGAACTGGTGACCTCAGGTGATCCACCTGCCTTGGCCTCCCAGAGTGCTAGAATTACAGGCGTGAGCCACCAGGCCCAGCTGATAATTTGCATTTCGAACAACTTAGGTTGTGTGGATATTACCTGTTCCTGGACCACACTTTGAGAACCACTGACTTAACCCAATCCTGCCTTTCTGCCCCTTTGCTCAGCTTGCTCACTCGGCCAGCTCTAAGTTCTGAAGACTGCTGCAGAACAAGGCAGGGACCTGCTGTGATGGGAAAGATCCTGGATTAAACGGAAATCTAGGGAGTCCTGTCTGCATGCTGATTTGCAGTGTATTTGACCTCCTTTTCTAAGAGCTCCTGCTTTTTGTTTGGAGCTGCTGAGCAGGGCTTAATGCCTCTCCCACACCTATCCTCCCGAGGGCTCCGGCCTGTACTTAGGTTCTAACATCACCTCACCCTCCGGCCTGCTCAGCTGCCCTCTCCAACGGTGCACCTACCCCTGTAGCCGCCGCCGCCTCCGCCCGCAGTGCAGGCCCCGCCGCCGCCCCCGAAGCCGCCGGCTGCGGCCCAGCCAAGGGTCGCCCAAGCCTCGGAGCAGCCCTGGCCGCCCTCCGCCCCCTCCTGCAGTGAGCGGCCGGCCTGCGGAGAGGGAGCCCGCGACGTCCAGCCGCCCCCACCACCTACAGAGCGACAGCAGGAAGGTTGGCAGCCACACGGGGAGCACGTCCGCCTCTCCCCGCGGCCCGCGCCCTCACCTGCCGCCCCGCCTCTCCCGCCGCTCCCGGGCGCCTCCGAGCGGTTCTCCAGTTTCTCGGGGGAGGCCTGAGTCCGGCCTCGGTCCCGCGGCCTCAGGTAGGCCCGACCGCCGCCTCCGGCCGCCACCAGCAACGGTTCCAGCTCGCCAGCGCGCACCTGTGGGGCCAGCGGCGTGTTCCAGGACGCGCCCTCCAGCCGTCCAGGGGCACTGCCACTGGGAGAGGGCTCCCGCCCAGGGGGCCTGGATAAGGGCAGGGGCCCCCAGCCCAGCCCAGCGCAGGGATAGGGGGACCCCAAGGGACGGACGGAGAGCGGGTGCGTGAGCGCCCCTGGGGAGAGGATTGGGACCCCAACGCTGAGCGCCGAAGGGAGCACGTACCCGGAAAACGTAGGTGGCGCCCCCGCCACCCCCGCCACCTCCCGCCCAGCGCCGCGACCCCGGGACCCCTTCGCTCCCATCCATCGCCTTGTGCTCTTCAACGGCTCGAGACTCCCCGAGGCAGACGAGCTGGCTCTCCGGGCTACCCTGCGGGCAGCGGGGGAGGGAATCGGCGGGGCCCGGGAGCCTCCCCTCGCTGTGCTGGTGACCCGGCACCGAGGAAAGCACGCTCCCCCGGCCCCCAGGCAGCCCTCGCCCCCGGCGCCGGCGCCGCCCCATCCCCACTGGCTGCGCTCACTCCGGGACAGGCGTCCTCTCCCTGCTGCCCCACCAGGATGTACAGCGACTCCCCGAGACCGAGGGAGAAGATTGCTGAGACGAAGACGCCATGCGCCCGCGACAGGTGGTTCTTGGCGCCTTTGCCGCCCGCGGCTCCGTAGGCTGAGATCCTGCGGGGAACGGACGGTGAGTCCCCGGCCTTCGGTGCTCAGGCCGGCCGCTCCGGGCAGAAGTTGGCGACAGAGGAGGCTCCAGAATTATTTTTTATCTGAGGGACTTGGAGGCTGCAATCGACTCTGACGGGATGGGAAGGGTAGGTTTGCACACCGAAAAATCAGATATTACACTTATTTCAGGAGGGTTCGTGGAAATGTGGGGAGGCTCAAGCACCCCTTGGCGCCGCCCTGGTTGGGGGCCTTCCGCTTGGTGTAAGAGGTTCCGGGTAAGGGCTAACTCGGTGGCGACTACTGCCACCTTGAAGGGCACTCAAGGTGGACCTCCCCGCGGAATAGTCCAAGACGCAAGTCGGTGCGCACGTGGACTTCGTTACCCTGAGGGTGAAACCTCCAACTAGCAGGTCACTGCACACCCTACCTCCGCCGTGCACTTACAGATACTGGCCAGGGCCCGGCACGCGCCACAGCTGCACGCCTCTCAGCTGCCCGGCGGCCCCCACGGTCACCACCACGCTGGTCCCCGCGTACGCCCCGTCACATTGTGTCTGTGTGGGCCCATGCCGGCCGCTGGCCCCGCAGGTAGAAAACAGCCAAGACCCCTCGGTGCCTGAGAGCAAGGAGCGAGGCAAGGGTCGTCGAGCCCCTGGCTGGGCCAGAGGGGTCTGGTATGGTGAGCGGAAGAGGAAGGAGGCGCCTAAAGCTCACCCGGAGAATTCAGCGGGGAGGCTGGCTCCAAGATACTAGGCGGGGCGCTGACTTTCGGGTCCCGGGGGCTGGGACTTGCCAGCGGCAGGGGCGAGGACGGCAGAAAAGGCTCCTGGGACCCCGGGCTAGAGCAGAGAATGGCGCCTGAAAGGTGTTGGGAGAAGGCGCAGGACGTTAAGGCGGGTGGAAATAGGATATGAAAGAAAGAGAGAACCCCGCAACAGCTGCCCTTGCGGTCGCGGCCACACCCGTCACCCGGCCCAGCCGCGCTCTCAGCCTGGAAGCCACTACCCGACTCCGGTCGCAGAAGCCCCGCGGGTGCGCGCTGATAGCTCTGCCAGTTTCTCTCCTCGAGCGCCTTTCCCAGTGAATAACTTAGGGGCCGCAATGAATTTGGTCCTGCAGCCTCCCCAGTGCTTTCCTCAACTTAGATTGGTGGCCCCGCCCCAAGGCGGTGCTGAGACCCCAAAGAATGTTCCTCCTTCCCAAGCTGCGTGATCCACACTCTGGGATTCGCACGCACTTGGCGCTTCTCGGCCCGCACTCCAGAAGCACGGACCGGAGAAATTTGGCTGTGAGAGTTCGAGGCCTCTGGAGGAACCACTGACACCTGGCCTGTTGACCGGCCACCCCCAAACCTAGGAAAGTGCCTCTGGCTGGACGGTCCCCTGACCGCCAGATAGCACTTACCCGCGGCTCCGAACCACACCAGCAGCTGTCCCCAGCAGCCCATCCCTGTTGGGTCCACCCGGCAACAAAAGCCCTTGCGGTCGCGGCCACACCCCTGTCAACCTAAAGTTGACAGCTCATTTTGCCACGGCAGCCCTGGCCACCACTTACAGGGGTGTGCTGCCGCTGGCGAGACACTCCCCGGACCTAAAGCCGGTCTGGCCACGCCCACCTCAGACCCCAGGACGCCAGAGGAGGAAAGGGAGGGGCGTGTGGGCAGCGAGGTCCCTACGCTTCCGGGAGGAGCCTTAAGGAGTCCCCACCCAGGGGTTGTAGTTTCCAGCCGTCAGATGTGCAGCAGCCTGCTGGGAGCTCGGGTAGGTTTGAGGCCGGAGAGGAGGTGCCCCACGCTTAAAGTGGGAGCCACACCTCGGACACCAGGTGGGGGCTTCCAGGTTCCTGAGGACAGGAGCAGTGGAGTGTGCACTTCATTTGTGGCAGTGGTGGTGGTGGTGAGTGTGTGGCATGCGTCACCACACGTGGGAAGTACTCTCTAAACTGCTCCAAGTAAGGCCTCATTACCTGCCATTACTTGTGCCTTTCAGTGGTGCCTTTGTGACCGCAAGGCTGAACCTCACTGCTACTCCCAGAAACCCGGATCTCTGTGTTTGCCTCATATAATTCCGTTGCCTGTGTTAACCCTGTGCACAGCTTCTCACTGTGATGGGGTGAAAGACTGGACCAGACGTTAGAAGATCCGAGTGTTTTTAGTAGCACTGAAGGTCAATAGATGATAGGTAGGTAGACCGATCGATCGATTGATCTTGAGCACTAGTACTGGCACCTCTGGTCAATGGGTGATGTAGCACAGGCCACAACTGCCCTGAGAGTTTCCCCACCACCTGCAAAATCATATGAAGGGAAATTGCTCTGTAAGGTACCCTACAAATGTGGGAGCAACTCCCTTCAGGTAGTTTTGTGTCTTGAGTCTTCGATCATTTGCTTAAATGATCATTTGCCGGGTGCGGTGGTTCATGCCTGTAATCCTAGCACTTTGGGAGGCCGAGGCGGGCAGATCTCCTGAGGTCAGGAGTTCGAGACTAGCTAGACCAACATGGCAAAATCCCGTCTCTACTAAAAATACAAAATCAGACACACGTGGTAGGGGACGCCTGTAATCCCAGCTACTCTGGAGGCTGAGGCAGGAGAATGGCTTGAACCTGGGAGGCAGAGGTTGCAGAGACGAGATCGCACCATTGCACTCCAGCCTGGGCAACAAGAGCAAAGCCCCATCTCAAAAAAAAAAAAAAAAATCCTAACTTGAAAGTCTGAGACCTATGTTTAATATAAAACACTTCAAAAGAGAAGTTATAGTAGTTAGCTACTTGGTAAAGTCTGAGTGTAATTCAAGGTGTAAACAGAACAGTGATTTTGTAAAAAGTCTGGTCTCAGCCAGGCGTGGTGGCTTACACCTGTAATCCCAGCACTTTGGGAGGCCAAGGGGGGGGTGGGGGTGGGGTGGATCACAAGGTCAGGAGTTCAAGACCAGCCTGGCTAAGATGGTGAAACCCTGTCTCTACTAAAAATACAAAAATTAGCCGTGCGTGGTGGCAGGTGCCTGTAATCCCAGCTACTTGGGAGGCTGAGGCAGAGAATTGCTTGAACCTGGAAGGTAGAGGTTGCAATGAGCCGAGATTGCACCACTGCACTCCAGCCTGGGTGACAGTGAGACTCCATCTCAAAAAAAACAAAAAACAAAAAAACCCTGGTCTCTGTGCCCTACTTAACACTAGATATCACACTATGAGATCACAGAATTTACCTTGCAAGGTCTCTTTAAGCCACTGCTCTTCAAATTGTGGTTGTGTGGTTTGTTCTGAACATCAGCATCAGTATTACCTGGGAACTTGTTAGAAATGCAGATTCTTGGGTTTCACCCCAGATGTACTGAATCAGCAGCTTCTGGTGGTAGGACCCAGTGATCTGTTTTAAAATATCCTCCAGATGATTTTTGTCACAAAGTTTGAGAATCATTGGTATTTGCTGATACAGTAGTTGCTTAATAAAACCTATTGGGGCCACACGCTGTGGCTCACGCTTATAATCCCAGCACTTTAGGAGGCTGAGGTGGGCGGATTGCCTGAGCTTAGGAGTCTGAGACCACCCTGGGCAACATGGCAAAACACTGCTTCTAATAAAAATACAAAAAACTAGCCGGGTGTGGTGGTGCACGCCTGTAGCCCCTGCTACTCGGGAGGCTGAGGCATGAAAATCACTTGAGCCTCAGAAACGGAGGTTGCAGTGAGCCAAGATCATGCCACTACACTCTGGCTTGGGCTACAGAGTAAGACTCTGTCTCAAAAAAAAAAAAGAAAAAAAGGCTGGGCCCAGTGGCTCATGCCTGTAATACCAGCACTTTTGAAGGCTGAGGCGGGTGGATCATGAGGTCAGGAGTTCGAGTTCAAGACCAGCCTGGCCAACATGGCAAAACCCCATCTCTACTAAAAATACAAAAATTAGCCGGGCATGGTGGCATGCGCCTGTAATCCCAGCTACTTGGGAGGCTGAGGCAGGAGAATGGCTTGAACTAGGGAGGGGGAGGTTGTGGTGAGCTGAGATTGCCCCACTGCACTCCAGCCTGGGCAACAGAGCAAGACTTCGTGTCAAAAAAAAAAAACAAAAACCCAGAAAAACCTATTGGATAATTCTGTGTTCAGCAGCTCCATTTATGAAGACTGGGTTCTCTCCACCTACTGACAGGGTCAGGCCTTGGCACACTGCTCTGCCTCTGGTTACTTGCAAACACAATAAGTAATCCACACAGCAAAAGACAGTCTAAGAAAGCCTAAAGTTTAGAATTCAGACCAAAGAACAATGTAGAAACTACCAAAATAGGCCAAGTGTAGAGGCTCATGCCTGTAATCTTAGCACTTTGGGAGTCTGAGGTGGGTGGATTGCTTGAGCTCAGGAATTCAAGACCAACCTGGGCAACATGGTGAAACCCCGTCTCTACAAGTACAAAAAATTAGCCAGGCGTGGTGGCACTTGCCTGTGGTCCCAGCCACTCAGGAGGCTGAGGTGGGAGAATGGCTTGAGCCCAGGAGGTCGAGGCTGCAGTGAGCTATGATCACGCCACTGCACTCCAGCCTGGGCAACAGAGCAAGACCCTGTCTCAGAGATAGATTAGATAGATAGATAGATAGATAGATAGATAGATAGATAGATAGATAGATAGATAGACAGACAGATAGATAGACAGATAGATAGATAGATTAGATAGATTAGATAGATAGATAGATAGATAGACAGACAGATAGATAGACAGATAGATAGATAGATTAGATAGATTGGATAGATAGATAGATAGATAGACCGACAGACAGACAGACAGACATGGGGTCTCACTATGTTGGCTAGGCTAGAATTGAATTCCTGGAATCAAGTGATCATCCTGCCTCAGCCTCCCAAGTAGTTGGGCCTACAGGTGTGTACCACTGTGCCTGGCAGGCCCCACATTCTTGTTGTCTCCAGATGTGGACAAAGTTTTTACCTCCCACTTAGGATTCTTCCCCATCTCTCTCACAGCAGTCCTGCTCCTCACCTGGGATAACCCACCCCCAGATACTAACCCTGAACTAACATGGCTGAAATCAGTCCAGATCAGATTTCCAGGAGATAAAAAACATTTATTTTAATGCACAACTATAGCATTCATATGCCTCAGCCCGGGGCAGGGGTTGGGAGTTAGATAAGAAGGGATGCATTTAGTTTGCCCTGTCCCCAAAGAGGGGGTAAATAGCTAAGCCACTCTTCACTCCCAGCACAGACCTTCAGAAGCCCCAGATATCAGGATGTAATGGTAGGGCTCACTGCTCTAAAACAGCTCAAACAACCTGCTCCCAGGAAGGCAAGCCTTCTGCTCCTTGGTCTCCTGCCTACCATTAGGACACAATGTCCTTCGTCTGGCCAGGCATCTGTTGAAAGGCTGGATACAGGACAATGTACCCATCTTTCCATCTATATCAACTATCCTAGGTCTCTGATACCCCATTTTGGAGCACTGTTGAGGTCAGTCTCTGGAGGTAGTGCTGACGCAGAGGGGGCAACTGAGAATAGAGCTCAAAGCCCTCTGGGAGCGTGGAATTGGGAAGCTTATAGTGCAGGAGGTGCTGCCGGAGACCCTGCAGAAAGGAAAGAAACCTTATGAAGTGGGTAATGAGATCCTGTTGTGTTCTCTGTCCCCCAAGATCCTCTAATATCCCACCCTCCTAATGGCCCTGACCCTACCTCATCTGCCAGCAGCCATGTTTTCTGCAGCATACTCCTGCGGGCAGCTTTGACCTCATCCTAGAAGCAGAACAGGGAGAGGTGGCACTGAGCCGAGGGCTGGTACCCACCACTGGCCTTGCTTGACACTTACCTCTTCCCCAGCTGGCCCAGAGGGAGCTCAATTGCTAGCTCCCTTCCTTCCTCTGAAGATGGAGATGTAACTTACTGAGCTCTGTGGGTCCTGAGAGAAGATGAAGCTATTGACATGAGCCACAGCCACAGCATAGAGCACGGGGCACCAACGTGGGCGGAGCGCACCAGTAACCAGGGTCCGGAAGTAGAGCTGAAGGAGGGCCAGGTTGTCTTCAGGAGGTACTGTGTAACACTCCAGGGACACAGGCAACTGTGACAGGGGAAATGACGTGCTGAGGGGGAGGGTAGGAATGTATATACATCCATAAGGTGTGTGGATAATGATCACATGAAACCAAATCATGAGGGCAGAGATCAGGTCCTAGACAGACATCTGTCCTTCTAGCACAAGGATCAGGGTTAAAAACTACAGAGCAGACGTTGGGGAAAACTGGGAACTGAGAAGCAGCCATTAAAAAGCATGAAATTGGCCATGTGTAGTGGGCCACGCCTGTAATCCCAGCACTTGGGAGGCTGAGGCAGGCGGATCACACGAAATTAGGAATTCAAGACCAGCCTGGCCAACATGGTGAAACCCCATCTCTACTGAAAATACAAAAATTAGCTGAGCATGGTGGTGGGTGCTTGTAGTCCCAGCTACTTGGGAGGCTGAAGCAGGGGAATTGCTTGAACCCAGGGGCGGATGTTGCAGTGAGCCGAGCGCGCCACTGCACTCCAGCCTGGGCAACAGAGCAAGACTCCGTCTCAAAAAAAAAAAAAAAAATTAGCCAGGCATGGTGCTGTGTGCCTGTAATCCCAGCTACTCAGGAGGTTGAGGCAGGAGAATCGCTTGAACCTGGGAGCTAGAGGTTGCAGTGAACCAAGATCATCAGGCCACTGCACTCCAGCCTGAGCAACAGAGCGAGACTGTCTCAAAAACAAAAACAAAAAAACCCCAAAATCTTAAAAACAAAAAACAAAATACAGTAACTTCTTTTTTTAATAGAGTCTCATTCTATTTCCAAGTCTGGAATGCAGTGGTGTGATCATAGCTCACTGGCAGCCTCAACCTCCTGAGCTCAAGTGATCCTCCTGCCTCAGGCTCCTGAGTAACTGGGTCTACGGGCAAATCACCAGGTCTGGCTAATTTTCCAATAATTTTTTGTAGAGATGGCATCTAGCTTCCTTGCCCAAGCTGGTCTGAAACTCTTGGCCTCAAGCAATCCTCCCACCTTGGCCTCCCAAAATGTTGGATTACAGGCTTGAGCCACCTCACCCAGCCATAACATAGTAACTCTTTTTTTTTTCTTTTTTGAGATGGAGTTTCACTCCTGTTGCCCAGGCTGGAGTGCAGTGGCGTGATCTCGGCTCATGGCAACCTCTGCCTCCTGGGTTCAAGCGATTCTCCTTCCTCAGCCTCCGGAGTAGCTGGGATTACAGGTGCGCACCACGACACCCGGCTAATTTTTTGTATTTTTTTTTAGTAGAGACAGGGTTTCACCATGTTGGCCAGGCTGGTCTCAAACTCTTGACCTCAGATGATCCGCCCACCTCGGCCTCCCAAAGTGCTGGGATTACAGGCATGAGCCACCGCACCTGGCAAACATAGTAACTCTTTACAGCTTATAAATTTAAGTCCTTAGCCTAATATTTGAGGCCCTCTCAGACTTCACTTCTTATTTTTAGCCTTAAGTTCCCAACAGAAATCTCTCTTCCCTCCTTCTGCCCTTTGTCATGCTCCTTATGACATGTTATTTTGCTTATGTTATTCTGTTAGGAATCTCCTGCCTTTCTACCTCCTCACCAATTCAAATTCTACCCAACCTACAGTGCCTGGGTCAATCCCCACTTCTTCCACAAAGCCCAATTTGATCTTTCCCTTCTCTGAATCCTGACAACACCTAGCATCTGAATAATTCACAACTATGTAGGTTTTCAGTAAATCTCTTCTTATCTAGATTGTAGCACTGATAAGCAAGGAGCTATGCCTTATTAATAGTAATGAATACCCACTATATGCCAGATACCATGTTAAACCCTTTTCTTTTTTCTTTTTTGAGACAGGGTCTTGCTCTGTCACCAGGCTGGGGTACAGTGGCACGATCTCGGCTCACTGTAGCCCCCGCTTCCCGGGTTCAAGCGATTCTCCTGCCTCAGCCTCCTGAGTAGCTGGGACTACAGGCACCCGCAACCATGCCCAGCTAAGTTTTGTATTTTTAGTAGAAATGGGGTTTCACTATGTTGCCCAGGCTGGTCTCAAACTCCTGACCTTAAGTGATCCACCCACCTCGGCTTCCCAGAGTGATGGAATTACAGGCGTGAGCCACCACACCCAGCCCATGTTAAGCCCTTTTCATTGATTCTCTTAATCCCGTCAAAGCCCCCAAGAGGTAAGATGAGGAAGCTGAGGTCTTCCAAAGCTCCTCAAGGCTCAGGACTGCCCCCAAGGCCCAGTGCAGGGTACCCTTGCAGGTCCTGCTGGGCTGACAAAGTACCTGGGTCAGAGGCAGGCTCAGAGCTCGCAAGGCTCCCACGTGTTCCCCAAAGAGGGCAAGGCGCAAGGTGACACTGAACCGACGCTGCAGGGGCAGGAGGACCAGGGCCCCAAAGAGGTGGTCCCCAAAAGAGACAGCCTCAAAATGATCCAGGAAGTTGGCATAGAGGTCAGGGAAAGACGTCAGGCCAGGGAGTGGGCAGTCCAGGTTGAGGTTTGGCAAGACTTGAGGCTGACAGAGCTGGGCGAGGAGGGCTGCCACCAGATGCTGTACTGGGGACTCCCGGAACAGCTCACTGTCCACCAGGAACACACACATGAGCCGTGCCAGGCGGGCAGCAGGGGGCACAGCCCAGAGAGCCTGGGGGCGCCAGCTCTCCAAAACTAGCACCCACTGCAGGACCCGCATGGCTGTGTCCATGGTGTCTGTGGGAGAGAGTCCCGAGGGGGTGTCTGAAGCCCGGTGGTAGAGGCGAATCAGTGGCAGGAAGGGCCAGTCGGTGGGCAGCAGCGGCTCCGTAGGCACGGGCAGTAGCAAGGTTGGGACTCGCTGTAGCTCCCCTCGGTGCAGAGCCTGGGAGGCCAGCAGACTGGCTCGGGCTGGCGAGCAATGAGTCAGGTAGCAGTTGCGGATGCTGGGGAGGTCCTGGCAGGCCTGAGCCAGCAGAGTCCCTTGCCCACACCGAGGGACCCTGCTGCTTCCTAACGACAGCTGGTCAGAGAAGTCGGCTGCCTCTGGACCACCTGATGTTCTTTCCCTGTAATGGGACCCAAAAGCCAAAAATGAGGGCTGGAACCACAGCACTTGGAGGCTGTGCCAGCTCTTTGGAACTTCCTGGAGGCTCCTAGGTCCAGACCTGTGCCTCTCTGCTCCCTTAACAACTTCCCGCGCAGTGCTGTGTAGCAGTTAAGAGGATGCACACTACAGCCAGCTGCCTAGGCACGAGTTTCCATAACTTCTCTGGGCCTCAGTTTCCTCAGAGTAAAAGAAGGATAATAATAGTATCTATCTCATGGTCCAAGTAAAATACTTAAAATGTAGATAAATACATAAGGGAGTATCAGACACAGAGTAAACACTCAGTAGCGGATGGCTATTACATGTGTGTAACTGATTTATATACCATTTCTTTAGCCATGCAGTCACACTGAAGTCTCACAATCATTCTTGGGTGTGGTTAGCCTGATCCTCACTTCACTAATGAGGTAATGGAAGCTCGGAAGAGTTAAGTGTCATCGGTGGAAGAAAGAGAATTTAGGTCTCCTGGCTCCAAATTCAGGGCTGCTCTGTTAACAACTGCAGCAGCGTCCAAAAGGGCTGAGTTGATGCCACCAACCAAGCACTTACGGGAGGAACTCCAGCCGGAATACACAGCTCAGCAGCAGCTCATGGGTGAGGTACTCACTTCCGGGCAGCAGCCGGCTCAGCAGGGCCAAGGCCATACCATGATAGAGGGCAGCATGGGTGGCTGGCAGTGGCTGCAGCGCTGCCTGCAGACAGAAAAGCAGGGAACTACCTAGTACAGGAGAAGGGGACGTGGCAGAGAGAAGTGAGGAAGAGGACAAAAGTGAGGCTGAAGGGCACAGGTCCAGGGCATGTCTGGAGGAAAGTGGGAGCTGCATGGCCTGGCAGAAGCAGGCTGGGTTCCACAGAAACAGGAAGGAGATAATGGGATGACAGGAGAACCTGTCAGACAGGGGGACCTACCGCTTTCTGGGCCAGAGCGAGTGCCAGGTACTGCAGGTGGTACTCATGGCGCAGGGCCCATGCAGAGAAAGGTGTGAGGTGTGGGGCAGCCCCAGGAGCCACACACTGGAGGAAGTAATTCTGGAGTCCCGGGGCAGCCAATATGGCAGCCAGCTGAGGAAAAGCAATTTTGTTCAAATCTAGAAATTGACTCTGATGCCTTCTAGGGCTCCCCAGGTGGCTGCCCCTCTCCAGACTCAGGGAAATGAGTGCCAGCAGAAGGCCTCCCTTCCCCATGGGACACCCTCCCACTTTGTTTTTTGGGTTTTTTTGAGATGGAGTTTCGCTCTTGTTGCCCAGGCTGGAGTGTAATGGTGTGATCTCAGCTCACCGCAACCTCCACCTCCCGGGTTCAAGTGATTCTCCTGCCTCAGCCTTCCGAGTAGCTGGGATTACAGGCATGTGCCATCATGCCTGGCTAATTTTGTATTTTTAGTAGAGATGGGGTTTCTCCATGTTGGCCAGGCTGGTCTCGAACTCCCGACCTCAGGTGATCTGCCCACCTCGGCCTCCCAAAGTGCTGGGATTACAGGCGTGAGCCACCGCGCCCATCCCACCCTCCCACTTTCTTTCTGATTCCTGCCATCTTGGCCCCTTGCCTGGCCCCTAATCAGGCACCCCGCACTTACCTGGCCACACAGCCCCTTGTGGATCTGGGCCAGGGTATTAAGAAGAGAGAGGAGGGCAGTGAGGAATGGGAAGGGTGAGGCTGAGCCAGCCAGACTGAGACGGGGGCAGCCTCCCGAGCAGCCCAGTGACACGAGGCTGGGGGGAGCTTCAAGGGCTGGCACACAGGACAGCGGGTTGCAGAGAAGGGAGCAGTGCCTGTAGGTGAAGTGGAGAGTCTGAGGGGGACTCTGGCCTGGCGTGTGCCAAGCTGGAAAGAGCTGCTGGGTCTGTACCTAAGACTAACGGGGGGCCTGGCTGTGGAGGTCAGTGCTGCTCACACTCCTCAGAGCCCACCCCATTGCTGCCTGCTAGGGACTCGGGTTTCCCTCGGGCTGAGGGCCTGCACCCTGGGATGGACCTGGGAGCTGGACCCAGGAATCCCACAAGGAAAGAAATTGCCTCCTCCCCTGCTTCCCCCAGCTACCAAACACAGTACATACCTAAGGGAATCCCACAGGCTGCCCAGTGTGGGCTGACTCAGCAGTGGCAGCAGCAGCTCCTCTGACAGGCGCTCCATGTCCTGGAGCCAATCCTCCGGGCATGAGCTTGGCTGGTGGACCAAGGAATTCACTGAGCTGATGGCCCAGCCATTCATTCTCCTAGACCCTGTGTACCCAGGCCAGTGACACCATCCCAACAGCCCAAAAGAGCACATTTGGAGGCTTCTGCAGGCTGAGCCTTCTGAAGGGAGAGAAGGCCCCGATGTGTAGGGGGCATAAAGAGGGAGCACACAGGCTACAGGAAGGCTGAGCTGCTGCGTGGGCTCTCTGGTCCCCACCAACATGGCTCCTGGGAAGCTCCACGGGGATATGGAGGTAGAAAGAGGAGGAAGGGTAGGAATTAAAAGGGAAGATAGTAAATGGGGAAGTAGGAGTGGAGAGATGGACACAGAGAGGGAGCAACGGGTGGAATGTAGCTGAAGGCAGGGTGCGAGGGCCTGGTGGACAGCCGGCAGGAGGCACTCACTTGCTGGCTCCAGGCCTGGTAGTAGGCTCCCAGGAACAACAGGCAGGCAACGGGCACTGGGCCCACGGCTCTCCACATCTCAGGTCTGGACAGCAACTTCAAGGTCTGCCTTAGACACGGCTCAACAAGAGGCTGGAGCCCAGACACTTGCGTCCAAGTGACTAAGGAAGGGGTGGCCGAGAGGCTGGCCTCAGCAGAATCACTACAAAAGTGCCAAAGGGGGCCACATTGAGGATCTGGCTGCCTCACGCCCCTTTACACTCCAGTCACCCCAGCCCTGTGGAGGAGCCCTCCACCTGTCCTGTGGGTCCTGGCTATAAACTACCTGATGGTTTCAGCAGGGGTACTGCCGGCTGCCAGGGTTAGCTGGGTGAGGAGCGTGAGCAGTGAGGCTATCCGCTGCATGGACAGGGGTTGAGGTGGGTGGGTGCTGAGCTCCCGCGGCACCACCTGCAAGGCCCGCATCAGCACTGGGTAGAGCTCCCTAGGGAAGAACAGGGACTGATTTTCACTGTATGAAAGCAAGTGGAGACATGAGACACAGGTCACGGCCCTGACCCAGGGATCTGCAGTTTGGTAAAGGAGGATGAGGAGGAAGAGTGGGGCACTCTTGGAAGGCTCAGCCCTAAAGAATGGAAAGGATGTTGTCCTTCAAGGCTGCCCCCAACAGGGAATTTAAATGTGATTTCACAGATACCAATGCTTTTTTTTTTTTTTTTTTTTTTTTTGAGACATTCTCTGTTGCCCAGGTGGAGTGATGGAGTGATCTCGGCTCACTGCAACCTCTGCCTCCCAGGTTAAACCGGTTCTCCTGCCTCAGCCTCCCGAGTAGCTGGGATTACAGGTGTGTGCCACCACGCCTGGCTAATTTTTGTATTTTTAGTAGAGACGGGGTTTCACCATATTGGCCAGGATGGTCTCGAACTCCTGACTTCGTGATACGCCTACCTTGGCATCCCAAAGTGCTGGGATTACAGGCATGAGCCACAGTGCCCGGCTAATGATTTTGAGCATAGAATACAGTTAAGCCAGGTTTATCCCCCTCTTCCCTGGCTGGGCCTGACTCCTAAGCCTTTTCACATCTGGCAGAAGCCCTCCCACTCATTCTTATCCTTCCTCCAAGCTTGGGACCTTGAGCAAGGCTGAGGTGTTTGATTTGGCCAGAAGAGCAGAACTGAAGGTGTCTAGGGGGAGCCTACCCCCTGCCTCTCCTCACCTGTAAAGGTAACCGCCCTGGCCATAGGAGGCAGCCACAGCCCACAGACGGAGGGCCTCGGTGCTCAGCATCTCAGCTTCCTCTGGGGGCAAGGCCAGTTCTTGGGGAGCCTCAGCTATGAAGCGGCACAGGCGGCTCCGGAGATCAAAGCTGCTCAACTGGAAATGGGCACAGTCTGGGGATCAGGGTCAGAGTCTCAAGTCCAGCTGTCTCAAGTCCAGCTAGTCTCGGCTGGACAGAGAGTGGCTTAACTCAACCCTGACCCAGGCCCCTCTGGTGCCACAAAGTCATACCTCATCCACCCTGCCCTTCCTTCTTATTTATTTTATTATTTATTTAAAATTTCAATTTTTAAATTTTACTTTTTATCATTTATTATTATTTTGAGATGGAGTCTTGCTCTGTTGCCCAGGCTGGAGTGCAGTGGCATGATCTTGGCTCACCACAACTTCTGTCTCCCAGGTTCAAGAGACTCTCCTGCCTCAGCCTCCCGAGTAGCTGGGACTACAGGCATGTGCCACCATGCCCGGCTAATTTTTGTATTTTTAGTAGAGACGGGGTTTCATTATGTTGGCCAGGCTGGTCTCGAACTGCTGACCTCATGATCCACCCACCTTGGCCTTCCAAAACGTTGGGATTACAGGTGTGAGCCACCGCACCCGGCCCCTATTTTTTTTTTATTTTTATTATTATTATTTTTTTAGATGGAGTCTCGCTCTGTCGCCCAGGCTGGAGTGCAGTGGCGCAATCTCGGCTCACTGCAATCTCCGCCCCTGCAGGTTTAAGCAATTCTCTGCCTCAGCCTCTGGAGTAGCTGGGATTACAGGCGCATGCCACCACGCCTGGCTAATTTTTTGTATTTTTAGTAGAGACAGGGTTTCACCATCTTGGTCAGGCTGGTCTTGAACTCCTGACCTCATGATCCACCTGCCTTGGCCTCCCAAAGTGCTGGGATTACAGGTGTGAGCCACCGCTCCCGGCCCTATTATTTTTTTTTTAGATGGAATCTTGCTCTGCCACCCAGGCTGGAATGCAGTGGTGTGATCTTGGCTCACTCCACCCTCCATCTTCCGGGTTCAAGCAATTCTCCTGCCTCAGCCTCCCAAGTAGCTGGGACTACAGGCGCACACCACTACACCTGGCTAATTTTTGTAGTTTTAGTAGAGACGGGGTTTTGCCATATTGGCCAGGCTGGTCTCGAACTCCTGACCTCAAGTGATCCACCACCTCGGCCTCCCAAAGTGTTGTGATTACAGGCGTGAGCCACTGCACCTGGCCAGTAGTAGTATTTTTGAGACGGGGTCTCGCCCTGTTGCCTAGGCTGTAGTGCAGTGATTGGTGCAATCAGCCCACTGCAGCCTCCACCTCCCAGCTCAAGTGATCCTTCTACCTCAGCCTACCGAGTAGCTGAGACTACAGGCATGTGCTACCACATCTAGCTAATTTTTTGTTTTTGTTTTTTGTAGAGACAGAGTCTTGCTATGTTGTCCAGGCTGGCCCCTGAACTCCTGGCCCCAAGTTATCCTCCTGCCTTGGCCTCCCAAAGTGCTGGGATTACAGGCCTGAGCCACTACACCCAGCCCTCCCTCTTTATAGCAAGGCTTGCTAGGCACCTTCTCTAGGGCTACTTGGCTATAGGTGATGAATGCCTATGTGCATGAAGCCCTTCTGATCTGGGTCTAGAGAACAGGGAGACCTCCTATTACATCATGAGACCACAGTAGACCTATATGATGCACCAGCCTCCAGTAAACAGGCTCCAGTAAACAGGTTCATGCCTGGTGGTTTCTGTCGCATTTCTAAGCAACTGATCAGAGAGGAAGAAGATGGCAAGAGCTGGCCACCCAGAGTTCAGGAGCCATGTTTAGCTCCCAACCCAACCCTGTCCCATGCATTCCCCCATCCCTCACCCTGTGTCCTGCTCACCAGCCGGGCAGCAATATTCTTCCCAGCTGAGGCCAGGACACGAAGTAGTTTCATGGCAGTAGCACAGGGTACTTTGTATAGACTAGGGGTAGGTCCTGCCCCCACAGGAGACCAACTGGTGGGCAAGAACTCTCGAACTATGGTCTCTATCAGCCGAGGGCACTCCAGGACCTATGGGAGACAGGAAGAAAAAGGGAGGCAGGGAGGCTGTGGGTCAAGACAAGGCCCAGCTAGGCTTTTTGCCCATTCCCTGCTCCCTTTTTTCTCACCCTTGTGGCTGACTCCAGGGAATGCCGGGCCAGGCGGATGAGCACGGCCAGGATGTCAAGGACCACCGCAGGTCCTGGGTATGTCACCTCCAGCACGTAGCGCAGCCGAGGCAGCAGGCTGGTAGCCAGGAGCCCCTGGGAGTTGGAGAGAGAAACCCACTGACAAATGCAGCTGGACCCTGGGCATTGATGGCCCCTCTTTCCAGCATGTGCTTGTCCCCTGGGCCATGGGATGGGAAAGAAGCTGTCCCTTTACCTTGATGACATCATGTCGGGCCAGGTCAGGTGGAGGCCGGCTTTCTTCTTCAGGGCTTTTCCTTTTTGCTTTTCCTGCTGGGCATTCTTCATCCTCGTCCTCATCCTCCTTGTCCTCCTGGCTGGGCATCAGAGGGAACGTCAAAGCTCCATGGTACCAAGAGAAGGTGCTGTCGAGGAGCTCCTGCCAGAGGAACGGGAGTTGGGGGGCAATGCTGAAGGGGCCAGGAAGTGGATCCAGGAGTAGAGAGGATGCTCCCCAAAAAAAACCAGAAAGGCAAGCCTCCTGGGCTTTAGGGACTTTAGGAGATGAGGGAGACGCCTGCCATCCCATTCTACATCTTGCCCGCAAAGCCTTAGCAATGGGGCCATGCCCAGGAACAGGAATATGGACCCTGGCACCTCCCAGCCCAAGCCCCAT
This sequence comes from Gorilla gorilla gorilla, assembly GCF_029281585.2. Taxonomy (NCBI): domain Eukaryota; kingdom Metazoa; phylum Chordata; class Mammalia; order Primates; family Hominidae; genus Gorilla; species Gorilla gorilla. The sequence continues at coordinate 42,238,284 of NC_073240.2, forward strand.
TCCTATCCCTGTGGTACCTCATCTCCAGGAGCCACCAGCAGAGCCCGAAGAGCACGGATGGCGGTTGCAATGACCCCATCCACTCTGTCATCCAAGGAGAAGCGCAGTAGGAAGAGGAAACCAGCATCCAAAAGGAGGCTTAAGACACTGCCTGCTAGCCGGTCCCCAAACTCACCAGCCTGGGCCTGAGGGCAGGAGGATAAAACCTTGCTGAAGATGCTGAAGTTATCTAGAGGCTTTGCCCTAATCCTTCGTTTGCCCCCCTATGATCCTAGGTTGTTAAAAGCACATAGCTGGCTAGTGAGCCAGAGTGAAAAGGGCAGGAGATGGGGAAGTCTGAGGCTGTGGGGTGAAGGGAAGGGTGGGCAGGACCAGGCTGGCAATCCACTCACCCTGCTGATGACCTGGGCTAACACATGCAGTGCCAGTGCTCTCTGCTGGGAAACCTGGCTGCGGGTCAGGTGGAACAGCTCCTGTAGGGAGTACCCCGCTCTCTGGGGCAGGGACAAGAAGTCAGAAGCAGCCAGGATACAGCACAGTGCCCCCAAAACACCAAGCAAGGTATCACAGGAAAGACAAAGATAAATAAGTGAAATCTGCCCTGCTTTCCATGGAGCCTCAAGCCGGTAAAGATAAGACTTGCATACAAGTAACCATGCCATGAGGCAGATGCAGAGGAACGTGATAACTGATGTTTAATTTGCGACCAGCAGACAGGAGAGAGAGAGAAGGGAACTTGGAAAATTGAATTGGTCTCAGTGGATGGGTAGAGCTTCGATGGCCTGACATGGAGCAAAAGGCAAAGGCATTTCCTGGAGCGAGTGGAGTCCTGGAGGGCCCTGAGCACAGGAGGTATGTGGGGAGAAGCCAGCAGAGTGGTGTAGCAGGAAGTGAAGGAGGCAGAGCAGCAGGGTCAGCAGGGACAAAAGGTAGAAGGAATATCTTGCCCAGCTGAGACCAGAACCTTATTCTGTGAGCAGAGGGAAGCTGGGAAACTTCTGGAGGCAAGGCATGGCCTGAGCTGGGCCAGAAGAAATCAGCACGGCAGCCCCGAGAGACATGGAATGGCAGGGGGGTGGAGAATGGAGGGCATGGAGAGTGAGCAGACCGAGGAAGCAAGGCCACAGTGCAGGAGGCATCATGAGGAGGTGACAGAAGATTGGCAAATTCTAGCAACTGACCAGAATACGGAGAGAGGATCAAGATTTTGAGCCTAAGAAACTGAATGCCATGCCTGTAATCCCAGCACTTTGGGAGGCCGAGGCAGGCGGATCACAAGCTCAGGAGATCAAGACCATCCTGGCTAACATGGTGAAACCCCGTCTCTACTAAAAATACAAAAATTAGCTGGACGTGGTGGCACGCGCCTGTAATCCCAGCTAGTCAGGAGGCTGAGGCAGGAGAATGGCTTGAACCCAGGAGGTGGAGGCTGCAGTGAGCCAAGATCATACCACTGCACTCCAGCCTGGGCCAGAGCGAGATTCTGTCTCCAAAAAAAGAAACTGAATGCACAGCAAGGGCATGAACTAGAACAGGGCACACAGAAGGTCAAAGGCAGTTGACCAGAGATCCTTTTCCATGGGGTTGTTAAAAGAGCTGCCCCATCCTCTCCAGTCCCACGCCTCACCTCTGCCTCCTCTCCATGGTGGTGCAGACCCAGGTGGGTGGGCAGGTCCACGTCAGGGGCCAGTAGTTCTCCCTGAAGACTGAATCGAGCCTGCATCCTCTAATGGGAAGAGAAAGACGACTGTGGTCTGGGGGCTCCAGCAACCTTCCCACACCCACTCCCCACCTTTAATCCCAGGCCTTTCAGGACTTAGGTACTGACTCTACTTCTAACCAGAAATGGGGCTTATCTGGCCTTGGGGGCCAGGCAGAGTGATGGGAAAGGTGGGTGAGAGCAAAGGAGAGATGCTTCTCAGGCTCTGGGCAATAGGAAGGCCTGAGTTCTGAGGGCAAGAGCAGCAGCTCCTCTCCTGCCCTATCTCACCCTCCCCTTGTAGGCCAGCTGGCCTTCCTCACCTCCTGTGTCTGCTGCCGCCGGACAGGGGGCAAGTCCTGGGTCCAGTGGAGCTTCTCCAGCTCGACAGTGTCCATGTGCAGCCATTCTTTCTGAGGGGTCACGGGCAGTGCCAGAGCTGGGGAGACAGAGCATGACAGTATTACCCAAACGGCTCAGCTCACTATCCACAGGGGTCCCCACCATCACCCAGCAGCTGCCACATCCACTTCTGTTCCAGGATCTGCCGGCTTCTACCCTCGGTTATGGCTAAATGGCATGGCCCAGGGACTGGAACTCCTGGGGCTGGGGTGAAAGTCTCAAATATGACAGACACACTCCATCCTGGGCTCCAGCCCCTTGCTGACCCCAAGGATTTGTTGGGAGGGGAGAGGGGAGGAGAAGGAGAAGGAAGAAAGAGAAAGAAAGGAGAAAAAGATGAAGAAGGAGGACCACATATGTCAGGAAGGCACCATCTCCACTTTCCAGTACCAGCCCTTAAAGGAGTAGGAGAGTGGGGACAATGAGGAGGAGGCAACTATACTGCTCCTGGGGGGCAGGATACAGAAACAAATCCCACAGCATTTTCCTCCTTCACGCCTACCCCCACCCAACCTGCTCAGCTGGCCTGGAGCTCCTCCGGGGGCATGAGGTTCCTGGCTCTCATAATTCAATTTCTTATTTTGTTAATCACTAATGAAATAATCTAGTTTCTGGAAATGAGTGCTTCCACTGGCCTCTCTGCTTCTGGTCTGGCATGTTCATAAGACCTTTGTCAGATTCTGCCTCTCTTATTACCCTGGCCCTGCCATCTTTCCCCCAACACTGTGAGCAGAGAGAGAAAGAACAGTGGGATGGACAGAGCCAGAGCTGGGGCAGCTACAGCAAGGGCAGGAAGATAGTCTGCCGGGAGGGGGTGGAGTGAGATTCAGCCATCACGCATTGCTGCCTCTTAAAAGGGAAGGCGGAGAAGGAGCAGTAACAGGACAAGAAAACAGGAAGCATGTGCAGGAAGAAGACATGCATCAGCAATGAAGACTGACTTGAAGCCAATAATGAGGATTAATGTTAGATGTCCAAAAGCACAGAAGCTTCTCTCTTCTCTCATTTGCCAGGCCTAGGAAAAGGGACAATTTCCCCTACTTTTATCCACCAAAATATGACCCCCGCCTCCTGCAAACCTGGGGCTTCTGGCTCCAGCTTGTCTCCCTTCCTGGGCTCACTGGCAAAAGCTGACATGAGGGGTTCCTCCTTGGTGACATTAGCAGAGGGTCCTCCTGGCCTCTGCTCCTCAGAGGCCGTCTCTCCTGTTTGCTCTTGCGTGCGGCTGTGAGATCTCAAGAAAGCAACCAAGCTGGGGTCTAGAGGTGAAGGTAGAGGGGAGAGTGAGTGAGGGTAGATCCTCCCTGGCCTCCTACAGACCTGGAACCCGCTGAATATCGCCTGTCTGTGGGTGCCAAGGACAGGACAAGCTGTTTCCGAGCCTGGGCCTGAGTCTTCTGGGTGCTCCTGTGGCCCATCAATGACCCAGCCTTCTCACACCTGTGGGGTCACTAGACCCACCTGCCCACCTGCCCACCTTTCCCTCTATCCCTCACAGTCCACTGGCCCAGGTTCCTATGCCTATCCCTTTGGTTTCAGGTCACAGTTCCAATGTAAGTGGCTGTAGAATGAATAAGTTAATGTTGACTAGGGCCAAAAAGAAGGCATTTACAGAAAGAATTTCCTTCTCTTAGCTAATTTATTTATGCACACATACTTACATATATATATATATATTTTTTTTTTTTTTTTTTTTTTTTGAGATGGAGTCTCACTGTGTTGCCCAGGCTGGAGTGCAGTGGTGCAATCTCAACTTACTGCAACCTCCATCTCCCAGGTTCAAGGGATTCTCCTGCCTCAGCCTCCTGAGTAGCTGGGATTAAAAGTGCCTGCCACCACGCCCGGCTAATTTTTGTATTTTTACTAGAGACAGGGTTTTACCATGTTGGTCAGGCTGTATATATATATTTTTAAAGAGATAGGGTCTTGCTCTGTTACCCATGCTGGAGTGCAGTGGCACAATCGTAGCTCACCACAGCCTCAAACTCCTGGGCTCAAGCAATCCTCCCGCCTCAGCCTCCCAAGTAACTGGGACTACAGGCATGCGCCACCATACCTGGCTAATTTTTTTTTTTTTTTGAGACAGAGTCTCACTCTGTCGCCCAGGCTGGAGTGCCGTGGCACGATCTCGGCTCACTGCAAGGTCCGCCTCCCAGGTTCAAGTGATTTTCTTGCCTCAGCCTCCCGAGTAGCTGGGACTACAGGCGTGTGCCACCACGCCCAGCTAATTTTTGTATTTTTAGTAGAGACAGGGTTTCACCGTGTTGGCCAGGATGGTCTCAATGTCTTGATCTTGTGATCCGCCCACCTCAGCCTCCCAAAGTGCTGGGATTACAGGTGTGAGCCTCCACACCTGGCTGTAATTTTTTATATCTTTATTTTTTGTAGAGATGGGGTCTCATGATGTTGCCCAAGCTGGTCCTGAACTCTTGGCCTCAAGCAATCCTCTCACCTCAACCTCCCAAAGTGCTGGAATTACAGGTGCAAGGCACCATACTGAGCCCTAACACGTATTATACTCTATAGAGGTGCTAGTATACAGTGGGTAACAAGATTGACTGAGTGCCTGGCATTTTGGTGAACAGACACTAGGGGTGAGGTATAGCACAGAACAGTATCACAGAGTAGAAGAGACTATACATATACTAGAGTATAGCTATAATAAAGCATAGTGTATACTATACCAGGGTAGTACAGTTATACATAGCACAGTGGTTAAAAAGCAGGGCCTCGGCTGGGCGCGGTGACCATCTCAAAAAAAAAATCGCAGCACTTCAGCAGGCCGAGGCAGATGGGTCGCTGGAGGTCAGGAGTTCAAGACCAGCCTGGCCAATATGGTGAAACCCATCTCTACTAAAAATACAAAAAAATTAGCTGGGTGTGGTGGTGCACATCTGTAATCCCAGCTACTCAGGAGGCTGAGGCAGGAGAATCGCTTGAACTAGGGAGGTACAGGTTGCAGTGAGCTGAGATCGTGTCACTGCACTCCACCCAGGGCAACAGAGCGAGACTCTGTCTCAAAAAAAAAAAAAGGTAGATCTGGGTTTAAATCCTGTGTCCTGTGCTGTGCTCCTTATAAGGTGTGTGACCTGGGTAGAATTTCTTTTAAATTTTAGGCCTCAGTTTATTTCATAAGTAAAATAGGGTTAATACCACCTACCTCACAGGACAAGTTTAAGGAAAGAACCGAATAATGCATTAAAGGTCAGGCACGGTGGCTCATGCCTGTAATCCCAGCACATTGGGAGGCTGAGGTCGGTGGATCACTTGATGCCAGGAGTTCGAAACTAGCCTGGCCAACATGGTGAGACCCCATCTCTACTGAAAATAAAAAAAATTAGCCAAGCATGGTGGTACACACCTCTGATTCCAGCTGCTGAAAAGGCTGAGGCACAAGAATCACTTGAACCTGGGAGGCAGAGGTTGCAGTGAGCCGAGATCGTGCCATTGCACTCCAGCCTGGGTGACAGAGGGAGACTCTGAAAACAAAAAACAAAAAACAAAAAACAAAAACCAACCTGTGCAATATAGTGAGACCTCATCTCTACAAAAACCTTAAAAGAAATTCGCTGGGGGCCAGGCACAGTGGCTCACACCTGTAATCCCAGCACTTTGGGAGGCACTTTGATCCACCTGAGGTCAAGAGTTCGAAACCAGCCTGGCCAATACAGAGAAACCCCGTCTCTACTGAAAATACAAAAAATAAAAAAATTAGCCAGGCATGGTGGCAGGCGCCTGTAATCCCAGCTACTTCAGAGGCTGAGACAGGAGAATTGCTTGAACCTGGGAGGCGGAGGTTGCAGTGAGCAGAGATTGCGCCATTGCACTCCAGCCTGTGCAACAAGAGGAAAAATCTGTCTTAAGAAAAAAAAAAAACCTAGGCGCAGTGGCTCACGTCTGTAATCCCAGCACTTTGGGAGGCCAACGCCAGTGGATCACCTGAGGTCAGGAGTTCGACACCAGCCTGGCCAACATGGTGAAACCCTGTCTCTACTAAAGATACAAAAATTAGTTGGGTATGGTGGTGGGCACCTGTAATCCCAGATACTCAGGAGGCTGAGGCAGGAGAATCATTTGAACCCAGGAGGCGGAGGTTGCAGTGAGCCTACATCGCGCCATTGCACTCTAACCTGGGTAACAAGACCGAAACTCCATCTCAAAAAAAAAAAAAAAAAAAAAAAAAAAAAGGCCGGGCATGGTGGCTCATGCTTGTAATCCTAGCACTTTGGGAGGCCGAAGAGGGCAGATCACCTGAGGTTGGGAGTTCGAGACCAGCCTGACCAACATGGAGAAACTCCACCTCTACTAAAAATACAAAAAATTAGCTGGGCGTGGTGGCAGATGCCTGTAATTCCAGCTACTCGAGAGGCTGAGGTAGGAGAATCTCTTGAACCCGGGAGGCGGAGGTTGTGTTGAGCCGAGATTGTGCTATTGCATTCCAGCCTAGGCAACAAGAGTGAAACTCTGTCCCCCCCCCCCAAAAAAAAAAAAATTAGCTGAGTGTGGTGGTGTGCGCCTGTAATCCCAGCTACACAGGAGGCTGAAGTGGGAGGACTGCTTGAGCCGTGAAGGTGGAGGTTGCAGTGAGCCGAGATCATGCCACTGCATTCCAGCCTGGGTGACAGAGCAAGACCATCTCAAAAACAAAAAGCATTAAAGTACTCAGCACAGTGCCCGGAACTCACAGTAAGCCTAGCTCAATAAGTGGTATTCCTCTCCAAGCCTGGTCTCAGCAGGAAAGCCAGGCACCCATACCAAGCTGGGCCAGCAACCGCTGCTGTTCCTGCAGGATCTCCTCAGGAGCCATGGCCTGCAGTCTTGCTATGTTCTCTTCATGGATAGTCTGGGCTTCCTGCTCAGCTTCTTGATCCCTGAGCCCCTTCCCTGTGACCAGATTGGGTCCCTGAAAGCTGTGGCTGCTCCCAGGAAGCTGGCAGCCCTGGTTCCTAGGAGTGGGTGTCTCACAGGTCACGGCACCTGGAAGAAAGGTATGATCACATTCATTGCTCTGTCCTCCATGGCTCTAACTGGGCTTTTTGGCCTTCTTCTATAAGCCTATTAGCCCTGGAGACAGGTATAGACCCAAGCTTTCCTCAGAGTGGAGACCCCACTGGGTCTGGCACAGGGACTCCAGGTGGCTTCTCCACTCACTGCTTCCCTAGTACTTATATGAAAAGGTTTTCCTCAGAAACATCCTAATTTCTGACTCCTCTTAGATATCTAGGCAGGCATCTATAGCCAGGGGCCTGCTCCCAGCTGTTAAGCTAATAATTTGCATCATTAAAGGGATCTTGGCCAACACATTTATTTTACAGTCTCTGCCAGACACTTCTGCCCTATTCCCTTTCTCTTAGGACTGCATAATGGCCTGCCCCACTCCCAGCACCTGAGACCCAGATATGGACCCAAGCCTCCCATACCTAGTATTCTCAGACTACTTGAGATGGCTCAAATGCACCTCTCATTTGAGGCAGGAAGACATATCTTCAAAAATGACCCTATGATTGTGTCTTTTAAAAAGGCCAAGCCCAGTCCTCTTCAACCCCAGCTCACCCTCTGGTGGGCCCAGGTTGGGCACAACTTCCCCAACTGATGGGCCCTTGGCTTCAGCTATCCTCCTTGCTGCAATTTCCTGGGCAAAGATGCTTCTCTTACCAGATGTTGCTGATTTCCCCTGTGGGGCAAAAAGAAAACCCAGGTTACCGATGCTCATCATCCCACTTTCCTCTCAACCTCTTTATATCAAGGCCTCTGGAACAAAGAGATAAAAGGGGCTTTGCTCAATTTCCAGGGATCACAACCCTAGTTCTCAGAAAAAGGAGAGGTCTATAAGAGTAAAGGTCTTAGACTCTGACAGACTTGGGTTGAAGTTCTGGCTCTTCTACCTATTAGATGTGTGGTGTTGGACAAGTTATTTATCTCTTTGGGGTCTCAGTTTCCTCATATGAAAAATGGGAATAAGGACTCCTCGTCCCCAAGGTATCATCATGATACCTGCCTTATATGTTTGTTATGAAGATTAAAAGAAGCAATGGGTATGAAGTGCTTAGTATGGTCCTGCTTTGTAAATGAAATTGCTTATCATCATTAAAACTACCTGCCTGGAGAAGATGCACTATGAGACTCACCTGTCTGTCTCCTAAGCACCACCTAAGCTTACCCTTGCCTACCTGTGTGTCCCGCGAGCGAAGGAACACAGCGGGGAAAGCAACGCCACTGGGCACAGGCAGATTCACGGCCACTGAACTTGTATCTCGTTCCTGTAGCAACAAAGCACAAAGCTGTGAAGCACAATGGAGAAACTTCCCCAGGCTGGACCCGATCCTATTAGCCCAGTTCTGAACGATGAGAATCTCACTCTGGGGGGTTACGGACCCTCCTCCCTTCAGGGCAGTGATTCTAACCCAGCCCCCAACCTGACCTCAGGGGGTAAAAGTCTACCTTTCTGAAGCACCCTCCACTGATAAGCCTCACCCACCCCGAGCATCCAATATCCCTGTTGCCCTAGAACATCTTATCCTACTCAGCCAGAGTGAGACGCACAATAATCTTAGTCAAGACAGCAGTGATGTGCTGATCATGCCTCCTCAGCCTCTCTTCTGGGTCGTCATCCTTAGGCAGGCAGTGGCCAGGGCTGGGCCTGGCTCTCTTTGGAGGAGAAGGGACCAAAGCTGGGGGCAAATCTGGGAGATCTGAGAAAGAAAAGATCCCAAACGTGAGTATATGCACACCTTCCTAGGAAGACACTGCAGGCTAGGGAAGAAAGACAGCTGCCATGGGGCCCTGGCTCAAGCTGTGTCATCTTGGGTAAGATATTTAACTTCTTTGAGCCTCATTTTCTTCCTCTGTAAAATGGGGCTGCAGAAACACAAGCTATGCAGTGTCTGAAATAATAATGATGTGTCTGAATCCAACCACAACAGGAAGAGGGAGGGGCCCGAGGCTGTACCCTCTCTACTTCTCAGCCTCACATCCATGGGAACTCACTGTCCAACATCACCACATCCCGATGGTCCTGGAGCGGAGGCCGGTCTGAGTTGGTATCACCACCGCCCCTATTTCCTTTCTTCACCAACTGCACTGCTGGGGCTGCACCAGCTGCGAGAAACTGACTCTGGAAGTGCAGCAGGTCCACCTCGGACTCCCCTGGCTTTGGTCTCGACAGCATCTTGCTGCTCCAGCTGCCTCCCCAGTACGACTCTCTCCAGCAGTGTCTCCGTGTGGGGGTTCCCTCTTATTCATCCCTAAGAGCAAGAAAGAATATGGGCCCTCTGCAACTGAACCCTGATTCTCTTTATTGGGCATCAGCGAAGATCTTCTTTATCCTTGGGTTCACATGAACTCATTCCTCCTCATTCATACCTTACTGCCATTCCCTCTGTCTTCAGCCCTCCCTGATGTCATCAGCCTAGCAACAATATTTATAGCCAACTTAGGTTGTTTACAATCTATGGAACAATCTCAGGAACAACCAGCAGGAGACCTGAGGAAAATGTCATCAGGGGCCGAGCAGATAAATGTTGTCATAATGGGGGGGTGATGATTCTGTATCAAACTGGAGAGAACATGCTTGGCCTAAAGGTATGTAAATTATTAAAAACCTTGGGCTGTAAAATATCAATATAAAAAACATTTGTGGCCAGGCACAGTGGCTCACGCCCGTAATCCTAGCATTTTGTAAGGCCGAGGAGGGTGGATCACCTGAGGCCAGGAGTTCAAGACCAGCCTGGCCAACATGGTGAAACCCCATCTCTACTAAAAATACAAAAAATTAGCTGGGCATTGTGGTGGGCGCCTGTAATCCCAGCTACTTGGGAGGCTGAGACAGGAGAATTGCTTGAACCTGGGAGATGGAGGTTGCTGTGAGCCGAGATTGCACCATTGCACTCCAGCCTGGGCAACAAGAGTAAAACTCCATCTCAAAAAAAAAAAAAAAATTGTATGTCTATGCACTAGCAAAGAACATGCAGAAAATGGAATTAAGAAAACAATTGCATTGGCCGGATGTGGTGGCTCACGCCTGTAATCCCAGCACTTTGGGAGGCCAAGGCGTGTGGATTACGAGGTCAGGAGATCAAGACCATCCTGGCTAACACAGTGAAACCCCGTCTCTACTAAAAATATAAAAAACTAGCCGGGCGTGGTGGCGGGCACCTGTATTCCCAGCTACTCGGGAGGCTGAGGCAGGAGAATGGCGTGAACCCGGGAGGCGGAGCTTGCAGTGAGCTGAGATGGAGCCACTGCACTCCAGCTTGGGCGACAGAGTGAGACTCTGTCTCAAAAAAAAAAAAAAAAAAAAACAGACAGGATCTCACTCTGTCACCTAGGTTGGAGTGCAGTCTGCTATCACAGCTTACTACAGCCTCAACTCCTGGGCTTGAGTGATCCTCCCACTTGACACAGAAAGTTAATTTAATTGCCCCAAATCCACAGTAAACGTCAGAAACAGAATCTCAAGTTAGGCACTCAAGCTGCAGAATGTATGCACTTCTCTATCTGCTCAACCTTGACAATGATAAGTGATCAGAGGCTTAGAGGATAAAAAAGGAAAGAAAAAACATTAAAAAAATCAACAAACAAGTCAGCAATCAAATGTTTGTTTTGTATCATGATAAAATATGCATATTTCTATTTTTCTCTATATACTGTAAATTTATGTACTTTTTAAACTTGTGATTTGTTATAATGTTAGATTTACAGATTTATATAGATAGTATGAACAGTTTCCATATGTAGTCTTCACCCAGTTTCTCCAAAGGTTAAGACTTTATGTAACCATGGCACAAAGGCAAAAAAGAAATTAACATAGAGACCTTACATTTATTTGTCAATAAAAAGGAATGAAGTTCCAATGCACAAACACTGAAAACATTATGCTAAGTCAAAGAAGCTATATGACTCAGAAACATTTTATTTAGTGAAAAGAAAGAAAGAAGCTAGCCAAAAAGGGCCTCATATTGTATGATTCTGTTCATATGGAATGTCCAAAATAGGCAAATCCATAGAGACAGAAAGTAGATTAGTAGTTGCCAGGGGCTAGGAGAGCTGGAGGGAAATGGGAATTGACAGCTAATGGGTATGGAGCGTCTTTTTGGAGTAATGAAAATGTTCAACCTTGTGAATATACTAAAAGCCATGAAGTGTAAACTTTATTAATTTATTGTGACAGAGTCTGGCTCTGTCACCCAGGCTGGAGTGCAGTAGCGTGATCTTGGCTCACTGCAACCTCTACCTCCTGGGCTTAAGCCGTCCTCCCACCTCAGTCTCCCAAAAAGCTAGGACTACAGATGCACCACCACACTCAGCTAATTTTTGTTTTTTTTTTGTTTGTTTGTTTTTTGTTTTTTGAGACGGAGTTTTGCTCTTGTTGCCCAGGCTGGCGTGCAATGGCGCGATCTCGGCTCACTGCAACCTCTGACTCCCAGGTTCAAGTGATTCTCCTACCTCAGCCTCCTGAGTAGCTGGGATTACAGGCGCCCACCACCATGCCTGGCTAATTTTTTGTAGTTTTTCAGTAGAGACAGGGTTTCACCATGTTGGTCAGGCTGATCTCGAACTCCTGACCTCATGATCCGCCTGCCTTGGCCTCCCAAAGTGCTGGGATTACAGGTGTGAGCCACCGTGCCCCGCAATTTTTGTGTTTTTTACAGAGACAGGATTTCACCATGTTGTCCAGGCTGGTCTCGATCTCCTGGGCTCAAGAAATCTGCCCACCTCGGGCTCCCAAAGTACTGAGATTACAGGCCTGAGCTACTGCTCCTGGCCTGTAAACTTTTAAAATGATGAATTCTAGCCAGGCTCGGTGGCTCACATCGGTAATCCCAGCACTTTGGGAGGCTGAGACAGGTTGCTCACGAGGTCAGGAGTTCAAACCAGCCTGACCAACATGGTGAAGTCTCTACTAAAAATACAAAAAAAATTAGCCGGGTGTGGTGGCAGGTGCCTGTAATCCCAGCTATTCAGGAGGCTGAGGCAGAAGAATCACTTGAACCTGGGAGGCGGAGGCTGCAGTGAGCCAAGATCATAACACTGCACTCCAGCCTGGGCGACAGAGTGAGACTCCGTCTCAAAAAAATAATAATAATAAAATAAAATGATGACTTCTGTGGTATATAAACTATAAATCAATTATAAAACAAAAAACGCTGGGCTGGCCAAAGATATCTGCAAGCTGGCTGGCTAGTTTTGGAACCCCTGAGCTAGATGCTGATAATAATAAAAATATTGTTATATCTAACACTTATTGAGCACTTAGTATGCGCCACATACTGTTCTCTAAGCACTTTTTCCATATTCATTCATTTAATCCTCATAACAGCCTAGGAGGTAGGTTACTACTATTTTTTTTTTTTTTTTTTTTTTTGAGATGGAGTTTCACTCTTGTTGCCCAGGCTGGAGTGCAATGGCACGATCTCAGCTCACTGCAACCTCCGCCTCCCAGGTTCAAGCGATTCTCCTGCCTCAGTCTCCCTAGTAGCTGGGATTATAGGCATGTGCCACCATGCCCAGCTCATTTTGTATTTTTAGTAGAGACTGGGTTTCTCCATGTTGGTCAGGCTGGTCTCAAACTCCCGATCTCAGGTGATCCGCCCGCCTCTGCCTCCCAAAGTGCTGGGATTACAGGCATGAGCCACTGCAACGGGCCAGTTACTACTATTATTCAAATTTTACAGCTGAGAAAAGAATAGTGCTGAGAAGTTAAGTATTTGCTCAAGGTCTCAGTGTAAGTAAGTGCTAGGATTAGGATTCAATCCCAGTCAGTCCATGCTCTTACCCACTATGTTCTACTGCCTACTGCTGTGTGGTGCCTGGGTGTCCTGGAAGTCTGGAATAGTGAGGCATATGGGGAAGAACTATAAAGAATCTCCTGAAGAGCAAAGGCTGCAACTACACTAAGCTTTCTCAATAGGGACTATTGATCTTTATAGCTGGGTAATTCTTTGCTGTGGGAAGCTGTCCTGTGCACTGTAGGATGTTTAGCGGCATTCCTGGCTTTTACCCACTAGACGTCATCATCAAACCTCCTCCCCTAGTTGTGACAAGTAAAAATGTCTCCAGACATTGCCAAATGTCACCTTGGAAAAAAATCACCCCCAGTTGAAAACCACTGAACCAGACCTTGAAGGATAAGATAGGCCTCCAGCCAGAAGGGAGAGCTGGGCAAAAGTATAGAAGCAGGGAATAGGGCCGGGTGCAGTGGCTCACACCTGTAATCCCAGCACTTTGAGGCTGAGGTGGGTGGATCATCTGAGGTCAGGAGTTCAAAACCAGCTTGGCCAACATGGTGAAATCCCATCTCTACTAAAAATACAAAAAAATTAGGCAGGCGTGGTGGCATGTGCCTGTACTCCCAGCTACTTGGGAGGCTGAGGCAGGAGAATGGTTTGAACCCAGGAGGCGGAGGCTGCAGTGAGCCAAGACTGCGCCACTGCACTCCAGCTTGGGTGACAGAGCTAGACTCCATCTCGGAAAAAAAAAAAAAAAAGCAGGGAATAAATATGGTACATGGGAGAACATGATAAAGTTGACCACCTCCTAAAAGTTGAAGGAGGATGAGATGGAGAGGTAGACAAGCTAGATAGCTGGAACTAACAATAGTGCTGAATGAAGGCCGGGCGTGGTGGCTCACGCCTGTAATCCCAGCACTTTGGGAGGCCAAGGCAGGCAGATCACGAGGTCAGAAGATCGAGACCATCCTGGCTAACACGGTGAAATGCCGTCTCTACTAAAAATACAAAAAATTAGCTGGGTGTGGTAGCGCGCGCCTCTAGTCCCAGCTACTGGGGAGGCTGAGGCAGGAGAATGGCGTGAACCCGGGAGGTGGAGGTTGCAATGAGCTGAGATCGTGCCACTGCACTCCAGCCTGGGGGGACAGAGCATGAGACTCTGTCTCAAAAAAAAAAAAGTGCTGAATGACACATTTCCTTACTTTTTCTTCATCTACTTCTAAGCAGGATCAGATCTAATAACTAAGCCAGCTTTGGAAACACCTCCCAACACAGGGGTTGGGGGCAGGCTAAAAGGGGTAGAAATGGTGAAACAATCACATGACGGTGTGACCTTAAGAACATTATCAAAAAATTTTTTGAGAGTTTACTCTGGGCTGAGCGGTGTACAAGGGGCTGTAAATATAAAGAAATGGGAGTAAAATCCAGTCCCTGGGTTCAAGGGGCTTACTGGGGAGACAGAGACCATGCCGAAATGCTGGGTCTTTTAATAATTTCCCACTTCATTATCTCTCTTTGCCCACACAAGTCTAGAAATTCCAAAGGTTTACAGTTTAAATGATGTCTCCAAGATTGTAAAGGTCTTCCTTTGGTCAATGATGTACCCAAAGTTGGGGTGAGAGAATATGGTAAACACACATATAAATTTACAAGGCAGTACATCCCAGTGATGAAATTAATTGCATAGAAGATCAGTGCTACACGATTTCAGAGGTGGGAAAAATCCCTAAAGGTTAAAAACAGAGGTCAATATTGAAAGAGAAAACTTAGATAAGTAGAGAACTGAAGGAAGTGGATGAAGTGAGCAAAGACCTGTCTACAAAATTTCATCTTAAATTTGGCATAGAACTTGTATTAATTACTATTTGTAGCATTTGGACAACAGCGAAGTATACAGATGTGCCTTTTCCTGGATGGGAGGTAAACAGTATGAAAATGTGTTCAAGGCCTGTGTTCAAGGCTCTGCCATTTACTAACTGTGTAAGCTTAAGCAAGGTATTTTACTGAAGTTACTGTGCTTGTTTCCTCATCTGTAACATGAAGATAACTGTACCTACCTCCTGAATTAATTATATATATGTAAGAAGATTAGAACAGAGTCTCATACATGAAAGGACACAAACGCCCATTATGATTCTTATTATTTATATAGCCAAAGGGCAGATAACCATATCTAATTGTTGGGCAGTCCGGCCAACAAACAAGGAAAAAGTCTCCTACCCCAGTGCCTACCCAAAGGCCCTAAGGAAGGCTGAATTAGATGAACTGAGAATCCATAGTATGTTAACAATTCACTCCTGTAAGAGTCTACATAAGCAGAAACAATTCCTACTTATCCATGGATTCATGTGATCCAAAAGCAAAGTCCAGCTCAATTCACAGGGTGCGCCATACCTACATCACAAAGAGAGCCAGGGGGTTATGGGCACCAGTTTTGGAATCAATAGGCCAGAAGTCAAATACCAGTTCCGCTACTTACTAAATGCACTAAATGTGCGAAATTAGGCAAGTTATCAATGCTGTCCTTTTTTTTTTTTTTTTTTGAGACAGATTCTCCCTCTTGTTGCCCAGGCTGGAGTGCAATAGCACGATCTCGGCACACTGCAACCTCCGCCTCCTGGGTTCAAGTGATTCTCCTGCCTCAAGCTCCCGAGTAGCTGGGATTACAGGCGCCTGCCACCACGCCTGGCTAATTTTTTGTATTTTTTTAGTAGAGACGGGGTTTCACCATGTTGGCCAGACTGATCTCGAACTCCTGACCTCAGGTGACCCGCCCGCCTCGGCCTCCCAAAGTGCTGGGATTACAGGCGTGAGCTACCGTGCGCGGCCTCTATGCTGTCTTAAGTCCCGTTTCCACAACTGTAAAATGTGAGTAACAGGTCCTACATAATAGGAAATGTGTGAGGATTTAAATGACTATACACGCAAAGCGCCTAGCCCAGTGCCTGTTACTTATATAAATAAACCTCAGTAACAATTATTTTAGTCCTAAGTAAAGCCACCAGTGTGTTTCTCCACAAATCCAGCGCAGATTTGTCCAGAACCAATCAGTGCTAGAAGTGATAACATTTTCAGTTATTAATAGAATAAGAATGGGTTGGCCGGGCGCGGTGGCTCACGCCTGTAATCCTAAAGAGTAATGCCTAAAGAGTAACTCGTAAAAAAAAGTAGTCCTAACAATGGACCTCGGGGTTTATGTTGGCCTCTGAGGAGTCTCTGGGGCTCTTACATTGCAGCCTATCCTCCAGAGCCAGGATCCAATCCCGAGTCGGGACGCGTGACTGCCCTTACCGCTCAGGTCAAGGGCTCCAGTTAAGCCTCCTGGACCACCCAACTCTACAATGAGGAATCACCGAGTCGCAGCTTTCGCCGCCCGTTGAAGGGCCGTGCCCGAGATCTATGCACAGAGGAGGCCACAGTTGCTCCCTTACAGACCAAAGGCCCGCAGGCAGGTTCCAGCAAAGAAACTGGACACGCTACCCTGGGTCCTCCTCCCAGATCACCTGAAATCCGTCCCTCCAGCCCCGCCACCTACGTGCTCCAGGCCTGTCTGGGCGCCGCCATCTTGCCCCGCAGAGATGGTGTTTCCGCCGCCGCCAGATTCCAGCTTCCGCCCCGCAGCCCAGCCCCGCCTCTCCCGGGCTTATCTCGGAGCATTCTGGGCTTTGCTTGTTCAGTGCAGCGGACTCGTGAGCGCGGTGCTGCACGGCTGGCGGTTTATTACCCCCACGTAAGCTCTATACCATCACCCAGAACACACATCCTTTTTTTTTTTTTTTTTTTTTGAGACAGAGTCTTGCTCTGTCGCACAGGCTGGAGTGCTGTGGCGCAATCTCGGCTCACTGCAACCTCCGCCTCCCGGGCTCAAGCGATTCTTGTGCCTCAGCCTCCCGGGTAGCTGGGATTACAGGTGCCCGCCACCACGTCTGGCTAATTTTTGTATTTTTATTAGAGACGGGGTTTCACCATGTTGGCCAAGCTGGTCTCGAACTCCCGACCTTAGGTAATCCGCCCGCCTCGGCCCCCCAAAGTGCTGTGATTACAGGATGTGCCACCGCGCCTGGCCCACACATCCTTCTGATGTACAGCAGGCACAGCCCCTTCTGCACATACGACACCCCTGGCAGGGACACAGCGTTCCTCAGACGTCCCTCTGCACTCACCAGCTAGTGTTACCACATCCCACATCCCAGCACCCACGCCCACGGCAGCACACAGAAACGTGGACACACACACACACCCCAACGTGACGAATGTGTTTATGGATGAGCTAGAAGGTAACCATGAAAAAGGTCCAAGGAAAGAACACTGCCAGTGTGCACTGCAGAAATAGTGGTGGTGAGAAGAGAGGGAGTAAAGCATCCTTGCTAGCAAGGTTATCATCTTCTCCAGAATCTTGCCTTTGTTCATCCCACTCTCCCTTCTTGGAAATCCTCCCTCTTTTCCCTGCCACCCCTGTCTCCAAAGGATAACTCTTTAAGGCCTAGCTGGCGTCAACTCTAAAACCTCTGCCAGCCACGCCTACTCACCAAACTTTCCTTGGAATCACCTGGAATCTTACCGCCTGCACCAGTTGTGTGGTATGCTAAGAACACACTGCCAACTACCAACTGTCACCGGTTACCTTTTCACAGGCATATGTCCTGTTCCCTTGAATAGACTGTCAGTTCCTTGTGGGCACCAGACCTTGTACTTTGCATCTAAATACTGAGCACCCAACATGTTGCCATGCATATAGTAGGACCTTAAGTAAATCATTTCTAGACTGAAGGACATCATGGGGCAGCCAATGTTAGTCCAGTGGCTTTCCAACTTTAGCAGGCACCAGAATCAACTGGAAGGCTTGTTAAACCAGATTGCTGGGGCCAGGCACAGTGGCACATGCCTATAATCCCAGTACTTTGGGAGGCTGAAGCTGGCAGATCACCTGAGGTCAGGAGTTCGAGACCAGCCTGACCAACATGGTGAAACCCCATCTCTACTAAAAATACAAAAATTAGCAGGGCATGGTGGTGTCCACCTGTAGTCCCAGCTACTCAAGAGGCTGAGCCAGGAGAATCGCTTGAACCTGGGAAGCGGAGGTTGCAGTGAGCCAACATGGAACCACTGCACTCCAGATTGGGCCACAGAGCCAGACTCTGTTTCAAACAAAACGAAACAGATTGCTGGGCCTCAACCTCTGAGTTTCTGATTCAGTAGGTTTTTCTTTTTCTTTCTTTCTTTTTTTTTTTTAAGACGGAGTCTTGCTCTTGTCGCCCAGGCTGGAGTGCAATAGCATGATCTCGGCACACTGCAACCTCCTCCTGGGTTCAAGTGATTCTCCTGCCTCAGCCTCCTGAGTAGCTAGGATTACAGGCGCCCGCCACCATGCCCAGCTAATTTTTGTATTTTTAGTAGAGACGGGGTTTCACCATGTTGGCCAGGCTGGTCTCGAGCTCCTGACCTCAGGTGATCCACCTACGTCAGCTTCCTAAAGTGCTGGGATTACAGGCATGAACTACTGCACCTGGCCTGTTTCAGTAGGTTTCCTTTTTTTTTGTGACAGAGTCTCGCTCTGTTGCCCAGGCTGGAGTGCACTGGCGCAGTCTCAGCTCACTGCAACCTGCACCTCCCGGATTCACACCATTCTCCTGCCTCAGCCTCCTGAGTAGCTGGGACTACAGGCACCTGCCACCATGCCGGGCTACTTTTTTGTATTTTTAGTAGAGACAGGGTTTCACCGTGTTAGCCAGGATGGTCTCTATCTCCTGACCTCGTGATCTGCCCGCCTTGGCCTCCCAAAGTGCTGGGATTACAGGCGTGAGCCACCGTGCCCAGCCGATTCAGTAGGTTTCTAATAGAGCCCCAAAATTTGCATTTCTACCAAGTTTCCAGGTGATGCTGCTGGTCTCGCGCTATAGCAGATCTATAATCCTCTTGGTTTCAACTACAGCCGTAAATTTCGGCTACTAGGATTTAGTCATCTTGAGGTCCAAAATAGTACTAGACCTGGTCAGAAGTTATGGAGGCAGCGGGATGAGGGAGAGGAACTGGAGCCAAATATGCGGAATGAATGATAGTAGAAAATAATTGTTCGCAATAAAATAACGAGATAATGGCTCCTGGTAATGGTGCCACCACGCCCAGCTAAGTTTTGTATTTTTAGTAGGGACACGGTTGGACCATGTTGGCCAGGTTGGTCACGAACTCCTGACCTCAGGTGATCCGCCAGCCACGGCCTCCCAAAATGCTGGGACTATAGGCATAAGCCACCATGCCCAGCTCCAGCATTCTGTTTTAACAAGCCTTCCACTTAATTTTGGTGCCTGCTAAAGTTGGAAAACACACCCAGCCTCATATAAAGTCTTCATCAACCTTTGATCTAATAGTTTTAACAGTCATTGTTTAACAACTAGGTGAAAGGTTGATGCAGACTTTATATGGATGGATCAGGTTGCCATTATATGAACTTACTGATGAATCTTTTCTACTGTTTTGAGATAGGGTCTTGCTCTGTTGCCCAGGCTGGAGTGCAGTGGTGCAACCTCAGCTCACTGCAGCCTCTGCTTCCCTCTGCTTGCTGAGCTCAAGCGATTCTCCTGCCTCAGCCTCCTGAGTAGCTGGGACCACAGGCCTGAACCAAACGTGGCTAATTCTTGTATTTTTTGGAGTGACAGGGTTTTGCCATGTCACCTAGTCTGGTGTCAAACTCCTGGGCTCTAGTGACTCACCCGCCGCAGCCTCCCAAAATGCTGGGATTACAGGCATGAGTCACTGCACCAGCCGAGAGTATTTATTTATTATTTATTTTATGTTGTTGAGATGGAGTCTTGCTCTGTTGCCCAGGCTGGAGTGCAGTGGCATGATCTCGGCTCACTGCAGCCTCCGCCTCCCAGGTTCAAGTAGTTCTCCTGCCTCAGCCTCCTAAGTAGCTGTGAGTACAGGCGTGTGCCACCATGCCTGGCTAACTTTTTTTCTTTTTTTTTTGAGACGGAGTTTCGCTCTTGTTGCCAAGCTGCAGGGCAATGGTGTGATCTTGGCTCACTGCAAACTCTGCCTCCTGTGTTCAAGTGATTATCTTGCCTCAGCCTCCCAGGTAGCTGGGGTTACAGGCACACGCCACCACGCCCGGCTAATTTTTGTATTTTGAGTAGAGACAAGGTTTCACCATGTTGACCAGGCTGGTCTCATACTCCTGACTTCAGGTGTTCTACCCACCTCGGCCTCCCAAAGTGCTGGGATTACAGGCGTGAGCCACCGCGTCCAGCCAATTTTTGTATTTTTAGTAGAGACACGGTTTCACCATGTTGGTCAGGCTGGTCTCAAACTCCTGACCTCAGGTGATTTGCCCACCTCAGCCTCCCAAAATGCTGGGATTACAGGCGTAAGCCACTGCACTGGGCAGAGACTATAACATATGAAATGCGGTCTTTGTTTATATCTTCATTTTTGAAACTGTTTTTTTGAGACTGTTAGGGAATACTAAATATAAACTAGATTTTGTATGATATGAAGGATTTACTTTTTTTTTTTTGAGATAGGGTCTTGCTTTGTCACCGAGGCTGGAGTGCAGTGGTGCTGTCATGACTCACTGCAACCTCGACCTCCTAGGCTCAAGTGATCCTCCCACCTCAGCCTCCCAAGTAGCTGGGACCACAGGTGCATGCCACCACACCCAGCGAGGATTTATGAAGTTTTTATTGGGTAAGACTGTTTTTTTGTTTCAAAGACTGGGTGTGGTGGCTCATGCCTATAGTCTCAGCACTTTGGTAGGCTGAGGCAGGAGTATTGCTTGTGGCCAGGAATTCAAGACCAGACCGGGCAACGTAGGAAGACCCTGTTCTACAAAAAAAAAATTTTTTTAATTAGCTGGGTGTGGTGGCACCTATAGTCCTAGCGATGCAGCGGCGGGAGAATGGCTTGACCCCAGGAATGTGAGGCTGCAGCAAGCTGTTTGCACCACTGCACCCCAGCCTCAGTGACAGAATGAGACTTTGTCGCTAAAAAGAATTTTTTTTTTTTTTTGAGACGGAGTTTCGCTCATGTCGCCCAGGTTGGAGTGCAATGGTGCAATCTCAGCTCACTGCAACCTCCACCTCCCGGGTTCAAGCTATTCTCCTGCCTCAGCCTCCTAAGTAGCAGGGATTACAGGTGCCCACCACCACGCCTAGCTAATTTTTGTACTTTTAGTAGAGACGGGGTTTCGCCATGTTGTCCAGGATGGTCTCAAACTCCTGACCTCAGGTGATCCGCCTGCCTCAGCCTCCAAAAGTTCTGGGATCACAGGAGTGAGCCACTGCACCTGGCAAAAGAATAATTTTTTTTTTTTCACTTTGTCATCCAGTCTGGAGTGCAGTGGCGTGATCTCGGCTCACTGCAACCTCTGCCTCCCGGGTTCACGCCATTCTCCTGCCTCAGCCTCTTGAGTAGCTGGGATTATAGGCACCCGCTACCATGCCCAGCTAAGTTTTTGTATTTTTAGTAGAGACAGGGTTTCACTGTGTTAGCCAGGATGGCCTGGACCTCCTGACCTCGTGATCCACCCGCCTCGGCCTCCCAAAGTGCTGGGATTACAGGCGTGAGCCACTGCACCCGGCCATTGTTTCTTTTCTAGGATCACATCAAAGATACCACATTACATTTATTTTTATGTATGTATGTATGTATGTATGTATGTATGTATGTATGTATGTATTTTTTGAGACAGAGTCTCGCTCTGTCGCCTAGGCTGGAATGCAGTGGTGCAATCTCAGCTCACTGCAACCTCCACCTTCCAGGTTCAAGAGATTCTCCTGCCTCAGTCTCCTGTGTAGCTGACATTACAGGCACCCACCACCATGTCCTGTTAATTTTCGTATTTTTTGTAGAGACAGCGTTTCACCATGTTGGCCAGGCTGGTTTCGAACTCCTGATCTCAAGTGATCCGCCAGCCTTGGGCTCCCAAAGTGCTAGGATTGCAGGCATGAGCCGTCACGCTGGGCCTTTATTTATTTTTGAGACAGGGTCTCCTCTTGCCCAGGCTGGAGTGCAGTGGCACAATCACAGTTTACCACAGCTTCAACCTCCTGGGCTCGAGCTGTCCTCCTACCTTAGCCACCCAAATAGCTGGAACCACAGGTGTGTGCCATCAGGCTTGGCTAATTTTTTATTTTTATTTTCGTAGAGACAGAGTCCTGCCATCTTGCCCAGGCTGGTCTTGAACTCCCAGCCTCAAAGGATCCTCCATCTCGGCCTACCAAAGTGTTGGGATTACTGGTGTGAGCCACTGTGCCAGACCTACATTACATTTAGTTGTCAAGTCCCCTTAGGCGCCTCTTGGCTATAACAATTTCGTAGACTTTTTATATTTTTGATGGCTTTTACAGCTTGGAGTAATACTGGTAGGGTGTTTTGTAGAATGCCCCACAGTTGGAGGCCTGGCATGGTGGCTCATGTGTGTAATCCCAACACTTTGGGAGGCCAAGGCTGGTGGATCACTTGAGGTCAGGAATTTGAGATCAGCCTGGCCAACATGCTGAAACCTTGTCTCCACTAAAAACACAAAAAAATTAGCCAGTGGTGGCACATGTCTGTAACCCAGCTACTTGGAAGGCTGAGGCAGGAGGATCCCTTGAATCTGGGAGGTGGAGGTTGCTGAGATTGCGTCATTGCACTCCAGCCTGAGCAACAGAGTGAGATTCTGTCTCAAAAAAAAAAAAAAAAAAAAAAAAAAAAAAGGAATGCCTCTCAATTAGAATTTGTCTGATGTTTCTCTCATGATTAGACTGGGGTTATAGGTTTTTGAGATGAAGACCACAGGTTACCCTGCCAATTTTATTACAACCTGTTAAGGGTACCTACTATCAACATGTCTTATCACTAGTGGTATTAACCTTAATCACCGGCTGAGGTAATGTTTGTCAACTTTCTCTACTGTAAAGTTACTCTTTCACCCCTGCTTTTCATACTGCACTCTTTGGAAGGAAGTCACTATGTGCAGATCACAATGAGTGGGCAGTCGTGCTCTGCCTCCATGTGGGTGGAGCGCCTACATACATTATTTGGAATTCTTCTGCATGGAAGAGGTCTGTGTTCCCCATTGATTGATTGATTGATTATTATTATTTTGAGACAGAGTCTGGCTCTGTTACCCAGGCTGGAGTTCAATGGCGCGATCTCAGCTCACTGAAACCTCTGCCTCTCTTTTATGGCAATTATCCTGCCTCAGCCTCCCAAGTAGCTGGGATTACAGGCACCCACCAATACACCCGGCTAATTTTTTGTATTTTTAGTAGAGACGGGGTTTCACCATGATGGCCAGGCTGGTCTCAAACTCCTGACCTCAGGGGATCCACCCGTGTCAGCCTCCCAAAGTGCTAGGATTACAGGCGTGAGCCACCGCACCCGGCCCCCATTGATTTATTTATTAATATAGATACAGGCTTTTATTCATTGGGTTATGATTTAATACTATTTCATTTTATGTATTTACTTTTTGAGACAGAGTATCGCTCTTTTGCCCAGGCTGGAGTGAAGTGGCGCAATCTTAGCTCACTGCAACTGCCAGCCCCTGGGTTCAGGCGATTCTCCTGCCTCAGCCTCCCAAGTAGCTGGGATTACAGGCATGTGCCACTGCACTCAGCTAATTTTGTATTTTTAGTAGAGATGTGGTTTGGTTTCACCATATTAGCCAGGCTGACCTCGAACTCCTGACCTCAAGTGATCCACCCGCCTCAACCTCCCAAAGTGCTAGGATTACAGGTGTGAGCCACCACACCCAGCCAATACTATTTTATTTTGTTGCTCAAATTTTTTCACCTCTCCAGTGACCTTTTACTATACCCTGTTGGGGTGCGTGTGTGTATTTCCTTACGTTCTGGCATTACAAGAAAGTAAGGAAATAGCTCTTCTTGTGTATTTCCTGCCCCAATCCTAGAACCAGTCATTTCTTCAAGGGCTCTTGAAGAAGTTATTAGAGAATAACTGTTATTGGAGAATGGTATTAGAAACCGAGATCTGGGCCAGGCACAGTGGCTCACACTTGCAATCCCAACACTTTGGGAGGCCTAGATGGGAGGACAGCCAGAGGCCAGGAGTTTGAGATCAGCTTGGTCAACAAAGGGAGACCCTCATCTCTAATAATAATAATAATAATAATAATAATAATATTAAACTAAGATCTGCGTGGTAAGTATGCTCATTGCTACTGGGGTGTCTTGCTTTTTGGCCCTTCTCAACTGTCAGAGTAAGTGAATATATGTATGTATACTACAGTATACACACATATTTATAACTTTCTCTATGTAATCATCTGTATATATGGGTCAGTTTTTTTTTTTTTTTGAGATGGGGTCTCGCTTTGTAGCCCAGGCTGGAGTGCAGTGGCGCAATCTTGGCTCAGTGCCAGCTCCGCCTCCCGGGTTCACGCCATTCTCCTGCCTCAGCCTCCCAAGTAGCTGGGACTACAGGTGCCCACCACCACGCCCAGCTAATTTTTTGTATTTTTAGTAGAGACGGGGTTTCACCGTGTTAGCCAGGACGATCTCAATCTCCTGACCTCGTGATCCACCTGCCTCAGCCTCCAAAAGTGCTGGGATTACAGGCGTGAGCCACCGCGCCTGGCCAGGTCAGTTTTTTTTTTTTAAGTCTACCTGTTACAGATATATGTTATAATATTTACAGCTGAAATTATATGGCTAAGATTTGCTTTTAAAAACTTCAGCAATCCGGCTGGGAGTGGTGGCTCACGCCTGTAATCCCAGCACTTTGGGAGGCTGAGGCAGGCAGATCACCAGGTCAGGAGATCGAGACCATCCTCGCTAACACGGTGAAACCCCGTCTCTACTAAAAATATAAAAAATTAGACGGGCGTGGTGGCGGGCACCTGTAGTCCCAGCTACTCAGGAGGCTGAGGCAGGAGAATGGTGTGAACCCAGGAGGCGGAGCTTGCAGTGAGCCGAGATAGCGCCACTGCACTCCAGCCTGGGCGACAAAGCAAGACTCCGTCTCAAAAAAAAGCAAAAACAAAAACAGAAACAAACTTCAGCAATCTCTGGTTGTCTAGCGGTTAGGAATAAAAGTTGAAGAAAAAAAAAACCTCCAGCAAAACAACAAACTAGGACAATGAAATGCAATTGACTAAGATAATCATTGAAGCAGGATGCCAGGTACACTGGGGATTCACTCATTATACTGTTCTCTCTACTTGCATGTATGTTTGAAATATTCCGCTGGGCACAGTGACTCACGCCTCTAGTCCCAGCACTTTGGGAGGCCGAGGCAGGTGGATCACAAGGTCAGGAGTTCAAGACTAGCCTGGCCAATATGGTGAAACCCCATCTTTACTAAAAATAAAAAAATTAGCTGGGCATGGTGGCATGTGCCTGTAGTCCCAGCTACTCGGGAGGCTGAGGCAGAAGAATCGCTTGAACCAGGAGGCCGAGGTTGCAGTGAGCTGAGATAGCACCACTGCACTCCAGCCTGGGTGACAGAGCAAGACTCAGTCTTAAAAAAAAAAAAAAAAAGAAAGAAAAAGAAATATTCCATAATACAAAATAATATGGCTGGGCGCAGTGGCTCACACCTGTAATCCCAACACTTTGGGAGGCCGAGGTGGGCAGATCACAAGGTCAGGAGTTCGAGACCAGCCTGGCCAACGTGATGAAACCCTGTCTCTGCTAAAAATACAAAAATTAGCTGAGCATGGTGGCACGAGCCTGTAATCCTAGCTACTCAGGAGGCTGAGTCAGGAGAATCGCTTGAGCCTGGGAGGCAGAGGTTGCAGTGAGCTGAGATCGTGCCACTGCACTCCAGCCTGGACAACAGAGCGAGACTCTGTCTCGATAAATAAATATGTACATACATACATACACATATAAAATAAGAAAATAGAGCCAGAAAACCCTCACTGACCAGGCTGCAGTTAAAGAGGGTCAAATAGAGAAACACAGCCAGCCAGATACAAGGCATTAACACACATGCACATACAGGCACACACACAAGCATACATACATACACGCACATGCATACACACACATATACATACAGACGCACACACGCATACACACAGGCACACACACATACACACGTGCCCATACACACACAAAACTCTTCCTCCCACAGCCATCCTTAGGTGAAATTTTGAAGATGAAAGTTTTTCTTCCATGTTTGGACCCATCTGCCCTTTCAGAAACCCCAACCTTATTGCTCTACTGCTTCCTAAATCTGCTTTTGGAGGGAAATCTGATCTTTTGAAATATTTCCTGTGACTGAAAGTCAAAGTGTGGTCTTCTTAGGAATTTACATTTCTGTGTCATCTTTGATGGGGCAAGAAGTCGCATTGTTTCTGGCTTAGGAATTTCAGGCAGTGGGTGTTTGACAGGGACAGCAACAGTCCCCAGCACATGTGGAATTACACATATAGGTAATGTTTCTACCAGTCCCAGAGGTTTCTCTAAGGTGAGGAACACAGTCTGTGGCCTGCCCCATCCCCCCATCCCTTGAGTGGAACTTGCCTACTCTCACCTCTTTTTTTTTTTTTTTTGAGACAAGATCTCGCTCTGTAACCCAGGCTGGAGTGCAGTGGCACCATCTCAGCTCACTGCAGCCTCCACCTCCCGGGCTCAAGTGATCCTCCCACTTCAGTGTCCCAAATAGCTGGGACTACAGGCATGCGCCACCACACCTGGCTAATATTTGTATTTTTGGTAGAGACAGGGTTTCACCGTGTTGGCCAGGCTGGTCTTGAACTCCTGACCTCAGGTGATCTTCCCCCCTCAGCCTCCCAAAGTGCTGTGATTGTAGGTGGGAGCCATCACGCCTGGGCAACTCTTATCTCTTGAGACAGTAGTTGGGAAAGAACAGGTCTTTGGTTATATGACCAGTGAGACTGTCATGATCCTGCAGCTCACCATGGTTTCCTCCTGTTTCCCCCACTCTAGGGGTGGGGCAGAAGGCCTTAACTCTGAAAAAGCTGAAACAGCTGCTTCTTCAGAGTGCTGGAAGTTGGTAGCAGAGTGCCCTGCTTCTGTGGACAATGGTTTTTATCTCCAGGTTTGTCTTCATCTTCTCTGGATCCTTGGCCTCCTTGAACAGTTCTGGGTCATAAAAGGCTGAGAGTGGGCAGAGAGTTATTTTACTAGATTAGTGAAATGCTGTGCCCAACCTAGTCCCATCCATAATAAGGGGCTGCCGCTGGCCCTTCCCCTCACTCAGTCTTCCTCCACCCCTGCGGCCCCTTCTTACTCCTCTGGAATAGAGTATAGCTGCTTCTGGTTCCGTTATAAGGACAGGAACTCCTGGGACAGCTACTCCCGCATTAGGTCAAAAACACTTCCTGTTGATTTTATTAGTTTCCTTCCAAACAATGCATTTATGGAAGAAGAAGAGCTTTTGCAGGCATGCATTTGCACAGGCAGCCAACCTCCTCCAGTCACACACAGACACACACACACCTCCACACCCACACGTACACACTTTCTTCCCATCCGCCCACAAAGCATCAGTCACATTTAGAATTTGCACAAATGCACACCCTCCCTCATACATCACAATGCACACCCTCTTATCCACCTACATGTCTCTTCCACAAAATCACACCTGCTCACATACCCTTAGAAGCACATTCCTGTACTGTGCCCAGAGAGAGAAAGGTGGGGGAGATAAGCAAGGAGAATGGGTTAGAAGGGCTCAGGAGGTCAAACCTCTGTAGGAGCTGAAAAGTCAGAAGACCAGGACCCCCCACTCCTCTCTGCCCTTTTTTTTTTCTTTTTTCTTTTTTTTTTTTGAGATGGAGTCATGCTCTGTCGCCCAGGCTGGAGTGCAATGGCGCAGTCTCGGCTCACTGCAACCTCCGTCTCCCAGGTTCAAGTGGTTCTCCTGCCTCAGCCTCCTGAGTAGCTGGGATTACAGGCAGCCGCCACCACATCCAGCTAATTTTTGTATTTTTAGTAGAGATGAGGTTTCACCATGTTGGCCAGGCTGGTATCGAACTCCTGACCTCATGATCCGCCTGCCTAGGCCTCCCAAAGTGCTGGGATTACAGGTGTGAGTCACAGCTCCCGGCCTCCTCTCTGTCCCTGTAAGTAGAAATACTACGGCTGGGCAAGGTGGCTCATGCCTGTAATCCCAGCACTTTGGGAGGCAAAGATTGCAGTGAGCCGAGATCACACCATTGCACTCCAGCCTCGGTGACAAAGCGGGACTCCGTCTCAAAAAAAAAAAAAAAAAGAAATACTATGAATTGAGAGAGATTTAGAATTAGGGGTAGGGGAAGCAGGAACTCAGGGCCCCCTGTCCCACACAGAAAGTGTGCTGCCCCTGTGACAGTGATGTATCTCAGGCTGGTGGCTGAGGTGGGAAGTTTGTCAAGGCTGTAAGTGGCATCCATCACATGTCCGAGAAGCCCATTTTGACCAGTAGAAAAGGATGGCCTTTAGGGTGGGATTCCCTATCAGCTCAGGAAATGGTGGGGAGGGAATGAAGAGAGATAAGGAAGTAAAAGGCTGGGTTGGGCTCTGGGTCCAACATCCTCTAGAATGAATCTTACTAATGTCAGCCGGAATCAAGAGGAGGAGGCTCCCCTTCACTGGAAACTTGAAGTCCCCCTCAGAGAAAAGGCGGGAGAGAGGGCTTGGAAAAGTGACAAGTGCCCAAGAGCAGCCCAGGCAATTCTGCCTTCGGCCCCAGACTATTGTCTGCCTGCCCTGACTCAGCCCAAACTCAGAAACTGTGGATTCTGGAAAGTAACGAGACTTTTCCTTTGGGAAAGGGTCTGAAGCTGACCCACAGTGCTCAAGAAAATTGGCAGAGAGGCCAGGCACAGTGGCTCACACCTGTAATCCCAGTATTTTGGGATGCTGAGGTGGGCGGATTACCTAAGGTCAGGAGTTTGAGATCAGCCTGGCCAACATGGTGAAACCCTGTCTCCACTAATAATACAAAAATGAGCCGAACATGGTGGTGGGCACCTGTAATCCCAGCTACTCATGAGGCTGTGGCAGGAGAATCGCTTGAACCCATGAGGTGGAGGCTGCAGTCAGCCAAGATCACACCATTGCACTCCAGCCTGGACGACAAGAGTGAAACTTCATCTAAAAAAAAAAAAAAAAAAAAGAAGAAGAAAAGAAGAAGAGGAAGAGGAAGAAGCAGAGAAGAATAGGAGGAGGAGGAGGAGGAGGGCGAAGGGGAAGTGGAAGGGGAAGGGGAAAGAGAGGGAGAGGGAGAAGAAGAAGAAGAAGAAGAAAGGAAGAAGAAGGAAGAAGGAAGAAGAACATAATTGGCAGAGAGCTCAGTGAAACAGAGACAGAGGAGACGGAAGTGAGCCACACACTCTGCGTCCTCGCCTCACCAGGAAACTACTAAAGTTCCTGGGGAAGCAAAGTAGAATTTCATAAGAACAAAATGGATGGAGAGGAGAAAACCTATGGTGGCTGTGAAGGCCCTGATGCCACGTATGTCAAATTGATATCATCTGATGGCCATGAATTTATTGTAAAAAGAGAACATGCATTAACATCAGGCACGATAAAAGCCATGTTGAGTGGCCCAGGCGTTTTATGGGGTTGGTCTTAAGTTAATTTTTGTTTATGCTGTGAGGTCAGTTTGCTGAGAACGAAACCAATGAGGTCAATTTTAGAGAGAGACCTTCACATGTGCTATCGAAAGTATGCATGTATTTTACCTGCAAGGTTCGCTGCGCTAACAGCTCCATCGAGATTCCCGAATTCCCAATTGCACCTGAAATTGTACTAGAACTGCTGATGGCTGCGAACTTCCTAGATTGTTAAATAAAATAAATTATAATAAACTGTTAACTCTTTTCAGTATGTAATACCTGTAGATCAGTTAGTAACTTTTTCATATATAGCATGTTGCCTGTATGCAGTTTAACTACATAAAGTTCATTGCAAAGCAGATTATCTTGTTTTTTTTTCATAGCAATCAAAGTTGAAATTTGTTTGCTACATCAACAAATTAAGAACATTTTCACAAACTGAGAAATAAACAAACATGCCAATTAAAAAAAAAAAAGAAAGAGAGACAGAGATATCTGGCCCCTGCCATCCATGTCTTGACAGTGCCTCATGAGTCTCTCCTCCTGCTGCCGCCTGGGGGCGCCCCCAGGTGGGTCTCAGGCTGCTGCCAGCACTGCTGTTGTTATCATTAGGGTAATTAATAAACAAGCACTGCTGGGGCCAAGTGGAAGAAGAGGCAGGCCCCTGCTGCTCAGGAGAATCCCTGAAAAGATCCAGTGAGCCTGGGGCAACCGGAGCTGAGTGGCTGGTCCCTCCTCTCTACCCAGGACCTCTGGAAGGGGTGTGGGGTGGGCTTCCCCCTGGAGGGAAGGGCAAGGGGAGGAGCACACTTGGTAGGCTTGGTTTGGAACCAGCTCTGCATGTGCCTGACAGGATGTCTGTGGGCAAGGCCACCCTCGTGACTACTGGTTGTGGGGCAGGCTCTGAAGCAATTATTCATTCATTTAACAGGCATCTGCCTATTTATTTATGGAAAGCCTACTGTGTGCAAGGTGGTCTACTAATAATAGCTAATGTTTGACTGGACAGTGTGACGACACAGCCAACTTTCACACCAGGTCCTGGGAAAAGGGGTAGAAGCAGGGGAAGCAACTAGGAAAAATGACAGCCCAAAAAGATATGGGCAATTGGGCTTTGGCCTGTGTAGTGTAGTGGTGGGGATATATATTAGGTAAAACCTGGGGATTACCAAGATCTTGGAAAACTCAAGACCCAAGTTGGAAAACATACGGCAAGTGGGGCTGGAGAAAATGGGCATTTTTCAGGTAGGAGGGACTTGGAGATAAAGGCATGGCAATAGGACATGAATATGGGGATTTTGGGTGAACGGCTCAATGAAAGGGAGGCACGAAGGGATGCTAGCCGATCCTGTTGGGGGAGCCCCGGGTCACGGCAGTTTCGGGGAGCCAGATGGATGGGAGTGTCTAGGGGCTGAGGTGCTCTAAGTCCTGAGACGGGGATGCTGGATTCTGGGATCAGAGTCCGAACAAGAGTTGGGGTGTGGTGGGGGCTGCCAGCGGGGTTTTGAGGGAAGGCTCTGGAGTGCTGGGTTAGAAAAGATGCTGGAGCGGGTTTAGGGAAAGGAGGGGCGTGACCGGGAAGCCCATCCTGGAGGCCAAGCCGGATCCTCAGGTTTGGCAGGGGGCGGCTGGGGCCGGCGTGCCGGCGGGGCGCCGGCGGGGCCGCGGGGGTTTGCGGCGCTGGCTGGGATTCGCGCTCCGAGCCAGTCGCCGGGGCTCCGCGGGGGGGCGGTGCGAGCTCGGGCTGCGGGCGGGCCGGGAGGAGGCGGCGGCTCCGAGAAGAACATGAATCAGCGGCGGCGACGGCGGCGACGGCAGTGGAAGGAGCGCGGTGGCCCGGGAGCGGCCCCGGAGACCCCGCGCTGCTGACGGCGGCGACCGCGGCCGGAGGCGGGCGCGGGTCTCGGAGGCGGTCGCCTCAGCACCGCCCCACGGGCGGCCCCAGCCCCTCCCGCAGCCCTCCTCCCTCCCGCTCCCTTCTCGCCGCCTCCTCCCCGCCCTCCTCCCTCCTCGCTCGCGGGCCGGGCCCGGCATGGTGCGGCGTCGCCGCCGATGGCGCTGAGGCGGAGCATGGGGCGGCTGGGGCTCCCGCCGCTGCCGCTGCCGCCGCCACCGCGGCTCGGGCTGCTGCTGGCGGCTCTGGCTTCTCTGCTGCTCCCGGAGTCCGCCGCCGCAGGTAGGGGCTGGCACGGGAGGCGGCGGGAAGCGGGGGGCTGCGGAGGGGCGCGGCCGGGGGTCGGAGCCCGGGGCGGGCCTGGCGGGCCGGAGTCGGGGTGGGGGTCCGGAGCCGAAGGCCGAGGCTCGGGGCCGGGACAGGGCGCGCTGCGGAGTGCTCGCCGCCAGATCTCCGGCCGGGCCCCCACCCCCAACTTTCTGGCGCTCGGGGCTCTTCTGGCGGGGTGGAAGAGAAGGGAGCGGGGTGTGGGCTGTCTGGTCAGCGGGGAGTGTTTGGGACTGCATTTTCCCGCCTCGATGTTCCCAGCTGTTAGCTCCCTCCTTCCCAGGACTGGGGACCCCATTCTGCCTGCCCCGCACGCGAAGGTCCGCCTCGGAAACCACACGGGCCGGGGCTGGGCACCCAAAGGCCACCCTGATACCATTTAGGTACACAGGGGCTGTGAGGGTGCCCAGTCACAAAAAACAAATGGGCACACTCGAGTTCCTGTGCCCTCAGAGCTTCCTGAAAGCAGAACCTTGGAGAGGATGGGCTGGTGCCAGGTTGCTGGTCTTTGGGAGGGGTTAGTCTTGTGTTCCCACATAGCCACTGAGGCATTTGCTGGTGACAAGAGCGTTCCATGCAGCACGGTGCTCTCCAAGTTCCCACCCCGCACCTCGGGGACTGCTGGGCATATAGGGAGCGGGAGGCTGGCCCCCATCCTGTGACCGGTCTTGAGAGGGTGAAGGGAGCAGGGAAGAGCCACAGGCCAGGACAGCGGCCACCCGCTGGCATCTTCTCTTGAGACAGCATCCTTGCCATATCAGCTTCTCAGGGAAGGGAAGGGAAACGGGGTGACGAGTATTTACAAGCCGAAAGGTGTGGACCTGATGCTCAGGGAGCCCACGACTTTGCCTAGAGTCACACAGCAAAGGGTGAGAAGAAGAAGGGCTGGATTTCAGTTATGCGGATACTTGACCTGCCCCTCTCTCTGCTTAAAAACATGCCAGGAGGCCAGGAGAGGTGCGGGTGTGTGTGTGTGTGTGTGTGTGTGTGCGCACGCACGTTCCAAAGAGTGGCCCCTGTTGATGTGGCAGTGGCTCAGGGGTCTTAGGCTCCCTGCTCAGGGCCCCAGCCCTCCCTTCTGCCTCCCACCTTCCTAGCACTCGCCCCTGCCCACATTCAGGTATTAATAGAGCGGATGGCTGCCAGGAAGGCTGCCATGTGTTTGATCTGACGTGGTTTTGCAGCCATATGTTCTCCACTTCAGGGGAGCACCGCCTCCTTTCCTTCTTCAGCCCTGCTCCATTTGGTAAGGTTGGGTGCAGAGGGTGCTGGCAGCAATTCAGGGTCTGGGCTGACACCTTGGGTGGAGAGCTGGCAGCCTGTTGCACTAGTTGGGTGCAGCAGTCATTCCTAGAGCAGTGCCTGCCCCAGTAGGGTAACTCCCATCGTTTCAGCCCAGCCTGCCTTCCTTTTGCTGTCTGGTCTCAGAAGGAGGACATGGGGAAGAGGTCCTTAGAGCCGGAGGGAACTTGGAGAGCTTGCCATGCCCCTTCCCTTCGCCCAGGTCCAGCGACCTTCCCTTCCACGCTGTCCTACCTCTGCTTCCTTGACTTTGGCTGAGAAAGAGCCCTCTGTCTGACACAGAAGCTACCTTCTAGAAGAGAATGGGAACTGTTTACAGAGACAGAGTCCCTCTCAAGGCTGACACATGTTCCTTCCCACCCCTCAGGTCTGAAGCTCATGGGAGCCCCGGTGAAGCTGACAGTGTCTCAGGGGCAGCCGGTGAAGCTCAACTGCAGTGTGGAGGGGATGGAGGAGCCTGACATCCAGTGGGTGAAGGATGGGGCTGTGGTCCAGAACTTGGACCAGTTGTACATCCCAGTCAGCGAGCAGCACTGGATCGGCTTCCTCAGGTGCAGACCTGTGGGGGAAGGTGTGGGCTGCCAGCCAGGGGGCAGGCTATGCTCTTTCCTTGGGGATTGGGAGCCGGGGCCCTCTCCTGATGCCCAGAGGTCTGTGGTTTTTTTATTTGGCTACCTGTGGGACCTTCCAGAAGTGGGGGCAGGCTGAACTCATCAAGTTTGCCCAGCAGAGCTGCCGCCCTTGCCCTCGGAAGCAAGCCTCGTATCCTGTTTCCACAGCCTGAAGTCAGTGGAGCGCTCTGACGCCGGCCGGTACTGGTGCCAGGTGGAGGATGGAGGCGAAACCGAGATCTCCCAGCCAGTGTGGCTTACGGTAGAAGGTGAGGAGGCAGAGCCATATGGGCGTGTTGGCCTGGAGCACGTGCTGTCTGCTGGTGACTATACCTCTGCAGCGGAGAACTCAGTAGAAGCTGGGCTGCCCCACTGCTCTGTGGGGCCTGGTTGTCAAGGCTGTAGGCCCACTCCAGATGTCGGAAGACCCTACCAGTTGGAGTTGGGTATCTGAGAACCAAGGGACCAACTGGGATCCACAACCTGTGGGGTGCAGTCTGTTTCCGTTGCTTGAGCAACAAGCTTCAAGCATCCATCTGGGACTGGACCCTGTTCTGCCAAGTGGCCTGGCCAGCAGGGGGAGGGGAGGAAGGCTCTGCAGCTGCGGGAGCTCAGAGCTGTTCAGCCCAGGAAAACAAAGTGACTAAGAAAGTAACAAAGGGCCCTGAATGGGAGCTGGGGCCTGGCAGCAGAACTCTGCTAAAGCTCCCACCCACTCCCCTGAGTTTTATGCCCCTCTCCCAGCTCTCCACCCCCAGTCTCCTCTCTTACTGCAAGAAGAGCTGTCCAAATCTGCCATGCCTAAGGGGGCAGCATGGAAGATGTGTCTAAGGTGCCAGGCATGGTGGCGTGTGCCTGTAGTCCCAGCTACTCCGGAGGCTAAGGCCAGAGGATCACTTGAGCCCCCAGGAGTTCCAGGCCAGCCTGGGCAACATAGAGAGACCTCCCCACCACCAATCTCAAAAAAAAAAAAAAATTCCTAAGGAGCCTGAAAAAGAGAAGCACCACCTACCTCTCAAGCTAGATGCCTGTTCTGCTCTTGACCTAATCATAAGGGGCCTGTGGGAACCTTCTGCGTGGAGGACTTCAGATGTAAACAGACTTGTGATTTGTACAGTAGGAAGCCAAGAGGTGGCAGGGCTCACTCCTCACTCCCCTTCTCTCCTAGGTGTGCCATTTTTCACAGTGGAGCCAAAAGATCTGGCAGTGCCACCCAATGCCCCTTTCCAACTGTCTTGTGAGGCTGTGGGTCCCCCTGAACCTGTTACCATTGTCTGGTGGAGAGGAACTACGAAGATCGGGGGACCTGCTCCCTCTCCATCTGTTTTAAATGTAACAGGTGAGCAGCCTCAGAAGGGGGCTTGGAGTGGAGAAGGAGCTGGGTCCTGGAGGGCACTGAAGCTGGCAGAATTTCAGCCACTGAGCTTGCGGTTGTGAGCGTCCAGAGCAAGCCCCAGTGTCTGGGGACGTGAGCTGCACCATTACTAAGCTCATTAGTCAGGTGTGCTAGGCTGGCTGGGTGGGCTGATTAGTGGTGATCCTGCTGTGTGTGCTTAAGGAGGGTGTGGGGCCACCTTTGGTTCACAGCAGTCCAGGCCATGCACAGCTGGCCCTCAGAGATGAATTGTATGAGACCAGGGGCACCCATCCCCCACCCCTCCCAAGGGAAGGAGCCAGAAACCAGCCCACGCAGAGCTAGGGAGGAGTATCTGGCAGACACTGAGAAGACAAGACTCTCAGGCTGCAGAGAGCGGAGAGGAGGGAGAGAGAAGGGGTAGGGGGAGGTTAGCACAAAGATACAGGGCCTCCTCCCCTAATGGCGCTTTCCGGGAAACCTCCACACGTTTTCTCAAACAACTGTGTCTGTCCATACCTCTGCACAGTCACACCTGCACACCCACCTGAGCCCCAAGTTTCTTGGGCACATACCCTCACATGCTTATAAGGCTTGCTTATTTGTGAAACAAAGGCTTATTTGTTTCTGGTTGAAGCTTGAATTGGGCAAAAAAGATGGGAGTCTGAGCTTGGTCTCATGTGCTGGAAGGTGCCAGGGAAATGGGCGCTGAGCTAGGTTCTCCAGCAATTTGAATCTTGAGAAGAGGTGGACTATGAGACCTCTTGGAAGCAAGTGCAGGTCCTTTTCAGGAGGTGCTGAGTTGGAGCAGATTAGAGAGGAGGTTGGGTTCACTTCCTTCCAGGTGTGCATGGTTGGGACCCTCAGGCAGGCAGCCTGATAATAAGCACTCAGTGAACTCCTATTCCACACCACACTGTGCTAGGCACCACAGGGGACAGCGGGAATACAAAGGAAATAGAAGCTAAAGAACTGAGTATAACTGGGGAGACAAGACACGTGCATAAAGAGCTGAGAACTACTGCAAGGCAGAGAGTCTGCAAATAACAACCCCAAGGGGGCACAGAGCAAACAGAAGGGCTCACTCTGGTATGCACAATAAAAGAGTGACCAGAAAAGGGGGGCAATTTGTGCTGTGTGTGGGAGATGGGATGGAGGTGGGAGGGTGGTATAACGTTTCTCAAGGGCTTATTTAGCATGCCGTGCACTTGACACACATTACCTGATTCTCACAATTCTCCCATTTGAGAGATGAGAAAACAGAGCCCTCTCCAGGCTCACCAGACTCCAGTGTCCCTGTTCATTTCACCGTACCTCACTGCCCAGCCCCTTCCTTTGGCAGGAGGGATTTAAGGATGTTCGGACCAGAGCCTGAGTATTCCCCTTTCCCAGTCCCGCACTGAGTGGGGGTTGCTGCTTGGGGAGCTGACTGAGGTTTTCTGGCCCCAGGGGTGACCCAGAGCACCATGTTTTCCTGTGAAGCTCACAACCCAAAAGGCCTGGCCTCTTCTCGCACAGCCACTGTTCACCTTCAAGGTAGGAGGGCTGGCAGGGAGGAAGGGTGGATGAGGCCAGGGGCATTCCCAGCGAGCTGTCCAGCAGTTAGAATCGTTCTGTGTTCCAGCTCCCCTTGTGGTCCTGCTGGGATCTAGGGAGCGAGGGGTTAATTGGCATAGCTCCCATTCCTAGTGGGAGCACCTGAGACCCTGCGTGGCTGAGATGAGAATAGAATCCTGACGTCACAGCAGATTTCCCATCACGAAGCAGAGTCCTTGGGAGGGAGGGAAGGAGGGAGGGAGGCAGCAGGAGATGGTCAAGGCCCATGCCCAGCCTTGTTTCTGCCCCTCCCTTTGAGGGGATGGGGGTGGGGAAAACAGCCTAGTACCGGATGGAGGAGACCAGAGGGCTAGTGCACAGAGAGAGGGGGAGGGAGAGGGTGTCTGCAGGAGCCAGGCTGTGGCTGCAGGGGCAGCTGCCTGTCTCTCCCTTGTATCTCCCAAGCCTGAGGTGCTGCCCCCACATACCCTCTCATCTTATTCCTCAGTCACACAGGGCCTTCGTCGCAGGGAGAGGCAACTTCTCTCCACAGCCCAGGCACTCTCCCAGGTGTGAGCAGCTGTGCCCTACTGGTTGCTTATTTGTGTACTACTGTGATCCTGGGAGTGCTGAGTAGCCATCTTTAGGTTGGGGATGCCCTGGACCCTCAGAGAGACTCAAGGCTTGACTCCCATGCCTCCTGCTGCCTCTGCTCATATCCCTACTGGGCACTGATTCTGAGTCCCCGTCCACAGCACTGCCTGCAGCCCCCTTCAACGTCACCGTGACAAAGCTTTCCAGCAGCAACGCTAGTGTGGCCTGGATGCCAGGTGCTGATGGCCGAGCTCTGCTACAGTCCTGTACAGTTCAGGTAGGCTCTCCGGGCCGGGCCATGCTCGTTCTGGCTGCATGGCCAGCACTTTGTTGACAGGGGTATCACACTCACTAGCCAGCTCCTGGGGGCTTGGTCTGCAGCTCTTTTCAGGCTCTGCTCCTTAGCAGGAAGAACACAGGCCACTGTTTCTTATCATGGGGTGCTCTGGCAACTAAGTGACTTTGCAGATTGGCCCAAACTCATGCATTCATAAGGTTGGAAAGCAGATCACTAGAACAGATTTGGGGTACCTGGAAGGTTTTTCTTTCTTTCTTTCTTTCTTTTTTTTTTTTTTTTTTTTTGAGACAGGGTCTCACTGTTGGCCAGGCTGGAGTGCAGTGGTGCCATCTCGGCTCACTGCAACCTCCACCTCCTGGGTTCAAGTGATTCTCCTGCCTCAGCCTCCCCAGCAGCTAGGATTAGGATTACAGTCATGCACCACCACGCCCAGCTAATTTTTTTTTTTTTTTTGTATTTTTAGTAGAGACTAGTAGTTCACCATATTAGCCAGGCTGATCTCAAACTCCTGACTTCAAGTGATCTGCCTGCCTCAGCCTCCCAAAGTGCTGGTATTACAGGCATGAACCAGCACACCCAGACGAGTTTTTCTTACTTAGGTGAAAGCTCAAATCTTTGCTGATACTCACCCTATCATGCTCCACCTTACCCCCCAACCCCCACTCAAGCCAAAGAGAACAAGATGATCAGAAGGGGCCCTAAGCCTTGGAGAGTGGAAAAACTGTGTAAGGTGATACTAAAAACAAGAGGCAATGCAGGCTTGCTCATTTTCATCCGTTTACTCAAAAGCCATTTAATGAGTACCTTTCAAAACTGTTCTGGGCAGTTCCCCTGGGCAGGAGGGGCCCCTGCTCTGGGCTCCACCATTTAGAGAACCCTACTGAGGTTGGGCACAGTGGCTCATGCCTGTAATCCCAGCACTTTGGGAGGCAGAGACGGGAGGATTGCTTGAG
Organism: Gorilla gorilla gorilla; assembly: GCF_029281585.2. Lineage (NCBI taxonomy): Eukaryota > Metazoa > Chordata > Mammalia > Primates > Hominidae > Gorilla > Gorilla gorilla. The sequence continues at coordinate 42,276,494 of NC_073240.2, forward strand.
CCTGGGAGTTCAAGACCAGCATGGGCAACATGGCAAAACCCTTTCTCTACAAAAAATACAAAAATTATCCAGGCATAGTGGCATGCGCCTGTACTTCTAACTATTCAGGAGGCTAGGGTGGGAGGATGACTTGAGCCTGAGAAGTCAAGGCTGCAGTGAGCCGAGATCATGCCACTGCACTCCAGCCTGAGTGACAGGGCAAGATCCTGTCTCTATTAAAAAAAAAAAAAAAAAAAAAAAGAGGATCCTACTCTGGCCCTCCTTTGGCCACACCCCTTTCCCCGGGGCAAAGAGCCTATAGGGCCAAGAGGATATGCCCATCCAGATGGCAAGGACCCCCTCACTGCCACACTATACTATAGCTATTCAGGATCTCTTGCGCTAATGGTTCTGAGTCTGCTTCTGGGGTCTATGTGGGCCTTTTCCCTGCTCCATCTTCCCAAGGATGGACCGCAGTGTGATATGACCACCTCTAAGCCTAAGGGGCAGCCATTCGTGAGGGGGATGGGAATGGAGCTTGGATATGCAGTCAGCATTGTCCACGCCTGTGCACATGAGGCCTCTCATGGTGCAGACCTTGGCTTCAGGCCAGCTCTTCCAGTGCCTCCTCATTCTGACTCGGGACTCCAGGGATTTGGAGAGTTACAAATGCAAACCTGATCTCCCAGGTTGTTTTGAAGGTTTATTGGTCAAAATATTAAGAGAGAAACTATTTAATAGTTTGTTAGCTGATTTATAATGTTTAAATATTTAGACATATAGTACGTGGATCTCTTTGTACTCTTGCCCTGGGCCCCCAAAATGTAAGATGAGGGGCTGGTTCATAGTGCCCTAGGCTCCCAGTTTTCTCTGAGCTTCAGAAGCTCTAGAACTTTGGAGTGGCATGTAAACAGGCACAGTAAGTGGTAAGTATACCCTAAGAGTTTCGCACCAAGTACAAAAGGACAAGAGGAGTTTTCTGGAGTGGTTGAGAAAGGCTTTCACCAAGAAAGTGATATTTGCACTGAGTCTTAAAGGATGAGTAGGCCTTTGCTAGGAAGAGCAGGTCATTCCAAGTGAAAGGAACAGCATTTGCAAAGGCATGAAGGTGTGGAACCCCGTGTATTATTGGGGTGGGGGCAGATGGGAGGGCGTGGGTTGCAAGTGTTTGCTGATAGAGGAAGCATTCATTCAAGCACCCATAACTATACCCATCCCATCTTCCATCTCTCACAGGCTCTCCCCTACATCATTAGTTTTCTGCTTTTCTGTAGGTGACACAGGCCCCAGGAGGCTGGGAAGTCCTGGCTGTTGTGGTCCCTGTGCCCCCCTTTACCTGCCTGCTCCGGGACCTGGTGCCTGCCACCAACTACAGCCTCAGGGTGCGCTGTGCCAATGCCTTGGGGCCCTCTCCCTATGCTGACTGGGTGCCCTTTCAGACCAAGGGTCTAGGTAAGGGATGCATAGAGCAGAGCGGGTGGGCAGGGCTGAAGCCGGGAAGGGGGCCGTGTTGTCTGGAGTTCTGAATGGTGCTGGTAGAGATGGAGGTTCAGGCATCATTCGGCAAACATTTACTGCATATAACTACATACCACCTTGTAAATAGTTCTTGTAGGTGGAACAGATAAGCAAACTGGAAAAGATCAGACAATGTGTTTGATAAAGAGTGTCTCCAGGTGGTTAAGGAAACCCCCCCTGAAAAGGTCTGAAGGATAAAGATCTGAAGGATCTGGGATCTGAAGGATAAAGAAGAAGCCATGTAAATATCTGGGGGAAAATCACTGCCACAAGAAGGCACAGCAAGTGCAAAGACCCTATGACAGGAACTTGCTTGGCAATTGCAAAGAGGCTGGCATAGCTGTGAGAGGGGAGTGGTGAGGGATGAGGCAGAAAGGCAGTAACCATGGTGATGAAGAGCAACACTGCCGAGCTGGGGTGCTGCCTGTCCTGCCCATTGCTTACCCCTCCCCCAGCACAGTGGGTGAGAGCAGTCAGAGCTGGGAGGTGAACCCTTCCCCAGTTTGTGCCTCTCAGAGCTGTTTAGTTCTTGGGAGTTGATTCCAAAGGTCTGCATGGAGTTATGATGGTGGGAAGGGCAGGGGTCTTAGCAATCTTCTCTCTTTGGCTGCAGCCCCAGCCAGCGCTCCCCAAAACCTCCATGCCATCCGCACAGATGCAGGCCTCATCTTGGAGTGGGAAGAAGTGATCCCCGAGGCCCCTCTGGAAGGCCCCTTGGGACCCTACAAACTGTCCTGGGTTCAAGACAATGGAACCCAGGTAAGACAGAACCCTCCCCTCTCTCCACTCTCCTGGAGTATCAGCCTTCAGGGTTCTAAGGCCTTTAAGAATTTCAAAATGGTTGTCTTTGGTGGGCCTGGGTCTCCCGCAGCCCCAGGGAATCCTTTCCTCCTCACCCTCCTCTGCAAGCTCCACTTCTCAAAGGATTATGTCTCCTGTTAGGGTTGCATCCTGTGTGCACTTTGTAAATAAAGCAGGAAGCACATTCCTGCTTGAGCTGGGGGAGGGCACAGATAAGGCTTTGTCCCCAGCTCAGTTCGCTCCCATCCCCCACCTGTGCATTCTGGGACTGAGCCTTGTTTGTGTTCTGGAGAGGCCCCTGCAGCCCGGAGCAGGAATGTGATTACTCCCAGAAGGTTGTGTTCCTGCAGCCCCTGAACCCACAGTGCCCCTATACTCCCATGTTCCCAGCTGGACCTTTTTCTGTCCTCAGGCCCCAGCTGGAGGCCTTCTCCTCAGGCTCACTATGGGGTGGGGGCTTTTCCTGGCTGCAGGATGAGCTGACAGTGGAGGGGACCAGGGCCAATTTGACAGGCTGGGATCCCCAAAAGGACCTGATCGTACGTGTGTGCGTCTCCAATGCAGTTGGCTGTGGACCCTGGAGTCAGCCACTGGTGGTCTCTTCTCATGACCATGCAGGTGAGGCTTGTAGGCGGAGAGGGGCAGAGGCTCAGGGGATCAAGGTTTTCAAGGGCAACCTAGACTGATGGGAGGAGCCTAGTAGCATCTCCCCTCCTAGTAGACCCACAGACAGAGTGAAGAAGTTGAGGCCAGGGCTGTTTAAACTATCTTGGCTGGGCATGGTGGCTCATGCCTGTAATCCCAACATTTTGGGAGGTTGAGGGAGCGCTTGAGGCCAGCAGTTTGAGACCAGCTCTGGCAACATAGCAAGACTCTGTCTCTACAAAAAAATTAAAAAAAAAAAAAAAAAACAATTAGCCTGGTGTGGTGACATATGCCTGTAAGCCCAGCTGCTCCAGAGGCTGAGGCAGGAGGATTGCTTGAGCCCAGGTGTTTGAGGCTGCAGTGAGCTATGATTGCACCACTGCACTCCAGCCTGGGCAACAGAGTGAGCCTGTTGTCTCTAAAGAAACAAACAAATAAGGCCAGGAGTGGTGGTTCACACCTATAATCCCACAACTTTGGGAGGCTGAGGTGGAAGGATTGCTTGAGTCTAGGAGTTCGAGACCACCTTGGGCAGCAAAGTGAGACTTTATCTCTACCAAAAAAATTTAAAAATTAGTCAGGTGTGATGTTGCACACCTGTAGTCCCAGCTACTTGGGAGGCTGAAGTGGAAGGATTGCTTGAGCCCAGGAGGTTGAGGCTGCAGTGAGCTACAACTGTGCCCCTGCACTCTGGCCTGGGCAACAGAACAAGACTGTGTCTCGAACAAACTATATCTCATTCTCCTCTCTCTGCCCCAGAACTGGCATAGAAATCCATGGTCACCCTCTAGGTCCCAACAGCCAGGGCCTGTCTCTGACCAGGTAGGAAGGACTCTTAGGCCTTCCTCTGGAGCCCCTTTCCCTCAGGACCCTTACTGACCTAGAGGAGCCCCTTGAACCAGCTGGATGGCCATCCTGAGAAAGTTCTGAAGGGACCTCATGGTGTCATCCTAGCTCATGCCACTGCACCTCTCTCCCACAGGCCAGCAGGGCCCTCCTCACAGCCGCACATCCTGGGTACCTGTGGTCCTTGGTGTGCTAACGGCCCTGGTGACGGCTGCTGCCCTGGCCCTCATCCTGCTTCGAAAGAGACGGAAAGAGACGCGGTTTGGGTAAGGGGATGGGGATGTGGAGGGAGAGGCAGGTAATGATGAAAGACCTTGGAGCTGACCCCAAATCCTGGGTTTTCCTTTAGGCAAGCCTTTGACAGTGTCATGGCCCGGGGAGAGCCAGCCGTTCACTTCCGGGCAGCCCGGTCCTTCAATCGAGAAAGGCCCGAGCGCATCGAGGCCACATGTGAGTGGTGGGTGATCGTGGGAAGGACAAATGGGCTGTCTTGTGCCCCTATCTGCATTCTTTTACCAAATTATTAATTTGACTGATATGTCTGAACATCACTGAGCCCCAGGCACACAAATCTGCCTGTGTGGAGTTCACCACCCCAGCCGTGGGAGACCTAAGCTCATCTCTATGCTCTGAGGGCAGAGTCTGGGGTATAAGAGGCTGGGTTTTGGCTCAGGAATCAGAGATCCCTCTTTCCCACAAACCCTTTCCCCACAGTGGACAGCTTGGGCATCAGCGATGAACTAAAGGAAAAACTGGAGGATGTGCTCATCCCAGAGCAGCAGTTCACCCTGGGCCGGATGTTGGGCAAAGGTATGTGAGGCTGTGCGGGGATGGGCATGGCTGGTTTGCTGTAGCTGGAAGTGTTTGGTTGCCCCTGTCACTTTGAGGCTGTGGGTTTGGGTCGGCTCCCGTAAACAAGATATGCTTGTAGACTCCTGAGTGTGGGATGTTTGGGGGGAATGGTGGCTGGGGACAGGAAGGGCTGAGGAGCTGCTCCTAGCATGCTCTTGCTTTGGCTACTGGCAAGGGTGCCTTCTCCACTGGCCCCAGAGTCTGCTGACTGTGTCCCCGTGGAGGGTCACTTGGGAGGAAGGTTGGCAGGGAGCAGAGAGCCAAGGAGACTCTCCCTTACTTGGATTGGTTCCTAGGAGAGTTTGGTTCAGTGCGGGAGGCCCAGCTGAAGCAAGAGGATGGCTCCTTTGTGAAAGTGGCTGTGAAGATGCTGAAAGGTGAGTGGGGGATAGCTGTAGCCTGAGGGCATCACTTGGAAGGGTAAGAGGGGCGACTGACCCTGAAGCAGGCTCTGCTTTGCCCCTAGATTTTCCAAGAAGAGCTGGGCAGCACTAACTGGGATGCTCTTTACCACACGAATAATTCACAAGCATAAACCCAAACATACATATTCATGCCCAGCCATTGCTCTCTGCCATCAGCAGTGACTGTCCTCTGAGTCCCCTCTTGGGTGATTACAGCTGTGGTTGGTTGACCTGCTGGGCTGCCCAAACCAAAGCGAAGGGAAGGCATTAGCAAGTGGAGAAGTTGCTGAGTAGCACCACTCCTTGGGGGTTTCTCCTGCTCATGGCTGGGCTGTTTCCTGGGCTCCCTGGGAAGCCTAGGACATCTGAAGGACAAGACCTAGGAGGCCTGGGTCAAAACTAGGGGCACATCTTGTTTTATTTCCTCCTTCCCCACCCCCTTCTCCTAGCTGACATCATTGCCTCAAGCGACATTGAAGAGTTCCTCAGGGAAGCAGCTTGCATGAAGGAGTTTGACCATCCACACGTGGCCAAACTTGTTGGTGAGCCCATTTTTGGGGGAGGCAGATAGAGAATAGGGCTAAAAATATGCTCTACCAATATGAGAGGGCAGCCTATAGGAGAGAGGTTTGGACTCATCTGGTAAATAAATAGATGGCAAAATAGCAAGGAGGGTCCTGGCAGAAATCTGAGGTGAGGAGTGCCAAAGGTCTGCACATGAAGACTGTGTGGCCGGATGTGGTGGCTCATGCCTATAACCCCAGCACTTTGGGAGGCTGAGGTGGGAGAATTGCTTGAGGCCAGGGGTTTGAGACTAGCCTGGGCAGTATAGCAACAGCCCACCTCTATTAAAACAAAACAAAACAAAAAAACATACACACACACACACACGTATACAAAAATTAGCTGGGTGTGGTGGTGTGCACCTTTGTCCAGCTACCCGGGAGGCTGAGGTGGGAGGATCATTTGAACCCAGAACATTGAGGCTGCAGTGAGCTGTGATTGCGCCACTGCACTCCAGCCTAGATGACAGAGCAAGATACTGTTTCAGAAAAAACAAAGACTGCTTGTGTGGACAGAGAAGGAAAGGAAGGGGACAGAAGATGCTCCAGGGATATGGGAGCAGCCAGAGTCCCTCCTGGGTAGTCCCCAGACCAGTGTGGAGCCTGTGAAAAAATAAAAAATAAATAGCAGAGCCAGAGCTAGAGATGGGACCCAGCAGGTGGGGACTTATGCAGACACCTGAACTGCCCCTTGACCCTTCTATGCTCAGCTCCTGACTCTCCCTTGTCCCAGGGGTAAGCCTCCGGAGCAGGGCTAAAGGCCGTCTCCCCATCCCCATGGTCATCTTGCCCTTCATGAAGCATGGGGACCTGCATGCCTTCCTGCTCGCCTCCCGGATTGGGGAGAATCCCTTTGTGAGTACCTGGTGTGGGGGTGGCCAGGAGGAAACGGGTGGGAATACAGGGCCTGGAAAGGCATAGAGACCCTGGCAGAGAGGGGCTTGCTGGGTAGGGCTGATGGAGCTGGGTGGGAGTAGGAGGGGTCTGAGTTTGAATCCTTTTAATCTAGCAGGCTTTCTTTTCTCTCACAAAACCCTGCTGAGAAATATAGGCTGGGCAAGGGCCCTTTCTAGGGGGAGGGACTTGTGGAGCCCCAGGGTGGGGGAGTCTCGTCTTCCAGGCTCCCTCTTAGGCTAGCCGAAGCTTCCTTGCCTTGGGAAGGCCCTCCATCCCCTTCCTTCCTTTCAGTGATTCTGGGGACAGCCTTCAGGCTTTCTGGCCAGGGACCCCCATCCATCCTGCCCCAGCTGGGTGGGCAGCTTAAGCCTGAGCTTGGCCTGTCTGTCCACTAGAACCTACCCCTCCAGACCCTGATCCGGTTCATGGTGGACATTGCCTGCGGCATGGAGTACCTGAGCTCTCGGAACTTCATCCACCGAGACCTGGCTGCTCGGAATTGCATGTACGAATTCTGGAGGACTCGAGGGTGGGAGACAGCAGCAGGTGCCAAGAGGAGCTAGCTAATGGTCGGCTCCTGCCTGGGACAGTATCTGCTATGCATGGGGGTAGCTTGGGAGCAAAGATGCAAAGATGTCCTGGTTGTTGTGGGCCTGTGAGCATGGCAGAAGGCTGACTCCCTCCCTCAATGCCCCTTGTAGGCTGGCAGAGGACATGACAGTGTGTGTGGCTGACTTCGGACTCTCCCGGAAGATCTACAGTGGGGACTACTATCGTCAAGGCTGTGCCTCCAAACTGCCCGTCAAGTGGCTGGCCCTGGAGAGCCTGGCCGACAACCTGTATACTGTGCAGAGTGACGTGGTGAGCAGGGTGGCCCGTGAAGCTTGGTGGGGACGAGTGTGAGAGCAGACCTTTAGGATCCTTAAGGGCCTAGCCAAGTCTGCTCTCTGGGGTTTGGTTGCCCCCTGATGAGGCCCTGAGCCCCAGGTTGTGCTTGTCTCAGAGCCATGGCTCTCTGCCTGGCTCAGGACACCTAGTGACAGCTTCTCCCCCAACCTCGATTCTGTCCCAGTGGGCGTTCGGGGTGACCATGTGGGAGATCATGACACGTGGGCAGACGCCATATGCTGGCATCGAAAACGCTGAGATTTACAACTACCTCATTGGCGGGAACCGCCTGAAACAGCCTCCGGAGTGTATGGAGGACGTGTGAGTATCCTGGGAAGGGGGCTCTGGAAGGAAAGGGGAATCTGGAGTTTTGGCTGATGGCTGCCACCACAGTTGCTGGCCCAGTGGGAACTAAGAGACTCAACTGGACCTTTGTTTTTTGATAGAAACATCCTTGTAGTTGGAAGGCTGCACTCCACCTCATACTCACTGTTCATCTACCACCTCCCTGTTTTCTTTCTTTCCCCCTTTCCCATCCCAGGTTTCTTGCTTTAGCCTTTGTCTATCAGTCTCTTTTCTCCAGTTTGTAAGGAGAACCAGGAACCCCAAGAGCAGAAGGCACAGTGCTGAGTAACAGTGTGGGAGGTTTCCCTGCCATCTTCCCACCCGTCATTCCTTTTCTTTTTTTAATTTGTATTTATTTTATTTTATTTGTTCTACCCTAGTGAATACAACCTTTGTCCTGGAGACCCCAGCTAGTCTAAGAAAACTTCCTAGGCTGAGCTCTCTTGGGAATCTAAGATAAAGAACTGAGATCCTGGGAAGAAGGGAACTGCCTCCTCTTCTTTCTGCAAGCCCAAAGCCCTCGGGACTGGGCAGGCAATGATACCACCCACTTTGCTAGAGTGATAACAGACCCTGTGACAAGATAATGGGAAGTGTCACTGACATTAGCTGGGCATTTAGGCATTCTTTCAGGTAATCTTCCTCTGACCTTATGAGGAAAAGACTATTATTTATCCCCACTTTGTAGATGAGAAAATAGGATTAGAGAGATTAAGTAACATGGCCAACGTCACAGAGCTAGTTGGTGAATGAGTTGGAATTTGAACCTAGATCCCTGTGGTTTTAGAATATATACTCTTAACTCTATGACAACAACTGTGATTTGTCTGTTCTAGTCTTACACTCCCACTCCATCCAAGCCAAGGGCTCCCTAGGCCTTCAGACAACATTTTGTGAGTATTTTTTGTTTTGTTTTTTGAGACAGGGTCTCGCTCTGTCACCCAGGCTGGAGTGCAGTGGCGTGATCTCTGCTTACTGCAGTCTCGACCTCCTGGGCTCAAGTGATCCTCCCTCCCCAGCCTTCCAAGTAGCTGGGACTACAGGCACGTGCCACCACACTCGGCTAATTTTTGTATTTTTGTAGAGACAGGGCTCCGCCATATTTGTCAAGCTGGTCTTGTGCTCCTGGGCTCAAGGGATCCACCTGCCTTGGCCTCCAAAAATGCTGGGATTACAGGTGTGAGCCACCACGCCCAGCCCAGAGGACCTTTCATGAGCCCCAGGGGGAGTGGGAGCCACTGTGACCAGAGAAAGAATCTGCTCCATTTCTTGCTCTGGGATTGGACTTCCAGAGGGCGGAGGTCATGGACAGGCACAGGAAGGCTCAGCCTGATGGTGGGGTCCTTCCCTTGGACAGTGGGTTTGAAGTGCCCTGAGCCTGGGCTGTGGGTAACTCACCTACACCTGAGAGGGAAATCTTGAGTACACAAGCCAGGCCCTGGCCCTCCTGTTCATTCAGCAGAGCTCAGGGCATGGCAAGGGGCAGGAAGCTCACATCTCCCTGTGGCTGCAGCCTGCTTCAGTTCTAATCTGGAGCTGTAGAAGCTCTGATGGGCAGTGGGGACCAGACCCCAGCGTAGCCTCCTCCCCAGCTGGAGCTGGTGCTGTCAATGGAGAGTGGGCAGGCACTGGCCTCACCCAGGCAGCCTGGTGGACAGGCGCCAGTTGGCTCCTAGCACAGCCTTGAGGACGTGTCCCAGTCTGGCCATGTACCCACGGCCCCAGACCATTCCCATTCCCACGACCTGTTCAGTGTCTGGCATGATTACTGCCATTACTGGGGGCCCCTGCTGGGGGTGTGCTGGTGTGTGAGGCAGTGCTTGGGGCTCTTGTCATGGGCATAGGCAAGAGAGTCAGGCATTTGCATTCATTGGACTTGGTCTCAGCGTCTTTCCATTAGGTTTTTTGGTTTGTTATTTTTCCACCTGAGCCTGAGGCATTCCTTGGGCATCCTGAGTGATAGGCTTCAGGGAATTTATAAGGTTCCTGAAATTGTATGTAAAAAAGCATTCCTGGCAGGGGACGGTGGCTCACGCCCGTAATCCCAGCGCTTTGGGAGGCGGATCTCCTGAGGTCGGGAGTTCCAGACCAGCCTGACCAACATAGAGAAACCCCACCTCTATTAAAAATACAAAATTAGCTGGGCGTGGTGGCGCATGCCTGTAATGCCAGCTACTTGGGAAGCTGAGGCAGGAGAATTGCTTGAACCCGGGAGGCAGAGGTTCTGGTGACCTGAGATCACACCATTGCACTCCAGCCTGGGCAACAAGAGCAAAACTCCATCTCAAAAAAAAAAAAAAAATTAATTCCTGTTGGGAGGAGAGCTGGAAGCTTTTTCCAGATACTCAAAAGTTACATATGAACGAACAGTGAGGACTTTTTCTTTTTTTTGAAATGGAGTTTTGCTCTTGTCGCCCAGGCTGGAGTGCAATGGTGCAATCTTGGCTCACCACAACTTCCACCTCCTGGATTCAAGCGATTCTCGTGCCTCAGTCTCCTGAGTAGCTGGGATTACAGGCATGCACCACCCTGCCCAGCTAATTTTGTATTTTTAGTAGAGACGGGGTTTCTCCATGTTGATCAGGCTGGTCTCAAACTCCCGACCTCAGGTGATCTGCCCACCTTGGCCTCCCAAAGGGCTGGGATGACAGGTGTGTGCCACCATGCCCAACCAATTTTTGTATTTTTTAGTAGACACGGGGTTTCATCATGTTGGCCAGGCTGGACTCGAACTCCTGACCTCAAGTGATCCACCTGCTTCGGCCTCCCAAAGTGCTGGGATTACAGGCATGAGCTACTGCACCTGGCTTGATTCAGTAGGTTTCCTTTTTTTTTTTTTTTTTTTAAAAAAAAAAAGAGAGAAAGGGCCTCGCTCTGACAGCCAGGCTGGAGTGCAGTAATGCAATCACAGCTCACTGTAGCCTCAAACCCCTGGGTTCAAGAGATCTTCTGCCCAGCCTCCCTAGTAGCTGGGATTACAGGTATTTACCACCATACCTTGCTTATTAATTTTTTTTTAATAGAGACATGGTCTCGCTATGTTGTCCAGACTGGTCTCGAACTCCTGGGGTCAAAGGATCTTTCAGCCTCAGCCTCCTGAGTAGCTGGGACTACAGTTGCATACCACTGTGTCCGGCTGTACGGTGAGGAATTACTGAGTAGGTACTGCCCACTCAGCATAGGAGGGACTTTGGAGTCAACCCCCTTGCTTCAAATCACAGCTCTGTCACTTTCCACATGTGTGATTTTAGTCACGGTTCTTAACCTCTTTGTGCATGTTTCCACATTTGTAAATGTGGAAATGATTTCTATTTGATCATTGCTTTCATAGGGTTGTTGTGAGAAATAATAAGCCAGGATGTGCGTGTAATCCCAGCTACTCAGGAAGCTGTGGTGGGAGGATCACTAGAGGCCAGGAGTTTGAGACCAGCCTGAGCAACATAGCAAGACCCTGTCTCTACAAATATATTTTTTATTTATTTAATTTAATTAATTTATTTGTTTATTTATTTATTTTGAGACGGAATTTCACTCTTGTTGCCCAGGCTGGAGTGCAATGGTGCAATCTCGGCTCACCGCAACCTCCACCTCCTGGGTTCAAGCGATTCTCCTGCCTCAGCCTCCCAAGTAGCTGGGATTACAGGAATGTGCCACCATGCTGGGCTAAATTTTTTTTTGTATTTTTAGTAGAGATGGGGTTTCTCCATGTTGGTCAGGCTGGTCTCGAACTCCTGACCTCAGGTGATCTGCCTGCCTTGGCCTCCCAAAGTGATCCCACCTCAGCCTTCTGAGTAGCTGGGACTACAGGCGTGTCTACCAAGCCTGGCTAATTTTTGTATTATTATAGAGACAGGGTTTTCCCATATTGCCCAGGCTGGTCTCGAACTCCTGGGCTCAAATAATAACCCCCTTCGGCCTCCCAAAGTGTTGAGATTACAGATGCGAGCCGCTGTGCCCCACCAGGGAATACAATTTTTTAAAACCCTAGTGCCATATGATGAAGGGGCCCCTGCTTTTGAGGTAAGGGCTCCTGCCTTTTCTCACGCTTCTCTCTACCCCAGGTATGATCTCATGTACCAGTGCTGGAGTGCTGACCCCAAGCAGCGCCCGAGCTTTACTTGTCTGCGAATGGAACTGGAGAGCATCTTGGGCCAGCTGTCTGTGCTATCCGCCAGCCAGGACCCCTTATACATCAACATCCAGAGAGCTGAGGAGCCCACTGCGGGAGGCAGCGTGGAGCTACCTGGCGGGGATCAGCCCTACAGTGGGGCTGGGGATGGCAGTGGCATGGGGGCAGTGGCTGGCACTCCCAGTGACTATCGGTACATACTCACCCCCGGAGGGCTGGCTGAGCAGCCAGGGCAGGCAGAGCACCAGCCAGAGAGTCCCCTCAATGAGACACAGAGGCTTTTGCTGCTGCAGCAAGGGCTACTGCCACACAGTAGCTGTTAGCCCACAGGTAGAGGGCATCGGGGCCATTTGGCCAGCTCTGCTGGCCACTGAGCTGGCTGACTAAGCCCCGTCTGACCCCAGCCCAGACAGCAAGGTGTGGAGGCTCCTGTGGTAGTCCTCCCAAGCTGTGCTGGGAAGCCTGGACTGACCAAATCACCCAATCCCAGTTCTTCCTGCAACCACTCTGTGGCCAGCCTGGCATCAGTTTAGGCCTTGGCTTGATGGAAGTGGGCCAGTCCTGGTTGTCTGAACCCAGGCAGCTGGCAGGAGTGGGGTGGTTATGTTTCCATGGTTACCATGGGTGTGGATGGCAGTGTGGGGAGGGCAGGTCCAGCTCTGTGGGCCCTACCCTCCTGCTGAGCTGCCCCTGCTGCTTAAGTGCATGCATTGAGCTGCCTCCAGCCTGGTGGCCCAGCTATTACCACACTTGGGGTTTAAATACCCAGGTGTGCCCCTCCAAGTCACAAAGAGATGTCCTTGTAATATTCCCTTTTAGGTGAGGGTTGGTAAGGGGTTGGTATCTCAGGTCTGAATCTTCACCATCTTTCTGATTCTGCACCCTGCCTACGCCAGGAGAAGTTGAGGGGAGCATGCTTCCCTGCAGCTGACCGGGTCACACAAAGGCATGCTGGAGTACCCAGGCTATCAGGTGCCCCTCTTCCAAAGGCAGCGTGCCGAGCCAGCAAGAGGAAGGGGTGCTGTGAGGCTTGCCCAGGAGCAAGTGAGGCCGGAGAGGAGTTCAGGAACCCTTCTCCATACCCACAATCTGAGCACGCTACCAAATCTCAAAATATCCTAAGACTAACAAAGGCAGCTGTGTCTGAGCCCAACCCTTCTAAACGGTGACCTTTAGTGCCAACTTCCCCTCTAACTGGACAGCCTCTTCTGTCCCAAGTCTCCAGAGAGAAATCAGGCCTGATGAGGGGGAGTTCCTGGAACCTGGACCCCAGCCTTGGTGGGGGAGCCTCTGGAATGCATAGGGCGGGTCCTAGCTGTTAGGGACATTTCCAAGCTGTTAGTTGCTGTTTAAAATAGAAATAAAATTGAAGACTAAAGACCTAAGGTTTTCTCTCTCTTTTTTTTTCTTTTTTTTTGAGACAGTCTCACTGTGTTGCCCAGGCTGGAGTGCATGGTGTGATCTTGGTTCACTGCAACCTCTGCCTCCTGGGTTCAAGCGATTCTTGTGCCTCAGTCACCAGAGTAGCTGGGATTACAGGGGCTCACTACCATGCCCAGGTAATTTTTGTATTTTTAGTAGAGATGTGGTTTCGCCATGTTGGCCAGGGTGGTCTCGAACTCATGACCTCAAGTGATCTGCCTGCCTTGGCCTCCCAAAGTGCTCGATTACAGGCCTGAGCCACCACACCTGGCCCCAGCTTTGTCTCTTAAATGTTTACTTTTTTTGAGATCACAAAGATGAAAGATTTTTATATAGAGAAAAGTCTGGAAAGACATATGCCAAAATGTTAACAGCTGTTATCTTTTTTTTTTTTTTTTTTTTTTTTTTGAGACGGAGTCTCACTCTGTCGCCCAGGCTGGAGTGCAGTTGCGCGATCTGAGCTCACTGCAAGCTCTGCCTCCCAGGTTCATGCCATTCTCCTGCCTCAGCCTCCCAAGTAGCTGGGACTACAGGTGCCTGCCACCATGCCCGGCTAATTTTTTGTATTTTTAGTAGAGATAGGGTTTCACCGTGTTAGTCAGGATGATCTCAATCTCCTGACCTCGTGATCTGCCTGCCTCAGCCTCCCAAAGTGTTGGGATTACAGGCGTGAGCCACCGCACCTGGCAACAGCTGTTACCTTTAAATGATGGGGTTAAGGGGACGTTCTTCTTTGTGCTTTCCAAGTTTTCTGCATTGAGCACAAAATGCTTTTGTAATTAGATACAGGATCCCAATGAATCTTATTATACTGAAGATAATACAGAGTCACCGTGGGCAGTTAGAAAAATGCAAAAAATCGGCTGGGCGCAGTGGGTCACGCCTGTAATCCCAGCACTTTGGGAGACCTGGGTGTGCGGATCACGAGGTCAGAAGTTCAAAACTAGCCTGACCAACATGGTGACACCCCGTCTTTACTAAAAATACAAAAATTAGCTGGGCATGGTGGCGCGTGTCTGTAATCCCAGCTACTCAGGACACTGAGGCAGGAGAATTGCTTGAACTCAGGAGGTGGAGGTTGCAGTGAGTCGAGATCCCGGCAGCCTAGGTGACAGGCGAGACTCCATCTCAAAAATAAAATAAAAATAAAAATGCAAAAAATAATAAAAGGTGCCAGTTACCTATACTCCCACCACCTAGAGATAATCACCATTGATCTTTTGAAAATGCAAATATTCAGCTGGGCACAGTGGCGTGTATTTTTTTTTTTTTTGAGACGTAGTCTCGAGTCTCTCTCTGTCGCCCAGCCTAGAGTGCAGTGGTGTGATCTCGGCTCACTGTAACCTCTGTCTCCCAGGTTTAATCGAGTCTCTTGCCTTAGCCTCCCGAGTAGTTGGGACTACAGGCACGAGCCACTGTGTCCGGCTATTTTTTGTATTTTTTGTAGAGACAGGGTTTCACCATGTTGGCCAGGCTGGTCTCGAACTCCTGACTTCAAGTGATCTGCCTGCCTTAGCGTCCCGAAGTGCTGTGATAACAGGGGTGAGACACCATGCTCAGCTTGTAATCCCAGCACTTTGGGAGGCTGAGGCGGGTGGATCACTTCAGGCCAGGAGTTCGAGACCAGCCTGGGCAACATGAAACCCCATCTCAACTAAAAATTCAAAAAAATTTAGCCAGGCTTGGTGGTGCAGGTTTGTCATCTCAGCTACTGGGTGACTGAGGCATGAGAATCACTTGAACCTGGGAGGAGGAGGTTGCAGTAAGCTGAGATCTTGCCACTAAACTTCAGCCTGGGTGACAGATTAAGACTGTCTCAGAAACAAAACAAAACAACAAAAAAGAAGCTTTTAGAGCAAGTTCATGGGAGATGCAGCAGGAGGCGCAGGAACCACACATGTGCTAGTGAGGAGTGTGGGGAGACTGGGAGGGCCCACAGGTATTGTGCTGCTTCTGGCTGAGGGCAGGGGAATAGGGCGGCTGCTTCTGAAAGCAAATATCCTGAAAAACCTGTTGCTGGTACTCCAAATTCTGGTTCCCATGTAGATCATGAAACCTGAAAAACTTCCAGGCAACTAGCTTTCAGAATCTTTCCTGCTGTGATTAGCTTTCACTGCAGGTAGTGATTACCTGTGAGATAACATCTGGGAATTATTGATTGAAAAGACCTTCACTATCGGTTGGGGGCGGTGGCTGATGCCTGTAATCCCAGCACTTTGTGAGGCTGAGGTGGGTGGATCACCTGAGGTCAGGGGTTCAAGACCAGCCTGGCCAACATGGTGAAACCCCATCTCTACTAAAAAATACAAAAACTAGCCAGGAGTGGTGGCAGGCACCTGTAATCCCAGCTACTTGGGAGGCTAAGGCAGGAGAATCACTTGAACCCTGGAGGCGGAGGTTGCAGTGAGCTGAGATAGCACCAGTGCACTCCAGCCTGGGTGACAGAGCGAGACTCCATCTCAAAAAAAAAAAAAAAAAAAAAAAAAGAGGCCAGGCATGGTGGCTCACGCCTGTAATCCCAGCACTTTGGGATTTTCTGTCTCAAAAAAAAAAAAGAGAGAGACTCTGGATCAAAAAGGATTTTCACAAACAGATCCAAAGAACCAGCATCCAGATTAAGAAACAGCATTAACAGCAACCCAGAAGCAACCCTTGGGACCTGCCTCAATCTCTGCCTCCTCCCTACTCCCCATAGGTAACCTCTATCCTGACCTCTTAACACCATGGATCAGTGTAGCTCCTTTTAAAAGTATATAAATGGAGTCATGTAGATTTGATTACTTTGCGTTTGGCTTATTTCCCTCAGCAACATGTTTATAAGGATCATCTAACAACAGCAGTTTTGAAAAGTGAGTCTCAAAGAGGCAAGAATGGCCGGGCACGGTGGCTCACACCTGTAATCCCAGCGCTTTGGGAGGCCGAGGTGGGCAGATCACAAGGTCAGGAGTTTGAGACCAGCCTGGTTAACACGGTGAAACCCTGTCTCTACTAAAAATACACAAAATTAGCCAGGTATGGTGGCAGGCACGTGTAATCCTAGCTACTCGGGAGGCTGAGGCAGGAGAATCGCTTGAACCTGGGAGGGGGAGGTTGCAGTGAGCCGAGACCGTGCCGCTACATTCCAGCTTGGGTGAGAGAGTGAGACTCCATCTCGGAAAAAAAAAAAAAAAAAATTAGCTGGGCGTGCTGGTGGGTGCCTGTAATCCCAGCTACTTGGGAGGCTGAGGTAGGAGAATTGCTTGAACCCGGGAGGTGGAAGTTGCAATGAGACGAGATTGTGCCATGGCACTCCAGCCTGGACAAGAGTGAGACTCCATCTCAAAAAAGAAAATAATAATAATAAAGTTTATTTTTCAGTATTTCATGTTGATTTATCTCAAATTTATTGTTGAATAAGAAGTGATATAGAGATTCAAAGTTATTTTTCCCAGATACTTTTTATTGTCCCAACACCACCATTTATTGAACAATCTATATTTTATGCACATTTCTTTTTTTTTTCTTTCTTTTTTTTTTTTTTTGATACAGGGTCTTGCTCTGTTTCTGCCTGGGCTGGAGTAAAGTGATAGTAAACTGATTCTCCCACCTCAGCTTCCTGAATAGCTGGGACCACAGGCACACGCCACTGCACCTGGCAAATTTTTAAGTTTTTTTTTTTTTTTTTTTTTTTTTTTTTTAGACAGAGCCTTGCTCTGTCGCCCAGGCTGCAGTGCAGTGGCGTGATCTCGGCTCACTGCAACCTCCGCCTCTCAGGTTCAAGCGAGTCTTCTGCCTCACACTCCCAATTAGCTGGGACTACAGGCGCGTGCCACCACAACATGCTAATTTTTTGTATTTTTAGTAGAGACAGGGTTTCACCATGTTAGCCAGGATGGTCTCGATCTCCTGACCTCGTGATCTACCCGCCTCACCCTCCCAAAATGCTGAGATTATAGGCTTCAGCCACCGCGCCCGGCCCAGTTTTTAAGTGTTGTAGAGATGGAGTCTTGCTTTGTTGCCCAGGCTGGTCTTGAACTCTGGGCTGAAGCGATCTGCCCACCTTGGCCTCTCAAAGTGCGGCGATTACAGGTGTGAGCCACCACACCCAGCCAGCATTTCTTGAATAATCTATCTCTATTTCTCTATATAGCCTCATTCATCTATCTAAACTCCCATAGCTATTTTGGTTGCTAGACTGTTCATCCCAATTCCATGTGCCAGTGTCACTGCTACACTAATTGAATTACTATAAATGTATAATGTTGTTTTCCTATATGTTCGTGGTACATTTTTTTTGCAACGTTCTCCCAAGGTCTGAGGAACAGTATGTCAAGGCATGGCATGAAAGGAATGCAGGTCTCCCAAGGCTTTAGAGAAGAATGATTTGTTCATGGTGTCACAAAGCAAGGGGTGAGGGGCACAATTGGGATGAAAACCCAGGGATCTACGTAATTCCTCCATCTTTCCACTGCCCCAGAGTGGGAAGGTAGGGGTAGCTGAGAGGTTTTGAGGACCAGAGGATAGGGGGGAGTAGTCTGGATAGACTTTTCTGTCTCTAAGTCCTGTTAACTCCACTCTCCTATTGCTTTTGCATGGGTCCCTCCCCAGCTATCAGCATCCTGAGGCCTCCCCTCTCACCCAGAGTATTGCAACAGCTGTGCAAACCTTCCTGACGAAGACCAGGTCAGCACTCCTTTGGTTATGAAGCCGCTGCCCCCAACACCTGTGGAATTTGTCTTCAGGGTTCTCCTTCCTGTTTTGTAATTATAATTATCTCGAGAGGCCGAGGTGGGCGGATCACTTGAGGTCAGGAGTTCAAAACCAGCCTGACCAACATGGTGAAACCCCATCTCAACTAAAAATACAAAATTAGTCGGACGTGGTGTCATGCGCCTGTAATCCCAGCTACTCTGGAGGCTGAGACAGGAGAATCGCTTGAACCTGGGAGGCGGAGGTTGCATGGAGCTGAGATTGTGCCACTGCACTCCAGCCTGGGTGACAGAGCGAGACTCTGTCTCACAAAAAAAAAAAAAAGGCCCGGCGCGGTGGCTCACGCCTGTAATCCCAGCACTTTGGGAGGCCGAGGAGGGCAGATCACGAGGTCAGCAGATTGAGACCATCCCGGCTAACACAGTGAAACCCCGTCTCTACTAAAAATACAAAAAATTAGCCGGGCGTGGTGGCAGGCGCCTGTAATCCCAGCTACTGGGGAGGCTGAGGCAGGAGAATTGCGTGAACCCGGGAGGGGAAGCTTGCGGTGAGCTGAGACTGAGCCGCTGCACTCCAGCCTGTGCTGCAGAGCGAGACTCCATAAAAAAAAAAAGAAAAAAAAATTATCTCTCCCCCTTCCCTTTCCTCTCCATGTAAGCTGTGTGCACACAGGGACTTGTCTTTTTTATTATGGTATCCTCAGTGCTTTCGCACTTAGTAGGCACTCAGTGAATATTCATTAATTGGGTGTGGGGGTAAGGGAAAGGAGGGGTCTATAAAATTTATAACTGGCGATTTGGTGGTTGGGGAGAGTATTAAGTAAGTGCCTAGGGCGCACAGAGAAAAACACTGGTAATATTTATTTCACAAGGCCTTTTTAGAATTAACTAAAACAAAGTATCTAAGGGCCTAGAAGAGTTCCTGACAATTGGCCAAAGTTCAGTAAATCTTAGCGAACACTCCTCCCCTTTTCTCCAAATTCCTCAGTTTTTCCCCAGGGTAGAGCAAGAGCAAAGGAGAGAAGCCTTTTGGGCCCTCCCTAAGCCACAGACAGGTTGGGGAAGCCTCTGGATCATTAAAAGGCAGAAAATAATTTTACATTTGGTCCTCTAAAACCCCACAAGCCCCAAATCAGAAGGCTGTGCCTGGACTTAGCTCGAGCGAGCCCAGAAGCACCTGGTGGGATACGCAGCTGTGCCCCAGGCATTGCTACCCACGGGCTCCGGCCAGAGAGGCTCGCGCTAGGCGGGCTGGGCCCGCGGGACGAATCCCCACCTCTGCGGCCCACTCGAGAGCGGGGCCACACGCGGGGTCACGAGCCGGTTTGCCCCGCCGGGGCTTGGCCGAGGCCGCTCGGCGGCGGGCAGGGAAAGGCTTGGCCTGGCCGGCGGGACACCAGCCCCTTTGTCCGCGGCGCAGAAGGGCCCCAGCTGCGGGCAGAGCCGGCGCCCTGCAGGCCGCGGGGAGGAGCGCGGCGGGCACAGGCGGTGGCGGCCCGTGGGCGCGGGGCCCCTGCAGGGACGGGGACAGACGCGCACGGAGCGGGAGCCCGGCAGCTCCGGGTCTACGGGATCCATCCTCCCAAGGGTGCCCGAGAACACTCCATCGTCGCGGAATGCCCGCGCTTCTTTCGTTAAAGCTGTCTTTGAGTTTGCCTCCTCTGGTTGGTAAAAGTTAATTCCACAAGTATTGACTTGGCCCAGAGTAATAGCAAAGAACCGTGAGCCTCCCGTTTTTACGCCCTAGGGGCTCACGCTCTTGGAAACGACGAAAGCGTTGCCTGTTTGTCAAGAAAACTAAGGAAAAACAAAGAAGAAAGCTAAGACGCTCTACAGACAGTAAGCGCCCTGGAAGGGAGATGAGAGCTAGGTGGGTGGGGCCACGTGGCCGAAGTGGAAAAGGCCCTAGCGGGGGTGCGGGGGGCTGGGAGCTGTGGGATGCCACATGCCAATAAAGTCAGCAAATGCCTACGGGGCAAAACGAAGATGAAGAGTCCGAGGGAATCCCTAAAGCCAAAAACCACAGAATGTTTGGTAATCATTACCATTCAACAAACAAACTTTCCCTCAATGTATTTTTTAAGGTTGACAGAAATAACCCTTTATTAAAATCAAATGTATATAACAACATATAACATGGATGAAAACAATACATGTGATCCTTAAACTTTTTAAAATTTCTTTTCTTTTTTTTTTTTGAGACAGAGTCTCGCTCTGTCGCCCAGGCTAGAGTGCAGTGGCTGTCGGCTCACTGCAACCTCCACCTCCCGGGTTCAAGCGATTCTTGTGCCTCGGTCTCCCAGCACTTTGGGAGGCCGAGGCGGGCGGATCACCTGAGGTCAAGAGTTCAAGACCAGCCTGTATGGTGAAACCCCGTCTCTACTAAAAATACAAAAATTAGCCAGGCATGGTGGTGCACGCCTGTAGTCCCAGCTAGTCGGGAAGCTGAGGCAGGAGAATCTCTTGAACCTGGAAGGCGGAGGTTGTAGTGAGCTGAAATCATGCCACTGAACTCCAGCCTGGGTGACAGAGGGAGACTCTGTCTTAAAAAAAAAAAAAAAAAAAAAAAAAAGGGTAAGACCTGCTGGGCTGCATTCCCAGTAAGTTAAGGCATTCTTAGTCACAGGATGAGATAGGAGGTCGGCAGGAGACACAGGTCATAAATACCTTGTTTTTTTGTTTGTTTGTTTTTGAGATGGAGTCTCACTCTGTCGCTCAGTTGCCCGTACTGGAGTGCAGTGGTGCAATCTCGGCTCACTGCAACCTCCGCTTCCTGGGTTCAAGAGATTCTCCCGCCTCAGCTTCCCGAGTAGCTGGGATTACAGGCATCCACCATCAGGCCCTGCTAATTTTTGTATTTTTGTAGAGGCAGGGTTTTACCATGTTGGCCAGGCTGGTCTTGAACTCCTGATGTCAGGTGATCCTCCGGCCTCAGCCTCCCAAAGTGCTGGGATTATAGGCATGAGCCACAGCGCCGGCCAGACCTTGCTGATAAAACAAGTTGCAGTAAAGAAACCGGCTAAAACCCACCAAAACCAAGATGGCGATGAGAGTGACCTCTGGTCGTCCTCACTGCTACACTCCCACCAGCACCATGACAGCTTACAAATGCTATGGCAACATCAGAAGTTACCCTATATGGTCTAAAAAGGAGAGGCATGAATAATCCACCCCGTGTTTAGCATATCATGAAGAAATAACCATAAAAATGGGCAACCAGAAGCCCTTGGGGCTGTTTTGTCTATGGAGTAGCCATTCTTTTATTCCTTTACTTTCCTTATAAACTTGTTTTCACTTTATGATCTCGCTCTGAATTCTCTTGTGCAAGATCCAGGAACCCTCTCTTGGGATCTGGACTGGGACTCCTTTCCAGTAATGTAACCGCCCAAGGTGTTCACCTTGCCTCCTGCCTAGACAGAACCATCTTATCACAACCTTTTTGATAAATTGATAAATTTTGATCGCTCAGCTTATATTCAGTTCTTGTTAATCCCCTAAGCAGGAACTAATTTACTGGGGAGGGATTTAATGTTAAAGTTGGGCATAGGTCTACAAGTCAGCCCAAGAGGATTCCTCACCTCATTAAATCTACTCACCACTGCAGATGAAAAATATATTAATCCTAATGTCTGGTCCAAAAAAGGAAACCGAGGGAAATTCCAAGTCCCTCCGATCCACATCAAGCTAAAAACCCCAGGAGAAGTAGTAAGAAGGAAGCAATCCCTATTCCCCTAGAAGGTAGGATAGGGTTGAAACCTATAATCAAAGACCTTATTAAGGATGGGCTTCTCGAGCCCTGTATGTCCCCTTATAACACCCCAATACTGCCAGTCAAGAAATTAGATGGGTCATACCAGCTACTACAGGACCTTAGAGCTATCAACCAAATAGTCCAGACTACCAACCCCATTGTCCCCAATCCTTACACTATTCTTAGCAAAATTCCATATAATCATCAATGGTTTACCGTAATAGATTTGAAGGATGCTTTTTGGGCATGTCCCCGGGCTGAAGATAGCCAAAATATATTTGCTTTTGAATGGGAGGATCGCCACTCAGGGCGGAAACAGCAATATCTCGATGGACAGTCTTGCTCCGAGGGTTCATAGACTCCCCTAATCTTTCTGGCCAAATTTTAGAACAGGTACTAGAAAAAGTTGTCATACCAGAACAAATATGCCTTCTTCAGTACATAGACGACATTCTTATATCTGGTGAAGATACAGAGAAGGTAACTGACTTCTCTACACATATTCTTAGCTATCTGCAGTTTGAGGGGCTATGAGTCTCAAAAAGAAAGCTTCAGTATGTAGAGCCCGAAGTTAAATATTTAGGCCACTTAATAAGCTCAGACAAGTGAAGAATAGGGCCTGAATGAATCGAGGGAATGGTGTCCCTACCCTTGCCTCAAACTAAACAAGAACTCAGGAAATTTTTAGGGTTAGTCAGATACTGCCGCTTATGGATTGACTCATGCACTGCACAGTAAACTGTTATATTAAAAACTTGCCCAGGAGAAGCCGAACCATCTCCTGTGGACTTCTGAGGAAGCTGATCAAGTCTAGAAGCTGAAGGAAAGGCTCATAACTGCCTTACCCTCCCTAGAAAAGCCATTCCACCTTTTTGTTAATGTGGACAGTGGGGTAGTTTTAGGAGTGCTGACTCTAGAACACAGAGGCCACTGGCAGCCCGTAGCCTTCCTATCAAAGGTGTTGGACCCAGTCACTTGTGGATGGCCTCAATGCATCCAGTCCATCGGGGCTGCGGCAATACTAGTCGAGGAAAGCAGGAAGTTAACCTTTGGAGGAAAATTGACGGTAAGCACGCCTCACCAAGGTAGAACTATCTTAAACCAGAGAGCAGGGAGATGGCTTACTGACTCGAGAATCTTAAAGTATGAGACCATTCTGTTAGAAAAGGATGATTTAACATTGACCTCTGATAATTCACTCAACCCAGCAGGTTTCCTAACAGGGAATCCAAATCTGTGGAGGGAACACACATGTTTAGATTTAATTGATTACCATACAAAGGTTCGACCAGACCTAGGAGAAACCCCCTTCTGGACTGGACGGCACTTATTTATAGACAGTTCCTCCGGGGTGATTGAGGGAAAAAGACACAATGGGTATTCAGTGATTGATGGAGAAACTCTCATAGAAATAGAATCTGGAAAATTGCCCAACAGTTGGTCTGCTCAAACATGTGAGCTGTTTGCACTCAGCCAAGCCTTAAAGTACTTACAGAACCAGGAAGGAACCATCTATACAGATTCCAGGTATGCCTGTGGAGTGGCCCATATGTTTGGGAAAATTTGGACTGAACGAGGTCTCATTAATAGTAAAGGTCAAGACCTTGTTCACGAGGAGCTGATCACCCAAGTATTGAATAATCTTCAGTTGCCGGAAGAAATAGCTATTGTCCGTGTTCCCGGACACCAGAAAAACCTTTCTTTTGAAAGTCGGGGAAATAACCTAGCAGATCAGGTAGCCAAGCAGGCTGCTGTGTCTTCTGAAATGCGTATTTTTCACTTAACTCCCTACCTGCCTCCTCCTACTGTAATCCCCAATTTTTCTTCCACTGAAAGAGAGAATCTAATAAAAATAGGTGCTAAAGAGAATTCAGAAGGAAAGTGGATACTGCCAGACCAGAGAGAAATGTTGTCTAAACCCCTTATAAGGGAAGTCTTATCCCAGCTACATCAAGGGGACCCATTGGGGGCCTCAGGCCATGTGTGATGCAGTTCTCAGGGTTTATGGTTGTATATGAATTTATACCGTGGCCAAACAGGTTACAGATAGTTGCTTAGTATGTAAGAAAACTAATAGACATACTATAAAAAGATTACCTCTCAAGAGAAGGAATCCGGGCTTAAGGCCATTCCAAAGTATCCAAGTTGATTACACAGAAATGCCTCCAATAGGTCGTCTGAAATATTTACTAGTAGTAGTAGTAGACCACCTCACTCACTGGGTTGAAGCTATCCCTTTTCAAATGCGACAGCCAATAATGTAGTTAAGGCCCTAATTGAAAATATAGTACCTAGGTTTGGACTAATAGAAAATATTGACTCAGACAATGGAACTCATTTCACCGCACACATTATTAAAAAGCTATCCCAAACATTAGACATTAGATGGGAACACCATATTCCCTGGCACCCACCCTCATCAGGGAGAGTAGAAAGAATGAATCAGATGCAAAAGAACCACCTAACCAAATCAGTCTTAGAGACTTGGTTGCCGTGGACCAAGTGTCTTCCTATACCCTGCTGAGAATTCGAACTGCACCACGGAAAGACATTGGTCTTTCTCCTTATGAGGTGCTCTATGGATTACCTTATTTGCACTCCACTACTGATATTCCTACCTTTGAAACAAAAGACCCAATTCCTTACAAATTATATACTTGATGTATCTTCTACTTTCTCTTCTCTTAAAACTAAAGGTTTTTTTAGCACAGGCACCACCCTTGGAGTTCCCGGTGCATCAACAACAGCCTGGGGATCACGTCCTCATTAAGAGCTGGAAAGAGGAAAAACTTGAGCCAGCCTGGGAAGGTCCTTACTTAGTGCTCCTCACGACTGAAACCGCAGTCCACACCGCGGACTGCGGTGGATGGACTCCAGAGTCATGGGCCATAGTCCTAGGGGAAAACCCTACCAAACTAAAGCTGAGAAGAATTTAACTCTCTTTCATCTATTCTACTACTTTTTCTTCTTTCCTCGCTCTATTGCTGACCATCTAGTTATTAAAGTAACCAAGTCAAGTTCACCTCAAACTATTGCATTTGATGCTTGCCGTGTTATACTCTGTAGGGATTTGTTAAGCCAAAGACAGCTCTCTACTTCAGAAAAGTACCTCTGTCCCTCCTGGCTCTCCTCAGACTGGGCATTAGTGAATTGGGACCATTTAATCCGGGGAGATTTCAATAAAGACCCCAGTGGCAACCAGGAGTCTTGCCCCACTGATGTAGAGCTTTTATGCCGTAGTTGGTCCAATGTTCTGTGAACCGCCAAAGAGCGAGGATGGAGTGCCCCAACCAGTTTTTATAATTTCCTAAAACCAGACATTCATTTTACTAAAGGGACAGTCCCCCTAACTGTCAGTTAAACCAGTGCAACCCTATACAGGTTATTATTTTGAGCCCCCAAAGTTCTCCCCCTTTTCTAAGCCAGTTCCCTTCTTTCAGCCGGTTTTATGGTATGGGGGCTGAGGTTTCAGGGACAGACTTATTGGATTCTTTGAAATGTGTTCCTTTGATCCCCCACCACCTGAACCTGCTTCTAAACCTTTTTCTAAAACCTCTTACAGTGGAACCATTGTTCCTCCTCCATCTGACGACAAGGCCAAGATAGCGATGGTAGAAGTTAAAGACTTAAAACAAACTTTAGCAATCGAGACAGGATACCAAGATGTAAATGCCTGGTTGGAATGGATCAAATATTCCGTCTGCACGTTAAACAAAAGCAATTGTTATGCTTGTGCGTGTGGCAGGCCAGAGGCGCAGATTGTCCCCTTTACACTAGGGTGGTACTCCAGCAGACTGGGCATGGGCTGCATGGTAGCTCTTTTCCAGGATTTTACAGCCTGGGGTAACAAGTCATGCCATGCTCTCTCTCTGCTGTATCCTGAAGTTCCACACCCTGCGGGTCAGCCCCCGAGGGCCATCCAGCTTCCGTCTCCCAACACTAAGTTCACTTCGTGTCTCTCACGACAGGGAGGAAACTTAGCGTTCCTTGGAGACCTGAAGGGATGCAGTGAGCTTAAGAACTTTCAAGAGCTTACCAATCAGTCAGCCCTTGTTCATCCCCAAATGGATGTGTGGTGGTATTGTGGTGGACCTTTACTGGACACTCTACCGAATAACTAGAGTGGCACTTGTGCTTTAGTCCAATTGGCTATCCCTTTTACCCTGGCATTTCATCAATAAGAGGAAGAAAAAATAAGACATTGTAAAGTGAGAGAAGCCCCTTATGCTTTCGACTCTCACATCTATTTAGACACAGTTGGAGTCCCATGGGGAATACCAGATCAATTTAAGGCCCAAAATCAAATAGCTGCAGGATTTGAGTCAATATTTTGGTGAGTGACAGTTAACAAAAATGTAGATTGGATAAACTACGTCTATTACAACCAACAGGGATTTATTAACTACACTAGAGATGCTGTTAAAGGAATAGCTGAGCAATTAGGGGCTACTAGCCAGATGGCTTAGGAAAATAGGATAGCCTTAGACATGATATTAGCAAAAAGAGGAGGAGTTTGCGTCGTGATTAAAACTCGATGTTGCACCTTCATCCCAAACAACACCGCCCCTGATGGAAGTATAACAAAGGCATTGCAAGGTCTGACTGCTCTATCCAATGAGTTAGCCAGCAACTCAGGGGCAAATGACCCCTTTACGGGATGGCTAGAGAAGTGGTTTGGTAAATGGAAAGGAATAATAGCCTCAATTCATTCCTCCCTCGTAGCTGTAATAGGTGTACTTATTCTTGTCGGGTGCTGTGTCATACCATGCATCCTGGGTTGGTGCAGGGGCTCATAGAAACGGCACTTACTAAAACCTCCCTTAACTATCCTCCACCTTATCCAGAGAAGCTGCTTCTTTTGGAAAATCAAGCAGAACAACTAAGTCAAGACATGTTAAATAAGTTTGAAGAGAAAGCCGTAAAAAATTGCAAGAGGAGGAAGTTGTTGAATATGAATTCTAAATTTCTCTTCAAAGAATTAATATGTCAGTATGTTCAATTCTTTGCCTTCTACTTTTAAACTTAACTTCCTCGTAAAGCAACCTTTTTTGATTACCCACTCCACCCTGACTCATCCCGATTACCTACTCCACCCTGACTCATTCTGATCACCTACTCCACTCTAACTCATTCTGATCACCTCCACCCTGAATCATTCTGATCACCTGCTCCACCCTAACTCATTCCGGTTACCTGCTACAAAGCGCTCACCCCATCATTCTCTTTAAATTAGCCAATCAGAATTAGTTTAGCCTGTGCGGTCTAACACTAGCCAATAGGGGAATGACACAGCAGCAGGGGCTATGTGCGTGTAATCCCAGCGCTTTGGGAGGCTGAGGCAGGCGGATCAGGAGGTCAGGAGATTGAGACTATTCTGGCTAACATGGTGAAACCCTGTCTCTATTAAAAAATACAAAAAATTAGCCGGGCATGGTGGCGGGAACCTGTAGTCCCAGCTACTCGGGAGGCTGAGGCAGGAGAATGGCGTGAACCCGGGAGGCGGAGCTTGCAGTGAGCCCAGATTGGCCATTGCACTCCAGCCTGGGCGACAGACAGAAACTCTGACTCAAAAAAAAAAAAAAAAAAAGAACCCCTTCCCCTCCCTTGTCCAAATGTGCGCCCACCATTGCTCCATCGGTGAGAGCGAACCCTTCTATAGAAGTACCTTGCCTTGCTGAGAATTAAAAAACAGAAAATTTTATATTCGAGTGCTACAACACAGAGGAATTGCAACGGAGAAGGAGTAATTCACGCAGAGCTGGCTGTGAGGGAGACCGGAGTTTTATTATTACTCAAATCAGTCTCCCCAGCATTGGGGGAGCAGAGTTTTTAAGGATAACTTGGTCGGTGGGGGGAAGCCAGTGATCCAGGAGTGCTGATTGGTCAGAGATGAAATGATATGGAATTGGAGCTGTCTTCTTGAGCTCAGTCAGTTCCTGGGGGGCGGGGGGCCACAAGATCAGATGAGCCAGTTTTTGATCTGAGTGGGACCAGCTGATCCATGAAGTGCAGGGTCTGCAAAATATCTCAAGCAGTGATCTTAGGAGCAGTTTAGGGAGGGTCAGAATCCTGTAGCCTCCAGCTTCATGACTCCTAAAGCATAATTTTCTAATCCTGTGGCTAATGTTAGTCCTACAAAGGCAGTCTAGTCCCCAGGCAAGAAGGAGGTCTGCTTTGGGAAAGGGCTGTTACCGTCTTTGTTTAAACCATAAACTACAAACTAAACTTCTCCCAAAGTTAGTTCAGCCTGTGCCCAGGAATGGACAAGGACAGCTTGGAGATTAAAAGCAAAATGAAGTCAGTTAAGTTAGATCTCTTTCACTGTCTCAGCCATAATTTTGCAAAGGTGGTTTCAGTAACATAATTGTTCCTAAGACTCTGTTCAAGCATATACAACATACCAGATGCTTTCCTTGTACCTTTGAACATTTTATTATTACTATTATTGAGATGGAGTCTAGCTCTGTTGCCAGGCTGGAGTGCAGTGGCGCGATCTTGGCTCACTGAAACCTCTGCCTACCAGGTTCAAGCGATCCTCCTGCCTCAGCCTCCTGAGTAGTTGGTACTATAGGCACGCGCCACCACGCCCAGCTAATTTTTTGTATTTTTAATAGAGACGGGGTTTCTCCATGTTGGCCAGGATGGTCTTGATCACTTGACCTTGTGATCTGCCCACCTCAGCCTCCCAAAGTGCTGGGATTACAGGTGTAAGCCACTGTGCCCGGCCCATTTTATTATTTTTAATCCTGAAGCTATATGTTTTGTTTAACTTATTTAATAAACATACTCATCTTTTTTTATTTGTTTGTTTGAGATAGGGTCTCATTCTGTCACCCAGGTTGGAGTGTAGTGGGATGATCACATCTCACTGCAACCTCTGCCTCCGGGCTCAAGCGATCCTCCCACCTCAGCTTCCCAAGTAGCTGGGACCACAGGCATGTGCCACCATGTCCAGCTAAGTTTTTGTATTTTTTGTAGAGGCAGAGTTTTGCCATGTTGCCCAGGCTGGTCTCGAACTCCTGGTCTCAGGCCATCCACCAGCCCTGGCCTCCCAAAGTGCTGGGATTACAGGTGTGATCCTCCATGCCCAGCCTATTTTGTTTTTCTGATTGCTTTCTAAATATTAACATATGTAATCCTCATAACAATGGCTTTGTTACCAGAAAGGAGTCCAAATCTAGACCCCAAGAGAGGGTTCTTGGAGCTTGCCCAAGAAAGAATTCAGGGTGAGTCCTTAGTAAAGTGAAAGCAAGTTTATTAAGAAAGTAAAGGAATAGGCCTGGTGAGGTGGCTCATGCCTGTAATCCCAGAACTTTAGGAGGCCGAGGTGAGCATATCACTTAAGGTCAGGCATTTGAGACCAGCCTGGTCAACATAGTGAAACTCTGACTCTACTAAAAATACAAAAATTAGCTGGGGTTGGTGGCGCATACCTGTAATCTCAGCTCTTTGGGTGGCTGAGGCACGAGAATCTCTTGAACCTGGGAGGAGGAGGTTGCAGTGAGCTGAGATCACACCACTGCACTCTAGCCTGGGTGACAGAGTGAGACTGTGTCTCAAAAAAAAAAAAAAAAAGAAAAGAAAGGGAATAAAAGAACGGCTACTGCATAGACAGATCAGCAGCATGGGCTGACTTATGGTTATTTGATTATATGCTGAACAAGGGGTGGATTATTCAGGAGCTTTGTGGGAAAGGATGGGAGTTCCCAGAATTGAGAGTTTAGACCCTTTTAGACTGTGTAGGGTAGCCTCTGGGCATTGCTATGGCATTTGCATGGTGCTGGTGGGAGTGTCTTTTAGCATGCTAATATGTTGCAATTAGCATATAATGAGCAGTAAGGACAACCAGATGTCACTTTCGTTGCCATCATGGTTTTGTTGGTTTTTGGCCAGCTTCTTTATTGCATGCTGTTTTTTTTTTTTTTTTTTTTTTTTTTTTGAGAAGGAGTCTTGCTCTGTTGCCAGGCTGGAGTGCAGTGGCATGATCTCGGCTCACTGCAACCTCCGCCTCCTGGGTTTAAGCAATTCCCCTGCCTCAACTTCCCTAGTAGCTGGGACTACAGGTGTGCACCACCACGCCCAGCTAATTTTTTGTATTTTTACTAGAGATAGGGTTTCACCATGTTGTCCAGGATGGTCTTGATCTCCTGACCTTGTGATCCACCCGCCTCGGACTCCCAAAGTGCTGGGATTACATGCGTGAACCACCGCACCTGGCCATTATCAGCAAGGTCTTTGTGACCTGTATCTTGTGCTGACCTCCTATCTCAACCTATGACTAACAATTCCTAAGCTCCTGGGGATGCAGTCTAGTAGGTCCCAGCCTCATTTTACCCAGTACCTATTCAAGATGGAGCCAGCCTGGTTGCAATGCCTCTGACAGTTTGGAGAGAAGATTATTTATTTATTTATTTAGATGGAGTCTAGCTCTGTTGCCCAGGCTGGAGTGCAATGGCGTAATCTCAGCTCACTGCAACCTCCGCCTCCCAGGTTCAAGTGATTCTCCTGCCTCAGCCTCCTGAGTAGCTGGGATTACAGGTATGCACCACCACACTTGGCTAATTTTGTATTTTTAATAGTGATGGGGTTTTCACCATGTTGGCCAGGCTGATCTCGAACTCCTGACCTGAGGTGATCTGCTTGCCTCAGCCTCCCAAAGTGCTGGGATTACAGCCGTGAGCCACGCCACCTCGACCAGCGTGGTTTTTTTTTGTTTTGTTTTGTTTTGTTTTTTGAGACGGAGTCTCAAGCTATCACCCAGGCTGGAGTGCAGTGGCATGATCTCGGCTCACTATAATCTCTACCTCCCAGGTTCAAGTGATCCTCCTTCCTCAGCCTCCCGAGTAGCTAGGACTACAAGCATGTGCCACCATGCCTGGCTAATTTTTGTATTAGTAGAGTTGGGGTTTCATCATGTTGGCCAGGCTGGTCTCAAACTCTTGACCTTGTGATCCGCCCTCCTCAGCCTCCTAAAGTGCTGGGACCAGTGGCACTCATATTTTAAATAACATGGCATTCCTGGGGTGGTGCTAAAGTGTTTTTTTTTTTTTTTTTTAATAAAGATGAGGGGTCAGGTTTGGACATAGTCATAGGATAAGAGTTAAAACAAACTCAGCTTGTTGGCATTGATTTATGGACAACACTTTCCCAGAGCACACAAAAGCCTCAGGAAGACTGACACCAACTGTGAGTTTCTTCTCTTCTCATCCTTTCTGTGTCACCTTCCGTTCTGGGAAGACCAGGCTCCATTAGCTACTTTTCTTCCTGGATGCTCGAGAACTCCTCTGTCATGCTTGGGACCCAAGTCCTTCCCATTATACGTTGAGCCGGGTTCTGTGTCCCAGAGTTAGAGACTGTGTTATGCTAGGTCTTATCTGAGTCTTCCATAAGTGGGTTTCCTTGGCTTCGGGCTTCTGATCCTACAGAAGCTAGCCACCTCCTTTTCTCTTTGCTGTGGTTGCCAGAACAGGAGTTCCTTTACTCGTCCCTATCTGTTATCTTTTCGGCTTGATTCACCCTGCCTGCAGCCACTCCATCCAGTGGATCCTAGTCCTGTTTGTGTTTTTTTTTAAGACTAAATGTTCTTTAGGTTCCTTCTTAACTCTGTGCTTCTAGGATTGTTCTGCCTCTATCATGTCTCCAGTCAAATTCTTCTTAGAGTAAGTTCTTTAAAGAAGTCAGATTTCCCTACTGAATTATTCTAACCTAGCATCTATCTTTTTTTTTTTTTTTTGAGATGGAGTCTCACTCTGTCACCCAGGCTGGAGTGCAGTGGTGCAGTCTTGGCTCACTGCAACCTCCACCTCCCAGGTTCAAGCAATTCTCCTGCTTCAGCCTCCTGAGTAGCTGGGACTACAGGTATGCACCACTAGGCCTGGTTAATTTTTCTATTTTTTGTACAGATGTGGTTTTGCAGGGTGGCCTTGGACTCTCAAAGTGCTGGGATTACAGGTGTGAGCCATCGGGCCTGGCTTAACTTAACATCTATCTTATCTTCTCTAGAGGGTCCTGCTGTCAGGCTGGTCACCGTTTTGTCCGTGCCCTGACCATGTGGCTTGTCTTTAGGGAGCCCAGATGCTTATACTCTCATTGTAAGTTGGGTAAGAAAACTATTCTCCCTCTTGGTATTTTAGATAATCTTCCCCTTAGCTGCTCTGGCAATTCCTCTGCTCTAATCCCAAGACTGGCAACTAACATGGCTCCTGTCTGGCTCATGGCCATTCACTGCCGTAATCCCTTTTCTTAGCCACAAATATCCACTCATTATGGAGTGGGCAAGGGGAAAACAGACTCCACATGGTCACACTGTTATCTTTTTTTTTTTTTGAGATGGAGTTTCACTCTTGTTGCCCAGGCTGGTGTGCAATGGCACGATCTTGGCTCACTGCAACCTCCGCCCCCGGGTTCAAGCGATTCTCCTGCCTCAGCCCCCCGAGTAGCTAGGATTACAGGCATGCGCCACCACACCCAACTAATTTTGTATTTTTAGTAGAGACAGGGTTTCTCCATGTTTGCCAGGTTGGTCTCAAACTCCTGACCTCAGGTGATCCACCCGCCTCGGCCTCCCAGAGTGCTGGGATTACAAGCATGAGCCACCACACCTGGCCACACTGTGGTTTTTTTTTTTTTTTTTGAGACGGAGTCTCACTTTATTGCCCAGGCTGGAGTGCAGTGGCGTGATCTCGGCTCACTGCAAAGTCCACCTCCCAGGTTCATGCCATTCTCCTACCTCAGCCTCCCGAGTAGCTGGGACTACAGGCGCCCACCACCGCGCCCAGCAAATTTTTTGTATTTTTAGTAGAGACGGGGTTTCACTGTGTTAGCCAGGATGGTCTCAATCTCCCGACCTCGTGATCCACCCGCCTCGGCCTCCCAAAGTGCTGGGATTACAGGCGTGAGTCACCGCGCCCGGCCACACACTGTTACCTTTTACAGTACTTTAAAGCAAATGTTAAACCAGAATGTAATCAGCTCCCAAGGTCAGAAGGGGCATCTTTCTCCATAAGAAGATGTGTGCATGTGCTTACCTCCATTGCACTGGACTTAGGACAGCATTTTGGCACTGTGCAAGAGTACAAATGTGTGACGTACTCAGCCCAGAACTGTCCCTTTTGCTGGGGAATATAGGAGCTTTCCCTGAACCACATTTCTCCTTTTGGGCGGGTTGTCCTCTTCCTGCCTCCAGCCAAGAGGTGGTCTATGTCTCTCCGAGTCTTCATTCCCAGTATGGATATTCCTCCCATCAGCATTATCTCAGGGAGCTCCTGACTATGCCCAATGATCCTTGGGTGAGGCCACACTGGACCCCTGTAAGTTTAGGTCACATTTCAGCTATTAGAGGGTCCCAGCTTCAGCTCTATTCCAGAGTCCATAAACAGCAATTCAACATTTCTAGGGGCTTAAAAGCAATTCTGTTTTTGTATCCTTGGACCACAGATTTTTCTAGGGCCATCTGGACTCCCTGAGTTGCTGCCAATAGGACAGCAGGGAAAGTCCAGACCAGTCCAGGTTAACCGGCCCCAACATATCAATGTGGTTTCCTATGATGTCTTCCACTCCCCAGGTCAGCCAACCAAAGCCTGTTCCATTGGGGTTCAGAGTCCCTAAAATGGAACTGTTTGGTTCTTCTAGGAGCACAGGAAGAAAACAGTGAGGAGGAGGAGTGGGGAGAAAAAGACTCATGCGAAAAAGGGAGAGGAAGTGAGTGATGCTGAGGGAAGAGAAAAAAGCAAATGGCAACAGCAGCAGCAGAAGGAAAGTGAGGGTGGGAGGGAAAGGCAGAAATACAGAGTTCTACTCTTGATAATGTACTATTATTTTTGAGATACGGTCTCGCTATGTCACACAAGCTGGAGGGCAATGGCATGATCATGGCTCACTGCAACCTTGACCTCCTGGGCTGAAGCAATCCTCCCTTCTCAGCCTCCCAAGTAGCTAGGACTACAGCTGTGTGCCATCAGACCTGGCTAATTTTTAAAATTTTTTGTAGAGATGAGGTCTTGTTATGTTGCCCAGGCTGGTCTCGAACTCCTGACCTCAAGTGATGCTTTCATCTCAGCCTCCCAAAGTGCTGGGATTACAGGCATGAGCCACCATGCCCAGCCTACTCTCTCTCCCTCTCTCTCTCTCTCTCTCTCTCTCTCTCTCTCTCTCTCTCTCTCTCTCTCTCTCTCTCTCTCTCTCTCTCTGTGTGTGTGTGTGTGTGTGTGTGTGTGAAGAGGTAGAGGTTTATTGAAATATGAACATTTGGCCAGGCTCAGTGGCTTGCATCTGTAATCCCAGCACTTTGGGAGGCCAAAGTGGGTGGATCGCTTGAGCCCAGGAGTTTGAGACCAGCCTGGGCAACATGGCGAAACCCTGTCTCTACTAAAAATGTACAAAAAATTAGCTGGGTGTGGTGGTGTGTTCCTGTAGTCCCAGCTCCTTGGAGGCTGAGGTGGGAGTATGGCTTGAGCCTGGGAGGCGGAAATTGCAGTGAGCTGAGACCACGTTACTGCATTCCAGCCTGGGCAACAGAGTGAGACCCTGTCTCAAACAAACAAACACAAAAACAAAAACAAAAAAAAAAAAAAGAGAGAGAGACAGAAAGAAATATAAACATTCAAGGACATGTAAGATGGAAACAGCCATAAAATATACAGACACTTGCTGCAAGAGGATGCCTGAGGCATTTACTCACTGCCTAGGCTGCCCATGTGCTATCACATTTTTCCTGGTTTGAATACATATAAGATGGGAAGAGGGGAGGGGACAGAGTTGCTCTGGCTGACTGACTACCATGTGGCCTTCAGGAATGCACCTTCAGGAAAGTTCCACTTGGGCTAGGGCGCCACTCCTGGGCACCTGCTGGCACCCTCCCCTCTTGGGCTCTGGGTAAGACCTTGCTGTTGTCCTTGAGGGCAGTGGGGGTTCTCACTCATCACTCAGAGGATGAGGCCAGGCAAGTTGCCTGGGGAAAGGGAGAGGATCCAATGCCCAGAAAGACACAGTGTGCTGTCCTTGCATCCTCTGGGTGGGAAGAGTCCATCTTTTGTGACCACAGCTCTGAGAAACACACTGGCCAAATGTCTGAGACACCTTTAAGCAGGCTCAGTGCCAGCCAGTTGGCCCCCTTACTGGCACCAGATCCCAGATATCCTTCTCTCCCACAGCTTGCACTTGAGGTACTTGTTTTGTGTTCAAGCTTTTTATTTCTCTTTCCTTTCCTAGACAGGACTGAATGCTAGCCACACCGTCACACTGCCTCCCATCACACATAGTGTCTCCTGCCACCACAGTCCAAGGATGTTGCAGTGGTGGTGTTCTTCTGCACTCTTCAGGGCTTACTTAGCGGAGGTAAGCCTCATCCAAGAATCATCTTTCCTTTGCAACACAGGAGCAACCTACTGCATGCCAGCGTCCAAGAGGGGAGACAGGGCCTGGTGCGGTGGCTCATGCCTGTAATCCCAGCACTTTGGGAAGCTGAGGCAGGCAGATCACGAGGTCAGCAGTTCGAGACCAGCCTGACCAACATGGTGAAACCTCATCTCTACTAAAAATACAAAAATTAGCCGGGTGTGATGGCGGGTGCCTATAGTCCCAGCTACTCAGGAGGCTGAGGCAGGAGAATTGCTTGAACCTGGGAGGTGGAGGTTGCATTGAGCAGAGATCGCACCACTGCACTCCAGCCTGGGCAACAAAGCGAGGCTCCATCTCAAAAAAAAAAAAAAAAAAAAGAAGGGAGACAGACCTTTTTCAGCTTCTTCATTCCTTGCGGCAGCTTGACCTCCAGCAAGACTGGCAAGGACCATGGTGCAAGGAGTATGGCCTGCCCATGACCTAAACTGGAAATCCAGCCTATGTGATGATATTAGCCTGAGTTCCTGGTTAACATTTTATAGTGACCCATCAAATATGCATAAAAAAGTAAGGAAGCCTGGGCATGGTGGCTCATGCCTGTAATCCCAGCACTTTGGGAGGCTGAGGCAGGCGGATCATGAAGTCAAGAGATCGAGCCCATCCTGGCCAACATGGTGAAACCCTGTCTCTACTAAAAATACAAAAATTAGCTTGGTGTGGTTGGGGGAGCCTGTAATCCCAGATACTCGGAGGCTGAGGGAGGATAATCGCTTGAACCCAGGAGGCGGAGGTTGCAGTGAGCCTGGGGGACAGAGTGAGACTCCATCTCAAAAAAAAAAAAAAAAAAAAAAAGGTAGGAAGGAAGCTTGCAGTTTTGATTAATAGTAAAGGCTGGTGTTTCCATGGTCCCCATCCCTGGGAAGATCTGTGGGCTACCTTCCCAGGTTTCTTTTGCCTCTGCAACCTGGTCGAGGGGTTAAGAGTTGGAGAGATGAGTAGAACTGAGTGGCTTTGCTCCACTTTTTTCCCTTAATCCTGGCAAAGGGTCCCATACATCATAGCTGTTAAGATGCTCACAGCTTCTCTGAGGGCAGAGTTCACTTCATTGCTTTCTTTCTTGGGGTTTCACTCCTTTCATTCTGCTTTTTATCCTTTCCTGGCCTGGTTGACTCTGGATATATCATAGATCCTTTCTGAATCTTCTTCTGTGTTTGTTAAATGGGGTTAAGACCCTTCTCTGGCCTTTTCACTAGAATACAACAAAGATTAAATCAGCTTTCATTGATAAGAGAGCTTTGTATACTGCAAATTATAAGTATCATTTGTGATGGCCATAATCTAGGATTAAATTGTATTCCCTAACACAAAAACTTTCCATTCCTCAGTATGATAGTCAGAGAGGATGCTATTAGTATGTTTTCAGAAATTCCTTTTTTTTGAGACAGAGTTTCGCTCCATGCTGGAGTGCAGTGGAGTGATCTCAGCTCACTGCAACCTCCGCTTGCCGGGTTCAAGTGATTCTCCTGTCTCAGCCTCCAGAGTAGCTGGGATTACAGGTGTGCCCCACCATGCCTGGCTAATTTTTGTATTTTTAGTAGAGATGGGGTTTCACCGTGTTGGCCAGGGTGGTCTCAAACTCCTGACCTCAGGCAATCCAACCACCTCACCCTCCTAAAGTGATGGAATTACAGGTGTGAGCCACTGCGCCCAGCCTGTTTTCAGAACTTCTTTATCTCCTAGGCCAGCCAGAAACATTAGTGAGAACTTGGAAAACAACTGCTGCATGTCTGGGGTTGACATAACGTCTGTTCC
Organism: Gorilla gorilla gorilla; assembly: GCF_029281585.2. Taxonomy (NCBI): domain Eukaryota; kingdom Metazoa; phylum Chordata; class Mammalia; order Primates; family Hominidae; genus Gorilla; species Gorilla gorilla. The sequence goes on from NC_073240.2 coordinate 42,313,372, forward strand.
CTCAGTGGGTCTTATCTTCTGCCCTGTGAACAGTGATCCACCTCATGTATTCACAATTCACAGTCTTGCTCTTCCTTTCATTCAGGTAGGCAGGTAGTCTCAGGCCAAACTTCCCAAAGGTTATGAATTCAGGTTCTGGATTCCCATCTAGAATCAGTCTACTTGGGCCCGGAACATTTGGAGCCCATGTAAATACTGACTGTGTGTGCGGTGTGTGTGTGTGTCTGTGTAGGGAGGATGAACTTGAAAATGCTATGGAAATAAATAATGGAGTAGCAAGGAGGACGTTCTGTCTGATTACAGTAAAATAATTCTAAATTAATAGGAGATGGGAATAGGAAAGATGACTAAGAGAAAAGCTAATTTCTGATAGAAACTTAGGGAGCAAAATCTATGTAGCTAAGCAGTGGCTAAGAGGGAATGAGACATGATATAAAACCTGAAGAAGAGGCATCCTGGTTTTAGCTTAGCCCAAGGGCAAAAGTAATAGGAGAATAAAACAGACTTCTACAATCTGTAGATTTCTTCTTGTTCTGCTAGAAAAGACAGAGTTGGTGGGGGACAGTGGGGTGTTTAGGACTATATGGAACCTTCTTGAAACACATACAGATAGCTTAAGGACAGACAGCATGACCACAAGTCTTCAATCTGTCATTAACTTGCATGTGTGGGTGTGTGACATCTACCTCTGACTGGAAACAGCAATTGGAAGGCGGCTTTCGTCTCTTAGAAGAGTGCCTGTTCCTATGTGAGGAGCACCCAGGACTTCAGCTGGATGACAGTGGGAAGCTGTTGATGTAGCGGCTTTGACAGCTTCAACTCATGTCTGCTTTGGTGTCAGACACTCCTGATCTTTCCCAAGCTTTCATGCAGTACAGTAGGAAAAACTGTAGGCTTCTCTTCTCAGTAAAGGACTAGATATTGCCACTCATCACTCTTCTTAAGTCTATCCACTAAGAGTGAAGAAGCATGTCAGAGCTTACCCATCGGTCCTGAAATGACCTCCTCTGGAGGTCTCTCAGTTGGCCACAGTTTAGCTCTGTGTCCTCATCACTATGAGGAATTAGTCTTCCCTTCGCATCCACCAGGAGGAGGTAGAGGGCATGCCCGTTTGGGTGATGCCAGGACCGGCGCGCTTCACAGGGGTTTGTAAGCACCCCCTCAACCTCCCTTCCTTTTCCTGGCAGCAAATAGCAGAGGTTAGTGAGGATCAGCCTTGTCTCCCTGAGTGGGGAGGAGGGAAATGGGGGAAGGGAGACAGCATATCAAAATGCACTTCCAAAATGAAAATGAAGAAAAAAAAGAAAAAAAATGATTTCTGTGGCACATGGTGCTACTGAGGGAGAGGTGATGACAGCCTCCTCCCATTTCAGGAACAGCTCCCAGCGTTGTCTGTAGGCGGATTCACATGACACATTCTTAAACCCAATTCCATTCTGTGTTGCGTTTGCTCCTTGTTCGCATCTCAGGAACAATGTATCTCTACATCTTTGTATCTAAGTTTGATTCTGAATGGATTGTCTAGCTGAATATCCCGGCTGCCCCGCTTGTAATGAATTTGTGCCAGTACTTAGCCTTTTGAGTCATGAAACCCCATCAACCCAGCTCTCTGCATCTGCACATGACCTGGAATGCCTGGCGAGTTACTAAGAAGTTGGATGTTCTTCACGATGTCTCGATGTGAAAAAATACAAATGCATATTGCTGGAGGAAGTAATACCAATGATGCAAATTTGCCTGGAAACTATTCTGAACCCAGCTGTCCTTCCTGGAAAATGAAATTTTGGTTGCGGCATTTTTTGATTGATGTCTCTACATGAGGAGGTTTTTAGCTTTTTAGTGTTGCTGCTTTTCTGTTCTCACTCCTCTAAGAATCTTTGCCAAAATACCACTGACATTTGAGGAAGAGAATAGAGACAGTTTGGTTTCTTACTTGTAAATTCCTCTGTTTCCTTGGTGATGTAAATAATTATGTAATATATAAAAAGTTTTTAGCAAATTCAAATTTTGGTTTGAAAAAAACAGGTTTTGTTACCTGTGGTAAAGTCTAGAGGAACAATCTCAGAGAGCTAGAAACTGTCTGTTCCTCCTTAACTCTTTTTACTATTATTATTTTTAAATTTTTAGTAGAGTCAGGGTTTCACCATGTTGGCCAAGCTGGTCTGGAACTCCTGACCTCAAGTGATCTGCCCGCCTCGGCCTCACATAGTGCTGAGATTACAGGTGTGAGCCACCGCGCCCAGCTGTGTTCCTCTTTAACTGTTTTTAAATTAGAAAATCTAGCCAGGTGCAGTGGCTCACGTCTGTAATCCCAACACTTTGGGAGGCCAAGGCTGGCAGATCACCTGAAATCAGGAGTTCGATACCGGCCTGGCCAACATGGTGAAACCCTGTCTCTACTAAAAATACAAAAAATTAGCTGGGCATGGTGGCAGGTGCCTGTAATTCCAGCTACTCAGGAGGTTGAGGCAGGAGAATCGCTTGAACCTGGGAGGCAGAGGTTGCAGTGAGCCAAGATCTCACCATTGCACTCCAGCCTGGGCAACAAGAACAAAACTCTGTCTCAAAAAAAAAAAAAAAAGAAAAAGAAAAAGAAAGATAAGAAAAAGAAAATCTCTCCTGAAACATAGGGCCTACTGAGACCCTAAATCTAATGCCATTTTAAACATGCACTTTTAAAAGTTTCAGTAAGTCTGCCCAGGTGTGCGGCTGGTGTACAGCCCTGTCAGAAGACAGCCTAGAATAATTCTCTGCCACCTTCAGCTTTATTAGGAGAATCCTGTCCAAAGGGCAGACCCAGAGTCCAGGAATGTGAAAGGAAGGGCAGAATCACCTCAAACAGCCCGAAAGGACTGAGGAATTCCACACATCTGGTTTGTGGAATCTTCAAGGGGAGAGGTTCTATTAGCAGAAGAAAATAGGAGACTGCTGGTCTGGAAGAGGGCTCACTCTATTTGCACCCTCAGAGGCATACTTTTCACTCTGGCTATTCTAAACTTTTATATTCACTCAGGTTCCCAATTTCTGCTCTTCCTTTTCCATCAGTTACTCTTTTACTCTTGGCAAATCACCTTATCTCCTTTCTATCTTGTGGGTAGAAATATGAGCACTACTTTTTTTTTCTTTTTGAGACGGTCTCTATTAACGCAGTCTGGAGTGCAGTGGTACAATCACGGCTCACTGCAGCCTCCACCTCCCGGTCTCAATCAATACTCCCATCTCAGCCTTCTGAGTAGCTGGGACTACAGGCACACATCACTATGCCCGGCTAATTATTATCATTTTTTTTTTTTGTAGATATGAGGTCTTACCATGTTGCTCAGTCTGGTCTCTAATTCCTAGGCTCAACTGATCCTCCCACCTTGGCCTTCCAAAGTGCTGGGATTACAGGTGTGAGTCACCATGCCTGGCTGAGTACTACCATTTATTAGCTGTTTGACCTTGTTAAAGTCACCTCACTTCTTGGTGACTCTGTTTCCATAACTGTAAAATGGGGATAACAATAGTATATACTTTAGGAGGTTGTAAGGATTAAGTGAGTTAATACATTACAAATTATTTAGGCTAGTAAATGTTAGGTCTTATGATTATTACTGAGAAGACAGAAATTTGATGACATGAACTCCATTATACAAATTCCTCTCCACCTAAAAAATACCTGCATCATTACCCACCACTTCTTCTCTTTCTACTTCAGAGCAAATGACTGTCTTATTTTCTTTTTTCTTTCTTTTTTTTTTTTTTTTTTGAGAAGGAGTCTCACTCTGTCAGCCAGGCTGGAGTGCAGTGGTGCGATCTTGGCTCACTGCAACCTCCGCCTCCCTGGGTTCAAGTGATTCTTCTGCCTCAGCCTCCCAAGTAGCTGGGACTATAGGCGCCCACCACAACGCCTGGCTAACTTTTGTATTTTTAGTAGAGACGGGGTTTTGCCATGTTGGCCAGGCTGGTCTCGAACCCCTGACCTCAGGTGATCCACCCGCCTCGGCCTCCCAAAGTGCTAGGATTATAGGCATGAGCCACTGAGCCCGGCCAACTGTCATTTCCTAAACTGGCGCTTTCCACCTGTGTCTTGATTCTATCTTCTCCTGTCTCCTTAAGGGAACTTATTGCATGATTTATTTTCTCCTTCACATTTTAAATTGGTTCCTTTGTCCTGTCTCCTTGTTTTCATCTCACACGCATTCAGGTCTCTCCCATTTGGAAAAGGCCTCTATATGACCTCACTCTCTTTAAGCTACTGTCCCATTTTTTCCTCCTCCTTTTACTGCCAAATACTGTGTGCCTCCATGTCTTCATGACTCATTCTCTCATTATTCCTCTGCCATCTGGATCTTTCCTGCAACACCCCACTCTCACATAGCTGTGCCTATGGTCATCCAGCTCTAAATTCAAAGAACTTAAAAAAATGTTTAAGAGATGTGGTCTTGCTTTATTGGCCAGGCTGGAGTACAGCGGCTATTGACAGCCACAATTACAGCTCACTGCAGCCTCCAACTCCTGGGCTCAAGCAATCCTCCTGCCTCAGTCTCCCCAGTAGCTGGGACTATAGATGCACATCACTGCACATGGCTCCAAGGGACTTTTCTTGATTTCTGTTCTCCTTAGCCTGTTTGCTGTGATCAATATCGCTGACCATCATCTGCTATGAGAAATCCTCTCCTCTCTTGGCCTGTATGCAAGTCTGCTGTGCTGCTGCTTCTCCTCTCCTGTGGCCTCTTTGTCTAATGCCTCTAGAGGCTCCATTTCTTTCTTTCCACTCCTCAGCTGTGGGAATGGAGAAAGGTTTGATGGCCAACCTTTTGATTTCTTTCTTTCTTTTTTTGAGATGGAGGCTTGCTGTGTTGCCCAGGCTGGAGTGCAGTGGCGTGATCTTGGCTCACTGCAACCTCCACCTCCTGGGTTCAAGCAATTCACCTGTCTCAGCCTCCTGAGCAGCTGGGGTTACAGGCACACACCACCAAGTCCAGCTAATTTTTGTATTCTTAGTAGAGATGAAGTTTCACCATGTTGGCCAGGCTGGTCTCGGACTCTTGACCTCATGATCCGCCCGCCTTGGCCTCCCAAAGTGCTGGGATTACAGGCATGAGCCACAACTCCTGGCCCTGATTTATTTCTATACTCATACTCTTTGATCTTTTTCTCACGCCTTATTATATCTCTAAATGTCTCCTGAACACTCATCCTTCATCTTTCTTTTTTTTTCTTTTAAGACAGAGTCGCTCTGTTGCCCAGCCTGGAGTGCAGTGGTGTGATCTCAGCTCACTGCAACCTCCGCCTCCTGAGTTCAAGTGTCTCCTGCCTCAGCCTCCCAAGTAGCTGGGATTACAGGCACCTGCCACCACACCCGTCTAATTTTTTTTTTTTTTTTGAGATAAGAGTCTTGCTTTGTTGCCCAGGCTGGAGTGCAGTGGCGTGAACTCGGCTCACCGCAACCTCCGCCTCCTGGGCTCAAGAGATTCTCTTGCCTCAGCCTCCCAAGTAGCTGGGACTACAGGCATGCACCACTGCGTCCAGCTAGTTTTTGTATTTTTAGTAGAGCCAGGGTTTCCCCATGTTGGCCAGGCTGGTCTTGAACTCCTGACCTTAGGTGATCTGCCTGCCTTGGCCTCTCAAATTGCTAGGATTATAGGCGTGAGCCACCATGCCTGGCCTTGTCCTTCATCATTCTTTGTTCTCACTTCCTCAGCTTCATCATACATCATGCTTGCTCCCACTTGTTTTGGCCATACTAGCCTTTTTTTTTTTTTTTTTTTTGAGACGGAGTCTTGCTTTTGTCGCCCAGGCTGGTGGGCAGTGGTGCGATCTTGGCTTACTGCAATCTCTGCCTCCTGGGTTCAAGTAATTATCCTGCCTCAGCTTGCTGAGTAGCTGGGATTACAGGTGCCTGCCACCACACCAGCTAATTTTTGTACTTTTAGTAGAGATGGGGTTTTACCATGTTGGCCAGGCTGGTCTCAAACTTCTTACCTCAAGTGATCCACCTACCTTGGCCTCCCAAAGTGTTGGGATTACAGGTGTGAGCCACCACACCTGGCCCACACTGGCCTTTTTTTAGTTTACTGAAGGTGCTGTGGCGTGTTTTTTTTTTTCCTGGTTATTGTTAACTTGCATTTATCTTTATCTCTAAAATTTGAAATATAATTCGCTTACCACACAATTTACCCCTTTAAAGTATGCAATTTGGTGGATTTTAGTATGTTCACAAAGTTGTGCAACTGTTACCACTATCTCATTCCAGAGCATTTTCATTGCCTCAAAGAGAAACTCCATACCCAAGAGCAGGCACCCCTTCTTCTTCTCCGCTCCCCACCACCCCTGGCACACACTAATCTACTTTCTGTCTCTATGCTGTTGGCTTTGGAACATGCTGTTCCTTCTGCCTAGAACTTTCCCCATCTTGTCTCCCAGTCAACTCTTGCTCTTACCTTCAGCTCTCACTGCCAGCTTCCTCAAGCAGGTCAGTTCTCTTTATGCTTCCATATGAATATGTACCACTTTGTAGCATTTATCACAAATTGTATTTTAATATTTTTTATGGAATTCTTTGATTTATGTCTGTCATCCCAATAAGAGACATGAGGGCAAAAACTATATATATATTTTGGGGGGCATTCATAAATGAATAAAATTTGTCATCTCTGTCTATTACACAGCTTCACTTGAATGTAATAGTATGCCACCTAACACAGCTAAGACAATATAAATTGTTTTTCTCTGAAAACCGATTCCTCCTTCAGTCTCCCCGATTTGATGATGCTTCTTCATTCTCCAGGGCACACAGGCTTCGTTTCTTGGAGACATTTGACTCCTTTCCTCTCTCCTATCTCCCACATTCAGTGCTCTTCAAATTCTTCAGTCCTTTGGATGTTTGTACTCCAGCCTTTCATGTAGTGTCCTTAGTGCTCAGTTAACATCTAGTGTAACTTTTGGAAGTATCTGCAGAGAGGGAAATGGCTGCAGCCACGAGGATAGGTGAGCCTTCAAGGACTGCTACAGGAGTGAAAGAGAAACAGAAAAAGAAAAGGAAATGGCAGAGGATGGCGACCTAGGACACAGCCATACAACAGAGGGCTGGAGAATACTTAGCAGTAAAGTAACGAAAGAAGCAAAAGGAGACCCTGACTAATGTGCTGTAATCCATTCACCATTTACCGAGCATCTGTCACTTGCCAGGTACTTACATTATGGTGAGACGAACATGAATCAGAAGCTGTCTCTTTGCTGAAGGAAGTCAGGGTCTAGTGAAAGAGAGAAGCATGTAAACAAAAACTTACAATACAATACAATACAATGCTTGGTAAGTATTATAATAAAAGTATTCACAAAGTGTTCTGCAAGCCAGAGGAGGTGGTGACTAAGATTCTCTCAGGACAGGGGTGGGTAGAGGTGGGTGTCACAGGATGCCTAGGACTTTTTAGCAGCCTGAGATCGCAAGAAGTGACATACCAAGAAGACAGAACAACCTCAAGAAGCCGGGGCCCATGTGGAACTTCAAATCATTTTGTTTAGTTTTAGTGTAAAGAAGGGAATATTGGCTGGGTGCGGTGGCTCACGCCTGTAATCCCAGCACTTTGGGAGGCCCAGGTGGGTGGATCACGAGGTAAGGAGTTCAAAACCAGCCTGACCAAGATGGTGAAATCCTGTCTCTACTAAAAATACCAAAATTAGCTGGGCGTGGTGGCGGGCACCTGTAATCCCAGCCACTTGGGAGGCTGAGGCAGAGAATTGCTTGAACCTGGGAGGCAGAGGTTGCAGTGAGCCGAGTTCGCGCCACTGTACTCCGGCCTGGGAGACTAAGCGAGACTCTGTCTCAAAAAAAAAAAAAAAAAAAAAAAAAAAGGAAATATCTTGGGAATTCAGGCTGGGGTGACTTTGTGTTTGTGAAGAGTCTCCTAAGAAGCTATGGAGGTTACTTTTTATTCTCTAGCTAATGGAGAGTCACCAAAGGTTGGTTGGTTGGTTTGTTTTTTTGAGACAGAGTCTCGCACTGTCGCCCCGAGCTGGAGTGCAAAGGCGCGATCTCGGCTCACTGCGACCTCCGCCTTCCCGGTTCACACGATTCTCCTGACTCAGGCTCCCGAGTAGCTGAGATTACAGGCGCACACCACCACACCCGGCTAATTTTTTGTATTTTTAGTAGAGACGGGGTTTCACTATGTTGACCAGATGTGTCTTGAATTCCTGACCTCGTGATCCGCTCGCCTCGGCCTCCCAAAGTGTTGGGATTACAGGCGTGAGCCACCGCGCCCGGCCTTTTTTTTTTTTTTGAGACGGAGTCTCGCTCTGTCCTCCAGGCTGGAGTGCAGTGGCGCGATCTTGGCTCACTGCCAGCTCCGCCTCCCGGGTTCACGCCATTCTCCTGCCTCAGCCTCCGAGTAGCTGGGACTACAGGCGCCCGCCACCATGCCCGGCTAATTTTTTTGTATTTTTAGTAGAGACGGGGTTTCACCGTGTTAGCCAGATGGTCTCAATCTCCTGACCTCGTGATCCAACCGCCTCGCCTCCCAAAGTGCTGGGATTACAGGTGTGAGCCACTGCGCCTGGCGTTTTTAAAAAAATCAACTTCATTAAGGCATAATTTACATACAATATAAAATATAGATTTTAAGTATACAGTTCAGAGTTTTGATAAATGCATACATTTGTATAACCATTACCCTAATCAAGATAGATAACTTTTTTTTTTTGAGACAGGGTCTAACTGTGTTGCCCAGGCTGGGGTGCAGTGGTGTGATCTCAGCTCACTGTAGCCTCAACCTCCTGGATTCAAGTTATCCTCCCACCTTAGACTCCCCAGTAGCTGGGACTACAGTTGTGTGCCACCACACCCGGCTAATTTTATTTTTTACAGAGATGAGGTCTCACTATGTCATCCAGTCTGGTCTCAGACACCTGGTCTCATGTGATCCTCCAGCCTCAGCCTCCCAAAATGCTGGGATTACAGGTTGAGCCACTGTGCCTAGCTGATACAGAACATTTCTGTCACCTCTAAGTCCTCTTGTGCCCCTTTGCCATTGATTCTGCCTCTTCCTACAGGTAATACTGTTGTGATTTCTACTCCCGTATGTTTTGGTTATAGATTGTTTTGTCAACCCAAAACCCAGTGGCTTAAAAGAATAAAAATCATTGGCTGGGCGTGGTGGCTCATGCCTGTGATCCCAGCACTTTGGGAGGCCGAGATGGGTGGAACACGAGGTCAGGAGTTCAAGACCAGCCTGGCCAACATGGTGAAACCCTGTCTCTACTAAAAATACAAAAATTAGCTGGGCGTGGTGGCAGGCGCCTGTAATCCCAGCTACTCGGGAGGCTGAGGGAGGACAATCGTTTGAACCCAAGAGGCGGAGGTTGCAGTGAGCTGAGATCGTGCCATTGCACTCTAGCCTGGGCGGCGCGAGACTCTGTCTCAAAAAAAAAAAAAAAACAACGAATAAAAATCATTTATTTGCTCATGATTTTGCAATTTGGTCATGGTTTAGTGGAATCAATTTGTCTGCTTTGTGGGTCACCTTGGGTAGCTTGACTGGGGCTGGAGAATTCACTTCACTTACATGGCTGGAGAGTTGGGATAGGCTCTGGGCTGGGAGCTCAATTAGAACTGTCTTCCATGTGGCTGTTTGGGTTTCCTTACAACATGGTGGGTGGGTACCAAGAAGGAGAAAGTTGAAGCTACCAGTGCTTGTAAAGACCAGACGCAAAACTGGTACAACATCACTTCAGCTGTATTCTACTGACCAAAGCAGGCATGAGCCTAGAAGAAATTCAAGGGAATGGAAAAATAAATTCCACTTTTCAGTGGGGAGAGTGACAAAGATGGGCCATCTTTATTCCACCACATCATAGATTAATTTTGTCTGTTCTAGAATGTCCTACAGAATGGAATCATACACTGTGTATTAATATATGTCTGGCTTTTTTTGCTTATTATGTGTTTTGAGATTCATCTATATTGTTTTTTCCTTTTTTTTTTTTTTAAATAGAGATGGCTGGGGGGATTTCACTATGTTGCCCAGGTTGGTCTTGAACTCCTGGGCTCAAGTGATACTTCCACCTCAGCCTCCCACAGTGTTGGGATTACAGGCCTGAACCACTGCAACCAGCCATTCATCTATATTGTTGATATATCAGCAGTTCATTCCTTTTTATTGCCAAACTCCAGAACTCCATTCTTTTTTTTTATTGCTGAATATAGTCCATTGATAATCAATTTGTTTACTTATTTATCTGTTGATGGACATTTGAGTTGTTTCTAGGTTTTGGTTATTATGAATAAAGCTGTTATAAAATTTTTAATACAATAGTTTTTTGTGTGTGCTGGGCACAGTGGCCCAGGCCTGTAATCCTAGCATTTTGGGAGGCCGAGGTGGGTGTATTGTTTGAGCTCAGGAGTTCCAGACCAGTCTGAGCAACATAGCAATACCTTGTCTCTACTAAAAATAAAAGAAATTTTAGCTGGATGTGGTGGCGCACACCTGTAGTCACAGCTACTTGGGAGGCTGAGGCTGGAGGATTGCTTGATCCTGGAGGTTGAGAGTGCAATGAGCTGTGATCACGCTACCGCATTCCAGCCTGGGCAACAGAGTGAGACTCTATCTCAAAGAAAGACACAAAGTTTTTTGTGGATATATGTTTTCATTTCTCTTGAGTAAATACCTAGGAGTTAAATTGCTAGGTGATAGAGTAAGTATATGTTAAATTTATAAACAATTGTCAAGCTGTTTTCCAAAGGGTTGTACCCTTTTTTTTTTTGTTTTTTTTTGATGGAGTTTTGCTTTTCATCCAGGCTGGAATAAAGTGTCGTGATCTTGGCTCACTGCAACCTCTTTCCCCTGGGTGAAGTGATTCTCCTGCCTCAGCCTCCTGAGTAGCTGGGATTATAGGCGCCTGCCATCACGCCTGGCTAATTTTTGTATTTTTTAGTAGAGACGAGGTTTCACCATGTTGACCAGGCTGGTCTCGAACTCCTGACCTCCGGTGATCCACCTGCCTCACCCTCCCAAAGTGCTGGGATTACAGGTGTGAGCCACTGCGTCTGACCAATTGTACGATTTTTTAATAGAGATGGGGTTTCACTCTGTTGTCTAGGATGAAGTAAAGCAGTGCAATCCTACCTCACTGCAGCCTGAATCTCCTAGGCTCAAGAGATCCTTCAACTTCAGCCTCCCAAGTAGCTGGGATCACAGGTGCACACCACCACTCCTGGCTAATTTTTAAATTTTTTTGTAGAGACGGGGTCTCACTATGTTGCCTAGGCCGAATTGTAGCAGTTTATACTCCCAGCAGCAATGTATGAGAGTTTTAGTTGCTACAAATCCTAGCCAACACTTGTTATTGTCAGTCTTTTTATTATTTATTTATTTATTTTTGAGATGGAGTCTTGCTCTTGTTGCCCAGGCTAGAGTGCAATGGTGCAATCTTGGCTCACTGCAACCTCCGCCTCCTGGGTTCAAGTGATTCTCCTGCCTCAGCCCCTGTAGCTGGGATTATAGGTGCCCACCACCACACCTGGTTAACTTTTGTATTTTTAGTAGAGACGGGGTTTTACCATGTTGGCCAGGTTGGTCTCGACCTCCTGACCTCAGGTGATTTGTCCGCATTGGCCTCCCAAAGTGCTGGAATTATAGGCATGAGCCACCACGTCTGACCTTGTTGTCAGTCTTGTTAATTTTAGACATTGTAGAGGATGTGAACTGGTATCTCTTTGTGGTTTTAATTTGTATTTCCCTAATAACTGGTGGTGTTATGCATGTTTCATATGTTTATTGACCATTTGTAGATTTTCTTTGGTAAAATGTCAGTTCGTTTACTCATTTAAAAAATATTGGCCATTGAACACTTTCTGTTTTATGGAATGAATTATTGCCTGATTCTAGAACTGCAACAGGCTGGGCATGGTGGCTCATGCCTGTAATCCCAGCACTTTGGGAGGCCGAGGCAGGCGGATCACCTGAGATCAGGAGTTCGAGACCAGCCTGACCAACATGGAGAAACCCTGTCTCTACTAAAAATACAAAATTAGCCTGGCATGGTGGCACATGCCTGTAATCCCAGCTACTAGGGAGGCTGAAGCAGGAGAATTGCTTGAACCTGGGAGGTGGAGGTTGCGGTGAGCCGAGATCGTGCCATTGCACTCCAGCCTGGGCAACAAGAACGAAATTCCGTCTCTCAAAAAAACAAAAACAAAAACAAAAACAAAAAAACCCAAAAAACAAAACTGCAATAAAGCCAACTGAATTCTTTAAAAAATATATATATTGGCCAAGACTATACTTTCAGGAATCATTTCTATAGTTTGTTACTAGAGAAGTTTCTCTGAATGCGTAGAGCAAAATATATAATAAGACAAAAAGGGGGCTGGGCACGGTGACTCATGCCTGTAATCCCAGAACTTTGGGAGGCCGAGGCAGGTGGATCATCAGGTCAGGAGATCGAAACCATCTTGGCTAACATGGTGAAACCCTGTCTCTACTAAAAATACAAAAAATTAGCCAGGTGTAGTGGCACACGCCTGTAGTCCCAGCTACTCAGGAGGCTGAGGCAGGAGAATCTCTTGAACGCAGGAGGCGGAGGTTGCAGTGAGCTGAGATCGCACCACTGCACTCCAGCATGGGTGACAGAGCGAGACTCCATCTGAAAAAAAAAAGAAAAAGAAAAAGAAAAAGAAAAAAAGGCCTGTAGGCTGGGTGCGGTGGCTCATGCCTATAATCTCAGAACTTTGGGAGGCAGAGACAGGTGGATCACCCTGAAGGCAGGAGTTCGAGACCAACCTGACCAACAAGGTGAAACCCCTGTCTCTTCTAAAAATACAAAAATTAGCCAGGCATGGTAGCAGGAGCCTGTAATCCCAGCTACTAGGGAGGCTGAGGCAGGAGAATCACTTGAATCTGGGAAGCAGAGGTTGCAGTAAGCCGAGATTGTGCCACTGCACTCCAGCCTGGGTGACAGAGCAAGAATCTGTCTGAAAAAAAGAAAAAAAAAATGAGAAAAATATATTGGTCAGCCTGGGCAACATGGCCAAACCCCATCTCTACAAAAAATACAAAAAATTAGCCGGGGTGATGCTGCATGCCTGTAGTCCCACTTACTCCCTAGTAAGTGGGAGGCTGAGGTGGGAGGATTACTTGATCCCAGGAGGTTGAGGCCGCAGTGAGCTAAGCGGCTGTGGTCTTGCAACTGCCCTCCAGCCTGGGTGACAGAGTGAAACCCTGTCTCCAAAAAAAAAAAAAAATTGGATTTTTGTTTTATTATTATTACAGGGTTTTTTATTTTTATTTTTATTATTTTTTTAAGACAGAGTCTCACTGTCGCCCAGGCTGGAGTGCAGTGGCACGATCTCAGATCATTGCAACCTCTGCCTCCCGGGTTTGAGTGATTCTCCTGCTCAGCCTCCCTTGTAACTGGGATTATAGGCTCCTGCCACCACGCCCGGCTAGTTTTTCTTCTTGTTGTTGTTGTTGTCTTTAGAGGAAGTCTCACTCTTGTCCCCCAGGCTGGAGTGCAATGGCGCAATCTTGGCTCACTGCAACCTCTGCCTCCTGGGTTCAAGAGATTCTCCTGCCTCAGCCTCCAGAGTAGCTGGGATTACAGGTGCCTGCCACCATGCCCAGCTAATTTTTGTATTTTTAGTAGAGACCGAGTTTCACCAGGTTGGCCAGACTGGTCTTGAACTCCTGACCTCAGGTGATCCACCTGCCTTGGCCTCCCAAAGTGCTGGGATTATAGGCGTGAGCCACTGCACCTGGCCATTTTCCTGTATTTGTAGTAGAGAGGGGATTTCACCATGTTGGCCAGGCTGGTCTCGAACTCCTGACCTCAAGTGACCACCCGCCTCGGCCTCCCAAATTGCTGGGATTACAGGTGTGAGCCACTGCACCTGGCCTATTACAGGGTTCTTAATATATTGTGGATTTTTGTCCTTTGTTAGATATATGTATTGTGACTACATGTTAATGACTCAGAAGTCTCGTTATTAAAATATTAATTATTCATGAGTTGATCTATAGATCCAATGCCATTCCACTAAAAATCCTAATTTTCATAGATGTTGATGAGCCAATTCTAAAATTTATATGAAAATGCAAGGGCCAGGTGCAGTGGCTCACGCCTGTAATCTCAGCAATTTAGAAGGTCAAGGCAGGAGGATTGCTTGAGCCTAGGAGTTTGAGACTAGCCTGGGCAACATGGTGAGACTCCTGTCTCCATAAAAAAACTTTAAAAATTAGCCAGGTGTGGTGGTGCATAACCCTAGCTACTCGGGAGGCTGAGGTGGAAGGATTCCTTCAGCCTGCGAGGTCCAGGCTGCAGTGAGCCATGTTCATGCCACTGCGTTGCAGCCTGGAATAGCCAAAACAGTTTTGAAAAAGATAAGTTGAAGGACCTATACTACCAACCTCAAGACATATTATAGTTACAGAAATCAAGGCAGCATAGCAGTAGTAAATGGACAAATTAGGTCAGTTGAACAGAATACAACCTAGAAATAGACCCAAACATATATAGACAATTGATTTTTGACAAAGGTGTTATGATGGACCAGCCTCTAATGATGGACCCTAATCTATCAGGTCACACTCAATAGAGATTACGTGGCATTGAATATCATGATTCCTACCTCCAGGTATTCACATCCATATGTAATCTCTCTTGAGTGTGGGCTGATAGGTGTCAGAGGATGTCACTACTAGAGTTAGGTTTAAAAGAGACTATGGCTTACATTTTGGGGTAACTGTATCTCTCTTGGATTGTTTACTATCAGTAAAGCTAGCTGCCATGTTGTGAGGTAGGCCTGTGGAGAGGCCTATGGGGCAGGGAACCAAGGCCTGCCAAGAAGCACAAAGGAGCTTGGAAGCAGACTCCCCTCACGTTGAGTCAAGCCTTCAGTTGAGACTACAACCCCGGCCAACGGCTTGACTGGAACCTCATGAGACACTGTGAGCCACTGGCACCCTGGTATGCTGTGCCCAGATTCCTTAACCACAAAAACAATGAGGTAATAAGTATTTGTTGTTTTAAGCTGCTAAATTTTAGAGGTAATTTGTTATACAGTAACAGACAACTAATACAGATGTCAAGGTACTTCAAAGAGGGAAAATAATGTTCAACAAATAGTGTTGGATCAACTTGACATCCTTATGAAATAAATGAATCTCAACCCCTACCTCACACCATACACAGATTTTTTTAATTTTTATTTTATTTATTTATTTATTTATTTATTTATTTATTTATTTATTTATTTTTTTGAGATGGAGTCTCGCTCTGTCGCCCAGGCTGGAGTGCAGTGGCACCATCTCAGCTCACTGCAAGGTCCGCCTCCCGGGTTCACACCATTCTCCCGCCTCAGCCTCCTGAGTAGCTGGGACTACAGGCACCCACCACAATGCCTGGCTAATTTTTTGTATTTTTAGTAGAGACGGAGTTTCATCATGTTAGCCAGGATGGTCTTGATCTTCTGACCTCGTGATCCGCCTGCCTCGGACTCCCAAAGTGCTGGGATTACAGGCATCAGTCACTGCGCCCGGCCTTTACAGATATTAATTTGAGGTGGATAGTAGACTTAAATGCAAAATGGAAAACAATAAAAGTTATGCAAAAAACATAGAAGAAAATTTGTTCATCTTTGGGATGGGCAAAGCTTTATTAGGTAAGGCACAATAAGTACTCACCACAAAATAAAAAGTTGATACATTGGAAATTATCAGTGTTTTATAAAGTTTATTTTTATTTTTAAAAGTAACAATTATTTTTATTGTTTTTTTGAGACAGGGTCTCACTCTGTCACCCATGTTGGAGTGCAGTGGTGCACTGATAGCTAACTGCAGCTTCAACTTCCTGGGCTCAAGTGATCCTCCCACCTCAGCCTGCCAAGTAGCTCGGACTACAGGCACGCACCACCACACCTGGCTAATTTTTTTATTCGTTTATTTTTTCAGAGATGAGGTCTTGACATTTTGCCCAGGTTGGGCTTGACCTCCTGACCTCAAACCATCCACCCACCTTGGCCTCCTAAAGTGCTGGGATTACAGGTGTGAGCCACCACACCCAGCTGATTATGAATAAAGCTTTTATAAACATTCGTGTGTAGGTTTTTGTGCAGACATGTTTTCAGCTCATTTGGGTAAATACCTAGGAATGTTTTTGTTTTTGTGTGTTTTTTCTTTGTTTTTAGAGACAGAGTCTCTCTTTGTTGCCTAAGTGGGAGTACAGTGTTGCCATCATAGCTCACTGTAACCTCCAACACGTGGGCTCCTGTCTTGGCCTTCCAAAGCACTGGGCTTACAGGCATGAGCTACCACATCTGGCCTAATACCTAGGAATGTTATTGCTGGGTAGTATAGTAGGACTATACTTCATTTAGCTTTATAAGAAACTACCAAACTGTCTTTCATAGTGGCTGTATGATTTTGTACTAGTAATGACTGAGTGTTCCTGTTCCTCTACATCCTCATCAGCATTTGGTGTTGGCAGTGTTTTGGATTTTAGTCATTCTAATAGGAGTGCAGTGGTATCTCATTGATTATTTTCTAATTTGAAAACTGTGGTAAAATACACATACATAAAACTTACTTTTTTTTTTTTTGAGACTGAGTTTCACTCTCTTGCCCAGACTGGAGTGCAATGGCATGATCTTGGCTCACTGGAACCTCCGCCTCCTGGGTTCAAGCAATTCTCCTGCCTCAACCTCCCGAGTAGCTGGGATTGCAGGCATGAACCACCACATCTGGCTAATTTTGTATTTTTAGTAGAGATGGGGTTTCTCCACGTTGGTCAGGACTGGTCTCCAACTCCCGACCTCAGGTGATCAGCCTGCCTCGGCCTCCCAAAATGCTGGGATTACAGGCGTGAGCCACCGTTCCTGGCTTTTTGTTGTTGTTGTTTTTTAAGACAGAGCCTCACTCTGTTGCCCAGGAGGCTGAAGTGCAGTGGCTTGATCCTGGTTCACTGCAACCTCCGCCTCCCAGGTTCAAATGATTCTTGTGCCTTAGTCTCCTGAGTAGCTGGGATTACAAGCCACCATGCCTGGCTAATTTTTGTATTTTTAGTAGAGACACGGTTTCGCCACATTGGCCAGGCTGGTCTTGAACTCCTGACCTAAGGTGATCCATCTGCCTTGGCCTCCCAAAGTGCAGGGATTACAGGTGTGAGCCACCGCACCCGGCCTAATGGTGTTTGACTTATTTCACATAGCTTAATGTCTCCCAGGTTTATCTATATTGTCGCAAATGGCAGTGGTTTCTTTTTTATGGCTGAATAATATCTCATTGCATATACAATTTGGTATTCTGAAATAAACTTTAACATGCTATTGTCATTATAGTGGAATACTTCTATATTTGTAGGGTCTCACGGAGATAAAAGTTTAATTAGTGTAATGGTGGAGGAAATGGAAAGTAGGTATTAAATTTACAAGACATTTAGGCTGCCGGGCGCTGTGGCTCACGCCTGTAATCCCAGCACTTTGGGAGGCCAAGGCAGGTTGATCACGAGGTCAGGAGTTCCATACCAACCTGGCCAAGATGGTGAAACCCCGTCTCTACTAAAAATACAAAAAAATTAGCCGGGTGTGGTGGTGGACGCCTGCAATCCCAGCTGTTCAGGAGGCTGAGGCATAGAACTGCCTGAACGCATGAGGCAGAGGTTGCAGTGAGCCGAGATCATGCCACTGCACTCCAGCCTGGGTGACAGAGTGAGACTCCACCTCAAAAAAAAAACAACAAAAAACAAAAAGACATTTAGGCTGGGTGTGGTGGCTCATGCCTGTAATCCCAGCACTTTGGGAGGCTGAGGCGGGTGGATTACTTGAAGTCAGGAGTTTGAGACCAGCCTGGCCAACATGGTGAAACCCCATCTCTACCAAAAATATAAAAAAAATTAGCCCGGTGTGGTGGGCCGTGCCCGTAATTCCAGCTACTTGGGAGGCTGAGGCAGGAGAATCGCTTGAACATGGGAGGCAGAGATTGCAGTTGCAGTGAGCTGAGATTGTGCCACTGCACTCCAGCCTGGACAACAGAGTGAGACTCCATCTCAAAAAAAAAAAAAAAAAAGAAAAAGAAAAACAAAGACATTCAAATGTTAAAAGCAATAGAACTCTGGGATCAAGTGAATGTGGAAAATAGATGAAAAAGGTCAACTGAGGGTAAGACAGGTTTCGTAGCCTGGCAAAGTTACTGGAATGGTGGTGATACTGCCCTTGTAGAGGAATGCTGTAGTACTTGTGTGTAGTGGTGAAGGGACGGATAATTAGCTTGGCTTTGGAAATGCTGAGTTT
Source organism: Gorilla gorilla gorilla (assembly GCF_029281585.2). Lineage (NCBI taxonomy): Eukaryota > Metazoa > Chordata > Mammalia > Primates > Hominidae > Gorilla > Gorilla gorilla. Next base: position 42,331,637 of record NC_073240.2, read on the forward strand.
CAGATGTCTATGGGAAGTTCTGCCTAAGCGAATCCCTCCCTTTTTTAAGGGTAAAAGATGAAGCTAGTAGAGGTTCTATGGAACCACTGGAAGGAGGCCAGGAAGACAGCATCCGAAATATTGTTATATAAGTGAAGAGTGAGTTTTGAGGTGTCTTTACTTTGAGATATTCATATAAAAATTTTTAGTCTCCTTGAAGTTCAGGCACAGGTGCCCTCTCTAATCGTCTATCAGCATTATTTTACTGCAATAATGTCTACAGCTCAGCATTTTAACATGTTAAGAAAAAAAATGAAATGAAGGTGGGAGACAATGTAAATATATATACCAACAGATGGGCAGTAGTCACCAAGGATTCCAAAAAAGATCTGTGGTACACGAATCTGTTAGTGTTCCTCTAGCACTGTCTAGGGGAAAAACAGAATAGCGGAGAAAAAAGATTCAACAATGTGCTGTATTGCACAGAGTACAGGGTGCTAGTTTGAACGCAACCTTACCACTAACTAGCACTCACATTCATAGAGTTCATCGTATTTATCAGGGATTATGACAGGTGTTCTAAATATTTTGATCTGAGAATCATTATGACAATCCAAAGACAATCCAGGCCGCGTGTGGTAGCTCATGCCTGTAATCCCAACTACTTGGGAAGCTGACAAAGGAGAATCCCCTGAACCCGGGAGTCGGAGGTTGCAGTGAGCCGTGACTGCGCCATTGCACTCCAGCCTGGGCAACCAGAGTGAAACTCCATCTCAAAACAAACACACACACACACACAGACAAGCCAGGCACAGTGGCTCACGCTTGTAATCCCAGCACTTTGGGAGGCCGAGGCGGGCGGATCATGAGGTCAGGAGTTCGAGACCAGCCTGGCCAACATGGTGAAACCCTGTCTCTACTAAAAATAACAAAAATTAGCCAGGCGACCTGGTGTGCGCCTGTAATCCCAGCTACTCAGGAGGCTGAGGCAGGAGAATTGTTTGAACCCGGGAGGCGGAGGTTGTAGTGAGACGAGATCGCACCATTGCACTCCAGCCTGGGCAAGAGAGTGAGACTCTGTCTAAAAAGCAAGCAAGCAAACAAACAAACAAACAAAAAAAAAGACAATCCAAACTGGCCTCAATTTGCAGTCAAAGGGACTGAAAATCAAAAAGTTCAAAAACGGGCAGGCATGGTGGCTCACACCAGTAATCCCAGCATTTTGGGAAGCCTAGGCAGGCAGATCACCTGAGGTCGGAAGTTCGAGACCATCCTGGCCAATATGGTGAATGAAACCCCATCTCTACTAAAAATACAAAAATTGCCAGGCATGGTAGCAGGCGCCCATAATCCCAGCTACTCAGGAGGCTGAGACACCAGAATCGCCTGAACCCGGGAGATGGAGGTTGCAGTGAGCTGAGATCACGCCTTTGTAATCTAGCCTGGGCAACAGAGTGAGACTCGGTCTCAAAAAAAAAAATAAATAAATAAATAAAAAAAGTTCAAAAACCTGTTCACCACAATCAGAGCGCAGGAAGAAAAAGAGCTGCAAGTTGCAAGTTGACATGGATCTGTCTGACTTCAAATCTTGGGTTCTTTCCACTATAGCCAATAGGCCCCAAACCCAGTTGTGCATAACAATTACCTGAAGAACGTGTTAAGATACATTTTTCCAGATTTCCACTCAAGACTGACTCAGAAAATGATAATACTAGTATAGCACTTTTCTCTGAGTTGTTATAAGGATTATATATAATGAAGAATATTGGAATGTTTTATAAACTTCAAGTGTAACATCATATGCTTATAATTTAATGCTTTTTTATTACGTATGATCATCTAATACCCTTTCTTTTGATTTTCTAGTCAGGGAATAATTTTCTGATAATTAGGCTTATGAAGTACCTTGAAATTAGAAAAGGGTGCCCCAGACTATATTTTGGCTTGATAACCACATTATAAATGAATACATTTAATTTTTAATCTATAAATAAGAGCTCTTGAGCTTGACCATCGCTAGTCAAATTCTTCAAGCTTAATCATCTCTTTAAGAATTGATGAAATCGTTCTAAAATCCGGCAAAGCTGAAGAATGGAGTTCAAAGCAGAAAAGGTGTGAATTGTTTTAAGCGGGGATTTCATTAGGTTTTGGCCTGAAGGGCAGTTTGTGAATATGTTACAAAGTTAATTGGTTCTGACGCATGACCACTTTTTTTGAGTTAGGAGACGGTGTTTTTTTTTTTCTCGTTTCCAATATACCATATTTCGTACGAGGTGGAACCAGCAACTGTGATAGACATGTCCCTGCCTCCTTTAAAACGCCTCTTGCTCTTACCACCCCTACTTTCCCCAACAGTAGCAATAAGTTTAGCAAGAAAGGTCTCATCTTCTATCCCAAGGGAAATTCTAAGTGCCATTTCCACTCTCAAGTGGGGCTCCTGGTAAGTTGCATTTAGATTAGCATTCTTTTTCACTGGCCAGGAAAGGGCTGCAGTTCATTTGCAGGCAAATACCCTTGCTGTTTTTTTTTTTTTTTCCTGAATCTTTACAAAGGCACTCAGCAGGCACACACTAAACGCTTGCTCCGTGGAGAAAGGTTAAACGGTTTCCCCAAGACCACACAGATCAAACAAGTGGGAGAGGAGGGGCTGAAAGTGCCTGGTATACCTCGCCACACTCCCATAATTACCCAAACCGTCTCATTCCAAGCCCAAGGACCGGGCTTTCAAGGGGACACGAAAGGAACGCCCGGGAGGTGAGCGCCAGGAGATCGGGAGAGGTGCCTTTCCCGGCATGCTCTGCAGCACACCGAGGGGCGCCAGGCGTATCCCGGCGTGCATCGGGGAGCGCCCAAGGGCGATGGTTCCCGGCTCCTGGAGAGGCGTGCGAAGTTAAGCCGGTAGGTGCGAGCTTCCTTAGCTTTGAGCCTCTGGTTTCTCGTTTCCTCTTTATGGGTTTAAATCCATAACGGCAGAAAAGGATGGCCCTCTAACTACCCTCCCTCTCCGCGTGCGAACGACTCGGCGCCGCTTCGAGCTCGGTGCCAGGTGATTAGCGGGTAGGGGCGGGCCTGCGGCCAGCACGTGACCCGAACTGGCAGCCAATGACTAGCCGGGTGGTCCAGCAGCGCGAGGATTCCGGGACCCGCGAGCGGAGCGGCGCGTGGGTCGGTTGCGGTCGCCCCCGGCAGGTACGCGCAGGCGCCTTGCTTGCCACGCGCTACGCCCGTCCCCACGCGCCTGGTGGCGTGTTCTTGGCGCGAAGTGTTAAGAGTCTGGGTGTTTTTGTGGGTTGGGGGGAAGGAGAGGGTGGCGGGGGAGGGGGGGGCTGAGGCGTCACGTGGACGCCACAGCCAATCTCAGGCCGAGGCGCACCCACAGCTTTCCCCGGCGCCCCGGGGTGCGATGTGTTCACTGAGGTTCGACCGGGCCCTGACGGCCTGAGCGGTCTTTCGAAGCGCGTGTGCGGCCTGTAAATTCTGGCCGCGGCTGTTCGTGACGTCCTGCTCCGCGGTGAGCACAGACGACAAGTTCTCAGCAAAATGGCTGCTGGAAAGAGTCGCCAAGCAGGGGGAGTGCTGGGGCCGCGTGAAGGTCACATGACGAGGTTGGCAGCGCGTGCTGCTGGCGCGGGGTAGGGGGAGGGTAGGGGGCGTGGCGGGTCACGTGCCTTCGACTGCGCCGGCCTGTGGTTTTCCAGCGTCTTTGCTGCGGTCGGATTGCCTGTTTTTACTCCTCCCACATCGAAGCGTGGCAAGCGTCGGTGAGAAGCTATGTGGTGTACTGGGATGAGGCGACATCTGGGAATTCGGAGGCCTGGGGTCCAGGCCTTTGGCTAGTTTCGTCTTGCCACCCTCGGCTTCCATTTCTGATTCAGCTCGGTAGAGGAGATCACCTTTTAAGGTCCCTCATATGGCCTCTGACTTCCTCACCTCAATTTCATGCAGATAAAAAAAAATTAACAAATTCTTAAAAATTATAATGAGACAACCGCCCCCCCCCCCCAAAAAAAACCCACAGCCACTCCCCTCTCAATCATTACAATGATGTGGGAAACCTGGTGGAGGTAATTTGTTATAATATTCTGGGCATGTCTGTCTATCTTTATCATTCCCATTTATGCTTTATAGGGGCCCACGACCTCATTTGAAAAATATTGTCTTTTAGACATCTAATCCCTATGTATTTTCTGGGAGGAAATCAAAAGGTAACTACTATTGTCATAACTGCGGAGATGGGGAAATAGTATTTAAAAGGGAAATGCTGATGCCCCATAACGCTGACTAGAAGGGCCTAGAAGTCTTCGTTTCCACTTGGTGGCCTATCTTTGTAAAATTTTAGAGACCTGGTACCCACCAGCCTTTGGTATTTTTCTTGGTCTCTCCTCCCAGTTCTAGCTCTTCATTTCACCAAAGACGGGTCAAGCCGTTGGTGAAGAAAAGTATAAATTGTATGTTTTCCATACCACTGCTTATGTTTTATGATACCTTTTGATTTATCTTAAAAAGAGTCTTCGAATTTTGTGCGAACACATCTGGAAAACATTTATTGAGCAATCATAATAGCTGTCACTTTTGAGTAATTATAATAGTTAACATCTTTCTGGCTTGGTGTTCTGAATACTTTGTACTGTATTTAATTCATTTAGTTCTCATAACAAACCTACGAGGTAAGTACTGTTATCTCCGTTTTACCACTGAGGAAAATAGCAACAGAGAGATATGGCTGGCAGTTTTACATGATTCCAACCAGATTTCCTTTTGAAAAATTTGCCAAATGGTTTTAAAATTCATTTGAAAAAGTAAACCTAGAAATTAAGAAACTTCTTGGAAGAGAAGAATGAGGAAAGGACTTGTACTAGAGAATATACAAATAAAGCTATGATAATCAAAATATAAGTAGCAACCCTGGAACACAAGAGTAGTGAAACAGAATAATCTAGAAATATATAAGGTTAGTGTTATAAAGATGGTATTTTATATGAGTAGGGAAGGTGTTCCAAAATTATGTTGGAACAATCAACTGTTTGGAAAAAAATGGGATTTCTACCTTAAAATTTAAATAAAATTGCCGTGTGTGGTGGCTCACGCCTGTAATCCCAGCACTTTGGGAGGCGGAGGCGGGCGGATCACCTGAGGTCGGGAGTTCGAGACTGGCCTGACCAACATGGAAAAACCCCGTCTCGACTAAAAATACAAAATTAGCCGGGCGTGGCGGTGCATGCCTGTAATCATAGCCACTTGGGATGCTTGAACCGGGGAGGCGGAGGTTGCGGTGAGCGGAGATCGCGCCATTGCACTCCAGCCTGGGCAACAAGAGCGAAACTCCGTCTCCAAAAAAAAAAAAAAAAAGAATCTAGGTGAATTATTTATATATATATATATATATATATATATTTTTTTTTTTTTTTTTTGAGAGGGAGTTTCGGGCTTGTCCCCCAGGCTGGAGTGCAGTGGTGCTCACCACAACCTCTGCCTCGTGGGTTCAAGCAGTTCTCCTGCCTCAGACTCCCGAGTAGCTGGGATTACAGGTGTCTGCCACTACACCCGGCTAATTTTTTGTAATTTTAGTTGAGGCGGGGTTTCACCGTGTTGGCCATGCTGGTCTGGAATTCCTGACCTCAGGTGATCTTCCAGCCTTGGCCTTCTGAAGTGCTAGGATTATAGGCGTGAGCCAGCGAGCCCAGCCAAATTAATTTTTTTTTTTTTTTTGAGGGTCTCACTCTGTGGCCCAGGCTGGAGTGCAGTGGCATGATCTCGGCTTACTGCAACCTCTGCTTCTTGGATTCAAGCAGTTCTCCTGCCTCAGTCTCGCAAGTAGCTGGGATTATAGGTGCAGGCCACCACACCCAGATAATTTTTGTATTTTTTATTTTATTTTATTTTTTGAGACGGAGTCCCGCTGTGTCGCCCAGGCTGGAGTACAGTGGTGCGATCTCAGCTCACTGCAACCTCCGCATCCCGGTTTCAAGTGATTCTTCTGCCTCAGCCTCTCAAGTAGCTGGGACTACAGGCAGACTATGCCGCCGCCACCACACCTAGCTAATTTTTGTATTTTTAGTAGAGATAGGGTCCAGGTAGCTGGGACTACAGGCAGAGTATGCCTGCCACCACACCTAGCTAATTTTTGTATTTTTAGTAGAGACGGGGTTTCACTATATTGGCCAGGCTGGTCTCGAACTCCTGACCTCATGGTCTGCCCGCCTTGGCCTCCCAAAGTGCTCGGTGGGTGGCATGAGCCACCGCACCTGGCTGATAATTTTTGTATTTTTAGTAGAGACGAGGTTTCACCATGTTGGCCAGGCTGGTCTGGAACTCCTCACCTCAGGTTTTCCTCCCATCTCGGCCTCCTAAAGTGCTGGGATTACAGGAGTGAGCCACTGCTCCTGGCCCAAATTAAATATTAAAATACAAAACGTGAAATCAGAAAATTACTACTTTAAAAAACTGGGAAAACAGTTTTCCAGTCTTGAAATAGAATGAGGCCAGGCACGTGGCTCATGTCTATAATCCCAGCAGTTTGGGAGGCCCTGGTGGGAGGATTGCTCAAATCCAGGAATTCAAGACCAGCCTGGGTAACAGAGTGAGACCCCCATCTGTACAAAAAAATTTCAGAATTAGCTTGGTGTGGTGGCACGTCCCTGTTGTCACAGCTACTCAGGAGGCTGAGATGGGAAGATCACTTGACCTCAGGAGGTCGAGGCTGCAATGAGCTGTGACATGTCACTGCACTCCAGACTGGCCAACAGAGTGAGACCCAGGCTCAACAAAAGAGAAAGGAGCTGTTCTACTAAGCATGACTGTCAAGGCAAATCCATAAAGACAAAGATGACAAAGATTGATGCAGTTATTACAAAAAACATCTGTCTAGTTGGCAGAAACACGATAAAGTTAAAAGACAAATTTATTTATTTAGTATTCATTTGTATTTATTGAGTGTTTACTATGTGCCAGCCAATTTTTTTAGGTTTAGGAGATCCAGTAATCAGCAAAGCCTGGCAAATTGTGAGAAAAAAAAAAATTGAACAAGGCTGATACAGGAGGATTCCTTGAGGCCAGGAGGTTTTTTTTTTTTTTTTTTTTAATCTTTACAAAGTCACTCAGCAGGCACACACTAAACGCTTGCTCCTTGGAGAAAGTGTTTGAGACCAGCCTGGTCAACACAGCAAAACCTTGTCTCTACGAGAAATACAAAAATCAGCTTGGTGTGGTGGCACATGCCTGTAGTCCTAGCTACTCAGGAGGCTGAGGCAGGAGAATCACTTGAACCCAGAAGGTCAAGGCTACAGTGAGCCATGATTGTGCCACTGCACTCCAGCCTGGGCGACAGAGTGTCTGTCCCAAAAAATAAATAAATAAAAATAAATACGGTGCCTTTATAGAGGGGGGTACTTTGTACCTGGTAAACATGATACAGATCTCTATTAATGACTTGGAAAGCATGTGATAAGTGAACAAAGCAGATTACAAAATTATGTGATCACATTTTTGTAGAAATATACCTGTATATATCCCTTTATAGTACTTCTCCCTTATCCATGGTTTCAGTTTCAGTTATCTGCTGTCAACCGTGGTCTGAAAATATTTTGAGAGACCACATTTACATAACTTTTATTATAGTATATTGTTATATTTTATTAGTTATTAATCTCTCACTGTGCCTAATTTATAAATTAAACTTTATTATAGGTAAGTATGTAAGTATAGGAAAAAACACTGTGTGTAGGGTTCAATACTTTCCTAGGTTTTAGACATACACTGGGGGATCTTGGAATGTATCCTGTGGGGATAAGAGGAGAATTACTGTATATAGAAGTCTAAAAAGATAAGTATCAAACGTAAGCTAATGGTGACATTTTTAAGCAGTAGGATTTTGGATGAATTGGATTAGAAAAAACTATTTTCCTCTTTTTTTTTTTTTTTTTTTTTGACAAGTGGTCTTTCCATGTTGCACAGGCTGGTCTCAAACTACTGGGCTCGAGGGATCTTCTTGTCTTAGCCTCCCAAGTAGCTATGACTGCAGCTGCACACTTGACTCTAAAAAAACTTTTTTTTTTTTTTTTTTTTTAGACGGAGTTTTACTCTTGTTGCCCAGGCTAGAGTACAATGGTGCTATCTCAGCTCACTGCAATCTCTGCCTCCCGGGTTCAAGTGGTTCTCCTGCCTCAGCCTCCCGAGTAGCTAGGATTACAGGCATGCGCCATCACGCCCAGCTAATTTTTGTATTTTTAGTAGAAACGGACTTTCTCCACGTTGGTCAGGCTGGTCTTGAACTCCCGACCTCAGGTGATCCACCCGCCTTGGCTTCCCAAAGTGCTGGGATTACAGGCGTGAGCCACTGTGCCCGGCCTAAAAAAACTATTTTTTAAAAGTTGTAGATTTATAGAAAAATTGCAGACTACAAAGAGAGTTTTCATATACCTAGCTTCCCTTCCAGCTTTTCCCATTATTAAAATCTTATGTTAGTATAGTATATTTACTATAATTAAAATAATTTATTTTAGTTTTTGAGATGGAGTCTCTCTGTCACCCAGGCTGGAGCGCAAATGACACTATCTCTGCTTACTGCAGCCTCTGCCTCCTGGGTTCAAGTGATCCTCCCACTTCAGCCTCCTGAGTAGCTGGAATAACAGGTGATTCTCGTGTCTCAGCCACCCAAGTAGCTGGGATTACAGGCGTGCCCCACCACATCCAGCTAATTTTTTTGTATTTTTGGTAGAGATGGAGTTTCATCATGTTTCCCAGGTTGGTCTCCTGAGCTCAAGCGATGTGCTCTCCTTGGCCTCCCAAACTGTTGGGATTACAGGTATGAGCCACCACACCCAGCCTATTATAATTAAGAAACCAATAATGATACATTATTATTGACGAAAGTCCATAGTTTATTCAGATTTCCTTTTTATCTAATGTCACTTTCTTGTTCCACTATTCCATCCAAGGTAACACAGTACTTTTTGTAGTCATGTCTCCTTAGGATCCTCTTGGCTATGATAGTTTCTCACACTTTCCTTATTTTTGATGACCTTGACACTTTTGAGGGATACCAGTCAGGTTTTCAGTAGCATGTTACTCAATTGGGATTTGATGCTTTTTTCATCATTAGACTGGGATTAGAGTACTTAGTATCAACATGATTGTCACTATTGATGTAACCTTCATCACTTGGCTGTCAGTTTTGTTTTTAAATGTTTGTTTTTCTATAGCTAATATTAATAAAATTTGTTACTTGCAATATAAAAGTAAATATCTGTTGATATTCTACACATGTCTACCAGTAGCATTTATAATAAGTAATACATTGACAAGCCTAATAATACAGAAAAAGGATAGTGGATATTATAATCAAGGAAAAATAATGACGAAGTTGCCTGAAGGGCTAATTGTAGAAAGGAATTAAAGGCGTTAGTACCATATAGCTTATTTTAACAGTCTTTAAGCTATTTTAGGACTCTGTTTTAAGAAGAACATTCTGGTAATCAAGAATTGGATCTAAATTCAAAGGTAGGAAAGGAATTATTCAATTATTCATAGTAGGATGAAAATACAAATCAGATAGTTTAGATCAATTAGATAATATCTTACAATTCAACAACAAATAATTAATGAGCCCTACTGCGTGCCAGGTGCTAAGGATTGAGCATTGAACAGGACAAAGTCCATGCCCTCATGGAAATTATATTTTGGTAGACAGTGAGCTAATAAAGATGATTTCAGGGCCAGGCATGGTGGCTCATGCCTGTAATCCCAGCACTTGGGAGGCCGAGGCAGGTGGATCACCTGAGGTCAGGAGTTTGAGACCAGCTTGGCCAACATGGTGAAACCCTGTCTCTACTAAAAAATACAAAAAATTAGCTGGGTGTGGTGGTGCACGCCTGTAGTCCTAGCTATTCGGGAGGCTGAGGCATGAGAATCTCTTGAACCCGGGAGGTTGCGGTGAGCTGAGATCGTGCCACTGCTCTCCAGCCTGGGTGACAGAGCAAGACTCTGTATCCAAAAAAAAAAAAAAAAAAAAAAAGCTATGAAGAAAACAATACAAGAGATAGAGAGTGGTGGTGGTGGGTTTGGTGGTTCTTTTAGGTGGGTTGCCAGGCAAGGCTTCTCTGAAGTAACATTTGAACATAACACGACCTGAATGATAAAGAGTAAGACACACCAAAACGTGGAGAATTGGAAGTGGTGGGAATAGTAATGCAAAGACTTTGTGTCAAAAATCATTTTGGGGATTTTCAAGGAATTACAAGAAGGCTAGTGTGCCAGAGTTGGGAGAGTGCTGGGGTATGAAGTGGTGATGGTGGTAGGAAATGAGATTGAGAATTGGCAGGGCTCAGATTGTGTAGAGCCTTGTAGGCCATAAGGTTTTTGGATTTTATCCTAACTGATGGTATTCATTGGACAGTTTTGTGCAGAAAAATGATACCTAATTTATGTTTTCAAAACATCGCTTTGCTGCAGAGGCAATTAAGCCGTTGGAGGCCGGGCACGGTGGCTCATGCCTGTAATCCCAGCACTTTGGGTGGCCGAGGCAGGTGGATCACGAGGTCAGGAGATCGAGACCATCCTGGCTAACATGGTGAAACCCTGTCTCTACTAAAAAATACAAAAAAAATTAGCCAGGCATGGTGGCGGGCGCCTGTAGTCGCAGCTACTTATGCTTAATCATAATGCATTGAAAAAGTGCCACTGCACTCCACCCTGGGCGACTGAGCAACACTTCGTCTCAAAAAAAAAAAAAAAGAAGCCATTGGAGTGTTGTGAGGTACAGTAGCTTGGACTAGTGAGGTAGATAGGGATAGAGGCAGTGAGAAGTCGTTGAATTCAGGGCATGTTTTCAAGGTAGAACCAACAGGATTTGCTGATAGATTAGCTGTGGGAGGTGAGTGAAAGAGAGTAATCAAAGATGATTACAAGGCTTTTAGCTGGAGCCAGTGGTGCCATTTACAGAGATGGGAAACAGGAAGGAGCTAGTTTGGATGAAGTGTTTAGATGTTTGGAGCTTGAGATGCCTGCTAGATATCCAGGAATAGCCATTGAGTAGGCAGTTGACTATTAAATTCTAGAGCCTAGGGTCAAGATCAGGGTTGCGAATATACCTTTGGGATGTCATCGATACATTGATGGTGTTTAAACATATAGAACTGCCAGCCTCTGCAACATAGTGAGACCTTGTGTCTATAAAGAAAAAAAAAAATTAGCTGGGTGTGGTGGTGTGCCTGTGGCCCCAGCTACTTGGGAAGCTGATATGGGAGAATTACTTCAGCCTGGGTGGTTGAGGCTACAATGAACCATGATCATGCCACTGCACTCCAGCCTGCGCGACAAATGGAGATCCTGTCTCAAAAAAACAAAACTGAAAACAAAAAACATGTAACTGGTTAGGTCAGCTAGGGAGTAAAGAAGAGGGCCAACGACTGAGCCCTGAGACTACTGATATCATGGAGTGGAATAGATTGTAATATATACTTAAATTTCTTTTGTATTGGTATCAGGACCAAATTGACTGAGCAACATGTAAATAGTACAACACTGAATAATGCCTTTGAGATGATTATAATGTTACTAGGCTCTTCCTGTTAGTTGACTCCTCATGTTTTTGTCACTTTCCTGCCTGAAGATTTCTACTTTCTCTCCATAGTTTGAGGACATAAACCCCCAGACTTCTTTGCTTAGCATACCAGAGCCTTCATTGTCTGAGTACTCTACATCATCTCGCTCCTTTTTATCTTTTCTCCTCTTTATCACACCTACCGTGCCCAATGTGCTTGGCTCCTTTATAACCCCCTTTTGGCCTGGAATACTCTTTCTCCTCCTGCTGCCCTGCCTCAAACTCCTACTCAGTCTTCAATGTCCACCTTAAATTTGCTATGTAATTTTCCCCAATTTTGACGGATAAAATTGACCCCTTCACTGCATGGTACTTCCTCAGTGCTGTTGCTTATACTTCAATTTATAGCAAAATACAAAATCAGTTGGCATTTTGGCTTTTAAAAAAATTCATTTGTTTCCCCAGTGCTTGGCATGTGGTAGATGCTTAATCATAATGCATTGAAAAAGTTTAAAAGTTTTGCTTTGGCCAAAGAGTAAGTAATTAAAAACTAGATCTTACAATACACGATCATATGGATCATTAGCTGAGATTTTTAGGATCTTTTTATTATGTCAAGTTGTTGGTTTTAGTGATATTCATTGTGGCATAATTTAGCCAGTACAAAGTTCAGTGAAATGTCAGTTAGGAGTCTTAGTTCAGAGACATATTAGGAATGTTTTATTCTCTAGGGCTGAATAATGCTTATTCTTTGGAGGCAGGCTATTATAATAGATTTTTCCTTCACTTGCCCACTTTTCCGCCCACTTTTCCACCCACCTTCTCAGTAGTTGGGAATTCTATTTTAACAGTACACGTGTACTTTGAGCTCTTTGCTGGAGATGGAACCTAATGTAATAAATCCAGTAGAATCAGCAGTACTCACCCCGGGAATGTCCTTTAAATTCTTGGATAGAAGGAGGCTTACTGGTGTGAATTGTAGGTGTGAAGATTTTTCAGCCTGTGAGTCCAAAGTAGGGTTGATTATTTTGTCATTCAATCATAAGCATGTATTGAGTACTTGCCATATATGGGTATTGTATGAGGTGCAGTGTGGGGGACACACAAAAGAAATAAAAGGCATTCTTTGCACATGAGGCCTTGACAATTTAGTTGAGGAACTGAAACATAGGAAGGAATTTAATCTTAACAAGCAATATATCCGTAAGTGCAAAGTACTGTAGTATAAATCAGGGACTGCATTTCTTAAGCCCGTAATTATATTCTCAGGGTTATATGCAGTCTTATATCAGTTTTCAACATTTTAATTTGACTTGAGGTTCTGCATTTTCTCTTATCCTTTAACATTTCTAGTTTCAATAAGATATTGATTTAGCTCTTTGTTTGATATGATAAAAGCCATATATAAGAAGAGTTCTCTGCCACAATGTTGCATCCAAGCATTTTTTAATTTCATGTCTATAAAGAAAGTACATAGGCCCACACCTGTAATCCCAGCACTTTGGGAGGCCAAGGAAGGAGGATTGCTTGAGGCTAGGAGTTCGAGACCAACCTGGGCAACATAGCGAGACCCTGTCTCTATGAAAACATAAAAATGAAAAATAAAAAATAAAATACATAATTTGAAATGGTAGAATGTCATTTATCCTTTACAAGTGTGACAGAGGCACACTTTCTTTTTTTTGCTATGTGTAGGTTCCTCCTCCGCATACTTTGTCTTTCCACTTAAAGGGGTGGAGGGGGAGAAAGAGAACCTGGAGAACAAATTTTGTGTGTGTATATGAATCTGAATTTATTTATTTATTTTATTTTATTTATTTTTGAGACGGAGTCTGTCTCTGACGCCCAGGCTGGAGTGCAGTGGTGCCATCTCGGCTCACTGCAAGCTCCGCCTCCCAGGTTCAGGCCATTCTCCTGCCTCAGCCTCCGGAGTAGCTGGGACTACAGGCGCCCGCCACTATGCCCGGCTAATTTTTGTATTTTTAGTAGAGACGGGCTTTCACCGTGTTAGCCAGGATGGTCTTGATCTCCTGACTTCGTGATCCCCCCGCCTCGGCCTCCCAAAGTGCTGGGATTACAGGCTTGAGCCACCGCGCCCTGCCTAAATCTGAATTTAAAAGTATGTATTTTCATTAAAGGCAACCAACTGAACAGAAAAAAAAGTACGTATTTTCATATTTGAATTATAAAAGTGGCTTTTTTTGAGAAGATAAATACATAAGCACAAATAATAATTTCTAATATGCCAACTATCACTGTTAGCGTGTTGATATGCTTCTATGTTTCTTTTTTTTAAATGGCAAGTGTTTTTTTTTTAGCTCAGATACATTTAGAAAAAAGATAATTGTCTTTACATAGGTTTATCTGATCAAATTACTCTCAATAAAATCTTTAGTGGCTTTGCATAGTAAATGGAATCAAGTTGAGACAAGTTCAGATTCCTTACTTAGCTTGACACATAAAGCTCACTACCTCATAGTTTATCTCACGTCATATGTCTCCCTCATACGCAACTTGTTTTATCCACAATACATGTGTGTACTACTTTCAGGCCTCTAGATGAGGGGTTGGCAAATGTTTTCTGTAAAGGACTAGATAGTAAATATTTTAATGTATGGACCTTAGCGTTTCTTTTAAGTACTACTCAATTCTGTTGTGGTAGTAAACTGCAGGACCAGCCCAGAGAGTGTCTACTCTGTTGATAACAGAATGTCAGGTTACTTTGTAGATATAAAAGAGCTAAGATTGCAAGTCATGTAGCCTGGGCATGCACAATAGAAAAAGCTTTGATCTCTAACAGCACCCAGAACCAACATCCCTCCTCTCCTCCCCCAGCAGAACCAAGAAGTCTGGGACATGACCAGAACTTGAATGCTGGAACCTTTTCAGAAGCAACGGGTCCATTGGCCGTAAAGATCCAGGGCTAAAATTCGCCTCAGCATACCTTACCAAAATGGTTAAGTTTGAAGCCCTCCAATCGGACCTTGGCAAGCCAACATTTCCAGATCTTTTCCCTTGCCCTCCAACCTCTTAAAACTTGTCCCAGACTCCAAATCAGGGAGATAGATTTGAGCTGGGCCTCCTGTTTCCTCACTAGTCTGCCTTGCAATAAAGCGTTTCTTTTCTCAAAAGCTGGTGCCTCCTACCTGTAGGAGGTCTCCTTCCTGTAGGAGATAGGGAAAAAAAAAAAGCTGGTGCCATAGTATTGGCTTCAATGCATAATGGGCAGCGAGCCCATTTGCTAGATAACAGCACAAAAGCAGCCACAGACAATAATACACAAACAAATGAAATGGCTGTGTTTCAGGAAACTTTATATATAGACACTGAAATTTGAATTTCATGTAATTTTTTTTTTTGTTTTTGAGACGGAGTCTCGCTCTGTCGCCCAGGCTGGAGTGCAATGACACGATCTCAGCTCACTGCAACCTCTGCCTCCCGGGTTCAAGCGATTCTTCTGCCTCAGCCTCCCGAGTAGCTGAGACTACAGGTGCGTGCCACCACGCCTGGCTAATTTTGTATTTTTAGTGGAGACGGGGTTTCACTGCGTTAGCCAGGATGGTCTTGATCTCCTGACCGTGTGATCCCCCCGCCTTGGCCTCCCAAAGTGCTAGGATTACAGGCGTGAGCCACCACGCCCAGCCTGGTAGCCACCTGTTAAGGGAAGATTACTATATGCCAGGCATTGTGTTAAGGATCATTATTTAATTGCCTAAGTAGTCTCTTCCTGACATTGCCCTCCTATGGTATTTTTTTTTTTTTTCGAGGCAGAGTCTTGCTCTGTTGCCCAGGCTGGAGTGCAGTGGTGCAGTCTTGGCTCACTGCAACCTCTGCCTCCTGGGCTCAAGTGATCCTCCCACCTCTGCCTCCCTAGTAGCTGGGACCAATGTAACTGTGATGTTACCGAAAAAAATAAAGCAGGGAAGAGAGATGGGGAAGAAATCAAAATGTGAATTGAGATTGAGCCACCATACTTGGTTAATTTCCATATTTTTAGTAGAGATGGGTTTTTGCCATGTTGCCCAGGCTGGTCTGGAACTCCTGAACTCAAGTGATCCACCCACCTTGACTTCCCAAAGTGCTGGGATTACAGGTGTGAGCCACTGTGCCCGGCCTGTGATATATTCTTAATATGGTAGCAGAGGGAAGCTGTCAGATTGGAAATGCTGATGCTGTTAAAGTCCAGTCATATCATTCCTCTGCTCAAAACCTTACAGTGACTTCCTATTTCTGGCAAACTAAAAGCTAAACTCCTTACAATGGCCTTTAAGGTTGTATGTGAGCTGGTCCCCTCTTACTTCTCTGACCTTATCTCTTAACACTCCCTTCCTTAATCTCTGCTCCAGCTTCTTCATCTCCTTGCTTTTCCTTGTTCATGCTGGGCATATACCCTTTCATTTCTGGTTTCCTCTGTCTGGAATACTGCATAGCTTGTTCCCTCAATTCAGATTTTGATTTGAATGCCTTGGTTCCGATTTTGATTTCTTCCCCATCTCTCTTCCCTGCTTTATTTTTTTCTGTAGCATCACAGTATATAACATACCATATTACATCATGTATTTATTTATTTTCCTTGTTTGATGTTTCCCCTACTAAAATTCGAGTACCATGAGGACAGGGATTTTTGTCCTGTTTGCTGCTGTTTTTGTAGTACCTAGCAAGCACAAAGTAAGTGCTCAATAATGTTTGCTGAGTGAATGAATAAACTGCCACAACCCTGTGCCATGGACACTGTTATTTCATTTTGCAAATGAGGAAACTAAAGCCCAGAGAGGTTAAATGATTTGCATAGGGTCACATGACTCTTAATCTTCCTGCTGAATGGCTTTATCTCCTGTCATCTCATTATGCCTCTGTGCTCAGTCATGGGACACTAAATATTTGTGTATGTTTATGTATGTGTGTGTGTGTGTATGTTTGAATATCATATACACGTTTTATCTTCTGTGCCTTTGCTCATGTTATTTCTTCAGGAGACATCCTTCTCCTTTCCTTCCCCTTACTGAGGTAGAACTTTATTTGCAGGAGAAATGGTGATTTAGAGGCGTTGCTGGGTATGAAGATTGTTTGGTGAGATAGAGGGATGAGTATTGTGAGCTAAGGCCAAATGATGGTAAATGCATATAATGTATGTTCAGGGAGCGTTTGGTTAGAATGAGGTTTTGTTTAGGAGTATGATAGACCATGAAGTTAAAGAGAGGGAGGAAGGGTTATGGTCCCACTATTGGGACCTCGAGCTTCAGGCTAAGGAGCAGGTATTTTTATCTTGTCCCTTGAAGGTTTTTGAGCAGGAGAGTGTTAATGAAAAAATAGTACTTGGAAAAATATTTGATTTTGCAGTGGTGATGAGAATAGCTTGAAGTAAGAACACTTAGGAGATTATTAGGATGACATAGTTCAGAGGTGAGGGAATCAGGGCTGAAGTTTATAATTAAGAGTGGAAATTGGCTGGGTGTGGTGGCTCACGTCTGTAATCCCAGCACTTAGGGAGGCTGAGGCGGTTGGATCACTTAAGGTCAGGAGTTCGAGACCATCTTGGCCAACATGGCAAAACCCCATCTTTACTAAAAATACAAAAATTGGCCGGGTGTGGTGGCGTGCACCTGTAGTCCCAGCTATTCAGGAGGCTGAGGCAGGAGAATTGCTTGAACTCAGGAGGTGGAGGTCACAGTGAGTCGAGGTCCCACCACTGCACTCCAGACTGGGCAACAGAGAAAGACTCTGTCTCAAATAAATAAATAAGTAAATAAGAGTTGAAATTAAAGTGCGGAGATGAGACACTAGACAAACACCAAACACAAACACACACACACACACAAAATAAGGCTGGGCGCGGTGGCTCACGCCAGTAATCCCAGCACTTTGGGAGGCCAAGGTGGGAGTTTGAGACCAGCCCAGGCAACATAGTGAGACCCCCCCTCCTATAAAAAATTTTTAAAAATTAGCTGAGTATGGTGGCATGTGCCTGTGGGCCCAGGTATGTGGGAGGCTGAGGTGAGTGGATTGCCTGAGCCTGGAAGGTCAAGGCTGCAGGGAGCCATGATCCTGTCACTGCACTCCTGCCTGGGTGACAGAGTGGGTGTCTCAGAAAAAAGAAGGACTACATTAAGACTAAATCCCAGCTACAAATACAGTGATGTGCCACATAATGATATTTTGGTCAGTGATGGACTGCATATACTGTGGTGGTCCCATAAGGTTAATGGAGCTGAAAAATTTCTGTTGCATAGTGATAGGGTAGCTGTTTTAACGTTGTAGCACAATGCATTTACTCTTGTTTATGGTGATACTGGTGTAAACAAACCTGTGCTGCCAGTTGTATAAAAATATAGCAGGTACAATTACATATAGTATATAATAATTAAAACATTTTATAAAATTCAGTACTAGATGATACTGCAATAACATACAGTACATAATATATAGTGGATACACATATATTACATAGTTCATAATAAGCTGTGTTACTGGAGTATACATTTACTATACTATATTATTTTATTTTCTTGCAAATACCTCATCTACTACTTGAGTTTAATTTTTTTTTATAGACAGGGTTTCACTCTGTCACCCAGGCTGGAGTGCAGTGGGGTGATCGAAGCTCACTGTAGCCTCCAACTCCTGGGCCCAAGCAATTCTCCCATCTCAACCTCCTGACCATGCCAGACTAAATATTTTTTTTTTTTTTTTTTTTTTGAGATGGAGTCTCGCTCTGTTGCCCAGGCTGGAGTGCAGTGGCACAGTCTCGGCTCACTGCAACCCCCGTCCCCCAGGTTCAAGCGTTTCTTCTGCCTCAGCCTCCCGAGTAGCTGGGCTTACAGGTGCCTGCCACCATGCCTGGCTAATTTTTTTTTTTTTTTTTGAGATGGAGACTTGCTCTGTTGCCCAGGCTGGAGTGCAGTGGCGGGATCTCGGCTCACTGCAACCTCCACCTCCTGGGTTGAAATGATTTCTGGCTTATTTTTTGTGTGTGTTTTTAGTAGAGACAGGGTTTCACCTTGTTAGCCACAGTGGTCTTGAACTCCCGACCTCAAGTGACCTGTCCTCCTCAACCTCCCAAAGTGCTGGGATTACAGGCCTGAGCCACCATACCCAGCCTAATTTTTGTATTTTTAGTAGAGATGGGGTTTCACCATTTTGGCCAGGCTGGTGTCGAACTCCTGACCTCAGGAAATCCACCTACCTCAGCCTCCCAAAGTGCCGGGATTACAAGCGTGAGTGACCACGTCTGGCCTGTGGTGTTTTATATCAGGGATTTGAGCATCTGTGGATTTTGGTATCTGCAAGGGTGTCCTGGAACCAGTCCCCATAAATAATGAGACAACTGTGTATCTCAAAGGTGACGCCGTAAAGGAAGATGATCATGATCTGGAAACTTTGATAGAAAGGCAAGAGAATGACAATCATATCTGGCTCTGGGGGCGGGGGTGGTAAAGGTTGTAGTAAAGAGAGAAATGTGAGAAGATACTTGAAGGAGGACAGCCAGGTTTAAGTCAAGGTAAATAAGTGGAAGGACCATTGTTCAGAAAGATTGAGGAAGCCTGAGATTTGATATGATAAGAGTGAGTATTGTTTTGGGCATAGTGGAAAGATTTGGGCAGTGACAGTGTGGAAAGAACCAGGGTTGAGGACCTACAGATTAGTAAGATAGATCATGGTTCGTATCATATTGCCTTTGTCTGTGGTGACCTGGGATTATAGAGATCAGAGGGAATGTTGGAAGTTATTGATTGACTTAATTGTCTGGACTTTGCAAGTTGTTTTGGTACTGAAACTGGTTTAAAGATCCAAATAGTATATTACTTGATCTCATAGAGGTGGTAAATCCTTTTTATAAAGTTAGCGTCAAAGGCAACAAAGACCGTATTCTGGGTGAGGGGTTGAATAAGCAGAGTTGAAATCACTTGTTAGGTAAAGGCTCCCAGAAGGAATGTGGTGAAAAGCCGATTGTGTCCAACGACTCCTGTGATGCTTATAGAGGGGCTATAAAGTTCCCCCAGGTTGAGGGGAATGTGGTGACAGGGTTCATTTTAGAATAGAGTGATTATCAGTTTAAAATTGAATGGCTTGTGGATATACGCTAGAAGGAACCAGAAATGAATATCTGTTAGGATACTGGGATATGGGTTACAATTTTTTTTTTTTTTTTTTGAGACAGAGTCTTGTTCTGTTGCTCAGGCTGGAGTGCAATGGCGTGATCTCTGCTCACTGCAACCTCCGCCTCCCGGCTTCAAGAGATTCTCCTGCCTCAGCCTTTCGAGTAGCTGGGATTACAGGTGCCTGCCACCCTATCTGGCTAATTTTTGTATTTTTAGTAGAGACGGAGTTTCGTTGGCCAGGCTGGTCTCGAACTCAGGCGGTCCACCGCCTCGGCCTCCCAAAGTACTGGGATTACAGACGTCAACCACTACCGCGCCCAGCTTTTTTTTTTTTTTTTTTTGGGACACAGTCTTGCTCTGTCGCCCAGGCTGGAGTGCAGTGGTGAGATCTCGGCTCATTGCAACCTCCGCCTCCTGGGTTCAAGCAATTCTCTTGCCTCAGTCTCCTGAATAGCTGGAACTATAGGCGTGCGCTGCCATGCCCGGCTAATTTTTGTATTTTCAGTAGAGACGGGGTTTCGTCATGTTGGTCAGGCTGGTCTCGAACTCCTGACTTCAGGTGATCCGCCTGTCTCGGCCTCCCAAAGTGCTGGGATTATGGGCATGTGCCTGGCCAGATATGGGTTAATTTTTAATTTTAAAATATGCTAGAATTTTTTTTTTTTTTTTTTTTTGAGAAAATCTTGCTCTGTCACCCAGGCTGGAGTGCAGTGTCATGATCATATCTCACTGCAGCCTCTAACTCCTGGGCTCAGGAGATCCTCCTGCCTTAGCCTTCTGAGTAGCTGGGACCACAGGCATGTACCACCACACTCAGTTAATTTTTAAAGTTTTTTTTATAGACAGGGGTCTTCCTATGTTTCCCAGGGGTCTTGCTTGTCTTGAACTCCTGGGCTTAAGTTATCCTCCAACCTTGGCCTCTCAAAGTGTTGGGATAACAGGTGTAAGCTATTTTACCTGGCCTTTCTTTTCTTTTTCTTTTTTTTTTTTGAGACAAGGTCTTTCTCTCTTGCCCAAGCTGGAGTGCAGTGGTGTGACCTTGGCTCACTGCAACCTCTGCCTCCTGAGTTTGAGTGATTCTCCTACCTCAGCCTCCCTATTAGCTGAGACTACATGCGCGTGCCACCATGCCTGCGCCACCATGCCTGCTAATTTTTTGTTGTTGTATTTTTGGTAGAGATGGGGTTTTGCCTTATTGCCCAGGCTGGTCTTGCACTCTTGGGATCAAGTGATCTACCTGTCTTGGCCTCCCAAAGTGCTAGGATTACAGGTGTGAGCCACCACACCTGACCTTTTTTTGATGGGGGTCTCACTGTGTTGCCCAGGCTGGACTTGAACTCCAGGTCTCAAGTGATCCTCACATCTCAGCCCTTTCAGCATGAGAATTTGTCCTTCTCTTCCTGGTTGGGGATCATAATGTCTTCTTTTTTTCCCCTCTTGTTATACTATTCTTGTCCCATCCCACTTCTAACTTCACCCTTTTCTTTTGTGTGTTTTTCCTTGTCTTATGGTTTCTTCTCTTGTGTGGCTCTACTATTTTATGGCCCCTTCTCTGGCAATGTTTTAGTTTCTATTCTTGATTCCAGCTCCATGAGTCTTTTCCTCCCACTTTCCATTCAGTTGAGAGGGAATGAGAGAGTACATTTTTACATTTAAGGCAGAGAATGTTTGTCATTCCTATTTAACTAAACTCTCATAGCACTCTTTCCTCACAAGCTGATGGTTAATTCATAGAACCTTTAGGTCTGTTGGATCCCCCTATCTAATTAGCTCGGCACAGGAGTCAGGAGCATGTATTTTTTTTAATTAATTAATTTATTTTTATTATTTTAATTTTTTTAGATCTCACTCTGTCGTCCAGGCTGGAGTGCAGTGGCGCAATCTCGGCTCACTGCAAGCTCCGCCTCCTAGGTTCACACCATTCCCCTGCCTCAGCCACTAGAGTAGCTGGGACTACAGGCGCCTGCCACCACGCCCAGCTAATTCTTTTTTTGTATTATTAGTAGAGACGGGGTTTCACCGTGTTAGCCAGGATGGTCTCGATCTCCTGACCTCGTGATCTGCCTGCCTTGGCCTCCCAAAGTGCTGGGATTACAGGCGTGAGCCACCGTGCCTGGCCCCAGGAGCATGTGGTTTTTATGTGGAGATAGGAGTTGAAGGTGAAATAAGAGGTTCCTTAATCTGCAAGGCATTGTTGGTAGAGCTTTTGCCTTGAGAGATGACTCTGAGTGTGCTGACCAATCTGTCAAGGATGATGAGAGCTAGATTACTGTGCACCAAAAGAGAATGACAGTATCCTTTGGTGGTTTAGAGGAAGGCCAGTGTTTACACAGCAAGGGCATCAAGGCAGGCTTCATGAAAATACTCGACTTTAAGAATGAGGATGATTTCAATAGGAGGAGATTAAGGAGAATGATGCTGGTGAATTTATGGACTACGAAGGCAGAGAGAAGATGCTAAAGCAGCGTAATTATAAATGCAAAGGTTCAGATAAAAAAACCGGGGGGGCATATTTAGGAAATAAGGAGTAGTTGAGTATACAGCAGCAGGGAGAAGGAAAGCTGGGTCCAGAGTATTGAGGCCCTTATATGCTAAGCTAAGGAGTTGAGGTGCAACTTGGTGCTCATTGTTTGTCTTAGAGTTCTCACTAACCTTAAAGTTACTGAGAATTTACAAAGGAGTTGTTGAGCCTAGAGAAGCGATACAGTTTCTTATCGTTGATGTAAGATTGTACATCATTTGAACCTTAGTTTTGTGATATTAGTGTCTAACATTTATTTGTAAGTATTTCCTCTTAGTTTTTTTTTTTTTTGAGATGGAATCTCGCTCTGTTGCCCAGGCTGGAATACAATGGTGCGATCTCGGCTCTCTGCAATGTCTGCCTCCCGGTTCAAGCGATTCTCCTGCCTCAGCCTCCCAAGTAGCTGGGATTACAGGCATACGCCACCACATCCAGCTAATTTTTGTATTTTTAGTAGAGACGGGGTTTTGTCATGTAAGTTAGGCTGGTCTCGAACTCCTGACCTCACGATCTGCCCACCTCGGCCTCCCAAAGTGCTGGGATTATAGGCGTGAGCCACTGCGCCTGCCCTCCTCTTAGTTTTTAAAGTTTTGAGATAAAATTAATGTACTATAAAATTTACCCATTTAAAGTGTATAATTCAGTGGTTTTTAGTGTATTCATAGTAATGCATCCATCACCACAATTTTAGAACATTTCAGCATCCCAGAAAGCAACACTATACTCATTAGCAGTCATTCCCTATTTCTCCCCTAATCTTCCCAGGCCTAGGTGACCATCAGTCTACTTTCTATCTCTATGGATTGATCTGTTTTGGAACATTTCATATAAATGGAATCATACAAAATGAGGTCCTTTGTGATCAGACTCTTTAGCATGTTTTCAAAGTTCATCCATGTTGTAGCATGTATCCATACTTAATTCATTTTTATGGCTGAATAACATTTCATTGTGTTGATACAGCACATTTTGTTTATCCATTCTTCAGTTGATGAACATTTGGGTTATCTTCATTTTTTGGCTACTATGAATAATGCTTTTGTGAACATTAATGGACTTTTTTTGTATAAACATATGTTTTTATTTTTCTTGGGTATGTACCTAATAGTGGAATGATTGGGTCATGTGGTATCTCTATGCTTAACTTCTCGAGAAACTGCCAGTGTTCTCCAGAGTACCTACACTATTTTATATTTTCACCAACAGAAAATGAGAGTTCCAATTTTTCTACATCCTAACACTTTTTTTTTTTTTTTGAGAAGGAGTCTTGCTCTGTTGCCAGGCTGGAGTGCAGTGGCATAATCTCAGCTCACTGCAACCTCTGCTTCCTGGGTTCAAGCAATTCTCCCGCCTCAGCCTCCCGAGTAGCTGGGACTATAGGTGCGCACCACCACGCCCAGCTAATTTTTGTATTTTTAGTAGTGACGTGGTTTCACCATATTGGCCAGGATGGTCTCAATCTCTTGACCTCGTGATCTGCCTCCTTTGGCCTCCCAAAGTGTTGGGATTACAGGCGTGAGCCACCGTGTCTGGCCTACACTTTTTTGGTTCTATTTTGTTTTGAGACTGGTCTCACTCTGTTGCCCAGGCTGGTGTGCAGTGGTGCAATCACAACTTACTGTAGTCTTGACCTCTGGGGCTCAAGCAATCCTCCTGATTCAGCCTCCCAAGTAGCTGGGACTACAGGTGCACGCCACCACACCTAGCTAATTTTTGTGCTTTTTGTAGAGACGGAGTCCCACTATGTTGCCCAGACTGGTCTCCAACTGAATTCCTGGGCTCAAGCAATCCTCCTGCCTTGACCTCTGAAAGTGCTGAGATTACAGGTTTGAGCCCACTGCGCCAGGGCCTAGCCAACACTTAATTGTCTTTTTGATTATAGCCATCTTAGTGGATGTGAAATGGCATCTCGTTTGGTTTTGATTTGCATTTCCCTAATGACTAATGACATTGAGCATCATTTCATGTGCTTTTATTAGTCATTTGTATATCTTCAATGGAGAAATGTCTGTTCAAGTCCCTAGCCCATTTTTAATTTTAATTGAATTTAATTTATGGTGTTTTTTTTTTTTTTTTTTGAAACGAAGTTTTGCTCTTGTTGCCCAGGCTGGAGTGCAATGGCGTGATCTCGGCTCACTGCAACTTCTACCTCCCGGGTTCAAGCTTTTCTCCTGCCTCAGCCCCCCAGGTAGCTGGGATTACAGGTGCCCGCCACTACTCCCAGCTAATTTTATTATTATTATTATTATTATTTTAGACAGAGTCTTCCTCTGTTGCCAGGCTGGAGTGCAGTGGTGCGATCTCAGCTCACTGCAACCTCCGCCTCCCAGGTTCAAGCGATTCTCCTGTCTCAGCCTCCCGAGTAGCTGGGGCTACAGGCACATGCCACCTCACCCAGCTAATTTTTGTATTTTTAGTACCGATGGGGTTTTACCAGGATGGTCTTGATCTCTTGACCTTGTGATTCCCCCTGCCTTAGCCTCCCAAAGTGCTGGGATTACAGGCATGAGCCACTGTACCCGGCCATTTTTTTGTATTTTTAGTAGAGATGGGGTTTCACCGTGTTGGCCAGGCTGGTCTTGAACTTCTAACCTCAGGTGATCTGCTTGCCTCAGCCTCCCAAAGTGCTGGGATTACAGGCGTGAGCCACCACGCCTGGCCTTTTTTTAATTTTTTTTTTTATTTTTTTTGAGACAGGGTCTTTGCTCTGTTGCCCAGGCTGCAGTGCAGTGGCATGATCAGGGCTCACTGTAGCCTCATCCTCCCAGGCTCAAGTGATCTCTTACCTCAGCCTTGCAATTATAGGCATGTGCCACCACACTTAGCTAATTATTTTTTATTTTTTTTTAGAAACGAGGTCTTGCTGTGTTGCTGGGGTTGGTCTTGAATTGAGCTCAAGACATCTTCCTGCCTTGGCCTCTCAAAGTGCTGGGATTACAGGTGTGAGCCATGGTGCCTGGCTCTTTTTTTTTTTTAATTTATTTTATTTTATTTTATTTTTTATTTTTATTTTTTGAGACGGAGTCTCATGCTGTGGCCCAGGCTGTAGTGCAGTGGTGTGACCTTGGCTCACTGCAACCTCCGCCTCCCGGGTTCATGTGATTCTCCTGTCTCAGCCTCCTGAGTAGCTGGGACTATAAGCACGTGCCACCATGCCTGGCTAATTTTTTGTATTTTTAGTAGAGATGGGGTTTCACTGTGTTAGCCAGGATGGTCTCGATTTCCTGACCTTGTGATCTGCCTGCCTTGACCTCCCAAAGTGCTGGGATTACAGGGGTGAGCCACTGCGCCTGGCCCTGGCTCCCATTTTTAAAGTGATTTTTTGGTTGTTGAGTTGTAGGAGTTCTTTTTATATTCTAAATATTAGTCCATTATCAGATATACGGTTTGCAAATATTTTTTCCTTTTCTGTACATTGCCTTTTCACTGTCTTAATAGTGAATAATATACAAAAGGTTTTAATTTGATGAAATCCAGGATCTTTTTTTATCGTGTATTACCTGTGCTTTTTGTGTCATACTTTTTTTTTTTTTTTTTTTCCCTGAGATGAAGTCTCACTAAGTCGCCTCCGCCTGCCTCAGCCTCCCAAAGTGTTGGGATTACAGGCATGAGCCATCATGCCCGGCCTTTTGTGTCATACTTAAGAAATCGTTGCTAAATCCAAGGTTGTGACTCTTTCTCATTTTTTTTCCGTAAAAGTTCTATAGTTTCAGCACTTACTTTTAGATCTTTGATCTGGTTTGTGTTCATTTTTGCATGTGGTGTGAGGTAAATGGTTCAACGTAATTCTTTTATTTTTTTGAGTCAATGTTCTCCTGAACCAACATAATTCTTTTGTATGTGTATCCAGTTGTCCCAGTACCATTTTTTCATCCTCTGTGAATTTAATAAAGTACTTCTTCATATTTTACATAAGACATTTCTTCATACTTTATATAAAACTGGCCTAACATTCCATTCAAAATATTACTATACAGGCCAGGTACAGTGAGTGGATGGATCATACATGTAATCCCAGAACTTTGGGAGGCTGAGGTGGGAGGATTGCTTGAGGTCAGTAGTTCGAGACCAGCCTGGGCAACGTAGCAAGACTCCATCTGTACAAAAAAAAAAAAAAAAAAAAAAGGAAGGCCGGGTGTGGTGGCTCACATCTGTAATCCCAGCACTTAGGGAGGCCGAGGTTGGAGGATCACTTGAGTCCAGGAGTTTGAGACCAGCTTGGTCAACATGGTGAAACCCTGTCTCTACTAAAAATACTAAAAATTAGCCAGGCGTGGTGATCACGCACCTGTAATCCCAGCTATTTGGGATGCTGAGACATGAGAATCACTTGAAACCTGGGAGGAGGAGGTTGCAGTGAGCCGAGACTGTACCACTGCCCTCCAGCCAGCCTGGGTGGACTCTGTCTCAAAAAAAAGAGGAAAAGAAAAAATATTACCATTCAAAGTGAATATGAAATGTGTATTATTAATTGTGGAATACTAAAGTTGGAGTATATACCATAGAGGTTGTCTTCAGTCCTCCTTATTTTATAAATGTGGAAAGAAAGACCTAGAAAAGTTAACTGATGTCCAGTGTTGTATAGCTAATCAGTTGGAGATAATACTTTAACCCAGGTGTTTGCAAACTTTTTCTGTAGAGGGCCACATAGTAAATATTTTAGGCATTGTGGGCCAAGAGGCAAAATAGGGTATTATGTAGGTACATATATTAAAAGAAAAACCAAATTTCCACAAATTTTGTGTTGATGAAAATAAAAAATGTAATTGTTTAGTACTTTTTCATTTTGGTAATACATGTCTACAGATGGGAAGAATGGAATTCTTTTTTTGGGGAGGATAACAATTTGTTTAATTGAAGTTCAAAGTAAATGTTCCTTAGCCTTAAAATCAGTTGCAAATGTTCATCTGTTGTTATTTATCTGTATGAGGTTTTATGTATTTAATCTTAGAAAATGTCATTTTTCACAGACAGGTCCTGCCAATTACTCATATCAATTCACAAGCATGTGTTTCTAATTGAGCCTGTTAGTCTCTTGGAAGGCATTTTAAGAATTCTGTTAGGGCCGGGTGTGGTGGCTCACGCCTGTAATCCCAGCACTTTGGGAGGCCGAGGCTGGTGGATCACTTGGGCGGAGCTCTAGACCAGCCTGGCTCACGTGGTGAAACCCTGTCTCTACTAAAAGTACAAAAATTAGCTGGGCGTGGCATGTGCCTGCAATCCCAGTTACTCGGGAGGCTGAGGAAGGAGAATCTCTTGAACCTGGGAGGTGGAGGTTGCAGTGAGCTGAGATTGTGCCACTGCACTCCAGCCTGGGCAACAGAGTGAGACTCTGTCTGAAAAAAAAAAAAAATTGTTGGATTCTTTGATTTTCAAAACATTAGTTGAAGATAATCACTTTAAATTTAAGGCTAGGTGGAAGCTCCTCAATTGCACAAGTAAATAGATTTTGAAATGGAGAAATTCCCTTTTCATTTGCAGCAAGTTCTGGTGCAAGTATAAAATGCTGAACTTGGAAGATATATTCACTACAACTTTGTATGGGAATGGACATCTCTCATACTGTTTTAATTCTGGACAACACAGGAAGTGTATGTACTTTGACAATACTTGTGGTTCAAACAATATTAGTTTTTATTGAAATGACTTTGTGGCAGCATAAGTTCTGCATATAATCACTGTTTTGCTATTTGACTAGGTTGAATTCATTGAGGCACATGATGAAGTCTGTCAGAAAAGCTAATTTCCAGAGCCATTCAGTGTTCAATTAATAGTGGGTGTGGGTGGTCTCATTCAGAAAAATTTCAGCTCACCCTGAATTTAAAAAATTGCAGTAAAAATTTCCCTCTGCTAAGCTCAATCACTGCTTCAGAAAATAAACTGAAAAAGTTTATTTTCTCTGGATATACAATTCTTTGGCAGCTATAGTCAGATGTGATTTAGTTAACTAACCATTGCTAAGTGACTTTCCTTGCTTGGCTAATAGAGGTGATATTCAGAAGCTGACTTTAGTTGCATCCTCTTTTGTAGTTTTTATTTTTGTGAAGAAATTTAGCTGTGAGGAGATATTCCATTTTATTTTATTTATTAATATTTATTAATTTTTTTCTATTTTTCTTTTTTTTGGAGATGGAGTCTTGCTCTATCGCCCAGGCTGGAGTGCAATGGCATGATCTCGGTTCACTGCAATCTCTGCCTCCCGAGTTCAAGTGATTCTCATGCCTCAGCCTCCCCAGTAGCTGGGGTAACAGGCGTGAACCACCATGCCTGGCTAATTTTTGTATTTTTAGTTGGAGGGGGAGGTTCTGCCATGTTGGCCAGGTTGGTCTCAATCCCCTGACCTCAGGTGATCTGCCCACCTTGGCCTCCCAAAGTTCTGGGATTACAGGCGTGAGCCACTGGAGGGACAATTGCTTGAACCTGGGAGGTGGAGGTTGCAGTGAGCCGAGATCATGCCGCTGTACTCCAGCCTGGGCAACAGAACGAGACTCCGTCACCCCCCGCCCCCTGGAAAAAATGCGTTTTTTGACTTAATGATATTTTCTTTTTTTTTTTTTTTTATTATACTTTAAGTTTTAGGGTACATGTGCACATTGTGCAGGTTAGTTACATATGTATACATGTGCCATGCTGGTGTGCTGCACCCACTAACTCGTCATCTAGCATTAGGTATATCTCCCAATGCTATCCCTCCCCCCTCCCCCCACCCCACAACAGTCCCCAGAGTGTGATATTCCCCTTCCTGTGTCCATGTGATCTCATTGTTCAATTCCCACCTATGAGTGAGAATATGCGGTGTTTGGTTTTTTGTTCTTGCGATAGTTTACTGAGAATGATGGTTTCCAATTTCATCCATGTCCCTACAAAGGACATGAACTCATCATTTTTTATGGCTGCATAGTATTCCATGGTGTATATGTGCCACATTTTCTTAATCCAGTCTATCATTGTTGGACATTTGGGTTGGTTCCAAGTCTTTGCTATTGTGCATAATGCTGCAATAAACATACGTGTGCATATGTCTTTATAGCAGCATGATTTATAGTCCTTTGGGTATATACCCAGTAATGGGATGGCTGGGTCAAATGGTATTTCTAGTTCTAGATCCCTGAGGAATCGCCACACTGACTTCCACAATGGTTGAACTAGTTTACAGTCCCACCAACAGTGTAAAAGTGTTCCTATTCCTCCACATCCTCTCCAGCACCTGTTGTTTCCTGACTTTTTAATGATTGCCATTCTAACTGGTGTGAGATGATATCTCATAGTGGTTTTGATTTGCATTTCTCTGATGGCCAGTGATGATGAGCATTTTTTCATGTGTTTTTTGGCTGCATAAATGTCTTCTTTTGAGAAGTGTCTGTTCATGTCCTTTGCCCACTTTTTGATGGGGTTGTTTGTTTTTTTCTTGTAAATTTGTTTGAGTTCATTGTAGATTCTGGATATTAGCCCTTTGTCAGATGAGTAGGTTGCGAAAATTTTCTCCCATGTTGTAGGTTGCCTGTTCAGTCTGATGGTAGTTTCTTTTGCTGTGCAGAAGCTCTTTAGTTTAATTAGATCCCATTTGTCAATTTTGTCTTTTGTTGCCATTGCTTTTGGTGTTTTGGACATGAAGTCCTTGCCCACGCCTATGTCCTGAATGGTAATGCCTAGGTTTTCTTCTAGGGTTTTTATGGTTTTAGGTCTAACATTTAAATCTTTAATCCATCTTGAATTGATTTTTGTATAAGGTGTAAGGAAGGGATCCAGTTTCAGCTTTCTACATATGGCTAGCCAGTTTTCCCAGCACCATTTATTAAATAGGGAATCCTTTCCCCATTGCTTGTTTTTCTCAGGTTTGTCAAAGATCAGATAGTTGTAGGTATGCGGCGTTATTTCTGAGGGCTCTGTTCTGTTCCATTGATCTATATCTCTGTTTTGGTACCAGTAGCATGCTGTTTTGGTTACTGTAGCCTTGTAGTATAGTTTGAAGTCAGGTAGTGTGATGCCTCCAGCTTTGTTCTTTTGGCTTAGGATTGACTTGGTGATGCGGGCTCTTTTTTGGTTCCATATGAACTTTAGTTTTTTCCAATTCTGTGAAGAAAGTCATTGGTAGCTTGATGGGGATGGCATTGAATCTGTAAATGACCTTGGGCAGTATGGCCATTTTCACGATATTGATTCTTCCTACCCATGAGCATGGAATGTTCTTCCATTTGTTTGTATCCTCTTTTATTTCCTTGAGCAGTGGTTTGTAGTTCTCCTTGAAGAGGTCCTTCACATCCCTTGTAAGTTGGATTCCTAGGTATTTTATTCTCTTTGAAGCAATTGTGAATGGGAGTTCACTCATGATTTGGCTCTCTGTTTGTCTGTTGTTGGTGTATAAGAATGCTTGTGATTTTTGTACATTGATTTTGTATCCTGAGACTTTGCTGAAGTTGCTTATCAGCTGAAGGAGATTTTGGACTGAGACAATGGGGTTTTCTAGATAAACAATCATGTCGTCTGCAAACAGGGACAATTTGACTTCCTCTTTTCCTAATTGAATACCCTTTATTTCCTTCTCCTGCCTGATTGCCCTGGCCAGAACTTCCAACACTATGTTGAATAGGAGTGGTGAGAGAGGGCATCCCTGTCTTGTGCCAGTTTTCAAAGGGAATGCTTCCAGTTTTTGCCCATTCAGTATGATATTGGCTGTGGGTTTGTCATAGATAGCTCTTATTATTTTGAAATACGTCCCATCAATACCTAATTTATTGAGAGTTTTTAGCATGAAGGGTTGTTGAATTTTGTCAAAGGCTTTTTCTGCATCTATTGAGATAATCATGTGATTTTTGTCTTTGGCTCTGTTTATATTCTGGATTACATTTATTGATTTGCGTGTATTGAACCAGCCTTGCATCCCAGGGATGAAGCCCACTTGATCATGGTGGATAAGCTTTTTGATGTGCTGCTGGATTCAGTTTGCCAGTATTTTATTGAGGATTTTGGCATCAATGTTCATCAAGGATATTGGTCTAAAATTCTCTGACTTAATGATATTTTCAATTGTGATGGGTTAATTGAGATATCACCCCGCTGTAAGTTTATGGGGACCTGTATTGGTGTCATTCCAGGTTACTGGAAAATTATTTCTGTAACCTGTATGTGTATACTGGTTAGCAATGTAGTTTTTACTGAGTCACAGTCAGAAAAGTTAGAGAAATATTTATAGAGCATTTATGATGTCAAGTAAAAAATGTCTGAAATCCATGAAGACTGCCTCTCTTCCATGTACAACTTACTTCTTCAGATTTGTTATTTCCATTGGATAAGCTTCAGGTTTCTTTTATATGTTGATGTTCTCCAGGACTATTTTCTAGCTTGGCTCTCTTTTCTCATTCAGCTTCTATGGTTCTTTACCTTTTGTTGGGTCATACACCCCTCGGAAAATTGATAAAATTTATGGACCCTTTGTCAAAAATTGCTTGTATGTACCTTACACAAACTTCTGCTTATAATTTTAGGAGTTTCACAGGACATCTGCCTGCAAGCTCATTCGTAGATTCTAGATCAGAGCCCCACTTCTCTATGTGCTACCTGAATAATTGCACTCACATTTGTAGTTTGAAATACGTTGATTTTCCAATCTATTTCTTCAGTATGATTCTCTGTCCTGAGCACTAGACCCTGATATTCATTTACTTCCTCTCCTTGCATATTGTGAATATTCTGTTGTACTACTCCACTTATGAAACTGTAGTTCCTGGAATACATTTTTCTGTTGTTAAATCCTTGACTCGTTGGTTATGAGGCTCTGCCACTTCCTTGTTCTTTAAGACATTCTCCCTCCTTAGCTTCTGTAATTCTACTCTCATCTATTTTTCTCTTATTTCTGTGACTACTCTTCTCTTCCTTTTTCCTAGATTCTTTTTTCACCACCTGTCCTCTAAATGTCTGTTCTGACCATAACCCTCTGAAATATTTTACTCTACATTTTTGGGCTAACTTTTTCAAACCCCTGGCTTTAGTTACTTCCCAAATCTTTGTATTTAGCTAAGGTTCACCTTTTTTTATCTCCAGTGTCTACTGGACATTTCCACTTAGATCAATGGTTCCTAAATATTTTGGGGGATTACATGCTCCCTTAATAATCTGATTAAGGTATATCTCTCTCCCCAGAAAAGTACACCGCATACTCAATTTTGCATACTGTTCTAGGGTGTTCCTGGACCTCTTTCAGCCCCTCCATGGATTCCCTGTGGTATTCTAATTAAGCAGATATTAAGATGTTCCTGAGCTGCCTTTAATTCATGTTTGTCCAAAATCGACACTATCATCATTGCCTCTAACCCATTTTATTCTTATTCCTCTCCCTAATGCCTCTAAATATAATTATTTGCCTCTTAATTATTTACTAACATTCATTCTGCAAATATGTGAATGCTTACTTCGTATCTGGCACCTGACCTGAATATGCAGTGATGCACAAAATAGACATGGTTATTTAGTTCTCTCAAAGCTTACTCTATAGCATAGTCATTAAAAGTGTGAACTTTGGAGCCAGAGTGTCTGGGTTCAAGTTTTGACTCCTTACTGCTTTGTGACCTTGAACAAATTACTTAACCTCTCTGTTTAACCTTTAACTTAACCTTTTAGTTTCATCATCAGCCTGCTTCACTGGTTATTAGGATTAAATGAGTTAATATATGGCAAATGCTGTGTATATGTTAGCTGTTATTCATGGAGGAGACATTGAATAATCATAAGTAAATATACATTTTGGTAAGTACTATGAGGGAATAGAACAGGGTACTTTGAGAGAGAATTTAAATTAGGGAGTAGGGATAGCATTGCTAAGGAAGTGATATTTAGACAAACTGGTAGGATGTATAGGTGTTACCCAGGTGAAGGTTTGTGGGGACTGGAAGCAAAGCGTTTCAGGCAAATAGAAAAGGCAGTGTAAGAGCCCTTCTCTGAGAAAGTGTTTGGAGCATTTGAGAAATAGAAGGTCATTGTGCCTGGAGTATGATGTGTTATGGGGAGAATGATGTGAACGCAGAGATCTGTAGGCCATACTAAGGATGTTAGATTTATTCTAAATGAAATGGGAAGCTAATGGAAGGTTAAAAATGGCAGAAATGGCATGAACTGATTTATGTTTAGAAAGGGTCCCTTGATACTGTGTGGAGAATGGATTACAGGAGAGCCAGAATGAGTGCCTAGAGAGAAAAAAAAAAGAAAAGTCTGTTGTAGTCTGAGTAAGAGCTGCTGGTGGTTTGGACTGGGGTGATGCATGAAGGTGGAATGAAGTGTGTGGGTTCAAAATGTTTTAAATTGAGTGCTTCTATGTGCAAGGTACCGTTGATAGAATCTTAGGGTACAATGTAGAGGTTAAAAAGGACATACAGGCTGGGCACAGTGGCTCACACCTGTAATCCTAGCACTTTGGGAGGCTGAGGCGGGTGGATCATGAGGTCAGGAGTTCAAGACCAGCCTGGCCAAGATGGTGAAACTTCGTCTCTACTGAAAATACTAAAATTAGCTGGTCATGGTGGCAGGAACCTGTAATCCCAGCTATTCGGGAGGCTGAGGCAGAGAATCGCTTGAACCTGGGTGGCAGAGGTTGCAAGTGAGCCGAGATCATGCCACTGCACTCCAGCCTGGACGACAGAGTGAGACTGTCTCAAAAAAAAAAAAAAAAAAAAAAAAAGGACATATAGTCTATAATTTGTAGGGATGGGGTGAACAGGAGAGAGAAGACAATTATACAAATAAATATAAAAAATAGACCTGTGTAAGTTCTAGGAAGAACAGATATATGGTGTTTTGACAGCGTATCATGGTCAGGAAGGTCAGTGATGTAGAATCAACAGGAAGATTTGATGATTGACTTGATGTAGAAGGAAGGGAGAGGAGGATATGTAGTTGGATATGGAGAAAAGTCTTACTGGGTTCTAGTCTTATTGTCATCTTCCACACCATCTTGTTTGTTTGTTTGTTTATTTATTGAGCTGGAGTCTCGCTCTGTCACCCAGGCTGGAGCTCAGTGGTGCAATTTCAGCTCACTGCAACCTCCGCCTCCCAGGTTCAAGTGATTCTCCTGCCTCAGCCTCCTGAGTAGCTGGGATTACAAGCACCCACCACCACACCTGGCTAATTTTTTTTTATTTTTAGTAGAGACGGGGTTTCGCCATGTTGGCCAGGCTGGTGTCGAACTCCTGACCTCAGGTGATCCGCCTGCCTTGGCCTCCCAAAGTGCTGGGATTACAGGCGTGAGCCACCGCACCCAGCCTTCCACACCACTTTGGTTAACCAGTAACCAAAGTAATTCTTTACTTCCTATGAGAATTATTCTATGATCCCTCAGTATAATTTAGTTGCTTTTTGTTTATACTTCCATTACACCCCAGGCAGAGAGCCAGTAGCTTTCTTTATTCTGTGTTGTCATCATTGAGTATTGGTTATCTGATAATAGTTGTCTGATAATTGATGGTAAGCTTTTGAGGGTAGGAATCATGTCTTTGTGTTCCAGGATATGTACATGGTAAGTGCTCAATAAATGTTTGACTTGAGGAATTAATGAATACTCTGTTCTTTTTTGTCATGTGCCTTTGCGTAAGCTGTTCCTTCTCCTTAGAATGCCCTTCCTTCCCTTGTGTGCTTTGTCAACTTCTAGACATTCTTTAACACTAAGCCTTACTTGATACCTCAGTGTCAGTTCCTCCTACCACTATGCTTCTATAGTTTTTCTTAATTTTAATTTTTTTTTGAGACAGTCTCATTCCATCACCCAGGCTGGAGTGCAGTGGTGCGATCTTGGCTCACTGCAACCTCCACCTCCCTGGTTCAAGCAATTCATCTGTTTCAGCCTCCCGAGTAAATGGAATTACAGGCGTGCACCACCATGCCTGGCCAACTTTTGTATTTTTAGTAGAGATAGGGTTTCACCATGTTGGCCAGGCTGGTCTCAAACTCCTGACCTCAAGTGATCTGCTTCTCTTAGCCTCCAAAAGTGCTGAGATTACAGGAATGAGACACTGTACCTGGCCCTATAGTTTTTCTTTTGTATACCTCTTATAAATATTTGATAGTGCAGAGTAGGGATCTAAATGTTCAAAAGAGTGAATATATATCATGAACATCATGGACTTGTAGATTGGATAAATATTTTCCAAATATAGAAGCCCATTTCCAAGTAACCTAGGTTATTTTCATCTGGTCTTAGTCCATTTTGTTCTGCTATAACAGGATACCACAGAGTGGGTAGTTTATAAACAATAGAGGTTTATTTGGCTCACAGTTCTGGAGGCTGGGAAGTCCAAGAGTATGGCACTGGGATCTGATGAGGGTCATCATATGGTGGAAGGCAGAAGGGAGCATGTGAGATAGAGGGGGACACCGGGGCAGGACTCACTTTATAACAACCCACTCTTGAGATAACTAACCCACTCCTGTGATAGCAACATTAATCCATTCATGAGGGCCCTGACCTCATGACCCAGTCACTCCTTACTAGGCCCCACCTCCCAACTGTTGTGTTAGAAATTAAGTTTCCAATGCAGGAACTTTCTGGGGACAGATTCAGACCATAGTACTTATGAGATAAGTTTACTGATCTTACTTGGTTTTAATTTTGTCTCTTGTTTTGATCTTCAGTGTTTTACTCTTATAAAGGCAGCCCTATCTCCAAATTCTGGATAATTTATTGTAGTTCATTGACTACATAGCCACTGATTGCAATGTCTTCCTCCACTTTCTAATTTTATTTCTCCTTCAAGAGTCAGCTGAAAAGTCTCCTCTTCTTCGTAAAGAAAAGTCCCCTTTCTTTTCTTTTTTTCTTCCCTTTCCCCTTCCTTCCCTGTCCCTCTTCCCCTTCCTTCCCCTTCCCTCTCCTTTCTTCTCTTCTCCTTTCCTCCTTCCTTTCCCTTTTCCCCTCTCCTCTCCCCTCTTCTCTCCTCTCCCCTCTCCTCTCCCTTCCCCCTTCTCCTCCCCCTTCTCCCTTTCCCCTCTCTTATCCCTTCCCCTTCTCCTCTCCCCTTCCCCTCTTCTTCCCCCCTCCTCTCCCCTCCCCCCTCCCCCTCTCCTTTCCCCTCTTCTCTCCTCTCCCCCCTCCTCTTCCTTTCCCTTCTCCTCTCCCCTCCCCCTCTCCTCTCCCCTCTTTTCCCCTCTTCTCTCCGCTCCTGTCTCCCTCTCCCCTCCCTTTCCCTTCTCCACCACTCCTTCCTCCCCCTCCCCCCCTCCTCTCCTCTTCCCCCCACTTTTTTTTTTTTTTTTTTTTTTGAGACGGAGTCTCTTGCTCTGTCACCCAGACTGGAGTGCAGTGGTGCGATATTGGCTCACTGCAAGCTCCTCCTCCTGGGTTCACGCCATTCTCCTGCCTCAGCCTCCTGAGTAGCTGGGACTGCAGGCGCCTGCCACCGCGCCTGGCTAATTTTTTTTTTTTATTGTATTTTTAGTAGAGATGGGGTTTCATGTGTTAGCCAGGATGGTCTCGATCTCCTGAGTTCGTGATCCACCTGCCTCAGCCTCCCAAAGTGCTGGGATTACAGGCGTGAGCCACTGTGCCTGGCCTCCTCTTTCCCCTCTGATTTCCTCCCCTCCCCTCTGCCCTCCCCTCCCCTCTCCTCTTTCACCTCTCCCTCCTCTCCTCTTCCCTCTCCCTTCTCCCCGCTCCCCTCTCCTTTCCCCTCCTTTCGCTCTGATGCCTAGGCTAGAGTGTAGTGGTGCAGTCATAGTTCACTGAAGCGTCAAGCTTCTGGGCTCAAATGATCCTCCCACCTCAGCCTCTGAGTAGCTAGGACTATAAGCATGCACTACCACATTCAGCTAATTATAATTTTTTTTTTTTTTTTTTTTTTGAGAGACGGGGTCTCACTATGTTGCCAGGCTGGTCTCTAGGTTCTGGCCTCAAGTGATCCTCCTGTCTTGGCCTACCAAAGTGCTGGGACTTATACCCTTTGTAGGTTTTGTATGTTTCTATAGTGTTCCAGAGGTTTTTCTACACTACCAACTACAGTTTTTC
Organism: Gorilla gorilla gorilla; assembly: GCF_029281585.2. Classification (NCBI taxonomy): domain Eukaryota; kingdom Metazoa; phylum Chordata; class Mammalia; order Primates; family Hominidae; genus Gorilla; species Gorilla gorilla. The sequence continues at coordinate 42,368,758 of NC_073240.2, forward strand.
AATATGATTATTCTGTCTTTTCAATCAGAGCTTGAGCTTTTTGAGGGGATTTGTTTGTATTTATTCATTTTCCCCAGGGGACTTGTTTTTATTCATTCATTTTCCCCAGTTTTAGGGCTTAGCACATAGTTGATGCTTAATAAATATTCGTTTAACTCATTGTAGCCTTATTTACTTATGCTAATAAGGATAGAGAACCTCAAGAATGTAGAGTGGAACTAATCATGAGATGAAAAATACTGCCTCTGTATAATTGCTACAATTTATAATCTATATACATATAATTTGCACCGCATTCAAGTTGCTTTGAATAATCTTTATGTTCTCTATTTCCATACAGCTTTTACCTCTTTTTAAAACAGGTGTAGCTGGGCGTGGTGGCTCACACCTGTAATCCCAGCACTTTGGGAGGCCGAGGCAGGTGGATCACCTGAGGTCAGGAGTTCGAGACCAGCCTGGCCAAGATGGCTAAACCCCATCTCTACTAAATATACAAAAAAATTAGCAGGGTGTGGTGGTGGGCGCCTGTAATCCCAGCTACTGGAGAGGCTGAGGCAGGAGAATTGCTTGAACCCGGGAGGCCAAGGTTGCAGTGAGCCAAGATCATGCCATTGCACTCCAGCCCGGGTGACAGAGCGAGACTCCATCTCAAAAAAAAAAAAAAAAAAACACCAAAAAACAACAAACAAGCAAACAAAAAAACCCTCACAAAAAATAGGTGTTCCCTGCTGTGTTCCAGTGGTTAGATCACAGCTAACAATTTTAGTAAAGGTCAAGATTATAAAATATTTTGAAGTAATATTTAAAATCCGACCTAGCAAGACCCCATCTCTACGTTAAAAAAATATATATATTAGCCAGTTGTGGTGGCGTGGCGTATGATCCCAGCTACTCAGGAGGCTGAGGAAGGAGCATCACTTGAGCCCAGGAGGTTCAAGCTGCAGTGAGCCGTGATCATACCACTGCACTCCATCCAGCCTGGGAGACAGAGTGAGACCCCGTCTCTTTAAAAAAAAAAAAAAAAAAATCCTATTTGGTTTACTTTTCAAATAAAACAAGTTTCCCCCACCTTTTTTCCTCATATATGTGATATGCCTGGAGCCTAGTTTAAACTAAGTGTAACTCAACCTGCCTCTTCCTTTGCCACCATGTGTTCCACAGTTTTTCCTAGTTATGTGGTGATTGGGTGGGTCTGTCTGACCTTGGTTTCACTACACTGTTCTGTACCGTTACCATAGTTCCAGGATCTTGCCCCACCGTAAAGGATTTCCTGTTTTCAGTGTCTCCCCAACCCTGATTCCCAAAGTAGCTTCTTAATCTTGTGGCTGTCCTTTGGTCTCGACTGAGATGTCTCTTGGCTAATATCCTCTTCTTCTGTATTGTTACTGATGAGGAGAAGCTGACTCTTGACTTCTTGGCAAAGTGACTTATACTCCATCACAGTCCTGTTGTATATATTTTTTTCTGTGAACATCAAATCTTAGCTATCTAGGGAGGCTGCTGTACGGCTCATCAGTTATTTCTAAATACCTGTCTGCAAAGAAGTTTTCAGTGGTATATCACAGAATAAGGAAAATGTAGTGAATTTTTCATCTATCTAAGTGTATTAAAAAGACTATTATAATGAGATGTTCTTTCTAGTGGTTTTTAATCTGAAAATGATCTTTTTTTAAAAAAAACATAGTAATAATAGATGATGGATGTTTTGTAAGATAAATTTTGTTCACCTTATGATGGTCCTCTAAATACTTTTTTGGGATATCTTGCTGGTCTGTGATGTCCAATAGTTGGGGAATTCCTACGTTGATCACCATAGCTCTTTTCCCTGAGGCAGTATTGCCCTTCATGCAAAGGAAGGATGGCTTCTTTCATATGCATTTGTAAACAATTTTCCAGTATATTTTTCTCTCATAGGCTTCTTCTTGATTTTTGCCTAATTCCAAAGTGCTGAGATTACAGGCATGAGCCACTGTGCCATCTTTTAAATAAAGATGGAGTCTCACTATGTTATCCAGGCTGGTCTCAAACTCTTGGGCTCAAGCGTTCCTTCCACTTCCTCCTCCCAAAGTACTGGGATTACAGGCCCGAGCCACTGTGCCTGACTTACATTTTCCCTTTAGAATTTAGTAAAACAAATTCACCGTTACTAAAGTGTCCTTTCTTTAATATATTTGCTATTTTTTCTTGTAGATGAATATATAACAGATGGTAGTCTCCATTACAGCTTGTTGCTTCTATTGCCAGATGGTGTCATAACATTTTTTCCAATTTATTCTAAGGATCTGTTTGTTTTTGTTGATTTTCTAGGTAATACATTTGTCCCTCAGTATCTGTGGGGGATTGGTTCCAAGATCCCGCCCCCCGCAGGATACCCAAATCCTCAGATGCGCAAGTCTCTTCTATAAAATGGCATGGTATTTGCATGTAACCCATGTACATCCTCCCATATACTTTATTTTTTTAATTTACCTTTTTTTTTTTTTTTTTTTTTTGAGACAGAGTCTTGCTCTTTCACCCAGGCTGGAGTGCAGTGGCAGGATGTCAGCTCACTGCAACCTCCGCCTCCTAAGTTCAAGCAATTCTTGTGCCTTAGCCTCCCAAGTAGCTGGGATTACAGGCATGTGCCACTATGCCTGGCTAATTTTTGTATTTTTAGTGGAGCCTTGCTGTGTTGGCAAGGCTGATCTCGAACTCCTGACCTCAAGTGATCCGCCCACCTCGGCCTCCCAAAGTGTTGAGATTACAGGCGTGAGCCACCGTGTCTGGCTTTTCCCGTATACTTTAAATCATCTTTACTTATAATACCTAGTATAATTTAAATGCTTTGTAAATAGTTATACTTTTTTTATTTTGTTGTATTGTCATTTATTTGTTTTATTTTTTCCACATATTTTTGATCCACGATTGGTTTAATCTGTGGATGTGGAACCCACAGATACAGAGGGCAGACTGTATCCAGTCAATGGGCAGTCAATAAGACTTTCCTAGAAAAATATTTGTATCTCCTCAAGTGTCTGCCCTGTCAACATTTATCTATTCCCCTAAAGATAAATAATTTGGGATAAGAGTCACTGGGTGCTAGTTTTTTAAAACCACAACTCTACCCCTTTGGGAAATGTTTGCCAAAGCCAGGGATATAACTGCGTAATATAACTTCAGTATGTATTACGACCCTGTTTTCCAAACCTCACGTTGTTGGACACTGAATCAGTATCTGATATTTAGACTTGCCTAAAAAATGAGCATCTGTGGTTTTCTATTTATTCAACAAATATGTGTCCACCCTATCCCAGGCATTGTGATCAGCACTGGAATAGAGTGGAGCTAATGGTCTAATGTGGAAGACATATTAATACGTGGTTTTAAAAATAATTAACACAGTTGTGGTAAATGCCATAAAGAAATACAGGGTACTATGAGAGCATATAACTGGAAGACCTTACCTGATCACGAGGGTTAGGGAAGTGTCTTAAAGAAAATACATTTACACTTAAGTATGAAGGGTGAATAGAGTTAGGCTGGAGGCATCTGGGGCAATCTTCTTAGGCAAGGGTGAGGAACGTGGTTATGTGGGCTTGAGATGTGGGGCAGCAAGGAGGAATGGTGTTTCTTTCTCTCTCTCCCTCTCCTCTCTTCTCTCTCTCTCTCTCACTCTGACACCCAGGCTGGAGTGCAGTGGCACGATCTTGACTCACTGCAACCTCTGCCCCCTGGGCTTAAACAATCCTCCCACCTCACCCTCCTGAGTAGCTGGGACTGCAGATGCACACCACCAGGCCCAGCTATTTATTTTTATTTTTATTTTTTTGTATTTTTGGTAGAGACAGGGTCTTGCCATGTTGCCCAGGCTGCTCTCGAACTCCTGAGCTCAAACAGTCCGTCCCACCTCAGCCTCCCAAAGTTCTGGGATTACAGGCATGAGCCAGTGGGTGTTTCTTAATGAATGTTGATTATATTCCATAACATTTCTGTCCTTCTTTTCATCCTCCCTTCTCTTAGCATTTTCTAAAACATGCTTTTAATCATATTACTATGCTGATTAAGAAACTCTTTTCTTTCTTTAAGAGACAGGGTTGGGGGGTAGGTCTCACTGTTGCCCAGACTGGAGTGCAGTGGCACAATCACAGCTCACTGTAGCCTCGACCTCCTGTGGTCAAGCAGTTCTCTCACTTCAGCCTCCTGAGTAGCTGGGACTGCAGGCACCACCACACTTGGCTAATTTTTTAATATTTTGCAGAGATGGGTTCTCACTATGTTGTCCAGGCTGGTTTTGAACTCCTGGGTTCATGCGATCCACCTGCCTTCTGCCTCTGCCTCCCAAAGTGCTGGGATTACAGGCGTGAACCACTGCGCCCAGCCCAGAAAGTCTTAAAAGTTCCTCTTTGGGTACATTATTAGCTCCTTGAAGGCAGATATCTTGCCGTTTTTAATTCCTTAAATCCTTAATTTTTAATTCCTTCATTACAGATATTGGTGGCAATCATACTTTGTCCCCCAGCATGACTGATTTCAGTTGTAGTACTAAATGGTGGGCAAGGATGGAGTTGTCTATGATTCTGTTTTTACCCTCTGCCTAGGACCTGAATTTTCAGGTTGGCTAGTGAAGGCCCTTTTTTTTTTTTTTTTTTGAGATGGAGTCTTGCTCTGTCGTTCAGGCTGGAGTGCGGTGGCGCGATCTTGGCTCACTGCAACCTCCACCTCCCTGGTTCAAGCAATTCCCTTGCCTTAGCCTCCCGTGTGGCTGGGATTATGGGTGCACGCCACCATGCCCGGCTAATTTTTTTACATTTTTAGTAGAGACGGGGTTTCACCGTGTTGGCCAGACTGGTCTTGAACCCCTGACCTTAGGCAATCTGCCTGCCTCGGACTCCCAAAGTGCTAGGATTACAGGCCTGAGCCACCGCACCTGGCCGAAGGACTTTTTGTAAAAACAAAACAAAACAAAACAAAACAAGCATCTTTTGCAACTCAGTCTGTATGTAGCCCGTATTTTATGAATGTTCTTTATTATATTGATATTTTAAACAAGGCCATAGTCCAGGAGTTTGTTCATGGTAGTGGTTTCATCTGAAGAGTGAGGTCTTTTTGTCAGTTGACAGAGGATGTTTTAGAAATCAGAACCGAAAGGATTGGATCTGAATAGATTGGATGAGGAAGTTTGTCTTGGTGGATTCTGTTACTTAAGTTGTGCCAATCTTTGGGGTTCTGCTGTAGACATCTGAAAAGTGCATGAGGTGCCAGCCTTTCCCCTATCCTCAGCATATAGTAGGCACTCAGATATTTGCTGAATAGGAAAAGTGTGCATGGTAAATGAGATAGTGCCTATGTGTTTATAGAACAATCTAGGATCAAAACTGTGTACATTCTAGGCCAGACTGTTTAATTGCATGCATTCTCTCTAGTTTTTTGTTTGTTTCCCCTTAATATTCAGAAAAATCTACTTGAACATGCAGCCTAGGAAAATCAAGGCAAAGACTTTTGTGTTAGGCTGGACCAATAAGTTGAGCTATGATAAATGAAAAAGGTGGAACTTAGGAGCATCACTTTAGCAGTTAGCTTGGCATTCTTAAACCTTCGGTTATATATGGATGCCTTTTAAAGGAGGAAATTTCTTACATTATCCAAAGTATACAACCAAGAACTTTAGTATGAGAATGCTGCATTAAAAGTTGAATGTAACCATTTAAGTGGTTACTCAAAGCAAACACAAAATAAAAAAGAAAAACAAGTGGTTACTTGGTACCTGCATGATGGTAAATCCAAACTGGATCCCTGAAATGTGTGTGGTGGTATGATTATTTTTAGAATATAATCTAAAAACACTTAAAAGTTCTCATAGGACCCTCAGATTCTTGACATCTCCTGACCTCTCTAGGTTAGGCGGACTCCACTTTGAAAAACTATGGATAGTTTTCCTCTCCCACCGAGATATGTAGTACTGAATCTTCAAAGTTCAGCGTTTTTTTTTTTTTTTTTTTTTTTAAATATCTAGTATTTAGTTATATGTTTGCCTGGTGTAGGGAAGGAGTACCAAAAGAGAATCTCCATTCCCGTTCTTCCCAAGTTGTCCTCACAGATCCCCCAGTTAGAGAAATCATTTGGGTTAACTTGTCTCTTTGGGGATGCATGGTTGTTAACCAGTCATTCACACCTTATGATCATATATTTTAATGCTAAATCAACATAAATTTACTTCTTCCCCAGAAAATGGAAAATTTTTATGAGGAAACCCCAGATCCTTGAGAGGAAGGCATTCTTGGTAAGGTGGGAGATTCTTACAGGGCAGCTTGTAGGAAAGAAGTTCTTGGGTTCAGGGAAGAGGAGGAAGGTGTTAAACTGTTACTTTTCAATTTTGCCTAGCATCTTGAATGCTCTTGCTGACCGTGCCTGACTTGGGGTTTCAGAATGCCTTCAGAAGTCTCTGAAGTAGCCTACACGTTTTCTAGTTCAGACTATTCCAGCAGTTTCTGTCCATGTTGTTGTATGTCTCCTCAGGAAGAGCAAAGTGTAGAGAAATATGACCTTCATAAGTAAAAAGTAGGTCAGATCAGTAGTGTTGGATAAGCCTCCTTCTGTTGACTCCTTCCTTAGTCTTCTCATTCTCCATAATGTTTTGTATTGTCACCTAGCATGTCACGTAGTAGGTTCTCAGTGCTTGCTAATTCTTATGAAAGAAAGCAGTTTTGGATCATTGACCACAAAATCTGCTCTCCTACTCCCTACTTCTTTTTTGCCTTTTAAGAAACTACGCTTCCTTTTTACTGGTGTCAGGAGCACAGAAGAAAGAACAGTTGGTAAGGAGTAGAGAAGGAGGAAGATAACTGCTTTTTGAAGGTTAGGAGAAATACTGTCCATTGATTTACTTCAGCAACTGCCTGACACATAATAGATATTCAGTAATACTTTCTTTGCACCTCATAGCTTAAATGTCTTGAAGAAACAAAAATTGAATGCACAGGATCAAGGCACTAAAGCTTAGATAACACACTCCTGCATCGTTTCCCTGTTTTATCAAGATATCTTTCATCTTTATATCCGGCAATTTAGTGGCAACTCTTCGCTTTCCAACTGCGCACTGAGTCTTTCGGTCTCCTCCCCATTTTCCTAGTCGTCTTCGGTTGTGGATGTTGTAAACTCGACCATCCGTCTCTCAAGGTCTTTGCTTCAAGGTTTCCCAATGCTCTGGAGCTGTCCAAGCCCCGGTACTCGGGGGAAGAAGACCTCAGATTCATTTGACAGGCTTGTGGAGGTTGGGGGTCTGCGGAGCCCCGTGTGGGTGGGGCTGGGTGCGGCCGGGGCGGGGCCGGCGAGGAGCCCTAGGGAAAGGGTGAAAGGCACAGTTGAGAAAGGCCCGCTGGGCATTGGTTTCACAGTTTCCACGAAGGCTTCGTGTGCAAGCCTGAGGAATTTAGGTGCCTCCCTCCTGCCTCGCCTTTCTTGGTTCTAGAACCTTCAGTAGGCTTTTCTGGGTTGCAGGGACCCGGAAAAGCAGCGGCTTCCACTCTGGGGGCGGGTCCCAAGGGTCTTGCTGCTGCTCTGGGGCCGTTTGGACTCCTGGTGTTGGGGGAGGGGTCAGGGAGGTGCTGCTCGCGTCTCCTTTTGCGCCTGCGCGGCGGGCTCCGAGCGGGTAGGAGCGCGTGCGCGGTGACGTGGACGTCCGGTGCGCGCGCGCAGGCTCTTCAGCTGGAGCGGACACACGGTGTGCGAACCGAACAGAATAACCCGCCCCCAGCGGGATGTGAAGGACTCCGGGTGAGGCCGGCCACGCCCCGCACGGTAACTCTCGGGCGTGGGTGGAGGGCATCGCTTAGTACTGGCCCGATTGGAGTTTTTCGAGAGTTTGAAGCTCTTGTGTATTTGAACGGCGTGAGAAACGTTCCGCTGAGAGAGCTTCGCACGCCCTCGCCAGGCCGGGCCTTGCGCGGGGCCGCCTTTGGCGCGTCCCTGTGGTCCCTGAGCGAGGCTGCGCATGTCACCTCGCGCGCGTCCCCGGCCTCACTTCCGCGTCGCTCAGCTACCTAACTGGGAACATCGACGCCAGAGAGAGCGGCCACGAGGCGGGAGGGGTGAGAAGCGCCCATGGCTCGGCCCTGCCTTCGCGTGTGTGGGGTGCCGCTCCGCGTGGTACGGTCCGCATGACGACTTCTCGCTCGGCGCCGGGCTCTAGGTCGTGAGCCACGCTTACGCGCTTTTCAGTTTAGAGCCTAGGTCTCGTGGTTCTAGAACTCCAAGGGAAACGGTGTCGGCGTCGCTTTTCTGAGGAACTTGGCGCAGCGTTTTGACACCTGTGCAAACGTCTTTTCTGACAAGTAATTTCCGGCCAAATTGTTTGAGGCAGGACGTCAAGTTTAATAAAGGAGGGCGAGGAAGTGAGCTGTAGGAGTGGGGACTTGGTAAACAAAGGACCGGTGGTGTGTAAGTGCAGAAATGAGGGAGGGGAAAACAGGTGGGAAGAGCAGGTGTTATTTTCTTTTTTCCTCTGTGGGGCAGCCTTTACCTAGTTCTGTTTATGGGGTTTCCCGTTTCTGTTAAATGGTCAAGTAGGTCTTTGCCCTCAGTGCAAGGTATCTGGGACATTAACATCACCCCCCCCGCCCCCCCCAAAGCTCCAGTAGCCAAAGTTGAGGAATCTATGTGTCAGAAGAATATGGAGAAACTAGGGATCGTTTCAGACTGGGTCGGGAGTGCAAAAGTGGTCGTGTCTTGCTGTACAGATTTTTGCCTTGCCTTTCGAACCCTGGGAATGCCTTCTTCCTCTGGCTGGGGTGGAAGCAGGAACGGGTAAATGAGGTCTGAAAGGAGGGGTTACTGATGGCAGACCAACACGAGCAACCAAAGTGCACTCTTTTATTGGGAAGATAACTTTCCCAAGGTTCGCCTCGCCGGAGCAAACACGTGGATCATGAGAAGTCTCGAGCCCACCCGCGCGTGTTGTTGTAGAGCTTGCCAGGCTTATGCGGCTGAGTCCCTGGTTAACTGCTTGCTCTGTTCGTTCTTTTTGGGCACGATGCCGCGGCTAGGCTGCAGGGAAAGTGCCTGGGGGTGGCGTGACGGCTGCTGGGAAGGGGGTTGGCCGGGGAGGGTCTGGTGGCTGGGTCTGTAGTCTCCAAGGTAACAGAACGCGGCTGGGTCCCGCAGAGCGGTCATCGGGTTCCGGCCGGCGGCACGTGATCTGTCGGGACTCTTCCCCGGAAGAGCTTTCCTTGCGGCATTTTTTCACGTGGTTCTTGCCCAGCTGTCCTTTGCAGTTGAAAAGCGGCGGTTTGTGGGTCATTAATAGTCGACGGCGTCTGCTCCTCTCGGGGAAGGCAGTGAGACCGAGCCTTTTACTTTCCTGCGTATCGGAACAGCGCTAGTGTTTCTTGCCGCCAACGGTTGTTTCTAGCGTTTGTGTGGGTTAAGTGGGTTGGGTCCACTTTACAGAAAACACAGGCTAAGGACTTGAGGAAATTCAGTGCCCTGGGTACCTTGGCATACTTACTTCAAGTTTGACTACTGCCCGTTTCTGCCTTAAAAGTTCTTCAAATTCTGCTTACCCAACTGCTAGAGACCTGTCAGCTTTCTGCCCCTGAGTTGTAGTTAGGGTCCATTCTTAGGAATAAAAAATACTCCTGCGGCCAGCAGTAACAAATGGTATCTGGGAAGAGAAGGAGGCAGTACTCTCACGCAGGTGCAATTCTGTGCCTTAAAACCTAAAAGTGTTTCAGATAATATTTTGACATTTGCCCTCTAAGGTTGTGACGATAAAATGCCCAGGATATTGTCTGTTCCGAAGTGAGTAGTTCTTAATAAATAGCAAGTACCATTTATTAAATTAGTAAAAATAAATGATGGTTAAGAGCGATTAAGAAAGTATTAATAGTTGGCTATTTTACTGTCTTTGCCACCGTTTGCTTTCATTTTCTTATTATATTTATATCCACATTCTGTTTTTAAGAAACTTAAAATTTCTTGACCCAGTGTTTATTGGTAAATACTGAAATCTGAGTGAACCTGTTCTCTTGAAATTTGAGTTTCACAAATGTAATTTAACCATATTCTTATAGTGAAGGATTATATTAAGGAATATACTAACATCTTGGTGCCTGCCATACTACTGTATTTATTGTATGAAAGGTTGTAGAAGTTTGTAGCAGTTCGGAAAACGTTCAGAATGTGTTGCTTAGCATTTGAATATTTGTGTTTTTAAATAATGGTATTGACTTGGAATTTTGATTTTGTGTAACTAATTTTTGGGGTTGAGCACAGTACATTAATCATTGAATTAGGAAACTATCTAGTAAAACTAGTGTATTTTGTGAGTTGTATGAGGATCATTGCTTTAGTAGATAAACATTTCCCAAAGAGGTCACTGGTGAAAAGACATTAAAATAGAGAGTCTGAAATTGTAACAATTTATGGAACTTGTCAGATTACTTACCTAAAAAATGTTTTATATGATTGCTTTTGTGTGTGTATATGTCTTCTGGTGTGACATTTCAGGGTGTTACTGAATTTTCCCCTCCACAACTTATTTTGTTGGCTTTTTATTGTAGCTATTTTATCTAGATAAAAAAAAAATTTGATGTTGAAAAGCCGAATTGAAAGTTTTTGAATGTTAAGGTATATATGTACCAAAATTGTGGTTTTCATTAAAGCTTCTAGTTTCCCAGAGTATTTTTAGGATGTTGCTAGAAGATTTATTTCTTCATGAGTAGCCTACCCTTTTCTTTTCTTTATTATTATTATTATTATTGTTGTTGTTGTTATTATTTTGAGACCGAGTCTCACTCTATCTCCAAGGCTAGAGTGCAGTGGTGCTATCTCGGCTCATTGCAACCTCGTGCCTCATCCTCCCGAGTAGCTGGGACTACAGGTGCGCAACACGACGCCTGGCTAATTTTTTGTATTTTTTGTAGAGGGTTTTGTCATGTTGGCCAGGCTGGTCTTGAACTCCTGACATCAGGTGATTCGCCCGCCTCAGCCCCTCAAAGTGCTGGGATTACAAGCGCGAGCCACCGCTCCCGGCCTAGCCTACGCCTTTCTAAAGTACATTTGAGTTTTGCGGTTGGCTTAAGTAGACTTTAGAGTGGTCTTGGTGTGTCTGAAACAGCTGAGTATCCTTAATTGACTGCCCTTTGATTAGAAAATTCAAATGTTTTACAATATTTATCTTAGAAAAAAAAGAAAATTCATATGGTAGCTCCAAACCTAGGCATATGCTTATAGCGAAGTGGAATCTGTGCCTAGATTGATGTAGAATAAGAATTTCATTCCATGTTCTTAAACCAGTAGCTGTTATGGCTCAAGATAGAGGTGGTTTTAGTCATAAATTAAGTCTTTAATTCAATGCATTTTCATCAACTAATGGATTAATTTGATTAGTGGAGTTAAAAAACCGGCCTTATACAAATCATAGGTCAGAAAGTTTGTTTTCCTGTCTTCAGGCACATTTTTACATTTTTTTATTATATGCCTGTGCACAAAGTTGAAATAGGTTGATATGACTTCTCTGCACTAATTTTTTGCTTCGGCAGAAAGAAAAACTCAGTGTGTGTATATAAAGTTAGTGTAAAATTTACTTCAAGTGCAGTCTGATTTTCACCAAACTGGGTTTTTGTCAACTGCATCTTTGATATTTCATAGATTAATCTTTAAAAGACAGTAATTTTTAAAGAACTGGTTAAAACTTCTCTGTCTTGGTTTTACCGGTAATGATCTGAAAACCAAAATTTTAGTTTATAGAAAGATAATGTTTAAGAAATTCGGCACCTTTTCATGTAATTTATAGCTTTGGGATAACTAAATTTTTTTTCATATACTTCTTTGCTGCCTTAGTCATATTAAATGCACCTAAGGATGTTGTGCTCACGTGGAACACATACACATAAAGGATGTTTTGCATACTTATTCACAAAAATAGTTGGTGATTTGTAATAAAACCTTGAAGTTTATGAATTAATAAGTACAAGCTAGGAGTTTGCATTCTTTGAATTATATATCATTGTAGGGGTATTTTTTTTTGCCAGTTCTTTAAGCTTTAATATTTTACCTTATTTGTAACTTCTGTTTAGTTTTGTCAGTCTATTAGGCGATAGGTATCGCCTAAGTGTGTTAGTTTTAGAAAACCAATTAACTTCATAGGTAAAAGCTTGAGGCAGCTTTTGAAAAGAATCACTGTAAATTTTATCTGTCTTTTAAAAATAAACTTCACGTCAGAGGAGAGATTTTTTGTTGTTGTTGTTCCTGACCTTCCCTGATATTAGTGCTTTAGTGTTGGGAAGTGAATTTCTATTTTTATCTCTAGTCTTAATAGGAAACAATAGTAAACCTTTTGAAGTCTTGATTTTAAAAATATCTGTTATCTGTAGACTAACAGATATTTTAAGCTTTGGAGCTGTATGACCAATCTTGTAAGAAGAGGTAAAATTCAGATTAGGTGCTTTTGCTGCTCATCATTAACTCTGATGAAAGGTAAAATACTTTTTAATTATAATGAAGAAAACTAATAAGTGGCTGAATTTGATTAAGATTACTGACCCACTTACACAGGAGTGGTGATGTAGCATCTTCCTTTTTGTATAAAAACTGGAAGCTGTAGCTTTAATTTAGCATGTCAGTTCGGTTGATTTTAGCAATCAGATTTCGTTTTGTTTTTTTTTTTTTTGAGACAGGGTCTCACTCTGTCATCTAGACTAGAGTGCAGTGGCACCATCACAGCTCACTGCAGCCTTGGCCTCCCCACCCCCAGGCTCGAGGGATCCTCTCACCTCAGCCACTCAAGTAGCTGGGACTACAGCTACACACCATTGTAGAGATGGAGTCTCACTGTGTTTTCCAGGTTGGTCTCAAACTCCTGGGCTCAAGCGATCCTCCTGCCTCAGCCTCCCAAAGTGCTGGGATTATAGGCATGAGCCACCATGGCCGTCCTCATTTCTTTATTATAACTTTTTATTGAGATATAATTCACATAACATATAATTCATCATTTTAAAGTATACACCAAAAAGAAATCCCACACCCATTAGCAGTTAGTCCCAGTTACCCCTTCCCCTGAAACCACTAATCTACTTTGTTTCTCTAGATTTGCCTGTGTTGGACATCTCATATAAATGGAATCATACAATATATGTGACTTCTTTCTTTATAACCTTTAATAATTAACTAATTTTAACTTTATTTTTTATTGTTTTAAAGAGACGGGGTCTCACTCTGTCTCCTAGGCTGGAGTGCAGTGATATGGTTATGGCTCACTGCAACCTGAACTTCCAGGGCTGCTGAAGGTGTCCTCCTGCCTCAGCCTCCTGGCCACCATACCTGCTTTTTTTTTTTTTTTTTTTGGTAGAGACTGACTGGCTATTTTGACCAGGCTGGTCTTGAACTCTTGATCTCAAACGTTACTCCCACATGAGCCTCCTAAAGTGATGGAATTACAGGTGTGAGCCACTGCACCTGCCCACCTGGCCTGTGTTTTAGTTTTTAAAGGTTGTGTGTTCACAAGGCACAAAATTTAGAAAGTGTAAAAGGGTATCTTTTCCATGTCATTAAGTTTTCCTTGGATATGACCAATACTACTGTTTTCTTTTCTGTCTTTCCAGAGATAGTCTGTGTAAAGCAAATATGTACATTTTTTTTTCATTCTTTGGCTTTTTATTTATTTTAAAGACCGAAATACTGTCTATTTCTTTGATTTTAAAAAGGAAAAATCTTTTACAAGGGTTGAAAAACTACCTATCAGGTACTATGTTCACTGCTTGGATGATGGGATCATTAGAAGCCCAAACCTTATATCATAATATACTCATGTATACTCATGTATACTCATAATATACAATATACTCATGTAAACAAACCTGCACATGTTCTCCCTGTCTGAAGTTTAAGAGGTACAATAAAAAACTTTTAAAAGATGTGTGGCATAATTTACAACTCTTCTGAATATTTTACGCTTAATATATCTTGTAGATACTTTTTGCATGCATTCATTAAGCTTATACATTCTCTTTTATGACTGTTAACATTCCACTCTATGGATGTGTCATCATTTGTTTTGCCATTTTAAGGACTTCTCTCTTCCTGTCTAGTCTTTTGCTGTTATAAGTGGGAATGCAGGGGATAATCTTGTATAGATATCATTTATCACAGGTGTGTGTATTTAAAATAAAGTCCTATAGTGGGTTTTAACAGTGAATTAAAAAAACTTAAAGTCCTGGAAAAACTTCTTTGTCGTAGGATGATATATGGATTTGTACTTTTGATATTTTCAAGTTGCCCTCTCATAGAGATTCTATTATTTTATACTCCCAGTAACTGCTTAGGGGAGAATGCTGGTTGACCTAACCCTTTCCAGCACTACCAGACTTTGATTTTTGCCAGTCTGATAAGTAAAAAAACAGTATCTCAAGATGATTTTAATTTGCTTTCCTCTTAACTATGTACATATTCATAGCCATTTGCGTTTATTATCCTTTACTCATTTTTCTGTTAGGTATTTGGTCTTGTTGATTTGTAGGAAGCCTTTAAAAATTATTATTACTGTTAATGTATTTTTATTTTATTTTTTTGAGTCAGAGTCTTGCTCTGTCACCCAGGCTGAAGTGCAGTGGTGCCATCTTGGCTCGCTGCAACTCCACCTCCTGGATTCAAGCAATTCTCTTGCCTTAGCCTCCCGAGTACCTGGGATTATGGGCGCACACCACCATGCCCAGCTAATTTTTTTATTTTTAGTAGAGACAGGGTTTCACCATGTTGGCCAGGCTGGTCTTGAGCTCCTGACCTCAAGTGATCTGACCTCCTTGGCCTCCCAGAGTGCTTGGATTACAGGCGTGAGCCACTGCTCCCCGCTGCTATTATTTTTTAATAGAGACGGACTTTCACTACATTGGACAGGCTGGTCTGGGACTCCTGACTTCAAGCAGTCCTCCTGCCTTGGCCTCCCAAAGTGCTGGGATTATAGGTGTGAGTCACCATGTCCAGCCCCCTTTTTATATTAGGGAAATGAGTTCTTTTTAAGTTGCAAATACCTTTTCCTGGTTAGTTTGCTTTTTGATTTTGCTTAAATGATTTTGCCAGATTAAAAAATTTACAGAATATTAAATTTTATTTTATTTTTATTTCTTTGAGACGGAGTCTTTCCCTGTCACCCAGGCTGGAGTGCAGTGGCGTGATCTTGGCTCAGTGCACCTTCTGCCTCCTAGGATCAAGTGATTCTCGTGCCTCAGCCTCCTGAGTAGCTGGGACTACAGGCGTGCGCCACCACACCAGGCTAATTTTTTTTATTTTTAATAGAGATGGGGTTTCGCCATGTTGGCCAGGCTAGTCTCGAATTCCTGGCCTTAAATGATCCACTGGCCTCAGCCTCTCAAAGTGCTGGGATTGCAGGTGTGAGCCACCACACCTGGCATTATATAGTATTAAATTTATCACTTTTTTTTTTTTTTTGGCCTTACTGGTTTTAGATTTTGTGTCTTATCAAAAAACTTTTCTCAGGATTTAGGAATAAAAAAATTAAATATTAGATTCATCTGGAATTTATTTCAGTGTAAGGTCCATTGAGTTCCAGTGATTTGTCATGGCTTCTTTAAACGTGTGTACTAAGAAGTTAGATAGCTTTTTACTTATTTATGGAACCATGTCTTCTGAACCATATGAAGAACTAATTCTGTACAATTAGCTCTTTGGGATGAAAATGGAAATTTACTTATTTAATTTACTCACCACCGGGGAACTTGCTATATAAAGGAATCTTCTGGCAAATTAATTCATAAAGTGTTAGGATGCTTTAAAAATGCATAACCTTCAAATTTAACTTTTTAATTTTGTATACTTTTTTTATAATGAATATACTCTTTTGTTTCTTTGTGTGAGATTATAGTATTTATAGTGAATTGTTAGAGGATTAGGATATAAGCACCTTAACTAATTAGATTAAAATGAACTTTAAAAAATGATTAGATATTCCAGAGTAAATATTCTTACTGTGATTGAAAGAAAAGCTTAGAAGCAAAGTCTTAGAAAAATTTAGGAATATTTTGGGGATAACATAATCGTTCTTATATTTTTGTTCAAGAAATAAATACTCACTTGATTAAAGGGTGTTTTTTGTTTTTGGTTTTTTTTTGCTTGTTTCTTAGGATGGGAAGGCCATTGTGACTATGTGGTGATTACAGTTGTCTTACTACTGAGTTTCCTACTGAAATCATGGAGGAGAAACAGCAGATTATATTGGCTAATCAAGATGGTGGAACAGTGGCAGGAGCAGCACCTACCTTCTTTGTCATCTTAAAGCAGCCAGGAAATGGCAAAACTGATCAAGGAATTTTGGTTACTAATCAGGATGCCTGTGCTTTGGCTAGTAGTGTGTCATCACCAGTAAAATCTAAAGGGAAGATTTGCCTTCCAGCTGATTGTACTGTGGGTGGAATCACTGTTACCCTCGATAACAATAGTATGTGGAATGAGTTCTATCATCGAAGCACAGAGATGATTCTGACCAAGCAAGGAAGACGCATGTTTCCTTACTGTCGTTATTGGATAACAGGTTTAGATTCAAATTTGAAGTATATTCTTGTCATGGATATATCTCCTGTGGATAACCATCGTTATAAGTGGAATGGTCGTTGGTGGGAACCCAGTGGGAAGGCTGAACCTCATGTTTTGGGGAGGGTTTTTATTCATCCAGAATCTCCTTCCACAGGTCATTATTGGATGCATCAACCAGTATCTTTCTATAAACTCAAACTTACCAACAATACACTGGACCAAGAAGGGCATATCATCTTGCACTCTATGCATCGTTACCTGCCGAGGCTTCATTTGGTGCCTGCAGAAAAGGCTGTGGAGGTGATACAATTAAATGGCCCTGGTGTCCACACTTTTACCTTCCCACAGACTGAATTCTTTGCAGTAACAGCTTATCAGAACATTCAGATTACTCAGCTGAAAATAGATTACAATCCATTTGCCAAAGGCTTTCGGGATGATGGGCTGAATAGTAAGCCCCAGAGAGATGGAAAACAAAAGAACAGCTCTGACCAAGAAGGGAATAATATTTCCAGTTCTTCTGGTCATCGGGTCCGTCTTACAGAAGGTCAGGGGTCAGAGATACAACCAGGTGATTTGGATCCTTTGTCAAGGGGTCATGAAACATCAGGCAAGGGTTTGGAGAAGACTTCCCTTAATATAAAACGAGACTTTCTTGGTTTCATGGATACTGATTCAGCACTTAGTGAAGTTCCTCAATTGAAGCAAGAGATTTCTGAATGGTAAGTAGTAGTTTTTCTGTTCTTAGAAATAAAAGGAAGATTGAGATGGGCCAGGTGTTGGATTTAACATCTTGGTTCTGTGGAATGCTACAGATGTTGATAAATGTAAGCCACTATAAAATATACTACAACTGCTTTTACATTCTGTGAAGTGACATCATTTTTCTGTAATGA
Source organism: Gorilla gorilla gorilla (assembly GCF_029281585.2). Lineage (NCBI taxonomy): Eukaryota > Metazoa > Chordata > Mammalia > Primates > Hominidae > Gorilla > Gorilla gorilla. The sequence continues at coordinate 42,386,175 of NC_073240.2, forward strand.
GGATCAGTTGGGTTCAGGATCTAGAATTGTAGACAAATTGGATAACTTATCAGAATTATTCGTATGTATTTAGAATGTTCCTTGATATCCTTGGGGGATTGGTTCCAGGACCACCCAAGAATACCAACACCTGACTACATTTGAGACTCCATCTCAATAAAAAAAAGAAAATCATACCAATTATGACAACATAGATGAGCCTAGAGAATACTATGCTAAGTGAAATAGGCAAAACAAAAAAAGACAAATATGCAAAATATTCATAAAAGTAGAAAGTAGAATGGTGGATGCCAGGGAGTAGAGAGAGACTGAAAGATGTTGGTCAAAGGGTACAAAGCTTCAGTTATGCCAGGTAAATTTTAAAGAAAGAGTAAGCATACTATTTTTTTTTGAGATGGAGTCTCGCTCTGTCACCCAGGCTGGAGTGCAGTGGCACGATCTCCGCTCACTGCAAGCTCCGCCTCCTGGGTTCACGCCATTCTCCTGCCTCAGCCTCCCAAGTAGCTGGGACTACAGGCGCCTGTCACCACGCCCGGCTAATTTTTTTATATTTTTAGTAGAGACAGGGTTTCACTGTGTTAGCCAGGATGGTCTCGATCTCCTGACCTCATGATCTGCCCGCCTCGGCCTCTGCAAGTGCTGGGATTACAGGCGTGAGCCGCCGTGCCCGGCCGTAAGCATACTGTTTTAACAAGTAATAATTTTAAGCTTCTTCTTTGGTTGGGCAATTTATGGTTTAGGATATCCTTCAGGCAGTAAATTCACAAATATTAGATACAAATAACGACTCTGAATCCATTTTGTGCCTTATATAGATAAGTTTTGTTTCCATTATGATTTGGCGTTATTTTTCTTCCCTTCTTCATTTACAGTAGGCCCACCACATCTACTGGTTCTGCATCCACAGTTACAGCTGGCCAACTAAGGGACTTGAGTATCCTCAGATTTTGGTATCTGGGGAGGGTCCTGGAACCAGTCCTCCTCAGATACAGAAAGTTGCCTGTAATCATGAGTTGTCTATACAATCAGTATTCCATGGAGGCTGCAGCTGTGTATTCAACTAACCACAAATCCAAAATATTTGGGATGAGATGGGGGGGAGGATTTCACAAAGTTCCAAAAAGCAAAACTTGAATTTGACTATTGTGAATGATGCTGTTTTTTCTTTCTGTTTGAACTTGCCTTATTTTTGTTTGTTTATTTTTTTTGAGATGAAGTCTCACCGTGTCGCCTGGGCTGGAGTGCAGTGGTGTCATCTCGCCTCACTGCAACCTCTGGCTCCCAGGTTCAAGCGATTCTCCTGCCTCAACCTCCCAAGTAGCTGGGATTGCAGGTGTGTGCCACCATGCCCGGCTAAATTTTTTATATATTTTTTAGTAGAGACGGGGTTTCACCATGTTGGCCAGGCTGGTCTCAAACTCCTGACCTCAGGTGATCCACCCGCCTCCGCCTCCCAAAGTGTTGGAATTACAGATGTGAGCCATCGTGCCCGGCCTGAACTTGCCTTATTTTGAGTTTTAAACCCAAGTTCAGCAAAAGTAAAGAAATCTCTGCACACAAATTTCCTTTACTTTCCTTTTCTTGCTAAAATTGTAGGCCACTAACAGCTACTATTTTTTGAATTTGGAATCTCCGTGCTCATGAGTTCCCCTTGTCTATGAGCTGGTTATTGCTTTGCTTTTTCTAAGGATTGTTGCAGCAGGAGGAAGTGCTGCTCAAGCAATGCATACAGTTTTTTTGTCAAAGGGGAAAGGTTCTTTAAGGTTATACTTTTTGTTGTGGTATTGTTGGTAATTGCAACTGGTGGATGCCTCTTTAAACTTGATTCTTCAGCCACAGCTTAATCATCTTGATTATCTAACATAATTAAAACAAGATTTAAACAGTTGACCACAAATTGTATTTTTACCCTTGTTATCCAGAAACAGTTTATTGTACCGTTGGATGATGCAGAATTTATTGAAATTCCTTTGGAGGATAGGGCCTGAAGGAGTTTGTTAGGTGAAAGGGTCAGACGTATGTTTGTTTTTCGAGACAGTGTATGGCTCTGTCACTTAGAATGGGTGCAGTAGTGCATTCACGGCTCACTGCAGCCCTGACTTCCTGTACTTGGGTGATTCTCCTACCTCAGCCTCCTGAATAGCTGGGACTACAGGCATGCACCACCATCCCTGGCTAATTTTTTGTATTTTTACTAGAGATGAGGTTTTGCCATGTTGCCCAGGCTGGTCTCAAACTCATGAGCTGAAGCAGTCTGTCAGCCTTGGCCTTTCACAGTGCTGGGATTACAGGCATGAGCTGCCACACCCAGCCAGGCTTATTTTTTTGTTATAGAAAGCAGCTGTTGGGATTACATATGGTTAAGCTTTTGATTTTAATGGATCAAGAGAGTGGTTCAGATTTATTAACGTATAGTATCTCTGTCACTAAAGGGAGAAAAGCAACTTGAATCATGCTCCAAGAAATAGCATTATCTTTATGTGCGAAAATGGTATTTAGCTATATTGTAAACTTTTTCTCTAAATGCTTGATATGGGAGCAGAAATTATTTTTAGGCAGGAGTTGGGCAAATATGGCCTATAGCCTATTTTAGTATGTATACAAGAATATGTGACAGAGACCATAGATGCTTGTAAAGCGTAAAATATTTACTATCTGTTCCTTTACAGGAAAAATTTGCCAACCTCTGATTTAAGGGTTTAAAAAATTATATACACATGCGTGTGCACACACACACACACTATTTTCCCATTTTCTATTCAGTTACTGATATATGATTGCTCTGTCATTCTTTGTTTTAGCTAATGTTATTGGTAAACACACTGATCTTTATTCAGGCTTTATTTGCTACATTTGCGGTTGCTTGACCATTTTTCTCCTACTTTAAACTCTTATTTTTGCTTCCTTGGCTTTTACCATACCATTCACGTGGTTCTCCTGACTCTTGATTTTTTTCCGTTCTTTCAGTTATTCTTAGTGACTCCTTATATTATAATATATTCAGATATTTATTAAATGAAGGTTATTTCTTAGTATTATGCTCTTGTAGTCCTTATTTTTTCTTTCTTTTTTTTTCTTTTTTTCTTTCTTTTTCTTTTTTGAGACAGAGTCTTGCCCTGTTGCCCAGGCTGAAGTGCAGTGGTGTGATCTTGGCTTGCTGCAACCTCTGTCTTCTGGGTTCAAGCAATTCTTGTGCCTCAGCCTCTGGATTAGCTGGAATTACAGGTGCATGCCACCATGCCTGGCTAATTTTTGTATTTTTAGTAGAGATGGGGTTTCACCATGTTGGCCAGGCTGGTCTTGAACTCCTTGCCTCAAGTGATCCTCCTGCCTCAGCTTCCCAAAGTGGTAGGATTACAGGCGTGAGCTACGATGCCCAGCTGTTGTAGTCTTTTTCTTTCTTTTTTTTTTTTTTTTTTTGAGATGGAGTTTTGCTCTTGTTTCCCAGGCTGGAGTGCAGTGGTACGATCTCGGTTCAGTGCAATCTCTGCTTCCTGGGTTCAAGTGATTCTCCTGCCTTAGCCTCTGGAGTAGCTGGGATTACAGGCATGTGCCACCATGCCTGGCTAAGTTTTGTATTTTTAGTAGAGACGGGGTTTCACCATGTTGGTCAGACTGGTCTCGAACTCATGACCTCAGGTGATCCACCTGCCTCAACCTCCCAAAGTGCTGGAATTACAGGCGTGAGCCACCGCGTCCCTGGCCATCTTGTAGTCTTATCTATGACTTTGACCTCTTCTCCCATCTAATACTGATTATTATTATGTTTTGAGATGGAGTCTTGCTCTGTCGCCCAGGCTGAAGCGCAATGGCGCGATCTCGACTCACGGCAACCTCCGCCTCTTGGGTTCAAGCAATTCTCCTGCCTCAGCCTCCCGAGTAGCTGGGATTACAGGCACGTGCTGCCACACCCAGCTAATTTTTGTAGTTTTAATAGAGGTGGGCTTTCGCCATGTTGGCCAGGCTGGTTTTGAACTCTTGACCTCAGGTGACCCAGCTACCTCAGCTTCCCAAGTGCTGGATTACAGGGGTGAGCCACTACATCCAACCAATTATTATTTTTTATTTTTATTTTTAGACAGAGTCTGGCTCTATTGCCTCAGCTGGAATACAGTGGCGCGATCTCGGCTCACTGCACTTCTGCCTCCCAGGTTCAAGCAATTTTCCTGCCTCAGCCTCTAGGGTAGCTGGGATTACAGGTGCCTGCCACCATGCCCGACTAATTTTTTTGTATTTTCAGTAGAGATGGGGTTTCACCATGTTGGCCAGGCTGGTCTTGAACTCCTGACCTCAAGTGGCCTGCTCACCTCAGCCTCCCAAAGTGTTAGGATTATAGGCATGAGCCACTATGCCCAGCTTAATAGTGATTATTTTTATTTTTATTTTTATTTTTTTTTTAGACAGAGTCTCGCTGTGTCACCCAGGCTGAAACGTAGTGGCATGATCTGGGCTCACTGCAACCTCCGCCTCCTGGGTTCAAGTGATTCTCCTGCCTCAGCCTCCTGAGTAGTTGGGACTATAGACGCATGCCACCACGCCCAACTATTTTTTGTATTTTTAGTAGAGATGGGGTTTCACCATGTTGGTCAGGATGGTCTCGATCTCTTGACCTCTTGATCCGCCCACCTCGGCCTCCCAAAGTGTTGGGATTACAGGCGTGAGCCACGGCGCCCGGCCAATAGTGAATATTTTTAAAGCCACTGATGTTTCTAGCTTATTTGTCTCTCTTCTTAGTTCCAGACCTGTAGATCAAAATGTTCATTATTATAGAGAATTCCAGCTGAATTTTTCTTTTTACTTTAAATCCTGCCCTTTTTTTTTTTGCATTAGCTATGATAGTCATTCAAATCGGAAACCTCTGCATTATTTTTGCCTCCTTACATAAATCTGTTAAGTTATTCTCCTATTGATGTATATTTGGATTGTTTCTAGTTTTTGACTGTTATGAATAAAACTACTACGAACTTTCTTACACATGTCTTTGGTGGACATACGCACTAGTTTCTTTTTGTTACATGTCTAGGAGGAGAATTGCTGGGTCATACAGTAGGCATACTTTTAGTAGACACTGCCAGAATTTTCCAAAAGGATCATACCAGCTTATACTTCCACCAAAAATGTATGATGAGACTTCCTGTTACTTCTACATCTTTGTTAGCACATGTGGTATTGTATTCTTTGTTTTTAGCTATTCTGGTTTCACTATCTTTAGAGGCTACTGCTGCTTTTTTTTTTTCCCCTTTCTTTTTTTTTGAGTCAGGATCTTGCTGTTTGTTTCCCAGGCCGGAGTGCAGTGGCAGGTTCATGGCTTGCTGTAGCCTTGACCTCTTGGGCCCTACTGATCCTCCTGTCTCAGCCTCCCTAGTAGCTGGGACTACAGGCATGCACCACCACGCTCAGTTAATTTTTAAAAAAGATTTATGTAGAAACGGGATCTTGCTATGTTGGCCAGGCTCGTCTCAAACTCCTGGCTACAAGGATCCTCCTACCTCAGCCTCTGAAAGTGTTGGGATTACGGGAGTGAGCCACTGTGCCCGGCTCTTTAGAGGCTTCTAATTCCATTAATGGATGACTGCTTATTTCCTGTAAGTAGAAATTCATCTTTGCCATCCCCTTTTTGTATGTTTACCTATTTCTTCTTTTTAAAAAAATTATAGCTGTAGAGGGCAAAATCAATTCATACCCTCTTTTATGTGACCTTCAAACATTTGGGAAAAAATTATACTCCTTTATGATTTCTGTTATCTTTTATTCAGTCATTCACTAAGTGTAACTGAATACCTTTTAGTTTCAGGTACTTTTCTAAGTACCAAATGAAACAAATTCCTGCATTATGGATCTTAGGTTTTACATAATTCCAACCTAAGCACAGATCATTCAGCTTTTCCATGTGTGACATAGTTTTCAGATATTTTTCTGTTTGATTAGTTGATTGCACACTACCATGGGTGCACCTGGAGTTTCTGGCACATATATTTTTCTCACAAGAAAGCTCATCAGAATGCAAGTCAGTGAGAATGACATTATTATAGAGAGAATCACTCTGGTTTGATTTTTTTTTTTTTTTTTTTGAGACAAAGTCTCGCACTGTTGTGCCAGCTGGAGTCCAGTGGTGCAATCTTGGCTCACTGCAACCTCCATGTCCTGGGTTCAACTGATTCTCCTGCCTCAGCCTCCCGAGTAGCTGGGATTTCAGGCACCCGCCACCAAGCCTGGCTAATTTTATGTAGAGATTTCACTATGTTGGCCAGGCTGGTCTCATGATCCGCCCGCCTTGGCCTCCCCAAGTGCCGGGATTACAGGCGTGCACCACCGTGCCTGGCCTGGTTTGATATATTTAAAACAAGAATTAATTCACAAATGTCAATATTAGACAAATATGAACAGTTTTACAAAAATACTGTTCCCACAATCTAGAATCCTGCTTTTTTCCCCTCAAGATTGTACATTCTATGGCAGGCATTTTTAAGGGGTGTATTAGTATCTATAAGATGTATTTAATCAGTTCTGTGTTGATGGACCTTGAAATTGTTTTAGTTTTTTTAGCCACTACAAATAATGCTTCAGTAAAATTTCTTAACACACATTTTTTATATACTTTTGCAAATACAGTGATTAATTCTTAGGAACGGAATTGCCTAGATCAAGATTTTAAATTTTAATTAATTGCTAAATTATATTCTAAAAGGTTATAACCATTTATATCCATACCCATAGTACATGAGCCTGCTGATTTTTGTTATCATCTTTATTGTAGTCCAAAATACCATCCCCACTGCATAACATCTACCTGGTTTCCCAGCTGCTTTCCCCACCAAAATCCCATGCTCTATTTGGTAGACAGAAGGATCTTTGAAAAATATGACTTACGGGGATTATGTCCCCTCTTAAAATTCTTCAGTGGCTTTCCATTGCACTTAAAGGCCACTTGCCTGATCTCTTTGGCCTTATCCCATTTATCTGTTGATGGACACTTGGATAGCTTCTACCTTTTTGCTATTGTGAATAATGGAGTTACAAATTCTTTTTTTTTGGAGATTGAGTCTCGCTCTGTCGCCCCCAGGCAGGATTGCAGAGGTGTGATCTTGGCTCACAGCAACCTCTGCCTCCTGTGTCCAAGCGATCCTCCCACCCTAGCCTCCAGAGTAGCTGGGATTACAGGCACGTGCCACCGCACCCAGCTAATTTTTGTATTTTTATTAGAGGTGAGGTTTCGCCATGTTGGCCAGGCTGGTTTCGAACTCCTGACCTCAGGTGATCCAGCCACCTCAGCCTCTCAAGTGCTGGATTACAGGAGTGAGCCACTGCACCTGGCCAATGAATTCTTTTGGGTATATACCCAGAAGTAGAATTGCTGGATCATATGGTAATTCTATTTTAAATTTTTTGAGGAACCACAATACTGTTTTCCAAAGTGACTGAACCACTCTATATTCCCATCAGCAGTGCACAAGTGTTCTAATTTCTCCTTATCGTGGCCAGCACTTACTGTTTTTAATAATAGCCATCTTAATGGGTATGAAGGGATAGCTCGTTGTTTTTAATTTGCATTTCCCTAATGATTAACATGTTATTTAGGCATTTTTTCACGTTTATTTACCATTTGTATAAGGAGAAATGTTTATTCAAGTGCTTTGCCCATTTAAAAATTGAGTCGTTATTTTGTTATTGAGATGCAGGAGTTCTTTATATATTTTGGATATTAATCCATTAGATAAATGATTTGCAAATCTTTTCTCTCATTCTGTGGGTTGTCTTTTCATTCTTATATAGTGTGTTTTGATGCACAAGTTTTTAATTTTAATGAAGTACAATTTTCCTATTCTTTATTCTCTTGCCTGTGCTTTTGATGTTATGCTTAAGAAACCATTGCCAAATCTAACATTAGAAAGAGTTTCCCTTATGTTTCTTACTAAGAGTTTTATAGTTTTACCTCTTAAGTTTAGGTCTGCAATCAATTTTGAATTTTTTTTTTTTTTTTTTTGAGACAGAGTCTTGCTGTGTCACCCGGGCTGGAGTGCAGTGGTGTGATCTCGACTCACTGCAACCTCTGCCTCCCAGGTTCAAGCGATTCTCCTGCCTCAGCCTCGTGAGTAGCTGGGATTACAGGCGCTCGCCACCATGCCCAGCTAATTTTTGTATTTTTAGTAGAGATGAGGTTTGGCCATGTTGGCTAGGCTGGTGTCGAACTCCTGACCTCAAGTGATCTGCCCGCCTCAGCCTCCCAAAGTGTTGGGATTACAGGCATGAGCCACCACGCCGGAGTATTTTTATTAGTGGTGTAAGGTAAGGCTTCAGCTTCATTCTTTCGCATGTGTGTATCCAGTTTTCCCGTCACCATTCACTGAAAAGACTGTCCTGGCCGGGTGCTGTGGCTCATGCCTGTAATCCCAGCACTTTGGGAGGCTGAGGCGGGCGGATCACGAGGTCAGAAGTTGGGGACCAGTGTGGCCAACATAGTGAAACCCTGTCTCTACTAAAAATACAAAAAAAATTATCCAGGCATGGTGGTGCACATCTATAGTCCCAGCTACTCAGGAGGCTGAGGCAGGAGAATTGCTTGAACCCGGGAGGCGGAGGTTGCAGTGAGCCGAGATTGCACCATTGTCCTCCAGCCTGGGCAGCAGAGTGAGACTCCATCTCAAAAAAAAAAAAAAACAAAAAAAAAACACCACAAAATGAAAAGAAAAGACTGTCCTTTTCCCATTGAATGGTCTTTGCACCTGTTGAAAATCAATTGCCCACATACGTGCGGATTGATTTCTCAGCTCTCTGTATTCTGTTTGCCTGTATGTTTATGTTTATCTTTATGCCAGTGTCACATTATTTTGATTACTAGACATTTTCAAATTGGGCAGTGTGAGACCACCAACTTTGTTCTTATTTTTCAAAATTGTTTTTGCTATTTAAGGTCCCTTGAGATTCCATTTTCTTTTCTTTTTCTTTTTTGAGACTGAGTCTTGCTCTGTTGCCCAGGCTGGAGTGCAGTGGTGTGATCTCCGCTCACTGCAACCTCCGCCTCCGGTGTTTAAGCAATTCTCCTGTCTCAGCCTCCTGAGTAGCTGGGACTACAGGCACGCACCACTGTGCCCGGCTAATTTTTTGTATTTTTAGTGGAGATGGGGTTTCACCATATTGGCCAGGCTGGTCTTAAAGCCCTGACCTTGTGATCCACCCGCCTTGGCCTCCCAAAGTGCTGGGATTACAGGGATTATAGGCATGAGCCACTGCGCTGGGCTGAGGTTTCATTTTCTACTTCTGAAAAATCCCGTTGGGATTTTGATAAGGATTTTGTTGAATTCATTCAACACTTCGGGTTGTCTTCCTATTCATGAACATGGGATATCTTTCCATTTTAATTTTTTTCAGTAACGCTTTTATGGTTTTCAATGTAAAAGTGTTTTGCTTTCTTAGTTAAATCTATTCCTAAGTATTTTATTCTTTTTGATGCTATTATATATTGAGTGATTTCCTTTTCTTTTTATATTGCCCATTGCTGTTTTGTATTGCATATTGTTCATTGTGTAGAAATACAATTGATTTTTGTGTGTTGAGTTTGTATCCTTCAACTTTGCTGAATTGTTTATTAAGTGAGTGTTTTGTGTGTGTGTGTGTTGTGTTGTGGGGGGGACTGAGAGTGCGTTTTTTGTGTGTGTATGTGTGGGTTTTTGAAAGTTTTCTCTATATAAGATTGCACCATCTATTAAAAGAGATATCTTTACAAACTCCTTGACAATTTGAATAAGTTTTTTTTCTTTTTCTTGTCTAATTGCTCTAAATAGGACTTTCAGTAGTAGGTGGCAAATAGTGGCAAAAGTGGGAGCATTATCGTTGTAGTTTGTCTTTTTCTAGTGATTAGCAAAGTTGAACACCTTTTTGTATTATTTATTGACCGTTGGGGTTACTCAGATGATTGTGTACGTGTGTGTATATTCTTGGACACTGTTTTCTTCCCTTGATCAGTTTGTCTACACTTAAGGCCCAAATCACATTGTTTTAATTGGTATAGCTTTATGATGGTAACTGCCTGACCATGGTCTTACTGTATTCCACCTCTGTGGTAAGGCGTTTTTCTAACTAGTCATTGTTGGTTCTTTACTTTGATGCATTTCTTACTCTGTCTCTTGAGTATATTGCTCAGGTTGTTGCAGCATTCTTTCTTCTAGTTTTGCCCTTGTCAGAATTATAATCTTTAAAAGGAAATTCAATAATGTTACTAATCTGCTTAACTTTTCAGAGGTACACAGTTGCCTTACAATTTAAAAAATTAAGTAAAAATAGTACTATTCTGTTTTAACCCCCCCTGATGTATTGAATAAGAACCCATAGTTAGTCTTCATAGGTTGAAATGCATGGTCTCCAACAAGACTGCACCTAGTTGAGACGTTAACCACAACTGGAGATCCTAGGCCACCTGTACTTTTCACCAGTTGGCTACAAATCCTGAGATTCTCACAATCTCCCTCAGGTTCACTAATTCACTAGACTCATAGAACTCAGGAAAACACTGTATTTAGAATTAGAATTTTGCTGTAAAGAATACAAGTTAGGACCAGCCTAATGAGACGTAAAGAACAAGGTCTGGGAAGGTCTCACATGCAGAGCTTCCATGCCCTCTCCCCATGGAAACATATAGGGTACATCACCCTTCTGGGACATCAATGTGTTCACCAGCCAGGAAGCTTTATTAAGCTTTGGTATTCAAAATTTTGGGGGTTCATTACATAGGGGTAATTGACAAAATCTGTGATTGAACTTAATCTTCAGTTCTTTTCCCCACCCTAGAGGTTGAGCTGGCTCAGAGTCCCAGTTCTTTAATCACAGTGTTGTTGTTTTTGGAGACCAGCGCCATCCTGGATCTATTTAGGGGGTCTACCACAGGTCATGTCATTAGCTTAAACTCAGGTGTGAGCCAGTGGGTTCATGAATGACAGTGCCTTCTGTCACTCTGGAAATACCAAAGATTTGAGAAGCTTTGTACCAGGAACCCTGGACAAAGACCAGACAAGCTCATTATACAGCAAATACATAATACATAATTTAAAAAGATTAAATAAAACCACTTATGATGAAAAATAGTAGTGACTTGGCTTTACCGTTTTTCACCCCCTAGTTTTCTTTATAGAGGAAATTAGTTTTTCCATTTTAGCTATTTCTTGTGGTATTTGCCTCTGTCTAGGTCATATGCATAATGCCAAATAATTATCAATTTTACATGTAATCTATTTAAAATTATTTTCTAGTACAATATCTGGGCCGTTTAGTTGTTGCTGTTTTTAAATCCTCGTAGTATACTCTTTTTTTTTTTTTAAATTCTGTTAGTGTCATTATCATAATTTTTGGTCAACTAATTTTTCTTTCTTTTTGAGACAGAGTCTCACTTGGTTGCCCAGGCTGGAGTGTAGTGGGTGATCACAGTTCACTGCAGCCTCAACCTCCCAGGCTCAAGTGATCCTCCCACCTCAGCCTCCCGAGTAGCTGAGACTATAAGTGTGTGCCTCCTCGCTTGGTTAATTTTTTTATTTTTGTAGAGATAGGATTTCACCATGTTTCCCAGGCTGGTCTTGAACTCCTGTGCTGAAGTGATCTTCCTGCCTTGGCCTCCCAAAGTGCTGGGATTACAGGTGTGAGGCACCATGCTTGGCCAAATAATCCATTTTTTAATGTTATGAGATAAATATTCTATACTGCTGAGCCAAATGTCATGCTATGAGTTAATTTTCTTTTATAACTTTGTTTTGTAGTAGTTAATTATTGCTTTTTTAAAAAAAATTTGTAGTTTATATGTACTGGTGCTTATTCTACCCACATTCGTTTTTTTGTTTTTCCGAGATGGAGTTTTGCTCTTATTGCCCAGGCTGGAGTGCAATGGTGTGATCTCGGCTTACTGCAACCTCTGCCTCCCAGGTTCAAGCGATTCTCCTGCCTCAGCCTCCCGAGTAGATGGGATTACAGGCATGTGCCACCATGCCTGGCTAATTTTGTATTTTTAGTAGAGATGAGGTTTCTCCATGTTGGTTAGGCTGGTCTCGAACTCCTGACCTCAGGTGATCTGCCTGCCTCAGCCACCCAAAGTGTTGGGATTATAGGCGTGAGCCACTGCACCCACCTTCTACCTACATTATTTAATAAAATCTTTTGGTTCATTCATACACATACACACACACGTACATATATGTGCATACACATATTCATCTATTGAAAGTAAATTTTTGTGTGTACCTCCTCTGCATACTTCCTTCGGGAGCTCTTTATTCTCCTTTGCCAATCTGATCTGGTTGTTCTCTAGGACCCTACCAAGCTGCCATCTTGGGATTTTCCTTTGCTATCATCCTGCTAACTTTACATTTGCTATTTTCATATAGGTTCTTTTTATTTATTTATTTATTTTTTTGAGACGGAATCTCGCTCTGTAGCCCAGGCTGGAGTGCAGTGGTGTGATCTCAGCTCACTGCAACCTCTGCCACCTGGGTTCAAGGGATTCTCCTGCCTCAGCCTCCCAAGTAGCTGGGACTACAGGCTCATGCCTCCACGCCCGGCTAATTTTTGTGTTTTTGGTAGAGACAGGGTTTCACCATTTTGGCCAGGCTGGTCTTGAGCTCCTGACCTCAAGTGATCCTCCTGCCTCAGCCTCCCAAAGTGTTGGGATTACAAGTGTGAGCCACTGCACCCGGCCTCATGTAGGTTCTTTTGTGTCCTGTATCTTAAGCTGTCTTTACTGGTTTGTGTTGTTTTTGTTGTTTTGTGAAGTTCATTTTTCAGTAGTTTCTTTAGAAAGTATCTATAGAACATAGAATTTTAAGATGTTTAAGTAAAATTACTTATGATGAAAAGAGTTCCCAGCTTCACCTCTCTTCACCCCTCAATTTCTTCTTATATGTTGGGAATTGGCTTTATTCTGCTTCTCAAACTTTATAAAATTGTTTCTGTAACGAGTTCTTTGAAAATGTGTTGTTGCCTCCCAGTTTCCTGTTGAGAAGTTTGATGCCATGTTTTGCTCTGGTGATTTGAATGTAACCTTGCCCCCTTCTGCTTTCAGAACCTTTTATTGATCCCTCATATTATGAAATTTCAGTTATAAACCTTGGTGTGGTGGTTCTCATCTTTGTACTGTGCTTTATTTTTTTTAAATTGAGACAGGGTTTTGCTTTGTCACCCAGGCTGGAGTGCTGGGACACAATCCATGGCTTACTGCAAGCTTGGTCTCCTGGTCTCCTCAAGTGATCCTCTCACCTCAGCCTCCTGAGTAGTTGGGACTGACTACAGGTGTGCACCACCACACCTGGCTAATTTTTTATTTTTATTTTTTGTAGATACAAGGTCTCACTGTGTTTCCCAGGTTGGTCCCTGCCTCCTGGGCTCAAGCAGTCCTCATGCCTCAGCCTGCCAAGAGCTCTTTTATTTTCTTCTGTACTCTACATTTCTCTTTTCCAGTGGATTTCTTAGTTCTTTGTTCTATTAATTAAAGCACTAGTTTTTTTTTTTTTTTTTTTTTTTTTTGGAGATAGGGTCTCACTTTGTCACCCAGGCTGGAGTGCAGTGGCACGATCTTGGCTCACTGCAGCCTTGACCTCCTGGGGTCAAGTGATCATCCCACATCAGCCCCATAGGTAGGTAGTTGGGACTACAGGCATGAACACTTGGCTAATTATTTTTTGTAATTTTTGTAGAGATGGGATTTCGCCATGTTGCCCAGGCTGGTCTTGAACTCCTGAGCTCAAGCAATCTGCCCATCTTGACCTCCCAAACTGCTGGGATTACAGGCGTGACCCACCGTGCATGGCCTAAGCACCAGTTTTGTTTTTTTTCCCTTTCCTTTTTTTAAAAAACATTATTTTTATTTTATTTTAAGTTCCTGGATACATGTGCAGGATGTGCAGGTTAGTTACATAGGGCATGCTAAGCACCAGTTTTATGGAAGGCGTTATAATATGGGTTCTTCCTATGTGCACGCTTATTGCCTATATGTATGTTTATCATAGCATCTGTTAAATTACATCATATTGTCTACTTGTCTATCTCCTGCACTGGCCTGTAAATTCCTTGAAGGTAGAGACAGTGCTTTATTTACTTCGTTAATCTCTGTGCCTAACAAAATGTCTGGCATTACTGGGCACTCAGCAAATATTAAGTGAATGAGTTTTATCATGAGTATTTAAAACTTTCTTAATGTGTCTTAGAGTGGCTGGTGTTGTCACACATTAATATGTAGTGTTATTTGTTGCATTGATTACATAATGCCAACAAAAAAAATCCTTTTAATTAACTGATGTTTGTAATTCATTGATTTTGCCTAGGTATTCTTTTGCCTAATTTATTTGGATAGAAGAGACTTCTCAGAAGAATGAAACTTAACTGTTTGTAAAATTTTTTCCCCAAGGCAAGATTTCATGCATCATGTATAAAGTTTTTGTTGGAAAATAGAAGAAATCCTTTCTGAGAGTGTTTATAACTTACCAAGTTCAATTTCTCAGGAAGATGTGAAAGCAGTTATTGCAGTAGCAGCCCAGATCTAGCCTCACGAGGTTTCCCAGCTACTGCGAACAAATGCATGTTGTGTGCTAAATGAAAAGAAGATAAAAAAATTTTTTTCTACATTATGAGAGTTATGTCTTGAAATGTGAAGATATTGAGAGAAAAATAGCAAGTTATTTAAGCATTAATCTTAAATTACTTGATATAGAATGTCATTTATATGTGATATACATAAGAACTGAGATAACTGGGAAAGGGAAAAGAGTGGGCTTGATTATGGAAATTGATTGGCTTGTGGCTTTTCTGTAGTTTTTGCTTGCTTAATCTTTAAAAACAGATAAAGGGAAACTGGATTTTGGTAATGGCTAATAACTATACATTTATTAAAAATTATTGAGTTAACACTTAAAATGTGGGTGGCTTTTATATTATGTAACTTATACAGTAAAGTTTTAAAAAAATTGATAAAGAGAGAGCTGTTTTCACCAGTTAAGTGAAATGTTTGAAAGGGGGAAGTTGTTTTGGTTTTCACATTGAATTCTGTGATCTGTCTTGAATTATTAATAATTTTTGTACATGCTGTGAAGGGTCAGGGTTTGTTTTTCCATGCTGATGGCTAGGTGCTCTAGCATCACTTATTGAAAATAATTTTCTCCATTAAGTTGCATTGTTGCTTAGGAAAATCAGCTGACTATATGCACACAGGTAGGTTTATTTTATACTAAATTCTGTTTCATTGATTTATTTGTCCATGTTTTCTATTATTTTGGGCAATACCATGCTGTCTTAATGGTAGTAGGTTTATACTAAGTCTTAGAATCTGGTAATGTAAGCCTTTGAACCCCCCATTATTTTGGTTGTCCTGGGTTCTTTGTGTTTCCACATAAATTTTGAGTCAGCTTTTCAGTTTCTGTGAAAAAACCCGCTGGAATTGCCTTGAATAATAGATCCAGTTGAAAAGACTTGATATCTTGACATCATTGAATATTCTGTTAAACAAGGTATATATCTCTGTTTATTTAGATCTTACTTAGTTTATCTCAACCATAATTCATTCTTTTCAGTCTTTAATTAAACTTATTCCTAGGTGCTTTAAAAAATGATCCTTGTAATTGGCATTTAAAATAATTTTCCAATTTTGGCTGGACGTGGTGGCTCACGCCTGTAATCCCATCACTTTGGGAGGCCGAGGTGGGAGGATCAGGAGGATCATGAGGTCAGGAGATCGAGACCATCCTGGCTAACACGGTGAAACCCCGTCTCTACTAAAAATACAAAAAGAAATTAGCCGGGTGTGGTGGCGGGTGCCTGTAGTCCCAGCTACTCGGGAGGCTGAGGCAGGAGAATGGCGTGAACCCGGGAGGCGGAGCTTGCAGTGAGCCGAGATGGTGCCACTGCACTACAGCCTGGGTGACAGAGCGAGACTCTGTCTCAAAAAAAAATAATAATAATAATAATAATTTCCCAATTTTTTGATAGTATATAGAAATCCAGCTGAGTTTTACTAATTTATAGAGTCCTTTAGAAATTTTCTACATATACAGTGTTACCTGTGAACAAATTTAGTTTTACATCTTGTTTCCAATCTTTATGCCTGCTCTGTCTCTTGCTTTATTGCATTGCTTGGACTCCCAGTACTGTGTTGAAAATAAATTTTGAGGCAGGGTGCAGTGGCTCACGCCTTTAATTCCAGCACTTTGGGAGGCCGAGGTAGGAGGATCACTTGAGCCCAGGAGCTTGAAAGCAGCCCTGGCAACATAGTGACACCCACCCAGCCCACCCCCATCTCTATAAAAACTTAAAAAAATAATTAGCTGGGCATGGTGGCACACACCTGTAGGCCCAGCTACTTGAGAGGCTGAGGTGGGAGGATTGCTTGAGTTGAGCCTGGGAGGTTGAGGTTGCAGTGAGCCATGGTTGTACCACTGCATGGGCAACAGAGTGAGATGCTGTCTTAAAAAAAAAATTTTTTTTTTGAGTGGTCATTCATGTCTCCTGATCTTAGAGAAACTCATTCTGTATTTTTTATAGCATGTTGGGTGTAGTTTTTGTGTAGTGCTCTTTATCACGTTGAAATACTTTCCTACTGTTACCCATTTTCCTGAATATTGTTAAGAATGAGTGTTGAATTTCATGAAATGATTTTTCTAAATCCATTGAAATATCATATGTTTTTTCTCCTTTATTTTGTTAATATGGTGAATTAACATTGATTTAGAGGGGAGAGGGTGATCTTACATTCTTGGGCTAAACATTACCTGGCCATGATGATATCATCCTTTTTAATATTACTGGTTTCAATTTACTAATATTTTATTGAGGATTTTTGCACCAAATTCATGTGGGATATTTGTTTATAGTTTTATTTCTGATGTGTTAGCAGTAGGGTTATGGTTACCTCATAAAACACGTTGCAAAGTGTTCTGTTTTCTGTATGTGCTGAGTTTGTGCAAGATTGCTGTTTTTTTTTTTTCATTGTGTATTTGATAGAATTTATCAGTGAAGCCACAGAGTTTTCTTGTTGGCAGAATTCAAATCATGACTTCGAGTTCTTTGTTGTTTTCTATTTCATTGATTTTTCTCTCATCATTAACTCCTTTGTTCTACTTGTTTTTGGTTTAATTTGCCTTAGATTAGGGTTTGGTGGACTAAGACCCATGGATCATATGTGCTTACTGTTGGTTTTTACTTGGCTTGTAAGCTAAGAATGATTTTTAACAGTTTTCAGTGATTGGGGAAAAAAAATAGTTATTTGTGATGTGAAAATTAAAGTTCAGATTTCAGTGTCCTGTTTTTTGGAAGACAGTCATGCTTGTCTTTTGTATTTGTATTTTGTATTTGTATTTATTTTATTTTGTTTATGTATTGTCTGTAGCTTGAGTAGTTGCAATAGAGACTGTATGGACTGCAAAGCCTAAGATTTTTACTGTTTAGCTCTTTACAGAAAAAAATTATCAACTCCTGTCTTAGATAATTGATTTTAGACTTTTTCATTTGTATGTATTTTAAACTATACGTTTGACTCCTGAGCACTACTTTAGGTACATTCTACACATTTGGTATGTTGAGTTGATAAGTTTGTTACTGATTTGTAGTTTGATTCCGTTGTTGTCAAAGAACATATGGCTTAAAACCTTTGGAAATTATCAAGGGTTTGCTTTATTGTCTAGCGTGTGATCTGTTTCTGATTGATACTTCATGTATACTTGAAAAGGATGTATGTATTGTACAGTTGTTGGATATAATATTCTATAAAGGCTTATCAAGTAAGTTTGATTGATAGTGTTATTCAGTTCTTCTGTCCTGATTTTTTTAATGTCAGTTACTGAGAAAGATGGGTTAAAATCTCCCACTGTATTTGTGGATTTGTCTGTTTCTCTTTTTGGTACTATAGATTTTTGCCTCAAATACTTTGAAGCTATATGATTAGGTACATATACTTCTAGGGTTGTTGATGTTTTCTTGGTTAATTGAACTCATAAAGTTTTAATTATGTGCCTCTTTATCTCTGATAAAACTTTATTTTATTTTGAGATGGAGTCTCGGTCTGTCACTGAGGCTGGAGTGCAGTGGTGCGATGTCGGCTCACTGCAACATCTGCTTCCCGGGTTCAAGCGATTCTCCTGCCTCAGCTTCCCGAGTAGCTGGGATTACTGGCACACACTGCCATGCCAAGCTAATTTTTTGTATTTTAGTAGAGATGGGGTTTCACTGTGTTGCCCAGGGTGGTCTTGAACTCCTGAGCTCAGGTGATCCACCTGCCTACCAAAGTGCTGAGATTACAGCCATGAGCCATCGTGCCCGGCCTAAAACTCCTTATTTTAAAGTCTATTTTGTTTGATGTTATTGAGCCATATTGGTTTCCTTCTAATAAGTTTTTGCATGGTTTATCTTTTTCGCTCCTTGTACTTTAATTCTTCTTCCTTGAATTTACATTGCAACTCTTTTAGGTAGCTGATAGTTGGACTTGTTTCTTTATCCACTGTTATAACCTTTGGCTTTTAATTGGACTGTTTTGTTCATTTACATTTAATGCCATTACTTATGTAGCTGAGTTTTAACCATGTCATCTTGCTATTTCCTGCTTCTCTTATCTGTTTATCTTTCCCTGTTTTTGTGTGGATTGAGCTTTTCAAATTCCATTTATATAAAAATTACCTCTTTGTAATTTTTTTAGTGGTTGCATTTGTCTACTCAGGCTGCCATAACAAAATATCATAGATTGGCTGGCTTAAGCAACAGAAGTTTTATTTTTTTCGCAGTTCTGGAGGCTAGAAAGTCCAAGATCAAAGTTCTGGCAGGGTTTGGTTTCTCATGTCTCATCTTGGCTTGTATACATATATAGCTGCTTTCTTATTATGTCCACACATTGGGGGAGCAGGGGATGTCTCTCTTCCTCTTCTTATAAGCCCACCATCCTGTTGGATTAGAGTCCTACCCTTAAAACCTCTTTTAACCCTAATTTTCTCCTAAAGCCCTGTTTGGGCTTCCACATACAAATTTGGTGGGGGACACAATTCAGTATATAGCAGTGTTATATGGATTACAATGTGCATCCTTAATTTATTGAATATAATTTGAATAATGAACTGCTAATGCACTTATATTTGATGTCCTTCTATGTGATATAAGCCTCTAAACCTTGTTACTTTATTTGCTTTAAACAGTCAGTAGTTGGTGTGTGCCCTCTCCCTCTCTCTGTGACTCGCTCTCATCCTCTCTTGCCTTCCCTTACCCTCCCTCCCTCTTCTTTTCTCTCCCTACCTCTCTCCCTCTCTTCTCCCTTCTCCTTCCTCCCTTCCTTTCTCCCTTTCTCCTTCTCTCCTTTTCTTTCTCTCTCCCTCTCTCTTTCTCCTCTTTCCCTCTCTCCTTCTCTCCTTAAAAATAAAAAAAGTCAGTAGTCATTTAAATAATATAAGAAAAGTCTTTTATATTTATGTATTTATTTATTTGTTTTCATCTGTTTCCGGATCTGTGTTTATTTTGGTTCATTTTCTTTTTCTTTTCTTTTCTTTTTTTTTTTTTGAGATAGAGTCTCACTCTGTCACCCAGGCTGGAGTGCAGTGATGTGATCTCAGCTCACTGCAACCTCTGCCTACCAGGTTCAGGTGATTTTCCTGCTTCAGCCTCCCGAGTAGCTGGGACTACAGGTGTGCACCACCACACCTGGCTAATTTTTGTATTTTTAGTAGAGACAGGGTTTTGCCATGTAGGCCAGGCTGGTCTTGAACTCCTGGCCTCAAGTGATCTGTCCACCTCAGCCTCAGCCACCACACCTGGCCCATATTGTTTCATTTTCTAACAGTCTGAAGAACTTCCTTTAATAGTTATTTTTTAAACACTTTAAAAATTGAGATATAATTCACATACAATAAAATCTACATAAAATTCACCTACCAACTGAAAGTGTAGAGTTCAATGGTTTTTAATATATTCACAGGATTGCACAACCATTACTTCAGTGCTGCAGTCAGTTTTAGGACATTCCCAGCACCCCAGAAAGAAAACCCATTAAAGTAACTTCCCATTTTCCCTCAACCACTCCCCAGCTCCACCCAATCCAACAAAACCACCTGTCTCTGTCTCTGTAGATTTGCCTATTTTGGATATTTTATATAAATGGAATCATTTAATATGTGGTCTTTTGTGCCTGGCTTGTTTTACTTAGCTTGATGTTTTTAAGGTTCATCCATGTGTAGCATGTATCTGTACTTCGTTTCTTTTTATTGTCAAATAATATTTTATTATGTGGACATTACCACATTTTATTCATCAGTTGGACAGTAAGGTTTTCAGTTTTTGACTGTTACGAATAATGTTGCTGTGAACATTTGTGTATAAGTCTGCGTGAACACAGTTTTTTTGTGTTGAAAAGACCATTCTTTCCTCTATTGAACTGTCTTGGCACCTTGGCAATTGAATCAGTTGACATAAATGTGGGCATTTATTTCTGGACTCTCAATTCTGTTAGTTGATCTGTGTATCTAGTCTTAACGTCAGTATCACACTGTTGACTGGGCACGGTGGATCATGCTTATAATCTCAGCACTTTGGGAGGCCAAGGCAGTAGGATAGCTTGAGCCCAGGAGTTTGAGACCAGCCTGGTCAACATGGTGAAACCCTGTCTCTACTAAAGAGAACCTGTCTCTACAAAAAAATAAAAATAATAGCTGAGTGGTGTGGTGGTATGTGTCTGTAGTCCCAGCTACTCGAGAGGCTAAAGTGGGAGGATCACTTGTTTCCACGAATTTGAGGTTGCAGTGAGGTATGATTGCACCATTGCACCCTAGCCTAGGTGACACAGTGGGACCTTGTCTCAAAACCAAACCAAACTAATAGACACACTGTCTTAATTACTGTAGCTTTGTACTAAGCTGAAACCTGGAAGTGTGAGTCCTCTGAGAACTTTGTTTCTGATTTTCAAGATTGCTTTGTTTTTTTTTTTTTTGGTGGATCCCTTGCGTTTTCATGTGAATTTTAGGGTCAGTTTGTCACTTTCTGAAAAAAAAAATCACAGATGGGGTTTTGGTAGATACTGCATTGAATTTGTAGATCACTTTAGGGATTATTGCTGTTTTACCAATATGAAATATTTTTTGTCCATAAACGTGGGATATTTTTCTATTTATTTTGGTCTTTAATTTGTTTCAACAGTGTTTTATAGTTTTCCATGTATAAGTCTTAAACTTCTTTTGTTAAATTTATTCCTAAATATTTTATTCTTGTTGATGCTATTGTAAAATGGAATTACTTTCTCATTTCACTTTTGACATTCATTGCTAGTTTGTAGAAAAACAATTTGTGTGTGTGTGTGTGTGTGTCTTGGATCCTGGAATCTTGCTAAACTGATTTATTAGTTCTAATAGTTTTTTAGTGGATTCTTTAGTATTTTCCATATACAAGATCATTTACCTGTGAATAGAGATAGTTTTGCTTTTTCCTCTACAATCTGGATGCCTTTTATTTCTTTTTCTTGCCTAATCATCCTGATAGAATCTCTAGTACAAGTAAGTAGACGTGGCAAGAGCTGATATATTTGTCTTATTTGAGAGCTGAGGAGTATTTTTATGCAATCTGAATGATCTCAGCTGTCTGAAAATGTCTTCAATTTTAAAGGCTTCTTTTGGTAGGTATAGAACATTAGTTTTTCTTTCAACACTTCATGATGGGCGGTAAAGTATATTGTCTTCTGACTTACGTAGTTTCCATTGAGTCACTAGTCAGTCTGTTGTTCTCTTTGTTGTTCCTCCATTGTAATGTCTGTTTTTCCCTCTGCTGCTTTCAGTATTTTTCTCTTCATCTTTCATTTTCAGCAGCCTGACCTTGATGTGCCTAGATACGACTTTTTTTTTTTCCTTCTATTCGTCCCCATTGTTGCTTACTGAGCTTCTTGGATCTGTGGGTTAAAATCTTTTGCTTTTGAAAGATTTTTGTTGATTTTCTCTTCAAGTATTTCTTCACTTTGTTTCTCTTGTCTTTTTGGCAGGGCAGTTACTAGTATGTTAGATCATTTTATGTTGTCCCAGAGATCTCTGACACTTTTTTGTTTTGTTTTGTTTGTTTCTCTGTCCTTCAGTCTAGGTGATTTCAAGTGGCTTCCTATTTTAGTAAATTTCAGCTCACCTCTCGTTTCAGCTGTGTCAAGGGAGGAGTGGTTGGTCTCCTATCCCTGGCAGGACCTTAGGACCTAAGCACTGGTAGACTACATGTTCTCTTATTTCCAGGCCAGCCTTTCTGCGGCACTGCTGTTTATTCTGCAGAAGTCCTCTGGAGGGGGTGGTAATTGGACAGCAGTGAGGACTAGTTTCCTATTTGGGGTCCTTGAGATTCTGCCCATGCTCGGGCATTAAAAGTTGGTTTCTCTGTGTTTTTGCAAAGATCCTTTGCCTATAGTTGCTTTTTTCTCTCCTTACTGTATATTCACACAGTGCAAATGCTGCTTAGGGTTGAAAGCAGTAGCTATCTCCGGTCACCTAGAGAAGGCTGGTCCTCTTCTGTAATTCACTTCATTTAGGCTTATTTATGTCTAGAGGTCTTCAGTATCTTGTAAGAAAAATAATTTAGTGTTTTCTCATTGTTATGGCAAAAGTGATGATCTTTTGTGATCTTCCACATTCTAACTGGAGGTGGAAATCTTCCATTGGAGGATTTCCTTTTTCTTTTTTTGAAACGGAGTCTCACTCTGTCACCCAGGCTGGAGTGCAGTGGCACGATCTTGGCTCACTGCAACCTCTGCCTCCTGGTTTCAAGCGATTTTCCAGCCTCAGCCTCCCGAGTAGCTGGGATTACAGGTGTGTGCCACTGCATCCAGCTAATGTTTTGTATTTTTAGTAGAGACGGGGTTTTACCATGTTGAACTCCTGACCTCAGGTAATCCACCCGCATCAGCCTCCCAAAGTGCTAGGATTATAGGTGTGAGCCACTGCGCCCAGCCAATTTTTTAAGAAATATTTTAGTACAGATGAGGTTTCACCATGTTGCCCCCAGAGTGGTCTCAAACTCCTGAGCTCAGGCAATCTGCCTGCCTCGGCCTCCCAAAGTGTTAGGATTACAGGCATGAGCCACCACACTTGGCTTCTATTGGAGGATTTTCTTTTTATTATTATTATTATACTTTAAGTTTTAGGGTACATTTGCACAATGTGCGGGTTAGTTACATATGTATACATGTGCCATGCTGGTGCACTGCACCCACTAACTCGTCATCTAGCATTAGGTATATCTCCCAATGCTATCCCTCCCCCCTCCCCCCACCCCACAATAGTCCCCAAAGTGTGATGTTCCCCTTCCTGTGTCCATGCGTTCTCATTGTTCAATTCCCACCTATGAGTGAGACTATGCGGTGTTTGGTTTTTCATTCTTGCGATAGTTTACTGGGAATGATGATGGAGGATTTTCAAGTAAGGTTAAAATCTTAAGTAGAAATTGTGCAAGGAACAAGTAACTACACATTCATGTAGTGGTTGCTTGTGCCTGTTTTAAGTTTTATAAAGTTTTATGAAGACACTGGGTTAGCAAGTAGTGAAAAAAAATAGTGCTTCATTAATGATGGCTTGGTGTTGAAAATGTATTTTATTGGACTGAGACACTAATGTAATATTTTCTGTGTGATTGGATCCTATGGAGTATACTGCAGGTTATTGTTTAAGATGAGGCTGAAATGGCTGAGGATAAATTATATTGGGCTTAGAAAAGCATCCCAGATATTTATACTTTTTTCTTTAGTTTCAGAAGCCTTTGAAATGCTTTTGGACAGGCAAGTAATGTCAATATAGTTCAATATTTTAGGAAGATAAATTCAGTAATAAAAGTAATGGATGTGAAAGTGTCTCGATTATTGGGGGTGTTTAATTTTATTGCCTTTTCTTGTGATTTTGCCCCTCAAATCACTGCCTTGCAGTGATTTCTGCAAGAAATCTAAGAAAATATTTCTTAGATTTTAAGAAATATTCTGGGGGGGAAAAAACTGTTTAGTGTAACTTTTCTAGTTCTAAGTGGAGGAGGGTCAGTCTGCTCTGAGCTATTTCACACTATTAATGGAAACCTACCTACCTAACTTTTTAAAAAGTGACTGGGCCGGGCGTGGTGGCTCACACCTGTAATCCCAACACTTTGGGAGGCTGAGGTGGGCGGATAACGAGGTTAGGAGTTGGAGATCAGCCTGGCCAACATGGTAAAACCCTATCTCTACTAAAAATACAAAAATTAGCCGGGCATGTTGGTGCATGCCTATAATCACAGCTGTTCGGTAGGCCAAGGCAGGAGAATTGTTTGAACCTTGGAGGTGGAGGTTGCCACTGTACTCCAGCCTGGGTGACAGAGCAAGATCCCATCTCAGGGGAAAAAAAAAGTGACTGATCAGAAGAAAATATTTTAGTTGTGTAAATGCTATTTTCTTATTTTTGAAATTTTAAATTTTTTGTTTATTTTAGAGGAGGCATCCTGCTCTGTTGCCCAGGCTTTTTTTCTTTTTTTTTTTTTGAGGTGGAGTCTTGCTCTGTTGCCCAGGCTGGAGTGCAGTGGCGCGATCTCGGCTCACTGCAAGCTCCGCCTCCCAGGTTCACACCATTCTCCTGCCTTAGCCTCCCGAGTAGCTGGGACTATAGGTGCCCGCCACCACGCCTAGCTGATTTTTTGTATTTTTAGCACTGTGTTAGCCAGGATGGTCTCGATCTCCTGACCTCGTGATCCACCCGTCTCGGCCTCCCAAAGCACTGGGATTACAGGCGTGAGCCACCGCGCCCGGCTCCAGGGTTTAATTCAGTGGTGCAATTGTAGCTCACTGCAGCCTCGAACTCCTGGGCACAAGCAGTCCTGGCACCTCAGTCTTCTGAATAGCTGGTACTACAGGCGTGTGCCACCATGCCTGGCTATAAATGCTATTTTCAGTCATAGGCTTTGAACTATTTAAAAAAAAATGCCCACAATCCTTTGTTACATGTTATTTGTTAGTGAATATATATAGTGGTGTGTATAGTTTTTCTCAAAGCAGTTTTCATCCTACTTTCCTGTGCTGCTAACGTGTTGACTTGTATGGATATTTTGAGGTGGGGGGAAATGAGAGGTGCAGTTTTAGAATTTCTGAGTCTGAGAATTTTAATTCCAGTCATTACTTTATGTGGAATCTTTTTTTTTTTTTTCTTTTTTGACACAGGGTCTTGCTCTGTCGTCGGGCTGGAGTGCAGTGGCACAATCTCGGCTCTCTGCAACCTCCGCCTCCCTGGTTCAAGCGATTATTCTGCCTCAGCCTCTTGAGTAGCTGGGACTACTGGCATGTGCTACCACGCCGAGCTAATTTTTGTATTTTTAGTAGAGATGGGGTTTCACCATGTTGGCCAGAATGGTCTCAATCTCTTGACCTTGTGGTCTGCCTGCCTCAGCCTCCCAAAGTACTGGGATTACAGGCGTGAGCCATCGCTCCTGCTACGTGGAATCTTAACCCAATTTTTTATTTCTACCATATTCTCAAGATACATTGGTACAGTTCTTAGGCTTTCAATGGATGATTGGGAGGAGGGGGAAACTAGATGTTTATGTTGTTTTTTGATGAATTATACACAATATATCTGGGTCATACGTATGTGCCTTTAACTCCCTATCTTTTATTTTGGAAGAATTAGTGGTGAATTCTTTATATTGAAAGTGAGCTTTTCAGTTTTAAAGTTGAAAAATCATCTGGCAACATCATGGCTATACTAAAAACCAATGAATTGTATACTCTAAAATTGCTGCAATATTATGTTTTATGTTATGTGAATTTAATCTCAAAACATACAGGAAAATATCAGCTGGCAGTTTAATGGCCCTTTCTGGTTTGTGTTGCAATTCTTAGTTGTGATGGATGTGTGTTCGCTTTACAGGGTTGTTAATCACTGTGTGGATTTTTAGAGTTTTTGAGTGTTTTTGAGGAATGGCTCAGGCAATCTGATGTGTTACTTGGATTCCTAACATCTTTTTTTTTTTTTTTTCTAAGTCTTGTTAATGGATCATTTTGTACTTTTAAAATCCCTTTCTCCTCTCTGTCTCCAGTCTTATTGCCAGCAGTTTTGAAGATGACTCCCGTGTAGCCTCACCATTAGACCAGAATGGAAGCTTCAATGTTGTTATTAAAGAGGAACCTCTAGATGATTATGACTACGAACTTGGTGAGTGCCCAGAAGGGGTCACTGTGAAACAGGAAGAGACAGATGAAGAGACGGATATATACTCAAACAGTGATGATGATCCTATACTAGAGAAACAGCTAAAGAGGCACAATAAAGTTGACAACCCAGAAGCTGACCATCTGTCTTCTAAATGGCTTCCAAGCAGCCCATCAGGTGTTGCTAAAGCTAAAATGTTCAAATTAGACACTGGAAAGATGCCAGTAGTCTATCTGGAGCCCTGTGCTGTCACCAGAAGCACAGTGAAGATTTCTGAACTCCCTGATAACATGCTTTCCACATCTCGAAAGGATAAATCTTCTATGTTGGCAGAATTGGAATATTTGCCTACATACATTGAAAATTCCAATGAGACTGCTGCCTTCTGCTTAGGCAAGGAATCAGAAAATGGTCTTAGAAAACATTCACCAGATCTCAGAGTGGTACAAAAATATCCCTTATTGAAAGAGCCTCAGTGGAAATATCCTGATATATCTGACAGCATTAGCACAGAAAGAATACTTGATGATTCAAAGGGTTCAGTTGGAGACTCACTTTCAGGAAAAGAGGACTTGGGCAGAAAGAGAACTATGCTTAAGATTGCAGCAGCCGCAAAGGTAGTAAATGCTAATCAGAATGCCTCTCCAAATCTCCCTGGAAAAAGAGGAAGGCCACGAAAATTGAAACTCTGTAAGGCAGGACGACCACCTAAGAACACAGGAAAGTCTTTAATTTCTGCAAAGAATACACCTGTAAGCCCTGGGAGTACCTTTCCAGATGTGAAGCCTGATCTGGAAGATGTGGATGGTGTTCTCTTTGTTTCCTTTGAATCAAAGGTAAGATTGTAATTTTCAGGATTCTTTAAGGCTAATTAGTCATACTTGAATTGTATACTGGCTTGTAACTAACTCGATTTACAATCTAGTTTTGTGATATCTATTTGTGAGGGTGTATGGGGGCGTGGAGTTGGGAGGGAAATGTCTCCAAAATGTTTGGTTTAGTTAATAGGAATAACTTAAGATACTTCATTTGAATAGACTTAAAAAAGTATGTCTTGCTTAGATTTCAGTTTATGATTTTTGCATAGCTGTGTTTAAAAAAAGTCTTCGGGTCTTACTGGAATTTTCATCATTATGGATTTTGGAAAGGACTAAAAATACATGAAATATTTACTAACTCTTTGGTGACGCTCCATTTCTTTTACCTCCTGGTTTTCTTTTATTTTTCTTTTTTTTTTTTTTTTGAGACAGAGTCTTGCTCTGTTGCCCAGGCTGGAGTTCAGTGGCGTGATCTCAGCTCACTGCAATCTCCGTCTCCCGAGTTCAAGCCATTCTCGTGCCCCAGCCTCACGAGTAGCTGGGATTACAGGCGTGTGCCACCACACCCAGCTAATTTTTGTAATTTTGGTAGAGACGGGGTTTTGCCATGTTGGCCAGCTGGTTTCTAACTTCTGGCCTCCAGCAGTCTGCCTGCTTCAGCCTCCCAAAGTGCTGGGATTACATGCATGAGCCACCGCTCCCGGCCCTGGTTTTCAGTAGTAGTAGTAGAGTACCATTGGAGAACCAAATATTAACAGTCATCTTAACTCTCCTGTCTTACACATTGAAGTCTCTGTTTATTCCACTCTGACTCTTCAACCAGATTATTTTTCTTT
Organism: Gorilla gorilla gorilla; assembly: GCF_029281585.2. NCBI lineage: Eukaryota > Metazoa > Chordata > Mammalia > Primates > Hominidae > Gorilla > Gorilla gorilla. The sequence goes on from NC_073240.2 coordinate 42,413,946, forward strand.
GAAATTTTTATAGAAGCCCAGTCTTTTTTTATTTATTTTTTGAGACGGAGTCTCGGTCTGTGGCTCATGCTGGAGTGCAGTAGCGCAATCTCGGCTCACTGCAAGCTCCGCCTCCTGTGTTCTCGCCATTCACCTGCCTCAGACTCCCGAGTAGCTGGGACTACAGGTGCTCGCCACCATGCCCGGCTAATTTTTTTTGTATTTTTAGTAGAGATGGGGTTTCACCATATTAGCCAGGATGGTCTCGATCTTCTGGCCTTGTGATCCTCCTGCCTCAGCCTCCCAAAGTGCTGGAATTACAAGCGTGAGCCACTGCGCCTGGCCTCTTTTTTTTTTTTTTTTTTTTTTTGAGACGGAATCTTGCTCTGTCACCAGCTGGAGTGCAGTGGCACAATCTTGGCTCACTGCAACCTTTGTCTCCCGGGTTCAAGCAGTTCCCCTGCCTCAGCCTCCCGAGTAGCTGGGACTACAGGCGTGCATCACCATGCCCAGCTGTTTTTTTTATTTTAGTAGAGACAGGGTTTCACCATGTGGCCAGGATGGTCTCAATCTCCTGACCTTGTGATCCACCTTCCTTGGCCTCCCGAAGTGCTGGGATTATAGGCGTGAGCCACCGTGCCAGGCCGTCTTTCTTAAATGACTACACAGATGTTGGATATTTAATCCCTTCTACCTGTTCTTTTCCTCCCTTCTTGTTAGCTGAGTAAGCTGTCTGAATATAGGCTCTGAGAAGTGAACATGCAAATTGGCATATACTTTGAGGTCAGTTAGCTCAGTATGACATCATATTCACATTTTTTTACTTCCCCTTTTTCCCCTTCTGATTATTAAAGTAATATTAATGTAGAACACTTAGAAAATATCAAAAAGTATGAAAAAATTGCTCCTGTTCTGCCAATGTTAGAGTAACTGTAGGCATGGAGATATTTTCCTTCTGGTCTTTAAGTTTTTTTTAATCCTGTTTTATATTTAAGTTTTCAGAAGCAATATGAACTACTATTTTTTTTTTTTTTTTTTGATGTATAGGAAGCTCTAGACATTCATGCAGTTGATGGGACAACAGAAGAATCTTCTAGTCTCCAGGCATCAACCACAAATGACTCAGGTATTATAAAATAGTATAAAAAGAGTTGTATTTGTGGTTTGGGCTCCAGCAATGAAACATGCAACATTCATTTGTCTGTAGTGTACAGTAGCTTATTTTATTACTATTTATTTTGGGAGTAGGTTACAGAGCAAGAATTTCCCAGTTGGAAAAGGAATTGATAGAAGATTTGAAGTCTTTGCGGCACAAGCAGGTGATACATCCTGGTCTTCAAGAAGGTAATAGACTAGCGACTTCTTTTTTTTGTTTTCTTTTTTTCTTTCTTCCTTACTGTTTCTCCTCTTTTTCCTCTCTCTTTCTCATCTCTTTTTTTGTTTTTTTCCTCTTTCTTTCTAGCCTTGATTTCATTTCTTTCAGCACGTCTTTCAGTTTGCATATTTTTCTCTTCTCTGTCTCCATAATTCTTCCCTTTAGTTTAAAAACCATGTCTAATATCTTATGTAAGAAAAAAATGTATCATGGTAAAGCAAGTGATATTTTCTTTGTTCATTCTTATAACCTGGTATTCTCCCCTTCCCATTTCTCATCTTAATTTGGTTGCTTTTGTTTATGTGTGTGTGTGTTTGTTTGTTTGAGACGGAGTCTCGCTCTGTCACCCAGGCGGCTGGAGTGCAGTGGTGCAATCTCTGCTCACTGCACGCTCCGCCTCCTGGGTTCACGCCATTCTCCTGCCTCAGCCTCCCAAGTAGCTGGGACCACAGGCGCCTGCCACCGTGCCTGGCTAATTTTTTTGTATTTTTAGTAGAGACAGGGTTTCACCGTGTTAACCAGGATGGTCTTGATCTCCTGACCTTGTGATCCGCCCGCCTCGGCCTCCCAATTATGTATTTGTTTTTATAATTTTGGAGGAAGGGTCTTCCTTGTCCTTTAGTAGTATATTTAGGTGTGTAAACAGTAGAATACTTTTCTGTCTCATGTTTTGGCTGCAAACATCTATTTTATATATTTGATGTACCACTGGGAAGTTAATTTAAAATTTTCATTATCTTTTTTTTTTTTTTAATTTTACTTTGAGTTCTGGGATACGTATGCAGAATGTGCAGGTTACATAGTTATACATGTGCTATGGTGGTTTCCTGTACCTATCAACCTGTCATCTAGGTTTTTTTTTTTTTTTTGAGGTGCAGTCTCGCTTTCGCCCAGGCTGGAGTGCAGTGGCACGATCTCAGCTCACTGCAAGCTCTGCCTCCTGGGTTCACGCCACTCTCCTGCCTCAGGCTCCCAAGTAGCTGGGACTACAGGCGCCTGCTACCATGCCCGGCTAATTTTTTTTGTATTTTTAGTAGAGACCGTGTTTCACTGTGTTAACCAGGATGGTCTCGATCTCCTGACCTCATGATCCGCCCGCCTTGGCCTCCCAAAGTGCTGGGATTACAGGTGTGAGCCACTGCGCCCAGCCCTGTCATCTAGGTTTTAAGCTCTGCATGCAGTAGGTGTTTGTCCTAATGCTCTCCCTCCCCACCGACAGGCTCTGGTGTGTGATGTTCCCCTCCTTGCATCCATATATTCTCATTGTTCATCTCCCACTTATGAGTGAAAACATGCAGTGTTTGGTTTTCTGTTCCTATGTTAGTTTGCTGAGAATAATGGCTTCCAGCTTCATCCATGTCCCTGCAAAGGGCATGAACTCATTCTTTTTTATGGCTGCAGTTTTCATTTTTATCTTTATTTTATTGTAATGCATTATCTTGACCTTGATTATGTTGCCTAATCTTTAAAAAAAATATCTACTATGGTTATTAATGTCATGATCACTACCAATTTTCCTGTTTTGGGGTGTAATGAAAAATTTTAGGCTGTGCCCCAATTTTTAGTTTCTTACAAATATCTTTGATTTTAGGTAGGCATCTTGGAGTAGTTTTTTGAATTTTTGACCATTAATTTTCAGAAGGGTGTCTAGACTATTTACACTATAAGTAGTTCATTTACCTGAGAGTCTAAACATTATAAGTTATCAAACAAAAGATTTATATGCTGGTCATTCCGTTTCTAAATCAAATGGTAATACATGAAGAATTTTTGCTTTAATGGAAGGCAGCTTGTGTGACAGTGCGATCTTAAAAGTGTGCAGATCCCAGTCTCAGTCAATCAATGTGGGCTGATTGCTGTGGATTGTAATGGACAGTCACATCATAGCAATCTTGCAGATAACGTTTGCTGCTGTTTATTGTCAGCTTTAGCTTCTGCTATTTTATTTAAATAATATTATCTTATTTCTCCCTATCTTTTTTTCTCCCCTTTTCCTTTCTTCATTTCTCCCTATCTTTAACTTAACCTGTCTTCTCCCTTTTCCACTTCCATTTTTTTTGTTATTTTCTTGATAATGTAGAAATATTATGACATTTATATTGTGTTCTTTTAACTTAATCTCCCACATTAAAAAAATCTTAGTTCTAGAGTTAAATATATTCAGTGCTTGCAGCTGGTCCTTTTGCTCTGATTTATTTGCCTAGTATTTGCTGGTTGGCTAAGCTTTGACTGTTTTTCTTTCTTTTATAGACATCTTAGTCAAATTTGTAATCTTTTCCTTAATGGAATGGGGTGTTCAAAGGCCAGTGTTTATGGAAACTGACTAGGTAACATATATAGTGAAATTAGCCTGAATTTGGGGGGTAGAGTTGGACTCTGGTCGGGTAGAGTACAGGCACTTCTTCTAAAGGGACAGCTGCATCAGTGGATTGTTGTCATATGGAAAAATGGGCCCAAAATTCTTAGGTCTGCTCATAGTTCAGTAGAAGCTGGAATGGCTATGTGATGTCTCTGAAGTGGTGGCAGCTAATAGTTTTTTGGGCACCTAACTCAAAGCTTTAAAAACACAGCCAAACAAAACATATCTGTGAGCTGTTACTTTTCACCTTGTTTACAGATTCTACATTTGGTGCAAGTTTGTATTTAATCCTAAGGTTTTTAAAATTTATTCAACTACATGCTGACACAGTTTTGTTTTTTTGAAAAACAATTAAATCTGTAATCTGTCTGGTACTTACTTTTCAATGTGTGGAGTCCTGTTTTGGGGTTTTTTTCCTCTATTTTATTTTAGCATATTTTTCTCCCCAACCTTGGCTTCCTTTAAAAAGCCATACTTGGGCCAGGCTCGGTGGCTCAAGCCTGTAATCCCAGCACTTTGAGAGGCCAAGGCGGGTGGATCACTTGAGGTCGGGAGTTCGAGACTAGCCTGGCCAACGTGGCGAAACCCCGTCTCTCTACTAAAAATACAAAAAATTAGCCAGGTGTGGTGGTGAGCACCTGTAATCCCAGCTACTTGGGAGGCTGAGGCAGGAGAATTGCTTGAACCTGGGAGGCGGAGCTTGCAGTGAGCCGAGGTCGCGCCACCACACTCCAGCTTGGGCGACACAGTGAGACATTGTCTCAAAAAAAAAAAGCTGGACTTAAACAGTTTCTAAACAGTAAGTTAATTTGGCTAAATATTTGTAGTAACTGGGTGATGCCAATCCCAGGGCTCTGAAGAGAATGAAAGCATTCTAGGTTCATCTCTAAAATTTGATTCTTGAAATAATTTGTTGAATTTCAACTTAATGTCATATTTCCTTGTCCTGCTATTAACTATAATTTCATTATTTAGAAAACAGCAGTTAAACTTCTTCTGAGCTGAAAACCCTTGAAAAACTAGAAAAGCTTTTTGAATTTGCTTTAAAATTGGGAAAGCAGTGTTGATTAAGCCTGGGAAAATGTTTTACTGTTGTTGGTAGTTTTACTTAAAAATAAGATTCTTAATTTTTCTTTCCGTGGTACTATATTTTTGTTTGCTATATTTGCTGTATCTACATTGGTCTGCTTTTTAAGTCTGTTAGCTTATCTGAAATTATCGTCTGTCTTTGCATTTTAAAAGTGTGTTCAAAGCATTTCTCCATCATTGCTACCAAGTCAATTATTGTCAGTTTTTAAAGCTTTATGTTTTAGAAGAGTTTTAGATTTATAGAAAAATTAAGAACACAGTACAGAGAATACCTGTTTTTTTTTCCCCATTCCTAATTCTCTCAGTATCCAGAATTTCTCCTATTAATATCTAACATTAGATTGGTACATTTGTTACAGTTAGTGAACCAGTACTGATATATTACTATTTAAAGTTCATACTTTATTCAGATTTCCTTAGTTTTTACCCAGTGTCCTTTTTTTTGCATCTAGGATCCCATTCAGGATACCACAAGACTTTTAGTAGTGATGTCTCCTTAGGATCTTCCTGGTTGTGACAGTTTCTCAGATTTTGTGTTTAATGACCTTGACAGTTTTGAAGAGTCAGGTATTTTTATAGATGTCCCTCAGTTGAGACTTATCATCTCATCATATCAAGAGTACATACATTAACATGATTTATCACTATTGATGTTGACCTTGATCACCTGGCTGAGATATTGTCAGTTTATTCACTGTGAAGTTACCCCCCCCTCACTCCCCACCCTCCCTTTCTCTCCATATTGTACTCTTTGGAAGGAAGTCATTATGCTTAGCTCACAATGTGCAAGAAGTTATATTGTACCTCCTTGAGTGTAGCCTATCTATATAAGTTATTTGTAGTTATTTTGCACCAGAGATTTATCTATTTTTCTTTTTAAAAAATTCACTTAGATGAAACTCCATCTCTACTAAAAATACAAAATTAGCTGGATGTGGTGGTGCGCACCTGTAATCCCAGTTACTCTGGAGGCTGAGGCAGGAGAATTGCTTGAAACTGGGAGGTGGAGGTTGCAGTGAGTGGAGATCCTGCCACTGCACTCCAGCCTGGGCAACAGAGCGAGACTGTCTCAAAAAATAAAAATAAAAAATTCACTTATCAGTATGGACTCTTGTCAGTTTTAATGTTTTGTTTTGGTTTTTGGTGGTTGTTTTTGAGACGGGGTCTCACTTTGTCACCCAGCCTAGGCTGTAGTGCAGTGATGTGAACATGGCTCACTGCAGTCTTGACCTCCTGAGCCCCAGTGATCCCATGTCAGCCCCCCAAGTAGTTGGGACTACAAGCACGTGCCACCACACCTGGCTAATTTTTTTTGGTATTTTTTTGTAGAGATGGGGTTTTGCCATGTTGCCCAGGCTGGTCTCGAACTCTTCAGCTCAAGAGGTCTGCCCGCCTTGGCCTCCTGAAGTGGTGGGATTATAGGCATGAGCCATTATGTCTGGCCGGTTTTAATGTTAATCTCCTTTATGAGTAATGACAATATTTCAAGAACTGTCTCCCTCTTCCTTTTTCAGTAATTTAATAAAAATGCTTTAATTTTCCTTAAAATATTTTTTTTTAGAGGTGGGGTCTCCCAGTTTTGCCTAGGCTTGTCTCAAACTCCTGGCTTCAGCCCATCCTCCCAAGTAGCTGGAATTACAAGTGTGAGCCATGGTGCCCTGCAGTAAAAAAAAGAAATTCTGAATGTTACATTAAATTAGTGATTAGCGGCCAGGCGCAGTGGCTCACGCCTGTAATCCCAGCACTTTGGGAGGCCAAGGCGGGTGGATCACAAGGTCAGGAGATCGAGACCATCCTGGTAACATGGTGAAACCCTGTCTCTACTAAAAATACAAAAAATTAGCCGAGAGTGGTGGTGGGCACCTGTAGTCCCGGCTGCTGGGGAGGCTGAAGCAGGAGAATGGCTTGAACCTGGGAGGTGGAGCTTGCAGTGAGTGGAGATCGTGCCACTGCACTCCAGCCTGGGTGACAGAGCAAGACTCCGTCTCAAAAACAAAACAAAACAAAAAAAATTGGTGATTAGCTGGAGTTTTCCTTATAATATGTGCTTTTCTATTCTGTGTTTACTACTTATATAGGTGTTTATAGAACTATAAACATCTTGAGTGTACTTTTGTATTTCAGTGGGTTTAGCTAGCAGTTGGCATTTTTGGCTATATCTTATTGTAGGTGAATCTGCCTTTGCTTGAATCTAAAGGTTATCTCTTTTCAGCTTTATCTTTATGAGTCTTTTTTTGTAATGACATTATAACACATTTTTAAGAAGTAGCTTCTAATATGGTGAAATGAAGCAAAACGATTTAGAAGTATAGTTTAAACTGACATATGTAGACAAGATTTTAGGTTCTAAGTAGGCTCTGGTTGAATAAAAATATAAAAAGATAATAGGTTTTTCACAATATGCTTTCTATGAATTATTCAGCCAAATTATTTTCTGCAAGCTAAAGTTTTTATGCCCGTTTCATATGAAATCAGCTGAGTCTAGGTCTCAGGTGTCTGTTACTTGGGGAAGGATTTTCTTGCGTGACCTCAGGTGATCTGCCCACCTCGACCTCCCAAAGTGCTGGGATTACAGGTGTGAGCCACCATGTCCGGCCTCAGATTTCTTTTTGTTTACCTCTCGTAGGGACTTATTTACCCTATGCTACCTACTAAAAGTCAATTGGGAAAACATAACACTAAAGCTTCTTGAGGTCTTTTTTTTTTTCAAGACAGGATTTTGCTTTTTTGCCCAGGCTGGAGTGCAGTGGCACGATCATGGCTTGCAGTACCCTCAACCTCCTGGGCTCAAGCAGTCCTCCCACCTCAGTCTTCTGAGTAGCTGGGATCACAGGCGCGTGCCATTACACCCAGCTAATTTTTAATTTTTTTTGTAGAAATGGGGTCTTAACCTGTTGCCCAGACTCATCTTGAACTTCCGGGCTCAACCAGTCCTTCCGCTTTGGCCTCCCAAAGTGCAGGGATTACAGGTGAGAGCTGAAATGCCAGGCCTGCAAAATGTCTTTTATCTCTCTGAGATCATCTGCTTTACAGAGAAAGTACAGTAGATTCTCAAAGCATACAACTGAATGTGGTAGATTGGTGTTCATTTTACTGTTGAGAAAACTAAAGAGAAGTTTAGCCCAAGTCATACAATTAAAAAGTAGTAAATACAAGATTAGAAATCATTGTTTTGACTCATTATCCTATATTTCCCGTAGTTGATTGGGAACATGAGGAAAGACTGTTTTATTTGATTGATGTTTTAATCATACTCTGTGATTAAATACAATAAATATGTAATACAGGCCGGGTACGGTGGCTCAGGCCTGTAATCCCAGCACTTTGGGAGGCCGAGGCGGGCGGATTACGAGGTCAAGATTTCGAGACCAGCCTGACCAACATGGTGAAACCCCGTCTCTACTAAAAATACAAAAATTAGCCGGGCCTGGTGGCACATGCCTGTAATCCCAGCTACTTGGGAGGCTGAGGCAGGAGAATCGCTTGAACCAGGAAGAAGGCGGAGGTTGCAGTGAGCCGAGATTACACCATTGCACTCTAGTCTGGGCAACAGAGTGAGACTCCATCTCAAAAAAAAAAATAATGAATAAATAAATATGTAATACAATAAAGATATGTTAAAGAACTGGAATTGCAAACTAAAACAAAATAGCTGTCTTTTTTTTTTTTTTTTTTTTTTTTTTTTAAGAGATGTGGTCTTCCCACCTCAGCTTTTGGGCCTACAGGTGCACGCCACAGTGCCTGGCTTGCCATCTTTTGTTCAGATAGATTTTATGTATAGGATACATGGGGTTCATAACCTACCTAATGTCTTTACCTGTTAGAGAACCAGCACTACGTGAGCTTTTTACTGGAAACTTATGCCTGTGACTTTTAATGGCTTTACTATTATACTTAACACTTAGCTTTCCCCCCCCCCCCTTTTTTTTTTTTTTTGAGATAGAGTCTTACTCTGTCTCCCAGGCTGGAGTGCAGTGGCATGATCTCGGCTCATTGCAATCTCTGTCTCCCAGGTTCAAGTGATTCTGCTGCCTCAGCCTCCTGAGTAGCTACAGGCACATGCCACCACACCTGGCTAATTTTGTACTTGTAGTAGAGATGAGGTTTCACCATGTTGGCCAGGCTGGTCTCGAACTCCTGACCTCAAGTGATCTGTCTGCCTTGGCCTCCCAAAGTGCTGGGATTGCAAGTGTGAGCCACCAGGTCCGGCCGATAATTAATGCTTCACTTTGAACTTCTTTTGGCTTCAGTTTTATTAAAATTTAAGTTAAATACCTTCCCAAAAGATTGCCTCTTAACCTATAAATAAGGAAGTCATAATATTTTTAGGCTTGATTAACCATAAATGTCATTAATAAGAACTAGAGAACCAGTAGCCATAATCAGGCCAGCAGCTTAGTCTATGGTGAGTTTGTGATAGAGGCCTTAGACAGTCTCTGGACCACAAAGAGTTAAAGCACAAGAGATCTGAATTTTGCTGTTTTTTAATTAGTTACCTTGCTTAATAAATTATCACAAACTTAGCAACTTAAAACGATATATTTACTGTATCACAGTTTCTCTGTGTCAGCAGTCTGGGCATAGCTTAGTTGGGTCCTCTGCTTAGGGTCTCACAAGGCTACAGTCAAAATATTGGCCAGGCCTGGTTTCTCAGAGACTTGGTTGGAGAGGGATCTGCTTCGTTTCCCTCAGCTCATTGGCAAAATTTATTTCACTGCAGTTCCAGCAAGATGGATAACTTATGTTATCACATGCACATTATCATACACATCCCATCTCCCTTACCACATTTTATTGATTAGAAACAAATTACAGGCCCTGCCTACCATACTTGGGGTGAGGGGGGTTATACAAATGTGTAATACCAGATGTCATGGATCATGGGGCCGCCTTAAATTGAATCTGCTACAGTTTGTTTTTTTCATTGTTTTTGCTCTTCACTATCTCCTTTCTCTCTCGACCTTACCCCCCCCCACCATCTCCCAGGCACAAGTTAAAAACAAAGAAGGGAGATAATACGATTTGTGATTAATCTATGGAAATAATTTCCTTTTTTCTTTTAGTGGGCTTAAAATTGAATTCAGTGGATCCAACAATGAGCATTGATCTTAAATACTTGGGAGTACAGTTACCTTTGGCTCCGGCTACTAGCTTTCCTTTTTGGAACCTTACAGGAACCAACCCTGCCTCTCCTGGTGAGTATGTAACATTTGTAAAGTCAAACACTATTTTTCTTGAAGTTTACGTTATTTGTAACGTAAGTAAAAAGCTACCTTTATTGGTGACATTTAACATTAGTCTAAGATAGATCTTTTGTCTGTTGTTATAGTTTTGATAAGTGATTTATACACTTACCAAATTAAAGTTTTATTAATTAATTAGGTCCATAATATTGGCCTGCTAGAATTTTGGTCATCTGTTTGACTTTTTCTTTTATAGATGCGGGATTTCCCTTTGTTTCTAGGACAGGGAAAACCAATGATTTCACTAAGATCAAGGGATGGAGGGGAAAATTTCATAGTGCTTCTGCATCTAGGAATGAAGGTAATTAGTTTTTTAAAATTTTGTAAATGTTCTGAAACATGTAGCCAGAAACCTTTTGTTAAAAGTAAGTCTTGGTTGTTTTTCTTCATTCCTTCTCGCCATGGGTTTTTTGTTGTTGTTGTTGAGACTGAGTTTTGCTCTTGCTGCCCAGGCTGGAGTGCGATGGTGTGATCTTGACTCACTGCAACCTCCACCTCCCAGGTTCAAGAGATTCTCCTGCCTCAGCCTCCCAAACAGCTGGGACTACAGGCATGTGCCACCACGGCTGGCTAATTTTTTGTATTTTTAGTAGATACAGGGCTTCACCATGTTGGCCAGGCTGGTCTGGAACTCTTGACCTCAGGTGATCCGTCCGCCTCGGCCTCCCAAAGTGCTGGGATTACAGGCGTGAGCTGCCGCGCCCAAGCCTTCCATGGTTTAAAATGAACTGAAAATACTTGTCTTGCTGTTTTCTGTCTGCTACCCATTTTCCTGTAGTCACAACCCTGAGGTTCAGTCAGGCTTAAATAATTGCTACAGCGTTTTTAACAGCATTTTTGTTATTTCTGTTTCTGCAGTTACAAAAAACATTCTCAAGCATTAGTTTAGAACTGTATACTTCAGAGTTGTATAGTGATTTCCTATAGTCTTATACTTCAAACTAAACTTCTAATCCAAGCATTTTGACTGTATCTCTCTTGGTCTCCGTTCTTAGTGCTTTTCCTTGTTCACTGCATTCGTTTGCAATTTAACCAGTTAAATATGCCAGTTTTCCAAAATACTTTTCTCACCTTTTAATCTTTTCACAGTATTTTTAACAATGTAATTCATGTCTCTGTACTTAATTTTTTTGTTTCTTAAAAACTAAATTTTGTGGTTGGGCATGGTGGCTCATGCCTGTAATCTCCCAGCACTTTGGGAGGCCGAAGCAAGTGGATTGCCTGAGCTCAGGAATTCGAGACCAGCCTGGGCAACATGGTGAAAACCCCTCTCTACAAAAAAATGCAAAAACAGCCAGATGTGGTGGCGCATTCCTGTAGTCCGAGCTACTTGCGGGGCTGAGGTGGGAGGATCACTTGAGCCCAGGGAGGTTGAGGCTGCAGTGAGCCAAGATCACACCACTGCACTCCAGCCGGAGTGACAGAGCGAGACCCTGTCTCAAACAAACAAACAAAAACCCAACTAAATTTTACACCCCTCTTTTTGTGGTCTTCCTTCTTCTCTAATGTTTTGTATCACACTCCAGGCATTCCAGTCTTTCTCCCTCGCTTTTTAAAGACGGGGCCTTGCTCCATTGCCCAGGTTGGAGTGCAGTGGTCTAATCTCAGCTCACTGCAGCCTTGACCTCCTGGGCTCAAGTGATTCTCCCTGCTCAGCCTCCAGAATAGCTGTGACCACAGGTGTGCGCCACCATGCCTGGCTAAGTTTTTGTAGAGCTGGGGTTTGTGATGTTGCCCAGCCTGGTCTTGAACTCCTGAGCTCAAGAAATCCGCCCGCCTTGGCCTCACTAAGTGCCGGGATTACAGGCATGAGCCCCCGTGCTCAGTCTCACTCTCATAAATAATCTTTTGGCATTCTGTTGAGGCCTGCTTTAATTTCTTTTTTTTTTTCCCCTGTTATGTGTTTTTTTTTTCTTTTCTTTTCTTTTTTTTTTTTTTTTTTTTTTTTTGAGATGGAGTTTTGGTCTTGTTGCCCAGCTGGAGTGCAATGGCATGATCTCGGCTCACCGCAACCTCCCCGTCTCGGGTTCAAGCAATTCTCCTGCTTCAGCCTCCTGAGTATCTGGGGATTGCAGGCATGTGTCACCATGCTCAGCTAATTTTGTATTTTTAGTAGAGACGGGTTTTCTCCATGTTGGTCAGGCTGGTCTCAAACTCCGACCTCAGGTGATCTGCCTGCCTCAGCCTCCCAAAGCGCTGGGATTGCAGGAGTGAGCCACTGTGCACAGGCTCCCTGTTACATTTTTACTTATCTTTGGTCTCTTTAATCAGGTCAAAGATTGTCAAAGATTGAAGATTCTTAGGTTAAATACATTGTTAATATAATGTATTTAATAATATACATAGAGTAAGACATAATTTTAGAGAATGGATTTTAATGTTTTTATTGCCCAAGACTAGAGAATGGATTTTAATGTCATTAATATCTGAGACTCATTCTCTTCACTTGGTTTTATTTATTTTTTCTTTCTGAGGAGGGATAGTTTGTTTATTAATGTATTTATTTTTAAAAATTTATTTATGTTTTTAGAGACAGGGTCCTTGCTGTGTTACTTAGGCTGGTCTTGAACTCCTAGCCTGTAGCGATCGTTTTGCTTCTTCCTGTCAAAGTACTGGGATTACAGGTGGGAGTCACTGTGCCCAGCTAAGGGATAGTTTAGAAGATGCACTGTCTTGTAGCTCAATATTCTTGGCCTTTTTTAGTGTTTTTATGGAGATTCATAAATCTGTGCTAGATTTCTTTAAGCATTTTGTGTTTTCTTATTTCTAGGTGGAAATTCAGAAAGTTCACTGAAAAATCGTTCTGCTTTCTGTAGTGATAAGCTAGATGAATACTTGGAAAATGAAGGCAAGCTGATGGAAACAAGCATGGGTTTTTCTTCTAATGCTCCCACATCTCCTGTGGTGTACCAGCTTCCCACTAAGAGTACCAGCTATGTACGAACACTTGATAGTGTACTAAAGAAGCAATCTACTATTTCCCCTTCTACCTCTTATTCTTTGAAACCTCATTCTGTACCCCCTGTCTCTCGAAAGGCAAAGTCTCAAAACAGACAGGCAACTTTCAGTGGCCGAACTAAATCATCTTATAAATCCATTTTACCATACCCTGTTTCACCAAAGCAGAAATACTCTCATATGATTCTAGGAGATAAGGTTACCAAGAATTCTTCAGGCATCATCTCAGAAAATCAGGCGAATAACTTTGTTGTGCCAACTTTGGATGAAAATATATTTCCAAAGCAGATTAGTTTGCGGCAGGCACAGCAGCAGCAGCAGCAGCAGCAACAGGGAAGTCGCCCTCCAGGCTTGTCTAAATCTCAGGTGAAGCTAATGGACCTGGAAGACTGTGCACTTTGGGAAGGAAAACCAAGGACATACATCACAGAAGAGCGAGCAGATGTATCCTTAACAACTCTACTTACAGCTCAAGTAAGTAGCTGCTGTTTTCTGGAGGTATATTAGTGCTTGGCTAGAAAGAGCGAGGTTAGTGAGGGGAAATGGGAATGGTACTTTTTGGCAGGGTGATCAGCTAGTTTTTAGCATTTAGAACCTTCATGCGAACTAAGGCTATGTCTTCCCCATTTGTTCTTTACCAACTAGATACTCAGGTGTAGATTTTTCCTGCCATCAGAGAGAGACAGTACAATTGCACTTTTGAATAACCTGTCTCTCCTGTATAAAGGCAACTGACCATTCTGAAAATCTCTGATTTCATTTTCCAACATATGGGCAAGTACATTGGCTGATCTTGTTAAAACAACTTTGAAAATCGTGCTTTTATTTTTTATTTTTTGAGCCTGGAGTCGGAGTGCAGTGGCAGGATCTCAGCTCACTGCAACCTCCGCCTCCTGGGTTCAAGCTATTCTCCTGCCTCAGCCTCTCGAGTAGCTGGGACTATAGGCACATGCCACTGCACCTGGCTAATTTTTGTATTTTTAGTAGAGACACGTTTTCGCCATGTTAGCTAGACTGGTCTCGAGCTCCTGACCTTAGGTGATCCACCTGTCTCACCTCCCAAAATGCTGGGATTACAGGCATGAGTCACCACGCCCGGCCTGAAAAATATGCTTTTAAAAGATACTAAATCCGAGGAAACTGAAAATTAAAAACCTCTGGAGAGAAACCTTTATCTTTTGTGAAATTTTGTATTAATAATTTTTCACTTATTTATTTTTATTTTTATATTTTAGAAGTTTTATGGCAAGGGATGCAGGAAGGAATTTTTGATCTATTGATGATGTACCTATCTTAGCAGCCTCTGGTGCGTGTGAAATGATGCCACAGCACATTTATTTATTTATTTATTTGTTTTTGAGACAATGTCTCACTCTTGTTGCCCAAGCTGGAGTTTAGTGGCGTGATCACAGCTCACTGTGATCCTCCTACCTTAGCCTCCTGAGTAGCTGGGGCCTGTAGGTGTGCACTACCACGCCTGGCTAATTTTTTGTGTTATATTAAAAATACAAACGGGGTTTTGCCATGTTATCTAGGCTGGTCTCAAACTCCTGGGCTCAAGCTATCTGCCTGCCTCGGCCTCCCAAAGTGCTAGGATTACAAGCATGAGCCACTGCGCCTGGCCTTCATCATTACTTTTTTTACTTTCCATTTTGTAATTCTATGACTGAATTCTGGAACTAAAGATCATCAGATGTTGGAACTAAATGCAGATTATTTTATTCGTTATTAATCCTTCATAAAGACTTTTATTTATGTATTGTCCTATTCTTTTTTTATTAATTACCCTACAATAGGGACCAGCAAACTTTTTCTGTAAAGGGCCAAATAGTAAATATTTAAGGCTTTGCAGACCATACACTCTCTATAGCAGTTACTGAACTCTGCTGTTGTAGTTCTTCAGACGGTATGTGTATGAATTAGCCTGGCTGCATTCCAGTGAAACTTTATGACACAGGCTGGATTTGGCCCATGGGTCTCAACCTTTGTTAATCTTTGCCTTAGAACATTACGTATAATTTATATTGAAAATAAATCCATCCTTGATAGTTTTGCCCATAATTGTCTGTACTAAGCATTAGAATGGCAGATTGTTTAGAGCCCTGGTTATATTCATGTTCTGTCCTTTGAATCTGCATTAGTCCTGTGCTGTTAGTACTTAAAATCAGAGAGTAATGCAGTCCAGTATATGACCATAAGTTGTTGGTGGTGTAGGGGGATGGTTTAGTGGAATTACAATTTTCTACTTTGACTTTAGGCATCCCTCAAAACTAAACCTATCCACACAATCATAAGGAAACGAGCCCCTCCCTGCAACAATGACTTCTGTCGACTGGGTTGTGTATGTTCCAGTCTAGCTTTGGAGAAGCGCCAACCTGCCCACTGCCGCCGACCAGACTGCATGTTTGGTTGTACTTGTTTGAAAAGAAAAGTTGTACTTGTTAAAGGAGGATCCAAAACTAAGCATTTTCAGAGGAAGGCTGCTCATCGAGATCCAGTATTTTATGATACTCTGGGAGAGGAGGCAAGGGAGGAAGAAGAAGGAATCAGGGAGGAGGAGGAACAATTGAAAGAGAAAAAGAAGAGAAAGAAGCTAGAATACAGTGAGTATTAATTGAGAGTTAAAACTGTGCCATATCAGTTTTTGGAAAAGTATGGTTATTTTAGAATAATGCAACCTACCTTAATCCCGATCAATTATCCAATAAGAGCTTTGAGACTTATTCTTATCCTTACATGCTCTTTCTGACGGGCTGTCTGAGATGCACACAAACACACACCTTCTTTAAGTTGAATTGTTCTCTGAGAATTGCTTTTTTGTGCTAAATTTAAATCATACTGTTACTTGGTTCTCTAGAATGCCCTTGACCTTTGAGTTCTTCCATTTTCTGGATTGTGCGCATGTGCACGCACACACAGGTAGACACACGTACGTTCCTTGGAAAGACTATAGATGATCCATATAATGCATCATATTTTCTAAAAGGAGGAGTTTGCGAAAAGACCCTCTGGTCATGGTTGGAGATTTGGGGACAAAGTAGGGGTGTGGTAAAGCTGAACATCATGTACTGTGTTGAAAATTGGGGTTTTTTTTTGGTGGGAGAGGATAAAATATGATGTAAATGTAGACCCAAGTTACATATTATTTCATTATTGATTTTTTTCGTTTCTGTTATATCTTTGTATTTTGTTCAAATGTATTGAAATGATTTTACCGTATAATTGAAACAGGTTTCTTAGTTTATCAGGGGATTAATACTCCTTTTTTTGGCAATTTATGTTTATACTTCCTGTTGCTCTGTGCTCATTTCAGTCAGATGATGATTAATATTTCAGTGTATATTCCATCATAAGGTCATGTTCTGCTTTCCACATCAACAATTGTAGATCTAATTTATAATGTTAGTTTTAATGGCTTCATGTTGTTATAATCCCTTTGGTTGGATAGTTAGCCTTTTTGGGTTTTCTTTATTATAAGCTGTACGGTGATGAACATCCATGTTCAGGATAGGCTGTTAAAAGTGGAATTGCTGTGACAGTGTGTACATGTTAAACATTTGTAGATGTCACTAGATTTGTGCCAACTTCAGACGTATGCCAGTAGTCAGATACTGGATGGTGCCAGTTTTCTGTTCTCTTGCTCTGTTGCCCAGGCTGGAGTGCAGTGGCATGGTCTCAGCTCACTGCAACCTCCACCTCCTGGGTTCAAATGATTTTCCTGCCCCAGCCTCCTGAGTAGCTGGGATTATAGGTGCCCAGCTAATTTTTTTATATTTTAGTAGAGACGGGGTTTCACCATGTTGCGTAGGCTGGTCTTGAACTCCTGAGCTCAGGCAATCTTCCTGCCTCAGCCTCCCAAAGTGCTAGGATTATAATAGGCATAAGCCACTGTACCCAGTTAGTTTTCTTTTCTAACACTGAATATTTTACAACTTTTAAAACTGTCATATGGATAGGCAGAAATTGATATTTTGTTTTAGATTTGTATTTCTTCTATGATAGGTTTATTGACATTTATCATAAACTTTTTTCTGTAAATTGCCTTTTTGAATTCTTTGCTAACTTTTATTGGAGTGTGTTTTTTTCCTTTAGTTTGCAGAAACTTTATATTTTCTAGGTTATAATTTTGTAATTTACATTTTCGTTTTGTTCAAGGTTCCCTCCCCCACTGCCCACTCGCCCCCAGTGAAAAAGCAGTGATAGTTAAACTTGGCAGTCTTTTCTTTTTATGGTTTCTGTCTTTTTTTTTTTTTTCTCTTTTTTTGAGACAGAGTCTCGCTCTGTTGCCCAGGCTGGAGTGCAGTGGCACGATCTCGGCTCACTGCAACCTCCACCTCTTGGGTTCAAGCAATTCTTCTGCCTCAGCCTCCCAAGTAGCTGGGACTACAGGCATGCACCACCACACCTGGCTAATTTTTGTATTTTTAGTAGAGACGGGGTTTCACCATATTGGCCAGGCTGGTCTTGAACTCCTGACCTTGTGATCGGCCCACCTCGGCCTTCCAAAGGGCTTGGTTTCTGTCTTTAAAGTCTTGTTTAGAAAGTCTTTCTCTACCTTGAGATTATAAAAATATTTAATTATATTTCTTCCAGTACTTTTTTGGACTTAAAAAAATAAGTTGTTAATATAGCTGAATTTATTTGATGTGGGATTTGTAGTAGGGAATCATATTTCCCCCAAATGCCTGGCCGTTGTACCATCACTTATTGAGAAATATACTTTTCCTACTGAACTAAAATGTCACCTGTAATATAATAAATTAAAATATATTAATGCCTGGATCTCTTTCTGGCCTCTCCTGTTTTGTGACCAGTGCCAGGGTATTCTTATTTCTAGTTTAGCATTTAAGTGAGATATAGTGTATTTAAATACCTAAATGATCTTTGTGTAAATAAGATTTTAAAGGTTTAAAATGAAGCATAGTGTAGATTTATTAGTTTAGTTCTACCCATATCTCCTTACTGAGTTTACTCCCTTCTTATGCTTAAGACAAGCATTTCCAATTCAAAGCAACAAAAATAAAATACAGAAGCCCACATAAGCAGGAATAGTGCTTACCTCTTAGGCTTTACTGCTTTTTGATTATTGTCTTCATCCTGTGCCCTATCCTTGACTATAATTAAACTCCGATAGCCAATTATCAAAGTATTTTTTTGTTTTCTTACTGGTACAGTTCATTATAAAAAGCAAAGCTTGCTATTCCCTATCTAGGAGCCATCAGTTTTCTTGTACTGTTAGGGAAGGATGAAAAAGGAGGGATGGCCGGGCATGGTGGCTCAGGCCTGTAATCCCAGCACTTTGGGCGGCTGAGGCGGGCAGATCACGAGGTCAGGAGATTGAGACCGTCCTGGCTAACACGGTGAAACACCGTCTCTACTAAAAATACAAAAAAAAAAAAAATTAGCCAGGCGTGGTGGCGGGCACCTGTAGTCCCAGCTACTCCGGAGGCTGAGGCAGGAGAATGGTGTGAACCCGGGAGGCAGAGCTTGCAGTGAGCCGAGATTGTGCCACTGCACTCCAGCCTGGGTGACAAAGCGAGACTCCGTATCAAAAAAAAGAAAAAGAAAAAGGAGGGGTGATATTTTTGTTAACAACTGATATGTAAAAGGAGTAGAAATAGGAAAGAGTTCTTAGAGGTAAACATGTTGCCGATACCAAAAATGGACAAAGAAAAAAATGTAAAAACTGGAAAAGTTGAAATCCTTTAGTATGTTTTGCAAAAAGATAGGTGGAAACTGAGGGTAAAAAAAAGTAAGTTATGAAATTGAGGTATAAGCATTTTATTTAGAATGATTGAGTGTAACCACTAAAAATAAACAAATGTTTAAAAGTAGTCACTTGTCACTGCAACACTGGGTATGATGGAAGACTTGTTTCTTTTTATATTCTTCAGCACAGTTTTTTGTGTGTTTTTATTATATAGTTAATATATAAAAAATTAGTCTTCTCAATGCATAAAATCTCAGCATTTAATACTTTTTTTTTGTCATTGTAACAGACTTAAAAATTTTTTTGTAATGGTTCAATCCATTGCTGAAAAAAAGATGGGTAACATTATTGGACACTGTTATGCATAGCACTCTATGAAGGTTCTGTCATTTAAACCTTCAACCTTATATGATAAGGAAGCTTCATTCTCCATTTTAGAAATGAGCTAATTGAGTGCTTAGTGACTTGTTCTCCAAGGTCATAAAGATACTAAGTGAGTTGTAGGGGACTGCCAAGTCCTCATGCTTTTTCTACCTTGTAAGGTACAATTTCTGAAATTTTAATTCTGCCTCCTTTTTGTAGACCCCAGTGGCCGTTACTTTTATCACCTGCTTATCCTTTGGTTTGTCAAAAAATACTGCTGGCTGTGCAGAGGTACTGTGCCTAGCTGTTGTGGGTAGTACCAAGGGAAAGAATAAAACTTGTCATTTCTGTTTTCTTAGCCCACTTAATATACCTGTAAATTAACAATATAAAGAAAAAAATCAATAAAATTGAGACTTGTAGCCAGACTGAGGAATAAAGAGAACATACTAATTACCATTATTAGGAATGAAAGGTGACTTCAGTACAGACATTGAAAGGATGATATGGCAATATTATGAACAACTTTATGTCAGTAAATGGACAACTCAGATGAAATGGAAAAACTCTTTAAAAGACACAAGCTACAAAACTCACTCAAGAAGAAATAGGTGACTGCTTGCCTTAATACTTATTAGAGAATTGAACTTGTAGTGGAAAACCCTGCAATAATAATTCTGGTCTGAGTTGCTTCACTGTTGAATTCTTTAAAACATTAAAAACTAAATCCCATTTGATGCGGTCTTCCATAAAATGGTGTCATCTTATGAAACCAGCATTACCCTGATATTCAATCCATAAGAAGACTTTACAAGAAAACTGTAGACTGATAACCCTTATGAACATAGATGTAAAATTTCTAAATAAAAGTTTAGCAACTCAAATCCAACAGTATATTTAAAGGATACTGCATCATGACTAAGTGGGGTGTATCCTAGAAGTGTGGGATTTGTTTAACATTTGAAAAATCAATCAGTATACTTTGCCATTACAGTGGACTTAAAAAAAGACCAGTCTGGGTGACAGAGTGAGATCCTGTCTCAAAAAAAAAAAAAAAAAAAATTAGTGTTCTAAATTATGGTGACATCATATGTTGTAATTAGTAAATATGTCCGTATGTATAAAATACATATTAAGGATAGAAATTTGATTTAGATATGAATATTTATGTAATTTGCCATATAACAGATTAAATGAGATCATTTATGATATTAATGAATTAATGAATGTGGTTAAATTGATAAAAATTCAACATTTATCATCTCAAGATACATATCTATCTCACTATATATAGATAGATATCTTGATATATGTAGTGTATATGTAGTGTGTGTGTGTGTGTGTGTGTATATATATATATACATGTATAGTATTATTTAGTTAGGTTCTTAAGAAGTTTAAAATACCAATTTGTGAGGATAAATTCCATTCATCAGGGCAAACACAGATCGCAGGTAGCCCTGGAGCTGAGGAATAGCTTTGATTTTTCGTACAATTTGTGAGTCCACAGCTTTCTGATCAATCTTGCACTGCTCTGTAGTCTTATAGTTCTCTTTTTCTGTGTCAGAGATCTCACCTTCCTGGTGTCTGGGCTTCTGCAACTGCTTCTCGAAGTGAGCATCAATAAGATGTTTTGGGATTTTTACATTGCTGATGCCAGTTTTGGTTGAGGTGGCAATGACAAATTTCTGGTGTGTTCAAACTCCACCTGATTAAGAGATATTTTTGAAAGATTGACAAAATTCATTTCTGGTAAAAATTCTCGGCACACTAGGGATAGCAAGGAATTTTCTCAACTGGATAAAATAATCTTTGAAAAATATTACAATTGACATATTAATGATAAAAGACTTATTGTTCTCTCCCAAAGACTGGGAATGAGGAAGAATGCCCACTTTTACCACTTCTGTTTAACGTTATGTACAGGAGGTCCTAGCCAGTGCAGTAAGGGCATGATAAAGAGAGAGGTATCCAGATTGGAAAGGAAGAAGTAAAAATTGGCTTTATTCGTGGATAGGAAAACCTAGGGAATCTGCAAAATAAGTTACTAGAACTGTAAGTCAGTTTAATGAGGTTGCAGCATACATTATCAGTATGCAACATGTTTGTACATATAAGCAATGAACAATTGGAAATTGAGATAAGTTGAGATTAAAAAAATACCATTTAAAATAGCATCCAGTGAGAAGAGACACTTAAGGATAACTTTGATAAAAGATGCCTAAAACCTATATACTAAAAACTATAAGGCATTGCTGACAGTGATTTTAAGAGGCCTAAATAAATGGAAAAATATATTGTTTTCATTTATCAGAAGACACTCTTGGTAAGATACTTTTCACAAATTGGCCTATAGATCTGCTGATGCTATTCCAATCAAAATCCTAACAGCCTTCTGGGGGATAGAAATTGGCAAGTTTCTAAAATTTTTATGAAAAACAGAGGACTTAGAATAGTCCAAACAACTTTGATAAAGAATGTACCTGCTCATGCCTGTAATCCCAGCACTTCAGGAGGCCGAGACTGGTGAATCATCTGAGCTCAGGAGTTCATGACCAGCCTGGGCAACATGGTGAAACCCTGTCTCTACCAAAAATACAAAAAATTAGCCTGGTGTGGTGGTATGCACCTGTAGTCCGAGCTACTTGGGGGGCTGAGGTGGGAGGATCACTTGAGCCTGGGAGGCAGAGGTTGCAGTGAACTGAAATTATGCCACTGCATCTCCAGTCTGGGTGACAGAGTGAGACCCTGTCTCAAAAAAAAAATTAATGTTCTATATTATGGTGACATCATATGTTGTAATTAGTAAGTATGTCCATATGTATAAAATACATATTAGTGATTGGGGTAGAAATTTGATTTAGATATGAATATTTATGTAATTTGCTGTATAACATTAAATGAGATTATGATATGTAATTAATGAATATGGTTAAATTGATAAAAATTCAGCATTTTTTATTTAAAAAATAACACTTAGCAAGTGAACCTCAGAAAAATGCTGCTTCTCACTTTCATCTGTAATCTTACTTCAGTCCTAATCAAAACTCTCATAGCTTTTTATGTGAAACATGAAAAGCAGAACTTATAATTTATATGGAAATGCAAAGAATCTAGAAATAACCAGGTCAATCTTGAAGAACAGTGGCAGAATGGAAGGATTTTATTGTATGTCAAGAGTTACAAAATTACCACGTGATATGGGTGATATTGGCTTGTCATAAAATGAATAGACAAGTAGAACAGAATAGAGAGGCTACAGGCTGGGTGCTGTGGCTCATGCCTTGTCATCCCAGCACTTTGTGGGGCCAAGGCAGGAGGATCGCTTGAGCCCAGGAGTTCGAGACCTGCCTGAGCAACATAGCAATACTTCCATCTCTACTAAAAATAAAAAACATTTTGGCTGATGGCATGGTGGCTCAGGCCTGTTGTCCCAGCTGTGCAGTAGGCTGAGGCAAAAGTATGGCCAGGAGGTTGAGGCTGCAGTGAGCCGTGATAGTGCACTCCAGCCTGGGTGACAGAGTGAGACGTTGTCTCAAAAATAAAAACTAAGGCCAGACGCGATGGCTTACACCTGTAATCCTAGCACTTTGAGAGGCCGAGGTGGGCAGATTGCCTGAGCTCAGGAGTTCGAAACCAGCCTGTGCAACATGGCGAAACCCCGTCTCTACTAAAAATACAAAAAATTAGCCGGGCATGGTGGTGTGCGCCTGTAATCCCAGCTACTCTGGAGGCTGAGCCACGAGAATCTGTTGAACCTGGGAAGCTGAGGTTGCAGTGAGCCGAGATTGCACTGTTGCACTGGGCGACAAAGTGAGACTCTGTCTCAAAATAAAATAAAATAAAATAAAAGAATACTGTAAACAGATTCAAACATAAATGGACTCTTGATTTGACAGAAGTGGCAAAGAAATAAAGAAAGAATGATCTTTTCACCAAATGGTGATAGGATTATTGTACATCCATATGGGAAAAATAGAAACTTTATTCGTTTCTCACACCATATATGGAAATAATTTGTAGGTACGTTATACACCTAATTTTCAATGACTAAACAATACAGCATTTAGAAGATACAGATAAATGTATACAGGATCTCATATTAGGAAAAAATTTCTTAAACATAACAGAAGAAAACCAATTATTAGGGAAAAGATCAAGCCATTTGACAACTTTAAAATAAGAAATTCAGAGGCTGGGCACGGTGTCTCACGCCTGTGATTCCAGCACTTTGGGAGGCTGAGGTGGGTGGATTACTTGTGGTCAGGAATTCGAGACCAGCCTGGCCAACATGGTGAAACCCCATCTCTACCAAAAATACAAAAATTAGCCAGGTGTGATAGGATGTGCCTCTAATCCCAGCTACTCAGGAGGCTGAGGCACAAAAATCGCTTGAACCTGGGAGATGGAGGTTGCAGTGAGCCAAGATTGTGCCACTGCACTCCAGCCTGGGAGATAGAACGAGACTCTGTCTCAAAAATAAATAAAATAAAAGCAGATATTTGTAATATCTAAGGACCTATATCCAAAATATATAAAGGTGTCTACAAATTAATAATAAACACTCCTGTAGAAAAAATGAGCAAGAGTTTTAGAAGCATTTCATAAAGGGGAATGCTGAACAGCTCATTTGTAGTTGGGGAAATCCAAATTAAATCCATGATGAGATTCTACTAGACACCTGCCAGAATGGTTATTATTACATGCCTCTACTAATACCAACTATTGATAAAGACAATGAACAATGGGAAATCTCCTACACTGCTGATGGGGAAATAAATAGGTGTAACCACTTTGGAAAATAGTTGGGCAGTATCTACTGAAGTTGAAGATTCATAGCCCTTGATCTAGCAGTTTGACTCCAGAGTAACAAGCAGAACTGTATTATATAAGAATATTTACATGATTCTCACAGTATCTAAAACCTGAAAACAATCCCAAATGTCTAATAACAATAGAAGAATAAACAGTAGTATGAATATTCAGTGAAATAACATACCACAGTGAAAATAAATGAATTACAACTGCGTGTTTCAGCATAGATGAATTTTACAAATATAATGTTGAAGGGGAAAAACTCCAGGTAAAAGAATGTGTCTTTGATTCCATTAATATAAACTTTTAAAGTAGGCAAATTTTTTTTTTTTTTTTTGAGATGGAGTCTTGCTCTCTCGCCCAGGCTGGAGTGCAGTGGTGCGACCTCGGCTCACTGCAAGCTCCGCCTCCTGGGTTCACACCATTCTCCTGCCTCAGCCTCCCGAGTAGCTGGGACTACAGGCACCCGCCACCGCACCTGGCTAATTTTTTGTATTTTTAGTAGAAACGGGGTTTCACCATGTTAGCCAAGATGGTCTCGATCTGCTGACCTCGTGATCCGCTTGCCTCGGCCTCCCAAAGTGCTGGGATTGCAGGCGTGAGCCACTGTGCCCGGTCTAAAGTAGGCAAAATTAAGGTATGATATTTAGGTGTTATACTTTGACATTCAAAAAAGGAAAGCAAAGAGGTAGCTATCATTTAAGTGCCTTTTTTATAGGAAGGGGAGGGATTGTGATTGAGAAAGGGTTCTGGAATTGATAGCACTGTTCTATTTCTTATATGGTGTTTACATGGATGTATAGTTCTTAATATGTATTGAGTTGTATATTGTTTATGTACATTTCTTTATAAATGTTATATTTCATTATAAAGAGATCCAAAATGCCTACAAAAATCAGAGGAAGAGGAGCATGGTGTGTTAGTGTGCTGTATTAGCATGGCAGTTCTTGTAGGTCTTCTAAGTGTAATGCTATTCATTTATGGTGCAACTACTATGGACACTGCTAGGAGTGAGGAGGTAGAATATAGGCAATTAAAACAACTCCATCTCTCTAAGAGGTTACTGTCAATTTGATAAAACAGGTATATGGTAAAAAGATACATATTTATTGTAATTTTAAGTCCCACAAGTAACTGAATTCCTGTAATGTTTTAAGTGTCATGAACAAAATGCTTACTGAGAAGCCAGAAGACAGAGTGATAGAGCTAGGGGACTTGGGGAAGGTAATATATATTAGGAGGCATTTCAGTAGAAATGAGGAGACCATTTCTTTGTTAAAACTGATTTCTGTTCTTGGCTCCTGTCAATGAATATGTGCTACTCAGCTTCTCCCCTTAATTCCACCTTTTCCTGCTGAGTGTTGTTCTTTTTTTTCCTGAGTTTCAGGGGAAGAGTAGGAGACTCTCTAGTATCATTATAAGGGGAAATAAAGAGGTGCTGTATCTTGGATCCCAGGCTGTATAAAGGAATCAAGTGAACAGTGGGCCAGTGAGTGTGAGGGATCAGTATTTTGTTCTTGCCTTTGTGGGGAGTCTGTTTTCATGGCTTCACTTCTACTAGTCTCTGCCAATGATGGTCCTGGTTTTTAATTCCCATGCTATTTTATTTATTTACATATATTCTTGAGAGAGAGGGTCTTGCTCTGTCACCCAGGCTGGAGTGCTGTGTCTTGATCATAGCTAACTGTATCCTTGATCTCCCTGGCTCAAGCGGTCCTTCCATCTTAGCCTCTGGAGTAGCTAGGACTACAGGTGCATGCCACCATGCCCAGCTAAAGCTTTTTATATTCTGTAGAGACAGGGTCTTGCTATGTTGCCCAGGCTGGTTTTGGGCTCCTGGCCTCAAGAGATCCTCCCACCTTGGCATCTGTATTGGGATTATAGGTGTGAGCTACTGCATCTGGCTCCCTACCCCATTTTTAGTATGTTGTTGTCCTTCCAATTTAAAACATGTCATAAACAGAACTGAACTCTACCCCTCTCAGTCAACTCCTTTTATGAACTCCCCTATTTATTGGAAGCTCCATTTCTCATTTTTTCCCATTCTGGTGACAGATTAACCATTTCCTACTTATTCACAGTTGAAATTTTTAAATTGTCTTTGATTGCCTGTGAGAGATTAAGAGAAATATGAATAATCATTCTTGGTATCTTAAGAGTTTTTTTTTTTTGAAGTACTGTACTGTGTATTTTGTAGCTATTATTTCAAAAGGAAAAGATGAAAAGGGACCTTTGCTTAGTATAATGCTTAGTTTATGGAGGCTTAGAAAATCCTTAAAAGATTATTGATAGAAGTCCAAGACGTCTTGCTTGCCCTAAAGGCGCTTTTGTTTTTGTCTTATAATTAATGCGTGTATAAAATAATTAGCTACACTGAACAAGAAAGTTTTTATTAAATGTGTGGTAGAACTTCTTAATACCACCTTCACTGGGAGGGCAAGCCTCAAAAGACATACTTGTACATACTTACTACACATGCTACCTATTTCCTTTCCTGTTTTTTCTCTTAAGCACCTAACCATATTCCAACACATTTTCCGTATTCGTCATATTGCCTGTCTCATCTTACTTCCCCCCAAAAGCTACCTGAAAGCAAGGATTTTTGTCAGTTTTATTCATTGTTGTATCTGCAAAGTCTGATATGTAGTAGAAATTCAAATATTTGAATGCATAAATGAATATTGGTGTCTAGAAACCTTTGTGCCATCTCTACAAAAAAGTTAAAATTAAAAAATTAGCCAAGTGGTGTGTGCTTGCAGTCTCAGCTATAAGATGAGGCAGTGAGATGATCTCTTGAGTCAGGGAGGCCAGGGCTATGGAGAGCCATGATGGTGCCAGTACACTCCAACCTGGGTGACAGAGTCTCAAATTCTGTCTCAAAATAAAAAACAACCCAGAAACATTGGTGAATTATGTTATAAAGGAGCTAAATTTTAAAAGGTAGTTGACAGAGACTGCAGCTGGCTAATTGACTCAATCACTTTCTAGCTTTGTTGTCCCCACCTCCCACCCCCTTTTTAATTTTTAAACCTTTATTCAAATTTTGTGATTGTGCCCGTATGTTTACCTCAGGAGCCCCTTAGACAAAGTTGTTCTTTACCCGTTGTTATTAATGTTCAGAGCAAATATACTACTTACGAAAATCAGGTAGCAGCTTAGATTCTGCTTTGTCATGAAAGATTAATTGAAGTAAGTATTTGAATTAAGTATGAATGCCACTCAGTCATATTTTATGTGACTCTAGGTGAAAGGTTTTGGGTCTTTGGCTTTGAACCAGCTACATGTCCTCTGTGAGGACTAACCATTAAAATGCAGAAATACATTTGCTTCACTACGGCTGCTCTATGGGAATGGGCAGTTTACTTAAAGAATAAAACCGGTAGTGCTGGGCGTAGTAGCTCATGCCTGTAATCCCAGTGACTCAGGAGGCTGAGGCCGCAGGATTGCATGAGGCCAGGAGTTCAAAACAGGCCTGGGTAACATAGTGAGACCTGGTCTCTAAAAAGAAAATTTTTTTTCTTTATATTACCTTTAATCAACTCTTAACAACTAAACCTTTTTTTAAAGACCTAAAATTTATTTTTAAAGACCTGTGCAGGCATGGTGGCATGTACCTGTAGACCTAGCTACTTGGGAGCGTGAGGCAGGAAGATCACTTTAGCCAGGAGGCTACAGTGAGCCATGATTGTGCCACTACTTGGACAACAGAGTGAGACTTGTACTCTTAAAAAAATAAATAAGTAAACCCAGGAGCCTCTTAACCTAGATCTTCTTTTTAATTTAGTTAAGTAATCAATGCATGTTTTCCTTTGTGCACATTTTTTGGGGGATTATTTATTAACAAGTAAAAATGTATATATTGGTCTATAACATGACATTTTGATGTAAATTGTGGAATGGCATACAGAACTTCTTGATAGTATGATTTTACCTCAGTTGGGTTTCATTGCATCTATATCGATATAAGTGTTTTTACTCCTGTACTGAGTTCAGGTTGTCTTCTGATTACAATTTGTTATTAGAATGCAGTAGTGACAGCTTGGTCTCTGGAGCCAGATAGACAGGATTTGATTCTGGTTCTGCCTCTCACTGGTTGGACATCCCTGCACCTCAGCTTTTGTACCATGGGAATGATACCTACCTCAAGAGTTGTTGGAGTTAAAACACATGAAGTGCTTAGCACAGGTGCTTAGAACAATGCTTAGAACTATTGAATAATAAGGTTCAGTAAATGTTTGTTGTTATTATTTAGGAAATAAAGTGTGATTAAAAGTTATCTTTTTGACTAGGCACGGTGGCTCACAACTGTAATCTGGCACTTTGGGAGGCCAAGGTTGGGTGGATCACTTGAGGCCAGGAGTTCGAGACCAGCCTGGCCAACATGACAAAACCCCATCTCTACCAAAAATATAAAAATTAGCCAGGTGTGGTGGCATATGCCTGTAATCCCAGCTACTCAGGTGGCTGAGGCATGAGAATCTCCTGAACCTGGGAGGCACAGGTTGCCATGAGCCAAGATTGCGCCACTGCACTCCACCCTAGGTGACAGAACAAGACTCTGTCTCAAAAAAAAAAAAAAAAAAAAAAGTATTTTTTCAGTAAGATCTTCTCTGACCCTAAATATAATGGCATCTCTGTTTTAATTCTTCATTCCTTAATTACCTTGATGTGTTTTTCTACATGGCTTACCATTACTTGATATTGCTGTGTTTTTCTACATGGCTTACCATTACTTGATATTATATATTTATGGGTTTGTCTTCCCCTACTGGATTTTAAACTCTGAGGGCAAGAACTTTGTTTTATTCATAGCTGTGTTCATTCTAATGCCTAAAACAGTATCTGGTTGATAGCTGGTGTTCAATAAATATTTAAAGATGAATAAATTAAAGTATATGAATACCACTAAATGCCCTTTGTTTGGGGAGGGGGTCGTCTATTTGATTATTTTAATGAGTTACTGCCTTTTGTGAGGGAGCGTATTTTGTTTTGGCAGTGCCTCAGTATTGATCTTTTGTTGCCAAAAGTACCTAAAACCTTACCCTTCTTTTTTGTTAAGCTATATGTGAAACAGAGCCTGAACAGCCTGTTCGACATTACCCATTATGGGTAAAAGTAGAAGGTGAAGTAGATCCAGAACCAGTTTATATCCCCACGCCTTCTGTCATTGAGCCTATGAAGCCATTGTTATTGCCTCAGCCAGAAGTTTTATCTCCTACTGTGAAGGGCAAACTGCTCACTGGAATTAAATCTGCTCGGTCGTATACTCCCAAACCCAATCCTGTGGTAAGTCTGGAATTTAATCTTTTATTACAAGTTACCAAAGTCATGTGTAAAGATGGTGTGTTTCAACCAGGTTTTTGGTTGATATTTTGTGAATCATTTTGCTTTCAGTAATATGTTTATAAGATATCTTCCTTTCTGGTTTAATCAGTTGAGTGCTGGCACTTTAAAAATGTCTTAAAAGTAGAAATGAGTAGTAGTAATTTTAAAAAATAACCATCTTCAAGAAGATCATAGAAACATAGGCTTTTTTACATGGCTTGGAAAAAGTTTTTTAGAGATACTACTACTGTATTGTAGAATATTAGTAATCAATATAAGCAGTGTATATTATTAGTAGAAAAACATTAGGAAAAAGCCTTTAAAAGCTTTTAAAAGCAAATTTAAAAATGCATAATAATATCAGTAAAGTTTAAGATTTAAAGTAACAGTTGATATAATATGACTGAAGACTGGTAAGTAAAAGTAGGAAGTTATTCATTGTGTTAATGGCTTAAGCAAGTCTTATTATCAAATCCATGTGTCCTCCTAGTCCATTAGATTGAAGAAAAATCCTATACTATGATGCTACTGAATATGTTCTCTGTAGCAGAGCTATTATAGTATAAAACTGTTTTGGTCTGTGATGAAATAAGCAAGGGTAGGCCGGGCGCGGTGGCTCACGCTTGTAATCCCAGCACTTTGGGAGGCTGAGGCGGGTGGATGATCTGAGGTCAGGAGTTCGACACCAGCCTGGCCAACATGGTGAAACCCCGCCTCTACTAAAAATAAGAAAAATTAGCCAGGCGTGGTGGCTCGTGCCTATAATCCCAGCTACTCGGGAGGCTGAGGCAGGAGAATCACTTGAACCTGGGAGGCGGAGGTTGTGGTGAGCCGAGATTGCTCCACTGCATTCCAGCCTGGATGACAGAGCAAGACTCCATCTCAAAAACAACAACAACAAAACCTGAAAAAGGCAAGGGTTAGGGCCGCTGATCTCCACGCAGTCCAAATTCTGCATATAATTTTCAACTCCTCCAAAACTGAACTCTTAATAGTGTACTGTTGACTAGAAGCCTTACCAATAACATAAACAGTCAACACAGTTTTGTTATATGTAGTATATACTGTATTCTTACAATAAAGTGAGCTATAGAAAAGAAAATGTTACTAAGAAAATAATAAGGGAAAGAAAATGTTGTTACTATTCATTAGTGGATCATCATAAAGGTCTTCATACTATCTTCACATGGAGTAGTCTGAGGAGGAACAGGAAGAGTTGATTTTACTGTCTTGGTGACAGAGGTGGAAGAAAATCCATATGTGAGTGGACCCACACAGTTCAAACCTGTGTTATTCAGGGGTCAGCTGGATAGAAAATAAGAGTAAATATTTAGAAATTTCTACAGCAAGTTGATTAGACTGAATCTAATATTTAAAAACCTTGCATTTTATATGTTTTTAGTTTTTCTAGTAATTTATTGTATTTACTAAAGTATCAGTCTATGATGGACTGGTAATTAACAATGTATCCTTCACCATAGATAATTTGAAATGCACTGCTCTGGTATGATCTGAAATTTCCTGATAGAGAACTGGATCCTTTCTGAGTGCCCTAAGATTCGGCACATATGAACTGTACTTGTGCTGTTTGATTTGAAAGTTTGCATTAAAAAATTTTGACTATTGTAATACAAAAAAAGATGAAACATTCGTTTTGTTTTGGAGTCTAGGGGAGTTTTTCCCACTGTATGGAATATTTTTTTGTATGAAATTTACAGATTCGGGAAGAGGACAAAGATCCAGTCTACTTGTACTTTGAAAGTATGATGACTTGTGCTCGAGTTCGAGTATATGAGCGAAAAAAAGAGGACCAGAGACAACCATCTTCCTCCTCCTCCCCATCTCCATCATTTCAGCAGCAAAGTTCATGTCATTCTAGCCCTGAGAACCATAATAATGCAAAGGTGAGTTTCTTGTTGCATAATTTCTTTTTAACTTCTAATTCCCTGTTTTTGGTATTAAGATTTGTATTACTATCAGAATAATAATTAATTATCCTACAGGGCAGAGAAGTCATACATGACATGTATAACAGTTTATTCCTCTACGTACCTATTGTATGATATGTCCCTTATGGTTATTACAAGTATTATTCTTCTTGGTTGGGTGCCGTGGCTCATGTCTCTAATCCCAGCACTTTGGGACGCTGAGGCAGGCGGATCAGTTGAGCCCAGGAGTTTGAGGCTAGCCTGGCCAACATGTTGAAACCCTATCTTTACTAAAAATACAAAAAAAAAATTAGCTGGGCCTGGTGCCGCATGCCTGTAATCCCAACTACCTGGGGCGCTGAGGAACGAGAATTACTTGAACTTGGGAGGTGGAGGTTGGAGGTTGCAGTGAGCTGCTATCATGCCACTTTACTCCAGCCTGGGTGACAGAGTGAGATTCTGTTTCAAAAAAAATGTATATTATTCTTCCTTTTTCTTTTCTTTTCTTTTTTGTTATAATAATCTTTTATTTATTTATTTATTTTGAGATAGAGTTTTGCTCTCGTTGCCCAGGCTGGAGTGCAATGGTGTGGTCTCGGCTCAGTGCAACCTCTGCCTCCTGGGTACAAGCAATTCTCCTGCCTCAGCCTCCTGGGTAACTGAAATTACAGGTGCCTGCCACCACGTCCGACTAACTTTTTGTATTTTTAGCAGAGACGGGGTTCCACTATGTTGTCCAGGCTGGTCTCGAACTCCTGACCTCTGATGATCCACCTGCCTTGGCCTCTCAAAGTGCTGGGATTACAGGCGTGAGCCACTGCACCCAGCCACATTTGCATCCAGTGCTTTGGGAGGCCAAGGTGGGCTGATCGAGACTAGCCTGGCCAAGAAGGTGAAACCCCATCCGTAGTAAAAACACAAAAAATTAGCCGGGTGTGGTGGTGGGCCCCTGTAATCCCAGCTACTCGGGAGGCTGAGGCAGGAGAATCCCTTGAACCCAGGAGGCCAAGGTTGCACTGAGCTGAGACCACACCATTGCACTCCAGCCTGGGCAACAAGAGCAAAACTTTGTCTCAAAAGAAAAAATAAAAAATGTAATTAAGCAGTGGTTATCAAGAAAGTTAACTCAATAATAGGGACTAGTTTTCAAATATGCACCCTGTACCAACAAAATCCTGTATGATTTACACAGTCGTTCAAGCAAACACAAGAAAACTGGTTCAATTTCTATGAATTATCAAGAGGAAAGGAAAAATGCCCTTCTATCAAATAAATCAGATTTGAATGACAGCTTTTTTCAGTATAATAAAGACATACATGCACACAATAAAGACAAAATATGTCTTCCCATTCTAAAACACTTCCCCTTTTAGTCCGTTATATGCTTTGCATAATCTTGTGTGGTAAGTCTTTGCTGCAACTGATAATATTCAAAGTAAATCCCTCCTGGTTTAGTGTTCTAAGAAGCCAATAGTTGCAGCAATTCGAGCATTAAGTGTACTTCCAGAATCTGTAATATTCCAATGCTGTTACCAGGCAAGTAAACGCTGAGGCTGTGAAAAGAAGAAACTATGTTATAAGTCATGTATTTGTGATTATTTTGCAGAGATAAAGAGAATGATGTTATCTTTAAGTGAAGAGCAAAAAACAAAGGACATCCAACCAATTTTCTATCCTGCATTTTTCATTCCTTGGAAAATTAAGGATGAAAAACATTCTTAAGGGCAGCATTAATGCCAATTCTTCTTAAAAGCGCCTGTATTTTAAAACAGAATAAGGATGACAGTAATTTAAAAATGTAAATTATATATCATTTAGAACCTATAAACAGTATTTAAAATCATTAACATTAGCATTATTAATGACCACTTTAATTATAAGTTGTAATTTCAGATCTCATGATAAATAAAAACTTTACCTATATTAAAAAATTATATAGTTAAGCTAGTAGCATAAACATCTATGTATCTATGCAGAGAAAATTTTAATTGCCTTTTTAGTATATTTTAAAATAATTTCTCTCATAATTATTTTAAACATTTTAATAAAAACTTTAAAATAAACTCAGTGAGATAGAAGGAAAGACAGAAAAAGCATCAAGTTTTTAAAGTAGTTAATATACTACTTTTACTTTGTTACATCATTTTGGATAAAAAAACTGTTTTCCCAGCTTTCAGGAGGTAGGTCTGGCTTTTAGGGACTTTTAGGGACTCCCTAGTCTTCAGTTTGTTTAAAATACCCATGAATGAATTTTTAACAAGGACAAACTTCTATGAATAAAGACACAAGAAATTAGTTTTTCAAAGTAAAGTTATTCATAGCATATAATCCTAATTATACACTACGCCATTTGATTCCAGTACTTACTGAAACTTGGTTAATAAGATCATTTTCTCAATTTTAAGAAATGGGATTAGGCATCTCTTAAACATGTGGGGAAGCTGGATATTTGAGAAGTAAAAACACGAATAAGGGTTTCTTGTCTTACTGCCACTGGGCAATTATACATTCTCCCATTTGATCCTGCTGCTGTTTACCATGTGTCAGGTAGTGTGCCAGTGTGCTGTGCAATTACATGTACTACCTTAATTAACCATATGAGGTTGGTGGTATTATCCCTATTGCACACATGAGGCAATAAGGCCTAAGCTATATTGCTAGCAAGCAGTGAAGCCAGGATTTAAGACTAAGTATACTTGACACCAAAGGTGTCTTTATTTATTTATTTATTTATTTTTAAAGAAAAAGCACCTAAAATCCATTTTGTTATCCTTTTTTTTTTTTGGAGACGAATTCTTGCTCTGTCCCCCGGTCTGGAGTGCAGTGGCGCAACCTCGGCTCACTGCAAGCTTCGCTTTCCAGTTCACGCCATTCTCCTGCCTCAGCCTCCCGAGTAGCTGGGACTACAGGCGCCCGCCACCATGCCCGGCTAATTTTTTGTATTTTTTAGTAGACACGGGGTTTCACCATGTTAGCCAGGGTGGTCTCAATCTCCTGACCTCGTGATCCGCCCGCCTCAGCCTCCCAAAGTGCTGGGATTACCCACGTGAGCCACCGTGCCCGGCCTGTTATCCTTATTATATCTTGTGACACCTGAAACACTCAATCTGTCATTTACTTGAGCCACTATAATGCTATCTAGATGGTTATATCCTCTGCTAATGCAAGAGCTGATAAATTTTTAGATAACCAAGTGAACACTTACTTATTGTGAGGTGGGAGGTATTTTAGTCCTTCATTCAAATGTGATGTTTATCCTCTGTGGCCTGTCTAGGGAGACATTCTACGTATATGTAAAATGCTTAGGTCAGCATGTGCCTGGTACATTATAAGTACCCTGTAAACACTAGCTTTTGTTATTATCTGCTCAGAACAAAATCTGCTATTAATACATTAACTACGTAGATTAAATGGAAACTGCCATTATCCTACAGCCCTTGCCTCCTTGGCAGCAGTGTTCTGGGTCATAGGCTGGTGTCTGATCCAAGATGAACCATTCAGACTCCTTTCCTAGGATTTTAAAAATTGGAACTAAGGGCTGCTCTGTCTATGGAGTAGCCATTTTTTTATTCCTCTACTTTTCTTTTTTCTTTTTTTAAAGACGGAGTCTTGCTCAGCCACCCAGGCTGGAGTGCAGTGGCGCTATCTTGGTTCACTGCAACCACCATCTCTGAGGTTCAAGTGATTCTCCCATCTCAGCCTCCCGAGTAGCTGGCATTACGGGCGGGTGCCACCGTGCCCGGCTAATTTCTGTGCTTTAGTAGAGACGGGGTTTTACCATGTTGGCCAGGCTGATCTTGAACTTCTGACCTCAGGTGATCCACCCACCTCGCCCTCCCAAAGTGCTGGATTACAGGCGTGAGCCACAACATCCAGCCTGTTCCTCTACTTTCTTAACTTGCTTTCACTTAAAAAAAAAATTGGAACTAAGGAAAGAGGGCAGTCTCTCCTGATTAGTGAAAGTGGAATGATAAAAGAGTCTAGGTGGCAGTCTTTCCAACCCATGGAGGATTATATGAGAAACTGAGACACACATTCACAGATAATTTAAATAATAAGTTCTGATTCCAGTTACCCTTGTAGTTAGGCTACACCTCTTCCCTTTCCATGGTTCAGCTGATGGCTGGGGGCTCCACCTTCGCTTGTACTGCCACCTCAACATCAGTGGTGACTCCCCGGAAAACCACTAAAGGTATAAATCAGCAGTTTTCTTTTAAACAGCAATTTGTTAATGACAAAAACAAAAAAATTTAAATGTGCGTATCTTTTTGACCCTAAATTGTAAGTGTACATAGCATGAGGGCACAAAGATATGTGCATGTATGTATGTTTACTCAAACATACGCATATATATAGCTGTTCAGTGCACTATTGTCCTTACTAATGAGAAATTGGAGGCAGAATGCCTGTTAATAGAGGATTTGATAAATTAAAAAGTATTATTCTTTCTGATCCTGGAGTAATTTTAAAAATTCTAGTTTTATTAATTTGTCTGTAATTATTGGGGTGTGCATCTTTCCACATTGGCAAATTTTGTTTCTTTCTTTTTTTTTTTTTTTCGAGATAGGGCCTCACTCTGTCACCTAGGCTGAAGTGCAGTGGCACGGTCTCGGCTCACTGCAGCCTTCAGCTCAAGCGATTCTTCTGTCTCAGCCTCCCAACCAACTGGGACTATAGGTGTGTGCCACCATTTGTGGCTAAGCTTTTGTATTTTTGGTATAGATGGGGTTTTGCCTTGTTGGCCAGGCTGGTTTGAACTCCTGGGCTCAAGTGATCCTCCTACCTCGGCCTCTCAGAATGCTGGGCTTGCAGGCATGAGCCACCGAGACTGGCCTCAACTGGTGAATTTTCTGAGTAGCTGTAGTTTGTTTCATTTAACAGTAAATATGTTTCCCTCTTTAAAGTACAATGTGAATTTTTTTCTTGATGACTCAGTCTCTATCAAGGACATTAGGTAGCAAAACTATGTGTTTTTGCCCAGGGTTTTATATGATAGTAATGTAGAGGTGCATGTGGATTGAAGCTGTTGACATTTCAATCATTCTAATGATTTAAACTGTGAGAGATTTAATGCTTGTGTCCAAGTTTCTGTGGGTGTTGAATATATGTTAAGTTAAAGTATTTCTGTGTTACTGTTTCCTTCAGGAACCTGATTCTGAACAGCAGCCCTTAAAACAACTCACCTGTGACTTGGAGGATGATTCTGATAAATTACAAGGTCAGAATGAAAACTATATCTTAACATTTGATAAAAATTATTTAGGTCTAGATTATAGTAATAATGGGAGAAAACCCAAACCATCAATTCAGAATATGTCTGCCTACCCTGTTTCAAACTTATGCCAAAAACAGGGACAATAAGTAAAAGTTTTTTTTCCCCATTATTTGGTCTGTTAACACTCCTGCTCTCAAAAATAAAAGAAAATTCATTCATGTTGATAAAGCATGTTGTTGCAGGAGACATTTAGGATGAGGTCAGTGAGTTTTTTTTTTTAACCTCTTTCCAAACCCCAGTAATATTGGCATCATTAGCCTTTGGTCCTCCATCACTGCCACCTCTGGGGAAATCTAGAAGGAGAAAGGAAGGAATATTACTGTGATTTAGCTGGCAGAGGCTACTGTCAGAATTACTTTGATGACAGGTAGTGGTCAGGTGGTTACCAATTTGTTTTTGGTTATGCTTCCTGAGACTTCTGACACTCAAGCAGCAAGGCTTCCTAACTTCTTAAAAAACGTCATGGTACATACAAATAATTACAATGTTTCTATAGCACATTGAGGTAAGTGGAGGAGGCTGCTAGGGTGGAGGGAACCTGCCTGAGAGCATGAGCACCCTGAGAGGATTATGGGGGCCCTTGACATGCCGGTATACTCATTGGGAAGCTGTGCTAAAGAAATCCAGGAGTCTAGTGAAATATATGTCTAGTCAACATGTTGCCATGGAAAGAATACTTTGGGGAGTTGAGTGATCTGCATGCAGTGTAGAAATGGAGCAATCATATCTAGAAGCACAGAAGTAATTCAGAGGTATTTGCAGTAGAAATTAGAGGTAGAGTGCACTTAAAATCAGAATACTACAGCTGGGCGCAGTGGCTCACGCCTGTAATCCCAGCACTTTGGGAGGCCGAGGCGGGCGGATCATGAGGTCAAGAGATCCAAGACCATCCTGGCCAACATGGTGAAACCCCGTCTCTAGTAAAAATACAAAAATTAACTGGGCGTGGTGGCACGCGTCCGTAGTCTCAGCTACTCGGGAGGCTGAGGCAGGAGAAACACTTGAACCTGGGAGGTAGAGGTTGCAGTGAGCTATCACGCCACTGCACTCCAGCCTGGCGACAGAGCTAGACTCCGTCTCAAAAAAAAAAAAAAAAAAAAAAAAAAATCAGAATACTATTTTTCTTGCTGTTCTTTTGGATTGACTCTAATCTGTACATGTTTCAAAGCATCTTGCAAGTAGTTTCACTTTGCCTGTATGTATAACAAAATAGTAACCTATACCAGTGAAGCTGGTCATAGGTTTGTTTGCAAGCTAACTCTAATGTAATAATTGTGGCATTTAGAGTAGTGTTAAGGGAACTACCTGTTAGAGCCCAGTCAGCAGGATAATGAGGACTATTGTAGTCTTATTCTCTGGAACTTTTTCTTCCTGGAAAACTCCCAAATTGTGAAAGTTGATACATTTTAAGTTACTACTGTGAAAGAACATGAGAATGTGACAGTTTTTTTCAGAGTTTTATACAAAATGCTGTGATGCAGAAATAATCTTTCAACTTTTTATTTTTTATTATTATTTTTCATCAGAAAAGAGCTGGAAGTCTTCCTGCAATGAAGGGGAATCCTCTTCTACTTCTTATATGCATCAGAGGTCACCTGGTGGTCCCACCAAACTGATTGAGATCATCTCAGACTGCAACTGGGAGGAAGATCGGAACAAGATTTTGAGCATCTTATCCCAGCACATCAATAGCAACATGCCACAATCACTTAAGGTGGGCAGCTTCATCATTGAGTTGGCTTCTCAGCGAAAGAGCCGGGGTGAGAAGAACCCTCCTGTTTATTCTTCTCGTGTGAAAATCTCTATGCCATCATGTCAAGACCAAGATGATATGGCTGAGAAATCTGGATCAGAGACTCCTGATGGTCCATTGTCCCCTGGGAAAATGGAGGATATCTCTCCTGTGCAGACAGATGCCCTGGATTCAGTGAGGGAGAGATTACATGGAGGCAAAGGTCTGCCTTTTTATGCAGGGCTTTCTCCTGCAGGGAAGCTTGTGGCCTATAAACGTAAACCCAGTTCAAGTACATCTGGGCTTATCCAGGTGAGAATTATCTTTAATCTGGGTATAGCACCTTTGTATACCTAGGTAGTATCATGATTTTTCAGAGCCCCTTATGGTCCTGATATCCTTTATCTTGACATTTCCTGGGAACTGGGTGACAAAATTATTATCTCTTTTTGTAATAGGCCTAGTTTAGATGCATACCTAGAGTGAATTTTTGTCACATTTATGAACAGAAACGTAGAGCCTTGTGTTAGTTTTAATTTTCTTTCTAATGTTCCCAGAAAGTTGCTCTTCATAAACTTTGTTGCCTGCGGGCTCTAGTGATACTTTGACAGTAAAGCAAGGGTAATCAGGGATTCAGTCTAGCTCTTGGAATTTATTATTAGCAGATAGGTTTCAAAACAAAACCATGGTTAGAACGGTAGGTGTAAGGGGAAGATGAAATTGACTTAAAGATAGGCAATATATGTTTAGAAACTTGGGGAAAATTTTAAAAATTTTTATTTATTATTTATTTATTGCAATCTTGGCTCACAGCAACCTCTGCCTCCTGGGTTCAAGCAATTCTTTGTGCCTCAGCCTCCCAAGTAGCTGGGATTACAGGCATGTGACACCACACCTGGCTAATTTTGTGTTTGTGTGCGTTTTTTTTTGTTTTTTTTTTTTTGTTTTTTTTTTTTAGTAGAGACGGGGTTTCGCCTTGTTGTCCAGGCTGGTCTCGAACTTCTGAGCTCAGGTGATCCACCCACCTTGGCCTCCCAAAGTGCTAGGATTACAGGGGTGAGACTTACCAGACTCCCTAAAATACAAGCATGGAAATTTTTTGTTCTCTTCTGCCCAGGACTCACAAAGCCACCATAGAATGTGTCTGCATAAGCAGTCAGGCAACTGTAAACTTTGGGGAGGCTACAGAGTAGGCTTCAGCGCAGTCCCAAGGGATCCGGGAGGGGTATCTGACCTATTTCTGTATAGCCTGAAAAGTTACAGTAAAGTCTACTTTCAGGGGGAATGATCACATTCTTTGTACCAAACTCGAGGCAGAGATATTCTTGATCTCTGTGGGAATAATCACAATTTAACCAAAGTAGCAAAGAGTAATTTTGTTTTGTGTTTCTGAAGATGGAGTTGCTTGCTGTAGCTAGTCTCCTCACCAGTTCCCTGTTAGAGAGTAGATTCTACCTCACTCCATCTCCCCCAACCCCTGATTTTTAAATGGTGAAAAGGAAATGTAGAAAAGGTTATCTTCTCTAGAGTTGCCTGGCAATATGACCTAGAGAACATGGGTAGAGACTTGGGAAGTTTTTGTTTTCTTTCTTTAAAAAAAAAAAGAAAAGAAATCAACCCCCACAAAAAACAGCTGTGCTGGTACCCATGATGGGCAGTCTGATAAACTCAGGCAGCAGAGGGGATCTTTACTTCATTTGTTGGTTCACTTTCTTCTGACTATTTAGTTAATTATGTCTAGAATAAGAATGAGTTTCTACCAACATTCAGTTTGAACCCATGTTTTATCCAAGAGATGAAAATAATATTTTCAAAGCTAAGCTTTTTGAAAATGAAAAACTGTGAGGTAATTGTGGCTTAGGTTATTGCAACAATGATTGTCTTATAACTTAAAGTAGATTTCACTTATATTTTTCAAATATGAAGGATGCTTGAAAGGACCCTTGTGTGAGAGCTTCATTATGTCTCTCTGGTCTTATCAGAGAGATTCTGTGGGACACTCATTTTTGCTGATGAGGTTAATAGCTTAACCAGAATGGCTTATTTACAAGGAAAACAATTGGATAATTCTAGTTGTTTAGATTTGATGATAACTTTCACATAACTAGGATGCAGAAATGATGAGTTTCCGATTCTCTATTTTCAAACTACAATATGAAGGAGATGAGATTAGTTCAGAATATCAGATGACAGCATTTTTCTACCTCCTGATTACTCAGATTATTCTAAATGGAAAAAGTCTACTTCTTTTTCCCTTTTAAATCTGAAAAATAGACTCATGAAAACTTGTAAAAATGAAGCCCCTGTCAAGGGAGAGGAGTTAGCAAGAGAATTTTATCTTTACAGAATTTCTCTTTGCCACTTGTTTCAGGTTAATGGTAAGAGTTACCCGCAGGCTAAGTTGCTATTGGGACAGATGGGGGCATTGCATCCAGCCAATAGGCTAGCTGCTTATATCACAGGCAGGTTGCGACCCTCAGTCCTGGACCTCTCAACCCTCAGTACTGTCATCTCCAAGGTAGCATCCAATGCCAAGGTGGCTGCATCCAGGAAACCACGTACCCTGTTGCCTTCAACATCCAATTCCAAAATGGCATCCTCCTCTGGCACTGCAACAAATCGCCCTGGGAAGAATCTGAAGGCGTTTGTCCCAGCAAAACGGCCAATTGGTAAGTTGGGGTGTATGTATGGTTTGGAAAGGCCTATGACTTGGTGGTGGGACAGTGGGTACAGGTATGGAGGTTGTAAAAATTAGAGAAATATGTACTTTGGCATTATTCTTGTTGTCTGTCTTGCCTGGACTTTTTTGATTGTTTGGGGTTAACTTCTGATAACCTGCAATATTAGATGAATTGAGTTGTTTTATAGTTATTTTCTTGGTTTTATATATATTTTTTATTTTTTAATAACACTGACCCGAAGGCAAGTTTTATAGTTATTTTTAAGGTGTTCAGACTGGTTGTTATTAATGTAAAAAAGACTTAGGATTTTAATTTTGTTTCTAAAAAGGGAAGACATTTAAAAATAGTTTACTATTATACTAAATTATTTACTAAAATATTTTACTAAATTAAAAATAGTTTACTATTTTCCTGTGAGGACTGGTGTTTTTGGCCTCTTGTTGAACTCTTGCTGGTGCTATGTAAATGCTTCTGTTGATATTTCTTAAACTTATGAAACCAGGGAGCTAGCAAAAGCTAGTGGTGTAAGTAGTATAGGCTTAAAGTGGAAAGCTCCTATAAATACAATTTTGGAAGTGTTGATTTATTCCATTCATCTCTGTTCTATGAATGAAAATCTCTCTTTTCCTTAACATTTAAATACTGAAGTCTGTAATAAATTACCTTCTTGAAGCATTTGTGTTTTAGCATTGAGAGTATCTATAGTTGGTTTATTGAATTCCTCTTTTTGTTGTTTCAGATCTGTTAGGAATGTTAGGTAAGAGTGTCAATTGAAATCTCTGGTTGAACGGTTAGAGTTGTGTGAAGATAGAAGATATTTATTGTTTGCCTTAAAACCTATTTTGGCTGGGCGCGGTGGCTCACTCCTGTAATCCCAGCATTTTGGGAGGCCGAGGTGGGTGGATCACGAGGTCAAGAGATAGAGACCATCCTGGCCAACATGGTGAAACCCCATCTCTACTAAAAATACAAGAATTAGCCGGGAGTGGTGGCATGCGCCTGTAGTCCCAGCTACTTGGGAGGCTGAGGCAGGAGAATCACTTGAACCCAGGAAGCAGAGGTTGCAGTAATCCGAAATCGTGCCACTGCACTCCAGCCTGGTGACAGAGTGAGACTCCATCTCAAAAAAAAAAAGAATCTATTTTACCTTTTATTAAGGCAGCTTCAGTTGTGATTAAGGGGAGTAAAAAAAGCAATCCTATCCTGATCTGTTTGGAGAAATGTCTTTATATATTTTAGGAATATGTAATACGTAAGCATCTCATAATAGCACAGCTGTAAAGAGGTGAGAGTGCTCAGACAGGAGGAAATGGTAGAAACAAGTTTTTACATTAGAAATTGGGGGAAACAAACCCTCTCATTTTCTTTTATCTGTTTTAGGTGACGAAGTTTTTGCTACTGTATTGTCTTTTTAGTATCCTGACAGTTTGAATATATTGCACAGTCAAAAGAATTTTAGTAGGAACACTCTATTTAATTTTTAAATTTTTCTTTCAAGACAGAGTCTTGCTCTGTCTCCCAGGCTGGAGTGCAGTGGCACTATCTCATTTCACTGCAGCATCCACCTCCCGGGTTCAAACCATTCTCCTGCCTCAGCCTCCTGAGTAGCTGGGATTACAGGCAAGTGCCACCATGCCCTGGTAATTTTTGTATTTTTAGTAGAGACGGGGTTTCACCATGTTGGCCAGGCTGGTCTCGAGCTCCTGACCTCGTGATCTGCCCACCTCGGCCTCCCAAAGTGCTGGGATTACAGGTGTGAGTCACTGTGTCTGGCCTGGAGCACTCAATTTTAATCCCTTTCTTGTTAGAACTGAGGTTTGTTTTTGGTCAAGGCAAGCGTTTGATTTCTGAGAGTAGAAATAAGCTCAGATGCTGGGTGTGGTGGCTCACACCTGTAATCCCAGCACTTTGGGAGGCCCGAGGCAGGCAGATCACCTGAGGTCGGGAGTTCAAGACCAGCCTGACCAACATGGAGAAACCTTGTCTCTACTAAAAATACAAAAATTAGCTGGGTTTGGTGGTGCATGCCTATAATCCCAGCTACTCGGGAAGGCTGAGACAGGAGAATTGCTTGAACCCGGGAGACAGAGGTTGCAGTGAGCCGAGATTGCGCCATTGCACTCTAGCCTGGGCAACAAGAAAGAAACTCCATCTTAAAAAAGAAAAAAAAGAAATTGGCACAAATAATGCAGGTAGGTAGTACCTGTAAGAAATTGACCCAGTGGTGCACAATAAATGTCGGTAAGCACAGTCACTAAGAGGATAAAATATGAGAACTGAAGATTTTTGACCTGCAAATTTCTATTTGCAGCGGCTCGACCCTCTCCTGGTGGTGTGTTCACACAGTTTGTGATGAGTAAAGTTGGAGCCTTGCAGCAGAAGATACCTGGAGTTAGCACACCCCAAACCCTGGCAGGGACACAGAAGTTCAGTATCAGACCTTCTCCAGTAATGGTCGTCACACCTGTGGTTTCTTCTGAGCCAGTTCAGGTGTGCAGCCCTGTGACTGCTGCTGTCACTACTACCACCCCTCAAGTGTTTTTAGAAAATATTACTGCTGTGACACCTATGACTGCTATTTCTGACGTGGAAACTAAAGAAACTACTTATTCTTCTGGTGCCACCACTACAGGGGTTGTTGAGGTCTCTGAAACTAATACCAGCACCCCTGTAACATCTACCCAGTCTACAGCCACTGTGAACCTTACCAAAACCACTGGGATAACTACCCCTGTGGCTTCAGTTGCTTTTCCTAAGTCTTTGGTAGCATCTCCTTCAACCATAACTCTTCCTGTTGCTTCCACTGCTTCCACCTCCTTAGTCGTGGTGACTGCAGCTGCATCTTCCTCCATGGTGACCACACCAACTTCATCTCTGGGCTCTGTTCCTATTATACTCTCAGGAATTAATGGGAGTCCACCAGTGAGCCAGAGACCAGGTAAGGCCTAGATGTTACTAGCTGCTTTATTTTACTGTACACCTATTTATATAACTTTGTGGTTGTGATAGGATTATAGATATATCAGGATAACAGTATAGGTATTTCTATTGTAACATGATACATGTATTCCTGAAAACCTCTGCATGCTGCAAAACTGAACACTAAAATTAATAGAGCTCATGGTTAATACGGGATTGGGATAAATCACTGAAAATATATGCGGTTTTGTAAGCAGAACATTAATAACAATAACTGATAACCTTGAGAGATAACTTGAACAATCTTGACTGATAGTTTAGTGGAGCTGGAGATTGCGACTCAAAATACTCAAAAACATTAAAATGGAAGTGGTGGCTGAAGGATACTGAAGTAATGCAGGTAAGACTGGAGCTCTGAGCCACTAACATGGGCATGGGAGGAAACATGACCTGTGTGCTGAGAGCTAGGGGTGCACATCTTTGAGGAGGGAGCCTCAAATGCAGGTGTTCCTTTTGTGGGGTGTGGGGGGTGCTGCTTTTTAATTAGAGACAGATGA
Organism: Gorilla gorilla gorilla; assembly: GCF_029281585.2. Taxonomy (NCBI): domain Eukaryota; kingdom Metazoa; phylum Chordata; class Mammalia; order Primates; family Hominidae; genus Gorilla; species Gorilla gorilla. The sequence goes on from NC_073240.2 coordinate 42,458,254, forward strand.
GCAGACTTCATCTCCTTTTGTCTAGTAAAAACCACTAATGAATCAGCACCTATTTAATTGCTGGACATGAACTGATTGAAATAGAAACAAGGAGGCATATTTGTTTAGGGCTCTAATATTTTTATAAACTTTTTAGTTAAAGTATTTCTTTTATTGGCTTAGGTTGAGTGAATTTGAAATAGGAATATCCTACACTTTGTGTAGTTTTTATATCCAGATGCAACTAGCTAAAGTAAGTGGTTCTTTTAATCTACTCATAGAGGAACTAATATGGAAAAGAGCAAGAGACTTTGCAGGATTTGAGGGGAAATAATTAACCAATAGCAATTCGGTCTTGGTTATTGATGTTTTCTCTTAAATATTTTTGCATTTAGTGATGTGGTCCAAATTCCTCTCTGTCTTTTATGGGAGAAGAGATTGGGAGTTAGTTTGTAAGTTGAAGTTCTGTTGAAGGGAAAAGTGAATCTATATATATATATATATGTGTGTGTGTGTATTTATATATATATATTTTTTGAGATGGAGTCTTGCTCTGTTGCCCAGGCTGGAGTACAATGGCAGGATCTCAGCTCACTGCAACCTCTGCCTCCTGGGTTCACATGATTCTCCTGCCTCAGCCTCCCGAGTAGCTGGGACTACAGGTGCATGCCACCATGTCCGGCTAATTTTTTGTATTTTCAGTAGAGACGAGGTTTCTCCATTTTGGTCAGGCTGATCTCAGTCTCCGTGATCTGCCCACCTTGGCCTCCCAAAGTGCTGGGATTACAGGCGTGAGCCACCACGTCCGGCTTGTGAATCACAATATTAAATGTGTCTGTCTTGTGCTTCTTCCCATAAATATGCCCATAAATCATGATTAATCTGATAGATAATTTTGGGAGTGAAGTCATTAGTGAAGCTACTTTGATTTCCTATTGAATCTCAAGGTGCATATCTGTTATATTTTAACAGATCATGTCTTCTAAACCATATGGATTCCAGCCTGTTTCTGTACTCTTAATTCTTTCATGAAACAATATAGTAGTTTATTCTTCTGTAGTTCTGTTGTTTCTCAGACTTCAGTTATTCAGGATATGCATTCACATATTTTGCTGAGTCCCATCTGTGCTGTCACCTACCTAATATTTTTATTTTAATCAACTGCTTTTTTATATGTAAATGTGTGTGTGTGTTTATTTATTTATTTATTGAGACGGAGTCTTGCTCTGTTGCCCAGGCTCGAATGCAGTGGCACCATCTCAGCTCACTGCAACGTCCGCCTCCCAGGTTCAAGTGGTTCTCCTGCCTCAGCCTCCCGAGTGGCTGGGATTGCAGGTGCCCGCCACCACGCAGTGGTGTATATTATATTTTTAGTAGAGACGGGGTTTCATCATGTTGACCAGGCTTGTGTCAAACTCTTGACCTCATGATCGGCCTGCCTTGGCCTCCCAAAGTGCTTAGGATTATTACAGGTGTGAGCCACAGCGCCTGGCTGTAAATGTGTTTTTAAAAGAGACAGCATTAACTGGAAACCAGCATTACTCGGCATTACTCGGCATAATAGAGGTTAACCCTATAAAGAAATATACTGGAAACTATAATAATTAAAAAATCATTAAATTCCTGTTAGCTACTATATATTCTGAGCACATGGCTTTGCTGTCTTTTTTTTTAAAGAAGAAAGCTAGAAAATACTAGAGTAATATTAAAGATATATCATCAAAGACTGTACATAAGATATCTTCTATAATACCATTTGAGGAAAACATGTAGATATATTTTTAATAAAAATGTATTTTTATTTAAAAAAAAAACCATATATATATATAGAGAGAGAGAGAGACAGACAGACAGGGTCTTGCCCTGTCATGCTGGTTGGAGTGTAGTGGCATGATCATGGCTCACTGCAGCCTCGACATCTCAGGCTCAAGTGATCCTCCCATTTCAGTCTCCCGAGTAGCTGGGATCATAGGCATGTGCCACCACACCTGGTTATTTTTTTGATTTTCAGTAGAGGCGAGGTCTCGCTGTGTTGTCCAGGCTGGTCTTGAACTCCTGGGCTCAAGCAGTCCTTGCATCTTGGCCCCACAAAGTGCTGGGATTACAGGCATGAGCCACTGCATCCTGCCAGGAAACACTAACATTTAACAAGTTTTCTAATCTTTTAAAATAAATAGACCTGACTCAGGTAACTGCTACTTAAGGAAGTGTGTGTAATTTTTTTCTCTATTTATAAAGAGGATCCCCTGTTGGCACTTTGATATCTGTGCTTTTAAAATTTAATTTTTCTCCTTTTCCTCTTTACCTTCCTTTTCCTTGCACACAGTTAAGTAAACCATCACATATTTAATGTGTATATTAAAGATTGCTTTCATTCTCTGAATGTTTTTGAATCACTCTCTAAAAGTTAATTTGAAGAAAAAAGTTGAAAAATTAAGAATGCATTAACATATTTGTTTCTTAATTCACGTAAGATAGATTAATATGGCCGGGCACAGTGGCTGACGCCTGTAATCCCAGCACTTTGGGAGGCTGAGGAGGATGGATCACCTGAGGTCAGGAGTTTAAGACCAGCCTGGCCAACATGGTGATACCCTGTCTCTACTAAAAATACAAAAAAAATTAGCCGGATGTGGTGGTTGCATGCCTGTAATCCTAGGTACTCTGGAGGCTGAGGCAGGAGAATCGCTTGAACCCGGGAGGCAGAGGTTTCAGTGAGCCGAGATCTTGCCATTGCACTCCAGCCTGGGCAACAGAGCGAGACTTTGTCTCAAAAAAAAAAAAAAAAAAAAGGTAGATGAATATTTTTTGTTTAAATTGCACACGATTATTTTCATGAACAGTTTGGTTTTGTGTTTTATTTAATTTTTAAGAGTAGTCTTGGATTTTCTATATAATTTTTCATCTAAATGTTATGACCATGACTTTCTTTTTGAAATTTGATATTTTTTTGTGTGGGCAGAGTGCCTGTTTGATAGAGAATCACGTTAAGCTAAAGTCTTTGTTTTGTTTCATTTGTTTGATTTTTTTTTCTCTTCAGTAGCAGACTTTTTAAGTTTTATTTATTAATGTTAAATAAGCCTACCAATTTTTATTTATTAATGTTAAATAAGCTCACCAATTTGAATAGTAATGTTAGACCAGTTTCATTTATGCTTACTATTACCATGATTCCTACCTCTTTATCTCTTTGATCTAAAAAAAAAAATCTAGATTACTCATACTGTTTTTTCCTATGTCTTTAGTATTTCGAAATATCTCTTCCAATCAGTAAAGGGCATCTTTAAGTACTATTAATGGTTTGAAATCTCTATTAATTCACATCTTCTGCATTAAATTTCTGCTTTTTCTTTTTGTTTTAAAAACATCTTTTGCCTCTTCTAAGCCAGATTTATTTCCCTGCTTCTTTGATGTCTCTTAATTTCATTCCATTTTGGGGGGCTTATGTAATTTTTTCCTTCTGAAAAATAATTCCCACAAACCTTTAAGCTTTGCATATTTGTTAGTGAATTTTAAAAACCAAAAAGCCTTTTATAAACCAAGGATTTTTAGTTCTTTATCTTCCTCAGGTGGTATAAGCTTAGAAATTGACCCGTAACTCTAGTAAGTGTTATGAGCTTTAATTTTAAAGTTAAATTGTGCAGAATCTGGATTTTATTTAAAAACATAAAGAAGAGGCCAGGCACATTGGCTCATACCTATAATCCCAACATTTTAGGAGGCCAAGGCAGGAGGATTGCTTGAGCCCTAGGAGTTCCAGACCAGCCTGGGCAACATAGCAAACTCCATCTCTACAAAAAAAAAAGCATGCACCTGTGGTCCCAGCTACTTGGGAGGCTGAGCCTGGGAGTTCGAGGTGGCAGTGAGCTGTGATCCCACCACTGCACTCTAGCCTGGGCGACAGAGTGCGATCCTGTCTCAAAAGAATAAAGTTGAAGCATAATTTTATCATGAATGGATCTCTTTAACAGGAATCCAGATTTAGAGAGATAACCATGTTTTTCTTTAGGCAAAAGTATTCTCTCTTTAAATGTGCCTCTTGACAATTGATACTCTATTTTTTACCATTCTAAATGTAAAGCTCCATAATGTCTGGCTGTTCTCAGCCATAAATAGTGTATTATGAAACTACAGAATTTCAGCAACTTTATAATCCAAATTAGAAGTTATTTGCAGCAAGGTCAGATTCTGTGCCTTAATGACTGGGCATGGTGGCTCATGGCTGCAGTCCCAGCACTTTGGAATGCCGAGATGGCAGGATCACTTGAGGCCAGGAGTTTGAGACTAGCTTGAGCAACAAAGCAAGACCCTGTCTCTGCAAAGAATAACATAATTAGCCAGGTGTAGTGACACATCCCTGTAGTCCCAGTTACTTGGAAGGCTGAGGCAGGAGGATCTCTTGAACCAAGGAGTTTGAGACTGCAGTGAGCTATGATTGAGCTACTGCACTGAAGGTGACAAGTGCAACCCTGTCTCTTTAAAAAAAAAAAAAAAAAATAGACTGGGCGCGGTGGCTCACGCCTGTAATCTCAGCACTGTGGGAGGCCAAGGACGGCAGATCACTTGAGGTCAGGGGTTTGAGACCAGCCTCGCCAACATGGTGAAACCCTGTCTCTACCCAAAAATACAGAAATAAGCCAGGTGTGCTGGTGCACACCTGTAGTCGCAGCTACTCGATATGCTGAAGTGGGAGAATCACTTGAACTAGGGAGGCGCGGAGGTTGTAGTCAATCGAGGTTGTGTCATTGCACTCCAGCCTGAGCAACAAAGCAAGACTGTGTCTTAAAAAATATTATGAATACTTTTTTTTTCTTACGTGTGTTAAAGGGGAATTTGGGTACCATGTTTCCATTTCCTGTTTTTCAGAAAATGCTGCTCAAATTCCAGTGGCTACTCCACAGGTCTCTCCTAACACAGTGAAACGTGCTGGACCTCGATTGTTGTTGATTCCAGTGCAGCAGGGTTCTCCTACTCTTAGACCTGTCTCAAACACACAACTTCAGGGACATCGGATGGTCTTGCAGCCTGTTAGGAGTCCAAGTGGAATGAACTTATTCAGGCACCCTAATGGGCAGATTGTCCAGCTTCTACCTTTGCATCAGCTTCGAGGCTCTAATACCCAGCCCAACTTACAGCCTGTCATGTTTCGGAACCCAGGTATAAAGTTCTTTTTCATGAATTTTCTTTTGTTGAATCACTTGGCCATATGGTATGTTAAGACACCAAGATTGTTTTTCTTCGTCTCTTAAGAGTTACTTTTCCAAAAAGAAAAGCAAACATTGGAAGTCTTGATATGGGCAGTCATGATTTAAAAATTTCTCTCTTATTTTTTAAACCAGGGTCTGTGATGGGAATCCGGTTACCTGCTCCTTCCAAACCCTCTGAGACTCCGCCATCTTCCACTTCATCCTCTGCTTTCTCTGTCATGAATCCTGTAATTCAAGCTGTTGGGTCTTCTTCAGCAGTGAATGTTATCACTCAGGCACCATCATTGCTTTCCTCTGGAGCTAGTTTTGTGTCTCAGGCTGGTACATTGACTCTGAGGATTTCTCCTCCTGAACCACAAAGCTTTGCAAGTAAAACAGGCTCTGAAACCAAAATAACTTATAGCTCAGGAGGACAGCCTGTTGGTACAGCCAGTCTTATTCCTCTCCAGTCTGGTAGTTTTGCCTTGTTACAGCTCCCAGGACAAAAGCCTGTTCCTAGCTCCATTCTTCAACATGTTGCTTCCCTTCAGATGAAGAGAGAATCTCAGAATCCAGACCAGAAAGATGAAACAAACTCAATAAAAAGAGAGCAAGAAACGAAGAAGGTTCTACAGTCAGAAGGAGAGGCTGTAGACCCTGAGGCTAATATAATAAAACAAAACTCAGGAGCTGCTACCTCAGAAGAAACTCTGAATGATTCCTTGGAAGATAGGGGTGATCATTTGGATGAAGAATGCCTTCCAGAAGAAGGTTGTGCAACTGTCAAACCATCTGAGCATTCCTGTATCGCTGGGTCACATGCAGATCAAGATTATAAAGATGTTAATGAAGAATATGGGGCTAGGAATCGTAAGAGTTCCAAAGAAAAAGTGGCTGTTCTAGAAGTTAGGACCATTTCTGAAAAAGCCAGTAATAAGACAGTCCAAAATTTAAGTAAAGTACAGCATCAAAAACTTGGTGATGTGAAGGTGGAACAGCAGAAAGGATTTGACAATCCAGAAGAAAACTCAAGTGAATTTCCAGTCACCTTTAAGGAAGAAAGTAAATTTGAATTGTCAGGAAGCAAAGTTATGGAGCAGCAATCTAATCTACAGCCAGAGGCCAAAGAGAAGGAATGTGGAGACTCTCTGGAGAAAGACAAGGAAAGATGGAGAAAACATCTGAAGGGCCCCTTAACCAGGAAATGTGTTGGAGCTTCACAGGAATGTAAGAAAGAGGCAGATGAGCAGTTAATTAAAGAAACAAAGACATGTCAGGAAAATTCAGATGTGTTTCAGCAAGAACAAGGCATCTCTGACTTACTTGGAAAAAGTGGAATTACTGAAGATGCCAGAGTTTTGAAAACTGAATGTGATTCTTGGAGTAGGATTTCTAATCCTTCAGCCTTCTCCATTGTTCCTAGGAGAGCTGCAAAAAGCAGCAGAGGGAATGGACATTTTCAGGGTCACTTACTGCTACCTGGAGAACAGATACAACCAAAGCAAGAGAAGAAGGCTGGGAGAAGCAGTGCTGACTTCACTGTTTTGGATTTGGAAGAAGATGATGAAGATGATAATGAGAAAACCGATGATTCTATTGATGAAATTGTGGATGTTGTTTCTGACTACCAGAGTGAGGAGGTTGATGATGTAGAAAAGGTGGTGAGCCCATTTTTGTTGTGACTGAAACCTAAAGGATTTAAATGATTTATTAAAGACAGAAGCTTTTTCAGAAGATCACTAAAGGCATAATACATTTAATTGGATGCCTAGGTTTAGATTATGACTTAAATGGCTCAGTAGTTCTTTAGGCTGTGTCAATCAAGCATCCTTTATTGAGCTTTTATTCTTTGAGACTTGTCTGGTTTTATGGGAAGGCTGGCTTAAATATTTGGGTGATAGGTGCTTGAGAGTCCCTACCGAGTTAGATTTTTAAAATCCCGAAACCATTACTCCCATTTGATCTCAGTCAATTTGTATGACGTTTTCTATGTGAGGTGGTTGTAGCTTCTCTGGTAGATGTTAATGAGAAACTGGGAATGGGTGACCTTAGAACTAGAGGAGAACTTATTCACTTGCATATAGAGAGATGTTTTTGTTTTTGGAGAAAAACTGGAAAATACCATCATATTCTAATACCATTTTGCCTTGAGTTGCTTTTATTTCCAAAAATTAAATATTTAGTCTCTGGAATTTATATTCTAGACTTTGGTCTTCGTCCTTTGTAATATGACCTTTATGGCCTATTTTTATTATTTTCCTGAAGTTTTTTTATAGGATTCCTATTTAGGGTTGTTGTATTTACTTAAATAAGTAACTGTCAGGTATTGATACAGTGCAGGAGTTGTACAAACGTTTTCTGTAAAAGGCCAGATAGTAAATAGTTTTAGACTTTGCAGAGAGCTAGATGGCTCTCTGTTGCAACTAATTGACTGCTGTTATAGTATAAAAGCAGCTGTATTCCATTAAAACTTTAGTAAAAAAGTCCAGGCGCAGTGGCTCACACCCATAATCCCAGCACTTTGGGAGGCCGAGGTGGGTGGATCACCTGACGTCAGGAGTTTGAGACTAGTCTGGCCAACATGACAAAACCCCGTGTCTACTAAAAGTACAAAAAATTAGCCAGGTGTGGTGATGGGTGCCTGTAATCCCAGTACTCAGAAGGCTGAGGCAGGAGAATCGCTTGAACCCGGGAGGCGGAGGTTGCAGTGAGCCCAGATCGCGCCATTGCACTCCAGCCTGGGCGACAAGAACAAAACTCTGTCTCGGGTTAAAAAAAAAAAAAAAAAAAAAGTTGTTGTTAGTGGGCTGTGGTTTGCTGACCCCTGACATAAGGTCTGATGTAAAACATGGGGAGATCATAACCAGCTGCCTGTGGAGTGCCCTAAAATCTAAACTGTGTCCTTCTTTTCAGGAGCAGATGACAGCCGTCTGCACTGATTGTCATACAACTGCTTGTTTTACAATCTCACTTCCTTGAGATTCATTCTGCCTCTGTGTTATCTGGTCCTTTTCTGTTAATGCTTAACTGCTTTATGCACATAAAATAAGACAAAAAGATTACTGTTTTAAAAATCTAAAATGTTGAAATATTTTATTTTAGCGACGGAGTCTTACTCTGTCGCCCAGGCTGGAGTGCAGTGGCGCGAACTCAACTCACTGCAACCTCCACCTCTGGGGCTCAAGCAATTCTCCTGCTTCAGCCTCCCGAGTAGCTGAGATTACAGGAGCCTGCCACCGCCCCAGCTAATTTTTGTATTTACGTAGAGATGGGGTTTCACCATCTTGGCCGGGCTGGTCTTAATGTTCTTATATTGGTTATTTCAGTACCTCCATTGTCTCATTTATAAAGGAGGATCTTGCTCTAAAATTGGATGATTCTGTATTCATTTGACTTATACCTTCTCTCCATAGCCTAATCTTTTTCAAGAATGGATGTAAATTCATTGACTTTAGGAGTTATATTGCTGATTTTTTTGTGTTTTTTTGCAGTCTCACACTGTAAGTCAGCCGAAGTTAACTTGAGACCAAAAAACAGTTCAACTTTAAAACCAGTGAAAACTATTACTATTAGTGGAACTTACATAATAGAACCATTAAAGTGTTTTTTTTTTTTTATAACAGAGTCTCGCTTTGTCGCTCAGGCTGGAGTGCAGTGGTGCCATCTCGGCTCACTGCATCCTCTGCCTCCTCGGTTCAAGCGATTCTTCTGCCTCAGCCTCCCGAGTAGCTTGGGATTACAGGTGGGCACCACCATGCCCAGCTAATTTTTGTATTTTTTTAGTAAAGACGGGGTTTCACCATATTGGCCAGGCTGGTCTCGAACTCCTGACCTCAGGTGATCCACCCACGTTGGCCTCCCAAAAGTGCTGGGATTACAGGCATGAGCAACTGCGCCCGGCCTGAAGTATCTTAATCATACAAGGAGGCATTGCTTGAGTGTACTAATAGGGAATTTGACAAGCAAACAAGTTATACTGACTTTTTTTTTTAAAGGTCATATTAAGTGATCTCTAAAATCTAAAGTCTACATTGTTTTTATTTGCACATCTCACACCTATGTTACCTTTATGATTAGCATTGGAATACTGTGAGGGAAGTTGTAAATAGCTTCTTTAATTTAAATCTTCCTTGTGGAAGTTATTGGATATTATTTAGAAATACTGCAGTTATGCTGGGTGCTGTAGCTCTCGCCTGTAATTCCAGCACTTTGGGAGGCTGAGGCAGGCGGATCACCTGAGGTCGGGAGTTTGAGACCAGCCTGGCCAACATGGTGAAACCCCATCTCTACTAACAATACACAAATTAGCCAGGTGTGGTGGCACAGTCCTAGAGTCCCAACTACTCGGGAGGCTGAAGCAGGAGAATCGTTTGATCCCGGGAGGTGGGCTCATTTACTATGTTTCTGGCATAGTAAACACTTTTTTTTTTTTGAGGGGGCACAGAAATGTTGCAAGGAAATACTATTTGTAAAGGTGGACTTAAAAAGATCTGCTTATCCTATATATCCATATAACTCTAGTGTTACATAAAATATTTAGCAAGTTTCTGTGACAGGTGCTCAGTAAACACTTTGACTCCTTTTTTGGTATAATAAGGAAATACAGCAATCCTGGGCTTTTTTGAAACCTGAAATTCCTTACAAGCTCTCATTTTGTGGTGTTGAGAGAGTTGCAGGACTAGGCTGTATCCTATTTCTATACCTGCCTGTGTATGTTAATGTGTGTTGATTTGTGGGCATCTGATAGGATGTTGGTCATGAAGCCCCCTTAAAGTGGCACTTGAATTTTTCTCCTTTCTATATTTCTTTCACCAAATTTTATTTTACTGTTATTTAATCTTAAGATTTATGAAACCTTAATATATCTGTGCCTGAACTTTGTCCACTAGAAATAACACTGAAGCATCAGTGCAGTCCTTTGAGGATGCTGTTAAGTTTAATTATGTCTGTTTATTTATTTTTTATTTAATTTTTTTTGAGACAATCTTATTCTTGTCTCCCAGGCTGGTGTGCAGTGGTGCAGTCTTGGGTCACTGCAGCCTCGAACTCCTGGCCTCAAGCAATCCTCCCACCTCAGGCTTCCGAGTAGCTGTAATTATAGGCGAGCGCCACCATGTCTGGCTAATTTTTGTATTTTTTGTAGAGACAGGGTTTTGCCATGTTGCCCAGGCTGGTCTTGCACTCCTGAGCTCAAAACGATCCACCTGCCTGGGCCTCCCAAAGTGCTGGATTATAGGTGTGAGCCACCACGGCTGGCCATGGTATCTATTATATAATATATATATATAATATAATATAGATTATACATTAAATATATAAAATATATAAAATATATAATATATATTATATATAAAATATATAATATATATTATATATAAAATATATAATATATATTATATATAAAATATATAATATATATTATATATAAAATATATAATATATATTATATATAAAATATATAATATATATTATATATAAAATATATAATATATATTATATATAAAATATATAATATATATTATATATAAAATATATAATATATATTATATATAAAATATATAATATATATTATATATATATTATATATAATAATATTATATATAATATATATGACTTATAGTTCTTGGTTGTTAATTCTAATGATATGTTATCTTTCTGTCTTAATTCCTTATTATGACTAACAATCTTAGGATTATCAGTACTCATGATATAACATGAATGTTTGGCATTAGTTGGTTTTATAAGGGGAACAAGCATTTGAAAAGTTTAGGTGTGCTTGCCACTCAATACATTATTTACTTTTATAATGATGTATTTCAGAGTAACTATGTAGAATACATTGAGGATGATGAGGAGCACGTGGACATTGAGACTGTAGAAGAGCTCTCAGAGGAAATTAATGTTGCTCACCTGAAGACCACAGCGGCCCACACACAGTCATTCAAACAGCCGTAAGTCTTATTTCTCTTTGGATTGTTGTTTTTGTAGCTTTGTAACCAGAAACAAAATGAAATGTTCTGTTCAGGAGCTCTGGGTAACTGATCTGGTTCCTTCTTCCTCTAGCTTTTTTTCTGATTAGTATAGATGAGGAGATGAACTAGAATTTGGGTAATTAATTTTCTTTGGTCGTTGGTAGGAGGCAGTGTGTAAATGTGAATAACATGCTTTTGGAGCCCGATAGACTGGTATTATAAAATATTAGTTTTGCTAGTTTGTAGGTATTTAACCTTGGGCAAATCTTTAATCTCTCTGAACCTCAGATTCTTTACCTATGAAATGAGGAAAATGCCCCCATTTGAAGTGTTAAATGAGGTAGTATGTGCAACTAGCATAATAACTGATATAAGTGGACTACTCAACAAAGGTTAGTTTCTTTTATCATTTAAGAATAGGCATTACATTCTAAATTTGGTTACTTTACTAGTTGAACAGGTGAGATACAGGTAGGAAAATTTTTCTTCCTGTTTCACTGGTGAGATGAAAATATGAAAGGAATGATGACTTGCTCAGGAAAATTTATTTCATTTTCTGTTTTAGTAAGCCTTATGTTGATTATGGATTGGACTGTGAGAAAGAGTAGAGAAGGAAGATATTTTGTGCCAGACATTGTACTTTTCCTGTCATCTCATTATCTATGATGATATGAAAGTAGCTATGAGTTGAGAAAGAATAATTCTTCATTCCTACTGATGCTGAGAAAGTTGAAGGAGTAGAAAGTAGGACTAATAGTTTTCTTCAGTCCGGAGCTGTTTGCAGGCTACTTCAGTTATCTACTTGGCTAAACTTGAAAGAATTTAAATCCCTTAAAAACTTAATTAGACTTAATGAGTTTAGTCTGGGATAATGAGTTCTGTATACTAAAACTGAGTTTGTAAACAATGGCAACAAACAAAAACTCTAAAAAATATTTGCAATAGTAACAGGAAAAATGCCGTGTGAGAACATTCTCTGACAAACTGTGTAAGACTTTTCTTACAAAATTGTGTTGAAAGACGAAGAGGAATTCAACAAATGGAGAGAGATAACATGTTAATGGATTGCAATAGTAAAGGGCCAAGAATAACCAACACAGAGCACAAAAACTGTAAGGGAACAGATTAAAATAAAAAATTAAAGATTTAGGCTGGGCGTGGTGGCTCACGCCTGTAATCCCAGCACTTTGGGAGGCTGAGGCGGGCGGATCACCTGAATTCAGGAGTTCAAGACCAGGCTGGCCAACATGGCGAAACCCTGTCTCTACTAAAAATACGCAAATTAGCCGGGCTTGTTGGCACACGCCTGTAGTCCCAGCTACTCGGGAGGCTAAGGCAGGAGGATTGCTTGAACCTGGGAGGTGGAGGTTGCAGTGAGCTGAGACTGTGCCACTGTACTCCAGCCTGAGACACAGTGAGACTCCATCTCAAAAAAAAAAAAAAAATTAAAGATTTAATTAGATTTGTTTAAATTAATTGTTTAAATTTAATTAAAAATAAAGGTTAAAAGAATTGAAAAATTCTGTCAGAACACCATGAAAACACTGAAAAGGCAAACTCAGATATGAAGAAAGTGTTTGCCATACGTATTAACTAACAAAGGATTAGTGTCAAGGGTATAAAAAAATTGTTACAAGTCAGTAAGAAAAAGATGACCCAGTAGAAAAGTAATGGATATTAGAGACAGTTGACAGAAGAAGAAGAAACCTAAAAGCCCAGCAAGCACATGTACATTTGTTCAGCCTCACAAGTAATTAAGGAAATACAGATAAAACCACAGTGACTTTACCAATTCACACCCATAAGACTTCAAAAGTGGAGATTTCTGGTGGTACAGTTATCTAGGTGTGGAGCAATGGGAACTCGCATACTGCAAGTGGGAGTGTACATTGTTATTACCAGTTTAACAGTTACTGAAGTTGAAGGTGTGCATATCTTTCTTCTGCTCCTATGCCCCAGAAAAATTTACACAAGGGGTCGTGTATGGGACTGTCCATTGCAGCATTGTTTGCTATTATGAAGCTTTAGAAACAACCTAAATAACTACTAACATTCTGAAAAAAAAAAAATCGGGGAAATTCGCATTGTGGAATACTATATAACTATATAACAGTTAAAACAATTGGAATTGGAACTCTGCGTATCAACATATCTCAGGTGTAATTTATTTGTACTTTTATTTTCGATATTTTTTGTAGAGACAGAGTCTTGCTATGTTGGCCAGGCTAGTTTTGAACTCCTGGCCTCAACCAGTCCTCGTGCCTTGGCCTCCTAAAGTTCTGGGATTACAGGCATGAGCTACTGTGCCTGGCCTTCAGGTGGAATATTGAATGAAACAAATGAGTTGCAGAAGGATATAGTACAGTATATAATATTTAAAGTGGTACTTTTTTTGTTTGTTTAGATATATATATATATTTCTAGTAAAACTTACAAAAGTGTGCATGGTAAACTCTGTCTTAGAATGGTTACTTTTGAGAAGGAAGGAAGGGAATGTGATTGAATAGACTGCACATAGAACCTTCTGTATTTTTGAGATGTATTATTTCTCAAGCTGGATGGTTCATATGTGGGTGTTCATTATACGCCTGGTCCTCCTTCACAGATGGGAAGACCAAGTTTATAATGGAAAAGGATGTATCCACAAATATAGAAAGCATGTATTTGTGGATTCACCCAACCATGGATTGGAAATACTTGGAAGAAGAAAAATTGCATCTGTATTGAACATGTATAGACTTTATTTTCATGTCATTATTCCCTAAACAATACAGTATAACAACTGTTTACTTAGTTTTTACATTGTACTAGGTGTTATAAGTAATGTAGGGATGATTTATAGTATACAGGAGGAGGTGCCTATGTTATATGCAAATACTATGCCATTTTATATCAGGGACTTGAGTATTCAAGGATACTGCTGGAAGTTTTGGAACGAGTCTTCCCTGGATACTGAAGGACAACTTTAAATTTGTTTATATGGTTTTGTGTATTAAATATTTCATGATTGTACAAAGTAATTTGAAGTTTTAGTGACTATTTGTACACTTGTAGAGAAAATACATAATGTCAAGTAAACAATGTGGCCATATATCACACCTTGGGAAAAAGAAACTGGTTGTAATTTGGAATGGTTTGGTTGTAGCTGTGAAATAGGTCTTAGATTATTAAATTTCAGTAAGACACTGAAAAATCCTGTCTTTATCCAGGTCCTGTACTCACATCTCTGCAGATGAAAAAGCAGCTGAAAGGAGTCGAAAGGTATTTAGGATATTTAGTGATAATTACTCATTGAATAAAATTGTTAACATTTATCTTAGGGTTGAAACAACATTAGCTATATTAGCCACGATTTTTTCTCAGGGCTATTTTTGCCAGTGAGTTAATATAATCAGTTTTTTCTCCTTAATCAAATTATACTGCTAATGTCCTTTTTTTCCCTTTTAATTCTTCTCCTCAGAGGATAGACTAATGTAGAGGAGTTAAAAATGGATATGAAATTTATGAGGATATATATGTGCTTGTTTGAAAACTGTTCTTGTAATGGTCTGATGTAAAACAAGCTGCCATTCTTTCTTGCTTGGGCTCATGATTTTAAGTGATTTAAAAAACTATGCTCTGCAAAATGGCTAGCAGTTCAGGGATCCATGAAAAAATAAACCTTTAATTTTCTTAATCTTTTTGGTTTATATCATAGTAACATAATTAAGCAGGGTTTTTTGTTTATCCTTACCAACAGTAGGCATGGAGGAGAGTTTGGTTTGTTTAAATTGTTTTCCATTTGTTTTTCTATCTTAATTTAAAAGATTAAAAAAAGACAATGATGGGGGTTGGGTTGAAGTAGAGGGTGGCATTTGGTTCCTTTAAAAAATCATAGTGCAGTTTGTTTGGTTTTGATCTGATTTGGGACTTACATGATCCAGCGTATTTGCGTGGTTGTAATTATTTGCATATATCATTATATTTGGCTTTTAAAAATTTATTCTGAAGCATTTTTCAGATATAACAAGAATTTTCATAATAGCTTATTTACATAATCCATTGTTTTGTACCCAAATAATTACATGCAAATTCTTGCTGCACTTTGCTGTATTTAATGTTTTATTGCTTTTCTTTCTGTCTTCTTGGCTGTTTTATTCTCCCATTCTATGTTAATGCATAATGGGTTTGACTTTAGAAAGGCAGTGGCTTTTACGTTAGAGTTTTTGGGTACGGTCAGAGTTATGATTAAGCAAACAGTGTCAGAAAAAGAGACAATTAGAAACATCAGAGGGAAAAATCACAAAAGCAAGAAACTGCACAGGACAGGAAATATTATTCACTTTGTATGAGTAGTGTTTATAATGTCATAATAGTTAATGTTGATGCTTTTTTAAAGTTTATAACCTATGATTAAAATATAGAAGACTTAATTTCAGTCTTGAAAATGTGAGAATACAAATGACAAATTGGGAGGTGAGAGAGGGAAGAAGAAATAAAGGGAAGGATACAGGTGCTGATACCCTCATTTTACAAAGTAGAAAGGCAAGATAGATTGTTTATTGTTGATGAAATAAGAAATTAAGGTAGAATTCAAGTTGCTAAGGGATCAGTAGAACAGCTAAAAGTAGTGATGTAACTATATTGGGATGATAAGATGGTAAGACATAAGAGTGATGTGAGCTAAATCCTCTTCTGCATAGCAAGAAGTCAATAGATAGCATTGAAAATGGAAAAAAATAAGCTGATGTTACTATTTTTGGTTTAGGATATAGATTTAAGAACTAGAAGAAGCTGCTAAAAGAATTAACAAGTGATTGTTTCTGAGGATCCAGGTACAAGTTCAGGGCACAGTTGCTTTTCATTATAAGCTTCTTAATATGTGTGTGTGTGTGTGTGTGTGTGTGTGTATTTTTTTTTTTTTTTTTTGTAAAGATGAAGTCTTACTGTGTTGCCTGTGTTAGTCTCAAACTCCTGGCTTCAAGTGATCCCCTACCTTGGCGTCCAAAAGTGCTGGAAATTACAGGTGTGAGCCACTGTGCCTGGCCAGCCTTTTCATATATTTTAAGTTCTATATGCAAAGATTGTAATAGAATAAATAAGATAGAGAAAGGAGGCTTTAAGCCTTTCTGGGGATCAAGAAGGACTTTCCTGAAAAAGTGTAGAGTTTGAGTTTTAAGTGTTAAGTTTTAAATGTTATGGGGGTTTAGGTAAGAGGTGGGATAAGTAATCTAGGTACAGGTAAAAAGCCTGTGTAATGTCAGGGAGGTGTGGGATTGTGTAGTATATTTTGGGAATTTCTAGCAGATAGGAATGGTTGGAGAGAAAGATGATTTAGAAGAGTGGCAGTTGATTGTTTACCAGATTGAGGAGGATCTTACAGTATTTTTTGAAAAACATTTAATGTAATTTGTATCATGAAAACAAGTTTTAGTAATATAATAAATTACTTAAGCTCTTTCAGATCTCGTACGCCTGTAACATATACAATTTCTTCCTCATTTGAAAATCACTGAAATTTGAACTGAGAGCTGGTAAGATCACTTTAGCATGTATTAGAAATTACACTGTTGGTGTTGTAAGAGTTAGATTTGAAGGAAGGATAGACTGGTAGTAAGATGACCAATTGAGAGGCTGTTACAACAGTCCAGACAAAAGGTAATGAGTGCCTGAAATAGGGCAGTGTCATTTGGAACAGAGTAAGAGGGCCAACTACATGTTCAAGATGTTTAGGAGGCAATCTTGTTTGGACAGGCTCCACCAATTCCTCTAAAACTGAAGCCTGATTACTGGAGTGACAAACTACAGAAAGAAGCAGAAGCATTTGCTTATTATCGCCGGACACACACTGCCAATGAGCGGCGGCGGCGTGGTGAAATGAGGGATCTCTTTGAGAAATTAAAGATCACATTGGGATTACTTCATTCTTCCAAGGTTTCCAAAAGTCTCATTCTTACTCGAGTAAGTGTTCTGTGTAAATGACAGTAAGAGCTCGACTAAGAGATTCTTACCGATGATATGAGAAAGATAATCCACTGACATATAAGGGAGATTGAAATAGAGCTGCTTAAATGTAACAGATGAATATGGACTAGTGAATGCCCAATAAATCCCTTAGGGGGAAAATCATTATGCTAAGTCACAGTAGGTTTTCATTGAAAGTCAGGTTTTTTTTTTTTTTCTTTTGAGACGGAGTTTTGCTCTTGTTGCCCAGGCTGGAGTACAATGGCACGATCTTGGCTCACCGCAACCTTTGCCTCATGGGTTCAAGCGATTCTCTTGCCTCAGCCTCCTGAGTAGTTCGGATTTCAGGTTTGCGCCACCACACCTGGCTAATTTTGTATTTTTAGTAGATTAGTAGTAATTTTGTATTTTGTATTTTTAGTAGAGACGGGGTTTCTCTATGTTGGTCAGGCTGGTCTTGAACTCCCGACCTCCAGTGATCCGCCCACCTCAGCCTCCCAAAGTGCTGGGATTACTGGCATGAGCCACTGCACCCGGGCGAAAGTCAGGTTCTTAATTGGCACAGCTATCCTTTCTTCAGATAGAGTCAGAAACTCTGGTTAGCCATGTTGACCACATTCTCATTACATTGGTGTTCTTGATAGCACTTAGTACAGGTTATCACAGCATAAAGCACAGCATAAGTGATATTTTAATATGCTTAACAGTTGACAGTCATTTTAAAAGAAAACCTGAAATATTCAAGGGAGCAGAAGTTTTAACTTTGCATGTAGAATATCTAAAGTAATTTCGTTTAAATAGTTTTTAAGTAGAAGGTGGAGGAGTACAGGATAAGCATTCATATCCCTCTAGAGCAGTTATTTCAACCAGGTTTTGGTTAGACTAGGAGTTGATCTTAAAGTTGATTATTAAAATCTAAGCAGAGCACAGGTGTTTTGTATCTCCTCGCAGTGGTGGAATACCTACTACCATTCAGTGATGCTCTTTGGAAATAATCATGGTCACATTCCTTAAAAGTGTAAGCCAGAAATCCTCTTACAGTTTAACAAAAAATAATTTCTGAAACATCAACAATTGTTAATGGAATTTAAAAATTCTCTTAAGATGTCAGATTAAGTTTTTTTTCATTAGAGAAATTGTATAGGCCTTACCTGTGTTTAAAGAAAGAGTGGATCAATTTTCAATAATACCACTATTTCCATTCTAGGCCTTCAGTGAAATTCAGGGACTAACAGATCAGGCAGACAAATTGATAGGACAGAAAAATCTCCTGACTCGAAAACGGAATATTCTGATACGGAAAGTATCGTCTCTTTCAGGTGAGATAAGTAAATAATATCTGGTAAAGAGCATAATTATAGCTTTATCAAGAAGAAATCCTCAGTAGATCTTTCAGATACTTAATTGAAAGCTTGGCTCCCACAGTTTACAGCACAGTTATCCTTTGACTGGGTGGGTTGTTTCTTGTGAATTGTGATCACCTTACTTTCCATAGTTTTTGGGAATATAGTTAAAGCAACTAGATTTCTGTTGACTCTGTTTCTCATTATGTGGCGTAATGCTGAAAGTGCTAATGTATTCTCTGTTAACTTACAGGTAAGACAGAAGAAGTGGTCCTGAAGAAGCTAGAGTATATTTATGCAAAACAGCAAGCACTAGAGGCACAAAAAAGAAAAAAGAAGATGGGATCAGATGAGTTTGACATGTCTCCCAGAATTAGCAAACAGCAGGAAGGATCTTCTACATCATCTGTAGATCTTGGACAGATGTTTATAAATAACAGGAGGGGGAAACCTTTGATTCTTTCCAGAAAAAAAGACCAGGCCACAGGTAGGAGGGACATTCTTTGCTTTCCTTAATGTAGATATACATCAGTTGACTTTACTGGACTGACCACCTTCTCTTGTCCACATTTTTAGTTTTGTGTGGTTTTTTTTTTGGAGACAACTCTGTCACCCAGGCTGCAGTTGCAGTGATCTGATCTCAGCTCATTGCAACCTCCACCTCCCAGGTTCAAGCGATTATCTGCTTCAGCCTCCTGAGTAGCTGGGACTACAGCGAGCACCACCATGCCCAATTTTTTTTTTTAATTTTTAGTAGAGATGGGATTTTGCCCTGTTGGCCAGGCTAGTCTCGAACTCTTGACCTCAAGTGATCCACCCGCCTTGACCTCCGAAAGTGCTGGGATTACAGGTGTGAGCAACCACACCCAACCCACAGTTTTAGTTTTAATTAAATGAATTAAAGATGGGTTGTATAAAAAGTAGAATATTAACTACATTCGATTTTGGTTTCTGGTTGTAATACACACTCATGCAAATCCTGAGAAGTTACCAGTCCTGGTAGCATATTAGTCTATAGTCATGTATTTTTAATGAGTAGTTTTTTAAACTTATCTTTTCAGACTTTATACTTCGTGATTTCCCTGCAGTTCTACTGATGGGTTTAAGAAGTTGGGTCTAGCTGAGACCAATAAATGGGAAATTTTTTGTAAAATTTAATTTTGTCAAATCAGGCTCTATTTTTCTTTCTTCCTTTTTTTTTTTTTTTTTTTGAGATAGAGTCTTGCTCTGTTGCCCAGGCTGGAGTGCAGTGGTGCGATCTCGGCTCACTGCAAGCTCCACCTCCTGGGTTCATGCCATTCTCCTGCCTCAGCCTCCCCAGTAGCTAGGACTATAGGTGCCTGCCACTATACCGGCTAATTTTTTTTGTATTTTTAGTAGAGACGGGGTTTCATCTTGTTAGCCAGGATGGTCTCGATCTCCTGACCTCGTGATCCGCCCACCTCGGCCTCCCAAAGTGCTGGGATTACAGGCGTGAGCCACTGCGCCTGGCCATCAGGCTCTATTTTTCATCAGATCACTTACTTATTAATACATTACTATTAAGAAACAGTAGGCCGGACGCGGTGGCTCATGCCTGTAATCCCAGAACTTTGGGAGGCTGAGGCGGGCAGATAACCTGAGGTTGGGAGTTTGAGACTAGCCTGACTAACATGGAGAAACCCTGTCTCTACTAAAAATACAAAATTAGCCAGGTGTGGTGGCGCATGCCCGTAATCTCAGCTATTTAGGAAGCTGAGGCAGGAGAATCGCTTTAACCCGGAAGGTGGAGGTTGTGGTGAGCTGAGATCACACCATTGCATTCCAGCCTGGGCAACAAGCACGAAATTCTGTCTGAAACAAAACAAAACAAAACAAAAACCCCAAAGTAAATTGGTCTTAACTTCTTATTACCATCTTGATTTTGGAAGTAAAGCTATATTGATTTTATGTGTTACTTATATTCTTAGAGAATGGTGTGTCTGGCTGGGCACAGTGGCTCATGCCCGTAATCCCACCGCTTAGGGAGGCAGAGGCAGGAGGATTGCTTGCACTCAGGAATTTGAGACCAGCCTTGGGCAACATGGTGAAACCCTGTCTCTACTAAAAATACCAAAATTAGCTGGATGTGGTGGTGCACACCTGTAGTCCCAGCTACTTGGGAGGCTGAGGCAGGAGAATCACTTGAACCTGGGCGGCGGAGGCTGCAGTGAGCTGAAATCACACCACTGTGCTCTAGCCTGTGGGACAGAGTGAGACTCCATCTCAAAAAAAAATTAAAAAAAAAAAATGGTATATTCTTTTTTACTCTTTAAATGTTTGGATAGCCCAGTGTATGAGCCAAAAAAATCTGGTGTGGGTATTTTTTTCTTTTTTTTTTTTTTTTGAGACGGAGTCTCGCTCTGTTGCCCAGGGTAGGGTGCGGTGGTGCAATCTAGGCTCACTGCCAGCTCCGCCTCCTAGGTTCACGCCATTCTTCTGCCTCAGCCTCCCGTGTAGCTGGGACTACAGGCGCCCGCCACCACGCCTGGCTAATTTTTTGTATTTTTAGTAGAGACGGGGTTTCACCGTGTTAGTCAGGATGGTCTTGATCTCCTGACCTCGTGATCCACCTGCCTCGGCCTCCCAAAGTGCTGGGATTACAGGTGTCAGCCACCGCACTTGGCTGTTTTGTTTTGAGAAGAGCCTCACTCTGTAGCTCAGGCTGGAGTTCAGTGTCTCGCTTGCAGCCTTGACCTCTTGGGCTTAAGCAATTCTCCCACCTCAGCCTTCCTAGTAGCTGGGACCACAGGTGCACACCACCACACCCGCCTAATTAAAAAAAATTTTTCTTGTAGAGATGGAGATGGGGTCTCACCATGTAGCCCAGGCTGGTCTTGAACTCCCGGTCTCAAGTGATCTGCCTGCCTCAGCCTCCCAATGTGCTGGGATTACAGGCATGAGCCACCACACCCAGCTGAATGCCTTTTATCTATAACTAATTTCTGATCTTTCTTACAGAAAATACCTCATCCTCGAACACTCCACACACCTCTACCAACCTTGTGATGACTCCGCAAGGGCAATTGCTCACCCTAAAAGGTCCCCTATTCTCAGGACCAGTGGTAGCTGTTTCTCCTGATCTCTTAGAATCTGATCTTAAGCCTCAAGTTGCCGGTAGCGCTGTGGCTCTACCAGGTATGTTGTAAGTGTTGTCCTCTATGGGAAGTGATAAAGTTATCCCTAACATCTCACGGTGACCAAGGAAGGCTTTGGATGTGTTCTGTAATGATAAAGAGCTATTCTGTTGGCATTTGCCTTGGTAAGAGGTGGCCCTATTTTTAGAACACATTTGGCTTGAGCTGTGGTACTGTTTGGTGTGTTTTACACCTGGTATTGGGAACCATTTTGTGAACACTAGTAATTTCTAAGAGGAAGAATAAAAAAGATATCAGAGGGAAAGGAAGATGTTAAATGATCATGGTCTTAGGTCTTGGTGTTCATAAATATTTGTCACTTTTTGTGGTACTCAGAGATGATAACAGTTCTGCATTATTAGCCCCATTCACTTTGAGCACTACTCTGTTTTGGGGCAAAGGGTAAAGTTGAAAGAGAAACCTCACTTGGGTGATTAGGTTCCAGGCAACTAAATTTCTATTAAGGTGAAAGGGTCTCTTTAGTAATATTAGGATCCTGGTTACTTTATTGCCATTGCCAGCCAAAATTCCTTGTCTCTACCTGTTGCCAAACTCACTCTGGAGGACTCATCTTTCCTGGTTCCCATGCTGCCTTTAGGGCTTCATTTTCTGCGCTAAGTAGCAGTTAATTAGGTGAACAGAATCAAGATGCATTTCTGTCTTAGGAGAAGAATTAACTTGGGGAGCATTTCTATAAAATAATTAAATGGAACTTTAAAAAATGGTGGAAAGAGCGTTTTGGTTGGATTTTAGTTGAGTTTTTCTTGTTGGGTTAGGTCAATAATTTGAAGAACTGATATTTCTTTTATCTTTTTGATAAAAGTAGAGTGCTGAATTTAGACTACAAATCCCTAAGATGGTCATATGATATGACAGAGAGAGAGAGAGGTGTTAACACTGTAGATCTAAATGAATTTTTCTTTTTTTAATTTTTGTTTTTCAGAAAACGACGACTTATTTATGATGCCACGAATTGTTAATGTGACATCATTGGCCACAGAGGGAGGTTTGGTAGATATGGGTGGCAGCAAATATCCTCATGAAGTTCCTGATGGCAAGCCATCTGACCATCTGAAAGACACCGTCAGGAATGAAGATAATTCCTTAGAGGATAAGGGTAGAATCTCTTCCAGAGGAAACAGAGATGGCAGAGTGACGTTGGGTCCAACGCAGGTTTTTCTGGCAAACAAAGATTCTGGTTATCCACAAATAGTTGACGTTTCCAGTATGCAGAAAGCACAAGAGTTCTTACCTAAAAAGATTTCTGGTGATATGAGAGGGATTCAGTATAAATGGAAGGAGAGTGAATCAAGAGGGGAGAGAGTGAAGTCAAAGGATTCTTCATTTCATAAATTAAAGATGAAAGATCTCAAGGACTCAAGCATAGAGATGGAACTGAGGAAAGTAACATCAGCTATAGAGGAAGCAGCTCTTGATTCCAGTGAACTGCTGACTAACATGGAAGATGAGGATGATACTGATGAGACACTGACTTCACTGCTCAATGAAATTGCCTTTCTTAATCAACAACTAAATGATGACTCGGTTAGCCTGGCTGAACTACCCAGCTCTATGGATACAGAGTTCCCAGGGGATGCTCGACGGGCTTTTATTAGTAAGGTTCCTCCTGGAAGCAGAGCAACTTTCCAGGTTGAGCACTTGGGAACTGGTTTGAAAGAGTTGCCTGATGTTCAAGGGGAGAGTGACTCTATCAGTCCCCTCCTCTTGCACTTGGAAGATGATGACTTTTCTGAGAATGAAAAACAACTTGCAGAACCAGCCTCTGAGCCAGATGTCCTTAAGATTGTTATTGACTCTGAAATAAAGGATTCCCTCCTTTCCAACAAAAAAGCTATTGATGGAGGGAAGAATACTTCTGGCCTCCCTGCAGAGCCCGAAAGTGTGTCCTCACCCCCCACCCTACACATGAAGACTGGCTTGGAGAACAGCAACAGCACAGATACTTTGTGGAGGCCTATGCCAAAGTTGGCCCCTCTAGGTTTAAAAGTAGCTAATCCTTCCAGTGATGCAGATGGTCAGAGTCTCAAGGTGATGCCTTGTTTGGCACCTATAGCTGCCAAAGTTGGGTCAGTTGGACACAAAATGAACTTAACAGGGAATGACCAGGAAGGCCGGGAAAGCAAGGTGATGCCTACATTGGCACCTGTTGTGGCTAAATTGGGCAACTCAGGGGCCTCACCAAGTTCTGCAGGGAAATGAACTTACTTGTCCTTAAGCAGAAGCCAGGCTGTGAGGGGAAATTGATCTCACCTCCTTTCTCTGCAGGCATCTGTTTGTTTGTGTCTTAGAACTTGGATCCTTGACTTCGATGATGCAGTGGATAATGATGGGAGAAAGGGGGTAGGGTGCTGACCCTGGTATAAGAAGTACTCTGAAATTCTGATCATGTTAAAATGTGTTACCTCACTTGTGGTGCTGGGTCCCCTCATCCTCTCTAAGAAGATGTGATCCATTACTGAACATGAGGTGCCCCTCTTACCCAAGGAATTTATAACATGACTCTGGCTCCACAGTGGTTTCTAGTTCTTCCCCCACAAGCGAAAGAGCTGTTTGCAACTTTGGAGTTGGTGTAGACTGAACTGTAGCTTGTAGCTGTTGAATTAAGTCCAAAATCTAAGGAATGCGATGGACTTGTGCAAAGGGATCCAGAAGAGACACTTTTTAGTTGATGTTTCAAGAATAGGGAGAGAGAGGATGGGTACCATGGAATACCAAAGTGAAGGACTTTGTGTCATTCAGCAAAATTTTCTTTTTTCATATCCTAAGTAGCTCCCATTCACTCACCTTTTCAATCAGAATTAACAAATTCAAGCCTTCAGTAAAGTAGGGATGCTTTTAACTTTTATTATTAATTATTTTGAGATCTTAAAAAAATAGTAGTTCTCCCTTATTATTTTTGTGGGCATTGAAAAGCTCATTTCACAGTACCAGAGATTTTTACTGGGAGTATATATTTTGGAGGTAGGCATAGAGGGAGCCCTACCCCTTCCACAAATTACGTCACTGAAGAGACAGCTAAAATAAAATGCATTATCTCCCCAGACCAGAGACAGTGGCCAAAATAAAAAATCATGGGGCTGGAAATTTCCCAAATCAAACCAGCCTCCTGGTGCTTGAAGGTTTCATTCACTATTACCTGCACAGGATGTAAAGAAAAGTCACAGTAGGCACTCTTTACCAGGGAAATAAGGCAGTATTTGAATCACAAGATATATTTTTTATCTGCAACCATGGATTCAATGATCTGTAGAGCTTTTTCACTCATTAACTGTCAGGATATGAAGGACTGACAGTCTGTAAAGATATTTATATTTTTGTATAGTTGTTTTCATAGATTTCTCAAAGGCTGAAGTTTTCAACCTAGAAGATGAGATTTGTATTGAGTATAGAAATGATGTTTCCTATCTAGTTTGTAAATAATCATGGTGCACTTGAGGGGTCTCTTGGAAACTCCTGGGGGGCAAGAATCACTATTCTGAAACTGTATAGACTGGGCTTTAGCTGCTGCATTTTGCCTTTCTTAAATAATTATATTTTGGAATGTAACCCCTGTTCTGTCTTCATTGACAGGATTTGCTTGTGTTGTTAAAACACTAACACAAGAGCTTCCAGTGCCTGGGCCGTGCCTAGGTGATGGTATTTCTTCTATATCTCCTGTCTTCTTTATCCCAAATCCCACTCAGCATATCTTCAGACCTAGGTTGTAAGACCAACTTTGGACTGGATCTAGCC
Organism: Gorilla gorilla gorilla; assembly: GCF_029281585.2. Lineage (NCBI taxonomy): Eukaryota > Metazoa > Chordata > Mammalia > Primates > Hominidae > Gorilla > Gorilla gorilla. The sequence goes on from NC_073240.2 coordinate 42,483,585, forward strand.
AGTGAATTATTATTTCCATGGTTGGTTCCCTTTCTGTTAAATCTGGTAATCAGCAGATTGAAAACGGTGGAAGAACTTCCTCTGAAAATTGCAGTGGGAGCAAATTCTTGTTGGTTTTGTGCTGCTTGCCTTTCTAGATCTGCTCATCAGCACTTAACCTTCCCTCCTCTAAAGGTTACTAAAGAAGCCTGAAGTAGGTAAAGAGTGCTCCTCAGCTTCTTCTTATTCTTCCACTCTTTACCCAGCAGATTTCATTCAATGCCTTAGCCAAGGAGTCCAGCACCTGTCTCCCCTGCTAATAATTGTCCTTAGAGATGCTAGTACTTTAATCCAGGTATAGCAGTTTCCCGTTATTTTCTTGCTTGTCGTTCCCCTACATTTCCTCCTGATTTCCCAAGACACTTTTTGTGGCTTTTGAGGGTCAGCCAAGGAGCAGGCAAGTGAGTGAACAATCCTCAGGAAAAGAAGGACCATTTTAGCTTAACACTTCCTTTTTTTTTTTTTAAGAAGAATATAGGTAAACAGATAATGATTCTTGATTGGAGATACTATTTGACTCTTGATGAGAGTTGTACGAAGATGGAAATGAGGGATGATTCTAGGCGTTTTAGGGGGAAGGCTGCGATACCATTCTAACCCCCAAGATACTGTGTTCTCAAGACCTCTTAGAACTAGGTGTTGTCAGGGATAATTTGAGGAGGGCTTAGTCTTCAGAACAATCCGGCAGTCTTGACAGAAATCTAAAATCTCCAAAAACTCCTACCCTTTAACCTTACCCTAGGGGGAACTGATCTATGAATATTACATGTGTGATTATGAAAGGTGAAGTTGAGTGAGAGGAGTTGAGGAACGTGGAAGACAGTGAGCTCTCACCCTAACACTATAAGAAGCATGATCTCAATAGACCAATAATTCGCCTTTTTATACATCTGTAAATAAATGGAATGTTTTTAAGAATATAATTATGTCAGATTTAGCATTTTCTTTTATATATTAAATATATATATCTTTCCTTTTCTGCTTTCGAAAAGTGACTATTTTTTTAGAAATCTAAGAACAGAAGTTTGGTGATTGAAAGGTAGAATATATAAACCTGAAATAAAGCAGTTAAAACAATTAAAGCAGAACTTGGTGTTGGGAGGTTTGTGCCAACTTGGAGTAGAGAATTCTAATTCCCTAAGACATATTTGAGAGAGGTGCCACTGAAGTGGTTTTATCATAGGAATCCTTTCCGTTTCTCTAAGTTTCTGATATGCCATTTGGGGGAGGTTTTCGATGTTCTAATCCTTGTAGCATGTTTTACATGGAGGCTTCAAAATTGTGTGCAACCTGATGGCAAGTATTTGTTTTAGAAGTCATTCTAAAATCATTCTGGTGTCAGTATGAGCAAGGCAGTTTACCTGTTAACCTTGGGGAGTAAAGGTACACAAACACAGTCTTTTAGTGGTAAAGGACAGTAGGTGTTCTTAAGGGAAGATATGTTAAAGAGTTTGACAGTTAACAAAAACGTTTAAAGGAATCCTTTAGACATCCAACTACTCCTAATCTATTAAGGTCACTAACAGATCAAGTCCAATTATATAAGCTTCATACAAATTGTTCACTTTGTGTGATTTTATAGTACATGCAATAGTTTTTTCCTGGAATTACGGATGAAATACCTGATGCTAGGCTCTTCTATAACAAGTTTGAAAATGTTTTGAACACACAAGAAAGGCAGACAATCCATATGTTATTTTGGGTTTAGTGGTTTAGATAATGTTTTTTCTAACTATACTGGTTAAGATATTTGAAATCGAATAGGGTGATGCACTTTAAAAACGGGTCTAGAAAATAGTGACAGCCCTTGTCCCTCACTCCAGAATTAAACAACAACAAACCATACACAGCACATTTCCCAGGTACTTTTATAGAGAATGACTGATAACCAAGAATCAGAATACATCTCTTGCACAAAACTGTTGGTTTTGAAGAAGGTGCTGTAAAGGCATAAGTACTTCATGTCACTGTATTATCACTAATGAAATTTTTATTTTTTTTTGAGGCAGAGTCTCACTCTGTCGCCCAGGCTGGAGTGCAGTGGTGCCATCTTGGCTCACTGCAAGCTCTGCCTCCCGGGTTTAAGCCATTGTCCTGCCTCAGCCTCCGGAGTAGCTGGGACTACAGGCGCCCACCACCGTGCCCGGCTAATTTTTTTGTATTTTTTTGTAGAGACAGGGTTTCACCATGTTAGCCAGGATGGTCTCAATCTCCTGACCTTGTGATCCGCCTGCCTAGGCCTCCCAAAGTGCTGGGATTACAGGCGTGAGCCACTGCGCCCGGCCTACTAATGAAATTTTACATGGACACAAATATCTAGGTGCAGGGAAAATTAAAGCTGAGATATTCAGACTCACTGCCAGTTGGAGGAAAAAAATCAGTTATAATGCATTTTTTGGAATAGAGGGAAATAATTTGATAAGTACAACTTTTTGTTTGAGGCATAGCTAATGTTAGACATGACTGAGCTGTTCTACACATAAGTGTTGAATAGTGATGGTGGTGCATTAAGAGGATGGGAAGACTATGGGATGAGTTGGAAATTTTGAGACAAATCTAAACTCTACTAATTTCTATTGTTGTAAACTCTGCTGGTAGAAAAGATATTAAGTAGGAAAGCAGTCTTGGAAGCATGGTTTTGAGATCCATTGTGTTTCCAACTGCAATCATTGATCTCAGCTGTTGCACAGTGCCTTTGCATGTAAAGGTGCTCAATAAATATTTGAATTGATGAGCAAATGTTTAGACTGTTTCCCAGGATCTTATACCTTATTTGCGTGTTATGCCTAGGGTGAATTTTAAAATTTTATCTAATGAGTATAGTGCTAAACAGACAACTATATAACGTCTATTCCCCAGACATCTAGAATTTCAGAAGCTGGCAAACACTATGTATAGATGTTTAGGACATATAAAAGTAGAATAAAGTGTTAAATAGTGTATGGATGATGAAATACTTATGAAGAGTTAACTGCATTTTGGAGGATTGGGATGGCAAGTAGAGTCATGCGTCACTTAATGATGGGGATACATTCTGAGAAACGCACCTTGGGTGGTTTTGTTCTGCAAACATCATAGAGTGTACTGTACTTAAACAAACCTAGATGGTGTTGCTTAACCACATACCTAGGCTGTGTTGCTCTTAGGCTACAACTCTGTACAGCATGTTAACTGCACTGAATATCATAGGCAGTTGTAACACATGGTGTTTGTGTGTCTACACATAGGAAAGGTATGGTAAAAATATGGTATTGTAATTTAATGGGATCATGTGGTCATTGAAATGTATACAGTTTGTGACTGTAAATCTGAGTGGAGAAAAGTGAATAATGCTTCTGTTCACATTAGACCTGGGACTGTTATTTTCTGAGGAATTAATGAAGAATGGGAATAGCCTATATAGCTTATTCCTATATTGGTATCTCAAAGGCAGTGTAGTACCTAGACAATAAAAGTTGGACTGAATTGTGAAGAATTAAAAATGTGTGGGCCGGGCATGGTGGCTCACGCCTGTAATCCTGGCACTTTGGGAGGCCAAGGCGGGCGGATCACAAGGTCAGGAGATCGAGACCTCCTGGCCAACATGGTGAAACCCCATCTTTACTAAAAATACAAAAATTAACTGGGCGTGGTGGCGCGTGCCTGTAATCCCAGCTACTCGGGAGGCTGAGGCAAGAGAATGGCTTGAAACCGGGAGTCGGAGGTTGCAGTGAGCTGAGATCGCCACTGCAGTCCAGTCTGGGGACAGAGCAAGACTCTGTTTAAAAAAAAAAAAAAAAAAAAAAAAAAGCGTGGCTTTGGCCTAAGACTGGAAGTACCCAGATTCCAGACTTAAGAAATCCTCATTACAATGCTTTCAGTTGTTTTTCATGAAAGAAATGACCAGTGATACTTTGTAAACCATTTATCTAGCCATGAGTGATCAGGTGAGAAAACCGTTAGCGGACACCAGAATGATCTGGAGAGGATTAGGGATGGCTCTTGTGGGCACATTTTTACTCTAGTTTCATGGGTGGAGATGGCATCTGCCGTGGTCTGCAGCATACAAGTAAAGACACCAGGTGGCACCATTTATTAGCTTTCAGTCCCATGGAGAGGTCCCATCATGTAACTAGCAAGAGGTTGAGGGAACCAACTACCTCTTGCATATTGTAGCTAATGGTTCTTGCCTTCTTCCTCCAGACTTGGGAAATAAATTTGAAAATCGTATTTTATGTTTCATAATATTTGCAGTGCATGGTTGAAGGGAAGAAGGCCACGTGCTATTGCCAGTTGGTCTCCAGGAGGTGACATCCATCATCTCCATGTCAACTTGTGAGCTTTACAAATCTAATTTTCAGTACGTGGCTACAGTATACACAAGCACATATGTGCTTTGCTACTTGGCTGTAAAGGCTCACCCTTGTACACAAGCAATGAGTTTAGGGGTTCTTCCCTCTTGTTATCACATGTCATCTCCACAGGGTTTCAAAAGATCTGGATAGGGTGAGACAGACACACCAGTGTAGTACTCCCTTGGGTCCCTTGTCTTTGGCTTAGGCTTTTTCATAAGGTATAATAATTTGTTAGAGGTTCTTCCCTCTTGCAGACACATGTCATCTCCACAGGGATTCAAAAGATCTGGATAGGGTGAGACGGACACACCAGTGTACTATTCCCTTGGGACCCAAGTTTCTGGCTTAGGCTTTTTCATAAGGTAATTTCTTGTGGTAGTAGTCAAGTGGAGAATGCTCAGGAAATACTATTTCATGTAACATTTCCGTGTATTCCCTCTGCCTCCCCCGACATGAGTTAGAAAAACTACCCCTCGATCTAGTATCAGCAAGCTCGACAGTGACCTCAGCAAGGAACAGCCCTAGATAAAAGGATTCACAAGAAAATGGAACGAGGAAAAGATCTGGAGCAACGAAGTCCTGATCAGCTTTAGGTGAGGAAGCACAATGGGATGTTGGAGGCTAAAGAAGCCATGAAACCTAAAGTATTATAACATAGCATATTCACTTCTCTTCTCTTCCCCCGCACGCCCAAAGCTCTGTTCAAGGCCACCCTTTCCCCTTTCATAATGACCAGATTGCCCAGTGCAAAAATACTGTTCTTAGCTATTAAATTGCATTACTCAGAATAATCCTTTCCACGTTGAGTCTACGTGCCGGACTGGCTGCGAGCAGAAACTACTTCAGTCGCTTTAAATCTCAACACTTGTGGTCGCTGGGAGCAGAGCTTTTAGGCTGTAGCTCAGTCTTGTAATTCTGAGCTAGGAGTTTCAGCTACGGTCTCTCGGGCCTATCAGATGACAACCTTAACACCCTGGAGGCGTGGTTATCGTCTTGGGGCTCTGGGAAGTGCAGTTCCATGGGGGACCAGGCCTGATAATACCATAAAAGGCTTGGTTCTCTCAATTCTGAAGCCATGTTCTGTTGACCTTCCTCTAAAAGCGGTACCCGCAATTGTGCGGATTCCGTGGTTCCCTAGTCCCAAGCCGTCTGCTTCCTGGGCCCTTTCATTGGCTCCGCCCCCGTAAACCTTGCTCGTCCACTCTGGAAGCGCTCTCCTGAGTACAGGCCGCGCCCCTCGCATCGGCTCCGCCCACCCAGCCCGGGGCTTGGCCCAGGCGGTAGTTCGCGTTTTGAGCCGATCGTGCCACCATAGCTCCTGCTGCTGCCTCTACCGCTGCGGCTACAGCGGCGGAGCTGAAATTGCCGAACGCGATGCCCGAGGGCGCTGTGAGCGGGGTGGCCCTAGCTCGCCAAGGCTGGTGAGGCTGGGCCCGAACGGGGGCGCTGACGAGTAGCAGGGGCCTCAGAGGCGGGTGAAAGATAAAGGTCTAGAGCCGCTGTGGAGGGCGGAGAGCGAGCTCTGGAGGATAGGGAGTGGGGGAGGGAGGCTCCCGTGGCAGAACGAGTTGTGGGCTACGGCGAGCCCCGCCGCGCCGAGTCCCCGCCGGCGCTAGCGCAGGTGTCCAGGCCTGCGGAAATCCCTGGTGGTCTCGGCGGCCTCCTCCCTTGGACACTACAGTTACCATGGGAACAGTTGGGCATTAACGGGAACCAGATCGTCCACGAGACCAGCTAGGGCCCATCCCATCCATCTCGCCAGTTAAACGCCTCTGGCGGGCGTGGGCCTGGCATTTCTTCGTGGCTTAGGATTTTCCCCCCCTTTCGTGAGCCTTTCCTTCTGACGTTGTAAGAAACTGTGCAGGGCTAGAAGGTGGGGATGAGGGAAATGGTGAGAGCAATACCCAGAGGTAAAAGCTGCAGACTTCGCTAGGCAGAAGGTAAGACACTGTAATACTAAGGTGGCTTCTGCCATCTCAGGTCAGTGAGAGGGCATACTGGGAAGCCCTGTGGAGTGGGAAGACAGTGCCGCTGTTGAGACAAGACCCAGGACTGGGCCGGGGACTGTCCCAAAGGGTTTCTCGTCATAATGGCTGTGGAAGGGTCAACCATTACCAGCCGGATCAAGAATCTGTTGAGATCTCCATCCATCAAACTGCGCAGGAGTAAGGCAGGAAACCGACGAGAGGACCTCAGCTCCAAGGTGAGTCCTGTTGGGATCCACCTCTTTCCAAACCCACCCTCTCCTGCTCCATGTTCCTCGTTAACCTTCCTGTTTCTTGGGAAAGATAAGTAGAAGCCCTTGTTGACTCTAAAGGATCACATGTCATCTCTGCAGGCAATGATTTGGTTTTAGGTTGAAGGAAAAAGAGCAGCAGGGGTGGGCATGCTGAGATTCATCCATGAGAAGGGGTGAATAGTAGGAAGACCACCTGGGTTCAGTTGTGGCCTCACTATACACTAAGCATGTGCTTGGGAAGCCAGTTGATATGCTATGACTCAGTTTCCCTTCTTGGGAGAGGACAGTAGGAACACATACCTTGTGAAGGGCTAAGCTGTGACTAATGTAGCTGCAGGTGTTAATGTAACAGCTGGGGTTATGTAAGACTGTAGTGGCAGAAAGAAATATGCTAAAACACCTAGTCAGAGTTACTGGCTTGGTAATTGCTCTTGCCTACGGTGAAAACAAATTTTTTTTGTCTCTTCAAGAGGCTAATTGGAGCCTCTTGGCTTCTTAGGAATAACATGCAAGAAGCCAGATATCTGTCAGCAAAACAGTTCTGGATGGCCCTTGAGCATTGCTTATCTCATTCACTATATGCCAAGAGCCACATCCCACTCAGCTGCAGATGATCCTCAGAGGCAAAGTTCCTTTCCATCCCTTCACTTGTCTGGGTTTTGGTCCTTATGCTTTTTCAACTAAATAAACCCCACAACTTCGGGAATCCAGAAGTAGACGACATTTATTTAATCCCTTGAGGGAATCCAGGGCTTTACTCCCACAGGATCAGATCAGATTTTGTGTCTTATTAGTAGCCTGTAAACACAATAAGGTTGTGAGGTACAAGGTTGTTACAGGGAGAGGCATTTGAGACCACAGCATTGTATTGCTTTGCCTGTATCTCTTCAGTGATGAGTAAATCCCATGAGGAATGATTTAGAATGCCACTGTACAAATGGCAGGGTTCTGGGAGGACTTAGTTCAGCCCTGTGTTCCTTAGCAGAACTTTGAGTAGATTTGGTAAGAAGGTGAAGAGCTTTCCTGTATATTTCAGCAGAAGTTGTGTTGTTGAATCACAGTTTGCTACAAGGTTTTGTGATGGTGGACATTGTGACCCTTCCAGGGTCTCTTATTCATCATTGTTTCTATTCTCCTGAGGCAGGCAAAGAAGCCTGAAATGTAGAAATTGCCTTAGTTATGACTCTGTTCATTCTTAATACTGCAAGTGCTCTTATTCTTGGCTGGTAGCTTGGCAGTGACCAGCACTGTTAGAGCAATCTTCTCCAATCTTTGGACTCTTTTTCTGGCCAGGAATGGTATATGTAGTAGAAACGTATAATGAGAGTTTAGCCTTCATTGTTAATTCTTACTGTAATTTTGGTCTGGAATCCAGAAAGTATAGTTGCCATTCTTTAAGACTTCCAATATCATCCATTATTAATGCATTTAACAAGTGTTTATTGAGTGCCTATGAAGTATGCAATCAGTGATGGGTAAAACATTACCCTTGCCATCAAAGAGCTTATGGCTAGTCAGACATGTAAACAATTAAAACATGGTGTGGTAAGTGCTGCTGTAGAAGTATGTGTACGTTGTTAATGGAAGCACAGGGGAGGCGACCTAAGTCAGTTCAGAGGAATTAGGAAAGACTTCACAGGCCAGGCATGGTGGCTCACCCCTGTAATCCCAGCACTTTGGGAGGCCAAGATGGATGGATCACTAGGTCAGGAGTTCAAAACCAGCCTGGTCAAGATGGTGAAACCTCATCTCTACTAAAAATACAAAAATTAGCCAGGCGTGATGGTGCATGTCTGTAATCCCAGCTACTCGGGAGGCTGAGGCAGGAGACTCGCCTGAACCCGGGAGGCTGAGGTTGCAGTGAGCTCAGATCCTGCCAATGCACTCTAGCCTGGGTAACAGAGCAAGACTCCGTCTCAAAAAAAAAAAAAAAGGAAAGGCTTCACAGAGGAAGGGATGCTTGAACTGTGAGTCCTAAGGCAGGTGGAGAAGAGCTCTCCAGGAAAACAGTGGAAAAGGGGCATCCCTGGCAAGACCATTTACCATTCCCTGTTTAAAATAGGAATTCAGTGCTTCAGACTGCTTTAGATGGCTTTGTCTGTCCTGAAGCTGTGTATGAAAGAAATACTTAGCTGAAGTTGAATGACGCTTGAATGGTCAGGCAGCAAAATGACTGGTGCATATCTTTAGCACCCATGAGGAGTGGCTGTCTTTGTGCGCCCAGGACCCTAGAGATGCCAGACTCCCCACACTCCTTAGTAAAAGGTCTCTACCTGAGATTATTCTAAAGGCCTGCCTTGTGATTACTCTAGTGTATTAAGCTCTGTGAGTTGCTCTAATATGTGGTGGCTGTGAGTAATCATGATAACAGGAAATTTGTGATTCATGGATAGCTAATTCTCAAAATTTGAAGACAAAAAGGTACATGCCCCTTTTGGGGGGCAAAGAAGGAAATGTCAGAAAGCCTTTATGCAGCTCTTACTTCAGATGGCCTCCTGCTTTGAATTATACTGTTCCTTCTATCTAAAGTAGCCTTCTCCTTTACACCAAATTGTACACTTATTTTTAGGTCCAATTCTGTATTAGAGCCACAGGGCTTTCTGTGACTAGCCCCCAACCTTGAAACCAATATCTTATTGTTGTTTTATGTATGTCTTCATTTCCTAAGGATCGGGGTCATGCTCTTTATTTCCTTTACATCACACCGTTTAGGACAGTGTAAGATAGGCAGTAAGTACTAAAAAAATAAATGAGACTAATTTAAAGATGTCAAATATAGTGCGGGATAAACTTGGACATCCAGGTGAATAAAATAATCAGGAGGAATTTATGACCTCTTTAGAAGAGAGATCAAAACTAGGATTAATAAAATGGTGACAAAGAAGTAGAGATGCAGCCTAATTAGGTGTGAAGGACATAAGAGAGAAGAAGTCCACGTATGCAGAAAGCAGTGCTCAGTAAAGGGTTCTTAATTCAGAAGAGACCTAGTTAAAAACATGGCTAAAAGCTGGTGTGAGAGAGCCAGTGGAGGTGGAGATTTAAGTTACATCAAAGAGTAGATGAGTGCTGAGATTTTTTATTAAGCTTTTTCAAAGGGAGGGGAGTCTCTTCAGTGGAGTACATTGGAAAAGACTGATTTGAAGTTTTATGCTAAATCAGCTTAGTCTTGGTGAAGTGTGACTTGAAGTTATCAGTAAATACCTAAGTTCAAATCCTGTAGACTTGTCATTTCCTGCCTCTCATCTCTAAGTTGGGCTGTGTTTTCCTTAAGAAGCAAATGTATGTGTTCTTGATAGCTAACCCTCCTCCTCTGAAAGTTTCTGAAAGATTTTTATGTGGAAGTAGCTGGGCTTGTTTTCAAGGACAAAGGATAGAAATGGACCAAAGCCCAGCAGGCAAGATTTAAGTTAGGGTTACAAAAGGATTGTCTGTGCTGGAGGGTTGCTAGATTTTTAAAAAGTAACTGAAGGAGGTATTGAGATCGTCTTCCTCCTTAAGAGCCATTAATCTGATCTAGGTTATATTATTCCTTCTGGAAACAATGGGTGAGATGACTTTCTTCTAGTTGTGTTTTTTTAATTGTAAATCTAATTCTTCTTTCTCTATTTGTTTCCCCAAGTTTTTTTCCTGTATAGTTGTGTGGTGGTACTTCGAGCCTTTTGAGAAGTGACTCTAAGAAGAGTTTGGTTAGGTGGGTTTCATGAAGGAGAAAAAGTGGCAGTACTCTAATTTCAGCTTTTGCTCAGTGTTTGAACGCATATATGATTTGGTATTGGGGAAACATACTCATTTTTTTCGAGACGGAGTCTTGCTCTGTTGCCCAGGCTGGAGTACAGTGGCGTGATCTCGGCTCACTGCAAACTCTGCCTCCCGGGTTCAAGCGATTCTCCTGCCTCAGCCTCCTGAGTAGCTGGGATTACAGGCGCATGCCACCACACCGGGCTAATTTTTTTATTTTTAGTAGAAACGGCGTTTCACCATGTTGGTCAGGCTGGTCTCAAACTCCTGACCTCGTGATCTGCCTGCCTCAGCCTCCCAAAGTGCTGGGATTACAGGTATGAGCCACCACGCCCGGCCAGTTATTTTTGTTTTTTGTAGAGACAGAGTCTTACGATGTTGCTCAGGCTGGTCTCAAACTCCTGGCCTCAAGGGATCCTCCTGCCACAGCCTCCCAAAGTGCTGGGATTACAGGCATGAGCCACCATGCCCAGCCCCTGCCTTTCTGAGTAGCTGGGACTAGCGATGCTTGCCTCTGCGCCAGGCTCCAGTTATTTCTTAGTGTTCAATACACACGCTCTGAGTTCTCCACATAGAATAGATGACTGAGAGTGGATGTCCCTGTGGCCAGCAGCTATGCCCCTCACCAGCCTTTGTGAATGACCTTCAAAGCTCTTGTTGAATTTTCTGTCTCTGAGGTCTCTTGAAATAAGGCTTGTGAAGTGTCTTGAGATCCTCACAACAGGTGGTATACAATGAAAAATGTCAATGTTCTCCTAGTTTTGTTTCTTTGATCACCATTTCATCCCTCCTTCCGGTGCCTGCAGCTGCCCTCAGCCTTCAAAGTGATTCTCACTGGAGAGAGAGGATGCTTCTCTCCCTGGACCCAACACCTCTTCCTTTACTGTCTAAAAATAGCCCAGCCTCCTCAGGCTGGGAGTTGTCTTTCAAAACCTCCTCTCACCTACTTGGCCTCACTCATTTCAAAGTGGAAGAGCACTACTGCTTTCCAAGTTTTTTTTCTCTTTCAGTTTGCAATTTAGGGCAGGTTCCCTTCTTGGATTTGAGTCAATGTCTTATTTCCTGCTGGTATTTTGAATGTCTTCCATTTGTCACCTGTGTATTTTCATTTCTTGACTGATGAAAAAACAGGTAGAAATGAGGCTTCAGCCTGACCTCTGTAACCTCCCCACCAACCCTCTGAGTCTGAAGTTGGGCTTGATGCTGTTATCACTGACCCTTTGTTTGGAGAAAACAGTCCAGGGTTTGAAATTGGGGCTATGTTTATTCAAACTAAGCTTCTCTGAGCACATGGTCTGTCCCACTCATCCTCAGAGTATCCGTTGGTTTTACTTCATGTTCAGACTGCAGTGTTGTTAAAGAAATAAAGCTACAGTGTTTTCAGAAGGATTTGTTATATTATACTTCATGTTCCCACTGCTCCAGGCTAAGCGTCTCCTCTGGGCTCCATTGTTTAATGCAGGACAAAGCCAGGTTTTCTGGCAGCTTCCTTTTCATAGCAATTCTCAGTAGAGGTATAGAATGAGACCTGCCCACCTTCTTGGGTGTTTATTACCCCATTTGTGGATTTTACTTTAACTTCTGTTACCTTAAAAAAAAAAAAAAAAAAGTTGGTGAGGAAGGCAAGAAATAAAAGTGAGTATGACAGCCAGACTGGGTAGTGTGGATTTTTAGCGTTGGTATTTTTGAATGTCCAGATTTTCCAAATCCTTCCTTCCTTTCAGCAGTTATAGCAGCAGGTCCAGTGCTTCTTCATTGGTCACATTATTTTCCTCTGGTTTTGAAGGACACTTAACAGAAGAATGAGTTTACAGTATGGATAGCTCCTCCTAGATTTCAAGGGAGTAAATTCCCCCCTCTCATTTTGTCACAATGTTTGCAATGCTTTTTTTTTTGCTTTTTTTTTTTCCTTTTTTCTTTTTTGAGACAGAGTCTCGCTCTGTCACCTAGGCTGAAGTGCAGTGGCGTGATCTCAGCTCACTGCAACCTCCACCTCCCGGGTTCAAGTGATTCTCTTGCCTCAGCCTCCCGAGTAGCTGGGATTACAGGCATGTGCCACCATGCCTGGCTACTTTTTGTTTTTTCAGTAGAGACAGGATTTCAACATGTTGGCCAGGCTGGTCTCGAGCTCCTGACCTCAAGTGATCTGCCTGCCTCGGCCTCCAAAAGTGTGCAATGCTTTTTTTGGTTGCTTCCCTATTTGGTAAAACAATCCTGTGGGTTTTTTTGTGTTTTTTTTTTTTCTTGCTGGGATTTTAAAGTTTATATGCCTTATCTCTCCTCCTAAAACTGAAATGAAGCTAAAGATATTTTCCTTTCCCTGCTATGCCGGGCATGGTGGTGCACACCTATAGCCCCAGCATCTTAGGAGGCTGAGGTGGGATGATCGCTCGAGCCCAGGAGTTTGAGGCTGCAGTGAGCTATGATGGCACCACTGTATTCCAGCCTGGGCAACAGAGTGAGACCCCATCTTAAAAACAAACAAAAACTGTCTGCCCCTCTGTTTATAATTGAGATTTTAATTTACTTGAAGATCTTAGAACAACCCTTTGTGAAACCATATGGCTGATTTTTTTTTTCCACTTTGTCAAATGTTCTTTTGGAGAAATCCTGAGAAGAAAGTTTCTTTGGTGGTTCAGGATTTGAGCGTTGCTCCTTATTTATCACAGTTCTCATCAGCCTTTGAGACCCATCTTCCTTTAGTGGCTCTTCTGGTCTTTTCTTCATAAGTTTGGCTGATGCTGTTACAGGTGCTAGCACTTAAGAAAACAAGACTTTAAAAAATTATGAAATACAGGCCGGGCGCAGTGGCTCATGCCTGCAATCCTAGCACTTTGGGAGGCCGAGGTGGGCGGATCACGAGGTCAGGAGATCGAGACCATCCTGGCTAACACGGTGAAACCCTGTCTCTACTAAAAATACAAAAAATTAGCCGGGCATGGTGGTGGGCGCCTGTAGGCCCAGCTACTTGCGGGGCTGAGGCAGGAGAATGGTGTGAACTCAGGATGCGGAGCTTGCAGTGTGCTGAGATCGCGCCACTGCCCTCCAGCCTGGGAGATAGCGAGGCTTTGTCTCAAAAAAAAAAAAAAAATTATGAAATACAACAGACATTAAGAGAGTGTACAAATATAATATTGTATTATAAATAATGATAAATGATTTCCCCGTGTAACCACCACCCAAGTGAAAAAATAGAACAGTGGTAAGGTATTGGCAGTTTCTGAGGGACGTGATGCGAATGGTGTCATCAGGGTGGGTGAGGATGTACTAGGCACTGTGCTGTCATCAGGGTGGGTGAGGATGTACTAGGCACTGTGCTAAGCATTTTACATATACTATCTTATTCAAGTTTTACAGAAGTCTACCATAAATACTATTACCACCCCATTTTGTAGTTAAGAAAACTAATGATAAGAGAGGTCAGGTGAGTAGCTGGTAGTTACATAGCCAGTGAGCGGCTAAGCAAGAATTCAAATAGAGGCTTTCTGAACTCCAGGGCCCACACTTAATCTTTATTCTGCATTCCTCCCAGGGAGCCTTCATGTGCACAGCATAGCACTGACTGCAGAAGTGTGCCTAGTATTGCCATAGCCAAGGGGCACATCATGCACTCAGCTTAGAAAAAGGGACAGTTCCCAAAGAGGGGGAAAAAAAGGGACAGTTCCTTAAAAAAAAATACTTTGTCCCCAACATTCCTTATAAAAGTCAATTTAATGAATTTCTCAGACTATTATTTTAGATCCATCACTCAGTAACCCTTGTCCATCTATATCCTTACTCCTCTTCCCACCTCCAGCTCCAGATTTCCTGAACTTTTGTTTCTGCTGCTTGTTCTTGTCAGAAACTGTGCAACCTTGGTTCTGTGGGTATGTGAATGTCAGGTTGGCAGGGTGCAGCTGTGTGGTTCCAGATGACCAGAAGCCACAAGCAGTTGCTGCTTCTCTCTTGGGATTGGTTGGGGAGTGAAGGGCAGACCGACGGATGCCTTGGTTGTTTTTGTGTGTGGGTATCACGGGGCTTCAAACTGTTGTGCTCTTGGTTGGCTGGTTGATTTTGTAGCTCATGCTCTTGAGGTGCTCTTTCAGGTCTCTCCCTCTTTTCCTCTGAATTCCACTGCTTTGTTATCTCTGTTAGCATACAACTGACCTTGTTTTTGAAGCTGTGGAGAGTAGCTGGTGGAAATACCTCGTCCAGTTGGGAAAAAAATGGACTTAAAATGTCCCATGTCCAGGCTGACCTGGATGATGACAGTTGGTTGATGAGTTAATTTGAACATGAGCAGAAATGAGGTCACTTGCCTGCCTGACTCCATGTGGCCATGCTGGCTCCAGGTTGCAAAGTTCTTCGAGCAAGTGCCTTGTCTTGCCTAATCTCGAATGTCTATTCATTTCTTATCTCAAATAGGCATTGTGATAACATTATAGGTGCAAAAGTATGAGGTCTAAAGGCCTCTGCTTCCCTGCACTCCCTCAGTTTGTCCTGAGCAGAGGGAGCCCCAAGCCAGATGGATTGGATGGAGAAGAGCCCATAGGCAGTTTGCAGTTGTGGGCGCGTAGCTGGGAGCATGCTCAGAAACTGATTCTTGGCCGCATGCCGTGGCTCACGCCTGTAATCCCAGCACTTTGGGAGGCCGAGGCGGGTGGATCACGAGATCAGGAGATCGAGACCATCCTGGCTAACGTGTTGAAACCCTGTCTCTACTAAAAACACAAAAAATCAGCTGGGCTTGGTCGCGGGCGCCTGTAGTCCCAGGTACTCAGGAGGCTGAGGCAGAAGAATGGCGTGAACCCGGGAGGCAGAGCTTACGGTGAGCCGAGATCGTGCCACTGCACTCCAGCCTGGGTGACAGAGCAAAACTCCGTCTCAAAAAAAAGAAACTCTGATTCTTGCACCTCTACGCTACTGCTTTGGAGAAAAGCAAGCAGCTGCTTGTCAGGACTAAGCCTGTAACATGCAGGCCTACCTCCATTACCCTGACATTCATTGGTTGGCTTCTGTTTGAGAGGGCACAGTATCTTTGTATGCCATGATTGTTTTCATATAACATAATAACCTGCTGCTGACTTTTCTCAACATGTCCTTTCTGCTTATGATGTTCTTTCTCCAGGCTGCTCTGGGTTCTCTTGTAAGGCCCCTATAGCAGCTGTCACTGAGATACTGCCTCATAACAAACCTAGAACTGGCTAGTGAAAAGAGCTTCTCAAGAGTTAATATGAGCTGGACGCAGTGGCTTGGGCCTGTAACCCCAGCTACTCTGGAGGCTGAGGTGGGAGGATCACTTGAGGCCAGGAGTTCAAGACTGGCCTGGGCAACATAGCAAGATCCCATCTCTAAAAGCTTTTTAAAAAAAATTAGCTGGGCCAGGCGTGGCGGCTCACGCCTGTAATCCCAGCACTTTGGGAGGCCGAGGCAGGTGGATCACAAGGTCAAGAGATCTAGACCATCCTGGCCAACATGCTGAAACCCCATCTCTCCTAAAAGTACAAAAATTAGCCGGGCGTGGTGGCGCACACCTGTAGTCCCAGCTACTCGGGAGGCTGAGGGAGGAGAATTGCTTGAATCCGCAAGGCAGAGGTTGCAGTGAGCCGAGATGGCGCCACTACACTCCAGCCTGGCAATAGAGTGAGACTCCGTCTCAAAAAAAAAAAAAAAAAAAAATTAGCTGGGACTTTGGGAGACCAAGGTGAGCAGATCGCTTGAGTCCCAGAGTTCAAGACCAGCCTGGGCAACATGGCGAAACACTATCTGTAAAAAAAAAAAAAAAAATTAGCTGGGCATGGTTGTGCATGTCTGTAGTCCCAGCTACTTAGGAGGCATGACGTGGGAGAATTGCTTGAGGCTAGGAGTTCTAGGTCGTGGCGAGCTATAGACTCCCTCCCAGGGCCATTGTGAGATTTAAATGAGATTTAATGAATTTGAAAACACATTGTAAGTTTTAAATAACTTTACAGCTATAAGGGGTTGCTAATACTATCAGTGTCTGAGATATCTAGAATACCAAGGAATTTTCTTCTAATTTGTTAGCAAGATTTTATTCCTTCAAGTTTCCATTTGTGAGAGGTCCTTTTTTGTAGGCTCAGCCTCTTCTGTTCCAACATTTTTAATCAGCCTTTCTGCATGGCTTTTTATTGTGAACTATCTTCAGTACCTTTTTCTTGCCAGTATTCTAACTTGTATCGATAATACTGACCAAAAGGAAGGCTTAGCAGAAATTCTTTTTGATACTAACTTGTGTGTAATTTATTTCAGGACTATGACTATGATTTTAGGGGGAATTTTTTTAAAATGTCAAACCAGTGAACTCCAGGAGTAGAGGGGAGTCCTAATTTTTTCTTTATCTGTTTAGAAACCACCGGGGTGATGAGCATGCTTTTTAACAGCAAAAGCTTCTCTAGATATAGAAATAATTTTTTTTCTTTTGGGTCTAATTTATATTGACAAATAATTTGAGAAATGAATTAGCCTTTTGTCTGACTAAGAATTTACAGGCCAAGTGAAAATGTGTTAATTTTATAACCCGTTATTTAAGTTTCTATTGTTGTGACCAGAGTGAAATAATCTATTAAAAAATTTTTTTTTTGCTTAAAAAAATAAAGATACATGAAGATGTGAAGATATAGGTGCAATCATACCCTTACACTACTGGTGAAAACATACATTAATCCAACTTTCTTAGAGGACAATTTGGTAATATCTATTAGAAAATTTTGCATATTCATACCTTTTGATTCAGCAGTTATAATTCTGGCATCTTATTCTGTGCAAACACATACTGCACAAAGGTGTATCTAATTGAATTTTTTGGTGTTATTCATAAGAGTGAAATTTTGAAGTTATCCAGGTACCTATGAGTAGGGGATTGGTGTACATCAATAAGATGAAATTACTTGTACCTGCCAGAAAGAATGAGGTTAATCTATATGTACTGATGTGGAAGAGTATACAAGATATCTTGAATGGGGGAAAAAAGCAAATTGTATAATACTTTTTTATGTTAATGATTATTTATATTTTTGTTAAAACATATATATATGTTAGTATATGCATACTAAAAAATGAGGCTATAAATACCAAACTTGTTAATATTGGTTATCTCAGGGAGGGATAGTAGATTATGATGGACTTTCACTGTCTCCATTATATATTTCTGTAATGTTTAAATTTTTCACAAAGAGCCTGCATTATTTTTGTAAGTAGAAAAAAAATAAAGATGGAAGTCTCTCCAATTTAAACATGTGTATTTCATATGTAAATCTAAGATGTTTAAAATTTAAAATCCGTATGCTCATTTTATTAAAGCAGTTACGCACAAATGCTATTGAAAAATATATCTAGTATAGCCGGGCGTGGTGGCTCACGCCTGTAATCCCAGCACTTTGGGAGGCCAAGGCGGGCGGATCACAAGGTCAGGAGATAGAGACCATTGTGGCTAACACGGTGAAACCCCGTCTCTACTAAAAATACAAAAAAATTAGCTGGGCGTGGTGGTGGGTGCCCGTAGTCCCAGCTACTCAGGAGGCTGAGGCAAGAGAATGACATGAACCCGGAAGGCAGAGCTTGCAGTGAGCCAAGATTGCGCCACTGCACTCCAGCATGGGCGACAGAGCCAGACTCCGTCTAAAAAAAAAAAATATATATATATAAATATATATAAATATATATAAATATATATATAAATATATATATAAATATATATATAAATATATATATATAAATATATATAAATATATATAAATATATATATAAATATATAAACATATATATAAATATATAAATATATATAAATATATATATAAATATATAAATATATAAATATATATATAAATATATATATAAATATATATATCTGGTATAATAAGCTTTTTTTGTTTTTTAAAGAAGTAATAGGACATAAAAATATTTTCTTGAAGATTAATGATTAGCTTGTTGAATTTGAGACAGTTCATTTCCTTTTTTCTTTGACATTGAGTCTTGCTCTGTTGCCCAGGCTGGAGTGCAGTGGCAGTATCTCCGCTCAGTACAACCTCTGCCTCCCAGGTTCAAGCGATTATCCTGCCTCAGCCTCCCGAGTAGCTGGGATTACAGGCGTAATCCTGACCTCAGGTGATCCATCTGCCTAGGCCTCTCAAAGTAGATTTTTTTCCTGTTGGGATTACAGGTGTGAGCCACTGTGCCTGGCCAGTTTCTAATATCTTCAAAAATATCTCCTTGGTTAGCTTTGATAAATATTTTTTGATACTTTTTGAAGTACATGTGCTTTCTGAAAAGATTTGTTACAACTAATACAGAAAAGCATAAAGAAGAAGAAAAATTATCCATAATTCCAGCACCTAGAGATAACACTGTTCTGATTATCAAGGGCATTTAAAGCTCTTTTTGATCAACATAGTCGCTTTTATTTTATTTTATTTATTTTTGGGTGGGGGGCAGGGACAGAGTCTCGCTCTGTCACCCAGGCTAGAGTGCAGTGGTGTGATTGCAGCTCACTGCAACCTCTGCCTCCCAAGTTCAAGCAATTCTCCTGCCTCCGCCTCCCGAGTAGCTGGGACTACAGGCACCCGCCACCATGCCCAGCTAATTTTTGTATTTTTAGTAGAGATGGGGTTTCACCATGTTGGCCAGAATGGTCTTGAACTGCTGACCTTGTGATCCACCCGCCTCAGCCTCCCGGAGTGCTGGGATTACAGGCATGAAACACCACGCCCGGCCGCGAACACATTCTTTAATTATAACTTAGGTCAGATTTGTGAAGAGCCATGCCATGCATGTCTTTACTAAAGTCAGGGATAAGAGTGTTCTGTTTGTAATCATGTATGGCACATGGATTATGTTATTCAGGCCTTCCTCTGTCTTTCTGGAAAGGCATCAGAATCTTACTTCCTGCCACAGCTTCTAGGGGTGGCATTGATAAATAGTTGAAGAATTCCCTAGGAGGTAAAAAAAAACTTAATAAGATTAACCAAAGAGTATTCATAAAAATTTTAAGTTTTTAATTTTAATTTAATTAATTATTTCCCAAGATGGAGTCTTGCTCTGTTGCCCAGGCTGGAGTGCAGTGGCACTATCTCGGCTCACTGCAACCTCCGCCTCCCAGGTTCGAGCAATTCTTTTGCCTCAGCCTCCCAAGTAGCTGGGATTACAGGCATGTACCACCATGCCCGGCTAATTTTTGTATTCTTATTAGAGATGGGGTTTCACCATGTTGGCCAGGCTTGTCTTGAACTTTTGACCTTGTGATCCACCCGCCTCGGCCTCCCTGAGTGCTGGGATTACAGGGGCCAGCCACTGCGCCCAGCCATGATTTTAAGTTTTTTAAAAATGTTTTTGAGTATTTAAAAAATTGATTCAACAAATGTATATTAAACACTGTGCCCTGTGCTATAAGCATACAGTTATATGAGATACAACTTCTGCCCTTCAGGAGTGTATAGACTGGTAGGAGAGATAAGACAAATCCATAAAGAATAGAAGTTCTTTACAAGGTTCTAAGCAGTGCATGCCATGTGAATGATGCAAATTAGGTGCTGCTGTAAGAGTACGGAGGAGGAAGGAATCATTTCTGGCCAGGCGATCACAGAAAGAATCAGAGGGGATGTGACATTTGAGCTGGTCCTCGAAGGAAAGGTAGGATTTCAGTATAGGGTAGTGGAAGGAAGGTTAGAAGAAGCATATGAGCTGTAAAGCCCCGCGGCTTCTTTCCAGAAAAATGAATAGTCCAGATTGACAGATGCACATGATTCATATAGGTGAGTAGTAGGAAATAGAATTATGAGAAGGGCAGAGTTCACTAATGCTAGGCTAAAACATTTATATTTTATTTAGTTGACAGGAAGGAGTGACTGAAAAAGTTTTTGGGCAGGGGAGAAACATGGATCAAAGCTATGCTGTGGAAAAATTACACACCGATGGGTTGGAGGAGGGGAGGAAAGAGTCTATAGTAAGGAAATTGGTTAGAAATCCATTGCTATATCCAGGAATGTGTTGAAGGCCTAAACTGGGGTGTTGGCATGAAGTGAGCATTTTGTAGAGAATAGGTTGAGGAAACCTTCCTTCTTCCCTGGAGAGTTTCATGGCATAAGTTGTGTGATTGTAGGGGCACTGAGAGCCCTCCACACTCCCCTTTTTGTTCCAGGAGACACATTCACTTTGCACACTTAGTCCCAATAAGGAACAGTTAATATTCTCATTGGTTACAAAATAGAAAAGCAAGAGTTTAAGAAAATTCAGGTGTGTAGAGGAATTAGATCCTTTTGATGACCAGATTTTTAGCTCATAAAGCTTTGTTTGTGGTTCTGGTTTTGCTGTAGTACTGTAGAGAGGACTGACTTTAGAGGAAAAAAAAAAACTACAACTCCACCCCCACCCCAATTCTGCATGCTTACATTGAGATAACTCCTTTTCTTGCCTTTCTGATAACTGTGGAAGAGAAAGAGAGGGCAGAAGGGCTGTACCAGGCACTGTAAAAGCTGTTAAATCTGCTCTCTGGACTTGGGCACGTGCTGATGACTGTACTATTAACATAACTGGGTCCTTCATTCCCTCTCCCTCTAGTCTGACGCCTTCCTTACCTCTTCCTCCATCTGCATACGAAATCAGCTTCTCCTGCTTCTGACCCTGAAGTGCCAGTTGGCTTGGAAATGGGTGTCTGCTGTCTATATTTGGCTATAGCATAGGCTGGACATGGGCAAGCTCTGACCACATGGGATACTCTGGCATTAGGAAGACCCTCCCTCTTTCTTGGAACCATCTCAGTGAGGAGAGGTCAGAACCCATTTTTTAGACCCATTTTAGCTACTGATAAGTTCTGCTAAATTTTTTTGTTAATGTTAAATATAGCATGAAAGGTCTCTATTGTCTGTCTGTCTTGTGGCCCTCTGCCTTCTATCTTGGCTCTCAGACCTGTCCCTGATGCCTGCACAAAGGCCTAGTGACTTCCCTGTGTGCTGTTTCAGAAACTGTAGCATTCTGATGGTGCTAGAGAATTTGAACTCTCTCCTCAAAGCACCATGGTTTCTGGAACCAGACAGCCCCAGGTCTAAATCCTGGTTCTTTTTTTTTTTATTTTTTTTATTTTTTATTTTTTTATTTTTTATTTTTTATTGATCATTCTTGGGTGTTTCTCGCAGAGGGGGATTTGGTAGGGTTACAGGACAATAGTGGAGGGAAGGTCAGCAGATAAGCAAGTGAACAAAGTTCTCTGGTTTTCCTAGGCAGAGGACCCTGCGGCATTCCGCAGTGTTTGTGTCCCTGGGTACTTGAGGTTAGGGAGTGGTGATGGCTCTTAACGAGCATGCTGCCTTCAAGCATCTGTTTAACAAAGCACATCTTGCACCGCCCTTAATCCATTCAACCCTGAGTGGATACAGCACATGTTTCAGAGAGCACAGGGTTGGGGGTAGGGTCACAGATCAACAGGATCCCAAGGCAGAAGAATTTTTTCTTAGTACAGAACAAAATGAAAAGTCTCCCATGTCTACCTCTTTCTACACAGACACGGCAACCATCCGATTTCTCAATCTTTTCCCCACCTTTCCCCCCTTTCCATTCCGCAAAACCGCCATTGTCTTCATGACCCGTTCTCAATGAGCTGTTGGGTACACCTCCAAGACGGGGTGGTGGCCGGGCAGAGGGGCTCCTCACTTCCCAGTAGGGGCGGCCGGGCAGAGGTGCCCCTCACCTCCCGGACGGGGCGGCTGGCCGGGCAGGGGGCTGACCCCCCCCCACCTCCCTCCCGGACGGGGCGGCTGGCCAGGCAGAGGGGCTCCTCACTTCCCAGTAGGGGCGGCCGGGCAGAGGCGCCCCTCACCTCCCGGACGGGGCGGCTGGCCGGGCGGGGGGCTGACCCCCCCACCTCCCTCCCGGACGGGGCGGCTGGCCGGGCGGGGGGCTGACCACCCCACCTCCCTCCCGGACAGGGCGGCTGGCCGGGCGGGGGGCTGACCCCCCCACCTCTCTCCCGGACGGAGCGGCTGGCCGGGCAGAGGGGCTCCTCACTTCCCAGTAGGGGCGGCCGGGCAGAGGCGCCCCTCACCTCCCGGAAGGGGTGGCTGGCCAGGCGGGGGGCTAACCCCCCACCTCCCTCCCGGACGGGGCGGCTGGCCGGGCGGGGGGCTGACCCCCCCCACCTCCCTCCCGGACGGGGTGGCTGGCCGGGCGGGGGGGCTCCTCACTTCCCAGTAGGGGCAGCTGGGCAGAGGTGCCCCTCACCTCCCGGACGGGGCGGCTGGCCAGGCGGGGGGGCTAACCCCCCCACCTCCCTCCCGGACGGGGCGGCTGGCCGGGCGGGGGGCTGACCCCCCCCACCTCCCTCCCGGACGGAGCGGCTGGCCGGGCAGAGGGGCTCCTCACTTCCCAGTAGGGGCGGCCGGGCAGAGGCGCCCCTCACGTCTCGGACCGGGTGGCCGGCCAGGCGGGGGGCCGAACCCCCACCTCCCTCCCGGACAGGGTGGCAGGCTGGGCGGTGGGCTAACCCCCCCACCTCCCTCCCGGACGGGGCGGCTGGCCGGGCGGGGGGCTGGCCCCCCCACCTCCCTCCCGGACGGGGCGGCTGGCCGGGCGGGGGGCTGACCCCCCCACCTCCCTCCCGGACGGGGCGGCTGGCCGGGCGGGGGGCTGACCCCCCCACCTCCCTCCTGGACGAGGTGGCTGCCAGGCGGAGATGCTCCTCACTTCCCAGACGGGGTGGCTGCCGGGCGGAGGGGCTCCTCACTTCTCGGGCGGGGCGGCTGCCGGGCGGAGGGGCTCCTCACTTCTCAGACGGGGCGGTTGCCAGGCAGAGGGTCTCCTCACTTCTCAGACGGGGCGGCCGGGCAGAGACGCTCCTCACATCCCGGACGGGGCGGCAGGGCAGAGGTGCTCCCCACATCTCAGACGATGGGCGGCCGGGCAGAGACGCTCCTCACTTCCCAGATGTGATGGCGGCCGGGAAGAGGCGCTCCTTGTTTCCTAGATGGGATGGCGGCCGGGCAGAGACGCTCCTCACTTTCCAGACTGGGCAGCCAGGCAGAGGGGCTCCTCACATCCCGGACGATGGGCGGCCAGGCGGAGACGCTCCTCACTTCCCAGACGGGGCGGCAGCCGGGCAGAGGCTGCAATCTCGGCACTTTGGGAGGCCAAGGCAGGCGGCTGGGAGGTGGTTGTAGCAGGCCGAGATCACGCCACTGCACTCCAGCCTGGGCACCATTGAGCACTGAGTTAACCAGACTCTGTCTGCAATCCCGGCACCTCGTGAGGCCGAGGCTGGCAGATCACTCGCGGTTAGGAGCTGGAGACCAGCCCGGCCAACACAGCGAAACCCCGTCTCCACCAAAAAAATACGAAAACCAGTCAGGCGGGGCGGCGCGCGCCTGCAATCGCAGGCACCCGGCAGGCTGAGGCAGGAGAATCAGGCAGGGAGGTTGCAGTGAGCCGAGATGGCAGCAGTACTGTCCAGCTTCGGCTCGGCATCAGAGGGAGACCGTGGAAAGAGGGGAGAGGGGAGAGGGGAGAGGGGAGAGGGAGAGGGAGCCTAAATCCTGGTTCTTCCACTCGCTACTTACTCTTTCATGTGTAAAATGGAGATAATACTAGTCCTTCATGAAGTTGTCAAGAGTATTAAATGAGATGATCTGTGTGAAGTGGTTAGAACAGTTATTGCCACAAAGTATACATTCAGTAAATGGCAGCTGTAGATCCTCTCTCTTCCCCAGACCTTTTGTACCCCCGGTGCGTTCTTGTAAAATACTTGGAACACTGGGACTAACCCAAGAGAGGCTAAAATTTGGAAATAGAAGGGCAAATGCCTTAGTTTAGTAGTTCCCAATCTGGTAATCATTAGAACCACCTGGAGAGCTTTAATATGCAGATTCTCAAACCCTACTCCTTATCTTTTCATTCAGAATCTTGCAGTCAGGGGAAGTGGATAGGGTGGGGATAGAGTAGGGACTGTTGTTACATGAAAAAAACCTTAAGTTCTTTGGGTACTTTGTTGACTGGCCAGGTTTGGGAACTTTTGTTCCAGTCTCCTTGTCCCCAGGGGCTGTGGCTAGTGGCTTTGTCAGGTTACCCTTTCCAAGCAGTGGCAAATGCACCTTCCTTAGAAGCTAAGGCTGTTTTAATCTTAGTCTGGAGAATTGACTCAGCTCCAACTAATTCTAAACCGTTAAGCAGGATACCCTTTTTTTGTTTGTTTGTCACATTGGAAGTTATTTGTTTCTGGGAGTCTTTGTGGTATAGATGGAACTCTACATCAGCCAAACTGGGTAGAGACCAGGAGCAGAGACTAGACCCAAGGTCTGCTCTCTTCTTCAACTGGCCATTGTGCCCCTGCCTACCTCTGACCAGATGGCACTTTGAATTTTGAAGCAACAGGAATGAGTTAGCCTGGGCATGATACCTGCCCTTCCTCCCCATTCCCAGGTCTGGTCACTGGGTCTCTGCCCTACTGTCTAAGTCTCTGCACAAAGCCTCCTGGCCTTGGCTTCTTCTGTGGCTTTTGCGTTAAGTGGCAGTTCTCAGAATCTGGTAGAGAATCTGCTTTGTGAGATTAGAGTGTAGTGTGTGGGCAAGAGACAAATACAGTTCTTAACCTGCAGGAAGGGAGGGGAAGGCGAAGAGTGCTCTGCCTTGGACAGGTCTCTGACATGCTTGTTTATAGAAACAGCAAGTCCATGGTTTGGCTGGAATGACTTACAACTCAGGTATTTATAACTTGAATTGAGTGGGATTGAGAGTGGGGGAAGGGAAAAGGGGGAAGAAAGTAGCTGGTGGCAACAAAACATAGCAACGAAAACAGATCGTTTTCCTCACAGTTGCTGGGGTTTCTTTACCAGTATGAGGTCAGCCAAATCCTAGGGGACCCTGGCCTTTTGTGACTCTGGCCTCTTAGTTCTCTATCTCAAGGGAGCAGCCACTCCCGTGCCATTGCAGACTCCCTGTAGTGGTCCCTCACACTAAAAGGGAAAGCATTTCCTGCCAACTTCTGCTGTGGGTCCAAGCAGGAAGCCCTTCCTAACAGTGCCACTGTCTTGGCTCCACCTGGACTCGCTTCCATTGGCTAGCGCCTGTCCTCTAGCTCGTGGACTGATCAGATCCAGGGACTTGAGAGAGCAGAAAAGCTTCGAAGGCCCTGCCCAGTGTCTAGGATTGTATGTTTAGGGCTCTGGGACCTCTTGGGACCTTATACTGTGCCACCTCTGTTGAGGATGGCTCTGGACTCTGGAGAGTTCTGTCCTTGCCTCCTTCATTTCTTTCAGCACTCACTATTAATCACCCCTCCCTTCTGGGAGCTCTCCACTTCACTGGCTTCCTGATTCTCCTCCTCTCTTTCTCACTGCCTGCACCTCATCTTCTCCATGCTCTAAAAATAGGTGTTCCCTGAGGTTGGGAGTTTGAGACCAGCCTGACCAACATGGAGAAACCCCGTCTCTACCAAAAATATAAAATTAGCCAGGTGTGGTGGCGCATGCCTGTAATCCCAGCTACTTGGGAGGCTGAGGCAGTAGAATCACTTGAACCCGGGAGGTAGAGGTTGCTGTCAGCCGAGATCGTGCCATTGCAGTCTAGCCTGGGTAACGAGTAAAACTCCATCTCAAAAAAAAAAAAAAAAAAAAAAAAAAAAAAGACTGCAATCTGCGGGCTGGAAACTACTGTTCTATCTAGTATGAATGAGCAGTCCTGTCTCTTGCCTCTACGCCACCTGTTTTTTCCATCTACTTTAATGAGAGCCAGAAGAGCACTTAAACACGTGGCTTTATTCTTTCTTTCTCTCCTGGGAATGGGCTAGTATGAAGTTACCCCTTTATCTTATTAAAGTGAGAGATGATTTTGCTGGCCCTGTTTCTCTCTGGAGGATATGATAGTGCTCTACCTAGTTCCTACTGGGAGTGGTGGGTATTCAAGCCCTCCCTCACATTATACTTGTAGTAATTCTGCCTCCAGTAGCCTTGCTTCAGGGGAAAGATGACACCTCTGTCAGGTTGGTGTACGCTTTCTTCCATCTCAACACTGTCCACCTGCCAAAGCAAAAGCTGGGTCACAGCTTGGGTATTCTCTGTGCTTCGAGGCTGCATTCTGGGTGTGGAGGAGCACACTGTAGAGAACCAAGTGGGTCCTCTCTTCTTCCTTCTGAGTTTCCACTTGTGCATGAAGCAGTGTTCCTAGAGCTGTAGATGGATGGGTCAGGGTGCCAGCTGCCTGCAGCAGTTGTGTCCCAAGTCACTGCCCAGACACAGTTGCCTGGACTGGTGTGTCTCCTGGGCTGTATTTCATCTGCATTTGGGCCTTGAAGGTTTGGAGCTGAAGTTCCTGTCAGAACTTTGGGCTGAATCCCAGACTTTATGGACAGTAATTTTCTCACAGGGCCTCTTTCCTACCTCACTTTCTTCAAGCGATCCTTGAGGCCAGAACTCTCACTTGTGGGCTTGCTTCCTCATGTGGAAAGATGCTGTAGTATTTAGAGGGGTGGGTCATTGGTTCTCAGAGTGTGGTCTGAGAAGCCTGGAGTCCCCAAAACCCCTTTAGGGGGTCCATGATGTCCTGTTTCCAACTACATATCCAAATGAGGCTAGGTTTTCTTCGCATACTTTCACTAGATAACGTCAGAACAGATTGAATGCAGATGCAGATATGAGAACCCAGCTCCCTTCTGTTAAGCCAGATATGAAAAAGATTTGCAAAAATGTAAAACAGTGCCATTCTTCTCACTAATTATTTTTGTTTTGGAAAATAAAGTTGTATTTAATAAGAACGTTAATATGTGGGCTGGATGCCGTCGCTCACGCCTGTAATCCCAACACTTTGGGAGGCCGAGATGGGTGGATCATGAGGTCAGGAGATCGAGACCATACTGGCTAACACGGTGAAACCCTGTCTCTACTAAAAATACAAAAAATTAGCCGGACGTGGTGGCATGCACCTGTAGTACCAGGCTGAGGCAGGAGAATAGTGTGAGCTTGCAGTGAGGCAAGATTGTGCCACTACACTCCAGCCTGGGTGACACAGTGAGACTCCGTCTCAAAAAAAAAATAAAAATAAAAAAAGAATGTTAATATGTAATGGGTTTATTGTTATTTCTAAATGATTTAGTAAATATTTTTAATGTTTCAGATTGTGATTTCAAATATAGTAAATATTGATAGACATAACCCGCATAAACAGAAGCTCTCTGTTATCCTTGATAAGCTCTAAGACTGTGAAGAGTTCCCAAGACCAAAAGGTCTGAGAATCTCTGGGCTAGGTCCTGCTTGATAACAAACCACCTCAAAAATCCCCCTGGCTTAAGCAACAGTTTATTTCTTGCTCATGCTACATATTCAGTGAAGGTCAGCATGGGGACCCAGGTCAAGGGGCCCATCTCATCGCCTGCTGCCATGCTTAGCAGTCAGAAAGAGGGGTACTCACGATGGTGGTTCTGTGACATGTCAAAGAATTATACAAATATGTAGCTGCATAAGGACAGACATGAGAAACTTAAATACAAACACAGATATTTGGCCGGGCGCGGTGGCTCACTCCTGTAATCAGCACTTTGGGAGGCCAAGGTGGGTGGATTGCTTGAGGTCAGGAGTTCAAGACCAGCCTGGGCAACATGGTGAAACCTCATCTCCCCACTAAAAATACAAAAATTAGCCAAACACGATGGTGGGTGCCTGTAATCCTAGCTACTCGGGAGGCTGAGGCAGGAGAATCGCTTGAACCCTGGAGGCGGAGATTGCAGTGAGCTGAGATCACCCCACTGCACTCCAGCCTGGGTGACAGAGCAAAACTTATCTCAAAACAGCAACAACAACAAACCAGATTTTTGAGTTCTTCATACCCTTTCCCTCCACATTGCCAGGTCTGTGAGTGTCAACCAAATGCCTTGAGGCTAGAGAGAGAAGTGGGGATGTGAGTTATAGAAGGATGTTGCTCATAAGGTCCTGAGCCCCACACCACATCTTCCACTATATTTTTTCTCTCTTTTTAATATTTGCTATGCAATATTTAAGACATACAATAAAGACGTGGAATAATAGGCAATGTGTGCCTACCATCAGCTTAAGAAACAAAATGTTACCTGTACCATTAAGTGCCCTTTCTGCTTGTCCTCGGTTGGTCATAGCCTTTCTGTCACAACCAGTTTTAGATACTTTGTGGAGAACAACTTTATTGGTCTGAAATACCCCAGTTTTCCTGGGCTTTCACTGTTTCTGAAGCCTCTGTAAGGCATTCATTTATTCCTTAAATATGTATCAAGTGCCCATTGTATGCCAGAGACTGTTTAAAGTGCTGGGAATACATCCATGGGGGACAGCAACCTAGGTCCTGTCCTCAAAGAGCTCACATTCTGATGGGACAGACAGGCAGTAGTAGTAAGTACATGGACAGAGATGTAATCAATGTTGGGTTGCTACCTGCCTCTGTGAGCTATGAAGAAGAATAAGGCTGGGTGGCCGGGCGTGATGGCTCATGCCTGTGATCCCAGCACTTTGGGAGGCCGAGGCGGGCAGATCACTTGAGGTCAGGGGTTCGAGACCAGCCTGGTCAATATGGTGAAACCCTGTCTCTACCAAAAATACAAAAATTAGCTGGGCATGATGGCAGGCACCTGTAATCTCAGCTGCCTGGGAGGCTGAGGCAGGATAATTGCTTTAACCTGGGAGGCAGAGGTTGCAGTGAGCTGAGATCATACCACTGCACTCCAGCCTGGGTGAGGAGTGAAACCCTGTCTCAAAAAAAAAAAAAAAAAAAAAAAAGAAGAAAAAAAGAAAAACTAAGGCTGGGTAAATTGGGTATAAGATTATGGCAGTAAAGCTAGTCTGGAAGGCCCTCTCTGAGAAAGAGACCTTTGAGCAAAGACTTCAGGAAATTAGCTTTGTGCATAGCTGAGAGAAGAACTTTTTAGTCCAAGGAATGGCATATGCAAAGGACCTGAGGCTACAGTTGGCTTAAGGTGCTTAAAGTTGGTAAGGTGGCTGGGGTGGAGTGAGTGAGTGAAGGGGAGGGTGTAG
This sequence comes from Gorilla gorilla gorilla, assembly GCF_029281585.2. NCBI lineage: Eukaryota > Metazoa > Chordata > Mammalia > Primates > Hominidae > Gorilla > Gorilla gorilla. The sequence continues at coordinate 42,512,903 of NC_073240.2, forward strand.
GAAATGAGGTCAGAGAGGTAGGTAGCCAGAGACCTGATGATTTAGGGCCTTGTAAGCCTGGGTAGAGTATTTGGATTTGAACTTGAGGGAGATGGGAAGCCATTTGGAGGGTTTTGGGCAAAATGATGACATGATTTCATTTATATTATATTTTATTTTTATTTATTTATTTACTTATTTATTTATTTTTGAGACAGATCTCACTCTGTCGTCCAGGCTGGAGTGCAGTGGTACAATCTCGGTTCACTGTAAGCTCCGCCTCCCGGGTTCACACCATTGTCCTGCCTCAGCCTCCCCAGCAGCTGGGACTACAGGTGCACGCCGTCACGCCCGGCTAATTTTTTTTTGTATTTTTATTAGAGACGGGGGTTTCACCCTGTTAGCCAGCATGGTCTCGATCTCCTGACCTCGTGATCCACCCGTCTCGGCCTCCCAAAGTGCTGGGATTACAGGCGTGAGCCACCACACCCGGCCTCTCATTTATATTTTAAAAGAATCCCTGTGACCTACCATGTGGAGAAAAGACTATAGGGGGTAAGGCCTGAAGCAGGGAGAGCATGTGGGTGTTACAGTCCAAGTGAGAGATAATAGTGACTTGAACTAAGTGGCATGGTGGTAAATAGTTACAGGCTCTCTGAGAGGGGAAAAAACTGTGATTTGGAAGATTTGTGAGCCTTTGCTGATTTCCAGGGTGTAAGTCGTCCTGCGGTGGTGATTTCAGGGCCACTCGTTTACTAGCACCGAATGTGGGAAAAGTTGTGCCCAGTCAGCATTCTTGAGTTGGTGCAAGCCAGCTCCAGCACACCACCGATTGAACTTGAATGCATGAACCTGGGGTGTGTTTGCAGGGGATGTTCAAATTTGTCTCCATCTTCTAGGGCAGTTGGAAGCTCTACCACCTTCTTGGAAAGGAGGCGAGGAAGAAGGTTATCAGAGGGAGAGTCAGTTTATGAAGTCCATCATGTTGAAGCCTTGCAAAATAAGCCTAGATGTTGGAGGCCTTGCAGGAACTCTGGACTCTTAGATCCTTTGAAAGTGGAGCTCAACACAAAACCTCCCTGCAAACAGGAAGCTGGTTTGAGTTAAGAACATAAAATAAAAACCAGCTGATGCCCCTGAATGTTTTCCCCTGCTCCTCCCCTTCCACAGAGCCAAAGGAAACTGCTTTTTCCCCCCCTTGGATAGCTGCTTAGAAAGCCAGAAAAAGCCAAAAACATAAATCCTTTGAAAATAAGCCAAGTTTTGAGCCCAGGCAAACTCCTGCCTGTGGGGTTTTCCTAGTGCGGAAGTATGTTCCACTGCTGAGAGTCCTAGGAGGAAAATGACTAAGGAACACAAAGGTGCCGGTGATCAGAGCCTGTCTCCCAGTCCTGGCAGAAAGAGATGGTCAGTAGCAGGGTTTCCCAAACTAGAGCTTCCAGCCCATTTGTAGGTCATGAAATCAGTAAAGTGGGCCATGACCAGACTTTTTAATGAAATGGAATATAATAGAAAATAGAGTATATTGTACTCTAGGATTAACAATAGTATATTGTTTTGTGAAACTTTCAGTTTTATGCATATGCACACACGTCTCTATATACTGGCTCATGATATAAAATGTGTTTCTTACTGTGGGTCATGGCCAAAAAACTTTGATAAACACTGGTCTTTAGAGTGTTAGTAGCCCACGTCTCCTTCTTGCTTTAGAGAATTAATTCTCTTTGGAATTGGATCATCTACCCACAAAACACCTACCCAAATTCCTGTTAGAAAGAAGATCAGCTGAGAACCAACTGACTTGATGTAATTCTTCGGCACCAACACTGAAGCATGAGGGACGGAAGGGATCAATGCAAATTTAAATCCAAAGGATTTACCTTTAATCAGATTACCAGGAGAAAATAAGAGTTGAGCAGCCCTTTAGCTCACTACACTTGATTCTGTGGCCTCTCCCAGCTGTGTGGGTAATGCCAGCCTGGGGCCGTTCTCTTTCCTGTCTGCAGAAGGCGGTGGGTGTGGCAGGAATGTCCCTAAATATCCCCTCCTCTGGGAGAGTTGAAGGTTCAGTGCCAGGATGACGTGGTGACTTAAACTGAGTATCCCCCAGACTTCCCCAGGATGATTTTGTTGCTCTCCAGTCAGTAATAGGTGACTAGATCCCAGTGGTTCATTAAGCTGAGAAAAAGTAGAGGAGGCATAAGTTAGGGGAACCTATCAAGAATGTATAGAGAAGGCCAAAGTTACTTTATTCCACACTAGGTTTAGTGCCTCAGATCGGCGCAAGGGTAATTGGCAAGTTTGGTGCTTGCCAGGTGGCTGTGGGTTGCTGCTCTGTATTGAAACCACATCTACCAGTGAGCAGACACACGTTAGAATTCCTCGTCTGCATCCCCAAGATACACAGATAACCTTGGGGACCTTTCTGGGGAATAGGTATTAAATGTAACATCTCAGGAGACTTATTTTGGTCTTCGGCCACCACAGGGCATTTCCTTCCAACCTAATTCAAGCTAAAATGATCTTCAGAGATAAGAATTTAAACAGGTTCAGCCGGGTGCGGTGGCTCATGCCTGTAATCCCAGCACTTTGGGAGGCCGAGGCGGGTGGATCACGAGGTCAGGAGGTCGAGACCATCCTGGCTAACATGGTGAAACCCTGTCTCTACTAAAAATACAAAAAATTAGCCGGGTGTGGTGGCGGGTGCCTGTAGTCCCAGCTACTCAGGACGCTGAGGCAGGAGAATGGCGTGAACCCGGGAGGTGGAGCTTGCAGTGAGCCGAGATGGTGCCACTGCACTCCAGCCTGGGTGACAGAGTGAGACTCTGTCTCAAAAAAAAAAAAAAAAAAAAAAAAAAAAAAAATCTAAACAGGTTCTCTAGGAGTACTTTTTGAGATGGCGTCTCACTGTGTCACCCAGGCTGGAGTGCAATGGTGTGATCTCGGCTCACTGCAACCTCCACCTCCCAGGTTCAAATGAATCTCGTGCCTCAGCCTCCTGATTAGCTGGGATTACAGGCACCAACCACCATGCCTGGCTAATTTTTGTATTTTTAGTAGAGATGGGGTTTCACTATGTTGGCCAGGCTGGTCTCAAACTTCTGACCTCAAGTGATCTGCCCACCTCGGCATCCCAAAGTGCTGGGATTACAGGCATGAGCCGTTGCACCTGGCCCCTCTAGGAGTACTTTTAATTCTGCGGTTGGAGCAATAAGAGAGAAGGAGAAACTCCAAAACTGTCCTAATTGATTCTGAGCCTCCCCTCTGTAGAAACTGGCCTGTACTAAGAATAGACCGCCCTGCCACAAGCATATACGCTAAGTGTTTCTGGTTTACATTGCCCTCTTAGGGCCTCTGAAACTCTCCTCAGGTTCAGTGTTTTCATAGCAGAGTGCTGTCTAGCCTGTTCACATGTCCGCCCTGCATTCTGAAGCCCCACTCTCTGAGCCAGGGGAGATCAGGGACATTCTTGAGCAGAGCCAGTGCAGGGAGTGCACAGTCCTGGAGCAGGTAAAGACCTGGAGCAGCAAGTGAAAGACCCAGAGCAGAGGATGACATGGAGTGACAGCAAGAGGTTAGAGGGAAGTCTCAATCTCACTTGGCATTGTCTAGCAGAAAGACCAATGAATTAATTTGAGGTTAGTTCGTGTGGGTCCTGAGGCCTGCAGACAGTGTGGGGTAACAATACTAATGATGAGAGTGATGAGTGTCTCCCGTGGCCGTGTCCTCTCTGAATCTCTGAGCATTTTATCTTTCATCTCTGTGGGAGTTGCAGCTTAATAATAATAATTAGAGTACCCTGAGCATCGGTGCTTTGTAGAACACAGCATTAAGCCCTGTTTCTGCCTCCTTGGATTGTAGTCTATGAACTGGCAGACATTTGGGAGGTGGAGCCCTCTGACAGAGGGGAAGAACATGATAGAATGCAAAGGTCAGGGATATTCTGAGTCACCTAATTGATACCTAACATTCTTTTGGCTCTTGGTAGGTCAGAGTGGCCTTTCCTTCATGCCTGCCAAAGCACAAAGATCAGTGGCCTCACCCAAGTCTCACAGACCCAAGAGTCTAGTCTGGGGATCCCAGGCTCTGGCTTATACATGGTACCTTCCTGGATTTGGGGAATGCTTGTTCCTCTGTGGCCATGAGTTATGCTTTAACGAGTTGGTGTTCTTTCCTGTGGTACCAGCAGACTGAGCCCTGCCGAAAATAGGTGATGCACGCTGGGTTTTTCCCGTGTGATCAAGAAGCCCGGTGGGCAGAATAGAAGAAGCTGCAGAAGTCATAGCTTCATTCTCCTGAAAACATGGGTGTCTGGAAAGTAGCCACTGCCTCAGGATGGTCCCAGGTACCTTCAGCACCTTCTTCCCAAACACACTCTGTCTGTAACATGTCACTTCTGTCTTCTTCTAACAGGTGACCTTGGAGAAGGTGCTGGGAATTACAGTGTCTGGAGGCAGAGGACTTGCCTGTGACCCCCGATCAGGTTTAGTTGCTTACCCAGCAGGGTAAGTAAGCGCCTTGGAAGAGATCTTGATGCATGGGAATTTATAGCCATGCTAGAGCAGTTGGGATGGGCAGGGATTTTCTGGTATCTTCTGGAAGATAGATACAGGTTAATGTTTTGTTGCCATTTTTGTAAAGAGACGCAGGACCAGGTAAAGGTTCTTTGTCGGGTGCTGTCATTGTTGCCATCCTGTCCTGCTTTTCGGTTATCTACCCCACCTCCCACACACAGATTTACACTTTATGTTACACACAGTTCCCAGCACCATCTTCAGTAACTACCTTCCAGTCATTTAAAAAACAGCTTTATTGAGATGTAATTCACATACCATATAACTCACTATTTAAAATACCCAATTCAGTATCTTTTTAGTATATTCACAGAGTTGTGCACCCATCACCACAATCAAATTTAGGACATTTTCATGACCTTGTTCCCTTTTTTTTTTTTTGAGACAGGTTCTGGCTCTGTCGCCTAGGCTGGAGTGCAGTGGCTTGATGTCGGCTCACTGCACCTCCGCCTCCGACACTCAAGCAATCCTCCCACCTCAGTCTCCCGAGTAGCTGGGACTACAGGTGCACTGCCCCATGCCTGGCGAATTTTTTGTAGAGATGGGGTTTCACCACATTGCCCAGGCTGGTCTTGAACTCCTGAGCTCAAGCCATCCACCTGCCTCAGCCACCCAAAGTGCTGGGATTACAGGCGTGAGCCACTGTGCCTGGCCCCGTTCCTATCAGTCACTTTTCATTCCCACCCCCACCTTACCAGACCTTCATCCCTAGGCAACCACTGTCTCCATTAATTTGCCTATTCTGGATATTTCATATAAACGGAATCAGATAACACTGTATTTGGCCTTTTGTAACTGGCTTCTTTTTGTTGCCCATCCTGGAGTGCAGTGGTATGATCATGGCTGACTGCAGCCTCAGCCTCTTGCCTTAGCCTCCTGAGTAGCTGGAGCTATGGGTGTGTGCCACCATGCCCAGCTAATTTTTCCATTTTTTGTAGAGACAGGGTCTAACTCTATTGCCTAGGCTAGTTTCGAACTCCTGGGCTCAAGCAATCCTCCCGCTTCAGCTTCCCAAAGTGCTGGGATTACAGGCGTGAGCCACCACGCCTGGCCAGCATAATGTTTTCAGGGTTAATCTATGTCACAGCATGTATCACTACCTTATTCCTTTTTGTGGCTGAATAATATTCCACTGGATGGATGTAGCACATTTTATCTATTCTTCAGTTGATGGACATTTGGGTTGTTTCTACTTCTTAGCTATTATGAATATTCATCTGTTCTAGTCACTTTGAGAGAGATCAGTGCCATAGAAGAGAAGTAGGGGAGTGGGGCTACTATTCTTTCTCTTGCTGCCTTTTCACTTCTCTGCTCCTACAAGTGGGAAACCTCCAAGCATAGTTTCTTCAGGCTTCTGGAGAAAGCTTGGAACCCCTCCTGCTTCTGGCTCACTCTGTTCCATGCTGATAGGCACAGGAATGTGAAAATGAGTAGCGCTACCTCTGTACCTTTCTTACTCTACCATTAACTTGTTAATGCCTAGTTCATTCCCCAATGTAATTTTCATAGCAACTTTTATAGTTTTTATACTAGATACATGATTTGCTTAGTTTTATCACCTCATCAAAAAAGCTTCCTTTATCAGGCTGGGCCCGGTGGCTCACGCCTATAATCCCAGTACCTTGGGAGGCCAAGGTGGGCGGATCACTTGAGGTCAGGAGTTGGAGACCAGCCTGGCCAACATGTTGAAACCCTGTCTCTACTAAAAACACAAAAAAAATTTGCTGGGCGTGATGGCGGGTGCTGGTAGTCCCAGCTGCTTGGGAGGCTGAAGCATGAGAATCACTTGAACCCAGGAGGTGGAGGTTGCAGTGAGCGCAGATTTCGCCACTGCACTCCAGCCTGGGCGACAAAGAGAGACTCTGTCTTAAAAAAAAACAAGCCACCACCAAAAAAAGCTACCTTTATCGATCAAGTACAGTCATGTGTCACTTAATGATGGGGATATGTTCTGAGAAATGTGTCATTTGGCAATTTCGTTGTTGAGTGAACATTACAGAGTATACTTACACAAACCCTAGATGGTATAGCCTACTACATACCTAGGCTACATGGTGTAGCCGGTTGCGCCTGGACTACAAACCTGCACAGCAGGTTACTGTACTGAATACTGTATGTAATCTTAAGACAATGGTATTTGTATATTTAAACATAGAAAAAGTACGGTTAAAATATCATATAAAATATATTTTAAAAAGGCACACCTGTATAAGGCACTTACCATGAATGGAGTTTCCAGGACTGGAAGTTGTTCTGGGTGAGTCAGTGAGTGAGTGGTGAGTGAGTGTGAGTGCCAAGAACATTACTGTACACTTTACAAACACTGTACACTTGGCCATACTAAATTTATTTTAAAAACATACATTCAATAATAGATTAACCTAACTTACTGTAACTTTCTTACATTTTATAAACTTTTTTTTTTTAACTTCTTGACTCTTGTAGTAACACTTAGCTTAAAACACAAACACAGTACAGCTATACAAAAATATTTTTCTTTTATCTTTTTTCTGAGATGGAGTCTCCCTCTGTCACCCAGGCTGGAATGCAGTGGCATGATCTTAGCTCACTGCAACCTCTGCCTCCTGGGTTCAAGTGATTCTCCTGCCTCAGCCTCCTGAGTAGCTGGGATTACAGGCTCCTGCCACCACGCCTGGCTAATTTTTGTATTTTTAGTAGAGATGGGGTTTCGCCATGTTGGCCAGGCTGGTCTTGAACTAATGACCTCAAGTGATCTACCCGCCTTGGCCTCCCAAAGTGCTGGCATTACAGGCATGAGCTACCGTGCCTGACCCAAAAGTATTTTCTTTTTATCTTCTATAAGCTTTAAATGTTGTTTTTAACTTTTTAAACTTTTTTGTTAAAAACAAAGACACAAACACACACATTAGCCTAGCGCATAGAACTACATAGGGTCAGGATCATCAAGATGTCACTAAGTGACAGGAATATTTTAGCTCCATTATAATCTTACGGGACTACTGTCATACATGCCCTTCACTGTTGACCAAAATGTTATTATGTGACGTATAACTGTACTTATTCTATGCCAGGTACTTTTTAAGCACTTTATTTGAATTATTTAATACTCTGAGCAACTATTATCACCCTCATATTTTAGAGGAGGAAATTGAGATTCAAAGAGGTCAAGCAGGCCGAGTGCAGTGGCTCACGCCTATAATCCTAGCACTTTGGGAGGGCAAGGTGGGCGGATCACCTGAGGTCAGGAGTTCAAGACCAGCCTGGCCAACATGGTGACATCTTGTCTCTACCAAAATACAAAAATTAGCCTGGCGTGATGGCGGGTGCTGGTAGTCCCAGTTACTCGGGAGGCTGAGATGGGAGAATCGCTTGAACCTGGGAGACGGTGTTTGCAGTGAGCCGAGATCGCGCCACTGCACTCCAGCCTGAGCAGCTGAGCAAGACTCCATCTCAAAAAAAAAAAAAAAAAAAAAGAGGTTAAGCAGGCAGGGTGCAGTGGCTTTGGGAAGCCAAGGTGGGAGGATTGCTTGAGACCAAGAATTTGAAACCAGCCTGGGCAACATAATGAGAACCCTGTCTCTACCAAAAAGTAAAAATAAAAAAAATTAGCTGGGTATGGTGGCATGTGCCTGTAGTCCTAGCAACTGGGGAGGTTGAGGCAGGAGGATTGCTTGAGCCCAGGAGGTGAAGGCTGCAGTGAACTATGATCGTGCCATTGCACTCCAGCTTGGGTGACACAGTGAAACCCTGCCTCTTAAAAAAACCAAAAGGGTTAAAGAGTTTGCTTGAGGTAACATAGCTAGTGTGTGTAAC